>NC_062554.1:25596189-26801835 GCF_016906955.1 Phacochoerus africanus
ATATTCCTTTGTTGTCCCTGTCAAACCTTGGTATCAGATTATGCTGACCTCATTGAACAGATGGGAAGGGTTTCTTTTTTTTTTTTTTTGTCTTTTCTATGGCCACACCCACTGCATATGGAGGTTCCCAGGCTAGGGGGTCTAATCAGAGCTGTAGCCACCGGCCTACACCACAGCCACAGCAACAAGGCGGGATCCAAGCTGCGTCTGCAGCCTACACCACAGCTCACGGCAACGCCGGATCCTTAACCCACTGAGCGAGGCCAAGGACCGAACCTGCAACCTCATGGTTCCTAGTTGGGTTTGTTAACCACTGAGCCACAACAGGAACTCTGGTTTCAAATTTCATTTTCTTCTTTTCTTCATTTTCCTTGACTCTCTGTGTCTTGGTTTCTAAGCAAAAGATGAAACAACTACTTCTCTGAGCCTTGAAGAAGTGACCTTATGTAGGTTAATTTCGGTTTTTATTATTTTTCTGTTCTTGCATTTTTATGTGATTCTTTTTAAGTTTCTAGTTCTCTGCTGAAATTTTGTACCTTGTGATTTAATTTATTGAGCATAATAATCACATGTTTTAAGATATGTAGGTTTTTCATCTCAGAAACTGGTAGTGCTCTTAGCAATTACCTTTGCTTATATTCAGAGTGTATTATGTAATTTTTCAGTGCCCCTCCATGATATACCAATATCGGATATAAATTATAAAAACAAAAAACAAAACCAAGCTATAAAATATTTAAACTGTTTGACCTATCCCATGAGTACTTTACTGATTTTCTAGAACCTATTATCTATTTTTGGTAGAGGCTGGTAATAAGACTTACGCTACTGTGGAAGAAGTTGTGAAATGATTAACTTCTGGAGTTTTAGAGATCGCTAAACCCTGAAGTGCTCTTTTGTTTCATCTCAACATAAAATACAAGAATTATTTAAACAGAACAAAATTCTGTAACAATAAATAAACTTCCTCATTTATGCTAAGGGAACCTCTCAGGAGACTTTGCAAATTCTGCATCAACAAAACCTTGATCTTTAAGGACTCCGGAGTAAGCACATACTCCAGTCCAGCAAGAGGGAAAAAAAATGGTAATTTGCTAAATGCTTCATTGTCATAATATCAGATGATTTTAAAATGCTTAGTCTCTGCTATCATCTTATCAGAAACACCTGGGCAACCACCCTACAGTGGCACCTCCCTCATCGCTCCCTGTCCCCTCATCCTAGTTTTTGGTTTGTTGTTTTTTTTTGTTTTGTTTTTTTTTTAATAGCACGTTACCATAAAACATTTTATTCACTTGTTTGTCTGTCTCCCTCCTGTAGAACTTTAGAAGCTCCACTAAAGTAGAATATTATTCTCTTTTTTGTTTACTGTTTTAACCCCAACACCTAAAATAGTACCTGGCACTAGCAGGTGCTTTATAAAAAGCAGGCAAGACTATCTGTTCTATAACTTAATGAACACTGGGTTACTTTCCACCTCTAAAATTATACATTATTCCTTTGAGGAGTTTGTAACTATAAAGTCAACCAGGAAAGAAAATCTCTACTGTTGTAGGTCTGGGCACAGGGAAGTTAAGCCATGATGGAGGCCCTAGAGTTCCCTGAAAGACAGCCCAGACCACCATTCTGGGTCCAATGGTTTGCATGCATTGCTGAATTCTGACTTCTGCACCAATAGTGTTCCCACTCAGACCACAAGTGACCTCCTGGTTGTTAATTAAGTACAGTTTAAAGAACTCATCTTCCTTAATCCCTTTCTCTTGATACTCTCATGTTCTCTGACGTCTAAGACACCATTCTCCACTGATTCTCCTGCTGCCTTCCTGGCTTCCCAGTCTTTCCTAGTCTGCTTCCAAGCTTCTCCCTCTTATACCTGCCCCTTAAATATTAGTATTCATCATTCATTCATTCATTGATAAAATAAGCATACTAATCACTCACTATATGGCAGGTTCTCCTCTAGACACATCTTTGATGAGACAGACAAGTCTACAGTCTGGTGAAAAAAAAAAAAAGAGGGGGATTCCATCAATGGGTGAATGAACAAACAATTAGTTGTATGTATACATGTGTAATAGTATTCAGTCATAAAAAGGAGTGAAGTACTTATACATGCTATAATGTGGATGAACCCAGAAAACATTATGCTATGTGAAAGAAGCCAGACACAAAAGATTGTAAATTGTATGATTCCATGTATATGAGATATCCAGAATAGGTAAATCCATAGAAACAAATGAGGACTAGTGGTTACCAGGGGCAAAATGGGGGCAGAAGATAGAGATCGATGGCTTAATGGGTACAGAGTTTCCTTTTAGGATGATGAAAACATTTTGGAACTAGGTATGGTTTTAGTACATTGTGATGTGCTAAATCCACTGAATTTCTCATTTTAAAATGATTAATCTTATTTTATACACATTTTGCCTCAAAAAAAAGGGAACAGTTAATAATGAAACAAATGAATAAATAAGAAAATGTCAAATGGTGATAAATGCTGTAATGAAAAGCACATGATGTGATTGGAAGTGATGCAAGTATGGGGGATGACTTTAGGTTGAGTGGCCAGGAGAATGATTGCCGAGGAGGGGACATTTAGCTTGAACCAAAATAACCAAAAAAAGATTGGGTCTTGCAAAGATCTGTGGTAGAGAGCTTCAGGTGGAGGGAACCACTGGTGCAAATCTGTAAGGAAGGGATTAGTTTGGTTAAGTTTGAGAACCAGAAAAAGGGAAGGGAGTGGTCTAGAGCTTAGAAGAAGAGAGAGAGAAAACAGAATGAAATGAGGACAGAGAAGTAGGCAGGAGAGGTCCAGGTATGTAGAGACTGTAGCCATGGGAAGAAATGTGGACTTTATTTTAAAGCAATGGGAAGCCATGGGAAAGCTGCAGTTGGGGAGTATATGATTTGTTTGAAACTTTTTAAAAGATCCATTTGACTGCCAAATAAAGAATAAAATTATAGATGGGCAAAGGTAGAAGTGGAGAGAATCAACTGTCAGGATATTCTAGTAGTCTAGGCAAGAGATGATGATACTTGCTTGGGAACAGTGAAGGTAGAGCCATATGTTAGATCCAGGAAATGTTTTGAAGAACAGAGCAGACTTGACAGTGGATTGGCTGTGGGAAGCATGGGAAAGAAAAACTCAGAGATGGACACCTAAAGTCTCAGCCTGAGCCTTGGGGTAGATGCTAGTAGCACTCTCTGACATGGAAGACTAGGAAAGAGCAGGGTAAGAGGAGAAAACCCTTGATTTCTAAGTTGGATACTTAAATGTAAAGTTTTTATTTGACATGCAAATGGAGATATTAGATAGGAAATGGGATATGTAAATCTGGTATTCAAGGAAGAGATCAGAGCTGGAAATAAAATATTAGAGTAATCAGCCTAAGGCTTATATTGAATCTATCAGGATGGATGATAATACATGAGTATTATATATATTTATAATGTTTAGGTGTATAGAAAATTGATTCATATATATATCCTAACCCTATTTTATATACACACACACACACACAAATAGACTATCTTTTCTCCACTGTATATTCTTGCTTCCTTTGCCATAGATTAATTGACCATAAGTACATGGGTTTATAATCCTTTGTATTTCTGTGGTGTTGGTTGTAACTTCTCCTTTTTCGTGTCTGAGTTTATTGATTTGAACCCTCTCCCTTTTTTTCTTGGTAAGTCTAGCTAAAGGGTTATCAATTTTGTTTCTTTTCAAAGAAGCAGCTTTGAGTTTCATTGATCTTTTATATTTCTTTTCTAGTCTCTAATTTATGTATTTCTGTTTCCATCTTTATAATTCATTCTACTAACTTTGGGTTCTGTTCTTTCTCTAGTTGCTTTAAGCATAAATTTAGGTTGTTTATTGAAATTTTTCTTATTTTCCAAGGTAAGCTTGTATCACTATAAACTTCCCTCATAGGACTGCTTTTGCTGCATCCCATAGATTTGGGATCATCATTTTCACTTTTCTATCGGTATTTTTTGATTTCCTCCAGTGACCCATTGGTTGTTTAGTAGCGTATTGTTTAGCCTCCATGTGTTTGTGTTTTTTACAGTTTTTTCCTTGTAGTTGATTTTTAGCCTCATAGCATGTGGTTGGAAAACATGCTTGATATTATTTCAGTTTTCTTAAATTTACCAAGGCTTGCTTTGTGGCTCATCATGTGATCTGTCCTGGAGAGTCTTCCATGTGCTCTTGAAAAGAATGTATATTCTGCTGCTTTTAGATGGAATACTCTATAAATATCAGTTGAATCCATCTAGTCTAGTGTGCCATTTGAGGCCTATATTTCCTTTGTTTTCTTTCTGCATGATCTGTCCATTGTTGTAAGTGAAGTTTTAAAGTCCCCCAATATTATTGTGTTATTGTCAATTCTCATTTTATATCTGTTAATATTTACCTTACATATTGAGGTGGTCCTGTGTTGGGTGCATATATATTTACAATTGTTATATCTTCTTGAATCAATTCTCATTATGTAGTGTGCTTCTTTGTCTCTTGTAAGAGTATTTTTTCTGATATAAGTATTGCATCTCTGGCCTTCTTTTGATTTCCATTTGTGTGGAATATTTTTTCTCATCCCATCACTTTCAGTCTGTATGTGTCTCTAGATCTGAAGGGAGTCTCTTGTATGTAGCAAATATTTAAGTCTTGTTTTTGTATCCATTCAGCTAATCTGTGTCTTTTGGTTGGAGCATTTAGTCTGTTTACAGTTAAGGTAATTATCCATGTATATTCCTCTTGCTATTTTGTTAATTGTTTGGATTTGTCTTGTAGGTCTTTTTCCTTAATTTTTGTTCTCTTGTGATTTGATGACTATCTTTAGTGTAAGGTTTTGATTTCTTTTTCTTTCTTGTGTATATACTATAGATCTTTGTTTTGCAGTTACCCTGAAGTTTTTGTATAGGTGTCTGCATTTATAGGTGTTTGTTGTAAGTTGCTGATTTCTTAATTTCAAACACATTTTAGATACCCTGCATTTGTATTCTCTTCCCTTCATGATTACTGTTTTTGATTTTATATTTTAAATCTAATTGTTTTGTGCATTCTTTACATGCTTATTGTGGATATAAATTATTTTACTACTTTTTATCTTTTAACCTATTAGCTTTGTGTGTGATGATTTCCTAAATTTACTGTATGTTTGCCTTTACCAGTGAGCTTTTCCATTTTGTAATTTTATTATTTCTAGTTGTAGCCTTTTCTTTCCAGCCTAGAGACATTCCTTTAGCATTTGTTGTAAAGCTGGTTTGGTGGTGCTGAATTCTTTTATCTTTTTCTCGTACATAAAGCTTTGGTTACTCCATCAAAACTAAATGAGAGCCTTGCTGCATGGACTATTCTTGGTTGTAGATTTTTTTCTCTTTCATTATTCTAATTATATCATGCCACTTCCTTCTGGCCTGCAGAGTTTCTGCTAAAAATCAGTTGATAGTCTTTTGAGAATTCCCTCATATGTTATTTGTTGCTTTTCCTTTATTGCTTTTAGTCTTCTCTCTTTAATTTTTGTCATTTTGGGAGTTCCCATTGTGGCTCAGCAGAAATGAATCTGACTAGCATCCATGAGGGCACAGATTTGATCCCTTGCCTCACTCAGTGGGTTAAGGATACAGCATTGCCATGAGCTGTGGTGTAAGTTGCAGACACGGCTCGGATCTCACATTGCTGTGACTGTGGCATAGGCTGGCGGCTACAGCTCTGATTCAACCCCTAGCCTAGGAACTTCCATATGCTGTTGGTGTGGCCCTAAAAAGCACACACAAAAAAAGTGTCATTTTGATTACAGTGCATCTCAGTGTGTTTCTCTGTGGTTTCATCCTGTATGGGACTTGGGTGAGTGTTTCCTTTCCCAGGTTAGGGTGGTTTTCAGATATTATCTCTTCAGATATTTTCTCAGGCCCTTTCTCTCTCTTCTCCTTCTGGGACGGACCTCCGTAATGCAAATATTATTGCACTTGATGCTGTCCCAGAGGTCTCTTAAACTGTCCTCATTTCTTTTTCTTTTTTCAGTTCAGTGGTAGTGCTTTCCCCTACTGTTTTCCAGCTCACTGATCCATTCCTCTGAATCATTTAGTCTGCTATTGATTCCTTTGAGCATATTTTTCATTTCAGTTATTGTATTCTTCATCTCTGTTTGGTTGTTCTTTATACTTTCTAATTCTAAAAACTTTTAATTTCTTGCTCTGTGCATCTATTCTCCTCCCAAGATCATTACATTGAACTCTCTTGGGTAGACTGCCTGTCTCCTTCACTTAGTTTCTGTTCTGTGGTTTTATCTTGTTCTTTCATCTGCAACATATTCTTCTGCCAGCTCATTTTGTCTAAGTTGCTATTTGTATTTTTATGTATGTGGTAGGTTAGTTACATTTCTTGACCTTGGAGACGTGGCTTTCTGTAGGAGGCACACTATGTGTCCTAGCAGTGCACTCACCTCTGGCCACCAACCTAGGTGCTCCAAGGTTTCCCCTAAGAGAGCTGCATGAGTCCTTCTGTTGTGGCAGGCTGACTTTGACTCTGGTAGGCTTGCTTGGCCCCTAGTCTGGCTGGTTGCCTGGTCCTGCCTTGTGCAGATACTGCTGGCTAGTATTTAGTGGGGCCTGAAGTGCTGGTTGTGGAATCATTGGGGACCCCATGGATAGTGCTGGCTTGCCAGTGGGCAGAGTCAGGGACCACCCAGTGACAGGTAAAGCCAGATCCTACAGTTAGTGCCAGAAGAGCTGGTTCCTGGAGTCTGGGTGCAGGGTCCAGGGATCCCAGATCTCATTTCATTGGTGGCAGGGTGATGGCGGTAGAGCAATTCCTGATACAATTGAGTAAGGGGACCAGGGTGTCTGGAAGATAGCATTTGCCTACTAGTGGGCAGGGCTACGGCTTTCCCCAGGGTAGGGTCTGGCCTGCATAGCAGGATTGTAGTTTTCTTAATTCTGGTGTCTGCTCCCTGGTGGGTAAGGCTGGTCTAGAGGCATGTTCAGGCTTCCTGGTGACAGAGGCTAGTGCCTGTCCAGTGGTGGGTGGGCCTGGGTCTTGGCCCTCTGGTGAGCTGAGCCCTATATGTCCAGGTGGCTATGGATTCTTTCTTTCTACAGAGATTCTTCTAGTGTGGGATCTGCTGAGTCTTTTGGCCCAAGTAGTGGGACTGTTTGTCTCACATTCCCAACTTACTGCACAGCTCTTCCTTGCACTGGGCCCTGCTCAAAACCAAACAAACAGAAAATAGCCTTCTGTGTCATGCAATAAATAAGATTATTCCTCCTGAGAATGGAATATGCTGCCTCTAACACCTGAAGAGACCTGCCAAGCTTTGTGTTTCTTTCCTAGTGATATGAAATGCAAGCTACATTAATTTGTCCTTAAAAGGAGATGTCCTGACATGCTGATACCATAAAGTGTCAAGCCCTGAATTGCTTACGGAGTTTATCTTTCACTCTCTGGAGTATCTGTGTCTTTCCAAGCCTTCAACATGCTTGCCACTTCTTATCAGGTTGTAGCATGATGTGCGTGTTAATATATGATGTCCTATAGACTGTAGTCTTGGAATGTCCAGATGGCCCAGGCTCCTTCAGAATGTATTGTGACATTAACATATACTGTTGTGGTGAGAATGTGGATGTGTACTATTGTCTATCCCATGTGAATGCAAACTGCTTCTGATCTTCTTCCTTACTGAGTAGTAAAAAGAATGCATTTGCCAGATCAGAGGCAGTGTACCACGAACCCAGGACTGTGAGATTCTGCTTTAGGTAAAGATAGAGTATCTGGCGTAGCAGCTACGGATAAGCTGGCAGTATTCCACTGTCCCCTGCCATGATCCATACCCTTTTGGCAGAGGCCAGACTAGTGAACTAGATCCCCCTATAACAGACTTCACCTGCATGCAGATCAGTGACTCTTCATATGCTTTATAAAATCCCATTCTTCCAATAAAACAAAAGTTAAAGAAGGAGAGGGCCACAGAACTAAAAATTAAAGTACAGGAGTTCCTGTCATGGCACAGTGGTTAACAAATCCGACTAGGAACCATGAGGTTGTGGGTTCGATCCCTGGCCTTGCTCAGTGGGTTGACGATCCAGAATTGCCATGAGCTGTGGTGTAGGTTGCAGACGCGGCTTGCATCCTGCATTGCTGTGGCTCTGGCGTAGGCCAGCGGCTACAGCTCCAATTGGACCCCTAGCCTGGGAACCTCCATAAGCCACAGGAGCAGCCCTAGAAAAAGGCAAAAAGACAAATAAATAAAAATTAAAGTACAAATTTGTTTTGAATGAAGCACTGTAAAGTCACCTATTACTGCCCTTTATTCCTCGGCCACACATTGTGTGTGTGTGTGTGTGTGTGTGTGTGTGTGTGTAAATAAGCACCAAACAGGTCATGGTTAGCTGAGCACTTCCACACCACCATACAGGGTGGAACTGGGCACTCGTCACTGATGTGGTCTCAGCTGTCACTGGACAAACAAGATACACCCCAGCGTCATGCGCGCCCCCCCCCCCCCCCCGTGATGCATCATGCTTTTAGCGCTCCTCACCTGGCTAACTCCATGCAGCAGTGAGCCTCCTTTTAAAGCCAATGCTGATTTTTTTTCCTCTATAAGCTTTCTTTGCCAAACTCTACAAGAGTCTTGATGTTTTCATTCCTTGAGGATTTCATGAGCAGCAACCACATCACACTGGTAGAGAGAGTTCAGCTTAAGATAAGAGTATTTCAGTAAGAGTTGCAGTGTTTGATAGTTGTCAAGGATGAGGCATACCCAGAAATACGAAGATTTTAAAAGGCTTTGTGTTCCTCATCTAACTTTTCTTTCTTCCTTTCTTTAGACTCCCCCAGATATATCCTTTCCAGCTTCTTTGGCTGCCCAGCATTTCCTTCTGGAGGAGGAGAAGCGAGCAAAAGAACTTGAAAAACTTCTAAATACACACATTGATGAGCTGCAAAGACATACAGAATTTACTCTTAATAAATACACCAAGCTAAAACAAAATAGGCACATATGAGCTTTTAAACTTTTTTATTTGCTTCCCCCATCCCAAGAGAAAAAAGCTCTGGAAGAATATTTACAAAGTTGATTAATGAAACTGAGAAATTTTGTTCTGTTTTCTTGAGTAAACCATTTCTGTAAGGCAGCTAGAAAATAGTATTTTTTTCAATAAAACTGTTTGTATTCCTGTATTAACATAATAAATTGCTCAGCTACAGAGTTACTATAAAATAAACATGACTACTCCAAAAGAGATTTTTTTTCCTCCAGTCTTAAGGAATAGTTTGGAATTAAATATGCACTTTTCCCACTTGAATCACGTATGCTGAAACCCATTTCCTCTGTAACAACACATGATGAGGGAAAGGGACATGCTATGTTCTAAATGTAAATTGATCAAGGGCAGCTCCTTTGTACTAGGTTTGAAAACTCAATGTTTTCCATTTAAAAAAAATCCTCAAGTATTTTAATCTCGTAAACATCCTAAAATTTCTTTTAGAAAAAAAGATAGAGCTTACTGTTTCTGCATTCATCTTTGTAACGTTTCTCTATCCTAACACAACAGATGTGGAATCTGCTGTTTCCACACTTAAAACATGTGCCAAAGATTATTGCTTTCCGGTTAGTGCTAATTACTTCATGGACACAGGATAAAGAAACATATAAAGCACTGTCACTGTTGTTACCCTCTCCTTTGTAATACCTCTATTTTAAACACAATAAAGGAATGAGAAAGTCTATGGACTTGAAACATAAATGCCGAGTCTGTATGGAATGGTAAAAGCACGGTAGTGAAGAATAAAACCCAAGTTACAAACATGCAAGCATGATAATCCACTTTTCTTTCTTTAAAAATGATATTTATAAAGATTACCAAACATCTCTACGTCGTTACTTCAGGTAAGTCCTACAGCTTTTATAGTTTCCTTCTTCTCTTTGAAGAAACTCTACCTGGAAGGAGATGTCAGCGTGACTTTAGACAAGCATCGCTGCCAAGAGAAAAGGCAGCCTCGTTCACGTCAGGTGATACCACCATGCGGATTTGTAGAGCTCTTGGCATTTGCAAAAAGCCTTCACAGAGCATTATTCATTTCAGCCCAGAACAAGCCCGTGAAGTCAGCAAGGCCTGTATCTTTGTTCCTAAGAATCCAGCTGTTAAGAACTTACTCGAATCGTGATGAGCAAGAGAGTCAGAAATACCTGGCTTCTGACTTCCTGCTCCGGTGCTTACCACTTGCCAGCATCGCCTCTTCTTGTGAGCCACGCTGTATCCACTGAAGCCACGCTTCGTGACAAAACATCAGACGGGACAAAGCCTGTAGTTTATCCAAAGAAACCCGACATGAGGAAAATCATCAAAGTTGCCATACTTTCTGATTATTTAGTAATTTCAAGCCTGAGCACAAAATACTTTTCAGTGTTATCTTTAGAAAATGGGAGGGAAAAGCCTGTTTAGGAAAAGGGCATTCCATAAACCGTCATTGATGCAAATGCAAACAGTGCAAAAATTTAAATGAACAGTGCAAAAATGTAAACGGACGTATCTTTCTAGTCCTGTAACACTGAATGCGGCTTCGTTCTCTTCAGGGTTAAGACGTGATTGAAAATTGCACGCTGGAACAGACATCTAGGCTGTGATGAGCAGAGTCGAGAGCATGAACTTGGCACATGTCCAGGACTAACCGTGCATTTTCCCCTTGGGGTTATGATGGCAAGTCCACAAGCAGCCTTCTTTTAAATCACTAGGTCAGCATTCCTCTTAATACCAGCTTTCTTAAAACAGCGGTTTTCACCAGTTCTGCTTCAGAACACGATTCAACATTCAAAGGGAATCATATGCTGAAGCCCAACATACATATAACAGTCCAGATGAAGAGCAAGCAGCTCGGATTGAACGTTGAAAGGGGTGAGGCCTCCCCACATCCTCCCCGCTCCCTTCCCGCCTCCAGACCCAGGCAGTCCTCGTGGGAGGGAGGGAGGGGGGAGGCAGATTCGCTTTGTTCTTACCTCAACACAGGATACGTCTCCCTGCAGAAACCGTGTCATGGAGAGTGGCTATAACCTCCTTACTACAAAAGGCAGGTCGGGGGTTCCCATCATGGCTCAGTAGAAACGATTCTGACTAGCAACCAGGAGGATGCAGCTTCGATTCCTGGCCTTGATCCCATGTTGCCGTTGAGCTATGATGTGGGTTGCAGATGCAGCTTAGATCCTGAGTGACGGGGACTGTGGCGTAGGCTGGCAGCTACAGCTCCAAATCGACCCCTAGCCTGGGAATCTCCATATGCCACAAGTGTGGCCCTAAAATGGCAAAAGACAAAAAAAAAAAATGATCGAGCTAAAACAGGACGGAAGGGGCAGAAGGAGGGAGGACCCAGGAGAAAGGTCAGTTGGGCCATCAGACATGGGGAGTCAACTCGAAGAGGAGGGACTTGAGTTAACGTTCACCTTGTAATGGCCTAAATAGATACTTTTCCTTCTTAATTATCCAGGAGCAAAGTGGTTTGGGAATCGAGCAAATTTGAAGGTGAGAGGGCTGCTGGAAAATCACAGATAACCCCCAAATTTCAGCTAACAGTAATAGACAACTCTGGATTATGGGTCAACAGCGCCGCTCTGGCTGAGCAGAGCGTGGCCTCTCCCAGGACCATGATCCCAACATAGTGCCCACCCCACCCTGGCCTCCAGAAGAGCAATCAGCTTTGGCTGCCAGCACCCTGAGGCCTGCCCTGGCGGTGGGCTTGTCTGGGTCCTTGCTAAGTGCCACCCATGGGAAGCCTGACCCAAGTGATCCGTAACCATCATTTTATCGGTGCTGTGGGGTTATCCCCTCCCCATCCTGTTATCTCAGTTAATGTAAATTTCCTCTTTATATCTGCGCACGCAGTCTCTCCAGATCCGCCTGAAAGCTGCTAGGAAGGAGAAGGCTTTTAGGCTTCATTGTCTCCTGTAGGGCCTGGTCATGGAAGGTATCTGATAAGTAGTGATTAATGGGTGGATTGAATCCAGATATGGAGAATGCCTTTAGCAAAGGCAAAAAGTAGAAGACGTTTGAGGCAGTTTAGGTACAAGATAAACTATTAATCCCATCAAATTGTCAGCTACAAAAAAGTGCCCAGAACTGCAAATTTGTCTGCTGGTGGATGGAGATTTTCACTCCTACTTGACCTCATGGAGGACCATCTGAGCATCTACACACTCCTTTTATATGCATTAACTACTAATCGGAATCGAATGTAAAATAGCAGCCAAGGTGCTTCAAAGTCACAGCAAATGAAACCATGGAGTCCCAGGACTTGAGCAATGCAGTGGAAGTGGGAGAAGGATTTGGGCCCGACTAGCCCAACTAGCCACTGAAACTCCATCATACCCTTCCAACCTCGTAGCCTAGAGCGTCAGCAGGAGCTAAACCCTAAGGGATAGAATATTCCAAACTGATGAAAGGCTCTCTCCTTCTGCAGTGAGGATGCACTGCGGCCCAAGGATGATAATGAAAGGACTTCAGCTACAAGTCCCACCTGAGGGAAAAGCCTGGAGAAAAGTCTTCATGACCGCCAGGGACTCCCAAGGCAGGTATGAGAAGAGATTTGCACAAGTCACAGAAGCCAACTGGGCAGTGTTCAGACATGACCTGTCACACATGACCTTCCTCCAATATGGGTCAAGAGGGGTCATAGTAGCTCATGCAGCTCAATACCAAAAAAACAACCCAGTCAAAAAATTGACAGAAGACCTAAACAGACATTTTTCCAAAGACACACATACGGAGGGCCAATAGGCATGTGAAAAGATGCTCAGCATCACTAATTATTAAGAGAAATGCAAATCAAAACTACAGTGAGGTATCATACCCATCAGAATGGCCATCATCAAAAAGTCTGCAAGTAATAAGTGCTAGAGAGGGGGTGAAGAAAAACCAAACCCTCCTACACTGTTGGTGGGAATGTAAACTGATGTAGCTACTGTGGAGAACAGTATGGAGGGTCCTTAAAAAACTAAAAACAGGCATATATCCAGACAAAAGTTTCCTGAAAAAAGACACATGCACCAGCATGTTCATTGCAGCACTATTCACAATAGCCAGGACATGGAAACAACCCAAATGTCCATTGGCAGATGATTGGATTAGGAAGATGTGGTATATATACACAATGGAATACTACCCAGCCATAAAAAAAGAATGATATAATGCAATTTGCAGCAACATGGATGGAACTAGAGACTCTCATACTGAGTGAAAAAAGTCAGAAAGACAAATACCATATGATATCACTTATAACTGGAATCTAATATACAGCACAAATGAACATCTCCACAGAAAAGAAAATCATGGACTTGAAGAATAAACTTGTGGCTGCCTGATGGGAGGGGGAGGGAGTGGGAGGGACCAGGAGTGTGGGGTTATCAGATGCAAACTATTGCTCTTTTAATGGATTTACAATGAGACCCTGCTGTGTAGCATTGAGAACTATGTCTAGATACTTATATCACAATAGAACAAAGGGAGGAAAAAAATGTATACATGTAAGTGTAACTTGGTCCCCATGCTGTATAGTGGAAAACAAACAACAAACAAACAAAAAAAACACCCCAAAAACAGAATGGCCGTATGAGCCTACAATCCCACTCCTGATTATATATCCAGAAAAATACATAATTCAAAAAAATTCATATACCCTAATATTCACTGCAGCACTATTTACAATAGCCAAGACATGGAAGCAACCTAAATGTCCATCAGCAGATGAATGGATAAAGATATGGTATCATAAACAATGGAATATTACAGCCATAAAAAAAAGTGAAATGCCATTTTCAGCAACATGGATAGACCTAGAGATTATCATACTAAATGAAGTAAGTCAAAGACAAATATCATGTGATAATCACTAATAAATGGAATCTAAAAAAGATACTTATTTACAAAGCAGAAATAGACTCACAGAAAACAAACTTAGGGTTACCAAAGGGAAAGGGGGAGGGATAAATTAGGAATTTGAAACTTGCAGATACACACTACTATATATAAAACAGATAACAAGGATCTACTATATGGCACAGGGAGTTATATTCAATATCTTATAAAAATCTATTACAGAAAAGAATCAAAAAATACATGTGTAACTGAATCACTTTGCTATATACACATGACACACAACATTGTAAATCTATACTTCAAAAAAAAATTTGACACCTCAAGAAAAAAAAGGGTTCTCTTGTTACCAGGAGAATCACGAGTCCGAGTCAGGTAGTTACTGTTATGGGGACCAACAATCTCATCCCACAGCAGAACTCCCAATTAATCTAGAAAGAACAGCAAGTCCTTAAAAAGCCAAGGCTTCCGCAGGACCAAGCATAGAACAGAGAACATGTTCAGAACCACCTAGCCAGCCCCATGGCCAGACTAGGAATTCCTAGGCCTTAAAGATTCCTGACATATTAGGACAGGTTAGATCTGTTGGAGGCAAGGCCTTCTGCACACCTTGACCCCATACCCTTAACGAAGCTTCCATTCCCTTATCTGTAAACAGGCACCTATGTCAAAGAATTGTTGTGAGATTAAAAGAAGGCAGAGCACACAGAGCGATCAGCACAGATCTGGGTCTGAGTACACAGTAGATGCCAGCTGTGAGCGTTTGCCATCCTGGCCCTCTGAGGCATTGGGTCTGAACTCAGAAGGTGAAAGACATCCTCAAAGAATAAGACTATCATTTATTGGAGTTCCTTCTGTGGTGCAGCAGAAACGAATCCAACTAGGAACCATGAGGTTGCAGGTTCGATCCCTGGCCTCGCTCAGTGGTTTAAGGATCTGGTGTTGCCGTGAGCCATGGCATAGGTCACAGATGCAGCTCGGATCCCAAGTTGCTGTGGCTGTGGTGCAGGCTGACAGCCGCAGCTCCAATTCGACCCCTAGCCTGGGAACCTCCATATGCCGCAGGTGCAGCCCTAAAAAGACCAAAAAAAAAGACTCATTTATTGAAGACCATGGGCCACCCACTGTAATAAAAACTCATTTGTTAAAAGTTTTATTAAAAATTCACGTATAATAAAATCACCCATTTCAAGGATGTAATTATTTTTACTAAATTTACCAAGTTGTACACAATCCAATTATTTATTTATTTAGTCTTTTTAGGGCCACACCTGCAGCCTATGGAGCTTTCCGGGCTAGGGGTCTAATCAGAGCTATAGCCCCTGGCCTGCCACAGCCACAGCAACCTGGGATCCAAGCTGCATCTGCAACCTACACCACAGCTCACGGCAACACCAGATTCTTAACCCACTGAGCGAGGCCAGGGATCAAACCTGCGTCCTCATGGATGCTAGTGAGGTTCATTTCCACTGAGCCACAACGGGAACTCCCACGACCCAATATTTGAACATTTCCATCATCACCAGAAGATCTCTGGTGCCCATTTGCCGTCACCAGGCAGCTACTCAACTACTGTCTGTCTGCTTGATTTACCTGGACATTTCATATAAGTGGATTCATGTACTATGTGGATTTTTGCATACAGCTTTCATTTGGTATGTTTGTGTGGTTCATATTGCACCAAGTATTGATTTTTTTCTTTTTCTTTTTTTTTTTTTTTTTTGCTGTTGCTGAATAGTATTCTGTTGTGTCAATAACCAATATTTTCTTTATCCACTTCACTAGTTGATGCATATTTGAGTTGTTTCCAGTTTGGGGCTATTATGAACATTTACCGACAGGTCTTTGTGGATATCTTTTGTTGCTCTTGAGTAGATTCCTATAATTTCTGACTCACACAGTAAATTTATGTTTAACTTTTAAAAGTAACTCTCAAACTAAGTAGCTCCACCGTTTTACATTCCCACGAGCAAGGCACGAGGGTTCTAATTTCTCCACATGCTCTCCTACACTTGGTACTGTCTTTTTGATGATGGCTATTTCAGTGTGTGTGAAGCAGTATTTCATTCTAGTTTTAATTTGCATTTCCCCAATGACTGCTCATCGGAGCACCTTTTGTGTGCTTATTGAACAAATCACATAGCTTTTGGTGAAATACCTATTCAAATCTTTTGCCCATTTTATAATGATTTCTCCTTACCGAGTCATAAGAATTCTTTAGAGGAGTTCCCATCGTGGCGCAGCAGGAACGAATCCGACTAGGAACCATGAGGTGTGGGTTCAATCCCTGGCCTCACTCAGTGGATCAAGGATTCAGCGTTGCTGTGGCTGTGATGCAGGTGGCAGATGTGGCTTGGATCCTGTATTGCCATGGTTGTGGCATAGGCCGGCAGCTGTAGCTCCAGTTCAACCCCCTAGCCTGGGAACCTCCACCATATGCCGTACATGAGGGCCTAAAAAGAAAAAAAAAAAAAATTTATATATTTTGGATATACGTCCTTTATCAGATATATGATTTGCATATATTTTCTCCCAATCTGTGGCTTCTCTTTTCATTTTCTTAATGGTGTCTTTTTTAAGCATATACATTTTTAATTGTGATGCAGTACAATTCATCAAATTTTTCTTTTTATGGACTATACTTTTGGCAGCATATCTAAGAAATATTTGCCTGACTCAACGTCACAAATATTTTCTCCTGTATTTTCTTCTAAAAGTTTTATAGTTTCAGGTTTTACATCGGGTTTGTGATCCATCGTGAGTTAACATTTCTGTATAGTGTAAGAGTACAGATTCATCTCTTCACATCTGGATGGATATCCATTAATCCAGCACCATTTGATGAAAAGACTATTCCTTCCGCCATTGAATGGTATCGGTACTTTTGTTGAAAAATTGACCATAACTATTAAGGGTTTGTTTCTAGGCTCTTCTTTTCCATTGACCTATATGTTTATGCCATACCATAAAGTCTTAATTATTATAGCTTTGTTGAAAGTTTTGATATTGAGAACTGTAAATCCTCCAACTTAAACAGGTGTTTTTACTATTTTGGGCCCTCTGCATTTCCACATAAGTTTTAGGGAACTCCAAAAACAAAACAAAACAGAATGTAAACCTCCGTTTTGGTTGTTTTGGTTTTTTTTTTTGTTTTTTTGTTTTGTTTGTTTTGGTTTTTTTGTTTGTTTTTTGGGTTTTTTTTTTTTTTTTGGCTATTTCTTTGGGCCGCTCCCGTGGCATATGGAGGTTCCCAGGCTGGGGGTCGAATAGGAGCTGTAGCCACCAACCTACGCCAGAGCCACAGCAACTCGGGATCCGAACCGTGTCTGCAACCTACACCACAGCTCACGGCAATGCCGATCGTTAACCCACTGAGCAAGGGCAGGGATCGAACCTGCAACCTCATGGTTTGTAGTTGGATTCGTTAACCACTGCGCCACGACGGGAACTCCGGGGCTTTTTTGTTTTGTTTTGTCTTTTTGCCATTTCTTGGGCCGCTCCAGGCTAGGGGTCGAATTGGAGCTGTAGCCACTGGCCTACACCAGAGCCATAGCAACTCGAGCTCCGAGCCGCGTCTGCGACCTACACCACAGCTCATGGCAACACCGGATCTTTAACCCGCTGAGGAAGGCCAGGGATCAAACCCGAAACCTCATGGTTCCTAGTCGGATTCGTTTCCACTGAGTCACGACGGGAACTCCCAGAGTATTTTTAATTAAAGACTTGGGACTCCCTGGAGTACAAGTTGCTGGCAGCAGGGACACTGCTCACAGCCCAGGGTTCTCCTTCCTGTAAAGCCCCATCAAGAGCTGCTGACTTTGGAGTTCCCATCGTGGCTTAGCAGAAAGGAATCCAACTAGGAATGATGAGGTTGCGGTTCGATCCCTGGCCTTGCTCGTAGGTTAAGAATCCGGCGTTGCCGTGAGCTGTGGTGTAGGTCGCAGACACAGCTCAGATCCCGAGTTGCTATGGCTGTGGCATAGTCCTGCAGCTATAGCTCAGATTAGACCCCTAGCCTGGGAACCTCTGTAGGCTGCAGGTGTGGCCCTAAAAAGACCAAAAAAAAAAAAGAGCTGCTGACTTAGGAGGCCCACCCAGCCTGATGCACATAGGTCAAACTCAAACTGTCAAGGAGGAGTTCCCATCATGGCTCAGTGGTTAACGAACCCAACAAGTATCCATGAGGACGTGGGTTCGATCCCTGGCCTCACTCAGTGGGTTAAGGATCCGACTGTGAGCTGTGGTATAAGTCGCAGAAGTGGCTCGGATCTGGCATTGCTGTGGCTCTGGCGTAGCCTGGTGGCAACAGCTCCGATTAGACCCCTAGCCTGGGACCCTCCATATGCCATGGGCATTAAAAAAAAAAAAAAAAAAAAATCCTCCCAAGGAGGGGAAAAAAAGTATGCCCAAGGAGTTAAGTGGTTAGAATGCACCACACTCCGTTCTCACATTGACAGCTGACGACTAATGATCAAGACCCTGCTAGATTAAGAAAAGCCTGATATGTGACTTCCTAAATTTTATTTACTTACATAGAAACCATATGGTTGCTCCCCTAACAGGAAGAATATCCAGTGATAAAAATTTATTTGGCTCTGTGTACGTCACATAAAAAAGAACTAGGCTTCTCACCTGTCTGGTCAACACGTCTTTTCTCAGGTATGGTGAACTGCCTAAAAGATTATTATAGAAGATGAGGCCAAAGGGCCCATGCTAAGTAGATGCTAGGCTGTACTTGAGGTACGCACAACAGATCTCTTGCTATCAGAAAATTTTATACAGTAAGGTAATAAAACAGAAAAGAACTGAACTTTCTTCCCATTTTGAAATGATTTCTCTTTTTGTTTGTTTTGTTTCTGAAAACAAGAACGCTGCAGCTTTGAAATTACTCATGTTCATCGGCTCAGGAAAAATCTTCCAGAAGTCAGGACTGTTTGAGCTGAAACCATTTCCAATCCCAAACATATCTCTTGGCTGAGATAAATTATTGGATGAGTCATTCCCAAATGACTTTGATGGATAAGAGTATGAATAACCCAAACTAAAACAGCTCTTTGGCTTCATTTGCTACATACAAAGGTTAGCTTGTAACCAAAGGCTTTTATGTTAACAGAATTTATGGGAGAATAAATATATCCATATATGTGCATACGCAAGTGTGTATATATGTCCATATACATATATCTATGTAATATATTCACATACATACACATACATCTCTGAAAATTATCATCAATAAAAATAAAGAGGAAGGGAGGAAGCTTGCAGGTGATGGACATGTTAATGGCATCGATGGTTTCATAGATGATACTTACCTCCAAACTCATCAAGTCATGCACACTAAGTATCTACAGCATTTTGCATGCCAATCACATCTCAGTACAGTGGTTCACAAAACGCACGAGTCAGGAGCAGTCTCAGAGCTTAGGAAACAAAAACTTCATCACTATTTTTAGTAGTAAAAATATTAGAACTTAGGATTTAACGGCCAAACATAATAGCTTCATTTTGGAGAAAATACATTTATTTCATCGAAGACACTATGCTGTGTGCACAAGGCTCTCCAAGTGTGGGGGCTGTGTTCCAGCCCTGCAGTTAGCAATGCTTTGTTAAGGGGCCCGGTCATACTGATCCACTGATCCAGACCTGGAGCTGAAAAAGCCGACCGCCTTGAAAGGGCAATGGGCACAAACAGAACGGCCCCAGCAGAGCCTCCCTCCAGACAAAAGACAAGGAAAGGGGCAGCAGAGCAAGGCGGAAAGCCTTTATATAACAACCACTCTGATTCAGTCAAACACCACAGAACAAACGGTGGTCCTGTCCCCACCATACAAGCAAAGGTGGATGGAGAACCTAGATTTCCATCCTCATCCCAAACCCCCCACCAGGGTGTTGTCAGAGAAGACGGACACTGAACTGCAGCCCTCTGGTCCCTGCGCACAGACCAGGAGGCATCACTTGGCAGTAAGTACCCGTGGACCCTGTGTGAAGAGCCCCCATGAGGCAGTAACAAGGCACCCCCACCTTTCTCCGCTAGGGGGCAGCAGTGGATGTTTGTAGATGGAGTCACTAGGGCTCTGGGATAAGGAAGCCACCCTCCCACCCATCAGAGGGAGACTGGAGTCCGTGCAGGAAGCAGTAGTGAGGTACGCCTGCGCCTTCCAGCCAGGGGTATCAGTGACAGACTACTAGGGAGCCAGAGCTCCCACCCGCCCAGCAGTGATGAGGAGCCCCTCTCCCAGGTGTCAACAGAAGCTGAGTCCAGCACTGGGGCTTCCACTACAGTGGGACAGGAATGATGCTGCACCCCATCTCTCTGCTTAACATGGTCAGAAGCGGCCTGCTAAAACACAAACTTTAAATAAGATGCAGAATCTCATAATATGATGCCCAAAATATCCAGGTTTCAGTCAAAACGCACTTGTCATGAGAAAAGGAAGTAAGAAAAGTGAATGAGAAAACTTGAATGAGAAAAGACAGTCAAGGGAGTTCCCATTGTGGCTCAGTGGTAATGAACCTGAGTAGTATCCATGAAGACGTGGATTCGATCCCTGGCCTTGCTCAGTGGGTTAAGGATCCATCATTGCCATGAGCTTCGGTGTAGGTCACAAATGCTGCTCCCGTGTTGCTATGGCTGTGACGTAGACCGGCGGCTGCAGCTCTGCTTCACCCTTCAGCCTGAGAACCTCCACGTGCCAAGGGTGTGGCCCTAAAAAAAGAAAAGACAAAAAGTCAATGGAGGAGAACACTGAGATGATGCAGATGGTGGAAACGAGCCCACAAAGATTTAAAGCATCCATCAAAAAATGATTCAGCAGGAGTTCCCGTTGTGCCTCATCAGGTTTAGAACCTGACTAGTATCCATGAGGATGTAAGTTCAATCCCTGACCTCACTCAGTGGGTTAAGGATCCAGCACTGCTGCAAGCTGCCACTCGAATCTGGTGTTGCTGTGGCTGTGACATAGGCCGGTGGCTATGGCTCCAATTCAGCCCCTAGCCCGTATGCCACACGGCCCTAAAAGGACAAAAGCAAACAAAAAAACTATTCAGCAAGCAGCCAGAAACATAACGGAGGAAAATGAAAATACAGAAAGTTTCAGCAAAGAAATAGCAGATGTAAAGTAAAACCAAATGGCCATCTTAGAACTGAAAAAATACAATATCAAATAGAAATTCAGTGGAGGGGCTCGGGCAACATGGAGGAGACGGGAGAAAAAAATCAGTGAACAACAGAAATTACCCAATCTGAACAACAGAGAGAAAGGAGGATGAAAATTACAATCAACAGAATCTCAGGAACACTTGTGTCATTGGTGTTTTGGAAGGAGAGGGCAGAAAGGACAGGACTGAAAAAGTACTCAAAGAAATGCCTGAAAAATCCCCAAGAGGCTGAGGAGACCCAAGGAAATCTTCATTGTGACGTACAGGTCTCTTTGCAAAACTTTGCTTTAAACTACTTCATTTCTATCAAAGACCTACATTAGTACCTGTTTTCACTAACAAATAAATCTGAAGAAAACTTTCACTCCTATGAAAAAAAGAACTGCCTCTTTGCTTTATACCATTTTGGCTTACAAAAGCTTTCGTAGGCATGCCCTACTTTGGGATAGTGGGGGAAGCCTGAATTGCAGTCAGACTTCTGAAAACTGAAAACGTCAAAACAAAACAAGTTGGAAGTAGCAAGAGAAACAGCAACACCTCACCTGTAAAGAGAAAACAATTTTAATTAAAGCAGATTGCTAATCAGAAACCATGGAGACCAGAAGTAAACAGCCGGGTATTGTCAGGTGCTGAAAGAAAAGAACCTGGAATTCTATACATAGTGAAAACAATCCCTCAGGCACGAAGAGGGAGTCAAGACATTCTCGGGTAAAAGAAAACGAAGAGGATTTGTCATGCTTTATACAAGAATTAACTTTTATTGGTAATTTTAAAATTACACAAAAATGGAGTATGGGGAGTTTCCTGGTGGTCTAGTGGTTAGGAGTCAGTGCTTTCACTCTGAGCCCAGGTTCAACCTCTGGTCTGGGAACTGAAATCCCACATCAAGCCACTGCATGCCACAGACACCCCACCCCCCCAAATCAATAAAAAAATTTTAAAAATGGAGCATGGACTTTATAAAATGTTCAGAACAAAAACATAGGACAAAAGCTATGAGCCCTCAGGCTAGGCAAAGTGTTCTTAGCTATAAAGGAAAAGCTCATTCCATACAAGGGAAAATTGATAAACTGGATGTCATCAAAATTAACTTTTGCTCTGCTAAAGGCTCTGTTAAGGAAATGAAAAAAGCTAGCAAGAGAAAATACTTGCAAACCATAAACTGAAAAAGAACTAACTTCTGGAAAATAGACCAGTCTCTCAAAACCTAAGTACAAAAATAAAGAAATAAATAATCCAATCAGAATACGGGTAAGAGATACAAAGACATATTTCACTGAAGAGAATATACGGGTTGCAAATAAGCACATAAAAAATGTTCAATATGATTAGTCATCAGGGAAATGCAAATTAAAACCATAGTAAGATAACATTACAGATCTATCAGAATAGCTAAAAATGCAAAAGAGTGACAACCCGAAATGCTGGCAAGAACCCAGAGAAATTGGATCACACTGCTGGTAGGAGTGGAAAATGGTACCTCGGCTCCAGAAAAGTTTGGCAGCTGCCACATGACCCAGCAATTGCACTCCTTGGCATTTATCCCAGAGAAGTAAAGACTTACGTTCACACACCAAAAGCTATACATGAATGTTCACAGCAGCCTTATTCATCACCACCCCAAACTGGAAACACAGATGTCCAACAGGTGAATAGTTTTAAAAGGCAGGGGGTGGGGAGGACAGGGTACCTTCATACCGTGAAATAACCACTCAGCAAAAAAACCAAAACCACAATTGATTCCTATCATATAAAGCCGACAGAACTCTATACTGAGCAAAAAAAGTCAATCCTAAAAGGCTACATTTTGTTATATAACTTTCTGGAAATGGCAAAGTCATAGACATGGAGAGGAGCAGGTGAGCGGTTGCCGTGGGACAATGGAGCGAGCGGGGCGAGAGGAAGTGGGTGTGGCTATAAAAGGGGGACAGCGCGTCCTTTTGGCGCTTGATGCTCTGTTCCGTATCTTGACGGTGCCCATGTCAACAGCTGGGTTGTACTAGGTCACTGGAAAAGGTCTGCAGAAGTTAACACTGGGGAGAGGTAGGTCGCCGGTACACGGTTCCCTGTATTACTGTTCACAGCTGCATTTGAATCTACAATTATCTCAAAAGTTTAATTTTTTTAAATATAACTATTCTTAGCTCTCCATCTGTTCGAAAACAGGTGGCAGGCAGAATTTGGCCCACAGGCTCTAGTAGTTTATAGAGCTTAATGCAAACAAAAAGAAACACTACATGTTTATTCAATGGCATTTTAGAGGCTAAAACTTTATAGACCACAATCAGTGGTCTTAAAATGTGTTTTCAGTCATTAGTTCCTGTCATTGCTGCGGTGGTTTTCTAGGTGGCAAGTGCCCACTCCCAAAGCAAACTTGATTCCTCTGGATTTGGAATCTTTCAAAACCCTGGTTCTCTCGTTGCCATCACTCTCACACACGCACTGCAAGCACATCTTCTCCCTTTATTTTCCGACATTGTGGATTTTCACTGTATCTTGGAAGCTGGTGTTTGTTTTATTCAACTCTGTGGTGGGCCATGTAAATATAATTGTTCTTTGAACAGGAGTTTCTGTTTGAATTGCATAGACTGGGTTTAACTTTCTCAGTCTTTCCACGTATCATCTGTTTTGTCCCCTGGGCAGCACAAAAAATTAACATATTTAAAGCATTTATATTCACATTCATATTAGGAAAGCTTTGATCTAATACAGTAATCATTATCCGGTCATTTGGTGGGGTCTCTGTTTCCTTCGCGTTGCTTCGTAACTGTTTATTTTGGCCTCTTTTATTTTTTGAAATTTACTTTTACGGGAGTATAGTTGATTTACATTGTATTCGTTTCAGGTGTACTGCAAAGTGACTCGTCACATACATAAATATATCCAGTCTTTTTTCTCATGTAAATCACTACAAGCTGTTGAGTAGGTTTTCCTGTACCATCCAGCAGGTTCGCAGTCCTCGTTTACTTTATACAGCAGTGTGTCCGTGTTATTCCCACCCTCCCAGTTCTTCCAGCCACCCAATGGCGTCACCTACAGTAACCAGAAGACTGGTTTTGAAATGTTCGTTTCTGTTTTGTAAATAAGTTCTTTTATATCATTTTTATTAGATGTCACATATAAGTGATATCATATGGTATTTATTTGTCTTCCTCTGACTTACTTCACTTTCTTGTAAAAACTGCATTTGAGATCCTTGGCTGTCTGATCGCGTTTAAGGGCAGGGCCCTACAAAGCTCTCTGCCCTTGGATGAGGCTTGGTGGCACTTACTAACCCAGGACTCCCCTGAAGCCTCGTCCAAATAGATCGCTTCTTCTGTAACATGGGTATCCTTAGGTCTTTTCTCCTGTGTCTAGTAAAATACCCGGAGTAGATACTTCACTCTTCTGTCGGAAGGTTGACGATCCTCCTTGCTTCTTTGTGGGGCTGGACGTGGAAAATGGGCTGCTCGTTTTCACTTAATCCTGGGAATTTAGTTTTTTCCTTCACTGCTGTTTTATCATCAGGAGGGAGCATGTGTTTGAGTTGCCATCATTAACCAGAGGTCTTTATTTAAATAATCACAGTCTGAGCCAACACACGAGGAACTAAGGGGTCGTAAGGGTTTAAGATGACCTGGATTTGTCACCATTCTTGTCCTCCAACCCCGTGGTTACTGCAAGCACATGGACTCCAACGATCCCTCTGGATGTAGCTGAGATTATATCTTATTACTGGAGGTGGTTAGACCAGGAGGAAGCCCAACTTGAAGGAGGCAGGATTCCGAAGCAGGATCTTCAAAATCCTCTCTTTTGCTTCTTATTTTGCTTTGTTCCTACCAGCCCTGGGGGCCCATCTCCCCCAGCCATAGGCTCTCCTAATCCAAGATACTTGATCAGAATCCATCAGGATGCTACAGAAGAAAGCAGGAGGTTCAACCAGTAATTTCCACAGACCTTTCAAGCTCGAAGATTCAATAACTCAAATAGTTTTTTTGGGGTAGTCTGGACATGCACCTTCATTGCTATGTGAAAATGTGGTCTGAGTTCCACGTAGCAAATTCACGCATCAGCTGTAGACGAAATGCCAGCCCAGGGTGGGAGCTGAGCGAGGTGAACTTACCGTGCTGGGCACAAACAGCGAAGCAGACGTCCTGGGGCCTGTTTGCAGTGTGTCGACCTCAGCTTGGGCCTATCAGCACCATATGTCACCCTGCCGGTGGCCTCGCCACCCACTGAAATAAAAGTAGCGTTAGGACGTGGCCTAACACAGGGAGTACATCTCCTCAAGGTCATGGCTCATCTCAGCCGTTGCCATGAGAGAATCAGGAACTGGAAAAAACCGTTTGTGTTATCTGTTCCGCTTGACATTTTGCAGAGTTGACACAGTACCTAGGTGTCCATTTATGCAGACAGCAAGGATTTAGAGCATGTTAAATTTTGCCAAGGTGACAGGTAAAATGGTTTGGTGTATTTTTTAAGGCCACACCTGCAGCATATGGCAGTTCCTGGGCTAGCGGTCCAATTGCAACTGCAGCTGCCGGCCTAGGCCACAACCACAGCGACGCCGGATCCAGGCCACCTTAACCTTAACCCACGAACAAGGCTGGGATCAAACCCACATGCTCACAGAGACTGTGTCAGGCTCTCAACCTGCTAAGCCACAACGGGAACTCCACATTCGTTTATTATTTGAACAGAAATACCTTTGTTTCTGTTGAAATAATGAACATTCAAATAATAAAATTGTGCCCCCCTGCCCCACCCTGCGGCTTCCTGCCCATTTGTTTTTTTTTGTGCGTGTGCATTATTTCTTTCACTTTTTCAAAAATATTGGTCCACCTCTGTTAGTTCCTGGGGAAATATGGTTAACAAGACAAGTTCCCTTCTCATGTCACAGAGCTCATCATTCAGAGGAAGCAGACAAACATCAACTAAATATGGAACCATTTTTGTAAATGTCTCTGGAACTTGAAAAGGCCTTGCCTGTTTTTAGGGACAAAATTTGATAGGTATATGCTAGTCAGACCTATTTTATTATGTTGTTCGGGTCTGCAAAACTCTTATCTTTTACAAACTGGCTCCATCATGGGCTGAAAATGATGAACGCAAGTCTCCGTTTACTAATATGCTTCTCTCACCCTCTGTAGTTCCTCTCACTTTTGTGAAGAAAAATGTGATCAGGTTACACATATTCATAATCTTAGATTTCATGAATTATACTCTTTATTATCATGCGTCCTTTTTCTCTGCTTTCTGCTCCCATTCAGCTTTCACAGTGAGGTTCTGAACACTGCTTCCCTTCTGTTTCCCTGACAATGTCATCTTTTCAGGTTTAGAGACAATAAGTATTTGAAGCTGTGCATGTGCCTCTCAGCACTCCTTGATCTTATTTTCCACATGTATCACTGACAGACCTTCTGCCCATCTTTTTACTTTCCTTCCTTTTTGCCGTGCCCACGGCATGTGGAAGTTCCTAGGCCAGAGGTCAAACTACAGCAGGGACAACGGTTCCTTAACCCCCTGCACCATAAGGGAACTCCCCATCCTTTTACTTTCGACTGTGCTGAATCACTTTAAGATGTCTCTTTTTTATATAGTGTATACTTGGGTTTTCCTTATGATACAATTTGAGCCTTTTTCTTCCAGTGTATCTGAACCATTTACACTGGACAGACACGACAGCTGTTGGGTCTTGTTTCTATTATATTTTACATTACACTTTCTATTTCCATCAGTGCTTTAAAATAACTTCTAAGCACAGCAAGTCAAAACTGCAGTGAGGTACCACCTCACACCAGTCAGAATGGCCATCATCAAAAAGCCTACAAATAACAAATGCTGGAGAGGGTGCAGAGAAAAAGGAACCTTCCCACACTGTTGGTGGGAATGTAAATGGGTACAACCACTATGGAGAACAGTATGGAGGTTCCTCAGGAAACTAAATAGAGAAACTAAATGTGATGCAGCAATCCCATTCGTGGGCGTATATTCAGACAAAACTAAAAAGATACATGCTCCTTTATATTCATAGCAGCACTCTTCACAATAGCCAAGACATGGAAACAACCTAAATATCAACAGTTGAATGGAGAGAATATTCAATGGAATATTACTCAGCCATAAAAAAGAATGAAATAATGCCATTCTTAGCAACATGGATGCAACTAGAGATTATTACACTAAGTAAGTCAGAAAGAGAAGGACTTATGCCATATGATTATCACTTACATGTGGAATCTAAAATATGACACAAATGAACCTATTTACAAAACAAAAATAGACACATGGATACAGAAGAACAGACTTGGAGTTGCCAAGGGGGAGGGTGTTGGAGAAGGGATGGAGTGGGAGGTTGAAGTTAGCTATTATACAGAGAATGGATCAACAACAAGTCCTACTGCATAGTACAGGGAACCATATACAATATATTCAATAAACCATAGTGGAAGAGATTATTTTCAAAAAATGTGTGTGTGTGTGTGTGTGTATGTGTGTGAGTATAAAACCAACTCACTCTGCTATGCAGCAGAAATTAGCACATTTAATCAACTATACTTAAACTTTTTTTAAATAGGAGTTCCCGTCGTGGCGCAGTGGTTAACGAATCCGACTAGGAACCATGAGATTGCGGGTTCGGTCCCTGGTCTTGCTCAGTGGGTTAGGGATCCGGCGTTGCCATGAGCTGTGGTGTAGGTTGCAGACGCGGCTCAGATCCCGCGTTGCTGTGGCTCTGGTGTAGGCTGGTGGCTCCAGCTCCGATTGGACCCCTAGCCTGGGAACCTCCATATGCCACGGGAGCGGCCCAGGAAATGGCAAAAAGACCAAAAAAAAAAAAATTTAAATACAAAATAACTTCTAGTATATGACTTGTTTCCTTTGCTTGTGTATGCATTCTGTCCATTCAAAAAAATTGTCATCTTACCTTTCAATGGTTCCCTTATACATGAATCCTCTTCTTTAGCTTCTATCTGCTGATACCATATATAAAAATGACAACAAAACAGTACTCACCCATACTCGCCCATCCACTAAATTAACTGATTATTTCTATTTATTCTTTCAGTACTTACCTTGAAAGTGTATTGAGAACATTTTCACCCCTAATAATAAGAGAGTAAGAAATCAGAATACTTATGCCACCTCTTACCTTCTCTTACTCTCAGCTTCCGTTACAGCATTTTTGTAACCGCAGTTTCCCAGGGGATCCCGTCTTCATCCTCCAGTAAATTCTTTTGCTGTGATTTCCCCATTTATCACTGGAGCTTTAGCCTCCTGCAGCTTCTTCATAAACTGCTCATAAGCCATCCATTCCTTAATTTCCCCGTGTTTATGAACATCGCTGTATTACACTCAAATGTGAGTGGCAGTTTGCCCTCCCTGGAACGCAGACGACACAGGAGCGTGTGTCTGTTTTGCTCACGGATGTACTGCCAATGCCAAGAACAGTAGCTGGCACATAGCTGCACTATATATTTATTAAATGAATAATATACAAAGGAAAAATATTGTAAAAGGTCTTGGGTTGGGCTTTTTCCTTCTGAGAATTTGGTCAGCGTTGCTCTTCTAGTGCTAAATGCTAAAGTACAGAAGGATGAGGTCTAATTTCTACCCCAATACAATTTATTTTGGGTTTTTAGCAATTTGACGTTGAAGTACCTTGTGTAGTTTTGTGTTCCACCTCGTGTGAAACCCTGTATATCTTATATCTATGTTTTTATCTTTTTCATCAATTTTGAAGCTAATTTTTATTTTTGTCCAATGTGTGCTCTTAAAAAAGGTTTACTCTTAGGAGTTCCCTGGTGGTGCAGCAGGTGAAGAATCTGGCATTGTCACTGAAGTGGCTTGGGTCGCTGCTGTGCCTCAAGTTCAGTCGCTGGCCTGGGAACTTTCACGTGCCATGGGGACAGCCAAAAGATAAAAGTTTATTCTCTGTTGAGTGAAAAGATCTATATCTACAAAATCAAGTTTGTTAATTTTATTTATTTATTTTTGTCTTTTTTTTTGCCATTTCTTGGGCTGCTCCCATGGCCTATGAGGTTTCCAGGCTAGGGGTTGAATTGGAGCTGTAGCTGCCGGCCTACGCCAGAGCCACAGTAACGCCAGATCCGAGCCTCACCTGTGAACTACACCACAGCTCACGGCAACGCCAGATCCTTAACCCACTGAACAAAGCCAGGGATTGAACCCACAACCTCATGGTTCCTAGTCAGATTCATTAACCACTGAGCCACGATGGGAACTCCCAGTTTGTTAATTTTATAATTCAAGTCTATATCTTTGCATTTTTTGCCTTTTGGTCTATTTCTAAAAGGTATATCTTTCAACTAAATCTTCAGCTAAAACTGTTGATCTCTTTCTAGTCTGTCAATAGACACTTGCTTTATATATTCTGAGGTTGAATTGTTCGCAACATACATATCCATGATCATAATATCATTCATTATTACTAGTATATGTCACCCTTCGCCCCAATGGCACATCCATCTTATAACAGCTAATGTTAAAATTGCTGCTGTGGCTTTTGTTCAATCTGCCTGAACTATCTTTTTCCCATTTAAAAATTTTCAATCTTTAGTATACTTTTGCCTTAAATATCTTTGGTAGACATGTCTAACATTTTTTCAAACTCCAGCTGGGAGGATTCTGTGAGGCAGGGAATTTCAATGTCTCTGGAGAATCTGGGGGGATGAAACAGATGGGAAGACTTTCAATGAGCCAGTCATGCAGGAGAGCAGAGGTGTCTCAGGGTGGAGGGGGGCTTGCAGGAGGAGTTCCTAATGGGCTTAATTTATTCCAATCCAAGCGGGTTGATGCCTTGGGAGTCGAGCCTCATTCCCCAAAGCTTCCTGAAAGAGCTGCAGTGATCTGTGTGGCCAGCTGTGCTTTGTTTCCGTCGGAAAAGGAACAGTCACAGGTTGGAGAAGTCGCCTTCCTGGGAGGGTTCAAAGGCAGACAACCTTCCTACAGCAACAGGGAATGAACAAGGGGAGGAGAGAAGCCCTTCACCGCAGCATCACAGAGCAGCCCAAGCTAGCTCTGGTCCTACCTTCATGAAGTTATTACTCAACAGCTCAAGGGACTTCAAGCTCTTTGAAAAGACGGGCTCCTTTCCCCTGAACCACCAGGTGGGGAGATAACACACATGACCCAGGGAAGTACACTGAAGTCAGAAACATGTGCCTTGAAATGAGAACATACTCAAGCCAGGAGGACAGCCTGGCCACGGCGCTACACAGAGACCCCTGAGGAAAACTGAAGCCTGATAGTGTGAGGTGAAGCTTAGGTGCGCAATTGCTCCTCCCTGGTCTTAGAAGCATGGGGGCAGGTGAGAAAGGACGCCAGAGGGCGTGCAAACCCTATCCCAATGCTAGTAGAGATATTCTGGAAGGATCAAGAGGAAGCCACGCCTGTATTTCCTTAAGCCAAAGCTCCTGTATCTCATTTTTAATGCTTAAGCAAGTCTGTGGCAAATATTGCAGCACAGAGAACTAGACGTGGTTCCTGAAATTGTATTCCAAGTAAGGCAGACATCTTCAGATGACAGACCATGTGGGACTCTTTCAATGCAGAGCTCTAAAGGAAACACATGTCGTTCCCGTTGTGGCACAGTGGTTGACGAATCCGACTAGGAACCACGAGGTTGCAGGTTCGGTCCCTGCCCTTGCTCAGTGGGTTAAGGATCCGGCGTTGCCGTGAGCTGTGGTGTAGGTCGCAGACGCCGCTCGGATCCCGCGTTGCTGTGGCTCTGGCATAGGCTGGCAGCTACAGCTCCGACTGGACCCCTAGCCTGGGAACCTCCATATGACGCGGGAGCAGCCCAAGAAATGGCAAAAAGACAAAAAAAAAAGGAAACACATGTCTGTGCACATACACACACAAATACACACACACACACACACATAGGTGATGGCAGACATCTAAAATGAAATCTAAGAGCCCTGATTTCCAGAGATTTCTTTCTTTTCCTACCTCTAGCAAGTAAATCATGATGTGAGATCCTTTTGGGGAAAAGGGAAGGTCAACCGTCTCTTTAATCTTCCTAAACAACCCCGAGGCAGGTGTTCCCGTCTTCAGCTTACGGCCGGGTCTGGCTGCGGGTCTCCTTCCGGGTACCCCACGGAGGATGCAGGAAGGACAGATGGGCGTGTGCTGCTCGGTTGTGAACCGAACGGGAAGCAATGAAAACCCAGCAGCTACACACACACAGACATCTTGGTATGATTTTCTTCAAACACATCAAGTGACACCTTTCAAACCAACAACAATGGTTTCTATTCCTGTCTCTAACCTAATACCTCCTTTGGAATTTGCTCTTGGAGAAACGGTAGGCTCAGAGAGGAGGACTCTGAAAGCCAAGAGCCTCAGTTCCTACTGCAGAACCCCGGCATGACTTTCTGTGCACCTCCTAATAAATCACTTGGTTTTGCCTTGAAGCCACTGAATAACTGGGCATCATTTGGGAGCTGGTGCCTCCAATCACAACCCAGTGCCCCCACACGAGAATGCCATTTACCCTGAGAATTGTTCAATTCCACCCAGCAAGTCCACAATAAATTGGCATCTCGTTCCTCCAGGAGGTGGCTCTCATCAAAGCTGTGTTAACTTCAAAGTCCATTCTCAGCCTGCTGTCACCAAGCCTGCCTGGTAATTGCCTTCACCTGAAAATCCAGTTCAACCCCACCAGGCCTCCCGACAGACAACAAAGAGGGAAACAGTGGGTGAAAATAAGAGCCAGAAGCAGCTCAAGGCTCTATTAGCCAGTGTGAGGGGTGGTGTCTGTCTGGCAAGGGGGCGCCCAGTGAGGCCGAGCTTCACGCATGTCCTGTGAGGGTTGAACGCGCAGAAGAGAAGGGAAATGGCTATTAACTGAGCATCTACAATGTTCTCGGCACAGTGACGGGCCCTTTCTCTATTTCAATGTATCCTCCCAACAGCCTCTACATAGTAAATGAAACTGCAGCTCAGGTCATGGGCCCTGACTGAGGTCCTGGGTTAGGATTCACGTCTACCTTTGCTTCCCAAAGTGCTCGCTCTTCTGACAGCACATCCACAGCATCCTAAGCACGAACACTGAGATGCTCGCTAAGGAGCCCCCGGGACAGGTATTTCTCCTCGATCACGCTGGGGGTGAGAGACGGAGTGGGGTGTCAGACCTGGGTGGTAGAGCGGAATCACGGCCTGCGGGTCCGAAGATGGCATCTAAGGCTGTTCACGGCAACTTGGGCAGGTGAGGGCTGTTCACACACCTGGCAGGAAAGGTTACCTCGGGCTGGGAGAGTGGGGGGAGCAGGAAATCAGTGTTTATTAAGAGGGAAGAGATCTTCCTACAAAGATGGTGGACTCTGGAGCCAGACTGCCTGGGTTTCAATCCCATCTTCTGTTATGCTGCAAATAACCCAATGTGTGCGTGTCCACGAGGGAGTCTGGGGGTGGGGTCAGTAGAGACGGAAGAGAGTGGACATACGCTGGGGTTTGCTGAAGCGAGTCAAGGGGCTCAGGGGGGATGTTACATTACTCTTCTATTTTTGTGCATGTCCCCTGCCACGAGCATAAAAATAAACAATCCTGGGCTCCTCCACTGACTGTTGTATGACACTGACAAGTCCCCTGGCCTACCTCAGTCTCCTTATCTGTAAAATGGAGCAGTAATGGTACCTACCTCCTAAGGCTGTATGAGAAAGCAACACGTTACCACATGTAAAATAACGTATTCGTGTAGACATTACCTATACGACACATATACATGTAAAACGCTATGAATTATTATAGAGACCCACTATGTCTCAGGTACTAGACTTGGTTTCACAAATATTCTATTTCAACTGATGCCTCCCGACAATCCGATGAGGCAAGATAACCTCCACTTTCACGTGACCACATGGACTCAGAGGGGTTCTGGCAGCAAAACCTGCATAAAAACCCAGGTTTGCTCTAAGAGTCCAGTTTCCGCCAGAGGCCCACTTCTCTCAAGCACCCTGACCTCTTATTGCAGATGGGAAACTGAGCCGCGTGGGTTTAGGGAATGCACAGCTCTGAGTGGCAGGCTGGGGACTGAACACAGACCAGGCCACGACACAGCCCAGCCTGGGTCTTCCTGCTGGAGTGGACAGGCTGTCCATGCACGGGCCTCACGTGGCCACTCTAGCGGCAGGCGGGCAGAACCCTGAGGCCACCGTGAGCAGCAGGAGGGCGTAAAAGCCCCTCTTCCCTCCTGCCCTGAATGAGTCGTCCTTGGGGCAGCAAATTCCAGGCTCTCCTGGACCCACAAGCAGGAGTCCCCTCCGAGAAGCAAACGAGGGAGAGGACAACAGAAACCCGAGGGGCACGTGATGCTGGCAGCCTCTGCATTCGCTCCACGGGTTAGCAAAGCTGCTTCCAGGGCCACAGGCACTGGGGTGAGCGTGAGGCCCCACAGGGCTCCCTCGGACCCATGGAGCTCGGTCAGCCCTGCCCAGGCCAGCACCCGAATTTCAGCTGGCGTCCTTCCTTCCAACAGCTGCTTCGTCTTCCCAGACCCACTCTGGGAGCCCCGAGTCCCCAGAAGGCACCTTTGCAATCAGTGAGTGAGTCACGCAGGCACCAAGATTAGACAAGTGCTTTTCTCCCTACAAATCTCCCCATAACGAGCAATGCTGGGAAGAGATACCTGCAGAATGGTCAGCACAAATCTGACTCCCAAAAAGGGGCTGCTCCAACCAGCTACCGGGATGGCTCATGACACCCTCAGTACAACGGAGCGACCCTCCAGCACAGCCAACCTGCATCACAACTCAGCTGGACCGTCGCCAGTTTGCACCCTTCCAGAAGGAACAGAACCAAGTCCGACCTTTACCTCCAGGACCATGTCCGTGTTTGCCGTTTGCTAACTAGTATAAAAGGCACTTGCGGTCACATTCCAATTAGAACCTTATTTTGCTAAAACAGATCAATGAATGCCCTTTCGGGGCCTCTCAAGATTCTATCAATCTTAAAAAGAACTAGTTAAATAGCACAATTTTACCACCAGAAGTGACTCCCAGCAGGGAGTGGAGCGGGGTGGAGAATGTCCAGGGGACGGAGGGTAAGAGGGACACTGCCCGGCGGGGGTGGGGCTCCCCGGACAGAGCAAGGCCACCTCCTGGCAAAACAAGATAAACATCCAATTTAAGGCTATCATCTCCTTTATTCAAAAAATAAATATTTCACTTTTGAGTCGACATATTTCAAATCACATGAAGCACAGAGAAGAAACACAGTCCCTTTGGAAATTGTGAACACGTGTAGGAAAGTCATGTTCAAAACAACGGGGATGGGGTGAGCACTGATTCCAACTGATCCGTGACCCAGAGACGCCTCCTCTCACCAGGTGGGGCTACACATCGATTGCAGGCGAGAAACACACACACACACACACACACACACACACGGCTTTGAAGTCTGAAAGGCACATGAAGTGGACCATAAGGTGTATGGCACGTTCACTGATAAAACGTTTCCTATTCCCTCCCGAGAAAAGTGGAGAACCTTTAATCAAGTCACAGACCAGAGGAGACGGGGGCTCCTGCTCAGAGCTCGGCATCAGGAAAATCGCAGCGGATGAAGGCCATTCTTCTGCTCTCCCCTCCCGAGCCTGCTCCCTCGGGACGGGCCCTCACTCGGTGATGGTGGGGCGCGTGGCCACGTACACAAACACCACGATCAGGACCACGACCACGGCCAGCGTGGGCAGCACCACGGTGGTGATCTGCTGCCGGGCCTCCTGCATGGCCTGCTTCCGCTCCTTCTTGTCCTTGGACGTCTCCTTCTTGGGCTTCCCCTTGAGCTGCCGCATGGTTCCTGGGAGACGCTAGGTGGGCGCGTCCGGAGCGGGGGTCTGGAGGAAGGGCCACGCTCGTGTGGTCAAGGCGCAGGACCTCCTGTGGAGAGAACGCTGATCAGGAAGGAACAGAGTGAGAGGAGACGGGAATCGCAAAATTCAAGGCAAATGCTAAGCCGGGAAGAACCCGTGCAAATTCGCAGAGCAGCAGTTAGGAACAGCAGAGGTCACGCAGCCGAGGTCAGCCCCGCTTCGAGGCAGGCGGCCGGGACAAGCCGGGCACAGCCCGGGCTCCACCGCTGTCAGCGCTTCAGCAGGTGTGCGGGGCACAGGTAACTGGCGGGCCGAGGCGGGCCTCTCCGCTCCAAGGGTGGCCAGCCAGGCCCTGGGCGCATATGGACAGGAGAGTGGCGTGAAAGGACTGGGGGACACCGTGCCGCCTCCACTCAGAGGCGAGGGGCCGCCTTCCTCCTCTCCCAGGCTCGACCTACTTACTTCGCAGTTCTACTGGCTCCCCAGCCAACCTCCAGCACGGAGCTGCCAGCAGCCTTCAGGTTCCAGGCCCACAGCTCCCTTCCTGCTCGAGCTCAGGGCCTGACCGCAGTCAGGGACCCAAAGGCACCGACTTCTCAGGGTCTCCTTTACCTACCCACCCAAACCTTCCTGAGCACCAATGCGGTGCCAGGCTCCGCTCAAGGAGCCGAGGACGAGGAGAGACCTCAAATCGGTGCCCATAGAGCCCGCGGTCTAGAGGTGCAGCCTAGGTTGCGGGCGGAGTGGAGAGGTGGGTCAGAGAGACGATCGGGAAGACCAGCTGCCACCCACTTGACTTAGGATCTCCTAAGTTCTGCGCCCTGTGGAGGTGCTCAGGGGTGGAGCGGTGCCGTCGGGGTCTGCGGATGAATAAAACCCATGCAGAGCAACAGCTCCACACAAGTCTCATTCTGGGCTTTAAGCAACAGCAGCAGGCCTAGGCTGATTTCAGTTGAGAAAGAGTTTATGCAGAGGCCTTTGGCACCTCACGGGACCCCCAGGAAAGAGGGCCAGGCTCAGAAACAAGAAGGACAAGGGATTGTGTGGCCATCATCTGACCCCAACTCACCCCGAGGGCCTCGAGGAGGCCCTAGGCTGTAGCATCACCAGGACACTGCCGCTGGAGCAGGGGGCGCTGAGGCCACCACCACTGCCCCTGGACACCAGATGGAGCTGCCGTCACTGCCTCCAGGATGAATTCTCCTGGCTTTTCCACATCAGCATGTGCATGTGACTAGTCTCGCTGAGGCCCAAAATGCCCACAGCCTAGGCCTCCAAACTCTAGAAGCAGGGGGAGTGTTTTCTAAACACAGTGAAGGAGGGGGAGGGAAATTAAAAAGACAAATGCCCATCATGATATCCTGGGGGACTGCCATGGAAGGAGGCACTCTTGGAGGCAGAGGCACAGTGTAGGCCTGTCCCACAATATTGTCCCAGAGCAGTGGGTGGCCTGTCCCATTTACACCCAAGTGAACGTGTCAAGTCACAGGCCCTGGAGTGTGGATTCTGATTCGGGAAAGGCCTTGTGTGAACCTCCCTGGTGGTAGAGGAACTGTAATCTCTCTCCTCTCATCCCAGATGGACCCCAGAACTTTTTTCGTATTATGCACAACCAGACGGAGTTTCTCATGGTGCAAGAGGGCCAAAATTATTGCACCAGGGTAACATGGCACCGGCCAAAAGCAAACATCAAAGTTCCAGGCAGCCCCATTTAGGCAAAAATGTACAATTTCCACCAGGTGTTTGAAAAGAGCCACTAATACCTTCTTAAGACCTGACAGGTGTAGGAAACCCCGGCTTTACAAATTCTCCTTTTCATATCTATCAGAGAACTTGCAGGCAGACCTGGGTTCCAACTCGGGACATACCACTTACCGGCTGATGGGCTTCAGGCTTCACGAGGCCTCAATGTCATCATCTGAACAATGAAGACAACTCCTCCCATGAGGGTTTGTAAAGAAAACATGCAGAGTGGCGCCCTGGCCGCCTGCCCAGCCGCCCCGCCCGCCCAAGACAGGCCAGGCCAGGCCAGCCAGCCGAGCCCACTTCCTCCCTCCCGGCCAGCCCCCTGCCCTGGGGACTCGGGCAGAGCTCACTGAGTGTCTCCTAACGCCCCCCGACCTGCCGCCACCAGGCGATTCAATGCGGGGGTCCCCCTTGCGGGACAGTGGTGAGGACAAGACAAGAATCTGCGTAATACAGTGCCAGGGATAGAGAAGGCACGGGATCCACATTAGCTGATGCCACTGAAGCCCACCCCACAGTCTGCGTGGGGCCAAAGCAGGCTCACGCCCCCCGCTGCAGAGATGACGAGACCAAGGGGCAAGAGGAAACATGACTGACTTACAAACCATCCCCCAGTCTGTTAAGAGTATCTCAAGGAGTTCCCATCATGGCGCAGTGCTTAACGAATCTGACTAGGAATCATGAGGTTGCGGGTTCAATCCCTAGCCTTGCTCAGTGGGTTAACGATCCGGCGTTGCCGTGAGCTGTGGTGTAGGTCACAGGTGTGGCTCGGATCCCGCGTTGCTGTGGCTCTGGCGTAAGCCGGCAGCTACAGCTCCGATTCGACCCCTGGCCTGGGAACCTCCATATGCCGCGGGAGCAACCCTAGAAAAGGCAAAAAGACCAAAAAAAAAAAAAGTATCTCACAGAGCAATGGGTGGCGTCCCTTGTCCAAAGTTGTGAGCCGAGGTCTCTTTGCTCCCTGACACAGCTCACGAAATGGTTTAAAAGGAGACAAGCCATCAGCAGCATTCTGACTTATAACCATTCCCTGTGGAGCTAATGGCCTATCAAGCCTGCGAAAAAGGAAGGACCCTGCTGGGGCCCCTCACCACCTACTGCCCTGCCAGAGTGCCCACTCCAGGCCTCCCCACGAGGCCCCAGACGGGACCCTACACAGAGCCCCCCAGGACCATCCGCAGGCAGGCAGCACCAGAGGCCCCGAGTTACTACCGAGGCCCCCACGTGCCGGCTCACATGCAGGTGGACTCTCGCCGGCTGCCCTCGCCCCGTCTGCATCCCCCCCAGAGGTGTGGCTGACACTCACAGGCACCAGCTTGGCCCGCCTGTGAGGACCAGCTCCCGACATTTATAAGATGCAACCAGAAGTTCCCTGAAGCTTAAAAAAAGCCTTGTTCCTGGGGCCAGTGCAGGTCTGGTCGGGATCCAAAGGACAAACACACTGGTCTGAAGTCTGGGTTCTTTGCTGGGCTACAGTGGACGGCCTCCCTGCTCTCACCTGGAGGTTGGACCTCAGACCATAGCCCCACACTCTCCCTGGGGCTGAAGCGGGGTGGGATGGCGGGAAACACCGCTCAGATGACAGCTGAGGGGACGGGAACGGGCCCAGCTGGGACAAAGGCTGGGGCAGAGCGGCAGGCAGACGGAGTGGAAGGGACCAGGAGGGGGACAGGAGGTGAATTGGAGGGGGCGGCAGAGGCCAGGTCATCCAGGGCCTGGCAGACCATGGAGGAGTCAGGTTTTACTCCAAGAGCAGCAAGAGGCACTGAAAGACTTCAGCCCGGGAGGTGCAAGTTTTACAAAGCTCCTCCCTGAGGCCAGTCCCTGGAGACCAGCGTCCAGGGGAGTGAAAGGAAGGCTCTTAGAACAGGCCAGGCAGGGAGGGAGGTGGCCCGGGGTCAGTGGTGATGGAGACAAGGATGGAGGGGGGGTAATCTGGGGGGGAGGGTGCAACAGACAAGACCTAATGACAGACTGGACACCGTGCGAGGGAAAGAGATCTCGTGGCTGGACCTCCGGTTTGGAGCTCGGGCCTCTGGCTGGCCGGGTAAGGGAGACTGGCGGGAGGGGGGCGAATCTGAGGAGGAGCACCAAGAGCCCCGCTCCCACCTCTGCGCGCGTGACGCCGCCCCTTGGGCATCGCCATGGGGGCATCGCCATGGAAATAGCGAGGACACAGCCGAGGACGTGAGTCAAGAGCTCACTCTGGGATGACGTCATCAGCCATGGGGAGAGACGAGCTCACCAAGGACAAGGGAGATGCAGAAAAGGGCCCCGCCGGAGCCCTGGACACCCTGCCCACCGTCCCTGGGAAGGAGGGAAAGGGCTGGAGAGGTGCCTGAGGAGGAGAGGCAAGAGAAGAAGGAAAAGAGAGTGGGGCTCCTGGGAACCAAGAGTCAAGAAGAGCGCTGCCTCAAAAACGCCACTGAGACAAGACAAAGCAGCAGCCACTGCATCCGGCGACGCGGAGACGTGACACGAGGAACTTCGGTGCCGAGGGGAGAGGGTTCAGACGAGGGCTAAGCCACAAACTGTCACTTGCCTGAGAAGAGACAGAAGCTGTGCCAGACCGCCGAGGAGGGCGCTGCTTCCTTCACGGAGAGGGCCTCGCGTGAAGAGCGTGTCAGCCGAGCTGAGCGTGCACCGCGCACAGCTGGTCTACACAAGCCCCGGCACGAGCTCCTTAACCTTGGGATGACCTGTGAGGCACGATCTGCATGCCGACGCTCAGCACTCGGAACAGCTCTTGGCTGGGTAACGGGTCTGAAGCTCTGCCGGAAGAGCCTGTGGGCCCAGAGAGCAGCCAGAGGATGTGTGAAGGGTCTACCAGACTGGGGGAAAGACCCCGAGGCTGCAAAGGGGGGTATCCGTGGGAACGAGGTGAAGGCACAAGGCAGCTTCACCTTGGAGAGAAGCAAAGGCAAGAGTTCGAATCCCAAGGGAGGCAAGGCAGAGAAGAGGGTAAGGGGTAAGGCAGGTTGAAGGGCACCGTGGGAACAGCCTTCTCTTTTCTCAATGAAATAGAAGAGAGCTTCAGCTACAAACCTGGGCCTTGGGAGGCAGGCTTGAGGAAAGACGAGACATGAAAGAACCACTGTAGTGAGTGAAAAAACAAACCTAGCACAGAAGCACCAGGCCGAAAGGCCGATGTTCCTACATCCTTGATACCCACGCCCCACTTCCTCCTGAGCAGGCGGAGGACCCCTTACCACACACATCGCATCATCAGCCGACGAGAGCAGGCGGCCTGCTGGGCCAGGGCTGGCTCTGCCAGACTCTGCCAGGACCTTTGGAAATGTGCAGTTTGCCTCAAAAAGATAAGCTGGGCCAATCAGCCTCTGTCAGACATCTAAACTAAAAAACATAAAGGGACAATGAAGCTGGAAAATCCTGCAGATGGGGGCCCTGGGGAAGCCGTCTGATGCCATGCCCAGCAGACAAACAAGGAAGCTGGGCTGCAGCGAGGAGAGGGGCTCAGGGGTAGCCTTCTGAGGGGCAGCCCCCTCCAGGCCCAGTTCTACAAAGGCTCTTGGCCCTGGGGCACGGGACGTGTTTCTGAATCTTATGAGTCATGCCTCTTTGAACTTGAGCTGGATCCAGTGGGTCTCTCTGTACCTTCCAACAAAGGAGCCCTGGTGAAAATGACTACTCCAGTTTTACAAATGAGTCCAAAGCCCTGCCACTGTCACCAAATCAGGGAGTGGCAGAGTTGGAGGTCAAACCCACAGCTGTCTGGCCCCGAGGTCTGAATTGTCACCATCCTCTAGGGCCACCCCATGGATCTTCCCAGCCATTTACCCACCTTAGGGCCACATCATTGCTCACCAGCCCCTCGAAGAGAGGAAAGCAAAGATGAAGGGCAGTCCAGCCCCTTCCCAGCAAGCGACCCAGACAGGACGGAGAAGCCACTAGCTCAGCTCCAGCTTTACAACCCAACCGTGACTGCCACCTGGCCACCCACAGCCTCGAGCTCCCTCAACCAAGGAAACAGAAAGCTTCACAAACACCTGAGTTCCACCAACGCCCCCTCCCCCACGAAGCCCACGGCAACTGATCAGCACTGGAACATTCCAACCGGTCCCATGTGTATGTGGGCAGGGGACAGGAGGCAGAGAGGAAGTGGGTAGGGAAACACATCTTTTCAGATAGAATCATTGAGCTTATTTTTCTGTGAGCTTTCCCATCGCTTCTCCATAAGTGGGTGTATATACATACAAATGTGTACACACATGCTTATTGCAACTAGAGCCAGTCTCTCGGGTTAGAACATGATGGAAGATAGATAGAAATCTGAGAAAAGGAATGTAGCTATATGCATGATGGGGTCACTGCGGTACAGCAGAAATCGGCCCACATTATAAATCAGCCATACTTTAATAAGAAAACAAATTAAAAAAATCTTTATGTGTATTTCTTCTCACTTAGAAATCGTAACGTACATCCAGTATTAGGGATGGACTATTAGGGAGACAGCCAGGAGCAGAGGTAAGAATGTGGGTTTGAAGTCAGGTCTGAGCCTCAGTCCTGCCAGGTCTAGTTACATGACCCTGGGCGGGGTCTCATGTCCTGACTTTCCTCCTCTGTAAAATGGGATAAGAAAACCTTATTCCATTGCAGAGTTATCGGAAAAAATGAGAAAGACTGAAGTATTATCTGAAGCATTAAGAGGCCAGACCAGATGCTCTACTAAGTATGGTACAGAGTGACTCGCTCTGCCGCGAGGTTTGTCCAGGGCGAATGCATGAAAGGAGGGAGATAACAGGGAATTCTGCTCCCCCCCCCACACACACACTGCCTTTTTGGTTTGGGTTTTGTACCATAAAACGCTCTGGATGATGGACACGCCGCCTCCCGTTTTTCCCTCCTCCCTGCAGAGAACCACCAGTCACCAATCCACTGCTGGGCAGGGTTGCCCAGAGCCTTGACGGGAGAAGGTGGTCGGCTTGGGGTCAGCAAGGGAAGGTTCGGGATCACCCATCAATCCCAGAGGGGCTAAACCCGCGCTGCCCGATACGACAGCCCCGAGCCACATGTGGCTCCCGGCACTGGCAACGTGGCTGTGGTTCAAACTGAGCTCTACTGCAGTGTGACACACACGCCAGAGTTTGAAGACTTAGTACCGAAGGAAAGAATACAAAATAGCTCATGAAAAGCTTCTACACTGATGACACGAAACAATCATATTTTAGATATACCGGGTTTGATAAAATATACTATTAAAGTAAATTTCACCTGTTTTCTTTTTATGATCTTAATGTGGGCTACTAAAATTTTTTTAATTCCGTGAGGGGCCCACAGGACACTTTAACTGGACAGAGCTGTGTAGGCCGCATGCAATAAGCACGGCAATCAGCCCTCTTGCGAGCTTTGCACACCACGGCCTCGACTCACAGTGGTGAGGCTATCCAGGCCTTCACAACCCAGCCCTAACGGAGCTCTCCGGGCTCACCGCACCTCACATGACCCACAGCTGCCAACACCCCGAGGGCACCCCAACACACTCTGCCCAGGGCCCTCTACCCGTGCATGGGCCTCCGCCTGCCGCAGACTCTCTCCTCCTTGGTTACGTGTGTGCCTGGCCCTCAGCACTCCCTCCTTGGTGCCCTCTCAGCACCCAGTTTCTGCCATCACTGCAGCACTGACCAGGGGCCACCGCCTAACCGGCTAGGCCGCTGATGTCACCACCGGACTATGCGCTCCTCGGGTAACGACAAATGTGTCTTCCTAGTGATAATATCCTTCTGGGCCGGCAGGATGCCTCTTCACATAGCAGGTGCTCAACAATCATCTCTGGATTGAACACCACAGCTGGAAGGGTTTAGGAAAAGCCATTCATCTTATGTACTAATGACAGTTACAGCAGAAAGTTCTGCAGTAGAGCAGAAAATAATAAGCCAGCTAGCTACCACTTACAAACGCTCAGTTCATTCTCATACAAGATTGGTATTTCACCCCCATTCTACATGAAAAACTGAGACTCAGGAAAGTATGGTGACTTGCCCAAGACCAGAGACGATTAGGAGACCAGCTCATTCTCAACCCCAGTGTAAAACCCCTAACAATCACTCCTTAAATACCGAATGAATGAATGGAACGAGGATTTGCACTCAGACCGAATTCCAAAGTCTACCCATCCTCTCTGCAGTGCTCCCAGCCACCCCACAATTAAGAACAGCGGCCATCACTTCTGACGCTCACTGTCTGGCTATCGCACCAAAGCCCTCCCCAAGCACACGACCTCACTGTGGCCTTCATCCCCTTTGGCAGACAGGGAACTGAGGCTCAGAGAAGGGCCCAGGCAGTGAAGACCGAGCTCTGTCTCCCACCCCACCCAACTACCTCCAGGTGGCTGGGCCAGCCCTAGGAGCACATGCAGCGAGGGGACAGAGTCAGGAGTCCAGGGCTGGCTCCTCCCATCGGCTCTGGAGACTGAGGACTCGGAGGAGGATGTGTGAGCGGGGGGCACAGGCCCTCTACATCCTGGCTCACTTGGCCGTGGATAAAGCCTGTTCCTTACAGCCAGACTTGCCCCGACGCCTGGAAGGTGCCCTGAGAGCTGGCCCCGGGCCGGGCAGCCATCCTGGGCTTAAAGACACACAGCGTCCGGCTTGAATTCTCACCGTGGGCCAGGCTGCTCAGAAAGAAGGCCTCCAGGATGTCACCGGCTGTTGGAGGGGCACCCACTGAGAACAGCATGTCCTGGCCACAATGTCAAGGGCTATGGACCGTGTTGGTGGTACCCCTCCCTCCCCACGCCATCAATGTAAGCACAAGAACCAGGCTCAGGAGGTGACCCCTCACCCCCGAGGACCACTCCTAGGGAGGGAGGCCAGCGACTGCCGCGCCTCCTCCACGCTGAGCACCTTTCCAAAGCCCCCAGGTCCCCTGTCCCCAGAAGAGGCAGTGTAAGGGCCTTGCCGAGAAGAGGGCTGCACTGTCCTCCTCCAAATCAGGGGCGCAAGTGAATCAACAACCGTAAGAAGGGCATGGGGGGCGGGCACGGATCTCCACCAGCTTGGCTGTGTCATCACCAGGACATGAGGCATGAGGAGGGCAGAACTGCTCCACGCCTCTGCCGTGAGCCCAGTTCGGGAAAACACAAATTGAGCGCTGAGAGCAGTAGCTCTGCGGCTCACCGAGTGCACTCGCTTCGTTTTGTGTCCCTGGTATTTAGCCATCGTGGGCCAGTGATCACCTCACTCCAGTCTGTGCGGCGGGGGGGGGGGGGGGGGGGGGGCAGACCTCCAGGAAAATTGTGCAAGATGGGGCTCCTGACAGCGAGAAGCACCTGCTGAGAACATGCACGCCTTCCCAGGAGCACAGACGTGAGCAAACAGTGACAGCCACGCATCTCGGCTCCTGCACCCTGCAGCTGACATCAGGGGGGCTCTGGACCGGACGGCCTGTGGGGAAGATCAGAGCCACAGAGAGACACAAACACACACGCAGGCTTCTCCTGCAGTTTGGTGGGACAGTGTCAGCTACTCCTAAATAAAAACCCGAGAACACAAAAGAACTTTCAGGCAGGTTGTGGAATAAAACAGACACAAAAAGCTAAGGTTCTCAATAAATTGAATAAGTAACATTCCCGCAAAGTGTTTTCCTGTGCGGTATTCATGTCCTCCTCATGGCAAATCTGCGTCTTACCTATTACTGTCCTTTTTAACAAGAAAAGGGAGCATAAAGGAGTTCTCTTGTGGCGCAGCAGGGTAAGAATCCAGCGTTGTCACTGCAGGGGCCTGGGTCACTGCTGCGGCACAGGTGCGATCCCTGGCCTGGGAACTTCCACATGCTACGAGTGCCTCCAAAAAGAAAGAAGGAAGGAAGGAGAGAGAGAGAAAGAAAAAGGAGCATACAGAGCAATTAAGCTCATGTCTGAATTTTAATCCATATCCTGGCACTTCGGGGTCTGTGGCAAGCAGCTTAACCCCTCAGACCTTCGATTACTCAATCTGCAAAACAGGGATAAACATACCTAGCATGCAAATACTTTTTGAGCATCTATGACACGCTGGCGCATATTGGGGATACAGCTGTGAGCAGGACAGGCATAATGCTGATTCCAGGCAGCTTACAGGGAATATGGGAGACAGACAACCACCAAATGAACGCACACGTGTCAGATGAGGCCAGGAGGTGCGAGAAAACAAGGGGGCAGGGGACACAGGCTGCACATTTTGAGAAGCCAGTCAAGGAAGGCTTTATGAGAAAGTGGCACCGGACAAGAGACTCGAAGGAGGTGAGGAAGGGACCTGTGCGAGATGGGGGCCCCTGGAGGGCTCTGCTTGTGCTGAGGAAGAGCACGGCTGGATGACTGCCCACCCGGGGCATGGCTGCAGGCCAGGAGACTGCTGGAGGTGCCAAGAGCTCTCCAGGAGGGACCTGGTGGCTTGGTCCCGGGCAGGGGCAGATGGGGGGAAAAGTGGTCAGGTACTGAGTGCCCTTGGAATTGAGAGCCAACATGATCCACCAGCAGACCGAACTGCAGTGTGCAAAAAAAAAAAAAAAAAAAAAAAAAACAACTTGGCCTCTTTGGCGAAGCAGGAAGAGAGGCGCCCTGAAGGGGCCTCTGGAAGATGAGCCATCCCGTAACGACCCTGGGCGGGCAGCTGCATGCATGAGCCGTGCCTCAAGGAGAGAGCTGGGCTGGAGATGCGGGCTGTTGGCAGCCCCTCCAGCTGCTGGGCAGGGAAGGGCCCATGCAATCCAATGCTTAGATCTTGGACAATCAAAGGGGAACCAGTAAAAGAGACTAAAAAGGTGTGAAAGGAAGAAAACCACAAGAGGACGGCGTCGGGGAGGCAAGGGCACAGAGAGTTCCAGGAGGAAGGAGCCGCGCACTAGGTTTGGTCATGTACAGGTGATGGGTGACTTGAGAGGAGAATCTGGGTGGTGAGGTGGGGAGGGGCCCGGATCTGAGCAGGTCCCAGAGCGGGAGGGAGCGGACTGGAGACCGGAGGCCACCGGTCAGCAACGCTTCTCAAGGCGGGACGGAGCGTCTGCGCTGCAATCCCCGTTCTGCCACCTATCAGTCCTTTGACCTCAGGCAAGGGCCTTAATCCGAGCCTCCGACTTCTCATCTGAAAAACGGGGGTGACAATCCCCGAAAGAACTGACATAGGAGAAAAGTGCCTGGTCGATGCTAAACACGACGTAAATGTCTGTATCATCATCACCTCCATCACTACGAAACAGTCAGAATTAGACGAGGATAGGAGGGCAGGAGTTTTGTGCTGCCTGTTTTTAAGGCAGTGATAGAATGTGTTACCGGGGAAAACAGACCAGGGGGAGGAAGGGAAAAGAGGTGATGCTGAGCCTCCCGGGGGGAGCTGCCAGCTGGGCTGGTCCCGCACAGGGCCCCACAGGATGGCCAGAGTCTGCGCAAGTTCTCAGCTGGCTGTTACTGGTTCTCAGTGACATAGGAAGAATGTCATCGGCTTGGGAGGCAGGAAGACAGAGGGGATGTTAGAGTCTGAAGGGAGAGTGGCCATGAAACAGCCGTCGAGGAGGATGGATGCAGAGAGGACGACCAGGTCACCGCCTGCAGCGCAGGGCACACCTTGTGGTCAGAGGCCTCGGATCTCAACATCAGGCGAGAGGGGGTGGCACCAGGGGATGGGGTTGACAGAGGGGATTCTGTCAGGCCACCATGACACCGTGGGAGGACGACAATGTGAGGATGACATGAGATTACACAAGAGATGCGCCTGGCAGGGGACCAGGCATCTGAAGTGCTGCCTGTTAGGAGCTCAAGCGGCCTGTCCAAGGAGCCGGCTCCCCCACGCGCGCTCCCCTTGCCCTCAGCACACATTGAGCTTAGGAGCTGCCAACTCTGTGGACCCTCAATTCTGCGCCTTTCACTTGCTCTGTTCAAGTTACCGTCCCATCTCCCAGGCATCTCCTGCTGGTCTCAGAGAACAAAAAGGGCCATGTGAGCACAGGCGGGTCCCCACACGCTCCCCGCCAGACCCCCACCAGCCTTAAGGAAACACTGGCTCTCTGCCACCTGCCCTTCGATTCCGTGAAGCTCTCGAGGTGCTACTGAACCACAGCTCCTCTCAGTGAAGATGGGGGCAGATGCCAGGCCTTTGGTGGATCTTGTTATTTAACCCAGACGGCCCACTGCCTTTCTTCGTAGACAGAGTCAGCCATCAGCAACCTCCAGCACAGCCATTTGCTGTAACTGGCTGACCTGGAGCAAACTCCACCACAGAAAGGACAAAGCAGACAGGTGAACAGAAGTGAGGTAAGGAGAAGTTCCTCCAAGAGGGTCCCAAACAATGTCTCTTGAGACAATTAAGAAGCACAGGAAGGGAGTGCCTGTCGTGGCTCAGCGGAAACAAATCTGACTGGAATCCATGAAGACGCAGGTTTGATCCCTGGCCTTGCTCAGTGGGTTAAGGCTGTGGCTATGGCACAGGCTGGCAGCAGTAGCCTCAATTCGACCCCTAGCCTGGGAACCTCTATGGGCCATGGGTGCGGCCCTAAAAAAGGATTTAAAAAAAAAAAAGAAAGAAAGAAAAGATGCACAGAAAGAAATATAATTAATAGCAGTGCACAATGAACAACTGCAACCAGAGTGTTACCTGATGATCTGTAAGCTTGTTATACGCCATACATCCTGATAGTTTCTATTTTGTTTCATTTCATTAGAAAACATGCCAGTTCAATCCACTGACAGAGGTGACTTGCTGTTGAAAAACACTGGACCTGGACGGAGAAGACCTCCCCCAGGGAGGGCTGGTCAATGTCGCAATCCTGGTCCCAGGAGAAGTCTCAGAAACACCCTGACAGTCCTACCTGGAGGAATAACAGGCTCTTATGAGGATGAAATGGAAGTAATGAAAACCCTTGGAAAAGGTACAGGATCTTTTAGGTATCATCCTTCTGTAAATCACAATTCATTATCCAGACCTGCAAGTTCCTTCAACTCATCTGCTATTCAATTAGGTACTTTTAAGACATCAGGTACTAAAGGAAGCATCCCTAATTTATCACTTTGCTAAGGACAGCTCAACTCGGTGGCAGCTCAAGACTAAGGCAAGAGCGGGGGAAATTCCTGAAGAGAGCATACCAGCCAATTGTATGCACTGTTTTGTTTCTCCTATTTTTTTCAGGCAGTGCTTCTCTAACTTTTCCATCTCAAATATGGCAGAGGGGATTTAGACGTGCACTCCTGGAGGCCAGATCCAGGGCAAAGCCACTGCAAGAGTGAAAAAAGCTTTTTTCTTTTTAGGGCTGCACCTGCGGCATGTGGAAGTTTCCAGGGTAGGGTTGAATCAGAGCTGGAGCTGCAGCTACCAGCCGACACCACAGCCACAGCAACGCGGGATCCGAGCTGGGTCGTTAACCCACTAAGCAAGGCCAGGGATCAAACCCGCATCCTCATGGATACTAGTCGGGTTCTTAACCCAATGAGCCACAACGGGAACTCTCAAGAATAAAATTTTAATTGTCTCCTCTTTTATTTAAAAATGTCAAGCAATCATACCTGACATCAGCCCTTGCAGTGTCCTCGGTGTCCTCACGCCCACCTTGGCTCTCACTGAACGCGGACGACACCCCCCCCCGCCAGAGAGGCTCTACCGAGTCCCAGGCTCCCATCTTAGAGGCGACGAGAAACAGGGCTTTGAGAGGTCGTGTAACTCGCCCGGGACCACGAAGTAAGCAGTGGGCCTGATTCAAACCTACTCAGTCTGGTTCCAGAACCCTGCTTGTAACCACCCTGCCGACTTCAACGAACAGCCACGTTCATTTTAACATCCTTCAGATGTTACTTCCCCCAAAGCGTTGGGTAAAATGGGACCCACGCTCACCCTGAGGCTCTGCCCACACACGGAGGAGCCCCCTGGCATGACGAGCCCCACGTCTGCCCGAACTCCGCCGCCCCCCGCACGCTTCCGCGGCCAGGCCTGGGCCGACAGCCCTTCTCTCCTAGACGTGTTGCTCCGTCCCCAAGTGCTCTTGGGCAGGAACTTCATTAACAACCAAGATATCACAAGCACCCATTGTTTATGGCATCTTTAAAATGAAAAATTCATCTCTAAGCTAAATCACAGCCAGTTAATTACAGCGCGGGGCAGATGGCAGACATACTGAGAAAGAGAGGGACCAACTGAATCTTCAAATGCAAACAGCAGCCGCACCACACGCGAACGCCTGGGTCTTCCTCAAACATAGCAAGGGGGCACCCCACCGAGAGGGCCAGCGTCTCACCCACCCATTCATTCAACAGACCCTTGGTGGGTTCAGTGCAAGGAGGAGCTAAGCACAGTCACGCATTCACCAATTCACTCCATCACTTAGCAGGCACCTGCCGCCCATCAGGCAGTGCTCAACTGCTGTGAATACACAGACTGATGAAGCGACGGTCCATCTGATCAGGCACAGACTCACCCAATGCAGGGCAAGGTCGAGACACCAGGCACTGTCCTGGTAAAAGATAAACAAAACAAAGTCCTGGCTCCGATGGAACACATCTTCCAGGAAAGGGAGGGAGACGAGAGACAAACACGTGGGGTGTCAAGGAGTGAAGTGCTAAGAAAGGTGGCAGAGGGGACATGATGTAAAGTGGGATGTCTTCAGGGGCTGCACCTCTGATTAGCAAGCAGAGGCCTGAGGAAAGGCCGGAGCAAGCCTGGAGCAGGAGCAGGGGCCAGGCTGGGACGGAGCTAAGAGCCCTGAGGCAGGAGGGCTGAGACGAGCGTCCCTTTGTGCCAGGACCACAGGGGCCAGCGGCTGGTGTTCGGTGAGGACAGGAGGTGCAGAGGAGGCGAGACAACCACCCCAAAGAGGACGCTACAGACCCATGGGTGAACCTCTCAAAGCCCATCACCTGTGCTCCAGCGCAGGCCTTGATCGCTGCCCAAACGCAAATATTCTGCAAAAGGCAGGCGGCAAACTAAGCTGCTACCCAACATTTACCCAGCGGTGGCTCCAAGGTCTCTGGCGTGAGTCTCTGGAGTCTTCATTTGGGGTAGAGGCAGCAGAATGGCCCCTCCAGACAGTCAACTCAGGCTGCTGAAGTGGAGTTTGCCGCCAACAAAGTGAACAACATTTGATCTTTGATTTGAATGTCACCTCTTTCACTGAACGCGAAGCCGGTCTATCAAGCTGAGCAATCAACAAGGACTGTCTGGGCAAAGGGCACAGAACGAGAGGCTTTCAGGTGCTAAAGACGAGGTTTGCTGGTTTTGCTGGTGGCCCACCGTGGGCTCCACGGAGCGGCCCCATCCGCAATGAGTTGGGCCCCTGCTGACCACTGCGCGGCAGCTGCCACCTAAGGCAACGCGGTCACCTTCAACGCCGCCTTCCTGGGCCGCCCCACTGCTCCTGTTCAACAGCTAACTAGGGGCTGATTCTTCTTCCACACTGACTCCAGACTCCACACCCCAGCCCACCCAACTTCCAAATGCGACCAACGCTGTCCAGACCCCCAGAGGCCGTGTGTTCTCCCTGCCCCCACCGAGGGCCTCACCATCTCACCCCACACGTCTCCCCACCGCCAGCCTCCTAATTCCTCAGGCTCCAGACAGTACGATTTCACCGAAACCGTGGTCTGATCTTAATCCTCTAACAAACACGCCTTTCAGGGGCCCTGTGCCAACACAACACAGTACAGACGTGGTGGCCTGGCCTCCCGGTCCCAATGTGTGGAGCCCAGCCCCGTCCCCTATGGCATCAAGCAGCGGGACTCCTGTCCCTCTGCAGGTGGTGGCAGAACAAGCCCCGGGCGCCTGTGCCCAGGCTTCCCCACTGGGCCTGCTTTACACACTCTGGGCCAGCGAGAAAACATGCCCTGGCCCCTTAGTCAAAAGCAGGTGCCCTTCCCCTAATCCTACATCTTTAAAATAGCCTTTTTCCCCTCTTCCCCTTTCTTTTTAAAGAATGTTCATTTTTGCCCAGCTTTCCCACCAGGGGTTCAAAAAGTATTTGCTGAACGACCTGAGCCTGCTCCTCTTACTAATGCTGCCCAAGCCAGAAGTTTGGGCGTGTTCCTGGATGCCTCCCCTCACCCATTCCCTGTATCAAATTGTCCCCCAAGTCCTACCAGTCCCTCTTCCTAACATCTCTGAACACATCCTCCCGCTCTATCCCCGTGGCCAGTAGGTCAGGCCCTCGTCTGGTTCATGCGGATTTCTGCAATGGCTAACCTATCTCCCTGCCTTGCCTGGCTGCTGTCTCAAGCCCTAAATAGTACAAACACTTCTACATCCCTCTGAATCACTGCCCATGGATGGCTGTGGACCCTTCCACCCCAGACTTTCCCTTCCCAGCAAAATGTTTGCAGTAATAATTGTGCTGCCTCGCTAACTGTAGAAACTAATGCCGGAGATGCACAGGTCTCCTTTAGCAAAGATGGATGGAAAATTTCTTCAAACCTCATACACAGTTTTGGGGGGTTTTTGTTTTGTTTTTTTAAACTCATGCATATCTTCAAGTCTAGTTGTTGGAAACTCATTAGCCAAAAAAGATCCCCAGCGTAGGTAAGCACCACCTCACAGTTCAAGGTAAACATGCAACCACATGGTGCCTAAACTAATAATGAGAAAGCCAAGCTAACAGTAATTGATAAACATCTCGATTCCTAGCAATTAAAAGCGGTCACAAATTCAAGACAGCAGTGACAGTGCATTTTTAGAGTGCCATTTCCAAGATCTATGTAAAATCTGTGGCCTGTATAAGTCCATGCTCCACGGGAGCCTAAGTGGTTATATCCGCATACAACCTAGGCACATCCTCCTGTATACTGTAAATCACTTCTAGATTACTTCTAATACCTAACACAATGTAAATTCCATGCGAATAACTGCTGCTACGTGACAAATTCAATTTTTGCTTTCCGAAATTTTCTGAAACTTTTTTTTTTCTCCCTTCCAATCAAACTGTATAGAAACAGGCAACTGCTGATCCTGGCCCACATGGCGCAGCTTCCGGACTCCTAGTCTAGATCATAAAGAGGGACTTAGATTCCACCATAACAAATGCGATGTGCACACGAGAAGACATGCACAAAGTCTGAAGGGCGGTGGTGGGTGGCACTCTGATAGTGAGACTTGGCTGAGACCAAGAGATCAAAGATCAAAGAAGCTGTTTTCTTTCATAAGCCATGTGACAACGATTCCCTCCTTGACCAAACTCTAATCGGGCTCCTCTGAACCCCTTTTCAATTAGCCCTTGACTTGTAGACTTCCATCTTGATTTAGTTTTAGCAAGAATCCTGCTCGGTCAGCTGAGCACTAACTCCCCCTCCTCCGTATCTGATCACCCAAGATAACTAATCCCGGTTCCTCAGTCTCCACTCTGCCCCAGGTGAAGTCTAATCGCCCTGGCCTGCCTGCCAGAATTTTGTTGGGCTGGTTTAGCCAGAATCAACTCATACCCAGATGTTTCCTTACAGCAATTTCTTTTTCCTGGAATCTTTTCTTCAAATATTTTCAATCTGTGGTTGGCTGAGTCTACGGACAGAGAACCCAAGCATACAGAGGGCGGACTGTAATTCAACACCAGAAACATTTCAGCAACTTATGATGATGCCCTTGGGATTATCAGTGGATAGCCTGTAGCCATACCTTAAACGTGGGATGTTGAGCCCCACACCCGCAGGAACTGATAAAAAGGTCTTGCGTGGCTAAACCGGATCACTGCCATTCAGGGGAAGCCTAGAGAAAGAATCCCTACTGTAAAATCAAACCTGATCCAGGATCCTCAAGTCCTTCGGGGGTGTTCCACTGCAGGGTCTGACCCTGCCCACCGGTCAGCCCCCAGCCCAGCCCACGCCTCCAACTGCAGTGGCCACGACAGTCCTCCTCGCAAGCCCTCTGGGCGCGCCGTGCTCTTGCTGACCTCTGGGGGCCCCATCTGTGCTGCTATCTGAAAGGTCCTATTCCACGTCTTTTCTCCCTTCCACCTGGCAAACTCCTCCTTCAAGACCCACCTCAAGGGTCACATACTCTTGAAAGCATTTCACAACTTTCCAGTCCCCAAGGTGAGGAGGGGCTCGTCTCCGTGCTCCCACGACACCCGGTAACAAACTCCACCACAGCGCTCACCGCGCTGTACTGAGATCCCCTCACTGGTGATTCCCATGACAAACTGTGCCCGTGACTCATCAGAGCAAGCCACCGAACTGGCATCATTCAAAATTCTAAATATAAGGCCACATACAAGTTGTCTTAATTTGAGGCTATGGTGCACCAAAAATAAAGTGGAATTTCAGCATTCCCATTAGTTACCTCGAATGGAAAACCCGAGAAGGGAGGGTGTCCCTGTACTAAGAATCCCCTTTCAGGAGTTATTTGTGTGTGCATGGCCACACCCACCAACACACACACACACACACGAGCAATACTCAAGATGAAGATGAAGAAAGCACACAGACATCAAGATAGGAGAAACATCTGTAAAAAGGAAAACTGTGCGCTGATATTTCATTTGCTTTTTTCCTCTGTAGGATGTCAATCCTTTCTTCTACCGGCCTGCAACCAAGTTTTACTCATGATTTCCTGAGCTAAATATGTGCACATTGTTATGTCAAAATATTGGGGAGGGGAGGCACTTGGAGAATAGCCCGGGTATTAGAATTTTAGTCGATTACACACTGGTGATTTACTTCTTAAGGCTTAAAATGAAACAGTGGTCCATCTCTGCATTCTGAGAGTTGCTGTTCTGGGGTTTGGAGGCCCACGTCACTCCCTGTACCACTTCCCAGAACACCGTCTCCATTCTAAGGGCACCTCCGCGAGCCTGACGGTTATCGTGTTGCACTTGGAAATCAGAGTCACCACGGTCGGCCGAGGACGTCAAGAGAAAAGGGGGAAAGTGCCTCACGACCTCCTCTGCTGGGCCGTCAACAGCGCTGTGGGATCTCCAGCCAGGGGCTGCCAGCCACCTGCCCTCAACCCCATGGGCCCTTCTGGGCACATCCCTGTGCAGGAAGAGGTCACTGACAGGTTTGACCAAGGGAAACGAAATGGTATGACAAGGCTTTTTAAAGATCACTCTGGGTCCAACGCCAAGAGCAGAATGGAGGGAGAGGGGACGAAGGGCAACCAATTCAAAGGCCTTTGCGTGGACTGACGAAAATGATCATGTCGCGGGACTTGAGAGACGAACACGGGAGGGTGGCAGATGAGTTCAGGAGCTGCCTTATGGAGTGCCGTTGTGGCTTACGAACCTGACTGGTAACCATGAGGACACACGCAGGTTCAGTCCCTGGCCCCACTCAGTGGGTTAAAGACACAGTGTTGCCCTGAGCTGCGGTGTAGGTTGCAGACAGAGCTCGGATCTGGTGTTGCTGTGGCTGGGCTGTTGGCAGGCAGCTGTAGCTCCGATTCGACCCCTGGCCTGGAACCTCCATATGCCGCGGGTGCGGCCCTAAAAAGAGAGGAAAAAAAAAAAAAGATCAGCTTTAGGAGAAGCTCCTTTAGGACTTGGTGATTTGGAGGAAGAGAAAGGTGAGGGTTAACAGACGTCTCCCCAGATTCTGACTTGGAAAAAGGGAATGAGCAGCTGCGTACCTTATGGGGTGGGAGGGGACGTCTAGGGAGGGGCCGTGGTAGAAGGAAACCAAGAGTGAAACGTGGGAGCCACTTCAGTGACTGTTATCAAAGGTATAACAGGAGTTGTTCCAGCCTGTCTGTGCCAGCTCACAGTGGGGTGACCACATGGGGTCAGCTTGCTCAGCTGGGACCCGTGCAGGCTGCTTCTCAGATGACCTTGAGGAGTAAAGCAGATACGGCCTTGGGGCTGAGAAAACAGTCATGTTCAGAGTAAAAGGGGATTTGCAACCCACCACCAGGGAAAGTGAAGTAGGATTTGCAACCCACCACCTGTAGGACGTGAAATAGTGTATTTTCTTCAATTCAAGCATCATAACAGGTCTGCTGATTTCCTGACACTGATGTTTTCAGTGAGTCCAGTCTAGATACCAGTAGGAGGCTCTGGGTATCTAGTCTTGTGCCCCGATGGTTATACCACAGACGGAGCATAGCTGCCACCCCGTCCAGCTTACTCCAAGTTAGAATCACCCCCAGGAAAATGTTCATCTGAGGTGGAACTGACACAGAGGAAGGTCTCTCTCAACACAAAGACCAGAGGAGACAGCCTGTTGTGAAAACAATGACTCACTGAAATCCCATCCTGCTCTTAAGTTACTATGCCTCCTTCTGGGCCAGTACCTGGTTTCCCATCACGCGATGGGTCTACTTTCTGCTATCAAAGGACAAATCAAAATGTCATTCAACAATCAGCCTTCTAATTAAAAGTTGAGCCTTTTTTTTAAAAAATCGCATTTAGCTAGACAATTCCACACGGCAATAAAGCACTGCGCTCTGCCGCCTCCATGGATGGAACCTTCTGCAGTTCTTTAAAGGAAAAGCCAGGGAAAGAAAATCATTAGATACCTCTAGATTAAGCTGCTTGAATCCCTGTTAGAGTCTTCCCATGTGCTCACAGAGTAAGACAGCACAGCATTCATGTAAATTAATTAAATTTCCTGCATTTAAATAAGCCCTAACAAAAACAAAACTTCCAAGACTGCTTGGAAGGTCTCGGGCAGAAGAGATCTTCTTTTTCGAGACAGCAGCCTGGCTGGCGGTGGGAGAATGGCCTGCGTCAGACCGCATCACTCCACAGCAGGTGGAGGCTCCCTCCGCTGGGACGAACACGGGAGTGGGTGAGAGACAGAGCCCCTGGTTTGCGACAGCAGGAGCAGCTTTCAAGGGGAACGGCCAAGATGGTGCAGGGGAGCGAAAAACCAGGCGCCATGCACATTGGTGACGTGGCCTCACATGGGACAGCTGAGGATTGAGGCAGCTCGGAAGATCGTATGGGTAGGTGGGTGGATGGATGGATGGGTGGATGGACGGATGGATGGATGGATGGACGGACAGACAGATGGATGGAAAAGGGGGCCTGTCATTCAGGAGCTAGGAGGGGCCACAGCCACAAGCATGACCAAACTCTACCTCGTGTAACCCCACTCAACCCCGACTATGGGTAGGTGGGGGCAGGCGGGGAGCCGAGCTCCCACCATCACTGGTTTCCTCACCTGCCTGTCACCGCCCTTCCCCTCCAGCCTCGGGTGACTGCTCTTCACATGGGCCCAAATTGTCCATGAAAAAGAAAAACTAGATACAAAAGCTTAGCTATTCGCTTCATTTCACCAACAGCCAAAAGATAAAGGACACCCAGAGAAGATCAGATCCACAAATTCTGATGAATACTCAAAGGACAGAATCGATATGAATGTGACCCCTAGGACAGGCCCTGCAAGGGCGCAGTGATGGAGGTACAAAGGGAGTCCACACAGGAGCTGACTGTCTAGAACGGAGGCCAATTTATTGCCCACTCAACAAATGTTTACGGAGCATCTACTACGTCTGAGGCACAATTCAGATAGACCCTCAGGGAAGTGATTGGGAAAACAGGCAAACAGGCAACTATTCATCAAGTGTGGAAGGACCGTGAGCGGGTCCCAGAGAAGGAGCCCCTACATTCGATACAGCCTCGGGAGAAGAGTCCGAGGAGGGGCACGGAGGGTAACGTAAAGCCCATCAAGATACACGCCAGTAAGAGAGAGAGTGTCGCGGGGGTTCAAAAGCAGGAGAAATCACCGCCAGCCTAGAGAGGACCCACAGGCCCTCATTTCCAGGGAGGCAGCATTTGACAAAGCCCTTGTGATGACTAGGAGCTCGGCCAGGCAAAGGAAGGCACGGTATCACATGGAGAACCGGGCGTGTTACACACAGGGACAGTAATCTCTCTATACATGGGTTGGGCAGACACAAATTCACTGCTGTTTACCTTTTCTTCAGCGTTAAGAACTGCGTATCAATAGTTTCAGCAAACTGATTTCCAGTGAAGGCGACCCGGATTATTCCTGTTGAGAAATCAGAAGAAGAGGCATCATAGGTTTGGTGCCACGACCCTCCACAGACCTCTTGTTTTGGGACATCTCTGCCAAGGCCGTGCCTAGAGGGCAGGCACAGGCTCCCCTCCCCCAACGGACCGGCTTGGGGGTGGACGCTTGTTACCATCAGCCACACTGCCTCCCTCCCTTCTTCCCTCATCTGAGAATAAAGACATGCAAACGGAGGCAGGCAGTGTGAGCTCTGATGCAGAAACACACACATGCATGCACGCATGCACACACACGAGCAAGATGAGCAGGACCACTCCAGCTCCTGCACTCCTGGGATTCCTGCAACAGACCCTCTGCTGACTTCAGCTGGCATGAGAGCATTTCTGCTTCCTGGCAACCTAAAATCACTGATTTAAAAATCAAGAGATCCAGGGTTGGGACTCGAAAAACAAACACAAGTAGAGGGTAGAGAAATAAAGGCTTCTTTGACAAAGCCTCGGGACACATAAAATAAGTTGTGAGAGTGACCTGGGCCTCTGGACTACTGTCCCATCACATCCGAGAGGAAAGAAAGCGAGACAGTGAAACTCAGAGAGTAGACCCAACACATAATTCATAAAACCTAGTGGTATTAAATATTAAGATCAAGACCCAGGGAAAAGGGGCTTTTAATATGGGTATTATCCAGAACAAAACAAAATAAATCAGAATTTCTATGAAAACAAAGCTGGGAGACTCTGAAAGTGCTTTAGCAAGCGAGCAACAATGGAATAACTATACAATGCCTATATTAATAAAATGAGATGTGTAATAACTCAAAGTCATGTTGCCTTTTTTTTTTTTCCCGGTCTTCATAAATATTTTGCTTACTCGTGGTTGGTGGGTCAGCAATTAGTGCTGGGCTGGTTTTCCTTCTGGTCTTACCTAGTTTACTCGCTACACTGGCTACAGTCATCTAGTGGCTCAACTAGGCGGGAATGGTAGACCAGATGACTCAGCGCACATGCTAGTGATGGCACTGTGTGTGTTGCCTTCAGTCTACTTTAGTAAATGTGAACACTTTTTTCCTGAGCTCTTGAAAGATTTATGCCCACTCTTCCCTGGACCTTTTTCTCCACTGGTTATTGGTTCTTGAGCGGATGAACCACGAACTCACCTACAGTAGAGTTTTGAGACTCCAATCCTCTCGAGTCACCTTTCCTAGAGAGCAGGATTTTCATGAGTTCAGAGATCAGGATGTGTCAGAGGGAGGGGTGGGAGGCAGGGCTGGAAAGGAGAAGGGTCTTTAGGGGTCTGAATGCCAAGTTAAGTTGGATGGACTTTATTCAAGCAGCAGAAGAGTTCAGATGACTGTGGGCTAATCCCATGTTCTCTAACAGATAATTACCACTCTAGAAATGTAGAATGTTAAAACTGGGCTGCAGAGGGAAAACAGGACCCAAATCACACAGACGAAAGCCGTCAGCCGGAAATTAAGTGGACTGCAAGCTGTGACCTTTACCCTTGACAGGGTGCTTTGCCTGCTGCTCTTGGCTCATTAGCAGCAGCAAAGGTTTCACAGGTATCCGCCGGCTCCTGGGCCTTCTAGGCAGCTCGGGCTCAATGGAGCATCGCTTTCACTCTACAGGGTACAGAACAGTGACAGGGAAGCCAGCTGGCCTGCAGAACAGGCTCAAGGGCAGCGATTCTGTTCGCTCACCCCAGACCTGCCCCAGGAAGCTGGTGTCCCATCCTGTCTGTCCATTCCAAGCAGCAGAGGCACCTGTGCTCTAATCTTGGCCCCACTTTCTCCTCACTGGGGCTCAGCTGCTTTGTCCAAAAATCCAGGGAGGGAGACAGGACCAGGGGCACTCCAAGGGCGGTCTGCAAACCAGTGCCATCCACCACCTCTCTGCTGCTGGTTCACAACACAATAAGCACAGAAATTAAGAGCAGCTCAGAAGCTTTTATAGTAGGTGACACTGCTACACAGCCAAGCACACAATCAGTGGAATTGCCTTGTTGAACAGAGCAGACTAATGTACAAGTTTCCTGCAGACGCTATCATAAATTACACAAACAGAGCAGCATGAAACAATAGAGATTTATTCTTTCACAGTTCATGGGGCCAGAAGCCTGAAGTCAAGGTATCGACAAGGCCACAGTCCACCCAGAGACTCCTGGGGGGAATCTGCTCCTTGCCTTTTCCAGCTTCTGGCGGCTGCTGGCATACCTCCGCTGGGGGCCACATCACTCGTCCACTGCACTGCCTTCCGTGTGTGCGTGTGTGTAAAATCTCCTTCTTCCTCTCTGCTACACGGATGCTTGTGGCATTTAGGGCCCACCTAGATAACCCAAGATGACCTCATCTCAAAATCCTTCATTACATCTGTAAAGACTTTTTCCCAAATAAGGTCACATTATTTGAACACAGCCACGGCAACTGGTTTGGATACAGCTGAATTCGTGCGTGCGTGTGGTCAGGTGTACATGACGTGCCTGTACACGCATATCGGTTCACTACTGGAGAGGAAAAGAAACCCACCACCCTGCCTTTCACTCACCTGGGACCCCAGCTCTTCCTCTGCAGCCCAGAGGCCCAGGCTGGGCAAGACCAGACTGCAACGGGCACCCCCAGGAAAGGAAAGGAGGCTGACAGGTGGCAGGGGTGCGAGGGGCAGGTGCAACTGTTCCCTCAGCCTTCCCTAGGCTGGCCTCCCACCTTATCTGGCAGGAACTGCTCCCTCCCTGTCCTATCTTCCCGCCCCTAAAATGCCTTTAGTTGTAAACTGATTACACTGATTTGTTTTTTTGGTTCAAGTGTGCCTCCCTCACCCCATCAAATGCTCAGAGCTTTCAATGTCCAAGTTTGAGAACAGAAACAAAGTTGTTTTATTAAAACCCTCGTGTACCAAGCACTGTCCTGCTACTCGTATGCCCTCTCCCCTAATACCCAGCCCTGTAACCTTGAGAACATTCAGGAAGTTTCCAGGCTTCATAACAGGATGGAGGAGGTACTTGGAAACTTGACAAAGCAAAGATCTCATTTCTCATCAAGTTTTCTTGACTTGTAAGAACACTCCCTGTTAAAGCAAGTACTAGGTTGGGTCCCTTTGCTATGTCACATTTCAGCCATGTCAAAATATCAAAGAATGTTTAAAATGGTAACAGTCCATGCAGGTATGGCCACAGCAAAACAGGCATTCTCATCATTCAGCTACTGGTAGGAGTACAACAAGCATGATCTTTCTGGGAGCCATTTGGCAATTTCTTATTAAATGGCTAAAAATTGTATGCACTCTTTGAGGTTGTAATTATTTTCAGAACTCTACACTAGGCAATACATCTGAAATAGGGACAAAACTTAATGCACAATGGTATCCATGGTGGTGTTATATATAAGACAAAAAATTTGAAAGTAATTTAGCCAACAAAAAGAAATGATTAAACAAGCTATGTTAGAGTCATGAATAAAGTTTTATGTAGCTATTTAAATGACATTTTACAAAGAATCTCTAATAAAAGCAACCACTACAATAATAGCTATTCCTCAGATGGGCCAGGCAGTGTCCTAAGCTTATTAGGTGCTTTGCATATATTAACCCTTTTCATCCTTAGGCAGGTAATACTGTTATTGCCACTTTACAGATCAGAAAATGGAGGCACTAAGAATCAAGACACTTGCTGAAGACCATCCTGAGAGTAGGAGACCCGCACTGGGGCCTGAACCCACCTAGTCCGGCTCCAGAGTTCATCCTCTTGAATCCTGTAATAGTCTGAATAGTGGCCCCAAGGAAAACAGGTCCTCACCCTGGAACCTGTAAATGTCTCCTTATATAGAAAGAGCATCTCTGCAATTGAAGAATCTCGAGACTAGATGGCCTTGATTATTGGGTGGGCCCTTGATGCCATCACAAATGCCCTCACAGGAGAGACAGAGGGAGATTTCACACACGCATAAGAAATCCACGTGAAAACAGAGGCAGAGACTGGGGAGAGGAGGCCACCTGCCAAGGAATGCCAGCAGCCGCCAGAAGCTGGGAGCGCCAAGGAACGAATTCTCCCCTGGGCCTCCGGAGGGAACACAGGCCTTACGCCCTGGTTCAGACTTCTGGCCTCTACCTGCAGCCAGAGTGAATACATTTCTGTGGGTTTTTTTGGTTTTTGTTTTTGCTTTCTGTCTTTTTGCCTTTTTTCTAGGGCCGCTCCCGCGACATATGGAGGTTCCCAGGCTAGGGGTCTAATTGGAGCTGTAGCCCCCGGCCCCACATCACAGCCACAGCAACGCGGGATCCGAGCCTCGTCTGCAACCTACACCACAGCTCACGGCAACGCTGGATCCTTAACCCATTGAGCGAGGCCAGGGATCAAACCCACAACCTCATGGTTCCTAGTTGGATTCATTAACCACTGAGCCATGATGGGAACTCCACATTTCTGTGGTTTTCAGCCACCCAATTTGTGGAAATTTGCAGCCACAGGAAAGTAATACAAACTCCTAGGCTGTGCTGCACTCAATGCAAGTGAAAATATTCATATGTTAAATGGGAAAAGCAGAAATCAAAATTTATACACAGTGATCTTAATTATGCATATCAAAACGCATGCAAATACAACAAAACGTTCTCTAGTGATTATCTCTGAATATTAGAATTATGGGTAATTTCCAGCACTGTGCTTCTTGATATTTTTCCAAATTTCTACAATTAATGTGAATTTCTCTTACAAAGAAGCAGAAAAAAAATTTTTATTAGCAACTCATGGTATTTCTGCAACTCTTAACTCAATCACAAAAATCAGAAATCAAGAAAACTCCTTAAGAATTTTCTCAAGCCAGTCTCAGAGCAACACCTGGAAAACCAGCCACCCAGAAGCATCCATTCCCTAAGGGACTCCACTCAGCCCTGGGCCTCGCCGAAGGAATTAATGCCGTTGAGGAAGTTTCAGGGTTTGAAACAAGAGGATAATCTGAGCTGGTGCATGTTTTCCTGTCGATCTATCCATATGTGGGGGTGGTGTGGGCCCCACGCCAAGAACCAAAGGCACTGGTTAATAAACATGGAAAAGTTCAATTGCTCCGTGGGTGACTTCACAGAATGAAGCACCGCGGTCAACACCGGCTTAATCTTCTTACCGAAGCACTGATGCCAAACCCTTGCTGGTGCACAACCCTCCCGCCACCACCTGCAGTCAGAGGACCAGAGGCCAATTCTACTGCAGCGACATCACATCCCTTGATTACATGTTTTCACATAAAGAGTGTACTAACATTTTCCCGCAATGTATAGGCAGCACCGGATCAACACAGAGAGGAGGATGTGCTTTGCGTCTGGTTTTGCACAATGGAAAAGGAATGAGTCTGGGGTGCCTCCAGCACGGGCCAGGTCAGAGCCGTGGAGCATGAAAAGCATGCATATGGTTTTATCCAGCGCCCCCCAGGACAAGGCAGCGAGCTCAGACACCGGGACCACAGCGTGGAGTTTATTCTTTAGTCTCTGAGCACATTTATTCACTCTTCATTCAGCCAGTCAACATATACAAGCACCTACTATGTGCCAGGCACTAAGAGGAGGTTGGCTCCCATCGCCAACACGCTATATCTCAGATGATATGGCTGAGCAAACAGCCCATACTTTCACCGAGCTTCTTCATCAGTCCTGGGTCCCAGGGGTGCCAGCAGTGGCAAAGGGCTGGAGGAATACCTCAACAGACCCAGCAGAGCTTTAAAAATGGAAAAAACAGGAGCGTCCGGAAACGAGTCTGATTAGCATCCCTGAGGACACAGGTCACAGATGCGGCTCAGATCTCAGCAGAGACTGGGGTGTAGGCCAGGAGCTATAGCCCCAATTTGACCCCCTAGCCTGGGAACCTCCGTATGCTCCGGGGGCAGCCCTGAAAAAAAAAGAAAGAAAAGAAAATGAAAAAACAAAAAACAAATGGTTTAGCACTGTTTACAGTTCACCTTCCACATCCGCAAGTTCCCCATCCATGGATTCAACAAAGAGCAGGTGCAAAATATTCGAAGGAAGAAAAATAATTTCCAGAAAAGTTCCAAAAAGCAAAACTTCAATTTGCCACACACTGACAACTACTTACACGGCATTTGCACTGTATTTACAGCTACTTACACAGCATTTACATTGCATTTATAACTACTTAAATAGTGTTTACATTTATTAGGTATTCTAAGTCATCTAGAGATGATTTAAGTACACAGGAGGATGTGTGTAGATTATATGCAAACACTACACCATTGTGTATAAGAACCTTGAATACCTGTGGATTTTGTTACCTACAGGAGTCCTGGACAACCAATCCCTCATGGATATAAAGTGCTAACTCTACTGTCCACATAACATTGACATAAACTTGTAATTTGGGGTGATCAATTGATGGTATTTGAATCTCCCTACTCCACACATACAGTATATTAACATTTTCTCAAAACATGTTTTTGTTTTTGTTTTGTTTTGCCTACCATTGTATGCCTAAATCTACCAAGTCTAACCTCAAGAGGCACTCTAAATATCTGAAATATAAATTAATGTCCGAATAAACATAAGTAATCAATTTCCTCATCTATAAAAATAGAAAAGCCAGGCTACACAATCATTTCCCAAAGTCTAAGGAACCTAATCTCACAAGACAGGCCAAGAAAAGAAGGCTCACATGGTATCTAATTGGGGAAATACCACATTCTACAGCCTCCCAGCCCCCCTAAAGCTTCACAATTACATTACATAAAGAATATGAGAGGAGTTCCCATCATGGCTCAGCGGTAATGAACCCAACTGGTATCCATGTGGGTGTGGGATCGATCCCTGGCTTCACTCAGTGGGTTAAGGAGCCGGTGTTGCCGTGAACTGCAGTGTAGGTCACAGACGCTGCTCAGATCTGCCGTTGCTGTGGCTGTGGCGTGGGCCAGCAGCGGTAGCTCTGATTCAACCCCTAGCCTAGGAACTTTCACATGCCGCAGGTGCAGCCCTAAAAAGGAGAAGAAGAAAAGAATAGAACATGGGAGAGCCTTTCATTAAAAACCTGTTTGAACCTCTCAAATCAGCTTAACCACAGATGCCCACTCATGCTTAACACTTGCTAAAGACCAATGTTCTAAGGAAACCCTGAGAAAATACTAACTAAATTCTTCATTTGTTCAAAAACCATGTATTAGGCCCTTGAAGTAATGATATAATGATGGAGATAGCTGCCATTAAACAAGTTACCATTTCATAGTCGCAATACTTGGTGCTCCGCCACCAAAGTAAACATGAAACCCACCTCACAGACTACAGTCTACTGGAAGGGACCCGTGAACACATGAGTACAAGTGGGAGTAACTGAAGTGACAGAAACACACACACACACGTATACACGTATACGGATGGCTGTGGATACACGCACAAGAAGGGAGAGGCAGTGAAGGAGCGATCCAGGCAGATGGGAAGCAAGAGAGTCCAGAATGTGAAGACAAGTGAGTTGGATCCTATCCAGTGGTTTTCAAAGTATGGTCCGAGACCCTCTCTGACGGTGTAGCCGGGAACAAACTATTTTCAAGTGTGTAACGTGTGCACTAATGGTGCAGAAAACTGCTGCTGCTTTAGCAAAAATCAGGGCAGTGGCATCTGACTGTATTAGTAGTCAGCGTATTCTCTGCCACCAGACTTGCACGGTTAGAAGAAAAAAAGGTCCATCTCCCCTAGGAATGTCCTAATGAAGCAGTAAAAATTACTAACTTTATTAAATATTAACCTTGAGTACACATCTTTTTAATATCCCATGTGACAAAATACGAAGCACTCATAAAGCACTTCTGCTACAAGCCAGAGGATGGAGGCTGCTGGGAAGAAAAAGCACCGAGCCCCAAGCTGAATGAGCCACTCTTTTTCACCCAACACCATTTTAACTTGAAAGATTGACAAAAAACACTATGCTTTACTTGGATTTGGGCACTTTTAGAATGAATAAAGTGTGAGCTTGTTATATCAAAGACAACTGACAGTATTTGTTGAAGATAAATTTGAGCTTTCTAGCAAAAATTAAAATTCAGAAAATACACGTATTGGCTGCCATGAGCTTTAGAGCATCCCCATACTTAAAGGCTTTCATGAGGGGCATTAACAAATATGATGTTTTCTAAATGAAAATATTACAAAATGCTTTTAGATCCTTTCAAAGTCCAAGATAGACATATATATATATATATATATATATATATTTTTTTTTTTTTTTGCCACACCCTCTGCATGCAGAAGTTCCAGAGTCAAGGATCGAAGCTGCGCCACAACAGCAATCCAAATCACAGCAGTGACAATGCCAGATCCTTCACCTGCTGAGCCACCAGGGAACTCCAGACCAACAGAATATGAAAAGTTCATTCACATATGGTCTTGGAGTCTACGCCGCAACAGATCTTTAAAAAACACCGCTTGTCAAGCTCTGATATTTCAAAGACTATCCACAATTAACCGGAATGGAAATGAAACCATTCCTCCCTTTTCTGACTACATATCCATGCAAGGCTGCATCTTCTTCATACAGTTGAACCACCACCACATACTGCAACAGAATGAAGGCAAAAGCATGTATCAGAACCCAGCTGTCTTTCATTAAAGTAGATATTAAAGATATCTGGAAAAAAGTAAAAACACTGTCACCCTTCTCATTAAATGTACTTTTGCTTTGGAAATAGTTATTTTTCATTAAGTGTTGTCTGTGTTATGCAATGGGTTTATTTATTGCTATATATAAACTAATGTAATGAGTATTCTTAAATCTTTTCCATTTCAGTTTCTAAGATTGTAAACACTGCTGGATATAATCCGCACAATTTAAAGTTCTTTGTGGACCTCACTAGTCTTTAAGAATCGTCAAAGGAGTCCTGGAATGAAAAGTCTAAGGAACGCTGGTGGGGGGTGGAGGGGAGTGGTGGTAGGGGAGGTGGGGGGTGAAGGCACCCGGAGAGGGCCAGCAGTGTCCCCCACACTGTGGTGGGATGTCCGCAACTGATGTGACAAGATCCAATGAAAGCGTGTGGAGCACCGAAGTGACAGGGACAGATCTGCCTTCTAAAGAAAAAGCAAGGATGCCAAAAAGTTGCCTTCTGCACCATGAGCTATGATTTTAGAAACAAGTCAGTCTGATGGGCAGTCAAGCTGCAGGACACCAACGGTCTATGATTACCATCTAAAAAATGAAATACAAATTTCTATAAAAGAGCACGAACAGAAAAGTATTCAAATTTAATGACAGAAGGGAAAGAAGCTAGACTTGCAACGGGCCAGCACTGTGCGAGACAGGGGAAGTCATCAGTACAAAGTACAGAGTTTGAAAGATCCAAAGATACCAAAATCGAGATACATTTTGGGCAAGTCTGAAAAATAAAAATAGAGGCACCAGCAAAGTGCAGTAAACTGCAGCAGTAAAGAGGGAAAATGAATGCAGCCCAGAGAAGACAAACAGAAGCCTTTAGAAGTAAAAAGAAGTGAGGAGGAGAGGAAATCAGTTCCTATTTCCACAGCCTGCGCTCCATCCACTCCGCCACAGGGAGCGGGGCAGCGGGGGGTGCAGAGGGAGGAGGAAGCACCTGCAGAGGAAGGAGACCCCGCAGGGTCCACCACGGGGATGGGAACGCGGGGCTGGACAACCAGACCACCCCCCACTCCCCATCCGATTCGCCGGGCAACAGTCTCACCCAAGAAAAGCCGGATCACGCCAATCAAGCATACAGACCGCACAGAAAAGGCAAAAGACCAGCATTAAAACTTGCTCTACAAGGAACAGTCATTATTTTCTAAGTTAAAAAACAAAACAAATCAATAGTCTAGTTGTAGGTAAAATGAGAATGGTGTCCTATAAAGAACTCAACTGGAAGAGCCTGGCAGGTTTCTGCCTCCCTGGGCCTGTTTCCTCCTCCACAAGGTGAGGGGCCGCCACCAACCCCACACGTGGCCGGGAGGCACGGGAACCAGGCACGCAGCTGTCGAGCGGGGCGGCTGCTCGGTAGACAGAAGCCATGACCATTATCACTGCAGTCACGACATCAGGGAACACAGGTGTCACCACATCACTCTAAGCCAGAGAGCTCCCAAGGTCAAATACTACGGTTTGAAAAATCACCAATATGTGAACTTAAAGAAGGAATCAGAATGGCTTCGGCCCAGGCTTACGCTCACTCAACAGAGAGAACTGCCCTTGACCTTGTGGGCTTGTTACCACCCGGGCACAGACGGCCTGTCCAACCCCTAAGGGACATGCCAAGCCCAAGGAGACCCAAGGAAGAAGGGAGAAAACGCCAAACTTCCTGAGCAGCCAACCCTGCTCCCATGTAACTTTCACACACAATTTATCTCCCCTGATTGTCATGATCAGCCAGAATGTGGGGGGCACCCTGTCCTCACCCCCGTCTTATGTCTCAGGGCCGAACTGCAAAGAAGTGGGGAAGCCAGAGCCTCTACCTTTTGACGTGGGGCCCTGGACTCTTTCACTAAGCTGCCCACCCCCACAGAGGTCTGAGGGCCCAACAGACGTGGGCCGGCAGCTCTTCATCCAAGCCTGACATGAGACTCTGCCCTTCTTCACCACGCATGGCCAATGAACACCCAGTAAGCATCCACTGACAGGCCAGCCACTCTCCCCGGGGCTGGGGCTGCAAGCCAGCCGCTGTGCCCCTGGCCCCGAGACAGGCATCAAGTGGACGAGGCACTATTTCTTTAGGGATGCAGTAAGTGCTGGGTACCTCGGGGCAGGTCACGGAGGGCCTGAGCCTGAGAGGTCACGGGAGCACAGGCAGGGGCTCCAGCGGGTCTCAAAGCCCATGAGCCCGGAAGATCTGCGAGGTTCAGGAGGCCAGCAGGACCAGGCTGCACAGCCCTGTAACCACACAGACTGCAACCTACAAGCCTGGGCCCCACCTCAGAGGAGCAGCTGCATCCAGTGTGCACCGAGAGGAGCATGGCGGCTGCAGCTCAGAGGTGGGGAGGGGAAGGAGTAAAGGTACGTGTGTCAAACAGAAACCCTCCAGCTTGGGTTGACCACAATTTGCAGACTGAGAAAGACACTTTGCTTTGCAACCTAGTGCATTACACACAGTTCCCGAGGGGCTACCAGCCTGACATCCCCTGGGACCCCAGCCAGCCCCTCCACTTCCCTGGGCCTCAATCCTCTGCTGTGAGTCAGGAGTAATAACGGCAATGCCACGGGCCTCAGTCGTTGCGGGGGCACAGTCAACGTATGTAAAACCTTTTGTGAGGTTAATCTTTTCCCCTGAAACTCTTCTTATGCAAACACGGCTTTCACAAAATAAAACTCAACCATACCATGTACCCTGTACTCTCACGCTTTCAAGTCTCCTCTTTCTTTCTCTCTTTGCCTCCTTCTCTTTCTTTTCTTTCTTTCTTTGCTGGCAAAGACCCTCTAAATGAATCTCAGACCCTGGTCACCTGGCTCTCGAGCTCCACCTGGAGCAAACAGCTTGGACTTGGGGGGTGGCAGTGGGGGAGAGAGATGTGATGGGGGCTGATGAGTTACAGGGGAGAGGGGACAGGGGGAGGGGGGATGACAGCACCGTTTCTGAAATGGGGAACCCAGCGGGGAGCAGGTGTACATCTGTGGGAGGACAGGCACAAGTCAGACTTCATAGTCTAAACTCCCTGCCCAGAGGAGGATTTGGGTGAGGTGACAAAAGGAATCTTCACTTAAACTCTTTCCACCAAGCAGAGAGCTCACACCAGAACCGAGGCTACCGATACAGAATGTGTTTTTCCACACAGTGCTGGGGAGGTGAACAGCCTTTGTGACTGATGGAGGACCTGGGGACCTGGGGCTCCCACCAAACGTCTTTTCTCATCTGACCAACATCAAGCACTAATCACAGTTAGTTGGAGTCCATCAGTCTGCCCATCTGTTTCCTCTACTAAGTGAACTGCCCCTGGGGCCGGGACCACCCTGGCTCACCCATCTTTCTACTCCCCAGGCCTCTCCAGCCTGCTTCCCTGCCCGCTGTCTCTAGGAGGTGCTCAACTCAACAATTTAACGTGATAAAACGGAAAAGGCCATATAAGTTCAGGAAACTAAAATAAGCCAGAAATGGAGCTCCCCTTGTGGCTCAGCAGGTTACGAAACCTCACACAATGTCCATAAGGATGTGGGTTCAATCCCTGGCCTCACTCAGTCGGTTAAGGATCCGTCGTTGCCACAAGCTGTGGTGTAGGTCGCAGCTTAGTGGCTCTAATTCAACCCTTCCATATTATACTGGTGTGGCCGTAAAATGAAAATTAAAAATTTAAAAAGCAAAAAGTAAAATAATGCAGAACAAATAGGAGGGCAGAGGCAGAATCTGCCAGGAGAACTCTGGTCATTTCAGGATGTGGGCCAACAAAAGACCAACAAACTGTTCAGAGAGAAAAGGAGTCTGCACAACAACAGCAAAACTCTGGGACGTGCGATGGGCATGGACGGCTCTTTCTCATGAGGATCAGACGCACAAAGCAGGCCTGGGAGAAAATCAGGAAGACGAAGGGAAAAGAAAACAGGAAGAACGAGGCATGATGTGTGTACATCATCTGGCCTCTTCCAAGGATCACCCTGGATGTTTAAGGCGTTACGTCCCTTCCTTCGCTACTTTTTCCCACCAGCTGGAGGCCCCTGGAGGCCTCTCTGTTTCCATTCTCCGCCACCTTCCAAGTCCAGCTCCTTGCATGTTCCCTGTTCTTCTTCATGTAGATGACTTGTTCCCCACACAGACAGGGACAGTATTAGCTGCCTTCTTATGTGTCCACCCCTACCCACTGCACAGAGGAGGCACCCAAGAGTAGCGGATTGATTTTAATACTGATTGATCGATTTGAGCATTAAATACCAAATTCAGATTCATATTTTCTAGTCTCACCCCCTTTAGTTGCAACTGCTACTAAAGCTGTCATTTTTTAAAGGTAACAGTTGTCTTTATTAAGCAACTACCATATGCAATGCACAACTAAGGACCATAAGGAGAGGATCTCCTACAATCTCTCATCTGCAGGGTTGGGATGATTATTTCCATTTTATAGATGACAAGACTGAGGAGCTCAAAGACACCATAGTGTAGTAAGTGGCCACATTAGGATTCTAAAATCAAGGCTACTTAATTCCAAAGCCAAATATGTGCAATCACTCTAAAATTTTAGCATGATTTTCCCCAGCACAGAGGCGGGAGAAGTGTCCATCTAACAGACTCCACACCCACACTCACCAAAACATGAGTACAGCTCAACTCAGAGAGCTTTTTTTAGGCCAGAGGAGACCATAATTTATCAAGACCCATTCATTCACTTCCTTCAAATACACAGGTCAAATCAAGCTTATTTTAACACCTTGACTTAAAAGAATGGAATGTGCTCATGGCATCATTTGTTTCTGAAAAAAATGTTTAACATAAACTAAGAAACCAACAACATTCAGAATCATCAAACCATTCGTGGCAGGTAGTTAATAAAATAACCACGCAACTTGGAGCAGCCTCCCCATCACCCAGGTTTCAGTGCCCGTCGCATTCGCCCACACTATTCATTTGAACATCCAGGTAACTGTGAGGCCACTGGTACCTCCTGCACACGTGAGAAAAAATGAGCCTAAGAAATTCAGTGAGTCATAGAAGGTCACAATGCCTATTACTCAGACCTTGTTATAAGCAACAAAAGAAAGCACCTCCGGAGTTCCCGTCGTGGCGCAGCGGAAACGAATCCGATTGGGAACCATGAGGTTGCAGGTTCGACCTCTGGCCTCCCTCAGTGGGTTAAGGATCTGGCATTGCCATGAGCTGTGGTGTAGGTTGCAGATGTGGCTCGCATCCTGCGTTGCTGTGGCTGTGGCACAGGCTGGCGGCTATAGCTCCGACTCGACCCCTAGCCTGGGAACCTCCATATGCCGCAGGAGCGGCCCCGGAAAAGACAAAAAGACAAAAAAAAAAAAAAAAGGAAAGAAAGCACCTCCAATGAACATAGGCACAAGAGCGACCTCACCGTAAGGGAGGGCCATCGAGCAGCTGGGACTCCCGGGGACCACATCCCTCTTCTTGCCTCTGCCCGTGGCTTCCTCCCACCCTGGGCAGCCCAGTATCTCCTCCAGACGGGAAACCAGGGCCATGGAAGTTCCAAACTCCCACATCCCTGGCTTCACCATTTCTGAGGAAAAGGCTCTTGGGCCCCAAGTTCAATTCTAGGTAGGTGCACTTAAAAGGATGTCTGCTCCACCTTCCTACTCCCCGGCCCTATGCTGCTTCCCAAAGACCTCTCTCCATCAATAGTGTCCTTGATCTGGCTGAGGGGCCCCAAAGTTTTACACCTTCCCTTTGTCATCTCCCCACAGGAGGCTGCTGCACGCTCCCTTTGGCTCAGGAGAGCCCTATTCTGTACTGGCAGCTCTGTAGCAACAGAGGCAGGGAAAAGCCCCATTTGAACATCCTAGTCCGTGGCTGCAATGACTGCCTTGCAGTCTCTAAGATACCCGGCCTCCTAATAAATTCTTCCACCTATGACACAGAGGACCAAGCAGGAACCACACATGGCAGGTCCCAAGATCTGACAGAGGAGCAGCACTTCCCCAGAAGAAGCAAGAAGGGAGGGGGGACCCGTTCCAAATGAAGGGAGAAAGCTTATTTAAGGCAGATTAAATAATAACAGTAAGTAGAAATCCTGCACACACAACTGCTAAGCCACAGCTCTTCCGACCCCAAGTCAGGCACTCCTGCTCGTCCTAACTCACAGCTGACTTGACTTAGCTAAGCACTAAATCGTGAAGGGACAACAGTTAAGCACAGCCAAGACATACTAAGTCGCTAACTGCGCAATAAAGATGCTTAAGTGCAAACAGAATTAGAAAAGAGAGATCAACGTCCCATTAGCATCCGAGAACATCCTCGACCTAGAGGTCTCCACGCCGCAGCCCAGGCTGGCAAGAAACCGAAACTGTGCTTCTTCATCAGTGAAAGTCAGACGAGCCTCCGCGTGCCTCCGTACAGCTGAGCGCAGGGGTCTTCCTGCAGACCCACGCCTTCTCAGTCCTCTCCTCCCCGGGAGGGTCCGTGCGGGCCCCGGGGATGACTAACGTCCCTTCTTCTCAGGAAGAAGGCAGGAATCGGAAACACAAACCCAAGTGGACAGAGATGAGCCCAGCAGCCCAATTCTCAGCACAGACTGCAGGGGCCAGGGCCCCAGGAGGCACCCTGAGTGTGCGCAGTGCTCAGAGGGGTGCAGAGGGGCCCGGGTGTCAGGGAAGTAAGTGGGTAGGAGGCACGGACCCCACCGCTGCCTTGTTAGCACCCCTACAACCCACTCAAGGACCTCTTCCTCCCTCTTTCATCTAATCAAACACGTCTATCGCCCGCACTACTGCCAGGCACTGTCCTTCAGGCTTACAAATAGTCTTTGTTGTCGCCGGCTCCCCCGGCTGCATGTGGTTATGGTGACTTTGAAAGGAACTGAAGAAGCAGGAGCTTTTGATCCTTTCCCCAAAGGTCTCGCCTAAACCTGGATGCCTGAACGCACCCTGTTGCCCTAGTTCCCGCATTCTGCTTCTCTCCCTGCACCGGGTCCCCCCTCATCCTGCCTCCACAGACCAGAGACCAAGGTTGATATTTATTGAGCGCTTGCCGAGCTCTCGCCTCCCGGTCTCGCCTGATGCTCACAGCCAGCCCTCTTTACAGAAAAGGGAGCAGGCTGCGGGGGCGGGCAGCTCTCTGGAAGAACACCCTGCTGGTGGCCGGCTGCACCGAGGGGCGAGGCCCGACCCCAGCCCCAGCAGGGGCTGCACACACCCTGCTGGACCCAAGTCAAAGAGCCTCACTGGAGGGTGACACCTCTGTGTTGTCACTGGAAAAGCCGCCCTTGGCAAGAACAGACATGGGCTGCCCCGTCACAATTGTTTTAACTGAGGTGGAATTCACATAACAGAAATTAACCAAAGTGTTCAATTCCATGACATTTAGGACATTCCCAATGTCATGCAACTACTGTCTATATCTAGTCCCAAAAGAAAATTTCTACCATTAAGTGGTCAATCCCCATGTTCCCCTCCCCCCAGCCCCTGGCAACCATGCATTTCCTTTCTGTCTCTATGGATTTACCTACTCTGGATATTTCATATAAACAGGATCATAGAATACATGGCCCTTTGTGGCTTCTTTCACCTGTCACATAACATTTTGTTGAGCCATGTTGTAGTATATATTTATACTCTATTCTTTTCATGGCTGCATAATAGTCCATTGTATGCATAGTCCACATTTTGTTTATCCATACACCTGCTGATGGACATGTGAGTTGTTTCCATTTGGGTACTGTCAACAGTGCTGCTATGGTATGGACATCTGCCTAAAGACCATGTACGTCTGTTTCAAATTCTTTTTTTTTTTTTTTTTCGCTTTTTAGGAATGCACCACAGCATATGGAAGTTCCCAAGCTAGGGGTCGAATGGGAGCTGTAGCTGCCAACCTATGCAATGCAAGATCTGAGCCTCGTCTGCAACCTACACCACAGCTCACAGCAACACCAGATCCTTAACCCACTGGGTGAGGCCAGGGATCGAACCCACATACTCATAGATATTGGTTGGATGCATAACCACTGAGCCACAGCAGGAACTCCCTGTTTTCAATTCCTTCACACATATCCAGGGTGGAACTGCTGGGTCCTACGGCAATTTTATGCTTAACTTTTTGAGGAACCCTTCAAAATATTTTGAAAATGTGAAATACTATCAAAAAAAAAAAAATCCAAAAAGACACTGAAAGCAAAATGCAAAACTTCAATGAAATTAAAGAAGTTAAAAAAACAAAAAAAAAGTTTCTCTATTCTTACCCCTTCTTTCATTAGGTTCAATTTGGGCAGAAAAAAACCCAAACAGTTCACTTGTGCTTAAAAGACCAAGAACACTAGGAAAAGAAAGCTAGATATGCAATCCTACCACATAATTAACAAAGACTGCCGTGTCTCCAAAATATTTTTAACAACAAAATCACCTCTAAGCCAGATGTCTGTCAAAACCACCTGGCTGGCTCTAGACTTTTGAACCAAAGAAAACAGCTGAGAGGACCCAGTGCAGGCCCTAAACTGGGAGGCTTTCTGTTATCAGTAAAGACTGGATGCTCTGCTCTGGCTGCATTTGCAGTAAAACCATTTTTCTCTTTGGAAAGACACAGCCCTCAGTGGAAAAAAAAAAACCAAAACAAACACTCTTTAAAAAAAACAAATCTTGCCATACCACTTGTCATCTGAAAAATGCAAATTAAAACAATGAGATTCCTCTACCCACCTATTAAAATGGCCCAAATCCAGAACATTGACAGTAACACCAAATGCCAGCAAGGATGTGGGGCACCAGGAACCTCATTCATTGCAGGTGGGGAGGTGGAGGACCAAGGACAGCTTGGGGGTCCTTACAAAACTAAATACACTCTTACCATCAATCCAGCAATCACCCTCCTTGGTGTTCACCCAAAAGATGTGAATGCTTATGTCCACACAAAACCTGCACTTGGATGTTTATAACAACTTTATTGATAACTGCCCAAACTTGGAAGCAATCAAGAGAAATAAACTGTGGTACATCCAGACAATGGGAATAACTCAGCGCTGAAAAGAAATGAGCTACCAAACCATGAAAAGACATGGAGGAACTCTGAATGTCTATTGCTCAATGAAAGAAATCAATCTGAAAAGGCTACATCCTGTATGATTCCCACTATAAGATACAGAGGAAAAGGCAAAACTATGCAGACAGTAAAAAGATCAGTGGTTGCCAGGGGTTCGTGGGGCAAGAAGGATGAACAGGCAGAGGACAGAGGATTTTCAGGGCAGTGAAAATACTCTGTATGATACCAGAATGATGGACACGTGTCACTACATCTGTCCAAACCCAGAGGATGGACAACACCAAGTGTGGATCCTAAGGTAAACTGTGGACTCTGGCAATCACGATGTGTCAAGGTAGCTTCACTGACTGTAACTGTACCACGGGGGGGTGGGGGTGTGCGCAGTAGATAATGAGGAAGGTTTATGCATGTGGTGGGGGCAGGTAGGAAGAATGCGGGAAATCTCTGCACTTTCCGCTCAATATTGCTGCAAACCAGAAACTGCTCTAAAAAAGTAATGTCTTCATTAAAATAATTTTCTGTCCATCCCTTAAAATGGTATTTCGAATCAGTTCTAAACCATGAGTGCTACTTTGGGAATGACGTGCTAGAAACGTAGTCTGGGACCAAGGGAGAGAGAAGCGAGCGTGAGAAGCAGCCCAGGGTGCACACGAAGCCTCTCTCTGCATCTGCTCCCAGCAGCTTTTAAGAGGCTGATAATCACCAATGAGTTTAGCTGGGAGGACAGTGGCAAGACGGGAATGCAGAGGGAGTGGACCAGAAGAGGACATATCGACACCTTTAAATTAAGTGAAGAAGAAAACAGCTCTCTGAAGGACAGAGTAAACGAACTACAAATGACAAAACTGACTTCTGATACCAGCAAGACACCAACACGACAGGGATGGCTGGCAAGTCAGGAAACAGGCAGGCGCGCTGGCAGCATTCGCCGGGCAGGTGTTCAATTAGGCAGGAAGTGGGTTGACAACAACTCAATTAATTCACTGTGCACGCCTGTCCCCAAGAACACAAAGATACACCTGAAATACCAGCGGCAGGCCAGAGCTGAACTCCATGGGCCCATTTTTGGCAAAAGTGGGGGCTAGCAAAGATGCAAGAACAAAAGATAAAATTATACTCAGATTAGCTCTGGGAAGCCCTTTAAAACCAAGGCCAGAAAGGAAACAAAACGAGAAGGTAGCTTACTATGAATCAGATGTCATTCCTTTCCCATGAATGGCTCCCCCTGGTTGCTTCAGATACAGGTACCCTGGTACCTGGGACTGGGGAACGTGATAAAGACAAGCAGACATGACTTAAAAACCAACAGCAAAGTGATGGGATCACCCTTATTGGTAACATCCCCTGTGTGCGAGGCTCTGCCAAGCCGAGACTTAACTCCAGCGCACCAGGTATACCTATGGTCTGAATACACTGCAAAGAACGTAGAAAAACATGAGGAGTCACGGGTGAGGCAAAGGTAAATACGTTGAGAACATAAAATCAAGGAAAGAAAAACAAAGGTTATCATATCAGGACCAACATCTGGCAGAAGATACAAGCGCTTAACAGAAAGTGGGACCTCACCCTCTTGGCAGCCAGCATCACATCCGTCAAGCCCAACAAAGAATAAAATGCTTGATATGCAAGGTGAAGGACTACAGCTTGGAGTGTGAAGCATCTGTACCACTCCTTTGCTTTAGGGAAAATAATACTGAGGTTCAGAGAGGTTGCACAACATATCTGGGACCACCAAGTGTTAACAATGGCAAAGCCAAGACTATACTCCTGGTCTTCTGGAAGGCCTTCCACTAACAATACTGAGGATGATGTTGATGATGATGGTGGTGGTGGTGATGCTGATGATGTGATGATGATGTGATGATGCTGATGATGATATGGTGATGGTGATGATGGTGGTGATGATGATGTGATGATGGTGATGGTGATGTGATGATGATGATGTGATGACGGTGATGGTGATGTGATGATGATGATGTGATGACGGTGATGGTGATGTGATGATGATGATGATGTGGTGATGGTGATGATGATGATGTGATGATGCTGATGATGATGGTGACAGTGATGGTGATGATGATGGCGACAGCATCCATGTGCTGAAGACTTTACATATATTACTCCACTCAATCCTCAACAAACTACAAGGTAGTAGTACTATGACTAACCCATTTCACAGGTGAGGGCAGAGAGATTAAATTACTTGCCCAAAGTCACACAGCTTGTTAGAGGCAGATGTGTGACAACGTGGATGAAGCTGTAAGGCATTATGCTAAGTGAAATAAGCCGGACACAGAAAAAACAGTGTACAATCTCACTTATATGTGGACTCTAAGAATGTCAAACACATAGAAAAGGAGAGAACAGAGCAGTGGTTGCAGGGGAGGGGGAAGCCAGGGAGACAGCGGTCAGAGAGTAGAGCGTTTCGTTGGAAGATGAGTAAGTTCAGGGATGTGAGGTACCACATGGTGATGACAGTTAACAATAGCGTATTCCAGGTTTGAAATTTGCTGAGAGTAGATCTTAAGTGTTCTCACCACACACACAAAAAAGTAGCAACTCTGTGAGGTGATAGGTTAATTTACTTGATCGTGATGATCATTTCACAATGGATACGTAAACCGAATCACCCCACTGCTTTCCTTAAAAACATACCCTCTTTATTTGTTGACTATGCCTCAATAAAGCTGGAAAAAATAAATAAGAGGAAAAAGAAAGCAGCACAGGCAGGATGGAAACCTGGGTCTAGCTGAAATCCGTGTTCTTAACCCTCACGCCTGACGCTTCCAAGCAAGGGAGGAAGTCACATTCACAACTGTTCTGCCACTGGTAACATTTTCAGTGTCTCCCACCTTTCCCTCCGGGACATAAAAAACAATCAGCAGCAAGGGATATAAAGAACAAAAATATTAACCTTGGGGAGAAAGAAGGCTCAAGACTTTCCACCCTAGACAACAGAACTGATCAGACTCAGACCTGAAAAACTAGGGGCTAAAGATAAAACCAAGTCCCTTTGGGATTTTGTCCAATGTTTTGCACCTTCAACAAGTCACCTTTTTTTTTTTTTCTATGTCTTTTGTCTTTTTAGGGCTGCACCCGTGGCACATGGAGGTTCCCAGGCTAGGGGTCCAATCGGAGCTGAAGCCACCAGCCTACACCACAGCCACAGCCACGCCAGATCCAAGCCGTGTCTGCCACCTACACCACAGCTCACAGCAAAGCCAGATCCTTAACCCACTGAGCGAGGCCAGGGATCAAACCCGAGTCCTCATGATGCTAGTCAGGTTTGCTAACTACTGAGCCACGATGGGAACTCCAAGTCACATATTTATTTTCACGCAGTTAATTCTAACTGGACAGTTGGTGCTGCCAGGCCCAGTTGGTGATTTCAGAAATCAGTATTTACCCGATCTTATAGCTTCCACCAGAAACACCACAAAATCACCAGTTTAATCATGTATGTGGCTATCTCAGTTCACGTTCAGGAAACAGTTACTTTTTTAAAACTGTGGTTTAAAACATAACATTAAATTGAAACTGACACTTTTTGATTCAATAAGAAGCATGTGACTTTTCTAAGAAAGGCCATTTATATTCTCAGATTCCCCAAAGATAGAGCCACCTCATTGAATATGGAAGATGCTTTGTTCTCCAAACTGTAAAACCAGGACCACTCGCTGCACAGACACCTGCTCCACTGCAACATCCACTTCCTTTCCCGGCACTTCCAAACCACAGGGTCAGGCTTCTAGTTCTGTTCGAGATCTGCACCCATCACGGAACTGGAGCTCTAAAAGGGGCCACCTGCAGTAGACCCAGCATGAGTCATTTATTCTCTCAATATTAATCATAAAAGCAAGAACAACAGATAATGCTGCCTGCCCACTTATGAGATGCCAAGCACTGCGCTGAAGGCACTCAGCACAAGTTATCTCTTCTAACCCTCACCATACCACTGTGCTAGGAGCCCTTGCACCCCGGCCTAAAGATGGATGATGAAAGGGACACTTAGTAGGGCTGAGAGAATCACCCAAAGCCACACACCTGGATGCTGCACACACAGAATGCAGACTTGGATTTCTCCAACTTCAGAGCCAAGCTCTTGACCATCACACAACTCGGTGAATTCCAGGCCCAGAGAGCTTTCCTGATGCTGAACTCTCCCAAATATACGAAAAATAAGTAACCACAATTCTCACCAGCATCTTCCAGAAGACTAAAGAGGAGCGAACACTTACTGTCCAACTTATTTTATGAGGGCAGCATTGTCCTTATACCAAAAGCTGCCACAAACATTATAAAAACAAAAACTACAGAATAATAACTTTCGTGCAAATGGATGCAAACCTAATCCAACAATATGATCAATGATAATTCATCACCACCAATTCAAGTTTATTCCTGGAATGCAAGGTAGTCACAGCTTTCAAAAATCAATCAATGTAATCAATGTATTGACTGAAAAATAAACATGAGAGGATATGAAAAGAAAAAACCAGCACACACTTGGCAGCCCTCTGCTTTCCTGTCACAGAAAGCGCAGCAAGGACCACCACTCTCATCGCCTCCTGAGGGCAGTGCTGGGTGTGTTCTGACCGGAGGGGAAGCTCCAAGGAGCTCTCGCAGACAGACCAACTGACCAACTGTAGCCAGCACCGGGCTAAGGATGGCAGGAATATAGAAAGGAAGACAAAACAGATCCCTGCCCCCAAGGGCTTTACCATCGAACCTATGTTGATCTAAATTAATCCCTCTCTGAAAAAGACACATGCACCCCTATGTTCATTGCAGCACTGTTCACAGTAGCCAAGACAGGGAAACAACCTAAATGTCCATCGACAGATGAATGGATTAAGAAGATGTGGTATATATACACAACGGAATACTGCTCAGCCGTAAAAAAGAACAAAATAATGCCATTTGCAGCAACATGGATGGAACTAGAGACTCTCATACTAAGTGAAGTCAGAAAGAGAAAGACAAATACCATGTGATATCACTTATATCTGGAATCTAATATACAGCACAAATAAACCTTTCCACAGAAAAGAAACCCATGGACTTGGAGAATAGACTTGTGGTTGCCGGGGCGGGGGGGGGGGGGGGGGGCGGAGTGGGGTGGCCTGGGAGTCTGGGGTTAATAGATGCAAACTATTGCCTTTGGAATGGATAAGCAATGAGATCCTGCTGTATAGCACTGGGAACTATATCTAGTCACTTAGGATGGAGCAAGATAATGTGAGAAAAAGAATGTATATGTGTATGTGTGATTGAATCACTTTGTTGCACAGCAGAAAACTGACAGAATACCATAAACCAACCATAAAAGAAAAAGTAAAAATCATTAGAATTTTAAAAAAAGAAAAAAGTAATTAATTAATCCCTCTCTCTCTAGGACATTTTTGGCATGAAATGTATTTCCATCATGATCCTGGACATACGCACACATACTGGGCCTTACCATGGGTGATGCACTGATACTTTTTAATTCTCTCTTTTTTTTAAATTGAAGTATAACTGAGCTCCAGTACCATATTAGTTCCAGGTATACAATATACTGGTTCAACATTTTTATAGATTATACTCCACTGAAAATTATTATAAAACATTGCCTATATTCTCTGTGTGTACCATATATCCTTGTTGCTTATTTATTTTATTCATAGGGTTTGTATTTCCTATATATTCTTTTCTTTTTTTTCTTTTTAGGGCTACACCTGTAGCATAGGGAAGTTCCCAGCCAAGGAGTCAAATCAGAGCTGTGACTGGGGCCTACGCCACAGCCACAGCAATGCTGGATCCAAGCCACACTCTCGAACTATGCTGCAGCTCACAGCAACGCCAGATCCTTAACCTACCGAGCAAGGCCAGGGATCAAACCCACAACTTCACAGACACTATGTCAGGTTCTTAACCTGTTGAGCCACAGTGGGAACTCCAGGTTTGCATTTCTTAATCCCCTACGCCCATGTCCCTTCCCTTTTTTTTTTTTTTTTCCCCCAACATGTCAACCCATTAAGCTGATACCATGACTGTGAGTTCTGGATGACAGCTTGAAAAGCCCCGCTCTAGAATGCCCCACTTTAGTTCTAATTTTAAGATTGGGGGGGGGGGCCTGGGGAGGAACATATCAGAAAGTTCTCCCTTACATCTAACTTAAGTTCCTTGGGCTGTCAGGTTAATTAAAAGGCTGGGTGTCCCCAGGGCAGGGGCAGCAGTGTACCAGATCAGCTAAGGGCCTGGGCCCTGGAATCAGCAGACCTGCATTCAAATACTGACTGACCTGCCTGCCTGTTAGCTGGGTGATTTCTCCAGGTCTTGGCCTATAAAATAGGAGATAATACCACTCACCCCTTGGGTTTGTTACAAAACACCTGCCTGGTGCCTGGCTCTGCATTTCTCAACAGGGACACTACAGGCATGGGTGGGGAAGGGAGACAAGCTTGGTTTGCAGCACAGGCCTGCACGCCAGAGGTCTTGGGGCCTCTTCGGCCCCACACAGCTTCCAATACCCCCTGGTGGTTGAGAGCCAATTCTGCAAAATAAATGACTGCCTTGGATGACTTGCCCCACAGCCTTCACCTGGTCCAGGGATCCCAACTCCTTCAAATCTTCCTTTTTTTCTTTTTTTTTTTTTTTTTTTCCCCAGGGCCGCTAGAGCTTAGGCATCTCACATGTTGCACTTTTGTGTGGAACGCAGTTGTTACCTACATTAAAGATTTGAAGGAGTGGGGGAGTGGTACACTGTGGCTCAGCTGGTTAGGAACCCAACTAGTATTCATGAGGATGCAGGTTCCAATCCTGGCCTTACTCAGTGGATTAAGGATCTGGCGTTGCCGCAAACGACAGCATAGCTGCAGATATGGCTTGGATCTGGTGTTGCTGTGGCTGTGGTGTAGGCCAGTAGATGCAGCTCCGATTCGACCCCTGGCCCAGGAACTTCCATATGCTGCAGGCACAGCCCTAAAAGGATGGAAGGAAGGAAGGAAGGGAGGAACAAAGGAAGGAAGGAATGAAGGAAAGGAAAGGAAAGGAAAGGAAAGGAAAGGAAAGGAGAAAGGAAGAAAGAAAGAAAGAAAGAAAGAAAGAAAGAAAGAAAGAAAGAAAGAAAGAAAGAAGAAAGAAGAAAGAAAAGAAAAAGAAAAGGAAAGAGAGAGAGAGAGAGGGAGGGAGGGAGGAAGAAAGAAAAGAAGAGAAAAGAAAAGAAAACATCCTTGTCTGCACCCACAGCAATATTAGGACCGTCTCAACTCCAGGTCTGCCTCTCTGATGGGACTGTAAGTTCCTGGAGGCTGGAAGTAAAGGGACTTGCTCAACATCACGTAGCAAACGTACACGGAATTGGAATCCCCGAAGATCGAAAATCACTCATCACTTTCCTGGTTCCTCTGAACTTGCCCCATACTTGTCTAGAAGCAAACTTGGAAGGAAGGCGGGAGGGAGGGTAGGATGAAAGGCCTCCCATTACGTAATCAAAAATGTTAAGAGTCAGTCTGCCGGATGCTTAAGGAGGCCGTCCAGGAGGGGGGACCTCAAACTCAGACTTTCAAAGTCATCTCAAGATAACTCTACAGGCACGGAACATGTACGCACTAAAAGCATTAATGCCAACAATGTGTACATTTTAAACACCTGTTGCTAAAATCCTGTTTTGGTGTTTCTTCACTGTTTTTTAAATACCGGCCCTGGACACTTGGGAGTGGCCATAAGGATTCCTCAGAGCTCTGGTCCCAGCAAATGAAGCAAATGTCAGCTATCCCACCCAAAAACCAAAAAAGGGGGGGGGGGGGATCTTGGCAAAATTCTAGCTGCGATTACAGTTCTTTAGGGTCTTTATGCTTCGTCCTCTCCCCCGTGCTTTGGAGGAGGGGTCCCAGGAGAAGTGAGTTACTAAGGCTCTTAGCCGGGAGGAGGGTCTCAGGTCTCTGCTCCTGTGGCGGAGGTCTGTGGTTTCTCCACGTCACGCTGGCTTGCAACAAAGACAGACACGGAGGACCTGTTCATTGAGTCCTGGGTGATTTTATGTACACTTGTCTTCTCATTTATATCTCACTCAGCTCTTTTAGATATTACTATTATTATTATTACTATGCCCAGTTTACAGGCTATAGACTCAATGAGGTTAAGTTAAAAGCCAGGAAACGGCTGGGAGGGAAACTAGCTTGTTATGAGACCTAAATGAGATAATGTACCTAAAAGGCTCGACACGCAGTAAATCAGCAACTAGCAGCTCTTACTAACATAAGCAGAAGCCAACCAGCTCTGGGTAATAAATAAATTTCATTCTTTAAAAGAGAAGAGGGGAGTTCCCGTCGTGGCTCAGTGGTTAATGAATCCGACTAGGAACCATGAGGTTGCCGGTTCGATCCCTGGCCTCACTCAGTGGGTTAAGGATCCAGCGGTGCCATGAGCTGCGGTGTAGGTCGCAGACGCCACTCGGATCCCTCATTGCTGTGGCTGTGGCATGGGCTGACAGCTGTAGCTCCAATGAGACCCCTAGCCTGGGAACCTCCATATGCCATGGGTGCGGCCCAAAAAAGGACAAAAGGCAAAAAAAAAAAGAGAGAGAGAGAGAGAGAGAAGGGGTATAGAACTCTACTCAATATTCTGTAATAACCTACATGGGAAAAAAATCTGAAAAAGAATGGATATGTGCATATGCATAACTGAATCACTTTGCTGTAGACCTGAAATTAACACAACATGGTAAATCAACTATACTTCAAAATAAAATTAAATTTAAATTAAAAAAAAAAAAGGTTTCAAGAAGTTAGTGAGGAACAACAATTTTCAGAAAATTTAAGGAAGCAGGGTGGGAAAACTAAACTCCCCTGGCTTCAGGAAGGTTTCCGAAACCTCCCCACCGCCAGTGCCCCTCCAGGAACAGAGAAGCGGCTGCTGTGTCCTGGTACCTCCAGACTCACTCGTCAGACTTTATAAATACACCACACGACCGACCAGAGAGTGCTCATTGCCAACCTCCTGGGCAAACAAGTCCAACAGGATTTGATCTGGAAATTAAATGTCCAGGCAGCCCAGCCACATTCAGTTCAAAATAGATCTTCGTGACCTACTTAGCCTTCTAGTACCATTCTCAAAGCCAAGGCCAAGCAGGCAGTGAGGTGGGGCCACTGACTTCAGCAGGGCCCTGCACCCTGGCTCCCTGTCATTTGAAACACGCCCTGAAATAGTGATGGCCTGAAGGACCACCTTGGGGTAGCCAGACAGTCACCCTAGCTTTAAAACAGCTGATCCAAAAGGTTGTTAAAAAGCAAAGAGTCCCAGAATCAGGCTGACTATTTACCCCTCTGACCAGCCTCAATGATGCATTTTTATTTATTTGGAAGAAAGGCTGTCACCTCTCTTGACAGTGGCTTTTTAAGCCACTTATCCCTCCCTCCCAGTTGTTTCTGGAGTGGATCTGTACCTTCTCCAGGACGCAGTGGGCTCTTGCAGAGCGGAGACCCTGTCTTCTTTATCTTGAGATTCCAGTGTCTCGCAGGGAGAAGCAAGCACTGCGCCCACCGTGCGACGGTGAGTGTCTTCCCTCCCACTCCCGTGCTCAGCTCCTCAAGACCACGGAACAGACACCCATCGACTGCACTTGCTGTAAAGACCAGGAAGACAGACAGGACCAGGGAAGTTGCTGCAGAGTTTCAACCACCACGGAGCCACAAAACGAGCTCCCCCATTACTATTCATTCCACTAGGGAGGCGTGAGTCTTGGGAAAGGGGAATCCGAGGACCTTGGTTGAGTGATACGCCAGCCAAATCCCAGAGCGCCCCAACACACAGCACTAGGTAGACAAAGAAGCTGATGGCCAAAAACCAAAGGAAACAAGCCAAAGCAGACCACCCCTCTTCACATCCAAATCTACCCTCTTCTGGTCTCCCCAGGGCAGCCCCTTCCTAGAAATTTACTCCAGAGCTCTGCTCCCCGACAGCACGACACGGACTCCTTGCTACAATCACGGGACGCAAGGAGAAGAAGACTTTTTATCACCCACATAGAAATATGGAAATTGAGGCCAAAGCATGTACACCACATGGTAAAAGCAGGACGACAGCACAAACCTTCTAACTCCAAGCTCAATGCCCCTTCTCCAAGATCACCCCACACGGTGCACCCAGACTCAACGAAGCCAGCTATCTGAGCTCTAGGCCACCGCTCTTTCCATTGCCACCCCCGCCCTCGCCACCCCACCAAGCACCTTCCCCACACCGCCCCCCCATGGCCCTCTCCCCCCCAACAACCCTCCCCCCCACAGAGCCCTGGCCCACATTCTTCTCCCCCACACGCTTCCACCTGCTAAACAAAGACAAACAAGAGCAGAGAAATTATCAACCCAGTACCCATCAGCAGGCGGCACTTATGTCATCCACTTGTCACCACTCATGCCCCAAACCAAGAAGACCACCCTGTAAATACACAAAACCCAACCCTAGAACTTTCAAAGGAGAGACACACTCTAGACCCACACTGGCTTTCTGCAATCGAGTGAGCATGGTCAGGGACTCCAACAGCCACAAACCAGAGAGCCCGGCTCTCAGCATCAGCACCCTGGGTCCACATCCTGTCTCTGGAAGTCCCTACTTTCTGTGACCTTAAGCAACATTGTTTCTCTAAGTCTCAGCTTCCTCATTCATAAAATAAGAGGTTCAAAAAAAGGATCTCCCAGTGACTGAACTTCACGCCACAGCACCTTAAAATGGCTAAAAAGCTAAGTTTTATGTTATGTATATTTCACCAGAATAAAACAAAATACATTAGCATTTGCATTTTTTTGAAAAAAGAATCTCACAGGCTTATAGTGAGGATTGTATAAGGCTGTACTGACAAGTTCTTACAGTGTGCAGTACACATGAATCTTAATAAATAGCTATTTATTATTTATAGTAATTTTAACAGCTTTTATTATCTAGACAATGCATGCTCAACATATAAAACGATAAAAACTTGAAAGATAAAAAAAAATCTTCTGTAATACCAAAATCAAGAGACAATTGCTGAAATAAGATTCTTCACAGTGTTTCTTTAATGCGCAGACATTTCTTACATTTGGACTGCAATATACAGACAACCCTGTCATCATGATCCATTCTTTTCTGCCTTACTAGTAATTGCAAAAACAACTGTCACGACAACATCCAGAAATAAAGGGACTTTGTTCAGGGCAAGGATCAGAAGTTGCATGAAACTTGAAACAGGAACAAGGAGCTCACGCTGAACAACTGGGCACGCCTGCCCCGGAGCCAGGGTGGGGGTGGGTCAGGCAAACCCCCGCCACCTGTCCCTCCTTCCCCATCAATGTTCACTGGTTTTTGGGGGGGTGGGCAGTGAGGGACAAGCCAAGCAGGACAAGGGATGCGGAGGGGCTCATGGGAGCTTGGCCCGTGCCAGGCTCCCCAGGACACAGAGCTCACGTTCCGTTGCCCTCAGGGAGCTCCCCGGGTGAGGCGGGAGTGGGTGCAGGCAAATCTCCCCCAGGCCCCATGCAGGGGCTGCGGGGGCACAAGCGAGGAGACACGCATGACTCTGCATCCCACCCCAGTTAGGGATGAGACAGCCAAGGCCAGGGAGGCAGGTGACTGCGGCAAGGCCACCGGGATGAGGCCAGTCCCAACATGGGGCAGAAGACGGAGCTTCCCAGGTCCTGAGCTGCGGCAAAGATGCCGCCTGTGGGGGCCCCAATTTATAAAAGGACAAATCCGTCCGGCCCCCATCTAGTTGGGCATGCCCATCCCCAGGTCCTTATCTACCCAGTGCGTGGGACGCATCAGCAGAGACAAAGGCCACCAGGCACAGGACAAGGAGGTGGTTTTGTGGGATACCTGGTGCCATGCCCACTCCCACCCTCGGGCAGGGTCTCTCTGCTCTAGTGTGGAAACTCCCTCAGACTCCAAAGACTCCTGGGGAGGCGAAGTCAGAGCTTGGTCCAGAGTGCAAGCTCCTGGTGGCGGCGGCAGTGTCTGGAAAAGAAGGAAGCTCTACCGCTGCGCGGGGAGGCGCCCCCAGCCTGGCTCAGGCAGGACCTATGATCTGGCTGGGACCGGCTCAGGACTTTTGGTCTGGATGGATGCGCGTTTCGTTTGGGAGGTGGTGGTGGTGGGGTGGTGGGGTGGCGGGTGAGGGGTGCCCACAGGCAGCTCCTGCAACCCAGGGAGGAGCAGCTGCTCCTGGCGCTGGGGATCCTATTTCCATCTCCGCTGGCACCGAGTTATCTTCCCCAGCAGCGCTCCCCGGAGGGCAGCAGTGCCCTCGGTCCCCACCTCCCTGCACCCACACTCCTGGCACCACCCTCGCGGGGGGAGGCTGGGGAGAGGGCCCACTTCTCCAGAGCCCTAAGCACAAACGTGCCAGGCCCTTTCCTTTGGCGGCCCAGGGAGGAAATTAAATGTCAGCCAGATAAGGAGATTTCCTTCAGCTCTGACGCCGAGGAATCCGAAGTTATGATTCCCCCAGGACCTCACAAGCCAAGCCGCACAGGCCTCAGCCCTGGGGCGAGGCACACCCGGGGCAAGCCAGGCCTGGAGCACGGCTCTCCGGACCCGCTCGGATCCGGATGGCAAACACGAACAACAGTGTAAAACTGCAGGCTGGTGACAAACTGGGCAGCAGAGAGGGCCCGGGCAGAGTGCCAGGACCCCAGGAGACCCCCGGTCTCTCCACAGGGGCTTTTCGCATCCCGCCCTGCCTGGATTTTCAAGGCCGAGTGAGGCTGCCGCCCAAGGCAGCTGACTCGACACTTTTCACGGCACAGGGACTTGATCTACAGAAGGATGTGGGGAGCTGAGCACGCTGAGCTGGCCCTGACCTCAGCATTTTCTAAATCCGCCGGGGTGAGGAGCACCATCACGGTGCGCCCGGCGTCCACCAGGCGGGCCCAGGCCGGTGGGGAGGAGGCAGCGCCCGGCACAGCTGCCACGTGTGCTGGGCTTCCCGGCAGCCGGCCGGCCCCAGCCTTATCTACTTTCTCTTCTTCCTGCTTGTGGTTTAAGTGTGGGGGAGCAGGTAGGTGAAAAAGCATCTAGCAGGAGAGGGAACAGACAGGAAAGGGCAGTGGATCAAGGGTCAGCAGAACACTGATTATTTCAAAAAGAAACTGCAGAGAAACAACGGCTGCAAAACACGCAGGTGTACAGACACGAGGCTGCAATGGCCCCTGAACTTGGAAAAATCCTTGACCAGCTAGTCCACACACAACCCTGCTCCCAGCATGCTCACACACACAACAGCGGCTCCCATCCCGCTAGGGTAAAAGGCCAAAGCCTCCCAAAGCCCAGCGAGGACCACCTGATCCTTGATACACACCCACACCTACACATACACCCACAAGTGACTTCCACCCCGATGTCCCCAAGCCAGCCTGGCAGGCACACACGTCCACCTCAAGGCCTCCGTGTCTGCTGGTGCCTCTGCCTGGAATGCACCCCCTTCCAGCCCTCTGCTCCTCCTTCCCCACCCCTCCACCACCACCTGCCCAGCAAGGCCTGCCCAGCCCACCTTTCCACACCTCACCACCTTCCCGCGCCCCGGGCACTCCCCAGGCTTTTCAGCACTCATCACTCCCTCACATACTGTCCTGGGGTGAACGGTGTTCCCCTGAGGTCCATGTCCACTGGCAACCTCAGAATGTGACCTCACTTGAAAACAGGGTCCCCGCAGATGTTAAGACAGGATGAGGACATTTGGAGGAGGGTGGGCCCTCACAAGGAAGCAGAGGACACAGACCCAGGGAGGAGGCCATGTGATGACAGAGGCGGAGAGCAGAGCTGTGCAACCATGGATCCCAATGTATCAGGCCAGGGATCAAACCTACGCCCCAGGGCTCCCAAGATGCCACCAATCCCAACGCACCACAGCAGGAGCTCCCAAACATTACTCTCTTAATCCCCACAACAACCCTGTGAGGTAGGTACTAAATTATTCCTGGTTTACAGATGAGGAAACCGAGGCCCAGAGAGAAAGGATACCTTTGCTTAAGCCACATGGCCATCAATGATGGAGTGAGAGCTGGAAATGACCCTCGAGTCTCTTCACCACCTTGGGCTGTCCCCTCCATCGCTCCTTCTCCCTGGCCCTCTCTGAGCGGCAGGAAAAGGACTCTGTCATCCACCAGTCAGAGTCTCCCCTAAACCCACTGGGCTACACAGCCTGGCTGAGCCTACCTGTGAGGGCCTCCAGACGCCTCCTCTAGCAGGTCGGGCCCCGGGAACACCTTCTCAGAAACCCTGCTCGGGGACAAACTGCCATAACATTCCCACAAGCCAGGAGAGCGGGGGTGGGGGGGCGGCTCTCCACACCCCCACCCCGCGAAGGCAGCCCCGCCACGCACACAACCTCGCTTCACCACGTGCACAGAGGCTACTCCAGAAGCAAGAGCGGCTGATTTTCTGGCCTGTGATCTTTAAAGGAGCCCTGGGTTCAGCTCCCCTGCCTCGAATCACTGCCTTGGTTGTGCAGCTCAGCGCTGGTATCAAGCACCGCTCACGCTCACTTGCCTCCTCGGGGGAGAGGCCCGCCCAAAGGTTCAGGCAGGTTACACCCTGGTCCAAGGGTCCTGTGACAGCGCCCAGCCTCTGGGAGGAGCAGAGAGAATGTGAAGCCAGGAGCGCTGGCTTCCAGTGCTGATGGCAGGACGCTCACACCACCCTGAGCAGAGCCTTGGTCCTCGGGGGCCCAGCTCCCTCATCCTCCCGCTTAGGACAGGACCCACCCCCACCCCCGGCCCCCCTGCCCAGATCCAGAAGCCAGCTGAGTCTCACAGCCGCACCAGTGATGAATGAAATGCCTACTAAATACTCTCCGCATCTCTCCCCTAACAGAATGATAGCCCGTGGGGAACCCACCGGCCTCATGCACTGTTGGTAGTTTAATCCAGCACAGCCCTCGACAGCACAGTGTAGGGACTGCTGTTAACGGTTCAAACGTGCAGAACCTGAGGCACACCAATTCCACTCCAAGAGAAATGCACGCATGTGTGCATACCAGAATGTACACATGAAGATGCAACAGCAAAACTGAGTCAGTTTCTATGCCTATCAACAGGGGACTGACTCATAAATTATGTTATACCTATACGATAAAATATGCTGCAGACAAATGAGAGAAGAGCTGCTAATGCATTAAAAGAGCTACCAAGATCTATTATGTCAACAGATTAAACAGTGAAACGATACATGTGATGAGATCAGATTTATGCTCACGAAAGAAACATAACTGCAAGTTATTTGTGCTACAGGCTGATGGACAGTTTCCGGAGAGGTGTCACACTGCTACAAATGGTCACCGCCAAGGGCCCGGCAGGGTGGCAGTATGCAGGACGGGGTGCCAGGGAAAGGAGGGCTCTATACTTCCTGCTGTGGACCCCCCCCCCCCCATGTGAACAGGAGGGTGGGGTGCAAGAACATCACATAGTCACATACGACCCATATCATTTAGAAAAAAGCAATTGAACTGATTTTTAAAAATACCACCACCGCCACAACAGGGTTCGCGTTCTGGTGTGAAAAGGCCACACCAATGAGAACAAGTTTTGTCACCACACTCCAAGGTCTTTCCAAGAGTGAGTGATAAAGGTCAAGTGCAATCTCAGAGCACAGATGACAGGCTGGATCGGGATCAGCAGGGAAGAAGGGAGATGCGGGCTGCAAGGGAAACTTTGGGAAAAGCTCTGTGCAAGCGGCAGACCTGCCCTATCCCAACCTGCCCAGCTCCAAGGGTCACTGTGCTTCCAAGTAATCATTTTCCTCCTCGCAAGGAGGACACGGCTGCTGGTAATAATTTTTTTTTTGCTTCCTAGTAATAATTTTCTAGGTTTTCTTCGCTCTCACCCCCACAGGATGAGAAGGAAGTAAAAACCAGGATTAGGGAGCATTCTCTTTCCATAGTAGAGAGGAGGCCACCTGCTGTCACCAGCAGAACTGCTCCCAGGAGAAGCCAAAGAAACGGCCTGGCCAAACACCACCTTCACCAGAGGCACCGGGTGAGAGGCTGAGCCAAGGCTGGCAGCCCAAAGCCCACCCACCTGAGTCCCTCCATTTCGGCAAACAACCAGACAGACCTCTTTTCACACTCGATGCTGAAATCCCAACTGATCCAGTACACAAATGACATGGTTCTGCCAACAAAATGGCAACGACGTGGAGGGGAGAGAGAAATCAGGAGTACACTGGATAAATATATAGTTACTCTCTCTGCTTGTCCATATTAACACTTCTGGAAATTCAAACATTTGATTTTTTTTTTTCCTTCCCAGTAATAATTAAAATAAACACACACATGGAGCAAAGCAGGAAAAGAGGGGCTCTGCTTAGGACCTGATGTTCAGGACGGAGGCTGACAGTGAACACCCCCAGGCAAAACATGCTCCCCTTTCATTGAATTGGGCACCGTGTTAGGCGCCAAACTCAATGGGCACTTGAACGGTCCCTGGCTGGGGGCCACCCTTGGGACACGGAAAGGAAGTCACATCTTGGAGGGAAAGGGGTGACCATCAAACAGTGGGGGAGCAGAGACATGTACACCGACTCACTGCAGAGTTGGCTGTGCCTGTGGATGCGGGAAGCGGGCAGGCCAAGAAAGTGACTCTCGGCCTCCTCGCAAGGAGGTCACGGCCCAAACAGAGCTGGACCCGACCAACTGGCTGAAGCCCAGGAAGAACAAACTCTCTGACGGATCCGGGCACTATGCGGTCTGGAAGACCGAGGCCTGGGCAAGTTTATTAGGGACTCTGGCACTGACCAGGGGAGAGGGCACGGGACCAGCACATTCCTGACATGGCATGAGCGCAGCCTATGATGGGGACGCGTGCATACTAGCAACCAGGGACCAACCACATCCCCTTGCTCTGACTCTGGTGCTGCTGAGTAGAGCCCGGCTCTCCACGGAAGCTGCACCCTTCAGGGGAGGGTGGTCTCACCTCCTGGCCAGGCAAGCCACCACTGAGAACTCGCCCACGGCCACCGCCTCCCCCTCCCCCACCAGCCTGTCATGCCTGGTGACCACAAGTCACCCCAGTCCCTGCCTAGAGGCAGCTCAGCCCTTGGGGAACAGCCAGAACTGAGGACCACAGCCCCTGGGGGGGGGTCCACTGGGGAACGGTGGGGCACCCCCTACACCCCAGAGAGGCTTCCTTCTTTAGGGGCTTTTTCCTTTCAATACTTTCAGTTTAAGTTTGAATGTTCAAACCGGTATTTCCCTAACTGGGGTCTGAGAACCTGAATTCCATCCTGAGATGCTCCAGGAAAGGGGCAAACGATAAGGCCAGAGCAGGTGGGCAAAGACCGGGGAAGACGCTTTGGGGTTTTGCTCAGGCACCTTTCTCTGGCTGTCACAGGGCACAAAGGAGGTGACCCTGATTCCTAAAGAGACTGCTTTCAGTCTACACAGAGTGAGTATCTCCAATACCCACCCAGCCTGCGGGGATGAAAACCAGCAGTAGGGAAGGCTGAGGAGAGGAAAGCGCTACCAGACTCACCTCCTCCCTCTCTGGGCCCCAATCCAGAGGACTGAGCAGCACCCACGCCGACCTGTCCCCTTTGCTCTGTCACCACTGCCGCCGTCTTCAGTTCAAGCCCCCGCCCTGTCTCATGCCCATTTCCGTGCTGCTCATGTCATACTGCACACTGCCCATGAGGCCACCTTTCTAAACCACGGTCCTGACCCTCTCACTTAACGAAGCCCCTGCCTATAGGATGGAGCCCACCCTGGCAGGGGAGCAGGACCTCTGCCTAACCCTGCAGTGGAGTCACAGGGATCACAGCTGCCACCAAGGCCACCCCCTCACTGGCTGTGTGGACACAGGCACTTCTGTGCCCGTTCCCTCATTGGTGTGACAGAATAATAATTGCCCTCAAGAGCCTCTGGGGTAGGGGGTGGTGAATCCAAGCAGAGGAGAGCCCGGCCCTCCAAGAACCACCATGACCCTCGCTGTCCCCAGCCTGGCTCCAGATCCCGTGCTCTTCACCACCTCACCATGCTCCCCCTTCTTGATGAAAGAAGATGAGTAAACTCAGGAGAAAAGAAGGCACATTCAACATCAAAAAAAAAAAAAAAAAATTGGATTTCCCGTTGTGGTGCAGCAGAAATGAATCCAATTAGGAACCAGGAGGTTGCAGGTTTGATCACTGGCCTCGCTCAGTGGGTTAAGGATCCAGCTTTGCCATGAGCTGCAGTGTAGGTCTGGAGTGGCTGTGGTGTAGACAGGCAGCTGCAGCTCTGATTAGACCCCTAGGCTGGGAACCTCCACATGCCACGCATGCGGCCCTAAAAAGCAAAAAAAAAAAAGGTCATAAATGTAAAAACTAGGCTAGGGAGATGTGAAAGAAACCAAACTCAACTATCACAATCATGTGAGAGGAGGAGAAAGGACAGGAAGAGAAGGAAAACATTACTTTGAAGGAACTGCTCTTAAAACATACAGCTCTGTGTTTTTTTTTTTTTTAGACTTCATTTTTTTCCCCCAAAGATTTAGGAAGATTACATTTCAAAAGCTCACAAAGGAGACACTTCTGGCTTTTTTTTTTTTTAAACCATTTTTTAATTAATATCTTCAGAGAACTAAAAAGTACTTTTACAGACTGACTGAATCTTAATAAAATTCTCAGAGAAATTCTGGCATCAGTCACAACAAAACACCCTCTCGGAATTTAATTTCCTTTTTCCGCATACAACTTACTATGGAAACTCATTTATGATGCCACCACAACCAGTCAAAAGCTGCCTGGAGCATGAAAACTTCCAAGCTCCGAGAGAGAGCCTTACAGGACTGGAGGGAAACTGGCCCCGTACTTAGCCAAATCCTACATCTCGCAGATTGCCACCGCGCCAAACTTTCCAGATCCTACTGCCAAATCCATCTCCTTTCCAGCCCCCATGTGCCCTGCCCTCCCATCTGACACTAGAGCTCTCACAGTGCCTCCTACAGCGAGAAAGCCCCAAATCCAGTATCTCTCCACTGCCCAACAAAACGAATAAAAGAGGGGAGAAGGGCACAAAATGGGCACAAGGAAACTAGCTACGGCCATCTTCAACCTCCCACCAAAGACCTGTCCTTTCTGGCTTCTGGTTTGGTTCAGTTTCCTCCTTTTAGATGATGGCAGGGCCTAGACTATTCACTGCATGTGTTAGGGGTGGGGTGGGAAGGGAAAAGCTCAAAGAATTATTCAAAATGTACCTTTTTTTTCTTCCAGCAAGCAAGCTAAGTCTCTACCAGGGCTGCTGGGAGGGGGAAGACGAGCATCCCCTCTCTATTGCCCTACAGGGGTTTCTGCCTCTTAAAGCTGGAGGGGGGGGGAACCAACGTGGGGTCCAGAAAGATGAGGTTTTCTCCTATTGGCCTTGCTCAGTTACCTATATCAGTCCTTGTCCAATAGGGGTCTTAGGGGCAGAAATGTCCTGTAACTCTCATCGTTTCTTGGCCCTTTTCTCACCATAAACTGAGTCACAGGCAATTAGGGACTAACATCCATCTGGGTGTCTCCCTACAGTAAACGAGGCCTGTGGGTATGTTACTCCCTGGAGCCCTTAAGCCACAAATGTTAATCAATGGCCATATCAAAGAATGCATCGGAGTCCCTGCTCCTACACTGACAACCTGAGTGATTATTCTGCCTCGATCTCCCCTTCTAGTGTTGGAGATTCTAACTGCGGTAGGGGGAGGGGGACAACTGCTCTGGCTGCTTCCTGCTGAAAAGGGGCATCCTTAGGGGAAAGCAGTTCGGTCGGTCTCCACTCATGGGACGGTGGAGTGGTGAAATGTACTTTATTTTTTTTTTTTTGTCTTTTTTTTGCTATTTCTTGGGCCGCTCCCACGGCATATGGAGGTTCCCAGGCTAGGGGTCGAATTGGAGCTATAGCTGCCAGTCTACGCCAGAGCCACAGCAACGTGGGATCCGAGCCGCGTCTGCAACCTACACCACAGCTCACGGCAACGCCGGATCCTTACCCCACTGAGCAAGGCCAGGGACCAAACCCGCAACCTCATGGTTCCTAGTCAGATTCGTTAACCACTGCGCCACGATGGGAACTCCAAAATGTACTTTAAAAGCCATTCTCCCTCGAGGACAATTCTTCCTGGAAGGCATAACCAACCCCTTATCCCAAAAGTGCCCCTGGGCAAGGGGAGAAAAAAGCGGTTCCTGAGGACCCACTGCAACTCACAAGTACATCTCACTGAGGGAAAGGCAGATACTATCACCCTGATTTGACATAAGGCAGAAATCAAGCTCAGAGGGATCAGGCAACGGGCTCAGCACATCTTACACCACATCCAGCAGACACCAAGACTCAAGGACTCATAAGCTTCCAACGTCCCCAACTTCTTGGGGTAAAATATTGTCCTGGGTTGAAGGCACCTTACAGTTTACACATTGCTTTTCACACACATCATCTCACTTCACACCACAACCCTACAGGATTGTTAAGAATGACTTTTCCACTATTGCAAATTGGTTTTGGGGGTTCGAAGACCATCAACAACTTGGGCAAGACAGTGGTAGTACTTAGAGCTGTATCCTGTCTAAGCTTTCTTTCCTCGCCTCACAGTGCCTGATAAATGGGAGGGGTTCAAAGGATAACTATTATTAGCATCATAATCGTTCTTAATTTAACAGACTTCAGTTAAGGTAAAATTTATACACACACATACCTATGTACTACTGCTCTCTTAAGGATCCAACTTAATTACTTGCTGGAGAGGAGAGTTTTACCACTACCTCAAATTCAGAGATAACCACTAACTGCAGCTTCCAAGAAACTGACAGAAAAGGATTACTGAAAATGATGTGGTCAAAACCAATATGGATTTTGGATTCTGAAAGCCACTAATAGAAGAGAATAGAAGGACAGGAGCATTCAGTTATCGTAAAAAAAAAAAAATCCTCCTCTCTGCCAGCATCATGGCTTGATCATAAATGCGCTGCGCGACCCGGCCGTGTCATTTCAGCTCTGTGACGACCCTCAGCATTCAAAAACGAGATGGCTGGCAGGTGACTGGGAAGGTCTAGGGAGAGGCCCCCCAGGGGGTCTGGGGAATAGCTGTGGGATGAACAAATTAATCCCTTGAGCTATTTTTAACGTGCTCCATCTAATACAGTTTGCCTATTCATTTCACTCACTTGGAAAGAAACCTGGGAAGTTCAGAAATGCCAGATGCCACAGGAATCAGCTCACCACTTCTCCAGCCAGAATGGAGAAGATGACAGAAGTGGGGTGTACCGGGATGGCAGCATCAGTCAGAAGGAAATCTATGGCACTAGAGCACTAAGAGAGCCCAGGGAGGTTCTTCCAGAAAGGCTGTACCCAGTCCAATCTAACTGAACATCCACTCTAGGCTTGAAGGTTAAAACAAAAGGAAAAACTCAGCTGCACTGATGAAACCTACCTAATTTTTTGAAGCAGAGTTAACAATGTTGCGGTAATGAGAGCTGGATAGCCATATACACTAATTGCCAGCATGGGAAGACTACTCATACTATAAATCTAGTACCAATTGTTATTAGTTTTTTGGTTTTGTTTTACTTTTTGCAGTCTTTCTTGCTTCTCAGCTGTTTTCTTTTTTTTTCTCTTGTGCTTTTTGTAGGGTTGCATCCACGGCATATGGAGCTTCCCAGGCCAGGGGTCGAATCAGAGCTACAGCTGTGGGCCACAGCCACACAGGATCCCAGCTGAGTCTGCAACCTACACCACAGCTCACAGCAATGCCGGATCCTTAACCTGCTAAACGAGGCCAGGGATCGAACCAGCAACCTCATGGTTATTAGTCAGATTTGTTTCCGCTGTGCCAAAACAGGAACTCCTCCCAGCTGTTTTAGGTCCAACCTAATTTCTTTATAATAGGCTGAGGCTGACTTCGTGTGGCCTACCTAGTTTCACAAAAAATAAGATTTCAGTCCTCTTCAGAAACCTCCTCTTGCTTCCATCAGACTGTCTAGCTCTTTATTTATACCCTATTTCACAGATAAGGAAACTGAGCTCCAGAGAGGGGAAGTGACTCATCCAGGTCATAATCCTTACTAATATACCTAGGACCAGCACCAGGGCTCAAGGCCCAGAGTGTGGGTCTCCGGCTCTACGGCTTTTGCAAATGACCTAGCATACTTGTGTCTTGAATACAAAGTTTATTTGGGGAAAAAAAAAAAAAAAAAAAGCCAACATGAGTCATCCACTGTCAAGGGGCACCACACAGACTGTGCTTCTAATAAAGCATCCAGCATCTCCAGAACCACTTGTTTCTGGAATAAACGACCTCAATCCCGGGAAATAAAAGGCCATGTCTCATACCCCTTCAGGATACGCACGACCCTGGGAACGGATGGGCTGCTGGGCTTTGGGGAGCTGCTAGCCCAACCCATGGAATCCAGACGTTGCAGGTACCGGAGAGGGAATCCGGTGGATGGGTGGGTGCGTGTGGGAGGAGGTCGGAGTTGCGGTTTTCAGACAGCACCTGGCCACAGTTACGATTTCATGCAGCCCAATCCTACTCACCTTGAAACCTCTAAATAGCTCATCCACTCAGGGGTCCCTCCTCAACTTCCCCAGGACACAGGCACCGCAGTCTAGGCGGTGAATCCAGCAGATGGGGAAGGGCGGTATTTGACCCCCAATCGGTAGAGGAAGCACCACTCCTCGCCCTCCTCCACCGGTTACAGGAACTCCCCACCGGGTCTTTAGACGCCAGAGGCGCCCCCGATGCTGAGCCTAGCCCCTCCCTCAGGGTCTGCCCCCAAGAGAGGCGGGAAGAGGCAAAGCCCACTCCCCATCGCTCTACCCCGCCACCGGCTCGGCTCCCGTTCCCTCCGTGGCCGCCCCGGGGGCCTCCCTCCCTCCTCACCCTCAGGGCCCCCGCCTTACACTTCCCTGCTCCAGCCCGAGACCCTGAGCGCACCCCTTCCTCCACGCTCGCAGGGGTCCCGCGTCTCCCGCCTCTGACCCGAGACCCCCTCTCTTCACGTCCCTCCGCCCCCGGTGTCCGCAGCGCACCCGCACTTCCCGCCCAGCCCGTGCGGGCTCCCTGTCCGCCCCAACTTTTCCCAGCCTCGGCCCCGGCCCCGCAGCCACCGGGATCCCGCGTCCCACGCCGCGCCGGGCTGGCGGGCTCCCATCCCCTTGGCCCTCGCCCGCCCCGCCGGCACGAGTTGCGCTTGGGACCCGCTCGGCGCCGGGCCTCCGCGGTCTGCCCGGCGCGGAGGCGGAGCCGGCGTGGCGGGAACGGCGCTGTCCCGGCGCCGGCACCCCCGCCCGGTGCCGGGTGCCCGCCCGCGCCCCTCCCTGCCCACCTGCCCGCCCGCGCCGCCGCCGCCGCTGCTCACCTCCTCCCGCGCCGCCGCCGCCGCCACTGCCGGGAAGACGTGGCAGTGGCCGCCGCCGCTCGCACTCCCCGCCTCGCCTCGCCTCTCCTCTCGGCGCCCGCGCGGGCGGCTTCGGCGCTCCGGACCGCAGCGCCAGGCGCCCTCTGCCGCCGGGAAGCCGAATCCTCTCGCCCTAACCCTAACTCGCCGGCCGCCCCGCCCCCGCCCCCAGCGGCCCCGCCCCCGGCCCGCCGCCGCGCCCGCTCGCCCCTCCCCGTTCCGCTGGGCGGGAGACCCTCCTGCGTGCCGCCCGGGGCCTGCCGCCGCCGCCGCCGCCGCCTCCAGGGAGCCTACCCTGACCACCCAGCCACTCGGCGCCCTTCCTCCCGGGCCCGCACAGCTAGTGCGGGTCGTGACCCCCTCGGATCAATACATTTCCTGCTTCTCTGCATCGGAATGCCTCGCCCTCGAGAAAGTAAAATCGGGTTAGGGAAACAGACAGCACGTCTCTCTCTGTCTCTGCTAGGGCTAGGTTAGCGCCCCGCCTGGAATACCCAAGTGCGCAATAAATACTTCTGGAGGGAGCGAAAGAGTGAATGAAGGAGTAGAGATTTTGGCCGCATCCACCCACGTAGTAGCTTTTAAACCTCCAGAGGACAGATATCCCGACCCGGATTTGTTTTTTGTAAATTACGCACACACACACACACGCAGCTTTGCATGAATAAATAGGATTCTCAATTCCCCACCTCAGACCAGTACCAAAGCCGCACAAGGCCCACAGCTCAATGTTATTCAGGGCTTTTAGTCAAATAGACTTAGGTTTCAGATCTCCCACTTAAAGGCTGGGAGCTCTCGGGAAAACGAAATCTCCCTGGGCAGTTACCCCGTCTATAAATTAAGAATAATAAAATCTACTTCTTAGGGTTGTTGTGAGGATTCATTATGGTCATGTAAAGCGCTTTGCACAGCCCCTCCACCCCGTCTATACTGTGGTATATAAATGGTAGCTCCCGTTAGTATCCTCACTGACCTAGTAGGTAATAAAAACTACAGGCAACATGTAAATGAATGGCAACATTTTTGTCCGAGGACAGACAACCCTAGTACCCTTGTGCCGGTAGTATTGTCACCTGCCAGGCAGAGCCGGCCCAGAGAGCCAGTCTTTTCCAGTCCCTCCTCTCCCCACCCCCAGGAATTAGCTGGGCTTGGGTTTTTTAAGAGCTGGAGAGCTGGCTCTCCTTCAGGTTTTTCACCCAGGTTTCGGGTTTCGGTAGCCAACCTCCTCATTCACAAGTGTTTATTTTATTGCAAAGGAAGTGAATATTTAAACATTTAAAGGCGGCTCCCTGTTTTCTGCTTGCCCCTCTCTCAACACCTTGAGGCCATCTGTTCCTGTTGGACAGTCTTCTATCTGCTCTACACATAAAGCAGCCAGTGGGTGTGATAAAGTGGCATCAGAGGGGACTGGGCTGGAATCCCAGCTGGTCCACCCCCGGCTTTCTGAGCCTCAGTCCCCACAATTGTAAACTGTGGAGGATAACCCTTATCTGTGACACAGTCTGTGTCTTTGAGAGGAGTAGTGATCCAGCCTGTGAGTGCCGTCCTGGAACATACAGGTGTTGAATAAAAGGCAACTATTGACTCTTTTACTTAACAAGCCTTTGGGGAGCATCCACTGAGTATTGTTGGTGCTGGGAGAGATAGGGAAACAAACATGGGCGAAGTGGGATTCCTGCCCCCAAAGGAGTGTAAGGTCTAGTGGATGAGATAGGCACGCACAGACTAGAACAGAGCAATTGGAAGGACATAGATGCTGCTAATAGGAAATTAGTTCCAAGTTGGGGCAGTGGTACTGCAGTATAGATTGCTTTAATTCATTATAATTGTAAATGCCATTTTCCTCTAAATATTATGTACATAACTTTCCAAGGCCACTGCTAAAATTAATGAATAATTTTATGAGGCAAGCAGAGCCATTTGATGTAGGATTCAGTCCCTTAATAAGGTGACTCCAGATGCTTCCTTATACTAGTAATAACATGTACATTGTGTCTTCGTGAAAGCACCATAATTTATAAGTTAAAGTTGCACATCTTGCAATGCATATCTAAGAGGGAGAGTTCCCACACGGTTACACTAATGGCCTTTAATGAATCACACCTCCTATCCATGCCCTTGGTATAGCCCCCTCCCTCATCAACCCTGGGCTTGACCACGTGAAAGGCTTTGGCCACTGGGACATCAGGAAATATGGCAAACACAGGGATATATATATATATATATATATATATATATAATTTTTTTTTTTTAGGGCTACACCTGTGACATATGGAAATTCCCTGACTGGGGTTGAATCAGAGCTGCAGCTGCTGGCCTACACCTCAGCCACAGCCTCACCAGATCCAAGCTGCATCTTCAACCTACACTGCAATTTGCAGCAACACCAATCCTTAACTTATTTAGCAAGGCCAGGGATTGAACCTGCATCCTCATGGATACTGGTTGGGTTCTTAACCCACTGAGCCACAACAGCAACTCCAACACAGGGGTCTTTGATGAGCACTTGTGCCTCGCTCCTTGCCTTCTCGAAACGCTGTAAAGAAAGTAAAGAAACCAGGTCCAACCTCCTTAAAAATGAAAGACCCAGGGCTCTGCCATCCCAGCAGCCCCCAGCCAATCACCAGCTGAACGCAGCCACATGCTTGAGCCCGGCACGACTAGCCAAAAATAACCCAGTCAACCCAAGAGTTGTGAAAAATAAAATAAAATTTAAGCCACTAAGTGTAGGCAGCAGTAGATAACTGATATGCAATAGCGCATAGGCATTTTGACAGTTGCAAGGTCTTGGCGAAATTTAGCCAAGAGTTGATACTCTCACTAGTGTTTTCTGTCATGAAGCATTCAATTGCAGTTGCTATGTCTCAGTGTAGCAGAATATCACACTTTAATACCTTCTTTCAAAGTTCCTCAGTGAATGACTACTGAGCCTAGTACCGGTTAAACTCCTTTTGCATCCAACAGCACAATGAGCTGGCAAAATCAGCTTAAAAACCACTTTAAACATTGTAACCCCTTGGAACACAAGAAGGCTTTATAGAGGTTGGGTGTTTATCTCTCCTATTTTATGATCTTTTTGTTGGTGGATATCTTGTCCAATTTGATAAGATGTCACTGTAAATCACAAAACATCAGAGAAGGAAGGAAAATTAGAGATTAGCCGACACTCCTTACTTTATAGATGAGGAAATTGGGGCTAAGAGAGATTAGAAGAGTCTTACCAGGACCCCCCCGCTGTGGCACAACAGGATCAGTGGCATCTTGGGAGTGCAGGTTCAATCCTGGCCTGGCACAGTGGGTTAAGGATTCAAGGATTCAGCTGGGCTTAGCAGGTCACAACTGTGGCTCGGATCTCATCCCTGGCCTGGGAGCTCCATATGCCAAGCTGGCGGCCAAAAAAAGGAAAAAAAACAAACAAAAAAGAAGAGCCTTACTAATTCCTAGCGTCCTGGAGCTGGCTCAGAGCAAAACTGAGATGTCCAATTCAAAGATCTTTACACCATTCATTGGACTGGATTGTCTGCTGGATTGTTTTTCCCTTTGTTACATTGGTTGCTACTGAAAATATCCTCCCCCTGCTGCTCAAAATACCTTTACGACTTCCCTTTGCATTTTAGGATAAAATCCAAACTCTTCACCTGGCCCCACGAGGTCTGGCGCAGCTTGCCTTCCAGAGGCATTGCTTTGGCTCGACCCATCACTCAGCACGCTCTGTCCACTCCAATTCTTTCTGTCCTTGCATTATTCCACTCAAGATTCCAAGCCCTGAATGAAAGTCAGCCTCACCTGGTTTGGTCACATGACCTGGCTTGATCACATGACCTACCTGGGTCACTATCCCAACAGAAGAAAAATGGGACTCCCTGAATGAAAGCTCTCAAAGATGATCAGCAGCTGTTGCTACCAAAAGAAGCGAAAGTGGGTGGAAGGTGACCGAAACCAATGAATATCCGCTTTGTTCTCTCTCAGGCCTCCACCTAAATGTCACTTTCTCAGGGAAGCTCTTAATTACTCCATCTATTGTATTCTTTCACGACACTCCTGATTTTTCACCGTTCTCATCACATTTTACACTTATGCATTTATTTGTTTGTTTCTGTCACATTCTCCCTCCATGAGAGAAGGGACCGTGCTTGTTTGCCCACTGCTATATCCCCATCCCTTGGCATGGAGCCTGGGGCATAATTAACCCTCAATATCTAGTAAATGAATGCAATGAGAGAATGAATGAATGAATGAATGAGTGAACAGAGGCCTAATGATTCTTCTGACTCAGTCCATACGACATTGGCCTTATAGGAAAAGTGTGATGAGACCAGAGTATGGTAAATTGAGGATTGTAGGATCCACACCATGTTGGCGCCCTCTATAACGCTGTGAAGAGGACAAGGACCCACACTCAGTGAAGGAGGAAACACTACCTTGTGCTTCATAGGTGTGCCCTGTTGTGCTAGCCCGGACCAGTCTGGAGGGATAAATTATAGAAGAAACGAGGCAAGAAAGAGGTCTGGACTGGCAAAGGCAGCAAGCCCCAGAGTGTTTGCAGAGTAGGGAGCCTCAAAACTGAAGCTGGGTGCATGGCCTGGCTGCAGTGGCCAGGAGCACAGGTCAGCAGTGTATGTTCATCAAACTCCTCCCTCGGCGCCATCTATGCCCAGCTGTGTCGCTGCTACAGCAGGGTCCTAGGCTCATCTGCAGATGGCCTCAGGTCCTTGGAGAGTTTTTTGCTATGCAGGGGCAAAATGAGATCATATTAGAGCAATGCATGTAAAGCTAAACGCATTCCGCTTTTTGTATCAATGAATATTCTATTTGCGATTGTTTGGGGGTTTGTTTTCAGCCATTTTTCAGCAAAATAAAAAGCTGGCAATCTGAGTTGCCCCCCCCCCAAATGTTTTCGTAATGCTGCAGGTGCATGTCATCTGAAAGCCTTGGACAGACCCACCTTATGATCTCAGAGACCCAAGCGACCCCTGCAAGGACTCAGCTGACTCAATAGACCTTGTGTTGTGAATCACAGCAACCCCGCCTCTGTTTCCTTTTTTGCCTTTCACCTAAGTGGCAGACACATTAGCTGGTTAGAATGTGGAGCTAAGGAGGCTTCACTCCCGGGACTGCATCTGTGGGCGTGGATCAGGAGGAACTGGAGGTGATTCTGGAGAGAGCGAGGCAGGAACAAGGTCTGGGGCTTGGGGTCTGGTCAGTTGCAGAGTATGTGTGCTCATGCATATGCATACATGTGTATGCATGCACACCCACGTGTGTGTGTGTGGATGTGTGCACACTCGAGTGTGCATGCATGAGCACAGGCTTGTGGCAGAGTGAGTCCTTCTTAGGTCACCAATACTGTTCTGCCAGAGAGGAGCTACTTAAACCTAAGAGGAGATATTGTTTTCTTTTTCTTTTTTTTCTTTTTTTTTTTTTGTCTTTTTGCCATTTCTAGGGCCGCTCCCGTGGCATATGGAGGTTCCCAGGCTAGGGGTAGAATCCGAGCTGGGGCCGCTGGCCTACGTCACAGCCACAGTAACTTGGGATCCGAGCTGCATCTGCAACCTACACCACAGTTCATGGCAACGCCGGATCCTTAACCCACTGAGCAAGGCCGGGGATCGAACCCACATCTTCATGGTTCCTAGTCGGATTTGTTAACCACTGAGCCATGACGGGAACGCCAAGGAGATATTGTTTTCAATCCCTGTCTTACAAAGGGTAAAACTGAGACCTAGCACACAGAAGAAATTCACCCAAGGCCCAGCTGAACACAGATGTCAAATGACCAACTCCTTTGGCAATGCTTCCCTCCCCAGGTACTCAGTGTTAAAGTTAAATCTGATATGAATTCCCAGAAGCTGGAAAGACTCTTCTAGAACTAGAAAAGTGGTGAAATATATTTTTCCTTAATGGAGGGGAAAATATCCAACTTCTTGTCGTTGAAACGTGGGGTAGCATTACATCTCATATGTTTATATTTCCGCCGCAGCCAGCCTACCCACCTCATGCACTTAGCTGGAATTTGAATTTCCTCAGAGACTATTACTGCAGAAGGATCAAGGATTATAATGAAAATGTCTTTTTCTCACAGGTAATTATATTATATATATATATATATATATACACACACACAGAGGTGCATTTTTTAAACCGAGATTTTGAACAAAATTGTACCTACTCATTTCTACAGTAAAGGGAGGCTTGCCCATTTTCCTAAAGCTGTAAGATCTCATGTGAGGAAAATTTTAGGGCCTCCGCTTTCATTTGTACAGAGACACTGGAGCACTAATGAACAGCTCAGCCAGGATCTTCATGCTTACTCCCTCCGGTTTCTGAAATTTAAGTCTTCAGCTAAAGAGCGGAAAGGAATCCCTATTCCACCCAGCTGGCCGCAACCAAAGCCAACTCTCAAGCCAGGAGCACCGGTGGATTCTTTCCACTTAATTTCTTCACCACCTTCTCCCTGCTGGCAAATGTTAAGTGTCTATGTCAAGAGAAATCAGAGTTTCATTAACTTGGCTGTCTTCATGCTCGTCTAATTCCTTTCAGGGTTTCATTTGTGTTCTGTGTTTGTTTGGGAAAGAACACCACCCGAACACACAAGTCCCCAGAGTCCCATTAAAGGCGGAATGATGGAGGTCCCGTCGTGGCTCAGTGGTTAATGAACCCAACTGGTATCCATGAGGACGCGGGTTCGATACCTGTCCTCGCTCAGTGGATTAAAGATCCGGGGTTGCCATGAGCTGTGGTGTAGGTCATAGACGCGGCTCGGATCCTGCATCGCTGTGGTGGTGGTGTAGGCCGGCAGCTGTAGCTCCGATTCGACCCCTAGCCTGGGAATCTCCATATGCCGTGGGCCTTAAAAAGACAATCAATCAATAAAATAAAGGTGGAATGATTGGCATAGTTGCCATGGGTGGAACAGAGCAGGAGAACACCACCTTTATTCCATAGGGTGTACATATTTCATTACAGGTTTTAAATTCCAAACCAAAAAACAATGCTTCTTAATTACCTTAACTCTCAGACTCATAAACCTGCAGGTCTCCATCATGACTCATACACCAGCTGTCCCCTTGGCCGGGCCCATTTTTAACATCAAAAGATGTTCCCTATCAACTGTGTCCTTGACCTCCACTGAGCTGCATCATTATCGGAAAGCAGGGGTAGAGTTTCTAGCCTATGCTTAACCCAGTCACGCCACACATATTTACCGAGCGCCGCCTACGTGCAGGCACTGAATTGAATTTTCTGGATTCAGAGGCGAGTAAAAAAGACAAGAGTCCTTTCCCTCCTAGAAAAGCTCACAGATCAGTGGAGAGAAAAATAAGCACACAATTACAAATGATCTTAAGTGTTTTGAAGAAAACGAACCAGGTACTACAAAAAAGTTTAGTAACAGGACCTAGTTTTATTTATTTATTTATTTAATTTATTGTCTTTTTGTCTTTTCTAGGGCTGCACCCGCGGCATATGGAAGTTCCCAGGCTAGGGGTCGGATCCGAGCTGCAGCTGCCAGCCTACGCCAGGGCCACAGCTACGCAGGATCCGAGCCACGTCTGTGACCTACACCACAGCTCACGGCAACACCAGATCCTTAACCCACTGAGCAAGGCTGGGGATCGAACCCGCAACCTCATGGTTCCTAGTCGGATTCGTTAACCGCTGAGCCGCAGCAGGAACTCCAGGACCTAGTTTTAAACTGAGAGGCCTGGGAAGACCTGTCTGGAAGTGACCTTAAAGCTGAGAACCTCGAGGTGAAGAGGTGGACGTTGGCCCCTGGGAGGAGCTCACTGGGCACGTGGTCCTCCTCATCCAAAGATTCTGTATTTCTTGGAGGATGACCAGACAAGGACAACTCCTCAGGGCCTTGTTGCTTTCAGAGAGGGGGTCCTGGGAGCCCTGTGTCTTCCTTCACTGTTCGGCCGACACTCGGCTCTCAACCCCTGACTCCCGGCTGCAGCACTTGGGCGAGCACATAGGGTGAGGGCCACTTAGGTCAGCAGTCCAGGTGAGCGGTTTACCTGGCTCCCGTGTGTGTGTGTGGTCTCCACACCTAAGCTGTCAGCTCTTGGAGAGCAAATGGCTCTGCTTTATCCTCTTTGCGTGATGCTCCCAGTGCCTAGAAAAGAGCTTGACGAGGAGCTGCCGTTCAGTGAACACCTGCTTAATTGAACTGGATTTCATCTCAGTGTTTGGTAGTGTCGTAAACATCTGATGGGAGAGAAGAGCCAAAGTAGACAAAGTAAGGATGCTTTAGAGGAGCGAAGATGAAAAGAAATGACATAAAAAGCCGAGGAATGGAAGCACTTACTGAAGTTTCAAGGAAATCTGGCTTGTATGGCTTTGACCGATTCTGTGAAGCCACAGTTCCTTGCTTCTGTCTCCTCAGCTGTAAGATGCAACACTGATTTGATTTAACAGCAGTTTACTTTTTTGAGCATGGGAAGGAGGAGGAGGGCTGCTTTCAATGTATACGTATATTAAAAGCTATATCCTGGAGTTCCCGTCGTGGCGCAGTGGTTAACGAATCCGACTAGGAACCATGAGGTTGCGGGGTCGGTCCCTGCCCTTGCTCAGTGGGTTCACGATCCGGCGTTGCCGTGAGCTGTGGTGTAGGTTGCAGACGCGGCTCGGATCCCGCGTTGCTGTGGCTCTGGCGTAGGCCGGTGGCTACAGCTCCGATTCAACCCCTATCCTGGGAACCTCCATATGCCGCGGGAGCGGCCCAAGAAATAGCAACAACAACAACAAAAAGAGAGACAAAAGACAAAAAAAAAAAAAAGCTATATCCTGCTTTCAGAAACATTAACGTGGTCCCAGAAAGTATGTCTTATTATATTAATTTTTTAAAAATCAGCACCCATCATCACTATTCATGGGACTTAAAATTTATTTACTCTTTTGCCTGCCTCATATACAGTGATTTCTTTTTTCTTTTCTTTTCTTTCTTTCTCTTTTTCTTTCTTTTTCTTTCTTTCTTTCTCTTTTTCTTTCTTTTTCTTTCTTTCTTTCTTTTTTCCTTTCTTTTCTTTCTTTCCTTCCTTCCTTTTTTCCTCACTCTCTTTTGTCCTTTTTTTGTAATAGTTCCTCAAATTCCTTCTAAGAAATTATTCTTCTTCATTAGATACAATCTCCTGAGGTGTATTTTTCTTTTTTGGCCATGCCCACAGCATGCAGAAGTTCCTGGCCCAGGGATCAAACCCATGCCACAGAAGGGACCTAAGCCACTGCAGTGCCAATGCCAGATCCTTAAGTCATCAAGCCACAAAGGAAACTCAAATCTTCTGAGCTATTCGATCAAGGTTCCCAGCTCTCTTCAGGTACGAGGATGGGCACCTGACTAGGTCACTCAGACATTGAAATGATGGTTGAGTGTCGAAAGCCTGGCCAGGGATGGAACTTACTCATTCTAGATCTGGGATGCAGATAAAAAGATTCTGTTCAGAAGATTCTGTTTACAGAGGTCTTGTAAAACTGCCTGTGTTCCCAAGTTAGTTGCTATTATTTATAGCTAAGGAATGCTAAATCATACAGTGCCCTTGACTGTTGGTACATATAGAATTGGAGTTCTTAACCTGAGGTCCGTAGGTGTGGAAATCGTCCATGCATGGGCATCAGGAGGTCTACAAATAGGATATGATTTTTGTATCCGAAGATAAGTGCCTTTTTTTTTTTTTTTTGTGAGTTGGTCTATAGACAGCTTTGGTTAGACTGTCAAAGAAATCCATGGTTGAAAAATAGGTTAGAAACTACCAATCCCAGAACAAGAATTCTTACCTGAAGTCTGTGGGTGAACCTGGATGGGGAAAAGGATATCTTTGTTTTCACTAGTTTCCGTTGACCTTCCTTTCCATTACAAATACAAGCAACACGCCATGGTATTATTAGCAATAGCTGGGACTTTGCCACCAATAGAAATCAGATATTTTCATATCACGTCATGGTGCTACAGATATCTCTAATGTAATGTACATTTCTCACTACTTTAAAATGACAGTGTTAGTGGACCCACAGCTAGGTGTCATTATTCAATGTGTTCATAAAAAAGTATAGGGTTCCCACTGTGGCTCAGCAGTAATGAACCAGACTAGGAGCCACGAGGATGCAGGTTCGATCCCTGGCTTTGCTCAGGGGGTTAGGGATCTGGTGTTGCCATGAGCTGAGGTAGAGGTTGCAGATGCCATGGGCTCAGATCCTGTGTTGCTGTGGCTGTGGCATAGGTTGGTAGCTCCAGCTTTGATTGGACCCCTAGCCTGGGAACTTCCATATGCCATGGAAATTAAAAAAAAAAAAAAAAGTACATATAACACTTGCTCATCAGATACTTTAATATTTTATAACTGTATCTCAATATGTTCAGCTTCCTTTGCAATCCTGTATGCTTTATTTTATCTAAATCATTATCCTGAGAAGAGGTCCCAGAGCTTCATCAGACTGCCAAGGGGCTGGTACTACAAAAATGTTAATAGCCCCCTTGAGAAAAACTTGATAGGACTGTCTTCCAGCCTTACCTGTACTGGTTTTACAAAGCGAGTTTCTATCCTGCAATTCCTCACTTCTCAACTTGACATATTGGTTTCCAGCCTCGCGACCTCTGATTTTTTCCGAAGCAGCAGGCATTACCTGTGGTCAAGAGAAACACACATACTTACATGAATCAGAAGAGAGAAACAAAAGCAAAAAATAATAATCAATTTTTTTAAATAAAGAGAAAGAGAGAGAGAGAGAGATGGAATAGTAAATCCATGGAGACAGAAAGCAGACTAGTGGTTGCCAGGGGCTGGAGCAGGGAGGGGGGACGAGAGGTGATGGGTTCATGGATACAGAGTTTTCTTCAGGGCTGATGGAAATGCTAGGGAACCAGCAAGAGATGATGGCTGCAGGGCACGGCCCTGTGAATGTACTAAATGCCATCGAATCAGACAGTGTAAAAGGGCCAATTTTATGTTACGTGAATTCTATCTCAATAAAACATAAGACCAAGGAATCAATACAGAAGTTAAAAGGAAACTCCATTATAAAGTTGCCTGGGAAGTCAAGGCCCTCCTTAAGGGAATACAGAAAAGAGATCCCGAAGTTGCATGATGTTTGGTTTCCTCTCTCCCACCACGGCCCACCCACCCCTCGAGTTGCTCATGTACACTGCAATTTTCGATCACTTGGGAAATTGCTAATGTGTACTTTAGCCTACACATTAAATTCTGGTTTGCACTTATGCATATTAAAACACACCACTAAATACTCATCTGACAAGCTATATTTTAAACCTCAAACAAGGTTTTATTGTGTCTGGATGCATTTTAATACACCTACTAAATTTTAGCTGGAGTGAAAAACAGCTGGCCGTCATGATGGATAAGGGAGGGGACCATCTCTCCCATCCTGTCCTACACACCCTGCTTCCACCTGGGGGACAAGGGACTGGCAGCCCGGACCGCCCGAGAACTCTAGAGAACTTTCGGGAAAAGACCTCCCACACGATCCGAGGGTCAGGATCGGAGAGGTCACTGAAAGGCTTCCCAGCCCGGTAACTCCAGGACCTCAGGGTCCCTGCCCGCCTCCACCAGAGGAGACAGGGCTTAGCCTCCCACAAGGCCTCTGGCATCCTTCGTAATGCCCCCTCTGCCCAGGTCGTGGAATCCTTTCCCTGCTCACCAACCCTTGTCTCCATGCAGCCTGCAGGGTAGTGCCCAAGCCTCTCAGCCCAGAACTGCCATTTTTTGAGGGCCCGGCCCATGGAGAGGGCTGGGTTAGGCTTCCTGTCAAGTGTCTCTTAAGTGATGCTTTGGAACAGCGCTACATAGTCGTTTCAAGGCCACTTAGAGGTGAGGAAATGAGGCGTAGGGTCATTCCTAGTCGCACACTGGCCAAGCCCTCCCGCGTTTCCTTTCCATCCTCCCTCTGCCACTCCTGGACTTCCTCGGCCAGCGTCCCCTGGCTGTGTCACAAGGGGCCTCTGCTCCAAATGCCTCTCCCCTCCACGTCCCAAATGCCCCCATTCATCAGGGGAAGCCCTCCCCTTGGCCAAGAAGATTTCTCAGCCCCCAGGGCTCCTGCGGCCTCTGAATCCCATTATGCCACTGACAGTGGGCAGGGGTCGCCTGGCGCGCGGGCTCTATCTTGCCTCCCCCTCTGCCCCATCCGCTCTCTTAAGCAAAATTCTCACTGAAGGCAGGGACTGTGTCTTTTTCCTCTTTGTATTTACTGCAGTCCCTGGTAGGATTGAGAGATGGAAAACTGCTTGATTCTCTCAATCAGCAGGAGATTGATTTTTTTTTTTCAGGCCAAAGCACTGAGTCTATTTCCCAGCTTCTGTACCTCTTTTCCCCCCTGGAGAAGTCTGACAGGCCTCCAAGTCACTCTACACAGCCTGCGGGGCACAGGTGAGCCCAGCCTCGCTTAGAGCTTTCTCCTGGTGACCCCACCCTGCTTCCTCTGTATCTGGAAGATGGAACAGGCTCTTTTTTCCCTTTACGTGTCCAGTGACATCACCCTTTGCAGACAGGGACAGAGGGACACTCATGGCAATTGAAGTATGGCTGCTTATTCAGAGAATGAGCAGCTCGTGCCCCGTCTCCTGGTGTCTGGGGGCTGTTGAGGCGGGTGCTATGGGGATCGTGTTGGCAGCAAGAATGGGTTCAGTGGCCTTAAGTGCCCACAGGAGAGGATGGGGCCTTGGGGTGGGGGAATTGGTTGGAAGGCAGAGCTGCCTGCGTCACGTGATTTCAGTGATGCTATAAGACCGCAAGTGTCGCCAGCCGTGTCCCTTTGAGCTTGTGATGGGTTCTTCTCCTTTCTGTGTTCAAAATTCCTATCATTTCAGTTCTTCTCTGTTTTATTTCTTTTTGCTTTTTTTTTTTTTTTTTTTTTTTTTTTTGCTTTTTAGGGCTGCACCCACGGCATATGGAAGTTCCCAGGCTAGGGACTGCATCGGAGCTATACCTGCCGGCCTACACCACGGTCACAGCCATGCAGGATCCGAGCCATATCTGCGACCTACACTACAGCTCCTGGCAACACCGGATCCCTAACCCACTGAGCGAGGCCAGGGATCAAACTTGCGTCCTCAGAGATACTAGTTGGATTCGTTACCGCTGAGCCACAACAGGAGCTCCTCTTCTCTGCTTTAGATCGTGTGGCTTCTTCCTTTTTACACTGTCTTGCCTTAGATGCACATGTCGGGAAGATTAATTGGAGGTGGAGGATGAATGAGGGACACTGGTTTTCTGGGAAGATGGGCCCAGCTGGGGAAGGGCAAGAAGGGCCAGAATGAATAGGCTTCACCCAACTTCTGCAGAGGACTAAGTGTCACTTTGGTGACACTTTGGCAGGTACAGGCCATCAGAAGAACAGAACAGGTAGTGCAGGAGGAGAGTAGGAGAGTACGGAAATGTCCACAGGGGAAAAGGCATAAGGTGAGTGAGAAGAGGATGCAGAAAGCATTGGACACAGGTCAGCCTGCCCAGCTCCCTGAGATGGGACATGGCCAAGCTGGCCCAACACCAGACCATGGCTATCCTTCCCCCACAATGACAGGCTGAAGATGAGCGTTTAGTGGGTATCGGGTGGAACCTGAGGGGGAGAAGGAGCTACCAGCGAAGAGCTCCCTGCAGGCAGGACGTCGGAAGGAGGGATGTCATCAGTTCCCACCAGAGGGCACGGCTCCAATCCAGCCTTTGCGGGGAGGGGAGAGAAGTGGAGGGGCGGCCTTCAAAAGCAAGCAGCCTCGAAGTTGCCATCGTGGCACAGTGGTTAATGAATCCAACTAGGAACCATGAGATTGCAGGTTCGATCCCTGGCCTCGCTCAGTGGGTTAAGGATCCAGCATTGCCATGAGCTGTGGTGTAGGTTGCAGACACGGCGCAGATCTGGCATTGCTGTGGCTGTGGTGCAGGCCAGCAGCTACAGCTTCGAGGGAACCTCCATATGCCACAAGCATGGCCCTAGAAAAAATGGAAAAAAAAAAAAAAAAGCCAGCAGCCTCTGTAGCAGGGGGACTGGAAGACTAAGGTTTCTCCATGGAGAGATCTAGTTACACGTTAGGAACAGAGTCAAGAACAAGGCAGAAGCACATCCTGTTTCACGAGAAAAACAAGGTCTTCAAAAGCAGATGTTCTGGATTGGTTTTTTTGTGGCAAAATACATATACCTGGAGTTCACCGAGGGCCTAGTGGTTAAGGATTCGGTATTGTCACTGCTGTGGCTTGGATGTACTCTCTGGTCCAGGAACTTCCTCGTGCCCCAGGCATAGCCAAAAAAAAAAAAAGTAACATAAAATTTACCGTTTTGACCAACTCAAAGTGTATAATTCAGTGGCGTTAATTATACTCACAGTGCTATGCAGCCATCATTGCTGTCTAGTTCCAGAACATTTTCATCATCCTAAATAGAAACCCAGTATCCAGCAAGCAGTCACTCGCATTCCGCCTCCTCATCAGCTCCTGGCTGCCACTAATCTGCTTTCTGTGTCTCTGGATTTGCCTTTGCTGGACATGTCATATAAATGGAATCATATGACAGGTAACCTTTTGTGTCTGGCCTCTTTCACTTAGCATGAGGTTTGCAAGGTTCATCCACGCTGTAGCATGTTATGGTTGATTTCACGTGTCAACTTTACTGGGCATAGGATGCTCAGATATTTGGTTAGACATTGTTTCTGGGTATGTCTGTGAAAGTGCTTCTGGATGAGATGAGCATTTAAATGGTAGATTGGATAACGCTGATTGCCCTCCCCAGCGTGGGTGGGCTTTGTCCAATCCACTGACGGGCAGGATAGAACAAAAAGGCTGAGCAAGGGAGAATTTGTTCTCTCTCAGCCTGACTGTTTTCAAGCTGGGATACTGGTCTTTGGACTTGGACTTAGCCTGGAAATCATACCATTGACTTTCCTGATTCTTAAGCCTTTGGATTCGAACTAGAACTGTACTATTGGCTCTCCTGAGTATTAGCTTCCAGACTGCAGATCTTGGGAGGTACAAGCCACCATAACCATGGGAGATAATCCCTTATATATATATGCATCACATAATATTAATATATATAAATATATTAATATGTTATGCATTATACTTCTATTGGTAGGCGAAACATAGGTATATAGATTTACTAATATTAATATATTTAATATATAACATGTTATAGGTTATATGATATATATGCCCAGATATATATATAGCCATATATATATCTACATATATATATGTATGTGTGTATGTGTGTGTGTATATATATATATATATAAATATATATATCCTATTAGTTCTATTTCTTTGGCGAATCATAATACGTAACATGTATCAGTTCTTCATTTCTTTTAATGACACAATAATAGTCCATTGTATTCTGTTTATCCATTCACCACTTGATGGGCATCTGGCAACCCAGATGCCCAGTTTTTTTTCTTTTTCTTTTTTGTCTTTTTAGGGCCACACCTGCAGCATATGGAGGTTCCAAGCCTAGGGGTCGAATTGGAGCTGTAACCGCTGGCCTACGCCACAGCCACAGCAAAGCCAGATCCAGATCTGAGCCACATCTGTGACCTACACCACGGCTCACTGCAATGCTTGATCCTTAACCCACTGAGCAAGGCCAGGGATCGAACCTGCATCTTCATGGATGCCAGTCAGGTTCGTTTCCACTGAGCCACGACGGGAAATCCTGCACTAGGTTTTGAATCCTGGTTAAATGGAGTCGCTTCACCTCTCTAGGCACCTGTTTCATCATATGTTACTTCTTCTTTTTTTTTTTCTGTCTTTTTAGGGCTGTACCTGAAGCACATGGAAGTTCCCAGGCTAGGGGTCAACTCGAAACTAGAGTTGCCAGCCTACACCACAGCCATAATGATGCCAGATCCTAGCTGCCTCTGTAACCTACACTGCAGCTTGTGGCAACACCGGATGCTTTAACATACCTGCCTCCTCCTAGATACTAGTCAGGCTCTTATCCTGCTGAGCCACAATGGGAACTCCACATGAGACTTTCTCATGAAGGGTAAATGAGATAAAGCATGTAGGAGCCTGACATAGCAGGGCAATCAACAAGGGCATTCCTTAACTGGAATCAGGACCAAGATCAGAGTGGGCCCAATAGCAGAGCTAACCTGCAATAGATCTAAGTTCCTTAAATTCCTCCGCAGATCAGAACTGGGCTCAGAGTCAGGGCAGGTTGGACACCTGCTGGTGGAGGACAAGAGGTCTCAGTTCTGAGGGAAGGAGACTGACTCCTTCCTTGCTCTGCTGCCTCTCCCTAGCACACCCACTTGGAGAACGGAGGTCCTAAATCAGGACCCCAGAACTTGAGTGTGCCTCTGTTTCAGTGTCTTAGGTCAATAAATATTGTGAGGAAATATCTCACATTTAAACTGTTAGAAATACATTTTGCAGGTGTTCGAAAGCTAAGGCACACACTGCCATCGTAGCTTATCCTATCGTAGAAATAAGTCCTCTTCGGGCATGTTTACAACTTTCGTTCAGCTTCTTCTATAGCATGCACTCACATTACATAAAAATTGTGAAAAAATAATACCTGTCATTCCCTAAATCACAGTAATTTCAGATGTTACACTTACCTTCACTTTTTTTTTAATGTTCTATAACTGTTAATGTTGCTCTCATAGATGTCATAAAAGGCAACCTGAAAATTGAGTTTAAATGCACCGACTCTTCTGTGCTAAAGGCACACAGACAGAATAGCTTACTCTGCAGTCATGTGTGACCAATTCAATGGCCAACCTAAGAGCACTGGTCTGGGGCTTGCAAGGCCCCACATGCAAGTGGGACCAAGAACATGTCCCTTGACTGCTCTGAGCCTCCGTTTGCTCATCTGTGCAGTTCATTCATTCAGCAGCACTCTCTGAGGACCACAGTGAGCCACGCACTGGGCGAGCCTCTGGGGTTACAGAAAAGACTAAGCCCTATGTCCCCTACTCTCAGAAACCCAGAGCCAAGCAGGGAAGTAGCTGACACACCCAATGCCTTACTCTGTGCCAGAGGTTCTTCTTGCATTTCGTACATGTTAGCTCATCAGATCCTTCCAACAACCTCCAAGTGGAGAGTATTATTCATACTATTATTATCTTCATTTCACAAATTAGGAAACTAAAGCACAAGATTGTGCAGCAACTTACCTGGCTAGTCAAGAGCAAATCTAGGCAGTCTGCCTTTAAGAGACCACCTTGTAGCCGCTATGAAAAACAGCATGGAGATTCCTTTTAAAAAAATGAAAATAGAACTACCATATGATCCAGCAATTCCACTCCTGGGTATATATCAGAAGGAAACAAAAAACACTAATTCAGAAAGATTCATGCACTGCAATGTTCATAGCAGCACTATTTCCAACAGCCAAGACATGGAAGCAACCCAAGTGCCCATCAACAGACAACTGAACTAAGAACACGTGATATATAGGAGTTTCCACTGTGGCTCGGGGGTTAAGAACCTCACATAGTATCCGTAAGGGTGCAGGTCCAATACCCGGCCTCACTCAGTGGCTTTAGGATCTGGTGTTGCCACAAGCTGTGGCGTAGTTCACCGATGCAGCTTAGATATGATGTTGCTGTGGCCATGGTGTAGGCCAGCAGCTGCAGCTCTGATTTGACCTATAGCCTGGGAACTTCCATATGCCATAGATGCAGCCGTAAAAAGCCAAAAAAAAAAAAAAAAAGATTTGATAGGTAAATAGATCAATAATGGAATATTACTCATCCATAAAAAGAATGATATACTGCCATTTGCAGCAATGTGAATGGACTTAGAGAATATTATCCTTAGTGAACTACATCAGAGAAAGACACATACTTTATGATATCATTTATATGTGGAATCTTAAAAAGATTACAAATAAATGTATATGCAAGTAGAAACAGACTCACAAGTGTAGAAAACAAACTTGTGCTTACCAAAGGGGGGAAGGAAAGGGGGAGGGGCAAATTAGGGGTATGGGATCAATGGGTACAAACTACAACACAAAACAGGTAAACAGAGTTCCCGTCGTGGCACAGCAGAAATGAATCCGACTAGGAACCATGACGTTGCGGGTTTGATCCCTGGCCTTGCTCAGTGGGTTAAGGATCTGGCGTTGCTGTGAGCTGTGGTGTAGGTCGCAGACGCAGCTTGGATCCTGCATTGCTGTGGCTCTGGCGTAGGCTGGCAGCTGCAGCTCTGATTGGACCCTTAGCCTGGGAACGTCCATATGCCACAGGAAAAGGCAAAAAGACAAAAAAAAAGGTAAGCAACAGGGATTTACTGTATAACACAGGGAATTATGCCCATTATCTTTTAATAACTTCTAATGACATATAATCTGCAAAAATACTGAATCATGGTGTTCCCTGGTGGCTAATTTGATTCCTCATTGCCACTACTGTGGCTCGGATTCAATCCCTGGCCCCAGAAAATTCTGCATGCCATGGGCACAGCCCAAAAAATATATATATATACATACTGAATCACTATACTATATATCTGAAACTAACACAATACTGTAAATCAACTAAACTTCAATTAAAAAAAAAAAGTCTGCTCTGTTACGCAGCACAGATTTTGCCCCAGTGCATATATTCATATAATAGACATCAATGCAGATAACACAGGAGCATAGAGCAGAGCAATTGATTTTACTTGAATGAAGTTAAGGAAGGAATCAGACATGACTATGTGTCTTGGCCAAGAAATGTGAACAGAGTCTCATCCAGCAGAGATGGGGGGAAAAATCCGTAAGGGCAAAACTCTAGAGGGAGGCAAGCGCCTGGCCTGGGGAATATGAAGAAAGTCCTGGGGAAAGGGCAGGACTGCACAGGTGAGAATGAGGGAGAAAGGTACAGGCCCTTCTAGTTCTTACTCCTGTGCCTTACCTACAAATTGTGTCTCCAGTCCTTCATTCAAGGACCCGCAATGCTTGTCTGTACATCAACAACCCCACTGGGGTTAAGGAAGCATATACTTCCCTTTTGCACCACCCAGACTTCCTTCAGCCACTTCCTGTGAGGTGCTGGATATTTCAATGTGCATATTTTGAACATCTGCTATTTACTGAGCAAACATGTTGAGCATTAACTCAACGCCCAGCATCCTCTTCATTCCTACTGCACCGTGGTGAGAGAAGCAGGGTCTCCTATCTTGCCTGCAGGCTCTGCTTTCAACAATCCGTGTCCCCTCTGTGTGTGGCATTAATTTCATCACTGATTTCCTAAGCTCTCTCCCACGTTCATGGCCAACCACAGCTTCCAGCTCAAACCCTGTCCTGTTTAGCATGGCATTCAGCACGTTTCCCATAATTTTTTTTTTTTTAATCTTTTTAGGGCCCCACCTGAGGCATATGGAGGGTCCCAGGCTAGGGGTCAAATCGAAGCTACAGCTGCCAGTCACAGCAATGCAGGATCCTAGCCATGTCTTCGACCTACACCACAGCTCATGGCAACACTAGTTCCCCAACCTACTGTAACCCACTGAGCGAGGCCAGGGATCAAACCTGTGTCTTTAAGAATACTAGTCAGATTCGTTTCTGCTGAGTCAGGCTAGGAACTCCTTTTTTTTTTTTTTTTTTTCCCATTGTTTGTGATTTTACCTTCAACCTCACCTCCTGCCCCTCTCCACCTCTCCATCCTCACCCCTCCTACCCCAAGACCCAGCCCACCCCAAACCACTCCCCATCCAAAAAGCATGCACCACTGCCTTTGTGACAGCCCCAGACAGCTGTCGCCCTTTCCCCCAAAAGTTCTCTGCTCTTACCTGTGTGGCAATACTCATCTGATCATCCAGTCACCTCTGCAACATTTAGCGATATTTCCCCAAGGTTCATCTGGCCTGCTTTTCATATGGTCACAAATGCACACCCATCTAGTGACCATAATAAAACAAGGCTTGTTAATTTACAAATATTGACACAGGGTTAGGTGGTCAGTACTTACAAAGAAATATACGGCTTTTTAGTACATTTTCCTTAATAGTCTGAAGAAATCATTCACCAAATACGTACTGAGCACTTCCTCTGTTCCTTGCACATGCTGGGTACTGGTGACAGAGCAGGGGACAAGACCGGTGAGGAGACCGCTATCCAGAGCTTACAAAATCTTCTGGGTGGGGAATCAGATAAACACAGAAAAGAAAGAAACCTGACCATGAGAGGCTCTGGTAACACCTCATCAGCAAGAATGCATCAGCAGGAAAGGATTCCACAACTGGAGGGAGCAGCTTAGATTAAGGCAAGGTCGGCTTCTCGGAAGAGGTGTCCTTTGCACGGACTTCTCCACAACCAGCCATGAAAACGGGAACAAGAGCACATCCTGGGCCAAGGGGACAGCGAAGGCCAAGGTCTGGATGTGGGAAAGGGCTCGGTGGGTATTTGAAACAGAAAAAAAGCAGAGCGTGGCTTCTGTGAAAAGTTGAGAGCCGGAGAGCTGGGGCTGTTTTAACAATCAATGAGAGAAAGCGTGTGGAGTGTTTAGTGGATGCTCACTAAACGCTCTCAATCCTCATCAGCATCCTTTGCGTTTGCAGAGTTAGACAGATCATGCAGGTCACTGCAGCCCAGGGTAGGAAATCTGGGTTTTAACCTAAAAATAACTGCGAGTCACGGATGCACATTTGCAGGTAAGTGACATGATCTGATTTATTGTTTTAAAAAGATACCCTGGAGTTCCTGTCGTGGCCCGGGAGTTAACGAATCTCACTAGGATCCACGAGGATACAGGTTCAATCCCTGGCCTTCCTCATTGGGTTAAGGATCCGACGTTGCTGTGGGCTGTGGTGTGGGTCACAGGTGCGGCTCAGATCCAGTGCTGCTGTGGCTGTAGTGTAGGCTGGCAGTTACAACTCCGATTCATCTCCTAGCCTGGGAACCTCCATATGCCATGAGTGTGACCCTAAAATAAGTAAAGAAATAAATAAAAAGATCCCTGGCTGCTCGGTGGGGAGATATTAGCGTGGGACAAGAGTGGAAGCAGGGTGGGTGGTGAGTGAGGGGGTGTTTATAAGAATCTGGATCTTAACAACGTAAAATATCTGAACTCCCATCTCTTAGGTTGATCTTAATACAACTCATAAAACAATGAAATTGTATGTACTTTTGAGGTGACTACCCACTTTTGACAGAAATGCTTGTATCTTCTGACGTTCATGTTTAATGATGGACAATGCTGCTTTCTCGAGAATGCTGCTGGGGTTTTTGCAACACCAAAGACCAGTTCTGATTCTCCAGGCACCAGCTGGGTGGCCCGCAGCTCATTTCACTTCTGACACTAATAACCCAGTGTTCGCATCAGATCCCACAAGTTAAAGGGCACAGTTCCACCAGACCGGCCTCACTTCAGATGCCAGTCACAAGTCCCAAGGCACCTGTAGTTCTGACTGACTGGCTATAAGTTGGGAGTTCTCACCACCCCCTCTTCAGGTTTGATAATTTGCTGGAATGGCTCACGGAACTCAGGAAGACACTTCACTTACTATTATTGATCCATGATAATCGCTGGAGCTCAGGAACAGCCAAATGGAAGAGATGCAGAGGGCCAGGAAGCAGAGGGCAGTGCATGAAGGTTTCTGGGCATGCCACCCTCCCAGTACCTCCATGTGTCACTGAACCAGAAGCTCTCTAAACCCTGTTGTTTAAGGGTCTCTTTTTTTTTTTTTTCCTGGAGGTCTCATTGTATAGACATGATGGGTTATTAAGTCAATTGCTAGCCCTTCTCCCCTCCTGGAGGTTGGGAATGAGGCTAAAAGTGCCAGGCTTCTAATCAAGATGTAGTCTTTCTGGCAACATGCCCCATCCTGAAGCTATCTGGAGACCCACTGAAGGTACCTCATGAGAACAGAAAACATTCCCTGCATCCCCATCACTCAGCAATGCAGTCCCTGCTGTAGCCCAGTGGGTTAATGAGCCGGCTTGTCTGTGGCTTTGCTGGTTTACAGGGGGTTAAGAATCCAGTATTGCTGCAGCTGTGGCATAGGCTGCAGCTCCAGCTCAGATTTGATCCCTGGCCCAAGAACTTCCATATGCTGCAGGTGAAGCCAAAAAAAAAAAAAAAAAAAAATGTATTTCCTATCACTCAGGAAATTCCAAAGGATTTTGGAATTCTGTGTCAGGAACTGGAAATATACTTCTGATTATGCGACACCCACCATTGGACCAATATAAATACTTGATCTATTTGATCTGAGAATAATACTCTTGGTCATGGCATCTAAACGAAAATATGTCAATGGTCTATAAATAACTGCTCAGATCTGCTGTGCCAGGTATTTTGTAACAGCTCACTCACTTCCCTGGGTATTACCTTCATAAGACCATTAGCTTCCAAAGGACAGAGCTGATGATTTTTTTTGGTCTTTGTTTTGGCAAACGCTTAGCACAGTTCCTACCACATAGTAGGTCCTCAATAAATGTTTCCCAAGTGCACTGACGAACACCATGTGTTATGGACTGACTGCCTGGGTCCCCTTCCTGATTTGTATGTGGAAATCCTGACCCCTAACGTGGTAGTATTAGGAGGTAGAGCCCTTGAGAGAGAGCGAGGTCGTGACTATGTCTCACTCTCCGTGGACGGGATCTGTGCCCTTAGAAGAAGGGGGAACAGCCTGCAGGCACCCACCAAGGAAGGCCAGGGGAGAATACAACCCACGGAAGAGGGCCAACAAGGACTCAGCCAGGCTGGCACCCTGGTCTCCAACTTCCAGCCTGAGAAATAAATGCCTGTTTGGGCCCCATCTGTAGCATATGGAAGTTCCCAGGCTAGGGGTCAAATGAGAGCTAGAGCTGGCGGTCTCTGCAGCTGTAGCTCCGATGCTATGCAGGCCACAGCAACACTGGATCCAAGCTGCAGCTGTGCCCTACGCCACACCTCATGGCAACGCCGGATCCTTAACTCACTGAGTGAGGCCAGGGATTGAAGCCCCAGCCTCATGGAGACTATGTCGGGTTCTTAAGCCACTGAACCACAATGGCAATGCCAATGCCTGTTGTTTCCACCACTCATCCCGTGGTGTTTGTTACAGCAATCCGAGATGACGGAGACATTATAGAAGCACCTTAGTATGATACAGTCCAATCCCTCAAGGAGCTTGTAATCCATTTGGGAAGAAAATAGAGATGCAAATACCTAAATGTTAATTATCTGCAAAACCCTCATGGGAGTGAGGTGCTCAGACTTCGGGGGTAACCTGGGTTCTGAGCACACTGGCTGTGTGCCCCTTGGAGAGTTACTCCACCTCTCTGAGCTTTCCTGCCACTTTCTGTGAAGGGTGGCTATGAGAAGTAGATAATCCACATAAAGTGCTTAGATCAGTGCCTGGAACACAGAAAATGCTATCTATTTAAACCCCAAAGAGGGTATGATTTTTTGTGCTGAGTAGCACTGATGTCAAGGCTGAAGTGTTTGTTTGGGTTAATAATAAACAAGATAAATAATGAGATGACGGAATGCATGTATGGTTTGGCATCCCGTGAATCCTGGAGGCTTGACAGCAACCCGCCCAGAGGTCTCCTGTCTTCAAAAGAGCAACTGGCATTGGCAGCCCCCTCCAAGACACAGGGACCTTGGCTGAGTCCTCCCTGGGTCCCTGCTGTGGAGTGGCAGCTTGGCAAGGATCCAGGGCATGGCTGCGCCTGAACCACCTCCAAGAAGCCACTCACTCTGCTTCTGGCTGGAGGGTGGTTTGGGTGACCACGAGTGCCAATTTTAGCTGGGCGCTGGCCACGTGTTGGCAGAGAGGCTCTGGGAAAATGTGACCTCTTGTTTCATTAAATCCTGCCTGGGCCCATTGCCAGAGCTGGCTTTTGGCCCCCTCCATGGAGCTGGTGCAGCGCAATGAAGCAGTGGCTGCTTCTCAGGGAGACTGATTCACTCGCCTGGGGTCCTACACAGGTGATTAGTGACAAGGAGGCCACCGCTGCCCACCTCACTCCTCCTGCAGCTGGAACGTGGTGCCCTCCCAGCACATTCCCTTGTTGCCTTGGCAATACCAAGCTTTTCAAAAGCTTCAACAAGGCTCACAGCCAGTCCAGCCTGCCTCTCTCAGTCTCACCCCAACCCCTTCCAACCATAGTATCAAAGGAAGGTTGTACTTCCAAAAATCCAGTTGGGTTAGTCCAGCTTCTCCATAAAGGTGGTGTGTGAAGCCCCTGACACATGAAATTCTTCAACCACACTGCAAATGCTACTGACACATTTCTAGATCATGACACTATCGCATAAACTGGACATGATTATGGGGTGAAGTGCCCATCTTCCAATGCTTGTCTTTGCGCTCAAAGTCAAGTTCAATTCAGCCTGCTGCTCTTCCCCTCAATCATCTTTTATTCCTTTTCTCTATTTGTGGAATATGTCACTTAAATTGGAATTTATCCAATATCTTCCGTTTGGTGTACGGAGGCAGAAGGTCATGATGACAGAGTCTGAGTTGGAATCTCAGCCTCATCGTTTACTAACAGGTGACCTGGAGCAAGTTCCATAAACTCTCCGATGCCTTATCTGTAAAAATGGGGCTTTTATGAAGCACAAATGAGATCATATGTGTAAAAGACTTCAGAGAGCACCTGAAACGTAGGAAACACTCATTGAATGGTTGCCACTAATATTCTTTTTGTATTGTTTTGCTTTCTAGGGCTGCACCTGCAGCATATGGAGGTTCCCAGCCTAGGGGTCGAATCAGAGCTACAGCAGCTGGCCTACACCCCAGCCACAGCACCTCAGGATCCAAGCCACGTCTGTGACCTACACCACAGCTCATGCCAACACTGGATCCTTAACCCACTGAGCAAGGCCAGGCATCAAACCTGCATCCTCATGGACACTGGTCAGATTCGTTTCTGCTGAGCTACAAGGGAACTCCACCAATAACATTCTTATTCCCAAAGCCTCTGGTCAATCATTCATGTCATTACCCCTTTTCCTTCTTTAGCTCCACTCCTTACAAACATAACAGGCATTTAGTTCATTCACTTATCAGATTTTTTAATGGAAAAGTTAAGTACTTTAAAAAAAAAAAAAAAAAAAAAAAGAGTTCCCGTCGTGGCGCAGTGGTTAACGAATCCGACTAGGAACCATGAGGTTGCGGGTTCGATCCCTGCCCTTGCTTAGTGGGGTAAGGATCCGGCGTTGCCATGAGCTGTGGTGTAGGTCGCAGATGTGGCTCGCATCCCGCGTTGCTGTGGCTCTGGCGTAGGCCGGTGGCTATAGCTCCGATTCGACCCCTAGCCTGGGAACCTCCATATGCCGTGGGAGCAGCCCAAGAAATGGCAAAAAGACAAAAAAAAAAAAAAAAGAGTTCCCATCATGGCTCAGTGGAAATGAATCTGACTAGCATCCATGAGGATGCAGGTTTGACCCCTGGCCTCACTCAGTGGGTTAAGGATCCGGCATTGCCATGAGCTGTAGATTGCAGATGTGGCTCGGATCCTGTGTTGCTGTGGCTGTGGTATAGGCCAGCGGTTACAGCTCCAATTCAACCCCTAGCCTGGGGACCTCCATATGCTGCAGGTACAGCCCTAAAAATACCAAAAAAAAAAAAAAGTACTTTAATGTATGATGATGATAAAATAATATTAAATAGGAGCAGTTAATATTTATTTAGTGTTTTCTGCGTGCCAGGCTCTGTGCTCAGCTACTTACACATATCATTTCATTTAATCTTCATATTTAATGGTTTCCAAAGGCTGGACAAGGACCAGTGCTAGTGCAAGACTAAAGTTGTCACCAGTCAAAAAAAAAAAAAAAAGACATTGGAAAATATTTTTCTTTAAAGATATGTTCATTTAAAGAAATTAAACCTTCTTAGGAGTTCATGTTGTGATGCAGCGGAAATGAATCTGACTAGGAACCATGAGGTTGAGGGTTTGATTCTGGCCCCGATCAGTGGGTTAAGGATCCAGTGTTGCCGTGAGCTGTGGTGTAGGTCACAGATGTGGCTTGGATCTGGCGTAAATGTGGCTGTGGTGTAGGCTGGCAGCTGTAGCTCTGATCAGACAGACCCCTAGCCTGGGAACTTCTGTATGCCATGGGTACAGCCAGCCCTAAAAAAAAAAAAGACACACACACAAAAACAAACCCTTCTTATATTTTGGTATTAAAATACCCTTCCTTTTATGGTGAGAGTAGATGATAGTTTATTTTTCAGAATATTCCCACTTGGAAAAAACAAAAGATTGGCAATGCTGTATTACTCACTAGATGGTTTTTGATCCATTAAATCCAATAGTCTAAAATCTGTTCCTCACCACAGTTCTGATGGGTAGATATTATTATTCCCACTTTGCAAAGGAGACGATAAGGCTCAGAGACATTATGGCCTGCCCAAGGTCACACAGCTAGCAAAAGGCACAGCCTAACATCCTAGCTTTTAAGTCCTTAATGAGTACCTAATTGAGTACCTCCTGGAGTTCCCATCATGGCTCAGCAGTAATGAACCCAACTAGGATCCATGAGAACACAGGTTTGATCCCTGGCCTTGCTCAGTGGGTTAAGGCTCCGGCATTGCCGTGAGCTGTGGTGTAGGTCACAGATGTAGCTCAGATCCTGCATTGCTGTAGCTGTGACTATGTATGGCGTAGGCCAGGAACTGTAGCTCCAATTCGACCCATAGCCTGGGAGCTTCCATATGCCATGGGTATGGCCCTAAAACGACAAAAAAGTAAAAGTAAAAAGAAATAAAGTAAAATAAAATATTGAGTACCTACTGCATGTAGGACACACATCTCATTTCTTCCTCTTAGATGCCCTGTGAAGAGGTGTGATTCCTTATTTTATAGAATACTGGAACTTGGGTGATCCAGGAATTTGCCAAGGTCCTAGAGTCTGAAAATAAGAGAGCAAGACTGAAGCATAGAATTCTCTGATTCTGATTCCTGTTCTCTTTGTACCTATCACGCGCCAGACACCCTGAAGCCCGCCACAAACAGCTAAAAAATGTACTCAGGCCTCAGGGGGCTCACAATCTCAACAAAGAGACATTCAAACAACTTATCACAACACCCTGATAAGCACCATACGGAAGTGGGTCCAAGGTACTTTGAGAGCACCAATGAAGGAGAACTCTATCTTAAGGCCTTTGAAAACATATGACAATACTGTAGTATCTTGTTATATTGTATGTTTTTTTTTCTTTTTATGGCTGCACCTGCAGCATATGGAAGTTCCCAGGCCAGGGGTCGAATTGGAGCTGCAGCTGGGTCCTAGGCCACAGCCGCGGCAACACTAGATCCGAACCGCATCTGCAACCCACACCACAGCTCCAGGCAATGCTGGATCCATAACCCACTGAGTGAGACCAGGGGTTGAACCTGCATCCTCACGGAGACAATGTCAGGTCCTTAACCCACTGAGCCACAATGGGAACTCCATCTATATTGTATTTTAAAAGAACCACATAGGAAATGTAGGGTTTCATGTGACTGCTTTTTATGAACAGTTGACAGGATATCTTTTTCATTAAGAGCAAATTTCCTGTATTATAATATGATGCCCTGATTAGTCATTTGATGAGGAGGTTCTGGGACCCTATAGGCTAACACATTTTATTCTGAATGTTGAAAAAAAATTTTAATCATAAAAAAGGCATCAGGAGTTCCCATCGTGGCACAGTGGTTAACGAATCTGACTAGGAACCACGAGGTTGCGGGTTCGATCCCTGCCCATGCTCAGTGGGTTAACGATCCGGTGTTGCCGTGAGCTGTGGTGTAGGTGGCAGACGCGGCTCGGATCTGGCATGGCTGTGGCTCTGGCATAGGCTGGCAGCTACAGCTCCAATTGGACCCCTAGCCTGGGAACCTCCATATGCCACAGGAGCAGCCCAGAAATGGCAAAAAGACCAAAAAAAAAAAAAAAGGCATCAGAGTTCCTGTCATGGCTCAGTGGTTAGTGAATCAGACTAGGAACCATGAGGTTGCAGGTTTGATCCCTGGCCTCGCTCAGTGGTTTAAGGATCTGGTGTTGCCATGAGCTGTGGTGTAGGTTGCAGATGTGGCTCAGATCTGGCATGGCTGTGGCTCTGGCATAGGCCAGCAGCAACAGCTCCAATTAGACCCCTAGCCTGGGAACCTCCATATGCCACGGGTGTGGACCTATAAGAACAAAAGACAAATAAAAAAAAAATCATAAAAAAGGCATCAAACACTTTGAATCCTACAGCCTCTGTTATATCCTAACGTGACAAAACATCTCTTCTTGTACCTTTAACTGTGCCAGTGTGGAACTTTGGCAAAAGACTAAAAAGAACTTGATTCAGCTCCCCTCCTGCAGCCCCAACTCCACATTCAGATTTTTACTTAACAGTTTGTAAATAGTGAAATAGGAACTACAAACAGCCACTGAAGGTTAAGCTGCAAGAGGGCAAAAAAGTCTAAAAGCTAAATTTCACTTTAAGCCTCAAAGAGGTAGCAGGTGAAATGTCTTCAGGCCAAATCCTTCTTTCCAAATTGCACTGTGGAGGCTGAGTCAGACGCACTGAGCCCAAGGAAGTCCCACTGACGTCAGCACATACTTGGAGAACAGGCTATTAAAGCTGCAGGCAGGCAGGCAGAAAGCCCTGACAGCAAAGTCATGCCCTTGGACTTGGCCTTTGAGGGTTAATGTTTCACCGTGTTTTCATAAGTGTGAGCAGCCAGCTGGCTTCAGACATGGGGTGTTGTGGATGGCCAAGTCCTGCCCTTTGGGGAGGGATATGTTTTCTGGCCTAACAGGGCACATGCCTCCACAACTTACAGTGTCCTTGAATCTCGTTTGATCCAATTAAAGATTCTCTGACCCCAGCCTTAGAAGCTAGGCTTGCATCATCCTTTAGATCTATTTTATTTCATCCATTTCCCAGTAGTCTATCCACTCTTGAACAAATATTTATTGAAGGTCTTGCTATGAGCAAGGGCCTGATGCATAGATATGCATGGTCCAAGCCTGCAGGAAGCTTAGAGTCTAATTGAAAGCCAGACATTAAGTCAATCGAATCAATCACAGTAGGGGATGCGTCACACAGAACAGGGAGCCATAGACTCGGGAGGGAAATAATGTTCTTTAAGGGGAAATAATCAGGAAACCTGACCTAGATTGAAGAAGTAGGAGCGAGGAGGGTGAGAAAGAGATTACCAGAAAAAGGATAGGATTCAGGAAGAAATGGGAGACTGGACAGCAGAGGCAGCTCGGTGAGAGGGGAGCTGAGAGCTGGGCCGGGCCAGACCAGGCAGGACCTTCAGGACCTTCAAGGCCTGGTTCAGGATTTGGTCCTTATCCTAAGAGGAACAGATGCCTTCAAAGCTTTCTAAGATCAGATTCCTATCTGATCAGATAGGCTTTTTGGAAAGATACCCTAGCAGGTGTGTAGCAAAGGTCTGGGGAGATTGTCAGCTAGCACATAGGAAGACACTATTGTAGTGGTCCAGCCATGACTTGAGAGTACCTTGGCCAGGGGAGGTGGTCATGAAGATGGAGAGGTGAAAAGAGATACTTCAGGCAAATGTGACCAGACTGAAGATGGCTGGATAGAAGCCTGAGGCACAAGGAGGTGTTAAGGATGGTGCTGAGGCATCTGGCTTTTGGAACTGGGAAGATGCTAGTGCCATTTAGTGAAATGGGGGCCCTATCAAGAGGACCAGATGGTGAGAGGGGTGCTCACAATTCAGTCTCAGCCACAGGAAATTTTCAGTGTCCTTAACCTAGTCAGGATGACTGTGGGAACATGGGACTAGAGGCAGAGAGGTCACAGCTAGAGACATAAACTTGGGAGTCACCAGATAGTCATGGAAGATATGAATGAAATCCTCCATGCCAGGAGAGTACGTAGCATTAGAAGAGAAAAGGGCTTGGGTGTATCTTCAGGAATTCTACCATGTGGCTTAGAAGAAGTAGATGAGTATAAAAAGGCCTGAGCTGGATTTGCTGGGAAATAATTCTCTCCCTTCTGTGGGCCTCATCCAAGGCCTTTTTATTCCTAATTTTGTATTCTTTTAAAGAAGGCCCCCCAAATTGAAACTGCTTCAGGCTCCACAAAATCAGGTTGTCCCTTTGGCATTCTTAGAGGCAGGAGGAAATTTAGGAAAGCAGACACCACATAAAACCAACAGAAGATAGTGTTTCATGTAGGAAGACTGGTTCCAAATACTAAAGGCTGCTGAGTGATTCAGTAAGATGATGGTCAGATAGGTGAGAGGGAAGGACATGAGGGAGAGCTGAGCATCCCTCCCAGGTTTCCAGCTTGTAGGTCAGGGTGGGTGGTGGTGGCAAGGCTAGGATTCAAGAAGAGGAGCAGGACTTTCCATTTGTCCTTGTTCAGTTTAAAATTTGTAGATTTAGTCCATCTCTATAGCTTATGAAAGATGTTTTCCAGTCCTGATTCTTAGTGTAATGTCTTTTCAAGATGTCTGCACTGTACTGTGGCATGTCTCCAGTACAGTGACTAATAGAAAGCAGACCAATGATGCAATGTCATGTGTTAAAGCAGAAAAGTTATGAGAATCCTGACTGCACAATATAACATGTTCTCTGCTTATACAGAGTTGGATTATATCTAGTTGGACATTTAAGGAGCATGTATTTTTATCTCACTTATTTAAGTCAGAGTTGCATGTATCTACATGGATATATCAAAATATGTTGATGTATGGACCTAGAGATTATCATACTAAGTGAAATTAGAGAAAGACAAATATCATATGATATCACTTACATGTGGAATCTAAAAAAAAAAACATACAAAAGGACTTATTTATAAAACAGAAACAAACTCACAGATTTTGAAATCAAATTTAGGATTACCAAAGGGGAAATTGTGGGGGAGAGAAGAATAAACTTGGAGAATGGGGTTAATACATACATGCTACTATAGAGAAAATAGATCACTAACTAGGACTTACCATCTAGCACAGGGAGGTCTACTCAGTGCTCTATAATAACTTGTGTGGGAAAAAGACCAGATATATGTATATGTATTTGTGTAACTGACTCACTTTGCTGTAAACCTGAAGCTAATACAACATTGTAAATCAACTACACCCAAATAAAATGTGTATACATATATATATGTATATATAAAATGTTGAAACTAAACAAAAAATCTGCAAAATAATATGTACAGTATTATATTATTTGTATAAAGTTATAAAATATGTAAAAACACCATCCACTGTTTGTGAATTCATATGTACATGGTATAAAATTATGCAAATAAATGGTAAACACCAAATTTAAGAGAGTGAGTGCCTTTGAGGGGGAGGAAAGAGAAAGGTGTTGGGAAGGGGTCCTAGAAGCCTTCAACTCTATCTATAAAAGTTATATTTAGTTTTTTAAAACATCTGAAGCAAACAGAGCAAAATGCTAAGATTTTACAAGAATGGGTACTGGAGACTTTATTTTATTATTTGCTATATACTTTTCTAGGTGCTTAAAGTATTTCAAAACTTTTTAAAAGTCCGTAACCAAGTGGGAAAATAGTAAGTAATAAAAGAGAGGCATTGACAAAAGATTCTGGAAGGATAGGAGAAGAAAAAATTAATTCTAACAGGAGAATTTATATTGCTAACATCACCATCAGTAAAAACCAGTGTATCCATCTGGTTCTTATGATTCAATACACACTTATTAAACACCATCATGTTAGCTGTTAGAGGCACAGGTATACCCATGGCAGTCTGTCACATCCAATCATACAGTCTACCCTTCACAACACTGAAATGATAACCAGGTGATGCTATGTTAGGGTTCTGTAAAAGGTTTTGAGACACCCGTCTATGCCTCGGTAGGTGGGGGGAAATCTTCACGGAGGAGGATATTGCTAAGAAATACAAACAAACTAGAAGAGAGGGGAGGGTGCAACAGGTGACAAGCAGAGGATGTATAAGGACACGGAGCTGTGAAAGTTCCAAGTGCCTGAAGATGAGCCTTGACACCATGGCTCTGCAGGGGGTGCTGAATGCCTGTCTCTTGCCAATAAATCTTCGTGGGAGGAAGGAAAGTATGCATATGGGTCTCAGCCTATGGACAAAGTGTAGCCACTGGAAGTGACTGGATATGACTAGGATTGGTGGGAAGGAAAACACTGGCCGGAGTTGTGGGGAAGTGGAGTGGGGAAGACAAGAGGCTCTTGCCTCCGTGCAGGGAAGAGACCCCCGAAGACCTGAACCAAGACTGGGCAACAGAGAGAAGAGACTCATTTGCGAGAAATGTCTGGAGTCTGGAGAATCGAACAATTGAGTAGTTGTAGGAGGAGACAAAAAGGAAAAGAAGGAAGAGGTTGAACTTTTTTTAAAAAAAATTCCAGTGGGCAGGTTAAATTAACTTTATAAAGATATGCTTCACATAAAATGAAAATGTGTCCATTGTAAGCATACACTTTTGATACATTTTGACAAATGTATACACCTATGTAACCAAGACATGAAATATTTCCATCATCCTGGACTCCCCATCATGGCTCAGTGGAAACGAATCTGACTAGCATCCACGAGAATGCAGGTTCGATCCCTGGCCTCACTCAGTGGGTTAAGGATCTGGCATTGCTGTGAGCTGTGGTGTAGGTCGCAGACACGGCTCAGATCTCATGTTGCTGCGGCTGTGGTGTAGACCAGCTGCTGTAGCTCCAATACGACACTTAGACTGGGAACCTCCACATGCCACGGGTGCGGCCTCAAAAGACAAAAAAAAAAGAAAAAAAAAGAAATATTTCCATCATCCAAAGAGTTCTCTTACCTCCTCCACAGTCAGTAAACAACTCTCCTACCCTGCTAACCCAGATCACTGATTTGCTTTCAGTCCCTATAAATTACTCTTCTCTTTTCTAGAAAGAAAGAGAGAAAGAAAAGTTTGGTTGATGGAAACCCAATGTTCATCAGCTAATGAACAAAACATATCATATCCCCACAATGGAATACTATTCAGTCATAAAAAAAGAATGAAGTGTTAATTCATGCTACCAAGTGGATGAGCCTAACCCAGTGAAGGCAGGTAGTCACAAAAGGCCAGAGATGGAATATGAAATATTCAGAATAGGCAAACCCATAGTGAGAACAAGCAGGTTAGCGCTTGCCAGGGGTTGAGGGGAAGCAGGGATGGGGACTGGCTACTTAATGGTGATGGGGTTTCCTTCCGGGGTGATGAAAATCCTCTGCACCTGGGTAGTGGTGATGTTTGCCTAACATCGTGGACATACTCAGTGCCATTAAATTGGACATTTAAAAAGTTAAAGTGATATATTTTATATGTATTTTACCATAATTTTTTGAAAGCCTTGTTCAGTGTAGGGAGACTTCATGGCTCTTTTACCATCTCCCCAAGCTGTTTCGAAGAAAACCAGTTTGGTTGGGAGCACAATGAGACAGATTAGCTCAAGAGGGTGGCCATGCTGAGGGAACGTTTTCCTGAGAATGAGGAGAGATGAGGAGAAGGAGAAAGGGCAGGGACAGGGGGTAGGAGCTGCAGAAAACTTCAGTCGGTGTCCCCCACTGGCACAAATCCCTGTGCAGATCTGAAGGCTTCTTAAGGACCTGTTACCTGCTGAGTGGTCCTTGGTGCCCACCCAGGAGAATCTCTCTGTTAGAAGGACACTGAAGTAGCAGGATGAGCAAGGATGCATCCTTCCTGCCCTCGTTAGATGTGGAGCGTGTACTGTCACTGTTCCTAGGAGAGAGAGGAATAATTGGACAGATAATTAATAATGATCCCCCAGGACTGCCTCTCTAGCAGGTGCTTGGCTCTGGCCTCAGGAGCTTAGAAGCTAAATAACTCTTTATTATAAACTGATTTCTCAGTGAATGGGACTATTGATATAAATAATTAGAGTCAATTTACCACAATGTACACTATCAAGTGGTGCAACACTGCGTATAATTTGAAACCCAATATGATTTTTAAAAATACTTAATGTTACAGGTATTAGACTCCCCTCCAATGTCTTTACTTTTTTGATTATGTCTGACTTGGGATAATTCGAAAATCACTTTGCAATCCCAGAGGTAGGCCTTGCAGCCATCCTTCTTCTGGCTTCTTTCCTCCTCCAAACCTTCATGGCATTCTAAGAAATCTGAGCCGTCAATGAAATCCAGTTTTTTAAAATTCTACAAATAAAATGATTGAGAGGGGTATGCATAAGAATGATCAGGGCAGTAATTAATGAGTCTCAGTCTGACCTGCCATAAAACATTTTGGCAATATCTACTAGTCAATGACATGCAAATCTCCTTGTTAGTCATTCATTCCATTTTTGAGGCCATGTAGCAGGTGCAGGAGATGCGGAAATAAATAAGATGTGATTATTACTCTCCAGGAACTGCTGGCATAGTAGAGGAAACAGACACAGAAACAAATATTCGCTCCCCAATTTAATAAATATAAGGAAAAAGCAATCAACTCAACCTGAAAGATACACATGAACACTATCTAAAACTATTGCCTTCTTGTAGCCTGAAGATAGGATCCAGCTTTCATTTATGAAGCTCCAACCCAATCCAACATTAAAATTCATCTCTCTTCAGTGTGCTGCAGACTATCTGTTTAAAGCTACTATTTTTATTTTTTAATTTATTACTAATCTTATTGCGTTAATATTGTTGCTTTTATTGACACAGTCCAGCATCATTCCATCAATCTAAGGAATGACAACTTAAAAAGCTCAGTGGGGAGTTTCTCTTATGGCTCAGTGGTAACGAACCCAACTCGTATCTGTGAGGAGGTGGGCTCGATCCCTGGTCTTGCTCAGTAGGTTAAGGATCCATCATTGCAGTGAGCTGTGGTGTAGGTCACAGACGTGGTTTGGATCTGATGTTGTTTTGGCTGTGGCATTGGCCAGCAGCTACAGTGCCGATTTGACCCCTAGCCTGGGAACCTTCATGTGCTGTGGGTGTGGCCCTAAAAAGACAAAAAGAAAAAAAAAAAAGCTTAATTGTTTTCCTAGCCAATGTCTCAGCCCTGAAGTTTATTAAAAAAGAGCTTTTGGTCCCCTGCAAGAAGATGGATGATCACATCTAGATTCCAGTTATGGGCCTGAGTGTGTATTACTGCCCCAGGCCGTGGACTCTTTAATCAATAGAAATTAATAAGAGGCCAGAATTTCAGACATGGCTTTCCTGGGGGCTCGTGCTGCAGCACAAGAGAAAAAAAAGCAAGCAGGTGATCTTGCTTGCTCCCTGAGTGGGGGTGAGCTGGTTCTTTACATGAGGTGAGGGTGTGGCAGATCCACGGGTGGGGCGGGAGGGGAAGCTTAGGTGGTCTGCCCACCCCCTTGGCGGTGCTGTCAGCAGGGACCACACGCAGTACTCTGCTTTTGCTCTGGGCACCTCAGGAATGGCACTTGGTTTGTGGCCTTTTGGTATCCTATTGTTCATAACTGCTCCAACTGCAAATGCACGCAGTTATTTTTAGTCCTTTATAATTTATTTGTATTTTGTTGCTTGAGGAGGCATTGGTCCAGGTGCAAGCACTGCAGCAAGGGGTCCCAGGTCACAGCCTGTCTCACATGTAGACTCCTCCATGCAGGACTTTAGACATCACAGATGGTGTGTGACATTTGTTCCCAGCTGATGAACTGCCTCCTTCTGTCCCTGACCTGTCTCAGGGTAGTGCAACCTGGGGACTCTCTAGGTCCAGGGCACTCTTTTTTGTTTTGTTTTTTTGTTTTTTTGCTTTTTTAGGGCCACACCCATGGTATATGGAAGCTCCCAGGCTCGGGGTCAAATCAGAACTGGAGCTGCCAGGCTACACCACAGCCACAGCAACTTGGGATCCAAGAGAATCTGCAACCTACACCACAGCTCATGGCAATGTCAGATCCTTAACCCACTGAGCGAGGCCAGGGATCGTACCCATGTCCTCACGGATGCTAGTTGGGTTCGAAATCCACTGAGCTACAACGGGAACTCCTTGGGGCACTCTTAAGACATTGATGATTAAAACGTTGGTAGGGTGATAAGTGAGCATCACTTTCACCTCCCCCAGGCCTCTACGTTGGTATCATTGTGGAGAGAAGTCCACAGATTTTATTCCCTCTGGCTGGGGAGATGTCTCTTAAACACTGTCCTAGTGAAAGAATAAAAGAGGAAAAGCTGATGAAACTCTATGGTTGAAATGGACCTTAAGGTCATCTCAAGTCATCTCCCTTGTTCAGTCACTGATTCAAGCATCAATATTTAGTGAGTGACAGCTGTATGCAGGCACCATGGGTGGTGATGGAGCAAAACGTACCCTATAGGTAGGCTGATCTACGGGATTTACCATCCAGCAGGGGAGAAAGATAGGAAATAAGGAAAGAAATCAATGAGGCAAGAATAGATCTCAAATCAGTGCAGGAAGTGGGGGCTGAGAGGTGGCAGGCAGATTAGACAGGGTAGTTATAGCAATCAGGGCCAGGAGATTAAGGCCAGCTGTCCCCAAAGTAAGGTTTGGAACCCTGGCTGGAGGAGAGACAATAAAAATAAGAGTTTTGCTGTCCCACAACAGTTCTGCAAAAGACACAAAAAGGAAGCTGAGCCTGGAAAGAGGTACTGATCTAGCTTTCACCTATCATAGAATTTTACAGATTAACTGGCTAATTGTGTGTCCCCCTGACCCCCACCCAACACCAAATTCATATGCTGAAGCCCCTACACCTAGTACCTCCGAATGTCGCCGGGTTTGGAGATAGGACCGCTAAGGAGGTGACGAAGTTAAAATGTGATCATTATCCCCTCTGACTTGTGTCCTTTCAAGACGAGGACACACAGAGACCCCAGGGAAAACGGCCGTGTGAACACACAGCAAAAAGGCACCATCTGCAAGCCAAGGGGAGAGGTTGCAGGGGAAACCAAACCTGCCAACTGCTTGATCTTGGACTTCGACCCTGCAGAACTGTGGGGAGATAAATTTCTGTTGTTTAAGCCACCCCGTCTGTGGTAGTTTCTTATGGCAACCCAAGCGGACGAATACCCTAGCCCAGGATCGCTCATACCAGACGCTTATCAATAAACAGAATCTGTGCCCCACTCCAGAGTCACTAAATACAAATTCATGTGGGGAAATAGGTAGAAATCTGGATTTTAAACAAGCACCCTCTCAAAAAAAAAAAAAAAAATCCAATAATGGTAAAGATTTTCATCTACACTGAAGTTTGAGAACCACAAACATGAAGACCAACCTTCTCATTTTACAGAAGAGAACACTGGGCTCCAAAAAGGTGAGAGGGTTGGGGAACAGGACCTGGCAGGTCCCTTAATATAAGGCCCGGGGGGTGTGCAGCTGGGAGTCAAATCCAGGCTCAGCAGAGGCTGCCCAGCAATGCTGATCAGGCAGTTGGCAGTAGCAGCTCTGACAATCTTTCTCTGCCACTGAGATGGAGGGTGTGGGGGTGTGGTGGGTAATGAGATCAACAGAAAGCAGGGTGAGAAGGTCCTTATCTCATAGCCGTGCCCTTTGCTAACCCGGCCCCGTCACATGGACTCAGTACTTGTGTAATGAGATGCCATTACAGCTTCTCGACTCTTCTTGCTGTAGCTGAAACCTATTTCTTATTTTTTCTGCCTGGCAGAGAAAAATAACTGACCGTTATTGTTTATAATAACCTCTCCTATAATTAAAGGCGCTGGCTGAGAAATTTCCATTTTTTTCATTGACCATACAGCCACCTTCAACCGTCTCACAAAGCCCATTTCTCTACCCTCTTATCAATGAGTTTTTATAGTTTTCCAAACGCCCCCACCCATAGGAGGGGACCCCCAAACTCGCCAAAATAAACATTGAATTTATGATTGTTGAATAATTACATCAATAATGAAGAAATGAGTCTGACTTCGCCTTCCTTCTAGGCTATGTGTTTCTGTGGTTAAAAGAAAAAAAAATCTATAAAAACAACAACAACAACAGAAGAACTCATGCATTTACTCACAGAAAATATGTTTATGCCAAATGCTAGCATGTGAGAAAGTCCTCGGTCTTAACGTGTAATCACCAGCTTGTACTGACCCGGTCCCTCGTAACCTTATTCTGTTCTTTCGATGCCACATTCATTTTTTCAGCTTTTGATCGCCTTGTCTTTTGCCTCAATCTTGTTTGGACCACATTTCATTATAAAGCACTTTTTCTTTCGTTTAAATAATGAGAAAGGTGTTGTCATGGGAAACCTCAGTTCTGCTATTTACTTAGCTGGAGCCGGGGCTCAGAGACAGGGAAGAAGGGATCTTTGGGGACAGAAATAGACCCCGGGCACATTAAAGTAGCTATGGAAATAAGCAAGGGCCTGAATGAAATCAGACGGGACCTAGATTTAAGAATTTACCAAAAACCCAACTGGTTCCTGTCACTCTCCTGCTCAAAGAGGTGTGTGTGTCTGTACATATGTCTGTGCATATATGCACACACATGTGTGTGGTTTCACATGGATCTTGGCAGCATAAGTATTAAATACATGGTAGCAATTCATTATGAAGAGGAAAGGAAGGCAGAGAGGGAGGAGGGCGGGGTGAAGGAAGGAGAATATTTTTCAGGCAGGCAGGGCATATGTTCAAAAATACTGGGAAGGGAGTTCCCCTTGTGGCTCAGCGGAAAGGAATTTGCCTGGCATCCGTGAGGATGCAGGTTCAATCCCTGGCCTCGCTCAGTGGATCAAGGATCTGGCGTTGAGGTGAGCTGCGATGTAGGTTGCAGACATGCCTCGCATCCCCCGTGGCTGTGGCTGTGGTGTAGGCCAACAGCTACAGCTCCAATTCGACCCCTAGCCTGGGAACCTCCATATGCTGTGGGTACAGGCCTAAAGAGACACACACACACACAAAAATACAAAGATACTAGGGAGTTTTGTTAATGGAGGTATCTAGAAGGGAGGAAATGCTGGATGAGGAGGTATTTTCATGTGCTCTGGACTGTATGACACTTGAGGGATGCGTCCACCTAAATGCCTGACCCTTAGGATCAGGAAAGCTGGTAGGCAAAATAGTCGAACAGTCTTTCCAGCCTGGATTCTGTTTCACCAAGAGCCACCTGGCTGGATCTGTTGTTTTATTTTATTTTATTTTATTTTATTGTCTTTTTTTTACTTTCTCTAGGGCTGCACTCACGGCATGTAGAGGTTCCCAGGCTAGGGGTCTAATCGGAGCTATAGCCGCCAGCCTACACCACAGCCACAGCAACGCCAGATCCTAGCCACATCTGCAACTTACACCACAGCTCGCGGCAACATCAGATCCTTAACCCACGGAGCAAGGCCAGGGATCAAACCTGCAACCTCATGGTTCCTAGTCAGATTCATTAACCACTAAGCCACAAGAACTCCTGGATCTGTTATTTTAGCATCACATCACAGGATCCTGGTCACAGAATCTCAGGGTTGGAAAGAATTTTACAAAGCATGGTATCCAGTGTTCCACCCAGATACAATAAACAGTACTACGTCAGAGGGTTGTCACGAGAATTAACGGGTTAATATTTGCAAAGCAGTTGGAATAGTGTCTGACACATGCGGCCTTTGTGAGTGTCCATGGAATGAACACCCCTTGTTGAATGCCCACCAAGTGTGGCATCAGGAGAGGTGCTATTCATATGTCCTAGGATTTAACCCTCTCCCCAGCCCTTCCTCCATTTTCTGCAAGATTAAGGGACTCGGCCAATGCACAAGTGAGTGGTGTTGCTGGGATTCCAACTCAGTTTGATTTCAGAGGCCACGCTGCTCTTACTGTGAACCAGGACTTCCCAGTGCCTTGAACAGGAGTCCTCCCTGGGACTGAACGGTTCCAAAGACAGAGAGCCCGTCCTTCTGAGAGCAGCCCCCTCTATAGATGGAAACAGGACCATCTATGTTGGGGGAGGCGGGATGTCTTTACTTTGAACTGGAATTTTACTCGGGTGGTTCCTTCTCATTGGGCTCCACAGAGTTTCTTGTTCTCCATGCCATGGGCCTTCAACTCCTGGAGAACAGCTAATAGGAGAGAAAACAAACCGAAGCCTGGAAATTGCTCATCAGACCAGTTTCCCTGCGCTGCGTCCGAGTGACAAACCTGTGTGTTGGGTCAAAACTGGAAGAGAAGGTTCTGAATGCCAGACCAGAGCGAACTTTCCTGTGTGCTTTCCCGAGACTCGGGCTTTCTGTGGCAGGTTAGACCTGTAGGTAAAGACTGGCGATTGCTGGTGTGGTGCAATAGGGCAGGGAGAGGGGGATCCCTGAGGAGACTGGCTCCTGCTGGTTTCATCTGCCACAAACTTGGATGAAGGCCAGGCCTCAGTGGCCAAGAGACTACTGGTGCTGTTCTGTTGGTGTCCAGTAGAGGTCGCTTAGCTGAAACCATCGCAAAAGGGTTAACCGGAGGGCATGCCCTGCAGATGACCAGAAACTTGTTCTGGAAAGAAAGCCCCCCAAGCCTCTGCCTTCCCAGCGCCTTCATCCAGACAGGGATGTGGTCTCCATCAATTCAGTCTCCAGGCCCAATACCTCCACCCCTTTAATATAGCATCCTTCACCAAGGTACTGGAGGGGATCAGAATATGCCACCCCAGATTATGCCCTTTTGGCCTAAGGATTTTTTTTCCCTTTTTTGGGGGGTGTGTGCACCTGCAGCATATGGAAGTTCCCTGGCTAGGGGTGGAATCGGAGCTGCAGCTGCTGGCCTACACCACAGCCACAGCAACTCGGGACCCAAGGTGCATCTGTGACCTACACCACAGCTAAAGGCAACGCCAGATCCCTAACCTACTGAGCAGGGCCAGGGATCGAACTGTGTCCTCATGGATCCTAGTCAGTTTTGTTACCACTGAGCCACGACGGGAACTCCACAAAGATTATTTTTGAGCTGAGGAAATTGAGAAGCAGAAAACACAGAAAGAGCCTCCCAGCCCACCTGCCTAAAAGCAGATAAAAAATTTTCCTTCGTGAAGTGTTCCCCTTCCTCTGTCCCACACACCAGGAGAGAACAACCCTCTGCGCTAGAGACAGAAAGTCAGCCCCGAGGTGGGTCCGCACAAACACTTGTCTTCCATTAATTTCCCCCATATATTTACCTTCCCACAATTCATTTCCCCCCAAAAGCCAAACTCCCTTTCCTCTGTCTTGGCATTTTTCTACAAGCTGTTGCCCTTTGTTAAAATGATATATAAATGCTCAGGTCTAACTGCCTCTTTGGGTCTTCATTTCTTTTCTATAAAGTTCTCTGTGGATGTAAAAATTAAAATATTAACTCAAATAAAATGTGTATGCCTCTTCTCCTATTAATCTGTCATTGGTCAGTTTAATTTGCAAACTCCAGAGACATGAGAGGGTGGAGGAAGAGTTTTTCCCTCCTCTGCAGTTCAGTCTTTTATTCTGCAATCTGAGAAACTTTCAAAGCAGATGTTCTGGGGAAGGCAACACACTGACTTACAGAACATACTCTCGGACTATTATCACTAGTACCTACTCTGGCGCTGAAAAGAATGGATAGGTAGTAGATATTCATTCATTCATAAGTATGTATGTAAATAAATAATACCTAAATATTTTCTGAGAACAGGTTTTTCATTCCTGGCAGACAATAAGTGCTCAATAAATGTGGAAATTAAGTGATGTTACAGCAAAGGCAACTCATGAAAGCAAAGAAAATCAAATTAGCCAATTTCACAGTTGTATTGAATCAGTTTTATTACAATGACTCTTGGCTGTTTATCTAAGACTTGACGTTTCTGGTTTCCAATTGTTTAGGAAGAGAAAAGACAGTGATCACAAGGAAAGGTCACCCTTGATTAAGGTTATTTGAAAGTAATAAAAATGTGGGCCTATATGTGTGTATCTCCAAACATTTTTGGAACTAGTTGGTAAGGACAGTTTTAAGAGATGGCATACAATAGGCCTACCATATTGTAAGGCTCAAAAACATCTGAGAAATTAGCTGGATGGAACTGAATATATAAAGGAAACCATCTTTGAAAGAGTGTTTTCAAGCAAAGGCAAACTTTGCTTTAGGACATAGCTCAGACTGAACTTCTGTACCGCTGGGGTTGGCACATCATTTTGGTGCAATTAAGAATTAATTTCGGAGTTCCCGTTGTGGCTCAGTGGTTAATGAACCTGACTAGCACCCATGAGGACACGGGTTTGATCCCTGGCCTCACTCAGTGGGTTAAGGATCTGGCATTGCCGTGAGCCATGGTGTGGGTTGCAGACACAGCTCGGATCCCGAGTTGCTATAGCTCCGATTCAGCCCCTAGCCTTGGAACCTCCATATGCCCTAGGTGCGGCCCTAAAAAGACACACACACACACATTTTAAAAAAGAGTTTATTTCATCCTGAGCTGAGAAGTAGTTTGATAACATATTTGCATTGCTCTGAGTAGGGGCCTCATCCTCCTATTTTCATGTTTTCTTCCTTTTCTTTGTTTCTCTTCTGATCCTTCTCCCTGTCATTCTTTTGAATCTATAATGTGGCCTCAATGGTTTTTCTCTGTTTATATGCACAAGATCTATATTAATGCCAGGATGTATTCATTCACTCACAATTAAACTTTTCCCAAAAGGAACTGCCTCGGGTGTGGTTTGGTTCTTCTGGCCACTCCAAAGTTCTTCATGTCCCTTTCACCAGCGAAACATTTCCCCAAATTGTATGTGGAGCTCAAGAATTCCTAGACCTGTGTAGGTGATTTAAGATCAGTTGGAAATCAGACCATCTGAAACTACATTATGTCCTTAACGTCTTAGAGAGGAACATTTTGGCTGCATCAAATTTTATCAAATGGCTAAAAATACTGAGCAAGTAAATCACTGAGGAAAAAAATGAGTGAAATAAAAGAAAAAATACTGTTTATCTCTGCCACAAATGAAATATTCCTTATCAATAAAATTTAAAGGGGGGAGGAATATGTTAGGAGGTTGGGATTAAAATAAACAGATTACTACGTATAAAAGAGATACCAATAAGAACCTACTCTACAGCCCAGAGAACTATATTAAATATTTTTAATAACCTAAAATGGTAAAGAATCTTAAAAATAATATATGCATATATATGTGTGTCTACATATATGAGCATGTACGTGTGTATAAAAAAAACCACTAGGGGAGTTCCCATCGTGACGCAGTGGTTAACGAATCCGACTAGGAACCATGAGGTTGCGGGGTCGGTCCCTGCCCTTGCTCAGTGGGTTAACGATCTGGCGTTGCCGTGGGCTGTGGTGTAGGTTGCAGACGCGGTTCGGATCCCGCGTTGCTGTGGCTCTGGCGTAGGTTGGTGGCTACAGCTCCGATTCAACCCCTAGCCTGGGAACCTCCATATGCCGCGGGAGCGGCCCAAGAAATAGCAACAACAACAACAACAAAAAAAAAAAAGACAAAAAGACCAAAAAAAAAAAAAAAAACCACTAGGTTGTACATCTGAAACTTACACATTATAAATCAACTATATATTTCAATAAAATTTGAAAAAAAATTTAAATGGAGTAGAAATTCTACTTCAAAACATTTTGATATTTTGGATATTTTCCCCACCTTAAAGAGTCCATTGGCATAAACTAATCTTTGCTTGATGATGCAGAGTCCTATTTCTCTGTGCTGTAAACATATACATGGGGAGGCGTTCCTGTCACAGCACAGAGGAAACGAATCCGACTAGGAACCATGAGGTTTCGGGTTCGCTCCCTGGCCTTGCTCTGTGTGTTAAGGATCTGGGGTTGCCGTGAGCTGTGGTGTAGGTCGCAGACGCAGCTCGCAGCTGGCATGGCTGTGGCTGTGGAGTAGGCTGGTGGCAACAGCTCCAGTTAGACCCCTATCCTGGGAACCTGCATATGCCATGGGTGCAGCCCTAAAAAAGACAAAAAAAAAAAAGAAATATAGGTGGGGATTATTGAAGCACCTTATCCTCTACGCCAGAGGCTCCAGATTAGCCAGCTTTGAGTTTAGACATCTGCTAGGCATGGTGGACGACAGCTCTTCCTTCTTTATTTTATTTTTTGGTCTTTTTGACATTTCTTGGGCCGCTTCCTCGGCATATGGAGGTTCCCAGGCTAGGGGTCAAATCAGAGCTGTAACCACCGGCCTACACCAGAGCCACAGCAATGCGGGATCCGAGCTGCGTCTGCAACTTACACCACAGCTCACGGCAACGCCGGATCCTTACCCCACTGAGCAAGGGCAGGGACCGAACCCGCAACCTCATGGTTTCTAGTCGGATTTGTTAACCACTGAGGCACGACGGGAACTCCAACAGCTCTTCCTTCTAATGGAATCACTGCTGCCACCACCAGCACCCTAATGGAGCAGGTTGCTTCTAATCTCCAGCTTGCTAAGAAAACTCTCATTCAAGAGTTAAAATTGTGTCCAGTATAAGAGCAAATCGATTCTGAGTGCAGAGTTATGAAGCCCTCCTATAAGAGTTCAAGTTTGCTGATCTGCGTCCATCTATTTTATTTGCTCCATATTTGATTTTGCTTCAGAGTTTTTTGTTATTATTTTTGTTTTCAGGGATACAGGGTTTTGTAGTCAATTATTTTTGCTCCTTTGGCCTTTTTCTAGGTCATCTACTTTGCTTCAGCAAGTTGAGGCTGCTACTTAAGTGACTCATTACCACTCTTCTCTCCCAAGTCCTAATCCAGGGCTTCTTCATGTCTTTTCAAGGGAGCATATTTTGATATTATAAGGATTAGGTGACTAGAAGATAAGATTACAAGAATCTCCAGGCTGAGATTTAGAAAACATGGCTTCTGATACAAAAGCACCTAATCCAGGGTCTGGAATATGGCGTATATTCAAAAAATATCAGTTCACCTCCCCTGAGACCACTCTCTTTATCACCATGTTTCTGACAGTGTGGCCTATAAATTGGTGTTTTCTTTTTCTCCTTCCTGGGTTAAAAATAAAGTGGCTTAAAATACACACACACATTTCCTCCTTAATTGAGGTCCCACTAAATTTGAATTCATGAAAGAGAGACACGACTAAAGTTCATTTTCTTTTTGTCTTTTTTTTTTGGCCTTTTTACCTTTTTTAGGGCCACACCTGCGGCATATGGAGGTTCCCAGGCAAGGGGTTCAGTCGGAGCTACAGCTGCCAGCCTACACCAGAGCCACAGCAACACGGGATCGGAGCCACTTCTTAACCCACTGAGCAAGGCCAGGGGTCGAACCTGCAACCTCATGGCTCCTAGTCGGATTCGTTAACCACTGCACCACAACGGGAAAACCCGCTTTTTTGTCTTTTTAGGGCCACGCTCAAAGCATATGGAGGTTCCCATATGCTACAGCAGCTGGTCTACACCACAGCCACAGCAACGCCAGATCTGAGCCACCTCTGTGACCTATACCACCGCTCACAGCAAGGCCAGATCCTTAACCCACTGAGCAAGGCCAGGAATCGAACCCGAGTCCTCATGGATACTAGTTGTGTTCATTATTGCTGAGCCGTGATGGAATGCCCTAAAGTTTATTTTCAAAAGGTTACTTACTAGGATAAACGAGGAAGAATACTGAAGATTAAAAAGTTTAAAAAATGCGCTTAAAGACTGCCCTTGAGAAGCATCAACACAGACCGCACACAGTTACCACGCTAATAACATATCATTGTCAGCTCCTGTCAGGGAACGGGTCCTTCCAGGGCAGCCACGTGGCAAAATCTGTACCTGGTTCCAGTTACTATTTGTATTTAGGAGTATTAAAAGTGCATTCTTTTGAAAACAGTCCATAAATGAGACATTTCTGCTCCCCTGTTAGTCTCAATGAGCCAGGTTCGCCAGAGCAGCTGAGAGAAAGGAAATGAACCAGAGTCTGTCCTTTATTCATTTTCCCCTTTCATCTTACAAAAAGAGACGAATTCTAATCTTTTGATTTGCCTCATGTATTCTGACAGCCTGGGCTCCCTCCTCGCTTTTCTTCCAAAGATGCTGAGTCCCAGGATGGTCCAGAAGGCACCTCTAGTCTTCTCTCCCTGCTCCTTCGACGCATGGCATCCTCCACAGATAATTATCCTTATATAAATAAGGCAGGCTGTATTTTAAGAATTTCTTACGTCGTTCAATTGACATAATGGGTATACTGCAGGGGAGATGCATTTTAAAGTATTATTACCAGGAGAGTATTTCCCAAATCCCTAAGTCATAAGGAGAGAGACAGCAATTTAGGAAGAGTAGAGCAGAAAGTCTTCACATGCACATTTCGTAAAATGGATTGGACTTCATGAATTTCAATGTGGCAGGATATTCACCCTGCCGCTCTGCCATTTCCAAACAAGATGCTTGTTATAAAAAAGAAATATGCGTGACTGGTGAGCATGTTGCGTTATTAATGACTGTGTTCTGCTCTCTGTAAAATACTTCATTGGAATGTTGTCACCTGCGCTAAAAGATAGGCACAAACTTTCTCAGCTAAATTATCTCACTGAAGACATTCAGAATATGCTAACTCCACAAATGTCCAAATAAAAAGCCAGTTTAACAAGCCCCGTGTCCTTCAATTTAATGCAGGAATAAAAAATCAGAATCTTGACATCTCTGGATGATCCATCTTGAGTGAGTTGCAGGATAACGTCTCTTTATTAATTGCTCCATGCAGTTAGTTTTAATGAGCAAAAGTGGTGTAAAAAGCCAAGTGACTTGTATTTTTCCTTTGTGAATGTATGATTGGCTTATGCGGTATTATTAATAATAAAAATGCATGGTGCTAATTAGTCTGAGGATAACGGGCAGGACCTCTACAGAAGGGGCCAGGATTTCCTCTGCTGGAAGCGCTGTGTGTTTGTTAAAAGAATACGTATGTCTTCTGACACTAACCACTGTTTCCCCTGAGCTGGTTTATTTATTTATTTTTGCTTCTTAGGGCTGCACCCATGGCATACAGAGGTTCCCAGGCTAGGGGTCGAATTGGAGCTACAGCTGCCGGCCTACACCACAGCCACAGCAACTTGGGATCCGAGCAACGTCTGTGACCTGCACCACAGTTTGTGGCAATGCCAAATCCTTAATCCACTGAGCAAGGCCAGGGATTGAACCCACAACCTCATGGTTCGCAGATTTGTTTCCACTGCACCACCAAGGGGAACTCCTCCCCTGAGCTGTTGATTCCACATTTCCATGCTTTTTCAGGATTTTGTCCTTTTCTTCTTTCTCTTTTTGTTTTTTCCTTTTCTTTTTGTTTTGTTTTGTTTTTACAGCTGCACTTGTGAAACATGGAAGTTCCAGGGCTAGGGGTTGAATCAGAGCTGCAGCTGGAGCCTATGCCTCAATTTGTGACAATGCTGGATCCTTAACTCACTGAGCAACGCCAGGGATCAAACCCACATCCTCACAGAGACATCGGGCCCTTAACCTGCAGAGCCACAATGGGAACTCCCAATTTCATCCTTTGCAACATTGTCGGCCTCTCTTTTTTCCCCGACTCCTCCCTCTCTGCGTACAGTTCTGCTCACACCTGCCTTTGCTTGAAAATCTTCCATTGGTTCTCCATCCCGGTCAGACGGCTCCACAGGCCTACGTGCACATCCTTCACTTTTTTAACCTGCTGCTCATTTTTTCATGTCAAGAGATCTGCATCTGCCTCCACCTCTTATTGGAAATTACACTATGAAAAAATACAAATGAGCTTCCAGTCCCAGATCTCACAGCCGCCGTGGTGTGTCCTCATTCTCCTGGCCTTTCAAGAGCATCGCTAACACTGGTGTTTCCTCCCCGAGACTGTCCTTCCTCCTCTGGCCCTGGTGGCACTCGGCAAGCTTGGTCCCCAGTCTCTCTCTATCTTGGAATGATCCTTCTGTGCCTTTGCTTTTCGAGTCCCCCTCGATGTGGGCTTATGTTTGCATTAAATCCTCTTTTCTTTCTCCCGTCTCTCAGAACCCACCTATTCTCGTGCCTTCCACAAATTCCTCTACCTGCTTGGCCATCAAATCTGTCTCCCTGGGCTTCTGCCCGAGAGTTGGTCTAGTGTTTCCACCTGCTTATTAGAAGGTTCTACTTGGATGTCCTTTTAGGACCTCCAATTCGATATACCTAAACCTGGATTTGTCAACGCTCCTCCAGAACAGCTCTTGCTTCTTTTCTCCTTCTTTCTCTTAAGGATACCCTGCAGCTTAGACACATTTGGATCTTCTTCTTCTATTTTTGTCCCTTTGTCCATTCAGTCACCAATCGCTGTCATTTTCTGCCTTCATGTGGCATTTCCCAAGTCCTCTGCTTATCCCTACGACTGCCAATCGTGGCCCATTTGGTTAAGCTGGAACTTCATCCATTCCCTATATGGTTCCAGGTAGACATGTTCAAGGAAAGAATATGGTGGCCACAAGAGTAAGATTCTTGGATTTCCACCTACAGGGAGCACGGCTGATTGGCCCCAGCTGCTGTGCTCTGAAATCCCTCACCACATAAGTGCCCAGTCCACACTTCCCATGGGCGCTCTCAGACAGTGACTGAGCATGGCAAGGACACTAACGCAGACCCATGCCTACAAGATGGAACATTCCTCTGATGGACACCCCTCTGATTTTGCTTAAGCACTCCCCAATGGCCCTGCTGAACTCTTAGAATTACACTGATCCACACAAGCTTTCTTTCTTCCCTCCTTCCTTCACCCAGGGCCAGACAGACGTGCTCTATGATCTGACAGCTATTTCAGCCTCCCATCTACCCTGACTCACTCTCCATTTTCCATCACAGATGGTCCCCTAAAAAGTCTCTTGCATAGTGAACACCCTTTTGGCTTTTACTTCCCAGAGGGCCTAGAGTAATTCAAAGAATCTGTGCAAGTTTTGGAAGAGGGCGTGTTTTAGCAGCCATTGCTCTCTGAAGGTGATTAGAAGTGGAGACAGAGAGGAGTTCCCGTCGTGGCGCAGTGGTTAATGAATCCGACTAGGAACCATGAGGTTGCAGGTTTGATCCCTGCCCTTACTCAGTGGGTTAAGGATCCAGCATTGCTCTGAGCTATGATGTAGGTCACAGATGTGGCTCGGATCCCACATTGCTGTGGCTCTAGTGTAGGCTGGTGGCTACAGCTCCAATTCGACCCCTAGCCTGGGAACCTCCATATGCCGTGGGAGCAGCCCAAGAAATAGCAAAAAGACAAAAAAAAAAAAGTGGAGACAGAGATATGCAGAGGTATAGGTGGGTTCCTTCTTAGCTTGACCGTCTTGCTCTCTCCCACTCAGTCCTCCTTCCTAACTGTTGGCCCTGATGACAAACCAGTAGCCCAGGCTCACTGCCCGATGCATGGCTGTGACCTACAGAAACAAGAGCTATACAGACGTGACAGCTTCCCATAGAGTTTTCTACCACCTCTCCTTTGGGGTCCCACTCTGGATGTCATGCATACCATCCTCCAAACTGAAGCTCCAACTGGTCCACCCACGCCTGTGCTCCAGGAGGACTAGTTAATGACTTTTCCCAAACATTCCAACTCCCCCTTTCAGACTCTTACTTTCATGGCTTCTCTCGCAATAATTATGGTCTATATCTACAGTAAACCCTAATTCCATATACTTGGGGTGGCTCTGCTTCTCTGGTTGAGCCCTGACGGATCCACTGGCCCACCCTTGCCTTTATCCTCCAGACTCGAACCACCACAATAACCCAACTGCTCCCTCTCCCATCAGGGCATCGTGACCTTTGCTGCTAGACTCATCTTTATCATGACACTCAAAGGATGATAGTAGCTCTCCAGTGCCTGGAAAACAAAATCCAAAGCACAGTCAAGGTCCTCCACAGGCTAACTTTCCAGGTTTATGTTCCTCATTCCCCCTGCATGAATTTTTCTCTTCTGCCAAATTAATCTTCTCGCTTCCCCCCGCCCCCGATATTCCTTGTTACACACATTACCTATTCTTTGGCACCATGTCCCACCTTTCTGTTTCCTTGATCCATTTATTCAAATGCAATACATCCTAGAGAAGCTTCTTCAAACCCCACCACCTCTGCAAAGGCTCAGCTGGGAACAGTTGCCGTTTTCACCAAGCAACCTCCTCAAGTAACAAGGGCCTTCTCTTGACAGTTCTCTTCTATCGTACGTGCAGGAATACTGGTTTTGAAAAGTCTCCATTTGACACTCAATAAAATTATAATAAAGAATTTCGTTTTTAATAGAACTTAGTCACCAATAAAAAGGAAGAAAATATCATATACTATTGAAATAGACATTCAAATCAAATAAATTGTATTTTTCTATGAAGTTTTATAACCCCCAGCTTACAAAAGGAGTTGGACTCCTCTTTCCCTTGTTTGGAGCTGAGGATTCAGCCAACACAGCCAGCATGGTCAGCAGGGCCAGCGTGCTCAGGCTGGTGGGGCTGGGATTGGAGAGGCAGCCTGCCTGGTTAGGAGACTGCTTACAGAGGGGCGGATGGAGAAAAATAGTGAGTGTATTGATATTGACAGGGGAGGGGAAGACTGGAATAAACCCATGATGACTGGTTAGAGTTGGAAATATTGGTCTGAATTCATAGCGTCTTAATCATACAGATGGGGTGTGTGTGTGCACACGTGCATTCAAGACTGGGTTCTCTGGAGTTCCCGTTGTGGCACAGTGGTTAACGGATCCGACTAGGAACCATGAGGTTGCGGGTTCAATCCCTGGCCTTGCTCAGTGGGTTAAGGATCCAACGTTGCCCTGAGCTGTGGTGTAGGTTGCAGACGTGGCTCGGATCCCACGTTGCTGTGGCTCTGGCGTAGGCCAGTGGCTACAGCTCTGACGGGACCCGTAGCCTGGGAACCTCCATATGCTGCGGAAGCGGTCCTAGAAAAGGCAAAATACAAAAAAAAAAAAAAAAAAAAGACCGGGTTCTCTGAAAGGGAACACTCTGACGAAGTTTGGAGTGCAGGATGTTTATTAGGGGTCAAAACAAGTAGAAGGAAACAGAATGGGCAGAAGGAGAGGCGCGGAGTTCCCGTCGTGGCGCAGTGGTTAACGAATCCGACTAGGAACCATGAGGTTGCAGGTTCGATCCCTGCCCTTGCTCAGTGGGTTGAGGATCCGGCGTTGCCATGAGCTGTGGTGTAGGTCGCAGACGTGGCTCGGATCCCACATTGCTGTGGCTCTGGCGTAGGCCGGCGGCTGCAGCTCCGATTAGACCCCTAGCCTGGGAACCTGCCGTGGGAGCAGCCCTAGAAAAGGCAAAAAAAAAAAAAAAGAAGGAGAAGCGCAACTGCAAGGCAGGCAGGTCCAGGGCCATCCCAGTCACTCCACTCTGGAGCATACATGGCCCATCAGAGTTGTTCTTCCCTGCACCACAAACGACCAGTCTTTATCCCCTTTCCTCAATCAGCCAATGGATGCGAGCCGGGTGCCCCCCAAAAGGTGTGATGTTAGGCAAGGCACTTCTGTGCAACAAGTCCTTCCTTGTAGGGGGATCTGAGTTGTAACATGTTCATGTCCACCACAGGGTATGTGTGTGCATGTATGTGTGCACACACCTATAATTTCCTAGCTCTGAAAAGACCTGGGAGCAATGAAACCCATTCTCTCAAAGGAACCAAGTCTGTGAAGAAAATGACTAATTCCACAGCTGATGCAGACATAACACAAGATACACTTGGCACGTTTTGTGCCATAAAGAAATTGATCCAAGAATGATGATAATCTGTCAAAGGAACATAGGCACCATCATGAAGGGGTTCCATCTGGCCGTACCTGTAATATTTCAGCATCGAAGTCCACAGTGATAGCAACAAATTATAATAGAGGTTCATGAGACCACATTAATATAAATAAAGAAATCAAGGAAAAGTGAAGGCTCTACGTTATTGTAGAATGACAATTAGTCATTGTAAAGCGTTGGTGGAACTAAATAATTTGGCAATTGTACGGAAAAACACTTGGGAGTCCCCTGGTGGCCTAGTGGTTAAGGATTTAGCATTGTCACTTATGGCTTGGTTCAGTTCCTGGCCCAGGAACTTCTGCATGCCACAGCTGCTACCAAAAAATAAAAATAAAATACACTTGATTCAGCAAGATTCATTAGTGGATACTAACACTAGCAGGTAAAAATTTCAAGAAAACATTTAAGAAGTCTCAAAGTATCTCCCCATAAAATGCTTATTGATTATAAGGTATAAAACACAGTTTATCTTCCACAGTGAAGAAGTCTGGTTAGACACTGTCTTACCACGTGATAACAGAACAGGACATCTCTTTTGCCATCTCTGGTGATGGGACAAATCGACATCACCTGGTATCGTGCACTCCTGATAACGATGCACTGAGAAGAACACAGCATCCCTTCTGTGGTGTTCCTGCCACAAAATGGATAAACTGAATCTAAACACGAGGAAGCATCAGACAAACCCCAAAAGAAGGACATTCTAAAAACTAACTGACCTGTACTCTTTTTATTTTATTTATTTATTTATTTATTTATTTTTTGCTTTTTAGGGCCACACCTGAGGCATATGGAAGTTCCCAGGCTAGGGGCCGAATCAGAGCTGCATCTCCTGGCCTGTGCCACAGCAACTCAGGATCCGAACTGCGTCTGCGACCTACAGCAGAGCTCACAGCAAGCCATATCCCTAAGCCACTGAGCAAGGCCAGGGATCAAACCCACATCCTCATAGATCCTAGTCGGGTTTGTTAACCACTGTACTCTTTAAAAACAAACAAACAAACAAACAAACAAAAAACCCCCAAAAAATACCATAGTCGTGAAATCAAGAAAAGACAGAGGAAGTTAGTGATGTATTGGAGCCAGCTGGTATTGGCTCAGCCCCACTCTAGAAAATCAGTTGTGTGCATTTCTTCCTAACACTGCTCTTTAACGACGGTGGCATCAAGTTGTTAACTTGAAACTGGCCAGAATGGGAAGAATATTTACACCATAAAGTTGGCAACCACTACACATCCAGGCTTTTTTTTATTATTATTTTTCCCCCAGCGAGCCAGTTTAGCAGCTCAGCCTGAAATTACTCCCAGGTGAAGGGGACATGACAAATACTGCAACACGGAATCCCAGCTTTGATCCTGGAACAGAAAAGAACACGACTGGGGTGACCAGAGAAACGAGAACGGGCTCTGAGGGCTGGGCGGGAGGAGCGTGTGAGTGTTCACGTCCTGGTTTTGATGACGGTTCTGTGGTTACGCCGGAGAATGTCCTTGTTTCTTTAGGACGTGAACACTGAAGTGTCAGGGAGTAATGAGGCATCACATCGGTAACTTATTCTCAAAGGCTCTAGAAAACCCTGAATGTGCAACAAACAAAAAAACATGGAAAGGGAGCAAATGACAAACAAATGCAGTGAAATGTTAATGCTACATTAGACAATTTGGGATTAAGGAATGGGGTGAAGCTTTTTTTTTTTTTTTTTCAGGGCCGCACTTGTGGCATATGGAGGTTCCCAGGCTAGAGGTCAAATCGGAGCTACAGCTGCCGGCCTACACCACAGCCAAAGCAACGCAGGATCTGAGGCATGTCTGTGACCTACACCACAGCTCACGGCAATGCCAGATCCTTAACCCACTGACCAAGGCCAGGGATCAAACTCCTAACCTCGTGGTTCCTAGTTGGGATTAACTGCTGCGCCACGAAGGGAACTTCCAGGGGTGAAGGCTACATGGGAATTCTTTGTATTATATTCTTGCCTCTTTTCTGTAAATTTGAAGTTATTTCCCCAAAAATATATTAAATAATTTTATTTTGATTGAATGCTTTAAAGTCTGACTCCCCTCCTTTTATTTATTTATTTGGCCCCACCCGTGGCATGCAGAAGTTTCTGGGCAGGGATGGAACCCTTGCCACAACAGCCACCCATGTCCCTGCAGTGACGACGCTGGATCCCCAACCCCTGGGCCACAGGAGAACGTCAGCTCCCCTCCTTTTCTGCTGGATGGATCTGCCGAGTTCAGCCCCCTTGGCAGCCCGCAGAGTTAGAGAAAGGAGACAGATGCAGAATCTCCATTTGTGACTGCCTTTAACTGAAAGCTATCCTCCGGGTCTCTGGCCCCCTCCTGCAGGGTCTGTGGAGAAGTGGGGAAGCTTCTTTTTCACTTCTCTCCCCAGAAACTCAAGGCCATTACTTCACTGCTGTTACAAACAGTAAGGACGAGCACATGGCGAAAAGCAGAGCTTCCCAAGGGAAATGCTTTTCTTGTCTGTTTTCTCAGGAACAAAATCGGTAGCAAGACATTGGAAGGGCCATGTCTGAACCCTTGTTACTACGAATTAAATACTGTTTCCTTAAAATGCTAGGAAGTCATTACTTTTTAAAAAAATTAAGCATTGAACCTCTAATAAATTAATTGTAAAGAATTCAGCCCGGGAGTTCCTCGTTGTGGCACAGTGGAAATGAATCCAACTAGTATGTGAGAATGCGGGTTCGATCCCTGGCCTCGCTCAGCGGGTTAAGGATCCGGTGTTGCCACAGAAGCTGTGGTGTAGGTCATAGATGTGACTTGGATCCTGCATTGCTGTGGCTGTGGCTATAGGTCTGATTCAAGCCCTAGCCTGGAAACTTCCATATGCTTTGGGTGTGGCCCTAAAAAGAAAAAGAAAAAAAAAATTCAGCTTAAAAAAACGGCCAGGGATCACTTGGAAAGCAATGGGGTTTGTTTTCAAATTACCTCTTTCTTCCACCCTCCCTCCCTCCCTTCTTTGAGTGGCAAATAAGCGCTGTTGAGCATCTGCTAATCTTCCCAGGCAGCTTGAGGTGGGGATTTTGGCTTTACCCTGTGCTCCTCCCACAGCACCTACCAGCAGCCCTAGCCTTTTCCGTGGGTGATCGGGCTGCTTGATGAGACAACCAAGGTTATCGCTAATGCTGAAAAAGACAGTGAGTCCCTCTCGGACAGTAATCTGAATTGTCACCCTCATTGAACTGAGAGTCAGGATGGAAGCAAGTCCTGACAAAGAGCCTGCGTCACACCAATGGGAGTAAGAGTGCTCTGAACCCTCCCACTGTCGCAAAGCACTTTACAAGAGACGGTGGGGATGTGGGGGCCTGGCTGGGAACTCATTTAGCAGCGTTTTCCTCTTGGGCTGCTCAGATTTGTCAAATGCTCTCAGCCTGACATTTTCAAGGGCCCTGCTGTGTTTCTCTTTAGGGGTGATTAATAATGCCAAGCAGGACTTTCTATGCTTGTTTGCTTGTGCTCTGGGAAGTTCCATCTCTTCCTCAAACTCTGAAAGAAGCACAGGAGGAAGTTCAAGGCTGGTGACATGGGTAATTTAATTAACAGAGTCTGCTGCACTGTAAGTGCAGCGGTGAGAAGGCCACCAGTCACTTAAGAGGGGAAGGCCTGTTGGACCTGAACCAAGCCCTGGGATCCCGTGGGTGCCTTTTCCCAGCCGCGGGCCTGGATAGGGACTTCCGGGGCGGGGCTCAGGCTGGAGCATCGGGGTGGTGTTGCCAGTAAAAACAAACAAAACTCACACTATCCCGTTGTATGTGAACTATTTTAAGCTCATAAGTCCATCTATGAAGTCAATTGTTTTTCAATCTTTTTTTTTTTCTCCTTTTTTAGGTTCCCAGGCTGGGGGTCCAATTAGAGTGTAGCTGCTGGCCTATGCCACAGCCAACGCCACGGCCACACAATGCCAGATCCGAGTCATGTCTGCGGCCTATACCATAGTTCATGACAATGCCAGATCCTTAACCCACTGAGGGGGGCCAGGGATCGAACCAAAACTGATAGCACTAATGGCCTGAACCTAGCCACAACACAGACTGGGACTTGAACCCACATGCCAGGACTCAGAACGCAGCCAAAACCCAGATTGGGACTTGAACCCGTGGTTTTGAATTAGAATCACTCACCCTGTGTCTGGAGTCACTAAGGCTCAGGCTCTTCATGTCTCTACGCAGAAGGAATTCAGTCGGAGATAAAGCGATAGGCCAGAAATAGATTTATCAGGATTGGTTGCTAGTGAGAGAGGCAAGCAGACAGGAAGGAAGCGCTGCCCCGAGGATCCAGTGGGCGGCAGTTTTATCTTCTAAGGGGAGTGGGCGTTGGAAAGGCCCGCCTCTTCCTTTCTGGGAGTAGTAGCTCCTCCTTAGTATCCAGTAAGGCGTGTATTCAAACCAGCTGAAGGACCGTCCTCAAACTCTTACCCTTGGTCTGAATCTGAATGCAGACCTCGTCCCATCCCCCACCCAATGACCTGAAGCAATTCTCGCACCTCCACTCCTCGAGCAAGCCTGCCTTGTTCTGGTGGTTTTCTTGAACTTGCAGTGGTCTCCCAACATCCCCCAGGTTTCCCTCTTTATCTATGATCCCCTACTGGGGCTTCTAGAACCGTCTGTGCCTGCCCCACCCCCATCGGAACCTGCGTCCTCACGGGTACTAGTCAGATTGGTTTCTGCTGAGCCACGACGGGAACTCCTTTTTTCAATCTTCAAAATAAGCTTTTCTCTGCATTTTGGTAACTCTCTAGTGACGCTGCCACGCAAATGGTTTTGCAAATAAATGGGCTTTCATGTAAAGGTTGTTTAAGGGGCAGGAAGAACTATTTTGTTCTGCCTCTTTTCCCTTCTCTTAAATACCCCTCCAAAATACGGTATTCAAATTGACCAACAATTAATATTTTTAATTGAGGCATAATTTATATATAGTAATGTCACAGCAGCTGCCCAGCAGAGAAACCAAGCGAGCACTCGGAGAGTTGGAGAACGCAGGTTTATTATGCTGGCGGGCACAGAGGAGCTCACTCTCCCGAGTCTGAGCCCCGAAGAAGGGTTTCACAAGGCTTTTATGGGCTACCTCTTCGGGTTCCTTCCTTGGCTGGTCCCACCGGAGTGAGGTCAGCAAGGTAGTAGATGCGGAAACAAGTTTACAGAAGCAGATGCGTGGGGGAGGGGTGGGGGGCCCTTGGCTGGATTTGCTTAGTCATCATGGCTGGGGTCTCTCCTTTCTACATTTTTATTGGGACAGTTTCTCCTACAGTAAAACCAAAAATTTGACATTTCAATTGTTGGAGTTCCTGTTGTGGCTCAGGAGATTAAGAACCTGAGTAGTATCCATGAGGATGGGGGTTCAATCCCCGGCCTCGCTCAGTGGGTTAAGGATCTGGCGATGCTGCAAGGTATGGAGTAGGTCAAAGACACAGCTCGGATCCCATGTTGCTGTGGCTGTGGTGTAGGCCAGGAGCTGCAGCTCCAATTCAACCCCTAGCCTGGGAACTTCTATATGCCACAGGTGTGGCCCTAAAAAGCTAAATAAATACATATTTCAATTGTTAACTTACATTAAATGAATAAATACTAAGTAAATAAATTATATTTGAATGATAAATTATATCAATAAAAAGGGATAAATCCAGGCATATTGGAATTTATCTTCTAAAATGTCATTTTGTAGTTTCAAACCTCCATTTCCCTAAAATGTATACATATTAGCTGGTAATTTTTTGCAAATGCAGTGTACACGAAATTATCATTTTATGTAAATAAGAAAGCAAAAACTGTGGAGTATAACTCTTCCGGCGCACCCTAGGGATTAAATTTTAAGTGTTTAATCAGGTGTTTTACACATATTTTAAATGTGTCTAACTTTTTAAAAATTCCTGTATTAAAACTGTTCCCCTCTGTCCCCTTTTTGAAGCTGGTTATGTTTGGTAACCATTTAAAGCCACTTTTAATTACATACTGCCAATCAAACTCTTGGCTCTACGGGCTGTGTTTTAGTCCCAGGGAAGACACTAGTCTTTAATTACCATTGCATTGTTTCTAATTCCACTTCCAAAGTATATTCTCATCTGGAGTGACAAGACGTAAAAAAAAAAAAATTCCTTCCTTTCACATTTCGTGCTTACAATCAAAACTGCCCAGGACACAATGGTAATCAGACCATATTGTTTCAATTCTAAACTTAACAGTAGTGGGAGATGGGGCTCCTTCCTCATGGAAAGAATTAATCAGGGGCTTCTTTGATATTCACTCAAGGGGGAGATGAATCTTGCTGCAGAGGGGCATCCTTCTGAGGGAGCCCAGCTCCTGGCTGTGAAACCCATCCCCATGTGATTTCTTTCAAACATGCCAGAAAGCTGCTTTAATCTTTAAACATGAAGCATCGTGCTTACAGTATCAAAGGTAGGCAAGTTCTCCTACTGAGGTTCAAAAGCAGATGATAATAAGAACCTCGTTGTTAATGTCAGGCTGATTGCAGCTCTGAAATCACTTTTCACTTGATTGAGCCATTTAGTCCTCAGAATCACTTTGTTCTGTTCAGTCACATTTCTTCCTAATAGTGAGCAGCACACCCAATGTGTGCTTCCTCCCCAGGGGCTTCTTGTCGGAAAGTGAGATCCCAAGATTTCCCACTGTGGCTCAGCAGTTAAGAACCCTAATAGAGATTCATGAGGATGCAGGTTCAATCCCTGCCTCACTCAGTGGGTTAAGGATCAGCGTGGCTGTGAGCAGTGGTGTGGGTCGCAGACATGGCTTGGATCTGGCATTGCTGTGACTGTGGTATAGGCTGGCAGCTGTAGCTCTGTTTCGACCCCTAGTCGGGGAACCTCCACATGTCACCTAAAAAGACAAAAAAGAAAAAGAAAAAAAAGCTGGCTCACTTTTCTGGCTGCCCCACATGTGCTAGCATTTCCCAACCCGATGTGGGGAGTATGTCCACTCCCACCAGGCAGAGCCCCCAAGATGCCAGACTTTCTCTTTTGCCTCAAACAAACAAACCCAAAAATCCAGCAAGATCCTGGATTTCAAAAAGGTTTTCATAACACAACTGAACATTGGAGGAGCCATTCGGTAAAAGACCTCCTACCACAAACAGAGGTAAGTGAAGCAGAAAAAATAACTCTCCGAATGAAGTTGCATTAAAGACAGAGCTGAGAAAAGAGAAAATGTCCACAGACCATCAGAATTGAACATTTTTATACACACACAGCAGATCTGAGCTAACTGCACAGTCTGCGGGGTGGGGGGCTGTAAACCAAGCCTGGATGACAAATCCCAAAACTCTACGCTCAGTCTCAAACTCACCTTAATTTCTTCAATGATTAACATTACTGAACCCGGAATTCCCATGGTAGCTCAGCGGGCTAAGAACCTGACTAGTATCCATGAGGATTCGGGTTTGATCCCTGGCCTTGCTCAGTGGGTTAACCATCCAGCATTGCCACAAGCTGCAGCATAGATCGCAGATGCAGCTCAGATTCAACCCCTAGCCCAGGAACTTCCATATGCCAAAGGCGTGGCCCTAAAAAAGAAAACAGCAAAATGTTACTGGACCCAAAGAATCAGTCTGGGATGGCCTTTTGGAGCCCAGTTTGGGAGCAGAGTTGCATCCTGAGACTTCACGATGGGAGGCAGTTCCTGGTTCCGCTGTGAATCCTCCTCTCCGGCCCCTTCAATCACCTCACCCCACTGTTTGTACTTGTTTTCTAGGGCTGCTATACATTACCACAAACTGATATCTAAAAACAGTGGAGATTTGCCCTCACTGTTCTGGAGGCTAGAAATCCAAATTTGAGCTGTTGGCAGGGCCATGCTTAGGTCCAATCCTTGCTTGTCCAGCTTCTGGTGGCCACTGGCATTCTTTGGCTTGTGGCTGCATCACATCGTTGTAATCTCTGGCCCTGTGGCCATCTTGGCTTTTCTTTTTTCTTTCTTTTTTTTTTTTTTTTTGGCCTTTTTTTAAGGGCTGCACCCTTGGCATATGGAGGTTTCCAGGCTAGGGGTCAAATCGGAGCTACAGCTGCTGGCCTATGCCACAGCCACACAGGATCTGAGGCTTGTCTGTGACCTAGACCACAGCTCAAGGCAACACCAGATCTTTAATCCACTCAACGAGACCAGGGATCAAACCTGCAACCTCATGGTTCCTAGTCGGATTTGTTTCCACTGCGCCACAAGGGGAACTCCTTGCCTTCTCTTCTCCTCTGTGTCTAATCTCCTTCTGCCTCCCTCTTGTAAGGATAGAAATGATTACATTTAATGTTTACCCAGATATTCCAGGATGACCTCCCCACTCCAAGATCCTTAATTTAATCCTATCTACAAAGTTCTTCCCCCCACCCAAACTTTTATTTTGTGCCACAGAAGATAACATTCATTGGCTCCACAAATTAAAACAAGGACATCTTTTATGGGGCCATCACTCAGCCTACCACACTGTTCCTGATCGCTAAAACATGACCTTGTCACTTGGAGGCAGGGATTGGCTAAGAGGAAAGAGCTGAGTGGTCCATTCCCGTTTGCGACATCCCAGGGCCCTCCCTGATTTCCTCTACCGAAAAACACAAAAGATCCAGTTTCCAGTTAGAATGAGAACCTCCAGGAAATAAAAGTAAGTTATAGGTGCTTTTCAAGCTACGTTAAATTTCTTTTAGGGGGATCCATAAAGAGCTATTTTGGGGAGCTCTCTTGTGGTGCAGTGGGTTAAGGATCTGGTGTTGTCACTGCAGCAGCTTGGGTTGGGGACTTGCACATTCTGTGGGCAAGGCCAGAAGAAAAAAATAAATAAAAAGAGAGAGAGAGAGGGATAAAGGGCGAGAGCTCTTCTGGCCTATGTTTGATTCAACAAATGTACCATATAAACTAAAAATGTCATAGGTAGTGTTTATATCAAAAGTTGTACAAAAACTGTACCATATCATTTTAGATCACCCATTGTTATGAGCAAATAGTTCATGGCACAGGGCTTCGACAGGCTTGCAGGGGCTGGAACAGAGGTTGGTGGCACTGGAGTGTTTAGATTTGACCCTTAAGTCTGAAATAGTTTCTAGCATGACCTTAACCTAAATCACCCTGTTTGCTGGCCTGGGCCAACCAAACCTACTGGATAATTCTGCAGTATGGGACTTTGTTTCAGTTGGGTGCGCATATTTAACTTATCTAAGCAAGAGCTGTAACGCAGCAGTGCGACTTGGAAAAGTAGAAACCACAGACGTTAGCTCCAGCACTGGATTTAATGGACAATGCATAAGTAATGAGAAAAGCAATATGAGAAAAATAAAAGCAAAGACCAAGAAACCTTGCCAGTAAGCTGCTGAGACACTGAAAGCTTTCCGAAGAGACTTCAAAGCCTGTTTGTTTGGCTGACGACTTTGCCCTGCCTCAGCTGCCTAGCGGTAAAGTCTGCTCTGTATTAACTCTGAATACATTCGTACTGCAAAATGTCCAATAATAATGATGTCCCTGAGCTGCTAATTGATTGTGAAATGCTTTAAGAGCTTTATGACAGAAGGAAGGTACAATTAGTTATGATTAGATCATGCAATTCATGAACTTTAAAGGGCAAACAAAACCTCAATGGCAAGTGTTTCTACGTCTCTCTGGTGAAAAAAAATAGATTTGTCAGGCCCCTGGTCTCTGCTCTTAGCAATGTCGCCTCCTGGCCAGAATGGAATTTGCATGTTTTGTCACAATGTGGAGGTTTTTGTTATAAATATTGTTGGGAGCAGAGATATAAGTGTTCATTTAGATGGGATGCTTCACTGAAAGCATAATTTGGCCATCATATCAACTAACCAGCACTCAAATGTGAATGCTTTTAAAGTGTTTTACGTAGCATGTAGTTGAAAGCGCAAAGGGAATTCATGAGTTAGACACTGTTAGAAACCCATCAAAGGAACTCCACATCTATATTTTAAAAAAAGGTCCTATGTGAAAGGTTACTTTGAAGAGAAATATGTTAAGTGACACTTACAGAATAATTTTTCCTGTATGAGTTAATATGAATAGTATCCCCTTTCCTGTGTGCTGAAGCATCTTCTTGATAAAAGGTACAATATTTTCCCCTGGGAATCACCAGCCCATAGCTATAAGCTAGCAGGTGCTCTACATACCCTTGCTAAAAATGGGGGACCCATCCCTTAAAAAGGATCCCAAAGCAATTGCCTAGAAATTAAAGATTTTGGTCTGTGATTAGTTAGCCTATTGATTAAACAGAAAATTTGCTGAATGTGTTTACACTCCATCCACTGGGGAATTCTCTGGATTCTTTGCCTGCGACAGATGCCTGATTCCACCAGCCTAAACTGGGAGTCATAGAGGATCACAGAGACATGGATAGACTGAAATGCTGTGGGGGGGTCTGTCTCTCTAATCTGCTCTGCTCCTTTTTGCATTTTGGCTTCACTTATTTTATGGCAAGTGCAATTTCTCCACAGGGCAAGGGGCCGGGCTCAGGCTGCTTTGGCCGTACAGCCTTCAGGCTTAATGATCTAAAGGGAGAACAAACTCTCTCTCTCAGATGTATTTGAAAATTTCCAGGGAAGGGCTCTGGTTGGCTTAGCTTGAGCTGCATGAATATATGTGAACCAGGCTCTGAGGACGGCGGAATAGTATAGGCTCTGTTACAACTCACCGTGCCTGAGTCATGTGCGCATAATTGTCCCCATGATTGGGAGGGCCAGGTCTTTGTATTTTAAAATAAAAAAGTAAATAAATAAATAAAATGAATAAACAATGAGGGGCAACAGCATAGCTACAGCGACAACCTCAGCCACCAAGGAAATTGCAGTGAGGTGACCACCACTCTTCCCTGCAATTGGTACCTCCTGCATCCGGCACACAGAGTGGGTGCTGCACGCAGACATCCTCATTTTGCAATGCAAAGGCAAGGGTCTTTGACATCGGACAGAGCAGGGTATGAATCATACTTCTGATTCTTACTAGTTGCATAACCTCGAACAGATTACTAACCCACTCAAACGCTTAGTTTTCTCAGATGAAAACAATGGAAATTGTAATACCTGCTGTATAACATGTGATGGTTAAATTAAATATGTAAAGCAAGCATGAGGTGCCCAATAACTATTTGTTGAATAAATGAATATCAGGCAGGGATCAGGCACTGAGACTTGGGGGCAAAACCTAAGTTTGGCTCCAAAGGGTTTGGGGCTGGGGGAAGGATAGACTACTGGGATTGGCCTGTGCACACAGAAGTATCTGGAATGAGTGGCCGATGGAGACCTGCGGTATAACATAAGGAACTCTACCCACTGTTCTGGGATAGTTTGTAAGGGAAAAGAATCTGAAAGAGAGTGGATGTGTGTGTACATGTATAACTGAATCACTTCATTGTACAGCAGAAATTATCACAACATTGTAAATCAATAAGAACAATAAAACAAACAAACAAAAAGGACACATACGGTATTTCTGCCCTCAAGAGACCTGGTCAAGACAGCTATGACCCTTCAAAGCCTTCTGGTTATTTCTAACTCCATGTGACCCACCCTGACATTGTCCACACCCTGGGACTGGATTCTAGCCCAGGCTGCCCAGACCTTGTCTAGACATCTGTCTCTTCCCCACTCCAGGCCCCTGACCTCTCACCACTGAGTGAAGAGTTGCTATGTTATTATGGCAGGTGTTACTGCAATAACACTTTGTGTGCATTGTCGTTCCCCCCATAACTCTATATGCTGGATCCCATGCTACAGGGAGAATGGAAGCCCAGAGAAAACTATGGACTTTGACCAGATAATATAACCAGAAGGAAGCAGAGTCAGGGTTAATCCAGATCTGTCTGACTCCAGAGCCCACCCTTCAACACTCCCTGATAATCATCTCCCCGCCTCTGAGTCCATCTTTCCTATTTCCACCTGCGGTGCCTGCCTACTTCCTCCCCGGCAAAACTGCCCATTCTGGTCCCCAGGACACAACTGTGACCATCCATGATGCCACACAACTACAAGATCACAACAGTTTCTCCTGATTCTCCATGTCACATACAGATGTGAGGAGATATTTCCTGTCTTCAACCACCTGCGTTCATTCAGAAGAGACTTCTTTGGTGACAGTCTTTGAATAAGCTCCAGCTTCCCCTTCCATCTGAAGAATGCATATGTCTTTAGTCAGAGAGAAAAGAATGTCTATTGTCACAGGCCATAGTGGGACCAACCCCACGCCCATCCCTCACCGAAATTCATATGTGGAAGTCCTAACGTCCACCAGCTCAGAATGTATCTGTGTTTGAAGATAGAACTTTAAACAGTTAAGTGAAAATGAGGTCCCTAGGATGGGTCCTGAGCCAATATGACGAGTGTCTTGTAAAAGGAAGAAGATGTGGACACAGGCATGGCACAGCGAAGGCCACGTGGAGACACGGGGTGACATCACCATCTAGAAGTCAAGAAGAGAGCCCTGGAACAGATTCTTCCCTCACAGCTCCTGGCAGGAATCAACCCTGAGGACACCTCGATATCAGACTCCTAGCCTCCAGAACCATGAGAAAATAAATTGCTTCTATTAAGCCATCCAGTCTATGGTACTTTGTTATGGCAGCCCTGGCAAGCTAATACATCTTCCCATTGTCACCCCTGTCACCAGCAAATGAGCTTCTCCCACCCTTTCCACGGGAAGAGGAATCCACTCAGTAACCAGTTGTTGTGCAGTAGCCAGGAAGGCATCGGGCGTTGTGCTAGCCCTGGAGCCGCACAGGGAAGAGAAGCCATGTGTAAGACATGTGTCGTTCTTTTTTTGTAACCCCTGTATTCCCTGGCTAACATATTCATGTCCAGGAAATTCAAGACACACGGATGCATATCTTACCCCCAACTATCATGACCACCATCAAGATCCATACTCAGCCTTCGCTTTATACGCTGAGTCCAGATTGTTGCTTCAGAATCTTTTTTAACACAGTGATCTAGGAAATCACTACAAATAAATTAAAATTGCCACTTGAAACTTACTAGCATTGTGAGGCAGAAGCTGCTTATTGCCTACCCAATAATTATCTTACTCCTTACTAAGGCAGCCCTGTTTTTATTCAATAAAAGCAAGACTTGAATAAAAATGGCTCAGTGGTTAATGAATCCGACTAGGAACCATGAAGTTGCCAGTTCAATCCCTGGCCTTGCTCAGTGGGTTAAGGATCCGGCATTGCCGTGAGCTGTGGTGTAGGTTGCAGATCGGCTCTGATCCCTCATTGCTGTGGCTGTGGTATAGGCTGGCAGCTACAGCTCTGATTAGACCCCTAGTCTGGGAACCTCCATATGTCGAAGGTGTGGCCCTAGAAAATGCAAAAAATAATAATAATAATAAATAAATAAAAGCAAGACTTTTTCCATTCTCTTGTCTCTCTGATACTGGTCAGTGAGATATAATGGGAGATAATGGTTGGAAGTTTCCTCAAAAGAAAAACAATTGTCCAGAGTGTGCCATTTGTCATTCCCCTTCATCCTTCCGGCTTCCTGGAATAAAACTTTGATGGCTGGAACATCAGCAGCCATTTTGGTTTATGAGGCCACAATGAGGATGGAAGCTAACACTATGGATAAAAGAAAAGAAAAATAAAGGAATCTTTTCTCTTGATGATTGTGGAGCTTCCATACCTGCCCTTAATTGCCTACATCCAAACTCTTCTATGTTTAAACTAGTATTATTTTACATTCTCAATGTACAGTGACAGCCGTAAAATTTGATCTACAATACAATGGTATTTTAGAGGTATTGTAGAATTGCTTACTCAACACCAATTATCCATTTCTTCTCATTTGTGTCCTTCTATTATAGCCTATTTTAGAGGCTGAAAAGCTGAAAATAAAAAGATCTGCATCCCTTCCTTGCAGCTGGAATGGCCATGTGAAATGGAAGCTAGTTTTGGCAATTGAAATCTAAGTAGAAGTCTGCTGGTGATTTGGTGGCGGGGGGGGTGCTTTTATTTTTAATATTTTTTTTGCTTTTTAATGCCACACCTGCAGCCTATGAAAGTTCCCAGACTAGGGGTCTAATTAGAGCTACAGCAACGCCAGATCTGAGCCTCGTCTGCAACGAGGCAACACTGGATCCTTAACCCACTGGGGATCGAACCCACAACCTCATGGTTCCTAGTTGGATTCGTTTCCGTTGCACCACGATGGGAACTCCCTGATGGTGATTTTTGAGAGAGACTCTCCCTTCTTCCTCTTTCTGCCTGGAATGCAGATGTGTGGCTGAGTGGCTCAGGAGCCAGCTTCAACCGTGAAGCATGAAGGCAAAAGATGACAACAAGTTAGGGTCGGTGGAGTGGAAATATGGGAAGGACCTGGATCCCTTATGGCGTGGAGCAAATACATGAGCCCCAGATTGCTCATCTCTGAACCTCTTGTTACATAAAAATAAAGGAACCTTACTTGTTTAAGCCATTTTGAATGAGATTTTTGTTATTTTCCGCCAAACACATTTCCAACCCCATCCCTATACCGGCCCTTCAATTCTTAGCTGAGACATTGCCTCGACTGGAACCACCCCGCGTCTGTAGACAACATTCATTTCCTGGGGGAGCCGTCACAAACCACAAACAGAGTAGCTGAAAACAGCATAAATTTATTCTCTCACAGTTCCAGAGGCCAGAAGTCCAAAATGAGGGTGTCAGTGGGGCTAGTTGATCTTCCATTGATTCTTCTAGAGACTCTGAAGGAGAAAGCTGCCCCCAGGGCTCTCTCCAAGCTCCTGGCTGCTCCCAGGAATCCTCAGCGTTCCTAGCTGTGTCACTCCAGTCTCTGCCTCTGTCTTCACAGGTCCTTCTTTCCTGTGTGTGTATCTGTGTCTCTTCTCCTCTTCTTGTAAGGATACCAGCCATTGGATTTAAGGCCCACCTTAACCTAGTATGACCTCATCTTAACTTGATTACACGTGCAGAGAAACGTGAGTTCCCACTGTGGCTTGGCGGGTTAAGAACCCGACATAGTATCCGTGAGGATGCAGGTTCGTTCCGTGGCCTCAATCAATGCGTTAAGGATCCGGCGTTGCCCCAAGTTACAGCGTAGGTTGCAGATGTGGCTTGGATCCTGAGTGCTGTGGCTGTGGCATAGGCTACCAGCTGCAGCTTTGATTCAACCCCTAGCTTGGGAACTTCTTCCATATGACAAAGGAGAAAAAAAACATATACAGAAACCCTATCTCCAACTAAGGTCACATTCACAGGTACTGGGGAGTCAGGACCTGGATATATCTTTTTTTTTTTTTGTCTTTTTGCCTTTTCTAGGGCTGCTCCCATTGCATATGGAGGTTCCCAGGCTAGGGGTTTAATCAGAGCTATAGCTGCCGGCCTACGCCAGAGCCACAGCAATGCGGGATCCAAGCCACGTCTTCGACCTGCACCACAGCTCACGGCAACGCTAGATCCTTAACCTACTGATCAAGGCCAGGGATCGAACCCTCAACCTCATGGTTCCTAGTCGGATTCGCTAACCACTGAGCCATGATGGGAACTCCAGGACTTGGAGGTATCTTTCTGGGGGACGCAATCCAACCCACTACAGTGATGGACCCCTCTCATTGCTCCCTTGGGACCCATGGTACTTGCACACCACACTCAACTCATTAAATTGGAGAGTCTTAAGCTTCTAAACAGTTTCTAGTTCCAGCTATCTCACTAATCATTTTGATGCCCTAGCCACAATTTTTAGTTCTACAATGACTCAATTTCTTTAACAGTAACATGGGAATGAAAGCGCCTGCTCTCGTCTAGAGGCTTGATGTGAAAAGCCACTAAAATAATAGAGATGACACAACCTTGAAATATATACAGATCTTTCAAGAAGTAAGACCTCTGGACTTTCTCTCCTTCTTCAACAGCATCATCATTATTTATCTCTGATTTTCAAATGTCTAAGGATGAACAGGGGAATGGGAATAAACTTGGGTAGTTGGAATTGGCAAGTAGAAACAAGCAAAGGCTTAATTGTTTTCAGGGGGTGTCCCCAAAGGCAGCTTGGCCAGCGGGTCAAAGGAAAGCAAGAGAGTGGCTAGAGCTTCGGCTGGGAGGGGGCCGAGTCTGAAGGAAATGGTCCTGGGATGGAAGGCTGACCAGCCAGCAGACACTTCACAAGCTTCCAGAGCAATCCACATCCTCCAGATTGTACCTCTCATACTGACCTGGGGCTCCCAGCCTCCCTGTCTTTCTGTAGGGGCTCTAAAAACATTAACTTTGTTAAACATAAGAAAAAGATAGTAAGTAATTTAATGAAAGCACGTGTTACCCCATCTAGATTTAACACGTTAATATTTCACCATATTTAATCTAGATTCTTTTTTTACATTTTAAAATTATAGTTGATTTACAATATTGTGCCAATTTCTGCTGTACAGCAAAATGACCCAGTCATACATATATATATATACCTCCTTTTTCTCATATTATCTTTTATCATGTTCTATCACAGGTGACTGGCTATAGTTCCCTGTGCTATATGGTAGGACCGCATGGCTTATCCATTCTAGATACCAGCCCCAAACTCCCAGTCCATCCCACTCCCTCTCCCTCCCCCTTGGCAACCACAAGTCTGTTCTCCAAGTCTGTGAGTCTGTTTCTGTTCTGTAGGTAGGTTCATTTGTGTCATATTTTAGATTCTACATATAGGTGATATCACATGGTATTTGTCTGTCCCTTTCTGACTTACTTCACTTAGTATGAGAATCTCTAGTTGCATCCATGTTGCTGTAAATGGCATTATTTGGTTCTTTACTATGACTGAGTAGTATTCCATCAAATATACGCACCACATTTTCTTAAGCCACTCGATGGACATTTAGGTTGTTTTCATGTCTTGGCTATTGCGAATAGTGCTGCCGTGAACACAGAGGTACACGTGTTCTTTTAAAGAAACAAACCATAAAGACACACTTGAAGCTCTTTATGTACAATCCCATTTTCCTTCCTCCTTCCCATCATTCTGAAGGTGGCAGGTATCCTCCTGTGCGTGTTCTGTTTTCCTACATGTGAAGGCAGCTATATTTTCAAATGTTCAATATCATTTCTGACATTTAACATTTTTCATAAATGGCATCATTCATACATATTTTTTTGTATTTGCTTTTTTCACTCACCATTATTTTGAGGTTTATCCATGTTGCTATAGATAAATCTAGATTATTCATCTTAACTGCTAATATGATTACATTATGTGACCAAACCATAATTTATTTTTCTACTGCTCTGAGCAGTTAGGCTCTTTCTAATTTTTTGCATCATAACCAGTGCTTCAGTGAACAACTTTGCTCACCTCCTCACATCTCCATAGGAGAGCTTCTTTTTTTTTTTTTTTGTCTTTTGTCTTTTTTGTTGTTGTTGTTGCTATTTCTTGGGCCGCTCCCGCGGCATATGGAGGTTCCCAGGATAGGGGTCCAATCGCAGCTGTAGCCACCAGCCTACGCCAGAGCCACAGCAACGCGGGATCCGAGCCGCGTCTGCAACCTACACCACAGCTCACGGCAACGCCGGATGGTTAACCCACTGAGCAGGGGCAGGGACCGAACCCGCAACCTCATGGTTCCTAGTCGGATTCGTTAACCACTGCGCCACGACGGGAACTCCAGGAGAGCTTCTCTTGATCTAAGCGAAAAGCTGGGCTCCAGGGTGCATGTTCCACCTCACAGTCTACATTTTCATGTCATTTGAATTAATCATCTCGTCAATATGGTTTGAACTTTAGTGTCTTATTTAAGAAATCCTTTTCTGCAATTAAGCCTCTGGAAATAGTTGCATATTGTTTTCACCTGTTTACATTTAGGCCTTTAACCCATCTGGAATTTATTTTTGTGTATGTGGCGAAGTAGAGCCTTCATTTTCTACTTTTCCATATGAATGGCTGGTCATCTAGAACCAGTCTTTGAAGAGTCCATTTCTTCTCCATTGACTCATACTCGACCCTGTTGGGATAACCAGTCTTCTCTATGGGACTCTCTATATGGATGAGGCTGATCTCAGCTCTTGGCTCTGTCTCATCTGTCTACTTTGGCACTGATACCACATTTTTAAAGTAATGTAGCTTTATAAGAAGTCTTTTTTTTCTTTTTCTTTTTAGGGCCGCATTGTGGCATATGGAAGTTCCCAGGCTAGGGGTCAAATCAGAGATACAGCTGTTGGCCCACACCACAGCCACAGCAACGCCAGATTTGAGTTGCATCTGTGACCTACATCACAGCTCACAGCAATACCGGATCCTTAACCCACTGAACGAGGCCAGGGATCAATACTAGTCAGATTTGTTTCTGCTGAGCCACAGGGGATCTCCCTATAATAAGTCTTAATAGTTATATAGCAAGTACCTTTCTAAACCCTTCAAAAATTTCTTGACTCTTCTGGGCTAAGTGACTTTTTAAGAAAAAAATTTAACTGGGTGAGTCAAGGCCAACAACTTAAAGGAATAACATATTTGATGGAATAAGTTTAAATTTACCCTTCGGCACATTTTGTCACTGAGCAGAGTGCAGGGCTTGAGCGGAGGAAAGGAGGCAGGGTGTCTGACAGGTGTGGCCTAGGCTGACGAAGAGCCAAGGCTGAACATTCTGGGGTGCTGGGGTGCCTGGGGAAAAGGAAGGTGGCAGAGAGGCAGTGGCCCCAATTAGCATCTCTCACGCCTTGGTGTAAGGACTCCCTGTGTCACACATGGATACAACAATCCCATACTTTCCGAGCTATTTTCTAGAAGAGAGAGATACTACACCTAACACCCTGCCTAGCGCATCGTAAGGAGGTGCTCAGTGACTAGTAGCTATGCTTGGTATCATCATTCATTCCCACCAGTTTGCCCAGCACCCATGTGGCAACACTGACAATCCTCAATTTTCCAGAATATGTTTTTAAGCATCAGTTCAGGATGCATTTTACCACTGTGGCATATGTCTCCAAAGACAGCTACCAATAATTCCTCCCCACCCAAATTGTGCAAGCAGATTCTCCCACCAAGAGATGGAGTTTGTCTCTCTTTCCCTTGAATCTGGGCTGGCTTTGTCACTTGCGTGGACTAACACAGTATGGTGGAAGTGAAACCGTGCTAATTCTGAGCCTATCCCGTAAGAGTTTGAGGGGTCTGGCACGCTGGAGTGCCTGTGGTGGCTCAGTGGTAATGAACCCAACTAGTATCCATGAGGATGTGGGTTTGATCCCTGGCCTTTCTCAGGGGGTTAAGGATCCAGCATTGCTGTGAGCTGTGGTGTAGGTTGCAGATGAAGCTCAGATCTAGCTTTGCTGTGGTTGTGGTACAGGCCGGCGGCTACAGCTCCAATTCTACCCCTAGCCTGGGAACCTCCATATGCTGTGGGTGTGGCCCTAAAATGTACACACACACACACACACACCAAAAAAAAAAAAAAAAAAAAAAAAGAGGTCAAGGCTTGGCACTCTGATTTCATGCTCTCAGAAGCCAGCAGCCATGTAGTAAGGAAGTGCAGGCTATCCTGCTAGAGGTGAGGCCCTGGAGGATGAGACACAGAGGAGAAACAGACCACATGGAGGAGAGCAGTGATAACCCAGCTGACTGTCAGCACCCAGACCACAGATGTGAGAGAAGCCTTCAAGGACTTTCCAGCCCAGTATTTCTGCCAGCTGAATGTGTTGCAGAAGGGGGATCTCTTCCCATGCCCAAGAGTGGGCTCCCGTTTAATACTTAGAAATTGTCCATGGAGGGAGTTCCCATTGTGTCTCAGTGGTTAACGAACCTGACTAGTATCCATGAGGATGTGGGTTGGATCCCTGGCCTCACACTGTGGGTTAAGGATCTGGTGTTGCCATGAGCTGTGGTGTAGGTCACAGACATGTCTAGGATCCCGTGCTGGCTGTGGCTATGGTGTAGGGCGGCAGCTGTAGCTCCGACTCGACCCCTAGCCTAGGAACCTCCATGTGCTTCGGGAGCGGCCCTAAAAAGACAAAAGAAAAAAAAAAAAAAGAAAGAAAGAAAAAAGAAATTGTCCATAGAGACACATGCTGACAAAGCAAAAGACTTTGAGAAGGTGGGGCTCCTGCCAGAGAGCTGCAGGGTAAGTGATCCCAGGAGAACTGCTCTGCCACTGGGCTCATAGCGTCAGGTTAATTTCTGGGTTATCTCTGGCCAATCATCGTGCTTGGCCCATATTTGGTCTGGCTCAGGGTCCTTCCCATGGCACTTAACTCACATCTCTCAGCTATGATGGATTCCAGCGCCAAGTGTTCTGGGAGGTTGGTCCTCTCCTCCCTCCTGTTGGCCCCTCCCAAATTCTCCCCTTTAGTTTTTGGGGCAGCACCATGTTCCATATCAGGATCTCCTCTTGTGAGACAACTCATGCAAGCAGTTACCGTACCTGGCCAAGGTGGGCAGTTTCAGTCAAAGTTTCCCAAACAAAGGCAGTTGTATGAGTGACCCCAGAGGGTACCATGGGGTGGGGGGTGGGGGGATGAAGAACTGCCCAGTCGACCCACAGAATTGAGGAAAACAATACATCTTGGTTGTTTTAAGACACTAAGTCTTAGGGTGTGACCCAGCAATAGATAAGGAATGACGTAAACACAACAGCTTAAATATGATGCTTGTATTCCCCCAAAACCAGTAGGAAAGTCTGCTTCATCCATAAACATGATACATCTGCAAGGAGAAATAATTGAAAATTCTGCAGAACACCTAGAAAATCCTAGAGGGCCCCAATCAGACAAACTAGAAAAGGACTCACAGTCTACCTGAATTCCTGTTCTTTCCCCTGGGGCCATCTGCTTTTTTGAAAAAGGAGACAAGAGAGAAAAAAAAAAATCATTAAAAAAAAAAAAACAACTTCAGTTCCAATCACTCTTCAAACTTAAGCAGAATGCCTTTCATAGCCTCAGTCAAGTTTGTCAGAAAGTAATTTTCTACCTAATTTACTTTCACAGGATGCAGACCTTCTCAGAGGCCAGAGGAAAAATCCCTTTCCGACAAGGGTGAGAATGGAACTAGATTTCTTCCAAGGTTCCCTTCCTTCTGGCTACTTTGCAAGTGTCAGGGGTACCAAGGACAAGGGCTGCTTAACCCAGCAGGTGGCCTGGCTCCCAGGAAGCCTGGAGAATCCCTCCCCTCTGTGGCCGCAGGGCCGGGAACCTACTTTTGATTCCCTGCCCTCACTGCTCTGTTAGCCCCAGGGTCATGGTCAATTGGAAACAGAAATCCTGGTGCTTGGGAGCTGTTACACAGCTGAGAATATGAAGAAACCCAGTGTGGCTTCTTGTTTACACAGGGGTCGAATGGAGGTGGAAGAAACTGAAAACCAATTTTGACTTCAGCTTTACTAAATAATTTGCAACAATGCAGGCAGAGATAAAAATCTTTCCAGAAAAAGAAAGCAGGCAGGTAAATGACTGCGGCTTTCTAAGTGATCTGTCGTGGGGTTTATTTTTATTTATTTATTTATATTTGCTTATCTTCCCTGTTTTATTTTTAAAAAGCTGCTCCTTTGCCTCATTATTTCTGTTTATAAATGAGAAGACTTTTTGTTAGTGAAAGTCCCTGAAGTGAATGACACCGTTTTCCAGCACAATATCTCTGTGTTTGGTGGCCCCACCCCACATCAGCACACTCCAACCTTTTTCTTTGTGCCCCAAATCCAACTGCAGGCTGTCATAAAACATTAGTGACTTTTAATTACAGAGGCTAATTACCGTGATAGAAATGATCATGCAGAGAATAACTCGGGATGTGCAGCAGCTCATGCAAACTATTCCACTGTGCTTCTTTTTGCGCATTCATGGACTCTTACTTTCCATCACGAAAGTGGCTAGGGAGTTCCCGTCATGGCTCAGCGGAAATGAACCTGACTAGTATCCATGAGGATGCGGGTTCAATCCCTGGCCTCACCCAGTAGGTTAAGGATCCAGCGTTGCTGTGAGCTGTGGTGTAGATTGCAGACGAGGTTCAGACCCCACCTTGCTGTGGCTGTGGTGTAGGCCTGCAGCTGCAACTCCAATTTGACCCCCTAGCCTGGGAACTTCCGTATGCCTCGGGTGCAGGCCTAAAAAACAAAAGGAAAAAAAAAAAAAAGAAGAAGAACGTGGCTGAATCCCCTTGCAACTTCTGGACTGAAAAGGGACAAACTATAAGCGGTTTTGACATAACAAGGAAAGGAGGATCTTTGCCAGATCCTAAACTCACACTGACCTTGGGGAGGCTTGCTAAGTCCCTGGTCAGTCTTGCCACAAAGAAGGAATGAGGGGAGAGAACACCAGGGTTCAGAGGGTCGAATGGACCCGATGAACTACCTTTGGGCAGCACCTGTCACGGACTGGGCTGGACACTCTCTATGTACATACCTCTTCACCATCAATCCTCACAACGCTTCTCTGACTTGGGTGTTCCAACGTCCATGCTGCGGATGGCGACCTCACCCCCACCTGGCCTGCTCCCCTCCCTAACCACCTGACTATCTTCTCTTTAACCTTCGGGATCCCTCCGTCATCACCCTCCTTCTGACCTCCCCTCCCCCGGGGCCTCTGAAGTCACACAGTAGCTCACCGTTAACACTCTTTCAGCTCAGGGAGCGAATCATTTATTTACTTTCCTTGAGCCTCCGCTAGAATCGTGGAGGGAGGAATTGGAACTTGGTCATTTCTGCGGCTCTCAGATGTAGCACGGTGCCCTGCATAAGGTCTCTGCTCAGTAAATGCCTGTGGAAAGAGCTGAGTCAATTGGCCTAGGAACATAGTAAGGGGTGGAGCTTCTGCACCACAGCTGGTCCTTTTGATTCCAAAGTCGTATCACAATAGTGTCTATTCAAGACTTTTTATTAAGGAGTCAGTATGCAGGGCATTGTTTCAGCATGGAAAAAAAAAAAGAGAGAGAGAGAGAGAGAAAGAGGGGAAAACTCATTATCTGAGTTTAAGTTGATGTTAGAGGTCATGGGGAATCTTCTGGTATTCTTGGAGAATAGGCACCTGTGATAAGTTGCTGGTAAGAACAAGGATGAGTCCTGCAGCCCTGTGTAGAACGAATTAGCTGTTCGCAGTAGACACCAGAACAATTCCGCCCGATTTCCAACCCCTCTGTGTCCCTGGGGGTCACTATGACAGTGTCTCCTGCTACCTTCCTTCAGGATACGAAGATTTCAGAAAAACATGCTGGAAGAGACCCAGCCCAGCAACTGAATCTAGTCCCCTGTTATGAGCTGAATTGTGTCTCCACCCCTTCCCCCACTCCCTGCCCCAGAATTCAAATGCTGAAAACCTAAGCCCCGCCAACCGAACCTCAGAAGGTGACTGTATTTGGAGATGGGGGTCTTTAAAGAGCTAATTTAGTAAAAATGTGGTCATGTGAGTGGGCCACGATCCAATATGGCTCGTGTCCTCGTACGAAGAGATTAGGATATGAGTAGAGTATGTGATCGAATCGGGCCCCACTGTTCGCTGTTTACAAAATCAATCCTCACAAATGGTAGAAAGGAAAGGTGCCTATCATCAGAAGGCCGGCTATGTGGGGAGATGGTGGGCTCGGCACCCCCCAAAACCCACCTCCAAAGAGGCTCAGCCAGGAAAGCTTTTGAAGAGAAACAGGCAAGTAATCTCAGTCAGTCATTGAGAGAGGGGTCAGAGTGGTCGCCATCCCCGACTGTGTGCAGCTGGTGGGCTCCTCCTCGTCTTCTTCGAGACATCAGCTTGTTCACACAGATTACTGAGGGGAAGCCAGGGACGAGATCTGGTCATCTGTTAATTACTAATTCCTCATTTCTACTTCTTTTATCCAAGGAAAGAACTGACAAGTTAGCCAAGATATTGTGTGATTAAGAGATTTGAAAGGGGAGTTCCCATCGTGGCTCAGCAGTTAACAAATCCAACTAGGAACCATGAGGTTGCGGGTTCGATCCCTGGCCTCGCTCAGTGGGTTAAGGATCTGGAGTTGCCATGAGCTGTGGTGTAGGTTGCAGATGTGGCTTGGATCTACCGTTGCTGTAGCTCTGGCCTAGGCCGGCGGCTACAGCACTGATTAGACCCCTAGCCTGGGAACCTCCACATGCCACGGGTGCTGCCCTAGAAAAGACAAAAAAAAAAAAAGAAAGTTAGTTATAGGAGTTCCCTGGTGGCTCAGTGGGTTGAGGATCTGGTGATGGCACTGCAGTGGCTCAGGTCACTGTTGTGGCGAGTGTTCCATCTCTAGCCCTGGAACTTTCACATGCAGTGGGCATAGCCAAAAAAAAGGAACTGGTAAAAAGTTAGTTACAATATAGCTTTGCTAAAGTGACAAGAAAAGGGGCTTCCTGCTGCTGAGAGGGGTTTCCTACAAAAAGCTGCTTACAGGTACACATAGAGGGCAGGTGATATGAAGACATGGGAGATGACAGCCATTATTATAAGCCAAGGAAAGATACCTCGGAGGAAACCAGAGGTATCCAAGTCCAAACTGTGAGAAAATTTTCTGTTGTTTAAGCCACTCAGCCTGGGGTACTTTGTTATAGCCATCCTAGCAAATTAACATATCTCCCAAAATCAAAACTGAATAAACAGGAGTTCCCTTCATGGCTCAGCGGTTAATGAACCCGACTAGGATCCATGAGGATGTGAGTTTGATCCCTGGCCTCACTCAGTGGGTTAAGGATCTGGTGTTGCCGTGAGTGGTGTAGGTCACAGAGGCAGCTCGGATCTCATGTTGCTGTGGCTGGGCTGTAGGCCAGCAGCTGCAGCTCCAATTCGACCCCTAGCCTAGGAACCTCCATGTGCTGCGGGAGCGGCCCTACAAAGACGAAAGAGGAAGAGGAAGAGGAGGAGGAGGAGAAGAGAAGAAAGAAAGGAAGAAAGGAAGGAAGGAAGGGAGAAACAACAGGCCCCAAATGGACTCACATATGTTAAGGTCCATGTCAGCAAACCAAGACTTCATATCATCCTAATCACAGCTATAACTTCCCCAAGGAAGGTAACATTTGACCAGTTCACCTGGAATTTCCCATAGGCCCCTTCTGTTCCCCTTAGGAGGGTGACCTTGCTCAAAATAATGCATTTTTGGCTAGTAATACCCCTTTTCCACATTCTCTCCACATTTAGAAAATGTTATCTGATTCATGAATCATTGAATAAAACTAATTCAATCTTCGAGTTAACTCACTTGAATTATTGTAATTTAACATCCCTAAGGGTGGGGAGCAGGATCTCCTTCCATAAAGGATGACGGTTTGGTGCACTCTGAGCTTTGAAGAAAGATGTGCCCTCCAAGAAAATGTGCTCCACATGAGGATGGAGATCCTGGCTAGGAACTGGGGTGTGCCCCCCAGGATTCCCCTGTGAAGGATGAATTCTGTTCTTGCTTTTCCATTGACTTTAAGGACAGCAATTTGGAACTTTTTCTTTAAGGCACTTTCCCCTCACCCCATCCCACCTTCATTTACTAGAATTCCCTCTAAAAAGGGAAGTCTCCTCCACTGCTAGTAGGAATATAAATTGGTACAGCCACTGTGGAGAACAATATGGAGGTTCCTTAAAAAACTAAAAATAAGAGTTTCTGTTGTGGCTCAGGGGGTTAGGGACCCAGTGTTGTCTCTATGAGGATGCTGATTCAATCCCTGGCCTCACTCAGTGGGTTAAGGATCCCACAAGCTGTGGCATAGGCTGCAGCTGCAGCTCCAATTCAACCCGTGGCTCCAGAACTTCCATATGCTGCAGGTGCAGCCATAAAAAAAAAAGAAAGAAAGAAAGAAAAAACTAAAAAGAGAGTTACCATCCTACTCCTGAAAATATAGCTGGAGAAAATCATAATTGAAAGAGATACATAGACCCCAATGTTCATTGCAGCACTATTTACAATAGCCAAGATACAGAAGCAACCTAAATGTCCATAGACAGAGGAATGGATAAAGAAGATGTACATATATATATGAAATATTACTCAGCCATAAAAAAGAATGAAATTATGCCACTGGCAGCAACATGGTTGGTATGATAGTACGATACCATGGTTGGTATCGTGGTTAGTACGATAGTAGAGATTATCATACTAAGTGAAGTGAGTCAGACAGAGAAAGACAAATATCATATGCTATCACTTATATGTGGAATCTAAAAAAATGATACAGGGTGTTCCCATTGTGGCACAGCAGAAACAAATTCAGCTAGTATCCATGAGGATGTGGGTTCGATCCCTGGCCTCACTCAGTGTTTTAAGGATCCAGTGTTGCTGAGACTTGTGGTATAGGTTACAGACGCAGCTTGGATCCCACATTGCTATGGCTGTGGTGTAGGCCAGCAGCTGCCGCTCTGATAGGACTCCTGGCCTGGGAACTTCCATATGCCACAGGCATGGCTCTAAAACACTCCCCCCAAAATTAATTACTTAATTAAAAAATTTAAAAATTATACAAATGAACTTATTTACAAAACAGAAACACTCACAGACTTAGAAAAGAAACTTATGGTTACCAAAGGGGAAAGGTGGGGGGAGGGATAAATTAAGAGTTTGGGATTAACATATACACACTATTATGTATAAAATAGATAACCAACAAGGACCTACTGTATAGCAAAGGGAACTCTACTCAATGTTCTGTAACAACCTATATGGGTTATTAGAATCTGAAAAAGAACGGATATATGCATTTGGATGACTGAATCACATTGCTACACACCTGAAATTAACACTTTATAAATCAACTGTACCCCAATATAAAATAAAATTTAAATTTATTTATTTATTTATTTATTGTCTTTTTGCCTTTTCCGGGGCTGCTCTCACAGCATATGGAGGTTCCCAGGCTAGGGGCCTAACCAGAGCTGTAGCCGCTGGCCTACGCCAGAGCCCCAGCAACACAGGATCCGAGCCATGTCTGTGATCTGCACCACAGCTCACGGCAATGCCAGATCCTTAATCTACTGTGAAAAGCCAGGGATCGAACCTGCAACCTCATGGTTCCTAGTTGGATTCGTCAACCACTGAGCCACGACCGGAACTCCAATAAAATTTAAATTTAAAAAAATTCCCTCTATTTACACTAGCTCTTTGGTAAAGTCTGTACACCCACTTGTTGACTCTTGGGTGATGACGCAATAGGAAAGAAAGGGTTTGGACAGTAAAGGGGGTGTGTGCACGGGCCCAGCACGGATGCTCCCAAAGGGGCAGCATCCTGTTGGGAGGCCTGCGCCCTGGGGGACAGGCATTGAGCTGAGTAAGAGGTGACCCACACCGGAGCTGGGAAGCGGCGGGGAAGGGTGGCCACACAGACATGATGATCCTGGTGACTCAGCGGCCTTTGGGGGAGGATCTTGACTTTGGAGTTACAAGTACGGGTTGCAGATGCAGGAGAAAAAGGAACTGCCCTAACAGGCCTTTTCACAAGTGGGCTAAAACTTCCTCGTAACCCTCAATCCCTGAATGGAAAGATGGACAGAGCTAGACTGAAGGTGGATTTTTTTCTCCTGCGTGTCTGGCAGCCTGCCGCCTGGACGTTCTCAGGAGACAGCTCTGTTTAGGAGAGGACAGAAGCCTGTTGCTCTCTGGGACTTGTACATGAACTCTAGGGCCATCGTGATGGTCAGGGGGTCCACTTGGAGCCCTTCCCTGAGGCCTCTCTGGACTCACTAATGCAAAACACAGGAGAGCATCTGCTCCACTGACCCAGGGCCATCTCCACAGCACTGGCCCTGACCGCCAGGGAGGTAGTGAGGATTTCTGCTGGCTCATGCTGTTCCCCAATTCTTTCTTTCCTCTTTCTGAGCAGTTAGACCTGAGTAAGCTCATGCTATTCTGGCCCTCAATAAAACATATCTTTTCTGTTCCCCATTTTGCAAGAAAAAGAAGCAAAGCACAGGTAAACAAGCTAAGATCAGGAGTGTACTATTTTAATCACTTTTTTTCAGGGTACCAAGGAGGGGAAAAATACCGCCTTATTTTACAAAGCCTTTACTTAACAAAATGCTTTCATATCTGTTAGCCCATGGTCTTCACAGTCTTCCAAGGTCAGATATTATATCCACGTTATAATTAAGGAAATTGGGGACCAGAGAAACTGACTGATTTGTACAGGCCACATGCTTGGAAAGTGATAAACTGGGCCTCAAATCCAGCATTCCACATTCCTCACTCTTTAATATCACATTAGCATTTATTGAGTGCCTACCATGTGCCAGGCTTCACACTGAAGGTTGTGATTTACTATCTCATTAAATTGTGCACAGTTCCCATGACAAACAGAATCTCTGATCCACTTCTAAACATCTACATCCAAGGTCAGCAACATTCAAGTCGTGCCAGGCTAGGTCCCTATTCAGAAGCTTCTTTTCTGATGGTTTAGAGAAGAGAAATAATTCTGATTATAATGACTCCTGGAATTTGGAAATCTGTTCTGGGCATAGGATATTTTTTTTCTTTTTTAGGGCTGCATGTGCAGCATATGGAGTTTCCCAAGCTAGGCATCAAAACAGAGCTACAGCTGCCAGCCCTCACCACAGCCACAGTAATTCCGGATCCGAACCATGTCTGTGACCTACACCACAGCTCACGGCAACACTGGATCCTTAACACACTGAATGGGGCCAGGGATCAAACTCACATCCTTGTGGATACTAGTTGGATCCATTTCCACTGCAACACAGCGGGATCTCCAGGGCATAGGATCTTGGAGTTGAGCCTGAGCCTAGGCTTTAAGAGTCTAGACCAGTGCTGGCCAATGGAACTTTCTGTGACGATGGAAATGTCCTATATCTTCACTGTCCAATATAGTAGCCACTAGCCACATGCGGTTATTGAGTACTTGAAATGCAGCCAGTGTGACTAAGGAACTATATGTTTAAATTTCATCTGATATGTGTTGCTTTAAATTTAAATTTAGGAGTTCCCATCGTGGTGCAGCAGAAATGAATCCGACTAGTATCCAGGCCAGGAGCTGTAGCTCTGATTTGACCCCTAGCCTGGGAACCTCTATCTGCCATGAGTGTGGCCCTAAAGAGCACACACACACACAAAATCAAATTAAATTTAAATAACCACTCATGACTAGTGGCTGCCATGTTGGAGAGCATAGCATTGTGGACCTAATGGTGCAAACTTGATTTCAAATCCTAAATCCTAACTTCTCTAAGCACTAGTGCCCTAAACGGAGCATCCCAAGATCTACCTAAAACAGACAGTGACTAGAAAGTGTCCAGGAGAAGGCCTGGCACCTGGTAGGTGTTTTTATTTGTCACAGTTGTAAGCTCTTGATTAATGTCTCTAATCCCTGCCAGACAGTAAATTCCAGGAGGGCAGCAATTCTATCTTATCAACACAGGCATCCCCGGCAATTAGCATAGCCTGAGATAATCAAAATACATATCGGTGTCTGTTTCCTGGCCTCTGACTCAGGCTTCCTGAAATCCTTGTAATTTTGTAAGTTGTAAGAACCCTAGGAACCTCTTTTGATCTAACATTTGCTGTTTGACCCCATCCTGACACAGGGCTCCTAAACCCATGTAAATTCCTAAGAGATAAGAGCAGGACATTAGGATTACCTGTTGTTCCAATGAGGTGACTCTTGGAGGGCTCCTGGATGGGCCCTGGTCAGAAGAAAGTTCAAGCTGTGATTAGAAACTTGGAATTTTTAGCCCCGCCTCCTTTTGCAGAGAGGGCAGAAGGACTGAAAATGGAGTCAATAATAGATCATGTCTGTTTGGGAAAGCCTCCATTCAGATTCCAACTGCATGGGGTGCAGAGAGCTTCCAGGCTGGTGAGCACACATGCACACTGGGAGGGTGACACATGCCAACTCCATGAAGACAGAAGCTCCTGCACTTAAGGACCCTCCCAGATTAAACCCTTCGTATCACCTCACCTGGCTGTTCAACTGTATCTCTTATCATCTCCTTCGTTACTTTTTTTTCTTTTTAGGGCCACACTTGCAGCATATGGAAGTTCCCAGGCTAGGGGTCGAATCAAAGCCAGAGCCACAGCAACGCCAAATCCGAGCCATGTCTATGACCTATGCTGCACCTCGAGGCAACACCTGATCCTTAACCCACTGAGTGAGGCCAGGGATCAAACTCACATCCTCATGGATCCTAGTCAGATTCTTTTTTTAATGATTTTTTTTTCATTATATTTGGTTTACAGTGTTCTGTCAATTTCTCCTGTACAACAAAATGACCCAGTCCACACACACACACACACACACACACACACACACACTCTTTTTCTCACATTATCCTCCATCATGTTTCACCATATGTGATTAGTTGGATTCTTAACCTGCTGAACCACAATGGGAACTCCCCAATCCTTTAATAAAATGTAAATGTGTTTCCCTGAGTTCTATCAGCTGCTCTAGCAAATTAATTGAACCCAGGGAAGGGGGTGTGTGAACCCCCAATTTGTAGCCAAGTCAGACAGACGTGTAGGTAACCTGGGGACTTACCGCCATTGGTGATGGGCAACTGAAGGACAGTGGGAACAATCTTGTGGGACTGAGCCCTTAGCCCAAGGGCTCTGACACCACCTCCAGATGGATAGTATTTGATGCTGAGTTAAATTGCTGAACACCCAGCTGGTGTCACAGAGAATTACTTGATGGGGGGGAACCACACACATTTGGTGACCAGGACTGTCAGCTGTGTGAAAGCGAAGACAGAAAAGAAGGGAAGATAGTAGGTTTTCCCAATATACATGGTAGACATAGTTGGTATTAAATAAGTATTTCTTGAAAGGACTTGAACCAAGGATGGCAAGCTGGGCTGAAAGAAGGCCAGTAAAGGGTGATTGGTGCTCCCTGCATCCTTTGCCCTCAAAATGCATTTTTCCTGAATTGCACTTGCAGGTAACACCATCTGCCAGTGTTGGAAAATATTACAAGACCTGGTGCTATAAAACCTGTGTTCTGGAGTTCCCGTCGTGGCGCAGTGGTTAACAAATCCGACTAGGAACCATGAGGTTGCGGGGTCGGTCCCTGCCCTTGCTCAGTGGGTTAACGATCCGGCGTTGCCGTGAGCTGTGGTGTAGGTTGCAGACATGGCTCGGATCCCGCGTTGCTGTGGCTCTGGCGTAGGCCGGTGGCTACAGCTCTGATTCAACCCCTAGCCTGGGAACCTCCATATGCCACGGGAGCGGCCTAAGAAATAGCAACAACAACAACAACAACAACAACAAAAATAAATAAATAAAATTAAATAAATAAATAAATAAAACCTGTGTTCTGCTGTTGTAAAGATGTAGCAGAGGCTGTTGTTCTCTATGTTAAACCAGGAGAGTTTATGAGGATATTCAGGATAAATCTCTGCTTTAGCGTAGACTATCACTACTTGAGTGGTTACATTCTGTTTTATCTCATGATACTTCAACCACATGAGGTTCAATTTTCATCTTCAACCACGAAGTATATGAAAGGTCTGGGAATGTGGAATAAACTTATTTTTAAACAGTACGTCAGTTACTTTTTCAGACAATACGCTGACTACTATGGATCTGTGTCCAAAATAAATGCACCACAGATTTTCAGATTGTTAATCTAAAAAAAAAAAAAAAGAAGAAGAGGAAATACATTATCCTCCCTGTGTTTTGAAACTTTTATTTTTACCACTCTGTTATATATTTACTGTACTTTTTTCAGAGTTAAATTGGAACCACTGCATCAAATTAAGAGGTATTTCACTTGCCAAGATGTCTGGAGGCGAAGTATGTCATTTGAAAATGTAACTGATTTACTATATGAAAATAAGCCTACTACAGGTTTCCTGACTTTGAATATCCTGCAGAAAGTTTGTGGCCAGACTGTGGCATCAGCTTTAGACAGAGATTTTTTTTTTTTTTAGATGTAAAGAACAGAAACCACTCAAAAAATTGTTTAACCTATAAATACATACATGGATCAGAATCCACTTAACTAACTAAACCAAGAAAGGGGAGTTTCTGGAAGGCGTATGATTGCATTGACACTGAAAACTGCCTCTCTACCAGGAAAGAGTCTGATTAGCTCCATCCAGGCAATACCTTGCCCACCCCATTCCTCAATTCCTGGTTCAATCAGCAGCAGCAGCAGCAGAACAGAGTCTATCACAGCACAAAATTGGCCACAGCAAGTGGAATGGGAAGAAGTGGCTGAGACTGACTTATCCTTAAGTAATGTCACCTCCATTCTTTGTATTTTAGGAGTCCTCCTAAGCTATCTTCAATATTTCAGGGAAAAGATGGAACAGAGAGGTGGCAGGAGGGACTGAGGCTACTGGGGAGAGAAGATGCAATTTTCATTTATTTGACAGACATGAATCAAGTGCCTACAATATAAAACTCTATAATACACAGTTCTAATAAACCCAGTGAAAACTTAGCCTTGGTGCCAACTGTGACATGGGTCAAAGTTTGCCAGCACCTGCTCTTCAGCTTTTATCTTTGCAAACCTGCATGATAAAAACCAGCATTCAGAGTGATGCTCCAGGCACCCAAGAACTCCTATAATCACAGAAAGATGAACTTCTCTGTTCAGAGAACTGTCTAGGGACAGAAAAATGGACTTGTTCATTTGGAAATATTTTCAGCAAGGTCCGGACAAAAGAGGCTTCACAGTTAATTTCATGTTAACCTTTTAATAAAAGGAGGATTCCATTCCCCATCTAAGCTCTTTCTGGAAAAGAATTATGTCAATGAGAGTAGGTAAGAAGAACTGATTAGGAGCTCCCTGTGGTGCAGTGGGTTAAGGATCTGGCGTTTGTCACTGCTGCGGTTCAGGTTGCTGCTGTGGCGCAGTTTCAATCCCTGGCCAGCAGGAACTTCCACATGCTTTGGGCACAACCAAAAGAAGAAGTGGGTTAGGGAGGAAGAGAAGCGAGAGAAGAAGGAAAAGAAGAAGAAGAAGGTAGTGAACTTATTTTTAAAAACTCACAAAGGAACACCCTAGAGGAACATCATTTGATGATAGACGCAATGTGAGTAAATGCTGCCTGCATGATTTTGGGTTCCTGTAAACTCTGCAAAAGATATGTCAAAATAGGGAAACACCAAACTGAGTTTACTATTGTTACACATCAGCCTGAGAAACTCTGGGAAAATCTTGGAGGGGGCCACTGATAATTACAATGATAACTGACACCCTAGGCACCACCATGCTAGGCGCCTAGTATACAGTATCTTATTTAAATAATATACCTATACATATGCACATCTGTATGCATATACACATGTCTTGTGTATAACTGAGTAGTAAGAGTTATTACCACATCCATTTTACAGATAAGGAAACTGAATCCCAAAGAGTGAATAAAGCGTTTACATTTTTTAAATTTAAATTTTATTTTATTAAAGTATAGTTGATTTACAATGTTGTGTTAGTTTCTGGTATTCAGCAAAGTAATTCAGATATATATCTATATCTATATCTATATCTATATCTATATCTATATCTATATCTGTATCTGTATCTGTATCTGTATCTATATCTGTATCTATATCTATCTATCTATCTATCTATCTATCAGCCCTTTGATTACCCAACCCACTCTGTTTTTAAGAACTTTTTGTAGCCTAATAAGAAAATGTCTAAAGAGCAGAATATAAAGTTGAAAGTAAATTAGGTGATTACTCAGTAGTTGTCCAGAGATCCAATCCAGATAATCTGGCCTGGAAATGGATTTTGGAGGACCTAAATTAGCCATTTCTCTAAGTGGGTTTTAATTCTATTTAAATCACCAATAACCTCCATCCCAAATCATGCAGAGAAGTGACCATGATCACGACTCATAAAAATCTTAAGGAGTTTGACTGTTGAGTTCAATGGTGGCATCCAGCCAAGAGGCTTTTCAACTCGGGCACACATGTGGTGGGGCTGCATAATCAAAGTGAGTCCAGACCAAATCGGACAACAGGGAGGTCATCTATTAAAGAAAATCATTCGAAGACCTCAGCAGAATTGCTTCTTGATAGCAATCCTAAACCATGGTGCACATATTGACATTTGTTAACATTTTTGTTATTGTCATTTTAAGTGAATGGCTTAGCCGACTATTTATTTGTCTGCTCTGGGGCTTCCCAACTTGCCTCTAATGAGTTGTCTTTATCAAATTAGTGAAATCAGACCACACCGTAAAAACCGGGGCTGGGCTGTCCTGCAAGGGCTTCTCTGTAAAATCAACAAATGAACAGCACAGGCTGTATTATTGGACCAAGACAACGTCACCTGGGCCACAGAGAGAAGGAAATCGCCTTTGGCAAGAATGTGAGACTAGGTAGTTTGGGAGCAAAAAGAGAGGGAAAAACACTTAGGTTTTCAGTTTTACAGTCTCCAATTTGGGTGCCCCTCTGTCCACTAGGTACACTTTACTTCCTAGTTGAGCATTTCCTCCGGGCCTTACGGGCCTTTTCTCCAGGCTCTTACACAGAAGGAAGCATTCCTCCCATTTCTGGCCATTAACGCCTGAGCATGTAGGCTCTTCTCTTTCTCTTCTCCTGATCGCACTGTATGAGGGTAATGCAGCATTTTCTGGCTTCCCTGTGGCAGGGAGTGGTGGGGGGAGGGCACAGGTCTGAGAGCAGAAAACAAAGCTCCTGGATGGGAGAGCCAGTGGGCAGGGCCATTCTGTCACTTGGGCACCCTTTGCAGGTCCTGGAAATTTCTACATCCTCACATTGGATGTGCCCCTGATCTGTGAGCTGCTGTCAGGGTCAAAATCAGACCAGCTATGACATAGAGCCTTGGAAGTTGTTTAAAAAGAAAGTATAAAGAGATTGTGTAAAGTTTAGTTTTTTGTTTGTTTGTTTTGGGGATGTTTTTTTGGCCATGCCTGCAGCATGCTTAAGTTCCCTGGAGAGGAACCCAAAGCCACTGCAGTGACAATGCCAGATCCTCAATCTGCTAGGCCACCAGGGAACGCCTGTAAAGTTAGTGCTTAAAGGACAAGGGGATATTCTGAAAAGGGGTTTCATAGGCTGGAACATTTAGAACACATGTAAATATAGAAGAACATGGTTGGGGTGGTGGGCTCTGGGGAGAGGAACAGAGACTCTGGGATGGGGAGGGAGGAGGACTTTATACTTCAATCCTCTCATACAGTTTAGACTTTGTCTCACTTTTGTAAAGTAAGGGTTTTTTAAATTGAAGTATAGTTGATTTATAATATTGCCTTCGTTTCAATTATTCAGCAAAAGGATTCAGTTATACATGTTTTTGAGATTATTTTCCATTATATGTTACTACAAGATATTGAATAGAGTTCCCCGAGCTATACAGTAAATACTTATTGAAATCTATTTTACATATAGTAGTGTGTATATGTTAATCCAACAATCCTAATTAATCCCTCCTCATCCCCGCCCACCAACCCAACCCTTTCCCCTTTGCTAATCATAAATTTGTTGTCTGTGTCTCTCTTTCCCTTTTGTAGATAAGTTCATTTGTATCATTTTTGTTTGGTTTGGTTTGGTTTTTTTTAATTACTCAATGAATTTATTACATTTATAGTTGCACAATGATCATCACAATCCAATTTTATAGGATTTCCAACCCACAACCCCAGCACATCCCCTAAACTGTCTCCTTTGGAGACCATGAGTTTTTCAGTCTATAAGTCAGTATCTGTTCTGCAAAGAAGTTCATTCTGTCCTTTTTTCAGATTCCACATGTCAGTGAAAGCATTTGATGTTGGTGTCTCATTGTCTGACTGACTTCACTTAGCATGATAATTTCATTTGCATCATTTTTTTAGATTCCATATATAAGCGATGTCATAGGATACTTTCCTCTCTCTGTCTTATTTACTTCACTTAGTACGATAATCTCCAGGTCCATCCGTGTTGCTGCCAGTGGCAGGATTTCATTCTTTGTCATGGCTGAGTTATATTCCATTGCATATATGTACCACATCTACTTTCCATTCATCTGTCCATGGACACTTAGGTTGCTTCCATGTCTTGGCTATTGTGAATAGTGCTTTGTGAACATTGGTCACCCACCTCTCTTCATCAGCCGAGGAAGAAGTCTGTGAAATCAGGTTTAGGGGTAGGGAATGGGCTTAGGGGTAGGGAGTAGCATTTCCTAAACTATTTCCCACTCAGGGATCAGATGTGGGTGGAACCAGAAGGAGGGTCCAGTGCGAGGCTTATAAAAGTGGGAGGCAAGACAGCCCTTCATTATCAAGTTCACTGTCTTCAGAGCAGCTGCTGCAGCTCTTGCGATGGACTTGGTTGCTTTTTCTCTGGAGGTAAGGACTGGGGCCAGGGGTGGTGATGCAGGGAACAAGCTGCAGACTAGGAAGTGTCAGGGTTTCTTGCCCAAGGAGTGGGCTAGGGGTAGGGGGGTAGGGAGGTGGGAGGGATGGCAGAGGGGATAAATAGCTAAGTCCCCAAACCTTCTGGAGAAGGCCCACACAAGAGAAAGGAAGGATGAGCCAGGACTACTTGGAAATAGAGGCTGTGGCCCTGGAATTGTGACCCTTGCCAAGGTGTGACCCTGGTAAAGTTACCCTTCCCAGACTCTGGGCTAGGTCGTGAAGTGTGTGGGGTAGGGAGGTAGGGCTGGGCAGGAGCAGAGTCGAGGGAGGATGGAGAGAGGCAGGCCTGGAAACTTTGGCCTCACCCACCCCCACCATGCTCCCGTCTAGCAGTGACTGAAGGAAGGACCTGATGCCACGGGCAAAGAGAAGACACCCGTGGTGTGGGCGGGTGTCAGAGTCTGGGAGCGGCGGGGAGCCAGGTGTGGGTCTGGTGGCAGAGCCTGCGATGCGGCGGAAGCTGCGGGGCTGGACCCCTCGGCTCAATATCCCTGTGCTCTGCTCACCCGCCCCCGCTGCCCCTCCGCAGATGGGTAAGGGCTCCTTCAAGTACGCCTGGGTGCTGGACAAACTCAAGGCGGAGAGAGAGCGAGGCATCACCATCGACATCTCCCTGTGGAAGTTCGAGACCAGCAAGTACTACATCTCCATCATCGACGCCCCGGGCCACAGGGACTTCATCAAGAACATGATCACCGGCACCTCCCAGGTCGAGCACCCTGTTCCCAGGGGCCTCTCTTTGCGGGGCGGGGTGGGAGTCGGGGTGGGGGGTGGGGTGCCAGGCCAGGTGCCAGGTTTGACAAAGTGCCAAACAAAGCCTCCAGTGTTTCCAATTTATCTGAAACACAGTAGATATGGCCTTTCGATCTTACCAGTTCTGCAAGGGGTCTCTGTCCTTGAGCCCAGGAACCAATACAACTTCCTGGAAGCCAGTTCCCACGGGGGGGTGCCTAGACTCATTCTGACTGCCCCTCTCCCACCGGACAGGCATTGGCACTGTGTCCGTGGGCCGCGCGGAGACCGGCTTCCTGAAAGCCGGCATGGTGGTCACCTTTGCCCCCAACAACGTCACCACTGAGGTCAAGTCTGTGGAGATGCACCACGAGGCCCTGGCTGAGGCCCTGCCTGGTGACAACGTGGGCTTCAACGTGAAGAACGTGTCGGTGAAGGACATCCGTCGCGGCAACGTGGCCGGGGACAGCAAGAACGACCCCCCGATGGAGGCCAGCAGCTTTGTGGTGCAGGTAGGCGCCCGCCCCGGAGGTCAGGGGCCTTGGCTTCCGTGGTGATGGAAATGCTTCTTAGGAAGATCAGTCCCATTTCCACGGAGGCCCCTGATGGGTCGAGAGGTGGTTCGGATGCAGGAGCCATCAGGTCCCTCCTAATTCTGTCCTCCCGCCCCTCCCCCACCAGGTGATCGTCCTAAATCACCCGGGACAGATCCACGCCGGCTACTCCCCGGTGCTGGACTGCCACACGGCCCACATCTCCTGCAAGTTTGCTGAACTGAGGGAAAAGATGGACCGGCGCTCTGGCAAGAAGCTGGAGGACAACCCCAAAAGCCCTGAAGTCGGGGGACGCGGCCATGGTGCAGATGGTGCCCAGCAAGGCCATGTGTGTGGAGACCTTCTCCCAGTACCCACCTCTAGGTGAGCCACACCCCTCCCCCAAAGGTGTCCCCTTCCAGAGCTCCCACTCTTTTTTCCTCTTCCAGGCCATTTCGCTGTAAAGGACTTGAGGCAAACAGTGGCTCTTCGCATCAAGGCGGTGGAGGAAAAGACAGCCACCACGGCCAAGGTCACCAAGGTGGCAGGAAAGGCCAGCAAGAAGTGAAGCGTGGCCTCCCCCTGCCCCACCCCGCGCTTTAGTTTCCTCAACAGTCCCCACTCTATAAGACACTTCTGTGTATCGACTGAATAAAATGAGTAATAAAACTGCAACTAGCTGTCTTGGTTTCTCCCAAGAAGGAAAGCTTGAGGTCAATTAGGAACCCCTGGGTAGGTGAACAAATGAAGGCAGGCCCATAGGCTTCAAAGAGGTTTTATGCCCTGGGTGGTGAACTTGATCTGCAAGGTCCTACCTCCTTCTCCTACCCAGGATTCTATCCCCTCCTTCTCCCAGTTCCCTCCAACCTAATCATCCCAGGCTGGTCCTCTCTAGGAGGAAGAGGAAATATTTGGGGATGTGATTAAAGTAAACTCACAACGGCATAGGGCAGGATCTCAGCACCAATAGGTTAGTCCAACAGTACCATGTGCTTCCTTCTCACCCACCCTTTCAAATGTATTTTTCTCTTATAAGTATAATTGATATACAATGGTGTATTTCAGATGTGCAGGAAAGTGATTCAGCTGTGTTTGTGTATGTATAGTATGTACATTCTTTTCCAGATTCTTTTCCATGATAGGTTACTATAAGATTGCATATGGTTCCCTATGCTATACAGTGGGTTCTTTGTGGGATTTTTTTGGCTGTGCCTGTGGCATCAAAGTTCCCGGGCCAGGGAGAAAATCCACATCACAGCCAGGAATCAAACCTGCATCACAGCAGTGACCCAAGCCACTGCAGTGACAATGCCAGACTCTTAACACCCTGCAGCACAAGAGAACTCCAGACCTTGTTTTACTATTTTATGTATAGTAGTATCTGCTAATCCCAAACTCCTAATTTATCCCTGCCCCCCCCCCGATTTTTCCTTTTGTTGACCATAACTTTGTTTTCTATGAGTCTGTTTCTGTTTTGTAAATATGTTCATTTGTATCTTTTTTTTAGATTCCACCCATAAGTGATGTATTTGTCTTTCTCTGACTTAATTCACTTAGTAGGATAATCTCTCATATCATCCATATCACTGCAAATGGCATTATTTTATTCATTCTTATGTCAGTATGTGTGTGTATCTATGTATATATACATAGATACACACACATATATATAGATATACATACAACATCTTTATCCACTCATCTGTCATGGACACATTAATTTATAATGTCTTGGCTATTGTAAATAGTTCTGTGTGCATGTATCTTGTAATTAGAGTTTCCATCTTTATTGGATATATGCCCATGAGTGGGATTTTATGATACCTCTATTTTTAATATTTTAGGGAACTTCCCTAACTTTTTCATAGAGGCTGCACCAATTTACATCCACACCAACAGAGTAGGAGTTCCCTTTTCTCTGCACCCTCTCCAGTATTTATTTGTAGATCAAAGTAGGCTTTAAAGGACCTAGAGGGTCATCTAGTTGAAAATGAGACACTTTTTTAAAGTGGAATCCTTAACCATAATTTGCTGCCTCTCTCCTAGACCTCACTGGAGGAGATCCATTCACCTGTTCCCACATTTGCTCAGAGTTGACACGAAAGTGGGGAGTTGGTGGGACTAGTGTTCTTCATGATCCTTCCGAATCATTGCTTGTGGGTCTTCAAATAAAAACTACTCCATCAAAGTTCTTGCCCTCCAAATAGTAAATGCTAATATCTACATTTACTGAGCTTTTAGTAAATGTACAACATTCTATCTGCTCTGAACACATAATCTAATTTATTTCCATTTGTAGATGTCTATGCTGCAAGAAAAGAATGAATGTGACTACATGGCTATTGTGTGCCAACCCTGGGATTCAAATCTAGGTTATTTCTGAAACCTACATGTGTAATCCCACCCCAGCATTCCCTTCTTCCTCCGATTACTCCCCATATCACCTGTCACCTCCACATCCATGAAGGATGATATCTGTAGCCTCCGCTTACCTTACCTTCATCCTGGAGCAAGGGAGGGAAGCAAGGATGCTAGGAAGGGCAGATAGGAAAGGTTAGAAGGCCACTTTTGGTGGGGGCAGGGAGACAGAATTTAAACCATGGGAAGAAATAAGCCTCAGGAAGATGCAAGCACTGCTTCCTCTTCATTCTGGCACCATACCTCCCCGCAAAACACACAAACACACACACACACACACACACGTTCATAAACACAACACACTATCATTCTGACAACTACAGATCCCACTGCTGAGAATTTTGCTTCTCTTCCCAGGCCCTTAGCTTTTGGCTTTTGATTTCATCTTTTGTCAAGAGCATCACTAAAAGATTCACCAAAAAGGAAGTTAGAAAGACCTGCCTGGTGGGTGCCAGCTGAGTGGACAGAAAAGAAGGCTGCCTCCTGTGGGGAGGCACAATCCATCCGTAGGGACAGGGCATGGAATTGGGGAACAAAAGGCCAGCTACTAATTGGCTGAAACCAGACAGAGGGGAAACGCGGGATCCAGGAAGCTCAGAATGACAGAGAGGAAAAGGGAAACATTTTTTCTTTCTTCAAAATTTACAAAGCATTTATAGAAATAGAAAGTTAGAGTTCCTGTTGCGGTTCAGCAGCAACAAGCTCAACTGGTCTCCATGAGGACACAGTTCCATCCCCGGCCTCACGCAGTGGGTTAAGGATCGGGCGTTGCCAGGAGCTGTGGTGCAGGTCACAGACATGACTCAGATCCCAGGTTGCTGTGGCTGTGGTGTAGGCCAACAGCTGTAGCTCCGATTCGACCCCTAGCCTGGGAACTTCTATATGCCGAGGGTGTGGCCCTAAAAAGCAAAAAAAAAAGAAAAGAAAAGAAAGAAAGAAAGTTAATCACCTCCTTTCCCTTGCCCCTGCCTAATCAATTGCCTGAAAAAAAAAATCTGAATTACTGTCCTCTGAGTTATCCAACTAAGCCAATGCAGTGAAAAAATAAACCACAAGCAGAGGCTGTGTTTGGGTGGAAAAAAATAGAATGCATCTTCAGTTTTCAAACTCAGAAGTGAATGCCATAGCCCTACTAAAGAATATTTACACACACACACACAGCACACACTAAATAGGAAAAGAATCTAGATAAGTATCTTTGTGTCTTTCCTATAGCTTGTATCCCAGGCAGAAGAGATGTTTCAAGTTCTAACAGGAGACTGGCTTGAAAGAGAATCTCTGAAGGATTTAAATAGCTTTCTGAATAAGGCAAAACTCAAACTGTCAACGAGATTCCTATTTTTTTTTCTTATTTTCCTTCACGCTTCTTCTATTTTTCCTTTGTTTTTTTCTCCCTTGATGCGCCCCTGATCTTTTCCTTTTTTCTACTGTCCCTTCCTTTTTCCCTTCTTCACAAAAACTCCTAAAACCAAGCAGCCAGGAAGAGTGCTTTGACTGTATCACAGTGCTTGGGGAATTAGGAAGAATACATGTCATACCTCATTAGAAGATTAATGGCGCAGAAAAAAAAATCTAAATAAGAGACCTGGAGCAGAATACCAGGAGCTGCCAGAGAACTGCTCATCACTAGGAGATGAGAAGAGCTGCAGCTTTGGGGCTGGTTTTGTCACATCAGCTGCATTGATGATAACTTTCACTGAGGTTAGCACCATAGGCATAAGGCCAAGCCTGCTCCAGTCCTCAATAAATATTATTGATTAGGATATTTTGACAGAACACTTACGCAAGCCAGCGTGACCTTTGGGTCAGAGACCCAGTGGCAAAAAGGACCTGGATAACTGCAGAGATATCATTTCTATGAGTTTGAGCATCCACGTGGAAATCTCAGGGGTCAGTAAGGAACCTGGCATTAGGATTTAGGTAAAGCAAATAACACCCACTGTGTGCCCAAGCCTTTGTTGCCAAGCTTGCAGGCCCCTACCCTGGAGGCCTCCAAGTCTGCTGGGGAGGTAACATGAAAAATCTATATATACACACACATACACACAGATAAACCCAACAATGAGGTTAAGAATATATACAGAAAAATTTACTCTGATTTTTTTTTCTTTTCTTTTCAGGGCCATACCTGTCACATATGGAAGCTCCCAGGCTAGGGGTCAAATCAGAGCTGCAGCTGCCAGCCTAAGCCATAGCCATGGCAATACCAGATCCACGACACATCTGCAACCTATGACGCAACATGCGGCAACACTGAATCTTTAACCCACTGAGTGAGGATGGGGATGGACCCACAACCTCACAGATACTAGTCAGGTTCTTAACCTGCTGAGCCACAATCGGAACTCCCATTTACTCTACTTTAATGAATAGAAACAGCTTCCTAAGAACCTACAACCTTGACTTCTGCCCTAACCAGCCACATCCCTTCTCACCTCTCAGCTCCCATCTATGGACATCCATTCACCCAAATGTTGACCTTACTCCTACCAAGACAGTTACCAAGATTCCTCACCTCTCAAAACTCCTAGTGTGACCCTGACCTTGTCAGCTAGGGGTGCCTTGGTTCTTTGTGATTCCCCAGGCTTCTCACTTTTAGCCTACCTCTGATCAGGAAAGTCATTCACTCCTTGTTCCTGCCTGGACTTGAGGTCAGCTGATGTCTGTCTGTTCCTGTCCGCGAATATCCCACTCTCATGATCTTTGGCTCACCCTCACCTAGTGATCTGGCTAATGCCCAGACCCCAGATGTCTCCTACTTTACCCTTGGCCTGATGCAGTCCTACTCAGTGTCCTGCTGAGTTGGAAAGTCAAGATCCAGTATTCTTGCCCCAGTTAAGTGAGTTATGTTATAATGGGAAAATGGGGAGAGGGTGGATTTCCTCTCGCTGTGATGTGTTACCCTCATGTAGGTGAAATTACCCAACAAGTGCCTGTAAGCCTTAGGATCCAAGAAGAGGTCCCCGTGGCTTTAAGAGACCAATCAAAGGGCCACTATATCAGAACACACCTCTTCCCTTTCTCATTATAAAATGAACTACAGAACCCGAGAGAAGTCAGAGAGTATTATTGCAACCTTGAAGAGCTCCAAAAAGTGCTGAAGCTAAGCCCTCTAATTGTCAGGAGGTACCAGTGTGCTGGGTCTGCTTCCTTTTGGGGCTCACATCTGCAGGAGGAGAGGGCAGTGGACAGCTCACGAAGGGGACAGCCCATGCTTCCTGCCTTCCTTCTTTCTCTTGATCTGTAACCAGGATGTGGAAATACTGCTCCTACCTTGCAGGGGATGCTGAGGAAATATTGTGGGTCAGTCTCCCCACCGGATCAGAAGCCTCTGGGGAGGAGGCAGCAGCTTATTTATCTTCATGCAATGTTTAGGCCAGAACTTGGCACATAGCAACAGCTTGATTAATGTTGGATGAACAAATGATTAGGACTCTGTTTTATTCCATTCTGAATCTTCTAATGAAATATTCCTTCAATAAGTAGTCTTGGATTGAATGCGAATGTCACTAACAGAGGTTAGGGGGACCTTCCTGACATGTTGGTTTAAGAGACCCAAAATATTTAACTGAAGCCATGATTCTTCTTCCGCTTAGGCAGCATAAGATATCTGGCCAAAACCAAATTCATCTGCACTCAGTCTAACCTAGATCTTAAGGCTTCCTTTAAGGTTGATGTTACTGAGCTGTAACCTTCAGTCTGATATTGAAAGGTTGGGGTCTCAGGTTCAACCAAGGTTGAGAGCAACCAGTGGAAGACAATTGAGGAAGAATTTGTCATTTGGCAGAATACTGTAAACCAGCTATAATGGAAAAAATAAAAATCATTAAAAAATAAAAATGAATTTGTCTTTTGGACACATTTCAAACATTGATGTAAAAACTGATACTGCGTTTTCTTCTAACATGGCTCAAATACTAATGGAGAAAGGCAAGTCTCTACCTCCCTGCCCCCTCCCCCCACCCCCGCCCTACAGGAGTAATTCTGAAGCCCTTAATTGGAATCTTAAAAAACAGCGATAAGGAGGAGCTCCTGTTGTGGCACAGTGGAAACGAATCCGACTAGGAACCATGAGGTTGTGGGTTCCATCTCTGGCCTTGCTCAGGGGGTTAAGGATCCGGCATTGCCGTGAACTGTGGTGTAGGCGCAGATGTGGCTCAGATCCCACATTGCTGTGGCTGTGGTATAGGCTGGTAGCAACAGCTCCGATTAGACCCCTAGCCTGGGAACCTCCATGTGCCGCGGGTATGGCCATAAAAAAGACAAAAATAAAAAATAATGCAGATGGAGGAGTTACTTTCATGGTGCAGCGGAAACGAATCTGACTAATATCCATGAGGAGACGGGTTCGATCCGTTGCCACGACCTCTGGTGTAGGTTGAAGACGGGCTCAGATCCCGAGTTACTGTGGCTGTGGCGTAGGCCAGCAGCTGTAGCTCTGAATGGACCCTTAGCCTGGGAACCTCCATATGCCACAGAGGCAGCCCTAAAAAGAAAAAAAAAAAAATGCAGATAGATTTTTGGCTCCAACCCAAAGATCCTGATTTAATTGATCTGGGATAAGACCTGGGCATCATTATTTTTTAGAAGCTGCTAATGTGAGTGCAGAGATTGAAAAGATAACTTTCTAGAACAGGGACAGATAAATTATTGTGGAAAGAGCAATAAATAAGTGGTCAGAAGATAGTTTTGCCTTCAAGGTCTGCTACTTTCTGTTTGACCTTGTCCACATCACATAAATTCTCCAAAACTGATCATGGAGATAATATTATCTGGCTTAAAGGATAGTCAAAAGGATCAAATAAGATAATGTAAGTAAAAGGGCTTTTTAAACCATAAAGCACTTCATCCTTCTGAAGATAACAAAGCCTAGGGTTAGCAGCATGGTTGGTCTACAGCCCTTTCCAAGATTGTGCAGTGCCTGGGGGTGGGGTGGAGAATTTGGACCTGGGAATACAACGGAATATGATGTTAATTATAACAAGACTTTGCCCTCTTTCTCCAAATGAGAAAAGAGAAATTTTTTCTCCAGGTCAACAATCCATCAAACCTCAAGGCAAACTGAAACAGCCACACAATGTATCTGATATGTAAACAGCTGGTGGGATTTCTTTTCTCTTCTCTTTTTCTCTTTTCTCTTCTCTTTTTCTCTTTTCTCTTCTTTTGTCTTCTCCTCTTTTCTTTTCTTCCCCCAACAGCATATGGAGTTCCAGGGCCAGGGATCAGATCCCAGCTGCAGTTTCAACCTTCACCACAGTGGCAGCAACGATATCCTTAACCCACTGTGCCAGGCCAGGGTCGAACCTTCATGCCAGTGCTCCAGAGGAGCCACCAATCCCTTTGCGCCACAGCAGGAACTCCAGGAATTATTTTCTAAATACAATTTCTGCTTCCCAAATGTGTCTCCCTCCTGATCCTACAATACTCTCCCTCTGACTGGTCTTCGAGGTAGACTGGAATAGTTCATAACTCTAATCATGCAGCTCCTGGGCACTGAGTTTAATTTGGCTGTTTGTGCCGTAGGATGCTGGGATATTATCAAACCTTTAGCCCCTGGCACTGTAAATCAGTCTGAATGTCAGCCAACGAAAGTGTTGATGTGGGTTAGCCTTGTGTCCACAAATACCACTCATTATTTCTGTCATAAGTAAATATAAAAAATAAATGCTGCATTTACTTTTTTATTTTAAATGATTTTTATTTTTTTCCATTATAGCTGGTTTACAGTGTTCTGTCAATTTTCTACTGTACAGCAAGGTGACCCAGTCACACCTACATATATACATTCTTTTTCTCAAAATGTTGCATTTAAACACTACTTCACGGCAGGCCTTAAATATGACTTAAGTTTTATAAATGCTGCTGTGATTTTCTCTCCCTTCAGCGCTCATACACAATTTTTTGGTGGCTGTGGTCACAGGCTATTCCAAGATTTCTTTCTTTCTTTTTTTTTTCTTTTTATGACCATACCTGCAGCATATGTAAGTTCCTAGGCCAGGGTTCGAATTGGAGATGCAGTTGAGGTGCATCTGCGACCTACACCACAGCTTTCAGCAACGTGGGATCCTTAACCTACGGAGCAAACCCATATCCTCATGGACAATGCGTCAGGTTCTTAGCCCACTGAGCTGCAAGGGGAACTCCCAAGATATCTTTAAACAGTGGTTCTCAACCTTTGTCCCATTACTTGAGAGTTTAATCTCTCAGGCCCCACCTCAGACTTAGCGGTTCAGAATCTGCATTTGAAGTTGCATTTTCCACAGGCGATTACTATACACATTAAAGTCTGAAAAGCCCCATCTGACAAATCTCTCACTGAATCCCCCCAAATCAAAGTTCCCTTCTCATCGATAAAGCAGCAGAGACTCGGATGGGAGCAATTACGTGACTAGGTCAGGACCACACAGCTAGTTACTGACAAACTGAGACCCATCTCTGCTCTGCTGATTCCAAGAGCAGAGCACTTCCCCCCACCCCCACCCAGGACATTGCCTTTGCTTTCGGGGTTGGTTTGTTTATCAGCTGACATTGATGTAATTTATTTTACATCTTCTTCTGCACAAGGCAGCTTCTCGGGGATTATTCTTAAAAATTCAACTTCAAGGAGAAGTAAAACAGAAAAGTTGTGAGACACACCAGCCAGAAAACAAAGGTGAAGAAGAGTAAGATTTCCACCGTTAACGACCTTTATAAGAAAGCCGGAGAAAGTCTTCAATCTATGGATTTCTGGTAACCCTGGAAACCTGCACCTCTAGAACAGGGATAAAAATCCTTAAAGGACTGGGATGAAGATTAGTAACATAATTAGATAGAAAGCAGATGGAATCCTTTGAGAAGGAAATCAATACCCACACAGATGCTGAATGCCAATATAGAAAAGAAGCCCCACCCCCTCCACCCCTCTCGATGCTGAGGCCATGCCCAGCTGCAAAGCACTGGCCTGGCCGAGGTGGGGCTGAGCATCTGGGCTTTGCTGATGACATAGCTCCCTACCGTCTTGCACTTCTGCCCTGACTGATCCAAATTCTAAATGCCAGAGGCTGAAGGAGCAGCATTGCATGAGGAAATGAACTGGAGGGGCTATGGGGAGACTAAGTAGCTATGAGACCTTACATAAGTTACCTACTATCTCTGAATCTCAGTTCTGGCCTCCATAAGATGTGGGATAATAAAACTGCCCTCATCATGGGCTTTGATTTTTTTTTAATTTTTTCATTTTTTCTTCTTAGGGCTGCCCCCTCAGTATATGGAGGTTCCCAGGCTAGGGGTCAAATTGGAGCTGTAGCCACGGGCCTATGCCACAGCCACAGCAATGCTGGATCTGAGTCACGTCTGTGACCTCCACCACAGCTCAAGGCAATGCTGGATCCTTAACCCAATGAGTGAGGCCAGGGATAGAACCGGCGTCTTCATGGATGCTAGTCAAATTCGTTTCTGCTGAGCCATGATGGGAACTCCCCTCATGGACTTTTAAAGAATTAGCTATGTTGGAGTTCCTGTCGTGACTCAGTGGTTAACGAATCTGACTAGGAACCATGAGGTTGTGGGTTCCATCTCTGGCCTTGCTCAGGGGGTTAAGGATCCGGCATTGCCGTGAACTGTGGTGTAGGTTGCAGACGCGGCTTGGATCTCACATTGCTGTGGCTCTGGCGTAGGAGGGCAGCTGCAGCTCCGATTAGACCCCTAGCCTGGGAACCTCCATATGTGGTGGGAGCAGCCTAAGGAATGGCAAAAAGACAAAATAATAATAAAAAATAAAAATAAAGGATTAGCTATGTTAATCCATGTGATAATGCTTAGGAGTTCATGATTTTATTGTCGTGAATCTTGATGATATGTACGGTGTTACAATTACTAGCTTCTTCCTGGCCATGCCGGCATAGGCCCTTGAAATTCACTCTCTGGCTGGAAGTAGCCCAGTGCTACGCAGAAGCCATCTTCTTCCAGTCTGCTTGAATTATGTGTCAAGCTGAGTGCTAACAAATACTGGAGGCTGTGATAAATACAAGCTGTTTAGAAGAGACTGGGAATAATCCAGAAAGAGCCCCCAAACAAAAGAGCTCCCCCACTAGCAAGCCACACTGCTTCATATTCCACTTATTATGGCAGCCTTCGCTTAGCTGAAGCATTGTCCTGGGAAAACTTTGACATGCAAATATTCCTAGGAAATATTAACATATTGACCGATTACCAGTCTTACACTTTCATCTGAATTAGTCTTAAAAAAATGAACTAATCTATCTACAGAGTCCTCCAGTATTGCTCTTAAGCATGACACTCAACCAAGGAAATTGAATGGAAATTGTGACAGTGGAGAAGAAAGAATTTTGGAGACGAAGACCATAGCTTGAGAGGCAGACCTGGGAAGAGAGCTACAGGGAGAGGCAAGAGGTCACTGCAGGCTCCTTGGGAGATAAAAGTCCCAAACTAGTGAGATGAACACTAAGTAAAGGAATGGTAGTTGGCAGTTCAGTGGGTTAAGGATCTGGCATTATCACTACCATGGCTTGGGTTCAATTTCTGGCCCAGGAACTTCTGCATGCTGAAGGAGTGGCCAAGAAAAGAAAAGAAAAAAAGAAATAGTAGAAAGTGTTGAACCAATCTCACTTTCTACTTTCTCTCAAGGTCTAAAAGGGCAAGAATTGGATCCTGTGTTCCTTTGCCTGAACCAGTAATTAGCCTTTTCTTCATTGTTGCAGAGTTTAATCTGCAATCGCTCCAGGGAATGGGAAAACAAAACTAACTTAACAATCATGACTTTGCTCAATGTAAATCATTATTTATCACAGACAAGTTACCATCTGCAAGGCTCTGCAAACTGCACCATCTTTTTATCAAAAGCCCTTTAAACTGAGTTGGAAGGGTTTTATACAATCTGTTACCTCTTTTGAGAAAAGGGCATTCAAGGTTCTAAAAAGGATCCTCTAAGGCTGGAGACACGGAAGGTGTCCTAGAGCCCACTGTTGGTGTAACAGCCTGCTGCCTCAGTTTCTCCAGGGTGATTGGGGTCTACAGCGCTGAAGACAAGACAATGTGAGAACAACGCTGACCACGTCAAACACACAAAATGGTAACTCGCATTCTCCTGAGGGACCCTACTGAGTTCTGTTTCCCAAGCTTGCATATTTGTGACCCTTTACACAATCCAGTTCATTCCTGTCCCAGCCAGTCACAGGTCAGTGGATGAAAACCACCCAGGGTATCCATGGAGATCACCCTTGACCCCACCTTGCTCTGAATGCCTGTATTCCTTCAGCTCTGGTGGATTCTAGCCTCACTGGTCTTCCTTTCCAATTCTGCCTCTGCTTTCATCCATCACAACTGACTTGTAAATTTAGATCCCCGATTTTTTCCTCAGAGCTCTTGACTCATTGTAGTAAATTGATTTAGTCATCACCAAATACTCTGGTCCTCCTCCCTAAGAGAGGATTATAAAAGTGTGCCCTGGAGTTCCTGCTGCGGCTCAGCAGGTTACAAACCCAACCAGTATCCATGAGGATGCAGGTTCGATCCCTGGCCTCGCTCAATGGGCAAAGGATCTGGTGTAGCGGGAGCTGTGGTGTAGGTCACAAATGTGGCTTGGATCCTGAGTTGCTGTGGCTGTGGCATAGGCTGGCAGCTGTAGCTCTGATACAACCCCTAGCCTGGGAACTTCCATATGTCACAGGTACGGTCCTAAAAGCAAAAAATTAAAAAAAGAAAAGTCTGCCCTACTGAGCTTCAGAGTAGCTATGGGCTCACACGGCCAGTGGAAAGTGGGCAGAAGTGACACTAGGAACATGGTTTGCCATCTTTTCTTTTCCCTCTTTTTTTTTTCTAAGGGCCACACCTGTGGCATATGAAAGTTTCCCAGGCTAGGTGTTGAATGGGAGCTACAGCTGCCAGCCTACACCAGAGCCACAGCAACGCTGGATCCAAGTTGCATCTGCAGTCTACACCACAGCTCATGGCAACACCAGATCCTTAACCCACTGAGAGAGGCCAGGGTTTGAACCCATATCCTCATGGATCCTAGTCGGGTTCATTAGCTGCTGAGCCACGAAGGGAACTCCTCCCTCCTCCTTAATGGCAGTATTCCCAGGAGAAGCTATTCAGCCTGATTCCACTATGCAGATGTGGAACAGAGCGGCAGCTGACCAATTTTTGGACACAGAGTGAGAAATAAACCTTTATTATCATAAACATTGGGATTTGGGAGTCTTATTTGTTACTGTAGTATAACTGATTCACACATCCTTGGATTCCCGCCACATACAGCAACTTCAGACAGACAGACCACTAGACTTAAACTCTAGCCCCAACACACCATGATGGTCAGCGTGGGAAGAGAGAGCCACCAGCCAGGCAAAAGCAACATACTCATATATCCTCTGACAACTCAGCACCTGGATAGAGGTGTGGAATCTGAGAACCTTGAGTTCATCTGTATTTCTGGGTTTAAGACTCTTAACAAAATCTCATCCCAGAATCTAGCATCCTATGTGATACCAGGGTCCCCTCGGCATAAACTAAGCATTAACATATGAGAAGGCTGTAGTAGACTCTCTTTAAGGGGTCTCTTTCAGGCTTTATAAGAGGAAATAACCCATCTGGCCTTGCCTAAGCCTTCTACTCATCTAGAAAATTACTAAACTCTGGAGTTGCCATCGTGGCTCGGGGGTAACAAACCTGACTAGGATCCATGAGGATGCGGGTTTGATCCCTGGCCTCACTCAGTGGTTTATAGATCTGCTGTTGCTGTCACTGTGTTATAGGCCAGCAGCTACAGCTCTGAGTCGACCCCTAGCCTGGGAACTTCCATATGCCGTGGGTGCAGCCCTTTAAAAAAAAAAAAAAGGAACATAAAATACTGAGCTCTGTCCAATACTACAGAATTAAGTTTCTAAAACCCCAGCAGATCACTAGAGGTGCTGCTTTCTATGTCAAATTTTCTTCACATATAGATTTTCCTTTCTTCTCTTTATCACCTCAACCATGGAAATAAGTGGCAAAGTCAAAAGAGCGCTGCCCTAGACCTGGTGATGGTTGGTCCTGACGATGCCCCATTCCCCCAGTGTAACCCGGGGACCATTTGCACTCTCCAGGGTCTGGCGCCTTCCCCTCCTTGTCTGTACGTCTGGGATAACTCTTCAGAGACGGCACTGTTCGGGGGAGTGTCTGACACTAAGCAGCCCTTCTCCAGATCGTGTCTGCTCACTCTTATGGCATTTTCCAAGGCCTGGATTTCTTCCTTATTGATAACAGATGCATTCCAGGGAGGTAGATTTGGGAGAGGCATTTCCTGCATTAAGTTAATGTGCTAAAAGTGTTTATTTCTGTTTCTCCTCCCATCTCCATCCCACTCTTCCAGGAAACCTTGGTACCTTTGTTAGGGGACCATTCACTGAAACTGCCCACCTTGGCTGGGCATGATAATAGCTGCTTGCATGAGTTGTTTCACAACAGGAGGCCCTGCTAAGGCACATGGTTCTGCCCTGAAGACTAGCAGGGAGAATCTAGGAGGGGCCAACAGGAGGGAAGAGACCACCAACCTCCCAGAATCCTTGGCGCTGGAATCCATCTTGATTGAGAGCTGAACATGCCACCGAAAAGAACTCTAAGTCAGATCAAGCACGGGCTGAGCAAGATGATCGGCCAGAGACAAGCTGGAAGCTAACCCCATTCCCATAAAACCTGAGACTATGAGCCACATAGCAGAGCAGTTCTCCTGGGTTCCCCTACCCTGCTGCTCTCCACCTGGTCACCCCTTCCCAATAAAGTCTTTTGCTTTGTCAGCATATATGTCTCCTGGGACAATTAATTTCCAAGGGTTAGAGCTCATTCTCAGGCCCTGGAAGGGGTCCCCCTTCCTGCAACACCTTGAGGGTGGAAGCCATGATGGAGTCAAGTATCGACCAAATGGCTCAGCCTGGGAGAGCGCCCATTACAGGCTGTTAAATAGGATAATAAAAGAACGGATTCAAAATGGGAAGTTTTACAAAGTAATTCACTATTATTTATTCTTTCCACTTCCATTCCCTTAGTTCCCTTTCAGTTCATACATCAATCCTAGGTTCACTTGCAACAGTCAGCAAATGAAGGGACCGAGGGACTGAGAGAGAGAGAGAGTGTGTGTGTGTTACACCCTGAACTCTTTGGAAAAGGAGGGTACGTCAAAAATATACTTATGTTCAAGAAATAATCTCTGTTGAAATAAAGTTGGGGAGGGGCTTCTGCACCTTTGTGGCTAGTCACCGTGCATCATTCCTTAACTCCTCCCTGCCCCAAGGGGTTCAGCCATGAACACACTGATTCTGCTGTGCTGCCTCATTTTCACTGTGTTCAGGGTGTACACAATGTACTAGCAGGAGTGTGACAGCCATGCAGTGATCTAAATTATACATGAAATCATAATAAAAATTTTAAAAGGTAACCAACATCCCTGCCTGTGTTCAATTTTGTAGATTGTGAAAAATAACAAGCTCTTGGTTTTGTTCTTAAATAGATCCCGGATCTTTCTCTTACGTGGCCTCAGCGTCTGTCTGGTATTCAATCAGACCCCTGCTTTGATACACCTGTTCAGCTGGGATGGGGGTGGGGGGCCCCTCCACACTCTCCCGCAAAGCTTGCAATGGTGATCCAAGCTTCCCAGGTGATCTGCATCCACTGAGGTGGGGAAAGTCATTATTATCACCCAAGGCCTCACACTGAAGTGCTCTGGACATACAGGGTAGTTTTCTCCCCAAAAGTACATTCAGAGAGTAAAGTGCAGTATTTTGCAAATTGTGTTCGGTGACCACCTGCCTCAAAACCCCTGGGACGGGTGGGTAAAATGCTGATTTCTGGGCCATGGCCTAGATGAGTTGGGTCAGAATTTCAGGAAGGATGCAGAGGAAATAGTATTTTGAATAAACTCCCCGGGAAACTCTTCCACACATGAAACTCTGAGAATCACTAGTACATCCATTAATAACATGGAATCTACAGTCAGACGGGACCTATTTTGAATTGTCACTAGCCGTATGAACTTATTAGGCAAGTTATTTCCCTAGACCTCAATTCCCACACATCTAAAAAATTACCCCACAGTGCGCTGGACACATAAAATGAAATGAGGTTATGCACGCAAAGAGTGCTTCTCCAACTCCATTTGCGTAGAGGTCACCTAGGGATCTTGTTAAAGTGCAAATTCTGACTCCGTGAATGTGGGTCGAAGACTGAGATTCTTTTTCTAGCAAGCTCTCTGGTAAAGTCAATATCCACACTTAATCAATTTGGAATAAGTGTTAGCTATTCCATTATAAAAATTGGCTTAGCCATACAACTCAACGTAAAAAAAAAAAAAAAAAAGATTAAAAAATGGACATAGAATGTGAATAGACATTTTTCTAAAGAAAACATACACATGGCCAAGAGACACATGAAATGATGCTCAACACCACTAAGCGTGAGGGAAATGCAAATGCAAATCAAAACCACAATGAGGAGTTCCCGTCGTGGCGCAGTGGTTAACGAATCCGACTAGGAACCATGAGGTTGCGGGTTCGATCCCTGCCCTTGCTCAGTGGGTTAACGATCCAGCGTTGCCATGAGCTGTGGTGTAGGTCACAGACGCGGCTTGGATCCTGCGTTGCTGTGGCTCTGGCGTAGGCTGGTGGCTACAGCTCCTATTAGACCCCTAGCCTGGGAACCTCCATATGCCGCGGGAGCGGCCCAAGAAATAGCAAAAAGACGAAAAAAAGAAAAAACCACAAAGAGATACTACCGTACATCTACCAGAATAGCTATTATCAAAAAGGCAGTAAATAACAAGTGTTGATGAGGATATGGAGAAAAGTGCACTGTTGGTGGGAATGTAAATTGGTGCAACCACTATGGAAACCAGTATGGAAATTCCTCAAAAAATTAAAAATTGAACACTATACAATCCAATAATTCCATTCCTGGGTATTTACCCAAAGAGAATGAAAATACTAATTCAAAAAGATGTATGTATCCCTATGGTCACTACAGCATTATTTACAATCGCCAAGATATGGAAGCAACCTAAGTGCCCATCAGCAGATAAAGAAGATGTGGCATTTATATATACACGGTGCATTGTTAACTATAAAAAGTAATGAAATCTTGCCATCTGCAATAACCTGAATGGATCTAGAGGGTATTACACTAAGTGAAATAAGTGAGACAGGGAAAGACAAATGCTGTATTATTTCATTTATATCTGGAATCAAAAAATAAAACAAATGAACAACTATAACAAACAGAAACAGAGTTATAAATACAGAGAATAAACAGGTGGTCACCAGAGGAGAAGGGGAAAGGGGGAAGGAAAGAAATAGATGAAGGAGATTAAGCGGTACAAACTTCCAGGTGCAAAATAAATGAGCCACGGGTATTAACCAGACAGTGTGGAAAATATAGCCAATAACTGTATAATATATTCGTATAGTGATAGATCATAACTAGACTTATCATGATGATCATTTTTAAATGTATAGAAAGATGAAATCATTACGTTGAGCACCAGGAATTGATATAGTGTTACAAGTCAATTACACTTCAAAAATAAACAAACACATAGAAAAAGAGATCAGATCTGTAGTGACCAGAGGTGGGGTGTGGGGGAAGGGGAATTGGATGGAGGCAGTCAAAGGGTACACACTTGCACTTAGTTATTAGTAAGTGCTGGGGATATAAACGTATGACATTGTAAATATAATTAACACAGCTGTATGTTACATATGAAAGTTGTCAAGAGAGCAAATCCTGAGAGTTCTCATCACAAGCGAAAATATATTGTTTTTCGATTTCTTTAATTTTGTATCTATAAGAGATGATGGATATTCACTAAATTTATTATGACAATCATTTCACGATGTATGTAAGTCAAATCATTATGCTGTATTCCTTATACAGTGCTGTGGGTTGGGTATCTGGCGTTGCCATGTGCTGTGGTGTAGGTCACAGACGTGGCTCAGATCCCAAGTGGCTGCGGCTGTGGTGTAGGCCAGCAGCTGTAGCTCTGATTTGACCCCAGGCCTGGGAACTTCCATATGCCATGGGTGCAGCCCTAAAAAGCAAAAAATAAAAAATAAAAATAAATAAATAAAATCTTGATACTCAAAGTGTGGTCCATGGACCAGCAGTATCAGCATCACCTGAGAGCTTGTAGACTCTCAAAGCCACTGAATAAGCATCTCTCTTTTAACAAGACACCCTCCTGCCACCGCCATCCACCCAGTGATTCCTATGCAAAGTTTACAAAACACTGTTTATGGCACTAAAAAATTGTAGGGAAGTGTTTACAAGGTGAAATAACATTTTGTCCTTTAGGATCATACAATTTCACTGGAAAGGAGCAAGGCTTATATTATACATGAACAATTAGAGATGGGTACAAAGCCAACAAAATCAGATGCTAAGTGATGTCCACTCTTTTCCATTAAAAAAACAACAGCAGTAGCAGCAACATTACTTGACATTCTTTCTAGCTCTGATTATAATAATCAGTGCTCTCCAAATGTGTTCACAATACAAAAAAATAATGATAATATTTACACACCGTGGTGGGATAAAAAGATGGGGCTGTTCAGAACCAGAATCAATCGTTTGTGGGCACGGCTTCTGAAACTTAAAGGAGCAATCGCCTGGGCATCTTGTGAAAATGCAGATGCTGAGATGAGGACTGAAATTCTGCATTTCTAACAAGCTCTCAAAAGAGGCTTCTTGTTCATGGAGAGAACTTTGAGGCAGAAGGGTTGGGGATCCAGGCACCCACTCCAGACCCTGTACCGGCAGCCCTGAGAGCCAGAGAGGAATAAATATCTCAGGACACCTCAACACATCTGCAGCAGTGGAGGGGAAGTGCTATCCTCAGGCGTATTAATTTGAGTGAACTCCTCATTTATATTGGGACCAGAAAGTGTTGTCACTTCACCTGCAGGCATCTTTAGTGCCTGATGCACAAGGGGTGAGGGTGGCTGGGAAGACATCTGCCTCTGTGCATAAATACAGCATCACACTTTGTGGTGAGATACATGTCAGCCAATACTGCTGACAGGGGAGGGGAAATAGCTGGTGATTATACCATTTTGCAAGTGCGGAAACCTGTCATCCCGATTCTCCAGAACTGTGCGGTTATATTCCTTGGCATGCCTCTGGAGCAGAACAATGTGAGTGCACAGCTTCTAGGAGCTACACAATGTTCTCTCTCTGGCACCTGCTTTGTGAATAAGTGTTTAACAGCTGTAGTCAGCTCACCCTCCCATGAACTTCGCAGGAAATTGGGTTTGTGGCATTCTGCCTCAGTATAACAGCCCTACCCCCGACCCACAGATTCCTTGAACTATATGTTTGATGGGCCAGGTAACACTATACCACCTCCTTCTACCTGGACTCATAATACTGTATCCACAAGAAAAAAAATATACTTAGTAAACATTTCCAAGAAAGCCTGGGCAAGCTTAATATTCAAATATTCATTCATATAACCATATTCCTATTGGGAAAATAAAAAGTCACTAGGGAAAAATGAATAAATTTGACTGCATAATATATTGTTAGCATCTTTTTGGCAAAAACAAAGTTGAAAGACAGATGAAAACCTGGGGAAAATAGTGGCAATTTAAACAAAGATTTAATGCACAGAGAACAAATCAATAAAAGAAAGCACCATAATAGAAAAGTAGACACAAAACATAATCTAGAAATTCACACAAATAATGCATGCAGAAATAGTCAATAAATCTATACCTAAAACATGCAAATGATCCCAAAATGCAAATGAAAAGAAAATATTTTGCCTATCAGATTACTAAAGATGAAAGGTATTGACAAAACCCTCTTTGGTGAGTGTTGGGGTCAGTGGCACTGTCATATACTCTGCTGATGGGAATATAAATTGGTCAAATATGTCTTTAAAATTCATGACCCGGGAGGCAGTAATCCCACTCCTAGAAATCTACTAGAAGGAGATAATTACACTAGAAGATGAATATTCATTCATTCAACAGATATATATTGAGCCCTTATAGGTGTCAGGCATTAGAGAAGGAGTTAGGGGTATAGCCAAGAACAAAACAAGCAAAAGGCCTGCCTTCACGGAGCATACATTATTGTCATGGGAGCCAAATGACAGCTTGTGGGGGGGGGGGGGGTCACGCACACAGTGGTAATGGTAAGGAAAACAAAGCAGGGAAAGAGCGATAGAAAATGGAATGTGGAGTTCCCGTCGTGGCGCAGTGGTTAACGAATCCGACTAGGAACCATGAGGTTGCGGGTTCGGTCCCTGCCCTTGCTCAGTGGGTTAACGATCCGGCGTTGCTGTGAGCTGTGGTGTAGGTTGCAGACGCAGCTCGGATCCCGCGTTGCTGTGGCTCTGGCGTAGGCTGGTGGCTACAGCTCCGATTAGACCCCTAGCATGGGAACCCCCTATGTGCCGCGGGATCAGCCCAAGAAATAGCAACAACAACAACAACAACAACAACAACAATAACAACAACAAAAGACAAAAAAAAAAGAAAAGAAAAGAAAAGAAAATGGAATGTGCTGTGAGTCACAAGGTGATTAGGAAAACCTCTTTGAAAAGGAGACTTTGAGCAGGAACTTGAAGGAAGAAGGGAAGCAGAGCTTAAGGACCCTGCGGACAGATGATCAGCCAGAGAGAAGAGCAGGTGCAAAGGTGGGGTCAGTGAGGAGACCTGTGAGACTGAGCAGAGTAGAGGGAGGGGTAAAGTGGCGGAAACTGAGGGGGCCGTTTTCTGAGACCACATGGGGCCTTGTCAATCAGGGTGGGGCCATTGGGTTTGACCACCAGTGAAAGAGGCAGAAGTGGAAGGCTTTGGGCAGAGCAGTGAATGCTGATGACTTGAATTATAAAGACCTCTGGCTGCTGGGTGGAGGAGTGGGAATAGGAAGACCATTTGGGATGAGATTATAAGAATCCAGATGAGACCTGAGAAGGGAGGGGCGGGGGAGGTGGTTGAAAGCGGCAGAGTTCTAGATTTTTTTTTTTGTCTTTTGTCTTTTTTAGAGCCACACCCTCCGCATATGGAAGTTCCCAGGCTAGGGGTCAAATCCGAGCTGTAGCCTCCGGCCTACGCCACAGCCACAGCAACGAGGGATCCGAGCTGTGTCTGCGACCTGCACCACAACTCGTGGCGAAGCCGGATCCTTAACCCACTGAGCGAGGCGAGGGATCAAACCTGAAACTCCACAGTTACTAGCTGGGATCGTTAACCACTGAGCCACGACGGGAACTCCTAGATATGTTTTGAAGGTAGAGCCAACAGGATTTCCTGACAGATGTGAGCTGTAAGAGAAATAAAGGAGTCAGGGATGACTGAGATTTAGGGCTGAGAACTATGGTATTGATTGAGCTGAGGAAGCCTGGAGGAAGAGGCTGAGGTGAGGTCCGAGGAGTCAATCAAGTTGATTTGATTGGCAAGTTTCAATGTCTATTAGACATCAAAGTAGAGCTGTCAGGAAGGCACTTGGATTACAAAGCTGGAGCTCAGGGAGAAGTCTGGGCATATAGGTAGTATTTAATCCTGGGACCAGATGAGATCATCTAAGAGGTGAGTGTTTATAAAGAAGAGAAGAGGTCTGAGATCTGAACACTTGGATGCTCCAAAATTTGGAGAACAGGAAGACAAGGAGAAACAAGCAAAACGGACTGTGGCCAATGAAGTAGGAGAAAACCCAAGAAAGAGGTTTCCTGGAAGACACATGAAGAATTCCAAGCAAGAAAGGAATGGCCAGTATGTCAAATGCTGCCAGAAAGATGGATGGAGGATGACCATAGGGTTTGACTTGGTGGTGGTCACTGGTGACCTTGACAGGAATTGCCTGTGGAGAACTGTGGATGAAAATCTGATTGGAGTGAGTTTCAGAGAAAGCAGGAGAGAAAGCGAGACTGGCAAGTCTAAACAACTCTTTCCAGAACTTTAGGTGCCTGGGGAAAATAAAGAAAAGGGGCTAAAGCTGGAAGTGGAGTGACATCAGGGAAAATTTTTGTTTAAGATGGGAGCTATTATCTGATATCTGTTTGCTATAGAAATGGCATAGCAGAGGGGAAGAAACAACAAAGGACTTTAGAGAGATGAGATGGGATCCAGTAAACGAAATGGGAATATGCCTTGAACAGAAGCAGACCTGCTAAAGAATTTGTCACACACTTGTTCCAAGGATAAAAAACTGGAAATTGATGAAAAGTTTATTAATAGGAACTTGATACATGATTTTAGGGATTTAAGTATAATAGAATAAAACAATCATTAAAATCAATAATGAAGAGTCTGTATTTATCTACATGGTAATATATTCATGTAGCTACATGGATACAAAAAAAGAAAAACCCATTCATAAAAGAGGCATTCCCACTGTGGCTCAGTGGGTTAAGAAACTGACATGGTATCCATGAGGTTGTAGGTTCAATCCCTGGCCTTGCTCAGTGGGCCATGGATCTGGCATGGCCATAAGCGGCAGTATAGATCGCAGATGCGGCTCAGATTTGGTGTTGCTGTGGCTGTGGCATAGGCCTCAGCTACAGTTCCAATTTGTAGTTCCTACAGTTCCAGGAACTTTCACATGCCGCAGGTGCTGCTGTAAAAAGACAAACAAAAAAATCCCAAAAAACCACTTAAAAGTAGTATCATAGGAACCTGACTAAAAATAGTTAGAAATGTTTTACCCAGATAAGATTTAAAGGTAGTTTTTGCTTTCTTCTTTAGATAGTCTGTGCTTTTTTTTTTTTTTTTACAGTGAATATACATATAATTTCCTTAAAGGTATTTTTTCCTCTTAGAGCAGCAATCATAAGACAGTGCCCAGGCCTGAAGCCCTATTAGGGGCTTTGAATGGTAGTTTACCACTTAATTCCAGGCCCTTACCAGACTGCCTTTTCTCATCAACTCCCTCCTTCACAAACATCAATTCAAATCCTGTACCTGGGGTTCCCGTTGTGGGTTACGAACCTGATGTAGTATTCATGAGGATGTGGGTTCGACCCCTGGCCTTTCTCAGTGGGTTAAGGATCCAGCATTGCCATAAGCTGCAGCATAGGTAGCAGATGTGATTCAAATCTGGCATTGCTGTGGCCATGGTGTAGGCCGGCAGCTGCAGCTCTGATTTGACCCCTAGCCCGGAAAGTTCCATATGCTGCAGCTGCAACCCTAAAAAGAAGCAAAAGCAAAAACAAGTCTCGCAGCTGCCACTTATTAGCTACTTGCATTTGAGCAATATATTCAACCTTAACAAGCTTGTCATCACCTGCAGAGTAATGATTTTAAAAATTTGCCTCAGAAGGCGGTTATGAGGATCAAAGAAGGTTATGTAGGTAAGTGGCCTAGCATGCTGCCTGGCACATAACAGGCACTGGATACCAGGCTGTTAGTACCATGCTCCCGGTTTGCTTCCTTAGGGCAGGCCTAGTACGCTGTATACACTGAGCAAAGATGAGGAGCACCTACGCTTATCAATAGCAATGGAAATGCCTTTGATTTTTCTATTTCTGGTGACCCTGGTCTCTATTCTCTTGTCTAATGGGGGGCATAGGGTGGAAGGGATATGAAAACAAAAAATTCACAAGGCTTCACAATTGCCAGCAAACATTCCAAAATTTGACTAATCTGCCCTCTAGTGGTAGACCTAATAATTTCCACCACTTTCCCCTCGATTGGAGTTGAAATGCCCCTAAAAGGCTGCCTCTGATGTGCTTGCCTCACCTCCCACTACTGTTCCCGCCACCACCATGTAAAGGGAGCCAAGTGCCTAAAACCGGCCCATTGCTCGATTCCTTGTGTTAGGCTGTGAAGGTCCTCCTGAAAATGCACACCTGTGCCTATGCCTCAGCGGAGTGGCCTGCTTGGGAATCCTTTAGCTTGAAGGAAGCCAGCCTGAGGACTGAGACTTGGTGGGATGAGGTCAGAAAACTCCACGGGAAGTGAGCCGAAAGGTAAGCTTTAAAGGGGCCCCCTGGCTACTCAGAGGGTAAAGAGCAGAAGACAAGATATGTAATACCAGGCATGCTATTTATCTTTCTGAGCGTGGGTTTTCCCACCCGTAGCATGGGCATGACGGCCATAAAGGCTGCCCTCAGTGAACCACTTGCTAACCCATAGACCATGCAACGGTTTTGTTCTTTGAAGTCTTCCTGAACGTGGTATGTTAGGACTTGTGTTGAAGGTGAAAGAGGAGCATGTACTGAAAAGGGACACCCCTCTTCTGACCTGGGCCCAGTGGCTTGGAGGCATCAGGGGATGCATCATGAAGTACGAAGGCGCTTTTGTAAATGCTGGGGAGAGAGAACACAGGAGGAGCAGATCTTTATTGGAAAACTGGAGGGAAATTCCACAAAGTTCCAAGAGTGAAGTCTTAGGAGCAAAGGTAGGAGGGAAGGGAGAGAAAAAGTGAAAAACAAGAGCACAGAAACATGAAAGCTGGGGAAAGCTATTGGAGATGAGACAACTCACGGAAATAGGACAGGGGCTTTTTCTAAGGAGAAAAGTCAACAGGTGCCCAACTCTGGATCCCACCCTCAGGACCTAATCACCTTCTGAAGGCCCCACCTCCAAGCACCACCGCAGTGGAGGTTAGGATTTAACATATGAATTTGGCATGGGGGCTGAGGGGGGGAACACCAACATTCAGTCTATAGCACCTCCCATTGTAACTGTCTGCTCGGTCACCTGATCACAGATGGGAAATGATCATCTCCCCCCCAGCCACACACCCCTCATGGGAGGACTCTGTGTCTTGTATCTATTTATTCTCATGGTCTAGCAAAGAACCTTGTAACAGCAGGTGCTCATTATATGTTGAATTCATGCATCTAACCAAGTAGGAGAATAACCTCATGAATAATAAACGGTTAACCTGTGTGACAGAAGCTCTAGGTACATTTCGTAGGTAGGAGAAAGCTAAGCAAGAAGTCTTCATAGATGGGAGAGGACATGAACTAGAACTGAAAGACACGGTAGGATAAGAAAAGCACATGCTACTACAGTGCCGTGACGTGTAAGGCGCCATTCCAAGGGCTTTATACCAGGAGCCCATTTAGTCTTTACTACTGCCTCGAGAGCAGGTACTGTTATCATCCACACCCCGGGCAGCCTGGCCTCCAAATCTGCCCTCTTCCCCTCCATCCTGGGGACTGGCCTGAGCCCCAGCTCAGAGATGGGAGTAATCCCAGCATGCTGTGGTCCAGCTGAAGAGCAGTGTGAAGGGTGTCATGAAATAAGGTTGGCTGGATCAGAGCACCATCATAAAAATAACCACGTTTGCACAGTAACATTGCACTGGTGGTTTGCAAAGTGCTTTCTGATGCCTCATTTTGTTCGACCCTCACGCAGTCCGGTGAGTTTGGCATGGTGGATATTATTATTCCTATATTACAAATAAAGAAGCTAAGGCTCAAAGCTATTAGTGATAAACTCAAACCCTGAGCTCTGCTCTTTTTATTGCCATATTTTGGAGGTTCTAAAAAGCTATTAAGAGATACCTGGGTTGACGGATTATGTAGAGAATCACTGTAGGTTTTAAACAAGGCAGGGATGCTTATAGATGGCTGTCTGGCTGAGAGATTGTCCCATGTCACCACTTTCTGGACTACTGAGGGAAAAGACAAGTCCAAACATATAGAGATTAAGGCAAGCATACATTTATTCTGTCAGCTGTGCTTGGCAGTAGTCTAGAAGAGCAGAATTCCCTTCAATATGCCTGTTTCACCACATTACAAGCATTTAAATAAATACCTCATCAACACACAATGACACCATATGCATTCTGTTATCAAGACACTGCTTCCTTTAAATCTGCTGGAAGATCTTAGATTCCCACCTGTCTTCTTCCTGGTGCCAAAGATTTATAGCTCAACTTCCTCCTTTCTGGAAAGCATAGAGTGTTTACCATATGTGTTGAATTTCTAGTGTAGCAGACCCATCAATTGTCTCAATAGTCATTGCTTCCTTCTTTCTGCTAAGCTGAGCCCTGAAGAAGCTCACAGACTTCTGATGGCCACTCAATAGTTCACCAGTTAGGTGGTAACCCCACTTTAAGCTTGAACTGGGCACCAGCTGGGGATAAAGGTGTGCAAGGAATGAGCAGACTGCTGCACTTCACACTAGGTATTCTGAGAGCCTGTTCACATGTCCACACTGCCTTTTAGAGGACAAGACCATGTCGTGTGCATTTGTTATAGCCTTAATATCTGGTTCATCACGTATCCTCAGAAAAAGTACCTGGTACGTAGTAGTTGCTCAATAAATAGTCAATGAATGAATAAATATAATGCAACCAAAATGCCTGTAAATGGATAATTACCTTCTTATTAAGATTCCCAATAGGTAGACACATCCCAGGTTTCTGGGTGAGAGCCGATCCATCATAAAGATAACACTGACCGTCATATAACCCTCCTGCACAAGGGAGATAAAAGGAAAAATGGGTTCTCAGTCCTGTGCTCCATGCGTCATGTAATTATAGATATTACAATTACAATCTCCCCTGCCTTTTTTTTTTTTTTTTTTTTCTGACCGTGCCTGCAGCAGACAAGGATGTTTTCTTTCTTTCCTTTTTTTTTTCGGTCTTTTTAGGGCCGCACTCGTTGTATACGGACATTCCCAGTTGAATGAGAGCTGCAGCTGCAGGCCTATGCCACAACCACAGCAACCACAGTGGGATCCGAGCTGTGTCTGTGACCTACAGCACAACTCACATCAAAGGTGGACCCTTTAACCCACTGGGTGAGGCCAGGGATTGAGCCTACATCCTCATGGATACCAGTTGGATTCTTAACCCATTGAGCCACAAGAAGAACTCTGCAAGTTAACTTTTTAAACTGTCATCTTTACAACTGCTCTAAAAGATAGGAAGGGTGTTAACATTTGTCTTTTTTTTTTTCCATTTATAATGACTTTTATTTTTTCCACCATAGCTGGTTTTCAGGGGTATTCACATTTCTGGCACATGGAGTACCCAATAAACGTTGGGTATTTTTATTCCTATTTTGTAGACAGAGACTGAGCCTCAGAGAGGTTAACTGTTGGTCAAGTAAACGCTCAAACCCACATCTTCTGACTCTGGCTGCAAAACTCTTCCTCACTCCACCTATTCCTCCTCAACTGCCACGTACATGTCTGGTTGTAAACAATCTCCTTCCCCGCCTTTCCATTTAGACTTCCCTGTCTTTTTGAGTATGTAAGTCACAGTCTACACCCTTATGGCCTGATAAATATTAGCAATATTAATAAATATCATCTTAGCTGGAAAAGATTTAAAAGGTGAAACAAAATCAATTAATTTCCCATTGTCTCTTCTCACTTATCACTCTCCTTAAATGGCCCAAATTCTCTCCAGCTCTGGACCTAGCCACACACTTTAGAGAAAAAAAATTACAGCTTTTAAAAGCCTTTCCCAGTCCATCTTTCCTCTCCTGCTGGGCACTCTTAATCTCGCTTCTGGTGGCAGCCGTAAATTACCCCGAGATACTATCACTTGTTAAGCTCTTGTGGCATTTATGCCAGAGCCAGAGAAAGGCCAGTTGGCAGATGGTCAGATGGAAGTTTGATTACTTCTGTTCTTGCAGAGATTCCCTTTCTTCTGGATTTTTGTACATGGAAATTATTGAGGGCCCCCCCCATCCCAGCTTTAATGCCAGTTTCTCATATTGAATGTGGATAAAGATGAAATGATCTCAGAACAGTGAAACTGTTACCAGCAGAGAAACATCTTAAACTGCTCCAATCCTGAAAAGCTTCCACTGCATTTTGAGAGGCAGCATTATACCTCGACCAGTGGCACTAATGTCATTACAGCCTAGAGGAACTCTTCCTCTTGATCCTTGCTTGTTAATGATCATTCCTAGTGGGGTAACAATACCAGAGGCTAAACATCTACATCTCTCCTTAGGCCAATAAAGTACAAAAGGATCTAATTAAAAATTAAACCCCAAACACCAATAAACACATTTTAAAGGTTCTTTTGGTGTTTTTGTTTCATTTAGTTTGGTTTTGGTTTTATCTCCTGCAGTCTAAAACGAATATATCAAAACGAAAGCCAAAAAAGATAATATGTACGGCATATTTTGTGCTAGGCATTGCCTTAAGAGCTTTAAACCACACACACCGTTTTGAGCACCTCTACTGTATCCCTTTTGAAGATGAGAAAACTGACTTCAGGAAGTTGAGGAAGCAGCTCAAGGTCACAGAGTTGTTGAGCCAGAAATTTAAATCCAGGCAGTCGAACTGTAGGTCCAAAATCTTAACTTTTATTCTGTGCTATTTCCCAAGATGCCCTGAGGTTGTCTTCCTGGGAAAATTTAAATGTAAACCTACAGCCTCTTTTAATTGGCAGAGAGAGAGGGACAGAGAATATCTCCCACTCAAAGCAGCTTCTGTAAAAGGAAGGATTTAATGGCTCCTATCAGTAAGCTACAGAGCTCACCGCAGGGATGGCTGGATCCAGGGACTTGACCATTGTCAAGGTTCTGTGTTCCTGGCTGAGTGCCAGACTCACTCTTTCAGGCCAGCTTGTGTGTGACCACATGGTGGAGGTTCTTGCTGGGAAAGCTCAAGCCTCATATCCTAACATGAGCCCAGAGGGGAAAATATTCATCCCTGCTGGCTGCAGTAAGGAAAATTCCTGTAAAAGAGCCTGTTTAACCCAATTTAAATTATGTACTGGGAGTTCCCATTGTGACTCAGTAGGTTGAGAACCTGATGTAGTCTCTGTGAGGATGTGGGTTCAATCCCTGGCCTTGCTCAGTGGGTTAAAGGAGCTGACATTGCTGCAAGCTGTGGTGTAGGTCACAGATCTGGCTGGCATCTGGTGCTGCTGTGGCTGTGGTGTAGGCCAGCAGCTACAGCTCTGATTTGACCCCTAGCCTGGGAATTTCCATATGCCTCAAGTGTGGCCATAAGAAGAAAAAAAAGTATGTACCTATCCTTGGGTCCATTTCAATGGCAAGGGACTGAAATCCCATAGAAAACTGTGATTTGCCTAGTCTGGGTCACATGCCTACCCCTGTTGCCTGGAGGGCCAGGTCTGTATGAGAAGAGAGAAAGGAACTTACGTATAACACAGCTGCTAAAATACCTACCGTGGCTTTGGAGTTTACAAATGCTCTTTTTTTTTTTTTTTTGTCTTTTTGTTGTTGTTATTGTCGTTGTTGTTGTTGCTATTTCTTGGGCCCCTCCCGCGGCATATGGAGGTTCCCAGGCTAGGGGTCTAATCGGAGCTGTAGCCACCGGCCTACGCCAGAGCCACAGCAACGCGGGATCCGAGCCACGTCTGCAACCTACACCACAGCTCACGGCAACGCCGGATCGTTAACCCACTGAGCAAGGGCAGGGACCGAACCCGCAACCTCATGGTTCCTAGTCAGATTCGTTAACCACTGCGCCACGATGGGAACTCCCAAATGCTCTTTTTGATGCATGCCTTTTGAGTCTCACAACCACCCTGTGAAGAGGACAGGTCAAGTATTACTAAGGAAATGGAGTATATTAAAGATGACCACAAATTCTTTGTCATTCCATTGAGAGATGGCTTTTGTCTCCCCATCACTTGCATCTGGGCTGGCCCCATGATACTTCATCAGTACCACGTGGCAGAAAGTATTAGAACTATTTTTCGGCCTCACCTCTAAGAGAACTGCCATTTTTCACTTTCTTGCCCTGGAAACACTCATTCTTTGGATATGCTCTCTCGAAACTTAGCAAGTAAGAAGTCCAACCCATGTGGAGGGGTCATGTGAAGGCACTTTAGTCAACAGTTCCAACTAAATTTTCAGCTGCTGGTCCGAATCAACTGCCAGACATAAGGAATAGCCATTCTGGACTTTCGAGGGTGGTTTGGTTGCAAGAATAGAATCCAACCAGGAACTAAAGCTCATTGGTTTAGTGTCCTACAGCTGGAAAGTCTCAGGGTTATGAGGTTAAACCAGCTTTTTTTTATTCCTTAGTGCCTCCTATTAAAAACATAACATAACAAGGAGAGCTGCCATTATGGCTCAGTGGATTAAGACCCCAACAGTGTCCCTGAGGATGCAGGTTCAATCCCTGGCCCCACTCAGTTAGTTAAGGATCCGGTGTTGCTGCAAGCTGCAGCATAGGTCACAGATGTGGCTCAGATCTAGCGCTGCTGTGGCTGTGGCGTAAGCCTCAGCTGCAGCTCTGATTCAACCCCTAGCCCAGGAACTTCCATATGTCATAGGTGAGGCCTTAAAAAGAAAATAAGTAAATAGGGAGTTCCCGTCGTGGCGCAGTGGTTAACGAATCCGACTAGGAACCATGAGGTTGCGGGTTCAGTCCCTGCCCTTGCTCAGTGGGTTAACGATCCGGCGTTGCCGTGAGCTTGGTGTAGGTTGCAGACGCGGCTCAGATCCCGCGTTGCTGTGGCTCTGGTGTAGGCCGGTGGCTACAGCTCCGATTCAACCCCTAGCCTGGGAACCTCCATATGCTGCTGGAGCGGCCCAAGAAATAGCAACAACAACAACAACAACAACAAAAAAAAGACAAAAAGAGAAAAAAAAGTAAATAAATAAATATTAAAAAAATAAAAACATAAGAAGCCTTCATGCAAAATCTCCAATTGCAGGAGTTTCCGTCGTGGTGCAGTGAAAATGAATCTGACTAGCCATGAGGTTGAGGGTTTGATCCCTGGCCTCGCTCAGTGGGTTAAGGATCCACGTTGCCATGAGCTGTGGTGTAGGCTGCAGACGTGGCTCGGATATGGTGTTGCTGTGGCTGTGGTGTAGGCCGGCAGCTTACAGCTCCAGTTAGACCCTTAGCCTGGGAACCTCCATATGCTGCAGGTGTGGCCCTAAAAAAAAAAAAAAAAAAAAAAAACCCTCCAATTGCAGAATTCCTACCCCAAATGCAGGTTGGGGAAGTGATGCATGTATAACCCATTCATTTATTCACTTATTCAACAAACATTTAAGAAGCTCTATGTGGCAGGCAACTGAACAAATTGCACTCTCAGTTCTTGAGGAATTCAGAGTCTACTCAAAGAGAACCCATAAAGAGATCATTTCAATAAGAACGGGTCTGTGCCACGATGGGGAAGGTGCAGGGTGCTTTTGGGAAACATGGTGGGCAGCAAACCTAGCCCAAGGCATCACATAATGGGCATTTCTTTTGTTGGATGTGTGAGATGTTGAGAAAGTTAAAGACAATGTTTAGAACACACACAATTATTCATTAAGATAAATGTGACAGGAAACAGGGAAGGAAGCAAGGAGGAAGAACCCCAGGATTTTTGAAAAATACATGAATTCTAGTCATGGTTCCACCCTTCCCTTGGATGTGCTCTTGGTCCAGTTACTGTAACTCAGCTTCCTTGTCTATAAAACTAAGGTGGGTCAAACTGTTTCTTCTGTGTTTCCTCTTCTCAATTCCTTTAAGTTTTGGTGTTCCTCAGTTTAGTCCTTAACTTATCACCCTTCCCACTCTGCAAATTCTCCCTAAGTGATCTCACCCACTTCTACAGCTTTGCTTATAACATATACAGAAATGAAACCCAAGTCTATCTGCTAGCCCAGTTTTGTGGGCTGTCTACCTCTGTATTCCTCTGCTTCCCTCACCTCAATGGATGTTTCACAGGCACATGAAGCTGAACATTTCCAGAGGTGAGCCCATCGCCTTGCCCACTAAACAGACTCCCATTTCTGATTTCTCCCTTGGTGGTTGGTACCACCATTAACGGTGCTCCTCAAGCCAGTGGCTGTGAGGTTAACTGCATTCTCCCTTTTCCTTCAACCTCAAATGCAATTGTTTTGTCAACTACTGCTAATTCTGCCTTCTAAACATTTATGGAATTCATCCCTTGGCCAAGGTATCCCAGAAATAGCTCAAATTACAAACATTCAAAGTTGAACTCATTATTTTCCTCACCCTAACCTGATCCTTTCTGTGTGTTCTAGGAGAATGTTATGCTCATCCATTCAGTTGCCAAACAAGGAACTCAGGAATCACCATTCATTTCTCCCTCTTTTCCGCCTTCCACAACCAGGTAACTAACTCTTGATGCTTGGCCTCCTGTTTGCCTCTTTTTTTTTTTCTTCTTTTTTTTAAGGACCACACCCACAGCCCATGGAGGTTCCCAGGCTAGGGCTCCAATTAAGAGCGGTAGCCACCGGCCGACGCCGCAGCCATGCCAGATCTGAGCCGCATCTGCGACCTCCACAGCTTATGGCAACGCGGGATCCTTAACCCACTGAGCAAGGCCAGGGATGGAACTTGGGATACTAATCAGATTCATTTCCACTGAGCCATGAAGGGAACTCCCAGCCTCTTAAATGGACCCCTATCTCTCCATTTTTATTGTGATCATCTTTCACGTTCTGTAGGAGTATCCTAATTGGCTTCTCTACCTTCAATTTCAGTCTTAACTTTCTCTGCCCTCTTCTCCACATGAAGCTGTATCAGCTCATACCAGCAACTTCCTCTGCCTCTCTCTCCATTTTCTAATCCTTTGATTCCTGATATGTTTCACCACCCTGGACAATAAAATCTGGGATAGGTGCCATAATCCATTTACCCTTGTCTCCCCTGCACCAAGCACACTGTATCTGGCACAACATAATAGATGCTCAATAAATACGAACCTGCGCTCTTCCCCTTTCTGATTAAGAGGTTATTTACAGCAGATAAATCCTTGACACGTTCTAGGTATGTCGGACCTCTAGAAGCAACATGATAAAGAGTTCACTTGTACCAGTTGAAAGTTATCACAAAAATAACTGGAGCGTGAGAAACAATACCACACGAACTGTGTAGGTAACATACAAAAGGATGCATATTCAAAGACATCTTCAGGTTGGCGCTTAAAACTAAAGTCACCCTCGTGGTTCTGGGTAAATACCTTCCCCTTTCTGGACCTCTGTCTCGCTATCTGTAAAACTGAGCCTGCAGACAGAGGTGAACTAAACTTTCCGAGCCGCCGTATGAGAAATAATGGGGCCCTACGTCAGGACGGCAAGTGCGCGTGCGCATGCGCCGGGGAGCGGGCTTTTCTGCGCGGCTGTCCCGGCGGCCCCCGGGAGAGGAGGGACCAGGAGGATTCCCGCCGTTCGGCCGCGCCATTGGCGGGCGGTTTGAATGACGGAAGTGACGGAAGCTCGGCGATGGCAGCCCCGCAGGCGCACAAACGGCTGTGGGGAGGCTGATGTGTGCTGGCCTCGGGGCCCTTCTCTGCCTGAGCCGCGGTTCCAGCGTCCCGGCTCGCGTTTCCCAGGTGAGTGACGGACGCGCCGTTTCCCTGCGGCTCCGGGCGTGCACGGCTCCCCAAGGGCCTGGAGCAGGGAGTGTGCTTTGGAGGAAGAGGGTGCCGCGCACGCAGCACGGCCCGCGGCTCTCCGGCCTCGGCGGGCCGCGGGCCGCGGGGTTGGGATCGGTCAGGCGGCAGCGAGGAGCGCCAGGTCAGGTGGCACGCGCGTCCCTAACCCAGGCCCGCCTGCTTCGTAAGAGAGGTCGCTCTGGGGCCTTTTGCGCGTCCTCCCTGGGTCGGGTCTCTCGGGGTCCCTGAGCTTCCAAGTCGGGATGGGTTGGATGGCCTTCGCGGTCGCTACTGCAGATACTTCTGGGTGCGTCCTGTTCACCTGCCCCCAGGTCACCCCGCGGACGTGGTCCCGATCCTGGTAGCGGTCCAAGAGCACTGCCCCAAATCGCCTCGAGCGGAGAGCATGCTTTTTCTCGGTGTCGCTCACGCTTAATTTCTCAGATATGAAGTCCTGTCATAAACTTGAGGTTTTAAAACAACGGGGAACACTCGGATCTTTAATATTTAGAAATTGTTTGGCAGTTTATGTTTATTAGGTCACATAACCATCAGAACAACCTGTTGGAGAAGATATGATTCTCGTATAGCTTAAACAAACAAGACCAAAGTGACTTCGGTGTCTTCCTGCTGTAAGCAGTAGTGTTGAGTCCTGAACCCAAATCTTCCAATTTTCGTATTTATGATTACGAAATGCCAGCTGCCATTTAATCCTTAGGACAAAATCTTGCGAGATAAGTACTATAACGTCCATTATTGATCAGTAACAATACATATAATTTGAAAATCCGTATTGATATAAATAAATATAACAAAGTGAGGGAATGGGGGAAACTCTTCCTTACAGCAGGATTCCAATTGATAAGTGTAGAAGGAACAGTGGACCTAGAAAATACCTTTTGACAAATGCCACGGGAATTGTTTCAGACATAGGACATTAAACTTAAAGTATGATGAGAAACATGATATTTATATAACCAGAGCTATCTCTTCACTAGAGGCTCAGAAAGGAGAAGTCGTATTTACAGTGGAGAAACCTGGTAGATATCACCTTAATCAAGTGACCAAAATTCACATGATGTTAACATCATTTAGCGTCTGTGCCATGCACTGAGAAGGGTTGTCTCATCACTTGTGTGGTGTTCTTGCCAAAAAGGCATAACCTCATTCTAACCACAAGAAATGATTAAACAAATCCAAATTGAGGGTCATTCTGCAAAATAACTGGCTGAAAGGCTCTTACAGTGTCAAGATCTTGGGAGGAAAAAAAAAGGACTGTGGAACTGTCTCAGATTAGAGTCGTCAAAGGAGACAAAACATCCTCAGCAGCCTTTAGGATGTAATTCACAGACTCTCAGCCCCTGTATTCTAAAATCCATTTGCATAGATGCTTTCCATGGGCACTCCTAGTTGATAACTGAGCACGACATGAGCAGTAAGGCAGGTTTGTTCCTGCCTTGAGACACAAAGAATTTTGGCATAAGGACTCCCCAGAAGTCTTGTTGAAGCTTCTAAGCAGTTTACAAGGCATCCACCCAACTTACCCTCCCTGCTTCCCTCAGTGTCAGATTGGCACAGAAGGAAGTCTGAAATGCTCCCAGCTTTACCAGCTCTGTCCCCATTTTCCCTCACATAGGCATTTACCCTAATAAAATCTTTTTGGGTTTAATCTCATCTTGGCATCAGTTCTTAGAGGACCTCAAGTAACACAACAATCAAAGGAAATGTGTTGCCCTTGGCTTGGGTCTTAGTCCAGAAAATGCGCTTTTGTGAATTATTTGATGAAAGGTCTGTAGGTTAATTAAAATTATTGTGCTAATGTTAATTTCCTGGTTTTTGGTCATTTACAGTAGATGACAGTTAGAGAAGTTGGGGATTCTAAATCAGATTATTTCCAAATAAGTTTAGAAATTGAGAAAATTATATACAAGGGAAAACAGTTACATTGTCACATCTTAGGAGGTAAAAATAACAAATGTACATGTTTTCCTATAATCCTGTAGCAAATAAGATGATGGATACTGAAAACAGTGAAAAGTTAGTTTTTTTCTTTTTTACTGAGGTATAAGTTAGAATTAAATACACAAGGGGTGGGAGGAGGCGACCATGTGTGCAGGTAGGAGTTATGTGAGCATTCCCTGAATTTTCTGCTCAGTTTTGCTGTGAATCTAAAACTTCTCTGAAAAAATAAAGTCTTTTTAAAAAGTTTTAAAAAAAGAATTAAATGCACCTGTCACATGTGTGTAAAACCATCACACAGATTAACGTATAGAGCATTTCCAGCACCCCTTCAATCTTCGTGTGTGCTCCTACTCAGTAATCTCCAGAAAATTGACTTTCGTTTTAACTTACCTCATCAAGGATTGGTCTTGCTTGTTTTTGAGTTTCATGTAAATAGTATTTTATAGTATGTCTCTTTTATGCTCTTTTTTCCACTCGATACTATATCTACATGATTTATCAGGAATTACTTTTAATAATTTGAATGTGAGTGAATTTGCAAAGGCCTACAGACAAGTGAGTAAAGATAGATTGTGAAAACTAAATTTATTCTTGTTCAGTTTTTTCTTCGTTAAATTCTTACCTGTTTGTCAGTTCCTACTTGCAGCAAATACCAACTTTAACAGTTTTCCTCACTCCATGTATTCTGGCATTCCAGAAGGTTAGGAACCAGGAGTTCCTGGTGTGGTGCAGCGGATTAAGATCTGGCCTTGTCTCTGCATTAGCTCAGGTTTGATCTGTGGCATGGGGCAGTGTGTTAGGGATCTAGCATTTCCACAGCTGTGGTGTAAGTCGAAGCTGCAGCTCAGATTCAGTTCCTGGTGGGGGGACTTCCATATGCCAGGGGTGTGGCGAAATAAACAAAGAAAAAGGAGTCATATGGACTTATTCCAAAACCAGATTCTTCTCTTGGCACTGCCAGTAGATATTGTGACTTAGGTTGAGTCCTCTGACATGAGACCTTTGTTTCTTCATGTATGAAATAAGGAAAACAGTTGTCACTTAACCTACTGTTACTAAAGCCTTGTGAGTATCAGCTGAGTGGAATGTATTGGAAAAGATTTACAAATGCAAGTAATTATCTAGTTTTGACATTAGATAGTAATAGTGATTGCATATACCTACTTGCATGCAAGGCACTGTATTTAGGTTATGGACATAAAACCAAGAAGACCATTCCAGCCTTCATTGAGCATATGTTTTGATGGAAAATTCATTAAGAAAGTGTTAGTTCCGGAGTTCCCGTCATGGCGCAGTGGTTAACGAATCCTGACTAGGAACCATGAGGTGGCGGGTTCGGTTCCTGCCCTTGCTCAGTGGGTTAACGATCCGGCATTGCTGTGAGCTGTGGTGTAGGTTGCAGTCGCGGCTCGGATCCCGAGTTGCTGTGGCTCTGGCGTAGGCCAGTGGCTACAGCTCCGATTCGACCCCTAGCCTGGGAACCTCCATATGCTGCTGGAGCGGCCCAAGAAATAGCAAAAAGACACACACACACACAAAAAGGAAAGTGTTAGTTCCCATTAAATGAACCCAAATCCTTCTGTGCACTGTTCTGTTTATATCTGGGTGAAAACAGTATCCATCTGTAGTATGTGAAATATTGCCTAGTAGTTGTTATTCATTGTTAATTTGAATATTAAACCTAGAGCCTCTGTCCTTTAATTGTTAGCTATCTGGCTAGAAAGGGCAAGCTGTAATTGATGAAAAACTAAAGGAAGGTAATACCAAGACAGTGTAAGATTAGTTTCCATATGAATGTGACGGTAATATACATTTTAGGTGGGCAAGTTAGGAACACATGGTAGGCAGGTGGAGGAAGAATCACTGGAGGACAGCTTCACATAGGCAATTGAGCTTCAGAAAGATGTAAATGTTCAGTTACCCTGTTTGTCTGCACTTGAGCTTCAGAAAGATGTAAATGTTCAGTTACCCTGTTTGTCTGCACTTGAGCTTCAGAAAGATGTAAATGTTCAGTTACCCTGTTTGTCCATTGTGAGGAGACTGAGGTAATACTGACTGGTCTTGGGTGACATGATCAGGTACTGATATGAAGTGTCTCATTTTTAGAAATGGCAGTCATGGGAACAAGGAGGTGTCTCAGTCACCTGGGGAGGGTTTTCAGATTGCAGAAACTGCAGATTCTCTCCTTTCCTCCCCACTAGACTTTCCCAAGTAGGGGTATGTCATAGTCTATGGAGGAGCCTGAACACCTGAGTGTAAGCAAGAGCTATAGAAGAATAGATCTGGGAATCTAAATTCCTGACTGATGAGTTCTAACAGAATTGTTCTAAGAGAAATTTTTTAAATTATTATTCACTTAAAAATCATTATAATTATTGAAGAGTTGTTTTATTGTAGAGGGATTGATGAGGTTCCATAGATGCAATGACACTTAGTGATCATGTTATATGTAGCAGACTGGGGGTTGAAATAGGGACCAGGAGCTCTTGTGGTTACATCAGTCTTGCTCATTATAACAAGTTATCAAATTCTAGTGTTAAATTGTAATTGTGAAAACATTCATTCTATACTAACACATCTTTTTCAATCTTTGTGGTTTTTTACATTTAAAGTAGATAAATTCTGGAAATCCCAGTTAGGAGTAAGTCAGATCCCAAATACTAGAGGTAAACAATAACCTGCCATCGAGTAGGGGAAACTTTTTCAAGTAATTCTGATTCACTCTATTAAACCCCTTCCCACCTATCTGAAAACTACCATTTTAAGTGCTGAATTAACAATTGCTGTTTGTTAATAAGTTGGACCTAGTTTACCCAAACTATTTTATTTGCACTACACAGCCCTTTAAATGTTAAAAGTAATAGGAATTTTAAAAATTAATCTTTGCTTCCATATTTTAATATATATATATTTTAATTTAGAACCCTCATATTTAAAGTACTACATGAAAATGAGAAGAAAAGTAGTGAATCCTGGCAAGCTGAGATTGAGTCCTAATGAGGAAGCTTTCATTTTAAAGGAAGATTATGAAAGAAGACGAAAACTCAGATTGCTGCAGGTATTTGAAATTCTTTGTCTTCCCCAAATTATTAAATTTTTTTTTTTTTTTGTCTTTTTGCTATTTCTTTGGGCTGCTTCCGTGGCATATGGAGGTTCCCAGGCTAGGGGTCTAATCGGAGCTGTAGCCACCCGCCTACGCCAGAGCCACAGCAACGCAGGATCTGAGCCGTGTCTGCAACCTACACCACAGCTCACGGCAACGCTGGATCGTTAACCCACTGAGCAAGGGCAGGGACCGAACCCGCAACCTTATGGTTCCTAGTCGGATTCGTTAACCACTGCGCCATGACGGGAACTCCCTAAATATTTTTTATAGTAGAGTGTTCTAAATAGGGAATTAAAAAAAATCTTTTCAGACTGTACGGGAGCCCTGGTTCTTGCATATAAACTAGCTTTGGAACATTTGAAAAGTAGGGTGAAGTGGTAAGTAAATTGAAGAAGAGTTTAAGGATAAGACTCAATTATTATTAGAAAATAATTCTTTTTTGAGATTATTAAATATTTAGCCATTCCTCCTTTCTTTTATTTATATACGCAGTATTTATTTCCCAAGATCTTCCCCCAGGTAAATTCACAAAATACATTGTCTGACATAAAGGCAGCCCCCCTCCCCCAAAACTTAGAAATCAATACAAAAACAGGCAAACACCCCAGCCCTCAAACCCCATTGCCGAAAATATTTCATTTTTAAAATTATGTGTACTGGAGTTCCCATCTTGGCTTAGCAGTTAACGAACCCGACTAGCATCCATGAGGATACAGGTTTGATCCCTCGCCTTGCTCAGTGGGTTAAGGATCTGGTATTGCCATGAGCTGTGGTGTAGGTCGCAGATACAGCTCAGATCTGGCGTTGCTGTGGCTCTGGTGTAGGCTGGTGGCTACAGCTCTGATTGGACCTCTAGCCTGGGAACCTCCATATGCTGCTGGTGGGGCCCTAAAAAGACAAAAAAAAGATTGTGTACTGATGAAGATTAGAGCAAGAATATTAGAATGACTTTGAAGAAGATTTACTGGAAAGATTATTAGCTAATAATACAAATTTATTCAGAAGTTATAGATTATCCTCTAGAAATATTTTTAGAATAACATGGTTGAAAAGCATGTTTAGGTCCCATTTTGCCTAGAACTGGGGATGATGTATCAGAGATTGGGAATTCTCATCTAGATCTGTCTGTACTTACTTGGGCTATAAATTTTGTTGAATCATGCTTACCATTTTTGCCTCTTATATGTTATTAGAACCATAATGGCAGTCCTGTTAGATCTGTGGGGAGGGAAGATGTCACAAATCAGGAAACTTTAGATGTAGTCTTGAGATTTTAATTTTTCCTACATCATTTAGATTTTCTGCTTTAAAGACACCTCGGTATTCCCGTCATGGCACAGTGGAAACGAATCTGACTAGAAACCATGAGGTTGCAGGTTCGATCCCTGGCCTCACTCAGTGGGTTAAGGATCTGGCGTTGCTATAAGCTGTGGTGTAGGTCGCATATGTGGCTCGGATCCCGAGTTGCTGTGGCTCTGGTGTAGGCCTGCAGCTACAGCTCCAATTCAACCCCTAGCCTGAGAACCTCCACATGCCGCAAGTGTGGCCCTAAAAGGACAAAAGACAAAAAAATAAATAAATACATCTTATCTAGTATAATGTGAATATTCAGGAGAATTGATGTATCTAATACCTAAAGAGAATTCATTTAAGTTCCTGTTTTCCAAATAGCTTTTGAAAAAGTTGAAGTAAGCCTCTTTTCATATAATCTGTTAAATATTCATCCTTTAGGTTCGAGAACAAGAAAGAGATATTGCTTTACAGATAAGAGAAGATATAAAACAGAGGAGAAATAAGCAATTCACTCGTTTGGCAGAAGAACTAAGGGCAGAATGGGAGGAATCACAATCTCAGAAAATAAAGAACTTGGAAAAACTATATTTGGCAAGTTTGAGAAATATGGGAGAGGGGCATCAACAGGCCAAAGAAAATGTAAGTGAGCCCTTTCTGAACTCCTGTCTGTAGTAGTGGTGCCTGTCAGATTTGGGATTGGCACATATATGCACACTATTTTATATGGAATGATGGTCAAGGGGGACCTGCTATATAACACAGGGAGCGCTACGCAATATACTGTGATAACCTATACGGGAAAAGAATCTGAAAATGAATGGATGTGTGTACATGTATAACTGAATCACTTTGTTGCACAGCAGAAATTATGACAACATTTCTAAATCAACTATACTTCAATAAAACTTTATTTTAAAATGTAGATTAGATTTGTTAGACCTTTGTGAAAATATTTTCCTATATAGGACTTGCTGTGGGCAGCCTGAACTTTTTTGTAAATTTAATATAATTTAAGAATGCTACTAGGTTCATTTCCTAGTAAGAGTCATGTCATGTAAAATCTATTTTCCAAGATGTTTAAGTTAGCATTATTCTCTTCCAGTCCTTAAATATCTAGGTAAATAAAATAGTAACCTTCAGAATTTGAAGTTGTTGTTCCTTTCAAGCATGTTGGACACTTTCATTGGGGTGAATTCAGATTTCAATTTCATTATCAGTATCATTAATGATACCTCTAGAACATGCAGTTGAATGTGTATATACTTGAGTGTATTCACAGGCAGTAAAAATTCTTTGATGACTTTCAGAAAGGCAAAGTAGAACTTAGTGTTTAAGACTGCCCTATGACCTTATTTTGTTGTTTATTGTGGTTTATTTTTCAAAAATGTTAGATTTTATTCTCAGAGATAGTCACCCAAAATAAACAAGTTGGTTTCCAAAGGAAGCATGTCCTGGGAGTTCCTGTTGTGGCTCAGTGGGTTATGAACCTAGGTAGTATCCATGAGGATGTGGGCTTGATCCCTGGCCTCATTCAGTGGCCTAACGATCTGGCTTTGCCACAAACAGTGGCATAGGTCACAGACTTGGCTCGGATCTAGTGTTGCTGTGGTGTAGGCCTGCAGCTGCAGCTCCAGTTTGACCCCTAGCTTGGGAACTTCCAAATGCTGCTGGTGCAGCCCTAAAAAAAAGAAAAGAAAAGAAAGCATGTCTTTTTTTTTTTTTTTTTAATCAAACTTTTAGTGAGGAAGAGATCTCTTTAAAGAATGTAGCATTCAAAATGTTCCTTAGTCTCTGTTTTAGTTTGTATTTTTAGTAATAGCTTTAAGTCCTGATGTCAGATTTTTGTAGCTTTATTTTTTCCACCATTAATTTTGTGCTTCGGTGACTGTTTCTTAAACCTCAATCATTTGAATACACCTTCATGATTTTTGCCCTGACTGGGTACCACCCATATTATTATATATGTGACATTTTAATCTTGTTTAACATGACATTTTAAGTAATATTTGTTTTTAGGAGCCTGATTTGAATGCTCTGGCACACCGGGCAGCAGAAAGAAAAAAAAAAGCAGAAGTGAGGCATAGAGAGGCCCTGAAAGTACAGAAAAATCAAAAAGAAATGTTAATGAAACAAAAAACCTGGTAAAGTAACAGTGACTTTTTTTTTTTTACCATGTTCTCCACTGAAACTGATATGGCTGAAAGTAAAGTCATGTAGTATGTCCATCGTGTCTGTTAAACTTGATTTAAAAATGCTGCAGTGGGGGAGTGGTTTGCTTAGATGAACACAGTAATGAATGGACTTTCTCTTTTAGTCTGCAATTACTAACTAAGTTTCTGGAGAAGTGCATTGCTAGTTCAAAATGCCTGTCAACCAAAATATATCTTCCTCTGATATTAAAAAAAAGAAAAAAAATCAAAGCAATTAATATTATGGAGTTCCCGTTGTGGCTCAGTGTATTAAGAACCCAACTAGTATCCGTGAGGATGCTGGTTGGATCCCTGGCCTTGCTCAGTGGGTTAAGGATCCAGCATTGCTATGAGCTGCAGCCTAGGTCTCAGATGTGGCTTGGATCCAGTGTTGGTGTAGTTATGGCATAGGCCAGCAGCAGCTGCAGCTCCACTTTTGATCCCTAGCCCAGAAACTTCATATGCTGCCGATGCAGCCCTAAAAAAAAAAAAAAGAAGAAGAAGAATATTATAAGAGGTTGTAGACCCTTTGCATGTCATCGATGAATATTTTTACGTATAGTAAAAATGAAGGCGCCTGTTACTAGTCAGCAGTAGTCATTTTATACAGTGGCTCATCTTTCATTTCTAGTTGTTTTACTCTAAAGAGCATTAGGTGTCTGCTGGGTCAGTCCCCACTGTGGAGCTTTATGTCTTTAGATACAGCTCTTTCACTTGGTAAATGGTTTCTTACATGTGCACTGTGTCCAGACTCTATTAAGCAGCACATTGAGCCTGTGGGATCATACTGGAGGATTTCTTGAGGTTGTAATGGCTTTTAAATTTTTAACCCTGAGAATTGTACTGTGATTGTTACCTGAGAGGTCAGTTTATGATATCTCTTTGTTTTTTAAGGCATATAAAAGCTCGAAAAGAAGCGCTGCTTGTGGAAAAGGAGAGATCTGCCAAAATTACAAGTCTGCCACCTCCTCCTCCAAGTCTTTTTGAGGTGAGCTACTTTGAGTGTTGGTTATGGCAGCTGACTGAATGTTGGAGATAGGTTATAATAATTCTTCTTTACTACTAGAATTCAGTGCAGGTCATTATACTGTTTGTTTAAACTTAAATTTTAACCATACAAGTAATGCATGAGTATATCTAGAATATTTAAAAATAATCCTAGATATCATTTTACCCATAAATACTTTAGTATATATCTCTGATGTATAAGGACTTTTTTTTTTAAAGCACAATACTGATATAATATTTTTCCCAGTATAATCTAATACCCAAGTCTGTGTAAGTTTCCCCCCAATTGTCCCAAAATTATTCATGTTATTTTAAAAACTATAATGTTTTTCATTTTATTGGAAAAATATTGATTATTTGCCCTAAAGACTTTCCCACATTGTGAATTTGGCTATTATAAATAGTTACCATTTTACAGATAAAGAAACTAGGTTCAGATAAGTTAATAAATTTATATAGGATTATGTAAAGTGATGAGAGAAGCCTGTTTATGGGGGATAAGATGTGTGATTTCTGTTTTGGAGATTATTGTTTTTTAAAAAAATTAGCTTATTAATTAGTTTTAAAAAGTATTGTTTCTCTTGTTCAGATTATTTGTTGTGGTTGTTGAAATGGCTGTTTGGATGATCAAAGTTACAGTTAGTTTTATCAAAAGAATTCGGTAGAATTGAAAAAAAATCCTTATATGGGGAGTTCCTGTTGTGGTGCAGCAGAAACAAATTCTACTAGTGTCCATGAGGATGCAGGTCCGATCCCTGGCCTCCCTCAGTGGGTTAAGGATCTGGTGTTGCCATGAGCTGTGGTGTAGTTCGCAGATGTGGCTCGGATCCTGCGTGGCTGTGGCCGTGGTGTAGACCAGCAGCTACAGCTCCAATTCAGCCTTTAGCCTGGGAACTTCCAAATGCCACTGGTGGGGCCCTAAAAAGCAAAAAAAAAAAAAAAAACCCAAAAAACCGAAAACCTTATACAGACACAAGGATATCTAATTTAGTTGTATAGACAAGTGTATTTTATGTTATATGTGATCAGCCTAAGTACCAGATAATCTTTTCTTAAGTCTCTGGTTTTTCAGCCTTCCTGTTTTTATGTTAAGCCATCTGCCGTGTGACATATGATCCAACAAGATCCAAGTGGAAGAGTCAGATTTCAGCCACTCCCTTAGTACCTTATTAAAAGGGAGTATTTTATCCATGTTTTTGTGATACTTTTGTCATAATTCCCAATGTTCCTAACAATCCAATGTCAAAAATTGAAGGTAAGCAAAGTGATTTGGCAAATATGATTTATATATAAATGTGTGGTTGCATTTTTTCCTCCAACTTTTTATTAAGAAAATTTTTAAAATACAGAGATGTTAAAAGCATACAAAGGAATAGTTGTTTGCATTGTGTGTAGATTTCAAAGTAATTGTGTATACATTTGAATCTATACATTTGAATGTAGATTATAGAGATGACATTTCACCCTATATACTTGAGTATTCCTCTGATAAGAATAAGGACATTCTCTTATGCATCCAGAATATCACACTAAGAAAATGAACATTAATTGTTTAATACCATTTAATATACAATCCGTAATAAAAATTTTCCAATTGTCTCTAAATTATCTTTTTTTTTTTTACAACTTTTTCAACTAGGATCCAGTCAAGATTTACTCGTTACTTCTGCTTGCTTTGTCTCTTGGTCTTTTCAAAGTGAAGCATTATCTCCCCTACCCTAACCTACTTTTTTATTTCAGAATTTTTTTTATAAAATAAACTAGACTAGTTCCTTTTTTTTTTTTTTTTTTTGCTTTTTAGGGCTGTACCATTGGCATATGGAAGTTCCCAGGCTAGGGGTTGAATCAAAGCTACAGCTGCCAGCCTATACCACAGCCAGCCACAGCAACGCCAGATCCGAGTCGCATCTTTGATCTATAACACAGCTCATGGCAACACATTAACATACCTCATGGTTCCTAATTGGATTCACTTCCACTGCACCATAACAGAAACTTCTAAACTAGTTTCTTATATTCTGTATCTATCTGATTTGGTTATGTGACTGCAAGAGCTCTCTATTATAAAAATAATTTTTTTTCTTTTTAATTTCTGATTAATCTGGGAGATGATAACTTTGACACCAAATAGGTATTTGATATCCTTCTACATTTATTCACTGGCTTATTTCTGTTAAACAAAAGGGAACTTTCTCTTATCAGTGGGCATAAATCACCATAACCGAATGATCAGGCTTAGAATCCATAGTACACTGTTGTGGTTGTAGTGTAGGCTACAGCAAGCTAGATACAGCCCCTAGCTCAGGAACTTCCATATGCCACAAGTGCGGCCCTAAAAAGACAAAAAAAAGAAAGTTCCTGTTGTGGACCAGTGGAAATGAACCCAACTAGTATCCATGAGGACATGGGTTTGATCCCTGGCCTCGCTCTGTGGGTTAAGGATCCAGTGTTGATGTGCGCTGCAAGCTAGGTCTCAGACACAGTTCAGATCCTGCATGGCTGTGACTGTGGCCGGCAGCTGCAGCTCTCAATCGACCCCTAGCCTGGGAACTTTTATGTGCCTCATGAGATCATGCAGTATTCTTGTTGAACTATAATCTGGCTTTTAAACCTAAATTCCACCTTCATGGGAATACAGTACCTGATCTCATGAAAAAAGAATAAAAATACAAATTTTTTTTCCCCCATTGGATCCTGCTTTAAATGAAAATTAATGCTTTTAACCTAACAATCTATTTTCTGTGTTCCATTTTTCAGAACATGGAAGTAACGAGACAATCTAATGTGAAAACCGATAGTTCTACCTACCATCATCTTCATACTTTTGTGAATAGAGAGGTGGACACAAAGCAGGTGACTTACTGTTTGTTCATGACAGTTACTTTATTATTTCTCTATTCATTGAATTGAGTTATATCTTGGTTCTATGTGATTGCTCTCAGGTATCAGAACTTGAAAAACTCTGTCACCGTCTTAGGGTAATAGTGATAAAAAAATTTAGATATGCTTTGAATTATGATGTCATGTTTAATATGAATGGAAGGAGTTTACTACTTAAATGGTTATAGTTTATGTATTTATTTATTTGTGATCACACCTGTGGCATATGGAAGTTCCCAGGCTAGGAATCAAATTGGAGCTGCAGCTGCAGACTTAGGCCACAGCCACAGCAACACCGGATCCAAGGTGCATCTGCAACATATACCCAGCTTGCAGCAATTCTGGATCCTTAACCCACTGAGTGAGGCCAGGGATTGAACCTTCATCTTCATGGACACTATGTTGGGCTCTTAAGCCACTGAGCCACAATAGGAACTCCCAGTCTCTGCATTTTCGTCTGCATCTGAGCTCATTTCACATGCACAGTAATGTAGCATCTTGCCTGGAGTAGAATAATAGTATCTTTGCAGCTGGTATCATGTAAAAAGTTCTCGTACTCCTGGAATACATTTTAGTTATTCCTTCAGCTGCTTTCTCCAAATAAGCTATTTTCATTTTGTTCAGTCAGCCTTTTAACATTTAATAAAAGTTGCCTATTCTATTTTGTTTGAATATCTTGATAAAGTGGTTCTAAAACCTCTTATATGTTATAAAATTTGTCTTTGATCTAAGAAGATGATGAAAGTGACCTGCTATATTCCTCCTTAGAGCCAGTTAGTCTCTAAATTTGTTTTGTGCTACATTTATGTTCTATATATACAGCTAAACAAAGCTTTGCATGCTTGAAATTTCTAAATTACTCATGCCCTTCATCATGCTTCTTTTGTCACTGACAGTTACATAGCACTTGTTAAAATGGATTTTTCATTCCTAGAAATACTTTTCCAATCAGACTCTCTCTGTTGTTTGCTGTAAGACCCAGAAACTCTGCAGACAAATTCAACTTACTATGCTATTGTACTTTAAAAAGATTTCTGTCTGTATAGCTGATGGAGAAGATGCAGAAGTAGCATGTATAATAGTGTCGCTTACTGTTCTGTGCACTGCAGATTATAATTCACAGAAAAGATTTTTCAGAAATATGTTTTCTGAAAAGAATTTTGCTTGGAATTTGCAGCTTTTGCAAATTTCACATACTGAGTTTAGATGCTGAAAATGGAATTAACAATTATTTCAACCAGATTTTTGTTTAAATTTTTAATTGCATTGACACAAACTTTTAAGGGATGGTCTTCTAAAGCATTCTTGTAAAGCAGCATAAAACTTGTTTGAGGTACCTAATTTTTCTCTAACCCTTTATTTTCTTGATATTCAGTGTTATACATATTAATACTCTAAGTAATTCTGTAGAGACTCTAATTTTGATTTAATTTAATCTTTGTTGTTTAGATTTGCATAAGTATTTATTAGCTCAAAAGGGATATAATATTTTCATACACTTGTTTGGCTAGGGCACTTTCTTATTTAATACATTAAACTGTCTCTTTACCGTTTTTCTTATTATTTAAGACTTCTAAATAATTTTAGATATATAGTTAATAGCTTTCATGGTCATAATTGTTTCACTTGACTAATAGAACATCAGCACATAAAATATAAAAAAGTTTTACTTAATGTTACATTTAGAACGATTATAAATACTTGAAAGTGAATGTTTGGGAATAGTAAATCCAAGTTATGTCCCCCCTCCCCCCAGTTCAATACTGTTATGTTAATGAGATGATGGGTTACTATACCACCTCATAATCATTGATTATGCAGAAGTTCTAGGACGCCAGAAGTTATATTAACGTAGGCATGTGGTGATTTGGCCTTCCTGAGACTGAAGCCAAGCAGCAGATTTTGGCTGATGTAGAAGATGCAAACCAAAGACAAATCTTAGTACCTCCCCAGATGGCTTACTTGACCTTCCATGTTTGTTGTTTCTTAACTTAGCTTTGTGACTGTTTACCTTTCAACAGTGTTGTTGGAATAGAATTTTTTTTTAACAAAAAATGATGGAGGAATGTATTTGGATGAGTATAGTGTACTCTGCTTTGAAATGAACAACTTGTAAAACTTGAGACTAACAATTTGACTTTTTTCCTACATATGCTGTTGCTGATTATGGGTGTTTAAAAATATAACTCTTGTTATCATTGGATTTCATAAGTAGAAAAACCGATTTTAAGGTTGTTTTGTCTTTTAGTTATCACTTTGTTTTGGACTCTGTTTGTCTAAAATGTTATTAATTGACTGCTAGCCAGATCCTCATTTGGCTGCTGAAGAAGAAGCTAAAAGATTGCAAGAACTACAGAAACAAGCAGCACAAGAGAGAATGGAACAGTCTGAGAAAGCACATGTACGGGGCTTCCAGGCAATGAAAAAGATCCATTTGGCTCAAGTAAGAATTAAATTCAGGCTGTGACCACTACTGATAGCCTTAGCAATGACACTTTAGGACTAACCAATAGTGAGCAGGCTTAAAAGAGTGAGATGTGAAAAATGGGAAAATACTGTCTCTGATTCATGTCATCAGGTTTCCCTCTTGCTTTTGCCTCTTGTTTCAAATTCAGGTTAAACTGTTCTCACTTTCCTTCTAAAATTTTTACTAATGAATGTATTAAAAGTTTAATATTTTAATCAGCCCCAAAATAGCCTAAGAAGAAATTAATCACTTTTCTAATTTAATTATTTGAAATGCATTTGCACTCTGCAAATTTTAAGATTTGAGTCATTAAATATTTATTGAGCAAAGCACTTGTTGGCTTTGCAGAATATTGATTCAAAGGTAGAGTCATGATCCTTGCTGTCAGGGAGCTTTGAAAAAGTGACTTTGTTGCGGAGCTGTAACATATGTATCATGAAAATTGGCTTTGGAGTTAAGGCTTTACCTCTGTCATGCTTATTGTTCTCCGTTTATTCTTGAAGCATAGCATAAAAATGATGCATCTTTTTAGAAGTCTGATTTTATTTTCTGAATTTGACTAATGCATTTGGATTAAACACTCATCTGAAGAATGGGTTTTTAAGTACTTCTGTGGGAATTAAATGCCTTAAAGTTCATTTCTGGGAGTTTTCATCGTGGCGCAGTGGTTAACGAATCCGACTAGAAACCATGAGGTTGCGGATTCTATCCCTGGCCTTGCTCAGTGGGTTAAGGATCCATCGTTGTCGTGAGCTGTGGTATAGGTTGCAGACTTGGCTCAGATCCCTCATTGCTGTGGCTCTGGTGTAGGCCAGCGGCTACAGCTCCGATTAGACCCCTAGCCTGGGAACCTCCATATGCCGTGGGAGTAGCCCTAGAAAAGGCAAAAAGACAAAAAAAAAAAGGTTCATTTCTAAAGCTTGACCTTTATTATGACCTTTAAGTTTTTAATAAACTAGGAGTAACTTATGACTAAAATAACTGAATCTCTGGATTTTTTTTGTCATTTACTTATATATATATTTTTTTCTACTGTACAGCATGGTGACCCAATTACACATACATGTATACATTCTTTTTTCTCACATTACGTGTTCCATCATAAGTGACTAGACAGAGTTCCCAGTGCTACATAGCAGGATCCCATTGCTGATTCATCCCAAAGGCAACATCCTGCATCTATTTACCCCAAGCTCCCAGTCGCTCCCACTCCCTCCCCTTCCCCCTCTGTAACCACAAGTCTGTTCTCCAAGTCCATGATTTTCTTTTCTGTGGAAAGGTTCCTTTGTGCCGTATATTAGATTCCAGATGTAAGTGATATCATATGGTATTTGTCTTTCTCGTTCTGACTTATTTCACCCAGAGAGTCTCTAGTTCCATCCAGAATGTCTGGATTATTACCAGTAATTTTCATCTAAGGTTTTAAACTTGAGGGAAAAAACATGTGAAAAAAGCAGGTGCAAACTAAGCACATTCTTCCATAAGTCATACTATTTATTGGTTAAGAAAGTGTACTCCAGGTTGGAGTTCCCGTCATGGCGCAGTGGTTAACGAATCCGACTAGGAACCATGAGGTTGCGGGTTCGGTCCCTGCCCTTGCTCAGTGGGTTAACGATCTGGCGTTGCCGTGAGCTGTGGTGTAGGTTGCAGACGCAGCTCGGATCCCGAGTTGCTGTGGCTCTGGCGTAGGCCAGTGGCTACAGCTCTGATTTGACCCCTAACCTGGGAATCTCCATATGCCGAGGGAGCGGCCCATAGCAAAAAGACAAAGAAAAAGAAAGAAAAAGAAAGTGTACTCCAGGAGTTCCTGTCATGGCACAGTGGTTAATGAATCCGACTAGGAACCGTGAGGTTGCGGGTTTGATCCCTGCCCTTGCTCAGTGGATTAAGGATCCGGCGTTGCCACGAGCTGTGGTGTAGGTTGCAGACGCGGCTCGGATTCCGGGTTGCTGTGGCTCTGGCTTAGGCCAGTGGCTACAGCTCTGATTTGACCCCTAGCCTGGGAACCTCCATATGCCACGAGAGCGGCCCTGGAAAAGGTAAAAAGACCAAAAAAAAAAAGTGTACTCCAGGGTCAGTCTTCCTGGATTTTCTTCCCTTCTTCACTACTTAGCTCTTTGATCACAGGCAAGATACCTAACCCCTCTGAGCTCTGTTTCATCATCTGTTTTATGAGAGTTAAATAAGTTTAGTAAAGGCCTTAGAGTTGCTAGAATTTCATAAGCTCACAGTAAATGTCAGTGGTCATGGTAGTTGTTATAAATAATTCGGGTAGAGCCAGAAATAGTATGCTTATTCAACTAATTTTGAAGTTAATTTAGTGAGATGATTTGAATCTTAATATAAGTGAAATGAATTTGTTCACAATTTCTTTCTTTTATTTTTTATTTATTTATTTATTTATTTTGCTTTTTAGGGCCACATCTGTGGCATATGGAAGTTCCCAGGCTAGTGGTCAAATCAGAGCTATAGCTGCCAGCCTACGCAACAGCTATAGCAACGTGGCATCCAAGCCACATCTGTGACCTACACTGCAGCTCACAGCAACACTGGATCCCCAACCCACTGAGTGAGACCAAGGATCAAACCTGCATCCTCATGGATTCATTTCTGCTGCACTACAACAGGAACTCCATTTGATTCTCTTTTAGGACCTGACAAAACATTTACAAATAAGTGGTGTATTATCCAGATGAGAAAACATTTACAAATAAGTGGTGTATTATCGCTTGACAGAAACTTTCTATACAGGCTCTCTGCCTTTCTCTAGACTGTCTCTTACACACGAATGGTCAGCAAAACCATACAGAGCCTTTTTGCTCAGACCCTGTTGTGCCCTGGGATCGTTTTTCCTGCTAGTGTCTATTGTATTTGGCCTCTACCTGCCTCTCCACCTTGCTCTTTTTTCCCTGAGCATCCTTGCCCTCCATACCCTATCTGTAACAAACAGTGTACTCTCCCTGACTGCCCAGGCCATCATCTCCATACTTCTGTGCTGGAGTTGTTATTTCTTTCTTTTTTTTTTTTGTCTTTTTAGGGCCCCACCCACAGCATATGGAGGTTCCCAGGCAAGGGGTCCAGTCGGAGCTGTAGCTGCCAGCCTACACCACAGCCACAGCAACACCATATCTGAGCCACATCTGCAACCTACACCACAGCTCACGGCAATGCCGGCTCCTTAACCCACTGAGTGAGGCCAGGGATCGAACCGGAAACCTCATGGTTCCTAGTTGGATTCATCAACCCCTGTGCCATGACAGGAACTCCTGGAGCTGTTATTTCTTACTTGTACTCTTCCTTCACCCACTTATCTTTGGCTGAGTCCTTATCTCAGAGGGAAAGAAGTCTTCCCTTATCCCCTCTCCTTATCCTCCACCAAAATTAGGTTAGATAACCTCACTAAAACATTGCGCTTAAACTTTCATATTTGCCAGAGTCTTTAAGCTTAAAAGAGATGAGTACAGATCCCCTTTAATCTAGGGGATTCGTAAGAGTGTGAAGTTAAGCCATGGTCACTCTGGGTTGTGGTGCCTACCTGAGACAGGTATCTGCTGCTGGCTACATGGAAAACTAGAACAAAGTACATTGCAGGAGCCGTGGCAGCTTAAGTTGAAGGTAGCTTCATGACTTCCCAAGGAAGATCTGTGCCTCGCAGACACTTTTGAAGCTTTGTGGCCTAACCAGAACCATCTTCTCCTAGTACTGACTACGTAATGCAGTTGACCCTTGAACCACATGGGTTTGAGCTGTGTGAGTCCACTGATACCTGCATATTTTTCAGTAGCATATGCTATGGTACTGCGTGGGCCACGGTTAGTGGAATCCACGGTTGTGTGGGAACCACAGATATGGAAAGGCAGCTCTAATCACTGTCTTCTTACATTTGAACAAAGTGTAGAGGGAACTCCAATCCCTATTCTTCATTTCTCCACTTTTCCCTCACTATTAATGTTCTAGCCAAAGTTTGTGATCAGTTGTTAATTAATTGTCTTTGTTCTTGAAGAGTCAGGAGAAACTAATGAAAGAACTCAAACAGCTACAGCAAGAGGACCTGGCACGCAGGAGACAGACAGTAGCACGAATGCCACCACATCTAGTTGAACTTCCATACAAACGCAATGAGATGAAAGAAGACTGGCAGAGAGAGCTGGAATTTGCCTTTGAAGACATGTACAATGCAGACAGAAGTAAGATATTTTCAGTACACTTTCAAAAATGCTTTTAAATGTTTTCGTGGGGAAATACATTTGTCTTGATGAAGCAGTCTTTATTTTGGAATGAGTTCTTAGTTTTGGAGTTCCCGTCGTGGCTCAGCAGTAATGAACCCGACTAGTATCCATGAGGACGTGGGTTCGCTCCCTGGCCTTGCTCAGTGAGTTAAGGATCCGGCGTTGCCGTGAGCTGTGTGTAGGTGGCAGACACAGTTCAGATGCCATGTTGCTGTGGCTGTGGTGTAGGCCAGCTGCTGAAGTTCCAATTTGACCCCTAGCCTGGGAACTTCCATATGCCGAGAGTTTGGCCCTAAAAAGACAAACAAACAAACAAAAAATAAATGAAAAGAGTTCTCAGTTTGAAAGAGGGTCTCATATTTTAGACTTAGAAACTGATGGTCTTTAAAATCTTACGCTCAAGTTAAAATCAAGTTAAAATCAGAGTTCCTGTCGTGGCACAGTGGTTAACGAATCCGACTAGGAACCATGAGGTTGCAGGTTCGATTCCTGGCCTCGCTCAGTGGGTTAAGAATCCGCTGTTGCTGTGGTGTAGGTCACAGACGCAGCTTGGATCCCGCATGGCTGTGGCTCTGGCGTAGGCCGGCAGCTACAACTCCGATTCGACCCCTAGCCTGGGAATCTCCATCTGCCGCAGGAGCAGCCCTAGAAGAGGCAAAAAAGACCAAAAAAAAAAAAAATGGAGTTAAAATCTTATGCTCGTTTTGGAATGTAAACATGTCTCTTTATTTCTTTATTGAGAAGTGAAAGGAAACCTGATTTTGCACCTTGAACCAGAGCCTTTGCCCGTTGTGACTGATCAGATTCAAGATGAAGAACTGGACCTATCAATGGAACAAGAAAGTTCAGCAGAGACTGAAAATATTCCAGTGACAAAAGCTGAAACAATATGTTCTAGTGAAGCAGACGGTAAAAACTCCTGAGCTGAACATGGGTTTAAACTGTGTATTTGAAATACTGCTGTATTTCATAGAAAAAAATGCTAATCATTTGCCAACAGTTAGGAAAGTCTGTTTTTTTAAGAGCAAGCAATGACTAATTTAATGGGAGTATTGGGAGGAAGAAATTGTTTTCAGATTTCTGTCACTAAAAATCCTTTTCCATATACATAGGAGGAATGTTTTTTGTTTTTTGGGTTTTTTTTGTTTTTTTTTTTGCCATTTTTTGGGCCGTTCTTGCTGCATGTGGAGGTTCCCAGGCTAGGGGTCGAATTGGAGCCATAGCTGCTGACCTACACCAGAGCCACAGCAAGGCGGGATCCGAGCTGCCTCTGCAACCTACACCACAGCTCATGGCAACGCCGGATCCTTAACCCACTGAGCAAGGCCAGGGATCAAACCCGCAACCTCATGGTTCCTAGTTGGATTCGTTAACCACTGAGCCACCATGGGAACTCCAGGAGGAATGTTATTTTATTTGTATCTGCTTATAGTCTGAAGATTTTTAGGTTAAGTCAGATGCTCAATTTTAAATTCATTTGAATGTAGCTGTTTTTTGTTTTTTTACTTTGATCACATCACTTGAAGAGATCCTATTGTGTTAATTATTGCGAGGCACTTCATGTATAGTGATGAATAGCACAAACTAAGATCTCTTTTAAACGTCATCTCTGTATCCACCATTCTGAACTTTTTCACTTAGCTATCAAACAGGTATTTAAACTCAGTGTCTAACAATAAATTTATCATCTTCTCTTGCCTACTGAAACCTTATCCCACACCATCGCCATGAAAAGTACCTCTCAAAAGATAAAGGTGTCTCTTTTACCCCACATCTTCTTAGAGACCAACTCTTCATTTTGACCTCTTTTTTCCCCATACCTATGAGTATTGTCTTTGTTCAAAACCACTCAGTCTTTCTTTTCATCTTCACCCTACACTGGATAAGTAGCCCTTTGGGATTCCAATTTTTATGTAGGTCTCCTCTTAGACTCCTTGTAAGGACTCTAGGCTTTATCCCTGTCTCCTGTGCCCACACTGCTGTCCAAAGTATAAGGTTACTGTGGTTTGGCATAAACATCAGAAAATAGTTTCAGGCCTCACCTGCCCTGAATTTCCCTTTAAACTTCATTCTGGCCTCTGCAGAATCTTTTATTTTCTTGCAAACTTTATAGCACATATTTTGAATGTTAGTCTTACCCACACATTAATTCAGAGAGATGCCTTCTGTCACCATTTAGCAAGCAGAATAAACATCTTGGTACATTTTTAAGCTTGAAGTTTATGTTGCATGCCTTTTATTGAAAAATAGAATTGACCCATAGACACTGAGGGGTTAGGTGTGCCAACCCTCCGTGTGTTTGAAAGTCTGCATATAAATTACACTCGGTCCTCCGTGTCTGATGTTCCACATTTGTGGATTCAGGCAGCCTGGATCATGTAGTACATGGTACGTATTTATTAGGAAAAATCCCCAGATAAGTGGACATGTGCTGTTCAAATGCACGTTGTTCAAGGGTCAGCTGTAGTTGAATTTTGGTGCATTTATTTAAGTTGAAAAAATTACTGATTTTAACCAGTGACTGTTGTGGTAACTGTAAAAGTAGAATAATTTACCTGGTATATAATAGATGCTGAGGAGTTCCTGTTGTGGTGCAGTGGAAACGAATTTGACTAAGAACCATGAGGTTGCGGGTTTGATCCCTGGCCTTGCTCAGGGGATTAAGGATCCAGCATTGCCATGAGTAGTGGTATAGGTTGCAGACGCTGCTCGGATCCCGCCTTGCTGTGGCTGTGGTGTAGGCTGGCAGCTATTGCTGTGATTCGAATCCTAGCCTGGGAATCTCCATATGCCACGGGTTCAGCCCTAAAAAGCAAAATAATAATAATAAAATAAAAATTTTAAAAATATAATAGCTGCTGAATAAGTTTGTTTTTTTCCCTTTTAGTTCCTGTGGCAATGAAAACCCACCAGATTCCTTCAAAAATTCTTTTTAAAAAATTGTTAAATAAGATCCGAAGCCAAAAATCTCTCTGGACAATTAAATCCGTGTCTGAGGAGGAAAGTGAAATGATTACAACTGTTAGTGAAACTGAAAGTAAAGCTCTGACAATTGAAACGGGAGCAACTGTGAGCGAAGACGGAACATTATCCTCTGGGCAGGAACAAGGTAGTTCTCTATAATTCTAAGTTCTTTAAAAGCATGCTCATTTCTGAAAAATCAAATAATACAAGTCAAAAGAAAGAACATGTTGTAAAGCCCATAATGCTGCTACTTAAATGCAGTAAATGTTAGAAACCTCAGTGAATCTCCTTCCAAGGTGCTTATAGAGTAATAGAATTATTCATACACACACACACACACACACATATGAATGAATGAAAATATGTATATATTCCAGTGAAACTGATGAACCAGAACTAACCAGTTCCCTATTGAGAGACATTTAGGCTGTTTCTAATTTTTCTTGTTATTTCTTGTGTTGTAGTGAGCATCCTTTTAGCAAAGTCTTTGCGCACGTCTTTATAATCTTAGGAACAAAGAAAAGGATTCCTTAATCAAAGGATATGAACATGTTAATAGCATGAGTGTATTGTGTGTTTTACATTCACATCAGAGATTTGGTTTCTTTATTTGTTTATTTTTTTATTTGTTAACTTTTTTTTTCTTTTTATGGCTGCACCTGTGGCATATGGAAGTTGCCAGGCTAGGGGTTGAATTAGCTGCAGCTGCCGACCTGTGCCAAAGCCACAGCAACGCCAGATCTTTAACCCGCTGAGCAAGGCCAGGGATCAAACTTGTGTCCTCCAGGATACTAGTCAGATTCTTAACCGGCTGAGCCACAATAGGAACTCCTATTTGTTAATTTTAAAGAAATGTTTTTGGTCGATAAATAGGCTATTTATTTCTAGGAGTTCCCCAGTGACTCAGTGGGCTAAGGACTTGGCATTGTCATGGCCATGGCTTAGGTTTGATCCCTAGCCTAGGAACTTCCATGTGCTGCAGGTGTAGGCAAAAAAAAGGACAAAACAAAAGATATTTCTAGGAGCTCTCGTCATGGCTCAGCAGTTAGTGAACCCAGCTACCACCCATGAGGACGCGGGTTCGATCCCTGGCCTCTCATTGGGTTAAGGATCCAGTGTTGCCGTGAGCTGTGGTGTAGGTCCCAGACGCAGCTTGGATCCTGCGTTGCTGTGGCTCTGGCATAGGCTGGCGGCTACAGCTCCAGTTGGACCCCTAGCCTGGAAACCTCCATATGCTGCGGGTGTGGCCCTAAAAAGACAAAACAAACAAATAAACAAAAAAGATAATTCTAAAAGTTAAGAGGTCAAACCAGTAGTATTCCTTTGAATTATATACTCACAAAGGAGAATTTGATTTGTTTTTTTCTTAGTTTTATCTTCTGGATTTTTTTTAAAAATGTAATTGGATTGTATGGAAATGTTTTGCTGTCAGGCTTCTGAAAGAAGTGACTAGTTCTTATTTAAATTTTGGATTTGATCCTAGTATAACAGGACACCTTCTGGAAATAATTTCTTCACTTGATCTCTTGACACCACCTTCTTTTGGTTTTCCTACCTCATTGACTCCTCCTTCATGGTTTTCTTTGCTTCATATTCTCATCTCTACAACCACTAGTCATTGTCCCCAGAACTTGTTTCTCAGATCTTATCTCTTTGTGTTAATACTTCCCAGTTGATCTCTAATGTCTGGACTTTTATATTACCATCCATATACTGATGACTTCCAAGTATGTCTTCTTAGGCTTGGCCTCTTCTTTGAACCCCACTTATCTCTGTTTGACGTCTTGCCTTGTATATCACATCTTAAACTTCTCGAGAACTGAATTCTTTTTTTCTTTATAGGGCCGCACTCACGGCATATGAAAGTTCCCAGGCTAGGGGTTGAATTGGAGCTACAGTGGCCGGCCTTTGGTACAGCCACAGCAATTGAGGATCTGAACTGTGTCTGAGACCTACACTACAGCTGACAGTAACTCTAGGTCCCCAACCCACTGAGCAAGGCCAGGGATGGAACCTGCATCCTCATGGATACTAGTCAGATTCATTTCCGCTGCACTGCAATGGGAACTCCTGGAACTGAATTCTTGATATCTCCTCCAACCTTATACCTGCTTTTCCTATAATCGTCAACATTTCAATAAGTGGCAATAAAGTTCTCTTGCTTAAGCCAAACAGCTTGTCATTCTTGTTCCTCTCTTCTATGTCCTACATCCAAACCATCAGCAAAAATCCTGTTGGTCCTTCCCTCAAAATGTATCCAGAGCACCATCATTTCTCAACCACCTACCATCCTGGTTTAAGTGATGTTCATTCTCTAGTGTAGATTCTTGCAGTAGCCTTCTAACTGGTCTTCTGTCCACACTTTTGTTCCTTCCTGCCATAGTCTATTTACAGAATCATCCTGTTAAAGCACATTAGCTCATGTCATTCCTCTCGGGGGATCCTGTCAACAATTAGTGATTTTCCTCGGTGAAAACCTAAGTGCTTACAGTGGCATTAAAGCTTTACACGATCTTTGCACACACCCCTCCCCACTACTCCTCTCACCCTCATTTCTCTGGCTTCATTTTCTGCCATGTATTCCTCCCCAACCACTGCGCCATAGGCATCGGCTTCCTCACTGTTCCTCAGACACAGCAAATATAAATCACATGGTCTTTGCAATTGCTGGTCCTTTTTGTGCATGTGGGTGAGCCAGAAAAATTTCTAAGAACGCAAGTGTATCTGAGCATATGACCCAGCGATCCCACTCTTGGGCATATGTCTGGACAAAACTTTCCTTGAAGAAGACACATACAGGAGTTCCTGTCGTGGCGCAGTGGTTAACGAATCCGACTAGGAACCATGAGGTTGCGGGTTCGGTCCCTGCCCTTGCTCAGTGGGTTGACGATCCGGCGTTGTCGTGAGCTGTGGTGTAGGTTGCAGACGTGGCTCGGATCCCGCGTTGCTGTGGCTCTGGCGTAGGCCGGCGGCTACAGCTCCAATTCGACCCCTAGCTTGGGAACCTCCATATGCCCCAGGAGCGGCCCAAAGAAATAGCAAAAAGACAAAAAAAAAAAGACACATACACCTGCATGTTCATTGCCACACTATTCAGTTGCCAAGACATGGAAACAACCTAAATGTCCATTGACAGATGATTGGATTTGGAAGATGTGATACACACACACACACAATGGAATACTACTCAGCCATAAAAAAGAATAAAGTAATGCCATTTGCAGCAACATGGATGGAACTAGAGACTCTCATCCTGAGTGAAGTAAGTCAGAAAGAGAAAGACAAACACCATATGATATCACTTATATCGAGAATCTAATATACAGCACAAATGAACCTTTCCACAGAAAAGAAACTCATGGACATGGAGAACAGACTTGTGGTTGCCAAAGGGAAGAGGGAGGGAGTGGGATGGATTGGGAGTTTGGGGTTCATAGATTGAAACTATTGCCTTTGGAATGAATGAGCAATGAGATCCTGCTGTATAACACTGGGAACTATATCTAGTTACTTATGATGGCATGATAATGTGAGAAAAAAGAATGTATACATGTATGTGTAACTGGGTCACCTTGCTGTAGAGTAGAAAATTGACAGAACACTAAACCAGTTCTAATGGAAAAAATAAAAATCATTATCAAATTTAAAAAAATAAATAAATATGTCAAGAATATATTTAGGAGTTCCTTACGTGGCTCAGTGATAACAAACCCTGCTAGGATCCATGAGGATGCAGGTTCAGTCCCTGGCCTCGCTCAGTGGGTTAAGAATCTGGCATTGACCTGAGCTGTGGTGTGGGTCACAAACATGGCTCGGATCCTGCGTTCCTGTGGCTGTGGTGTAGACTGGCCGCTGTAGTTCTCATTCAGCCCCTAGCCTGGGAATTTCTGTACGCAAGTGTGGCCCTAAAAAGCTAATTTCTTTAGCTTCCTTTTTTACACTTTGTGCCTTGCATATTCTTTTCATGCTTCCCATTGTGTTTGAAACTCTGTCAACCTACCTTTTAAGTCACTTTTCCTTCATTTTTCCTTTTTGTTTATAATTTTAGTCTTAACATTTATCTTCTTATATTAGGCCTAAGTTTACTGGATAAAGTATGTGGTCTGGAAGGTAGCTGGATCTTAATTAAAGAAGACATTCTTTAGTTAAGATTGAATTGTTAATCCGAATGTAGATTTTTTTATTATGTTGTTCACTTTTAAGTTTGATGGTGGTAATATGTTCATAATATATCTATTACAGTTGTTGAAAGTGACATGCTTACGGTTGACTCTGGACCACTTACTAGTGAAGATAAACCACTTACTTCTAATACAGACTCTGAAAAGGAACAAGGTATTTCTTTTTATCACATCCTCAAATTAAACTTGCTTGACTCTTCAGGTATTTTTCCTAATAAAATTAAATGTAAAAAATGAAAAGAGGGCATTACAGTGATAGCAAATTCTGAATTATTAAAACTCATTTTTGCTTTGGGGATTCTTTTAGAAGCGAATGAAACTCAGCCAATCACAGCTGTAGCTCAGAGTTCAGTTCTACTTCATCCTCATGAAGAAGCAGCCAGAATTAGAATGGCAGCAAGGCAGAGACAGGTAATTTGAAATGTTTATTTTTAAAGGTTTCTTTCTTCCCTAGGTACTATAGTTTTGTTTGACCAGTGAAATTTGTCTTAACATCTAGCTACTTTTGATACCATTTCTTCTACCTTGTCTGACACATTCATTTTACAGAAAGCACTTTATCTTCAGTTGTAGTGCTCACATGACCCATATTGTGTTCTGCTTTGTATTTTGTACTCTGGTATGTAAATATCTTCCCTATAAAATTTATCAGTTTTTTTAAAGGCAAGACTGTCTTTTTTAAAATTTCATTTGTCCTACATAGTTTCTGGTACAAAGCCTTAGATATAGTAAGTACTCAAAAAATATATGTTGAATAATGAGTGCCTGTCATAATATTAAACATTCAGCTGGACTCCGTAATCCCCAAAGTTTTTTGAAAAATAGTATTTCAGGAGAAAAATTTAAAATTTATCTTCCGTAACTAGAATATTGGTTCCTTCTACTTTAATGAAAGATTTTCTTAACACAAGTTACCTTGAAAGAGGCTAAGTATTACTAAGCCAGTCAGTTTATAGTCATAGTTTTATAAAAAGAACAGCTGGCAAGTGACAGTTCTATGAGCGAGTATTTCTTCTCAAATAAATGTTTCCCAATCAGTATTCTATTTTATTTTATTTTGTCTTTTTTGTTGCTATTTCTTGGGCCTCTCCTGCGGCATATGGAGGTTCCCAGGCTAGGGGTCCAATCGGAGCTGTAGCCACCGGCCTACGCCAGAGCCACAGCAACGCGGGATCCGAGCCGCGTCTGCAACCTACACCACAGCTCACGGCAACGCCGGATCGTTAACCCACTGAGCAAGGGCAGGGACCGAACCCGCAACCTCATGGTTCCTAGTCGGATTCGTTAACCACTGCACCACGACGGGAACTCCCCAATCAGTATTCTAAAGCAGTATTGTCCAATAGAACTTTCCGCAGTACTAGAAATGTTCCATGTCTCTGTCTAGTATGCTAGCTGCTAGCTGCATGGGCTGTTGAATATTGAAATATATTAAATATATTTATAGGAGCTGAATTTTAAATTTTGTTTGTTTTGGATTGATTTAAATTGTAATAGTTACATGTAGCTAGTAACTACTATGCTGATAGTGTAAACAACTAACTGGTGTAAATTCAGTGGCTCCTGTGAGTGAGGGAGAGGAAGGAAGAGGCGGAGAGGAACTCAGCTGTAGCCGCTTTTGCCTGTTTAGGAACAGGTAATGCCATACCGAGACATAGTTTATTTTGAAAACAAGCTCATTCTTCGTTATTGCTAGTGAAAGTGTTCCCCTTAATAAAACTTCACATACATTCCCTTTTCTGTTTATTCAGTAAATGTTTATTATCTGTGTTCTAAGGACGACTGGACGTTGGGTTTAGCAGGCAACCAGAAAGACTAGTCCCTGCCCTCATGAACCTTGCCGTTACTCTAACATGTTCTTATTTCTTGGATGGGGGGGGGTATAATCTTAGAGTTGTGACACATACAATTTTATGTGTCATCCCTCTGCCTTTGTCTTCCCATCTGTTTCATGCCATGCCTGATGGTAAAGACAGAATGTTGCTCACTGTGCTATTATTTGGCTTCTAGATAACTGCACCCTTTTATGAGCATGCCTGAGAAATCAGAGTGTTGTGGGAGGCCTTGATATTTAATTTCTTAAGCATTATTCTTACTGAGAACAATATACAATGAGAGATGGAAACACAAAATGTGCTACCTCTCGAAGTAGTTCTTCAGTGGTGCTCGAGGTTTCCCCGTGCTCCTAAGAAATGGAACAGTCAGTATGTTTGTTCCCCTCCTGCCCCGTTTTACTTCTCTCCCTTCTCCTTTTCCTGTCTCTTGCTCCCTTCCTCCCTCTGGCAGGAGCAAGAACAATAAAACACCACCATTTTCTTCTGGATACTCTTGGTGATGAGACCTGTTTCTTTTCATTGTAATGCATGTAAACTTTTCTTTTGTTTGAGTTTATTGTTAATAGAGCAATAATATTTTTGTTACTTAGATAATGGAAATAGAAGAACAGAAGCAAAAGCAGTTGGAATTACTTGAAAAAATTGAACAACAGAAGTTAAGATTAGAAACTGATTGCTTCAGGGCTCAGCTGGAAGAAGAGAAAAGGAAAAAAACTCAACAGCCTGGGGTAGGATGCAGAAATCTCATCCCTGCATAGATTGTTGGAGGATAAGGAAATAAGAGCAGCCTTAGCACCCAGAAAAGAAAAATGCATTTCTACTTTGATAATTTAAACAAATATTATGTGTGTGTATAATTTTATATATAAAGTAAGTTTATGCAAACCTAATGACTTTTCTTTCTAGAGGGTACTAATATATGTGGCCATGATTTGTATGCAATGTTTATGTTGAGCTCTTGGACTTGACACTAAAGAAGGAGAGAGGTAGATTACTTCCTTTCTTAATAACGAAAGTGTCAGTCTTTTTTATAAAACATAAAGCTATATGGAAGTTGGCAATTATAGAACTTTTTGTAAAATACTTTAGTACTTGTTTCTGGATGTGCCATTTATCTTTTCTTAGGTTGGCACTGTTCCAGCATCATGCACCATAAGTTCTGATGAAGATAATCACAGGCAGATGATCCGTAATTATCAACAACAGCTTTTACAGCAAAACAGGTATTAGTCAGGCTGCAATTTATATGTGATGGTGTGTGTGCCTACATTTTCAGGATTTTTTTGTTTGGTTTAAGTGGAGATCTCATCGGGATTCCCTTTAGAACTGTGGCATGGAGGTTTCTCATAGAGCAGTGTTAACAACACTGTTCCATTTCTGCCTTGATTGCGGCCACCCCCGATTGCTCTTTGTTGAATTGAATGTATAAACACTGGAGAATATGGGCATCTTTTTTTTTTTTTTTTTATCAAAAAAGAATAATGTTTCTTTGTTTTGGATAGGTTTCACAAACAATCTGTTGAAACGGCCAGGAAACGATTACTCGAATATCAGACTATGTTAAAAGGAAAGTACCCATGTGTATCAGCTGCACCGTGGATACCTGATTCTGTTACATCAGCACCACCACAGAAAGCTGAACCACCTGCTGTTGCATCAGAGCATGAGGATCAAGCTTGGAGACGCACGTTGAGTCCTAACAAACATCAACCCATGCAACCCGTACAGATCTCCAAATTAGAACCAGATTTTCAGGTTCTAAGACAACACTGCTTTCCACGAAGACAGGCAGAAACAACCGAAACAATCACTTCAGATGTTTTAGCCAAGCAAGCTTTGGAATCACGAGAACAGCCAAAGCAACTCTCACAGACTGAAACACAACAGAGAGACTCTAAACTGGTCCCTGAAGACTCTCATACACTCACAAGGGCTTTTGCCTATGATAAGCCACTGATATTACAGGAGGATAAAGAAAGAGCGGAAATACCTAAGGCAACAACTTTTCAAACTTTAGACTCCCAGCCAGTGTTCTCAGAGAGCAAGGAAAGAACAGCTTCCAAGGTAGTTGAGCCTTCTTCATTCCTACCACTGGTAGCTGAGCATTCTTTTAGTTCTCTACCTACTAAAGTTAAGTCTGGAAAAATCCAGGAACCCTTTTCAACTGTGAGCAAAAACACAGTTTCTGTAAGCCATTCTGTAATTGGCCAAATGCAAGATAAGTCTTTGCAATGCTCGGAGAATATCACAGCCCAGCAAGGTAAATTGAAGGCTCTCCAAGAACAGTTAGATCTACAGAAGGAAGTTCTTCGGTCAAGACAGGAAGCTCAGGAACAATTGCTTTTGTGCAAACAGAAAGAATTGGAAGGGCAAACTGGCCTCTCTGTATTCCTTCCGTTGCTTCCTCTGGATTCGTTTGTTTCACTGCCTTCTACCAAAGCTGAATTAGGGAGATTCCAGGAATCTTCTCCAACCAAGAAAGAGACTGCAGCTTCCTCAGGGCATCCTGTGGTCCCACAACTTCAGGATGGGCTTAATTTTAAATTTCCCCAAGAACGGTTAAATATTCAGAGGGACAGCCTTCAGGGGAGGCGGGAAGCCCAGGAAGTGTCATGTGTCCATAAGCAGAGTGAATTAGGTGGAAGAGTATGGGCTGAGCAGACTGAGTCCCCTTCTCCCCCATCTCAGCTAACTCAGCATACCTTTGGTTCACTGCCTTCTGCTGGGACTCAATCTGGAAAAATCCTGGAGCAGTATTCATCTAAGAGTGAGAAGGAATGTCTCTCAGGCCCGTCTGAAATCCCAAAATCTCAGGATGGGTCTTCGAGTTTCCTACAGCAGTTCCTACCTTTACGTGATAGTCTGAAGTTGCTCCAAGAACAGCTGACTGCACAGAGGGATGCTCTTCAGGCCAGGCATGAAGCCCAGGCGGAATTACTTTTCCATGAACAAAGGGATCTGGGAGACACTAAGTCTGCGCAGATGAGTTCCTCATTCCCACCAGTGGTCGCTCACCATTCAGTTGCTTCACAAGCTTCTGCTAGAACTGAGCCTAGAAGAGTTGAGAACTTCTATTTCTCCGAGAAGGAGAGTGTTATTCCCTCAAGTCATCCAGTAATACCAACATTTCAGACTGAGTCTCCCAGTTTTGCACAGCTGAGCTTGCCACAGAGAGAAAATTTAACAGCACTCCAAGATCAGTCACACATTCAGAGAGTAATACTTGGTGCCAGACAGGAAACTCAGGAATTTGTACACAAAGAAAGTGAATTAGGAAAAAACAGTTTTTCTGAACAGACTGGCCCCTCCATATCTCTGTCACAGGGAACTGAATCTGAAAGGTTCCGGGAATTTATGTCAATCAAGAGTGACCGTGCAGTTCCCTTAAGCCGTTGGAAGATCCCAAGATTTCAGGAAAGACTTCTGGGATTGTCACAACATATACAACCTCGCCAAGATAATTTGGAAGGACGCCAAGAATGGTTAGACACAGAAGACGAGGCCCATCATTTTAGCCAGAAAACACAAGGGGATGTATCTTCTGAACACACCGGCCCCTCATTCCTGTCCCAGTTGGGACAGCTTTCCTTGACTTCGTTGCCTTCTGCTGAATCTCTTCCCACCCAGGAGCCTCTCTCAGCAGAGAGTGAAAGTAGAATTCCCTCCAGCCACTTTCAGATCCCACAGTTGCAGGATAGGCTTTTGAAGATATCACAGCTTATCCAGCCTCAACAAGATAACTTGAGGGCACTTCAAGAACAGTTAGCTACCCAGAGGGAAGCCATCATGCAAGCTCGACAGGAAGCTCGGGAGGAACTGCATGTGCATAAACAGAGTGAGTGGAAGGGAAGACTACCCCCGGAGCAGGCCGGCCCCTCTTCCTCCCTGTCCCTGGTCATACAGCATCCTTTTGCTCCATTACCTCTTCACGAAGCTGGAAGAATCCGAGAACCTTGTTCAGCTAAGAGTGATAATACAATCTCCTCAAGTCATTCTGATAGGCCAAGATTGCTGGATAGGCTTTTAGGTTTACCACAGCCTGTTGAACCTCAGCAAGATCATCCAGCTACATTTCAACAAGAACACTTGGCTGCACACACAGACTCCCTTCCATGTAGCAAGAAAACCCAGAAAGAGTTGGTTTTGCCCAGACAATATAAATTTGAGGAAGAGTCATCTGAGCCTTTCATCCAACCTCACCATGATGATTTGAAGGAACTTCAGCAGCAATTAGATTTACAGACGAAAGCCACTCAATCTAGACAGGACCTCCGAGAAGAACTGCTTTTGCAAAGACTAAGCAAGTTGGAGAAAAGGGTCTCATCTGAGCAGGCCAGCGCCTCTTCATCCTTATCACAGGTAGCAGTGCCTGTTGCTGACTCTGAAAAAATCCAAAAGTCTTTTCCGACCGGAAGTGACAATACTCTTCCCTCAAGTCAACCTGAGATTCCAGGATCACAGGACAGGCTTTTGAGTTTAGCCCAGGCTGTTCTACCTTGGCAAGATCATGTGTCAGCACAGTTGGGTTTACGGAGGGAAGAGCCGCATTTTAATGAAAAAGCCCAGGAAGAACTGCTTTTAAACAAACAAACAAAGCTGATTGAAGGCGAATCTTCTGAGCACACTGTTCCCTCCTTGTTTCCACCCATGGGAAGAGAGCATTCATTTAGTCCACTACCTTTTGCTGAAGTAAAACCGAAAAACATTTGTGAATTCTATTCAGCAAAGAATGAACATGCAACTTCCTCAAGTGCTTCTATGAGCCCAAGACTTCAAGATAGATTTTTGAGTTTTTCACAATCTGCCTTAGCTCAGCAAGATAGTTTGGGACTTCACAAGCAGTTAGAGCTACAAAGAGAAGTTCTGCATAATAGCCAAAAAGCCCAAGAAGAATTGCTTGTACAGAGACAGATAGCATTGCAGCAGCAGATACAGAAACATCAAGAGACTTTGAAGCATTTCTTTAAAGACAGTCAGGTATATATCAAAACTTGAAAAGAATTAAACATTGGTGATAAACCCAGCTGAGCCAAGCTAAATATTTGGTTTAATCCTAGACTGAAATAAGTTCTTAGTTATTGACAATAAGTGGTTTGTTTTGTTTTTTGGTTTTGGCATTGCCTGCAACATGTGGAAGTTCCTGGGCTGGGGACTGAACCCATGCCATAGCAGCGACTCAGGCCACTGCAGCAACAACACCAGATGCTTAACCTGCAGCACCACAAAGAGAACTCTGAGAATAAGTGGTTTGACCTTAACTGTGCTCGAATTTTCTACCTTAATGTAGAAATTGAAACATAAAAATTGATCTATCTTGCATGGTGTTTATGAGGATAATAATTATTTGAAGCCCAACTAATTTCAATCAGTAGTTTGATACAGCTAACTCAAATGTTATTAAAACTGTAGGCTATCATTTGAAGGTTGTCGTAAAGGGTTTTGAGCTTACCACAAGAAGATTAAATTGTAAATAACTAGTTAGCAAAATTTCCCTCTGGCAAATAGCAGACTGTGCTTTCTGTATTGCACTTTGTTGACATTTGTATAGAATCAAAATCAGTACCATCTTTTCAAGTGACAATATTAACACCTGTTCTAAAAGTGGTGTGATTTTAGCCTGATAGATAGCTGGACCTGCTGCTTGTCACTGAATTACTGAGAGGACTCTGGCATGGTCTAGTTTCTGTATATGGAAGACAGTTTATTTTCCAAAATATGAAAGTGTCCATTTATTTTAAAAGGCTATTTACTAAATTTACGTTAGCCTAAAGAGAATTCCACAAATCCTTTGATGGTCAGGAGAGAGAAGCTTGAGTTGAGTTCACAAGGAACTTGAGTTCTGGGGATTTACTGGGCATTTTAAGGAAAAATAATGGGGAAAGAAAAGCCGAGTGGGATACCGAAGTATAATCTCTTGTTGAAAGGTGCAGTGGAGGCTAAGTTTTTAGGTCCAAGGCTCTGATTGGTTGTACTTTTCGGTGGAATTATTACCCTTTCATTATTAGAAGTCTCATGTTTAATCCAGAGATAAGGTTGTAATAATGTGTTTGAAAGACCTCTTTATTTGGTTGAGGTTCTTTTTCTTTGTCTTTTTGCCTTTGCTAGGGCTGCTTCCTTCCTGCAGCACATGGAGCTTCCCAGGCTAGGGGTTGAATCGGAGCTGTAGTCACCGGCCTACACCAGAGCCACGGCAAAGTGGGATCCGAGCCGCATCTGCAACCTACACCACAGCTCACAGCAATGCTGGATCCTTAACCCACTGAGCAAGGCCAGGGACCGAACCCGCAACCTCATGGTTCCTAGTCGGATTCGTTAACCGCTGAGCCACGATGGGAACTTCTACTTGAGGTTCTAATATAAGAAGGGGGATATGAATCTAATGACGCCTTCATTTGACCCTTCATCCTGTGTTTTCCCTGCCCATATCTGTCTACTTTTTCAGACAAGTAAGCCCACAGTTGAAAATGATTTCGAAAGCCAAAAACACAGAGAATGTTTTCCTCATCTCCAAGATCTAGCAAAAGATATTCAGGAAAACATTGATCTTACAGTTAGCAGCCTCTGTGATAATCAGCTCCTTTCAGAAGATAGTAATGCCAAGCAAAGTGGTAAGATAGTTGCATTTTATTGTTATTGTCCTGGTTATCCTTTTTTTTTTTCTTTTCCTCTCTCTCTAGTGCTGCACTCACAGCATGTGGAAGTTCCCAGGCTAGGGGTTGAATCAAAGCTGCAGCTGCTGGTCTACGCCACAGCCACAGCAACCAGGATTTAAGCCACACCACAGCTCACAGCAATGCCAGATCCTCAATCCACTGAGTGAGGCCAGGGATCGAACCTGCATCCTCATGGTTCCTAGTCGGGTTTGCTAACCACTGAGCCACGACAGTAACTCCTGTACTGTATCCTGATGGTGATTCTTTGCTTTCACCTCCTGCAGCTTGCCAGTTAAAGAAAAGTTTGTTGTATGTTTATCATGCCTAACTTTATCATTGACTTGATAGGTGAGCATCTGGACAGAGAACTGGGTAGGAGATCCTCAAAGCCACCTGTGGCGAAAGTTAAATGCGGATTGGACTTGAACCAGCATGAACTTAGTGCCATACAAGAGGTAGAATCACCAGCAAGTGGCAGAATTTCTATACTAGGTAAACAGATGATTTGATAAAACATGATATATTTTTCTTTTTTTGTCTTTTTAGGGCTGCACCCATGGCATATGGAGGTTCCCAGGCTAGACAGAGGTCAAATCGGAGCTGTAGCCGCCAGCCTACACCACAGCTAACAGCAATGCCAGATCCTTAACCCATTGAGAAATGCCAGGGATTGAACCTGTGTCCTCATGGCTGCTAGTCAGATTCATCTCTGCTAAGACGTGATGGGAACTCGTAAAACATGATTTTTTAAGTTTGCCAGTTCTCTAAATTTTTTTTTTTCAGGATACTAATTTTGTTGTTGTTGAAGAAACTCAGACTGATTACTCATGAAAGGAAAAAAAATGGTTTACATAAATTATTCACATGTAGACTTAAACGTGTCATTAGGTAACTAGTTTATTTATCTTACATATGGGGAAGTGCAATTTACTGTAGACAAAAACCCGTTGCTAGCCCCTATTCTGACATTCTTGCTTTCCTCTTCTTCCTTTCTAAATAGTTTCTTTAGGATACAACTCAGTTTTTTCCTCTTTTCCCTTGCTGTTCTTCCACTGCTCTTTTCCTGTATCTTTCACGGGATAATTATGATGCTTAAAATCTTGGCTTCAAGGACAGTTAGAAGAGGTAAATTTCTTCATTGTATTTCTTCCCAGATCCAGTTATCTAGAAAAAATCCTCCCTGTGATCCATAGTAAATAGCCTTATTTTAATTTTATAATTATTTTTAGGTTTCAGACTCAACCAAGTAATTTTCTTGATCCACTTTATCAAAGCAAATCCTTTTTTAAGGGGGGAAATTATCTTCGTCAATAGAAAGGTACATTGAAGTGTAATGTTAATGTTAGCTATTTTGGACTTAAAACCATCAAATATTATACTTTTGTTTTTAGCTGAAAGAATTTAAGAAGGTAGAGATTCAGAATAACAAGAATCATTCCTCTTTCTGTTTTCTTCTCATGTCTTAGGGAAATGATAAAGTAGTGACTTTATTTATGACTAGGCTTTTGGATGCTTGACTGTTTGGCAAACCACAGTGTTTAGTAATTGATTGGTGCTTTTCCCTAATTCAGAGTGAGTATTGGGAAATTCTCACCATGGATTCCTGTAATTTAATGTGTCTTGTTTGGGATTGTGTAGACATTGGCTTGTCTAAAAGGGGAAGCTGTGTATTCCCTCATCTCCACCTCCTTATTCTTTAGCCTTTTTTCAGTGGTAAGTACCCAGCCGTAAGTCTTGACACTTTCCTGTTTTTACCTCTATGACACCCCACATATTACCAGTTCTTCTCACTTCTACTTGGTCAACTCTGGCCACTTGTTTTCATTCCTCCTATCACTTTTAATTAGGGCTGTCATTTCTTTCTTTTTTTTTTTAATAATGATTTTTATTTTTTCCATTAGAACTGGTTTACAGTGTTCTGTCAATTTTCTGCTCTACAGCAAGGTGACCCAGTTACACATACATGTATGCCTTCTTTTTTCTCACATTATCATGCGCCATCATAAGTGACTAGATACGGTTCCCAGTGCTGTACAACAGGATCTCATTGCTTATCCATTCCAAAGGCAATAGTTTGCATCTGTGTACCCCAAACTCTCAATCCATCCCACTCCCTCCCCGCCCCCTTGGCAACCACAAGTCTTTTTTCCATGTCCATGAGTTTCTTTTCTGTGGAAAGGTTCATTTGTGCCCCATAGTAGATTCCAGATATAAGTGATATCATATGGTATTTGTGTTTCTTTTTCTGACTTACTTCACTTAGTATGAGAGTCTCTAGTTCCATCCATGTTGCTGCAAATGGCATTAGTTCTTTTTTTTTTTTTTGTCTTTTAGCTATTTCCCTGGGCCGCTTCCGCGGCATGTGGAGGTTCCCAGGCTAGGGGTGGAATCGGAGCTGTAGCCACCGGCCTACGCCAGAGCCACAGCAACGCGGGATCCGAGCCGCGTCTGCAACCTACACCACAGCTCATGGCAACGCCGGATCGTTAACCCACTGAGCAAGGGCAGGGACCGAACCCGCAACCTCATGGTTCCTAGTCGGATTCGTTAATCACTGCGCCACGATGGGAACTCCCAACAATTTAATTTCTTAAAGATCCTCCAAGCTTTATACAAGCCTGACCATTGCTGGAGCCAGACCTGGGGGATCTGAGTTGAGTGTGCAGACTTTCTTGTAAAACTCCTGCTTTCCTTTTGGCATTCTTTTTCTTCCTTCCACCCTTGCTCCTTTCAGTGCCTGATCTCCCTAAATTCCAAGTGTATTAGGTTCATGTAGTTGTGGCCAAGGTTAAGAGAGGGAACTAGAACTCTATTGGGGATTCTCCACAGAGGTTTGAATCCTATCAACTATGCCACCTTTCCCCTTGGAAAGGGAATCCTTTGACACTTTACCAGTTCGAGAGTCTGCTATGAATTTGATTGCAGAGTATATCGGATTTTCTGCAGACGATGGACCTTTAGTCTTCCCTGGGGATGATGTTGAGAGAAGGGATCTTAGGTGATGGGAGGGTTTTGTTCCAAGTACATATTTTTAAACATTCTCCCTGGTTTCGGTTCCCTGATGGTAATACCTGGTGCCTTTAATTTCCAGGTTTTTCTAGGGTTCTGCACAGTAAATTAGCTTCTCTACTTTAGGGTGTTCCCACTCCTTTGTTTATTTGTTTTTCTTTTTGTGTCAAAGTGTGACATTCAGGGAAGTGCACAAATCCTAAGTGTTTATTGCAGTGATTATTACTTTGGTGATCACCCAGAGGTAAACCCCATCAAGGTCAGGAACTAGAATGTTCGAGAACTCCATACACTCTTCCCTTAGACCCTCCCAGTCGCTTCTCCTCCTCTTCTCTCCAGAGTAAACCCCTGTCTTGATCTCTTGTACCACAGATTAACTGTGCCTTTTTTTTTTTTTTTCCTAAGTTCTTCCCACCCAGAGATCGCCATTATTTGTTTATTTTTGGCTGATGCCCACAGCATGCGGAAGTTCCCGGGCCAGGAATTGAACCAGACCCACAGCAGTGACAATATGGGATCACTAACTACTAGGTAGCTGTGGCTGTTTTTGTTTTGTTTTGTTTTTTTGTCTTTTTGCCATTTCTTGGGCCGCTCCCACGGCATATGGAGGTTCCCAGGCCAGGGGTCCAATCGGAGCTGTAGCCGCCAGCCTATGCCAGAGCCACAGCAACGCGGGATCCGAGCCGCGTCTGCAACCTACACCACAGCTCACGGCAACGCCGGATCGTTAACCCGCTGAGCAAGGGCAGGGATCGAACCCGCAACCTCGTGGTTCCTAGTCGGATTCGTTAACCACTGCGCCACGATGGGAACTCCTGTGGCTGTCTTTGAACTTTATATTAAGAGTACACGTTATACTTTTTAATACTTAATGGTTGGTAAATTCTCCAGGCATTTTTCTTGTGATTAGTCAGTACTGAAGCATTTTCTGGTATCAGAAAATAGGGGTATCATTAAAAATTTAGTAAAATATTTTAACGGCAAGTGAAATTTAAGCAGTTACTATTTTCTTGCTGCATAGATCAGATCTTTAAGAATTTAGATTTTTACCCATAGTCTAAATCGCCATTTTAGTTTTAACTGGAAACAGTGGAAATCCAGTGAGCCATTTTTTTTTCCTTCCCAGGTAAACCAGAATTTCATCAAGACAGAGACCCCCTGAGGGTCTCAATAAGCCGAGAACAGAGTTTTCTTGGGGGCCCCCTGGACCATGGTCCATTTGGTCATCTTCACCCAGTTGACCAGGAGAACATCTGTGGTGATGACTCTGATAAAGCAGGTGAGAAATAAACTGAAAGCAGAGGTGCAACACACAAGGATATGTGGACAAAAGGTATTGTAGTGTTGTTTGTAATGAAAATGGTATATAACTTTAGCGAAACGATTTAGTTTGGTGAAGGTGTTAAAGGGGGGAGAAAAGTCTGTGTTTGTGCATTTGAAAACCCTCTGGAATGAGAAGCACCAGTGTTGGTACAGTTAGTTTAACCTTTGTTGGAGATGGGGTTTCACTTTCTATGTCATATGTTTCCATACCGCAAGAAGCATGTATCATTTCTGTATGCAAAAAGTTGAATGAGGAGTTCCCGTCGTGGTGCAGCGGAAACGAATCCAACTAGGAACCATGAGGTTGCGGGTTCGATCCCTGGCCTCGATCAGTGGGTTAAGGATTCGGTGTTACTGTGAGCTGTGGTGTAGGTCACAGACTTGGCTTGGATCTGGCGTTGCTGTGGCTGTGGTGTAGGCCAGCAGCTATAGCTCCGATTCGACCCCTAGCCTGGGAACCTCCATACACCACCACGGGTGTGGTCCTATAAAGACAAAAGACGGAAAAAAATAAAAAAAGGTTGAATGAGGGGAGTAAAGTTTATTTAGAAAATAAGTAATTTCTCTTAAATTGTTTCACCAAATACATGGCAGTATGTGAGGGTAGAGGTTTTTACAGCTGGCAATCTCTACAAATTTTTTAAGTCTGTTTGTAACAAATCTTTTAAAAATTCTGTCTGTGGCATTCTAAATGAGCTGCTTTATGTTTACTTCTAAATATTTGGAAAGTACTGAGCAATAAGTTACAAGGGAAGAACTAAATGACATTGTTCTGCCACCCAAAGATAACTCATGTTAATTTACTCGCTTTTGAATTTGTGCGTATTTATAGCTACCTATTTTATGTGTACAATATTGACCCTACAAGTATAGTTCCAATATTGCTTCATTAGTTCTGTAGTCTGTTAAGTAGTTTTCTTTCTTACCAAATTTCTTTTTGTTTTAGCTGTCACTAATATAGTTGGATAATTTTTATCTTAGTTATATCTAGAGTTTAATAGAATGAGAGATGAAAGACCTGTTCTCTTGAGGGTTTATAGAAAAGTTGACCTTTTTTTTTTTTTTAATTTAGCCACACCTGCAGCATGCAGAAATTTTCAGGCCAGGGATTGAACCCATGCCACAGCAGTAACAACACCAGATCCTTAACCCATTAGGCTACCAGGGAACCCCTGTGTTCTGTGAAAGTGTTAATGTTTACCAGGAGAACACCAAGGCCTGGCTGATGGTGCCACGTCTGATCCTGGCTCTCGGTGGCTTCTCGTTTCTTTCTCATAATCGTCCCAGGGTCGTATTGTTTCTATCTTAGAAGGGAGGATCTTAGTTTTGTTCCTTGCTATTCCTTCCCTATCACTTTATTCAGGTCCTCATCACCTCAGGAGCTTTTTAGGTGAAGTCACTGGTTTCTAGCTCTGTACCCTGTTTTTATAGCAAAGCAGGAAATGGTGCTTTGCTTCTGAAGGAAAGCAGAATAGGTTGTCTTCCTGCATAGCAGTTTGGGAAGATTATCTGTTTAAGGCATTGCTTTCCTGATGTTACTTCCCCTCTTTAGGAACCTTGTAATGGTCTCTGTTACCAGTTACCATTTCAAATCCAGCAGTACTTCACTTCCAGCTACTTTCAGGGACCTATGCATTGTGTTTTTCAACATCTCAAATAACTGACCATACTTCTCATTTTTATTTTTCAATTCTTATCACTACCCAAATGCTACCCTGGTCACCTTTCTCTTGGGGAATCTTCTTGGGTTTGTTATAGATAACAGTTATAGAATTGTGATTATGAAAAGAAAAAACCCTTTCATCTCCCAACTAGCTTTTGAAATGAACTGCTTCAGAAGAAGTAACAACTCACTGTAAAATTTCACTTCTCTTATTTTCTTCAGTTAAAATTTTAGTGTGTAAAGAAGTAAAGAAGCAACCAAATAACAATTTAATGGGAGTTCTCGTTGTGGCTCAGCAGAAACAAATCTGACTAGTATCCATGAGGATGTAGGTTCAATCCCTGGCCTTGCTCAGTGGGTTAAGGATCCAGCATTGCCGTGAGCTGTGGTGTAGGTTACAGACATGGCTTGATCCTGCATTGTGGAGGCTGTGGTGTAGTCCAGCAGCTGTAGCTCCAATTTGACCCCTAGCCTTGGGAACCTCCATATAACGCAGGTGCGGCCCTAAAAAAAAAAAAAATTAATGGTTAAATCAGTTATGTCAAAATAATGAATTTTTAACTGACAGAGTAGGAAAGAATAAAAAATTATATTTAAATATGATATTTGGTATTTACTATTTCTATGTTATTATCCATAACATAGATATCATGGAGACACAACATGTCTCCAACACACATACAGATACATGTGTGTGTTGTCCTGGGTTACATTTTAGAAAACATTTCTTAAACATTTAATATACTTTAAAAATTTTTTATTGAGGTGTGGTTGGTTTAATTGTGTTAATTTAATTTGTTTATTTCTATTGGACAGCAATTTGTTGTGTTGATTTCTATTGGACAGCAAATTGATTCAGTTATACGTATATACATTCTTTTCCGTTATGATTTATCTCAGGATATTGAATATAGTTCCCTGTGTCATGTAGTAGGATCGTGGTGTTTATCCATTCTAAATGTGATAGTTTTGCATATGCTGACGTCTAGCTCCCAGTTCATCACTCCCCATGCACCTCCCCCTTGGCCAGCACAAGTCTGTTCTCAATGTCTGTGAGTGTTTCTATTTCATAGATAGGTTCATTTGTGTAATAAACACACTTTTAATGTGCATTATCTCTTTTAGTAATATCATAGTGAGAGTGAGACAGACTTTTAGTTTGGTAGAACAGTTTTAATTTTATTCTGTTTCAGAGCCACAGATGACCATGTGCTTTGGCCAGCTTTCTCACAAATGTTGGCTGCTGGGAGTAAGAGAAAAACTAACTCAGAATACTTAAAGTACTAATAATGAGACAGAAAGTATAACTTTTATATACTTTTAACATATCAAATAAATTAGGAATGGTAATTCATAATATAAAATCAATACATGGAAGTTCCCATTGTGGCTCAGCAATAACGAGCCCAACTCGTATTCATGAGGGTGTGGGTTTGATCCCTGGCCTTGATCGGCGGGTTGGGGATCCAGCGTTGCCATGAGCCATAGTGTAGGTCTCAGACCTGGCTTGTGTCCTATGTGGCTGCAGCCGTGGCCAACAGCTGTAGCCCTGCTTAGACCCCTAGCCTGGGAACTTCCATATGCCATGAGTGTGGCCCTAAAAAGCAAGAAATAAAAATTAAAATAAAAGCAAAACATGCTCATCGTGATTCTAGAAGTACTGTAAGTTTTAAAAGAGTAAAATTCCTTGTCCTTTCATTCATAAGCAACCACTGGTTGCATTTTGGTGTTTTTCTTTGTCTCTTTTTTTCTTTTTTTGGCCACCCTGGGGCATACAGAGTTCCCAGACCAGGGATCAAATTGAGCCATGCTCACAACCTAAGCTACTGCTGCAACAACGCTGGATCCTTAACCCTCTGTGCTGGGCTGGGGATCAAACTTGTGTCCCAGCACTCCTAAGTCGCCACTGATCCCATTGTCCCACAGCGGGAACTCCGTCTTTGTCTTTTTTATGTGCATTTTTTTTCAACTTAGAAATATACTGTGTTTATGATTGAATTTCTTGCTTCTTTGTTTAAAATAATGACAAAAGCATTTCCCGTCACATTGGCTCTTTTCTCAAGGGTTTTATTCATAGAATAATAATGACAACCTCAGTTTTCCAGCAAAAAAAAATATATTATGATGACCAGTAAATGTTTTTAATGAATAATAAAATGAAAATTTTTTTCTTTTTGGTCTAAGGTAAGGCAACTCTACTAAGCAGAATATGAGAGAAAATTGTAAGAAGGCAGGAAATTATGCCCTCTAGTGCTTAGAAGTTTGTCATAATCCAAACCTTCCCCCTCCCTCCTCATTTTAGTCAAGGTCAAGGAGGCTGTGGTTGAGAATCACGCAGTATTCAGTCATGCTGTGGAGGAAGAAGAATGTACATATCAGAGTCCAAATGTGAAGCCAGATACTAAGGTTAGTAAAGTCTTGATGTGTATCCTGCCCGCCTTGTTAGGGCCAGCTGGCTTCATAGTGTCTTTTTAGTTTACGGATGTTGTGCAATATTAGAGTCTGTTCTCTGAGGTCTGCTCTTACAGAAGTGGATCAATGATGAAAATAGCCAAATCTGAGCATCAGAAGACCTTCTCGTCTACCTGATGCATGATCTCTGTAGTTCTGAGAAGCAAAAGCATAATTCATAAAATAGTAAGGGTGTGTGTGGGTGTGTGTGGGTGTGTGTGTGTGTGTGTGAGAAGGTGGTGGTGGATAACTGAGGAGGACTTGGTGAGTGAGAGTGGGGGCTCGGGGTATGTGTATGTGGAAGGCTAATCAGTTCTGAGCAGTGATGAAATGGTTTTACTCCTGACCTTTATGAAGGTTTCTACACTTGATCTGAGCTCAGAATTAATAACTGCTAATGTTGGCAGTTTGGGTTTTTCCTAGATATTACTTCCTAAATACCCAATGTTCCCCTTAATTTTTAGACTGACACACAAGAAATTTATCATGAGCCATTATCTTCAATAACTATTTCTACTGGGAGCTTTTTAAGTTATGAAAACACAGATTTGAGCCTTACAGATCCAGGTAAGAACATGAAAATGTTTGTAAATAAATTGAAAGACAAGCATCAGTTGAGTTGTAATATAGTGGTGAGAACAAATGTTGCTTTTCACAGTGTGTGTGCTGAGAAGGAATGTTTCTTCAAATCTCAAAGTAAAGTATTCATACAATACTTTATGATAGAATATTGGACAGTATGAAAGAATATTGGACAGCCTGATAGAATATTTGACAGTGGAAATTCTAAACGTGGTTGAAGGCACAGGCCTGCAGAGCCACAGAGATGAGGCTCTGTGTATCTCCAATAGCGTGATGAGAAGGGTTTGCTGATGTCAGTGGGAATCTACCTGAGCCTATTTCTTGGTTGCACTGATTCCTTATCAATGTATATTGCTTTTCCCGTCTACTGAAATGTGTCTCAAAGCCATTAAGTATTTTCATTAAACCCAATTTTCAGAGTCATTTTCAGAGCATGTGGACTATAGGAAACAAGAATCTCCCACTGATAAAGAAGAGGAAACAAATATGTTAAGTTCTGTACTTCCTTCAACACAAGTTATTTATCAAAGGCAGGACTCTCAGGATGTCCATAAACCTCTTTTACCTGCAGTGGAAACATTTACATCTGGTCAAATACACATTCAGCAGATGATGGACAAATACATAAATGAAGCAAATTTGAAGACTGAAAAAACCGACTTGAGGGGTAAAAATTATTTTTGAATGCTTTTATGTAAACTAAGTGTCTTTAACTTTTTGTTTTTGTCTTGTCTTTTTAGGCCCACACCTGCAGCTTATGGCGCTTCCTGAGCTAGGGGTCTAATAGGAGCTATAGCCACCAGCCTACGCCCCAGCCACAGCAACGCCAGATCCGAGCTGTGTCTGTGACCTACACCACCGCTCACGGCAACGCCGGATCCTTAACCCACTGAGCAAGGCCAGGGATCGAACCCAAAACCTCATGGTTCCTAGTTGAATTCATTCCCACTGTGCCAGGACAGGAACTCCTAAGTGTTTTTAACTTGTAACCTTTCATCCTTTTTAGTTGGAAGCGGTGATTGAGCTCTGTGTTTTGGGTGGCCTTCTGCAGCACAGGTGCAGCATGGGAAATGCTGAGGAGGACATTTAGTGAGAGGGGCTCTGGAAGGAGACAGACTGAGGACCATGTAGGAGAGATTAGCAGATCTTCTTTACTTCTGCAGCATTAGCTGTAGCAGCTGAGGCAGTATTGCCAGAATTGAGCGTAGGAACTCAGAAACCAGACTGGGATTCGAATCCTCGTTCACAGTCGTTTCCTAACCGTGAGGCCACAGGCCACTTACTCTTCATCGTCTGTGAAGCAGGGTGTTGGAGATGATGCACATAAAGCATAATGTCTGGCCTGAGAAACACTAACACAGTGAGCCTTTGTTTTGTTTTGTTTCATTTTTAAAATCACTGATCCAGAAAATGGGCTAATTGAGAACAACAAAGCAGTAACCATAATGGCATCTTCCTCCTAATTAACCCCATTAAAAAGACTCTGGGGCTAGTAGAAATGGAACCTACCTGCCATTTGTCAAAGGTATTGGTCAACATTCCCCCCACTTTTGGTACATCAGAAATAATGATAGGACTTAATTTGAAAGCATCTGCTGGTAATGAAAAAAAATGGAAATAATTTTGTTAAATTAGAGTTACCTTAAAATATCCTTTATAAATATGTTCTTAGCACTGCTTTTATAGGTTTTATTTTTAAAAGAAATATCTTTTTTTCTTACAATTCCAACAGTTGACTTTGACTTTCCAGAATTGGAACACACTTTTCCAAATTTGCATCGTCAGCTGTTTAAACCCTTAGAACCACATCCAGATTTTGATTTTTCATCATCATTCTCTGGAATTTCTCAAGACAGCAAAGATTTTTACCAGGTATAATAAAGTAAATGCTTCTTTTGCAGTGAATTTCTTAAAAAAGTTTATCATCTGTTGGAACAGAAGAGTGATTCTTAGCCTTGACTGCCAGTTAAAATCATATGTTTGGAAAGCTTTTAAATCCAATGTCCAGATAGTACTTCAGACCAATTAAATCAGAATCTCTAGGAATGGATAGATCAAGTGATTATAATGTGGAACCAAGATTGAAAATAGGTGCATTTGCATTTTGTCTCAACAGCTTTATCTCCAGCTAGGATGACTCTTGAGAACATTTTTAGCTTTAATTTTCAGAGTTTGGTTTTTTAGTTTCTTGTTTTTTTTTTCTCTCTTTAATAGAATTCAGCCTTAAACAGTCAGGTAAATATAAGTTTGCAAAATTTAAAAAGTCTCTTCCTACACAATAAAGGAGCTGAGATTCAAATCTGGGTCTTTCTGTTCCCCAGCAGCCCTACATAGTTCCTCTGTACATGGCATATGGGTCCAAAAGACGATTGGTCATGTTCTGAACTCCTTCTGATTAATTCACAATTTGTTTTCCAATTGAAAAGTCTCTTTCATATTATTAAAAGGAAAGAATTGGGTTTGAATAAGCAAGGTGTTAATGTGATAGTAAAGTGGTAATTGAGGAAGAGTAATAGCAAAGAAACAAGGATTATTGATTCAACATGTATTAATATTTCAGCCTTTCCTTGTTGTTTTCCATCAGAAGTCAGCTTCTCCCTGCGAAAGCCCCCGTGCTACTCCGTCACCCAAAAGTACAGATTCTTTTGGAGCACTGAGGAGGATGAGCCTGCATTCTTCTCTTAACAACAGCCCAAATCAGCAACTTGACCCTAACTTGCCTCATGCTGCAGCTCAGAGTTTTGCTATGGAAAATACTGAGGGTATGTAGAAGTTAGAAAAAGTTAAATAAAACTCAGTTTTTCTTGGTTGTTTACACTAATTTTCCTTGGAAATTGTGCTTAGCAACTCGTGTTTTGTCTCCACTCCTATTCTCACCACTGTTTATTTAAATAACTGAAGTAATATTCTCAGTAAAATGCTCAGGCTGTATTTTATTATTATTATTATTATTTTGCTTTTTACAGCCGTACCTGTGGCATATGGAAGGTCCCAGGCTTGGGGTTGAATCAGAGCTGTAGCTGCTGGCCTACACCACAGCCACAGCCACATGGGATCTGAGCCGCATCTGCTACCTACACCACAGCTCATGGCAGCGCCAGATCCTTAACCCAGGGATCGAACCTGCATCCTCATGGATACTAGTCAGGTTTGTAACCTGCTGAGCCACAACAGGAACACCTGTATTTTATTTTGATAAGAAGTACTGCTTCATGTTCAACTTACCTACATCACCCCTTATAGTTACCAGTTGAAGTATCCTTCTAAAACTTTTTATACAAACTTTACATATACATATATGAGGCACATGTATGTTTTAAAATCAATCTTCTGTTATGGGGAGGTCCTCGTCATATCTAATAGCCATATTTTCATTATTAAATATTATAGGATAAAATACATGGTGTGAGCAGTAGTTATTTGAAAATCAGTTACCATCCTTTAGCTTTCTATTAATGTCTGTGTACATCAGCTGTCATTCCTAAAATTGTAAGAAGTAACCTGACTTTATTTTTAAGGTCACATCCGTGGCATATGAAGGTTCCCCTAGGGGTCTAATTGGAGCTACAGCTGCTGGCCTACACCACAGCCACAGCAATGCAGGATCCAAGCCATTTTTGCAGCCTACACCACAGCTCACAGCAACACCAGATCCTTAACCCACTGAATGAGGCCAGGGATCGAACCTGCTACTTCATGGTTCCTAGTCAGATTCATTTCCACTGCGCCATGACGGGAACTCAGTGGATGTGTTTTTTGGGTTTTTTTGCTTTTTAGGGCTGCACTTGCAGCATATGTAAGTTCCTAGGCTAGGGGTTGAATCGGAGCTACAGCTGCTGGCCTACACCGCAGCCACAGCAACGCCAGATCCGAGCCATGTTTGCAACCCACAGCACAGTTCACAGCTGGATCCTCAACCCACTGAGCAAGGCAGGGGTCAAACCCACAACCTCATGAGAAGTAACCTGACCTTATTATTTGCCATTTACTCAGAAACTGAGACTGTACCTGGGTCCAAGTTTTACAACATTTAATTATGATTAACTGATTTCTTACAGGGTCTGGACAGTCTTTCCAACAGCTTGTGCCAGAGTGTTCTTCACAGGAAGGGAGCCAACATGCTGATCTACCAAGTATTTTTAGCATTGAAGCAAGAGATTCTTCTCAGGGCGTGGAAAATCAGAACTACTCTAAACAGAATGAAATATTACAAAACAAGCAAAAAAGTGTTCATTTCCAGCTCTCTGTAGGGAATTCGCAAAGTTCAGTCTTCAGTTCATCTGGTGATGCTCATGTTTTTCATCATTTGAATCTACAGCATAGCACTCCATGTGGTTCTACCTCTAGTGAGTGCTCAATAAAAGACCAACTAGAAGGCAGAAGAGAGAGACTGGGCTTTGAAGAACTATCACAGAGAGGGGCTGATGCAATGTTACGAGGTCAAGGATTCATCAAAGATGATAAAAATGAAACCTGTGGAGTTTTAAACATAGATCCACATGTAGAAGAGATTGATTCTCAATTATGTGAAAGAACAGTGGAGATGGGAACTTCAATTCAAACACCATATGCAGTAGCTGTTGAGAATGAAAAATGTCTTAAGAATTCAACTAAAGCCGGAACTCCAGGAACCACAGGAAACCTGTCTCAACTGGCACAATCAGAGCTCTTTTTAAGTTCTGGGTCATTCTCATTACAGAGCTCTGTTCCAGTCTGGGTAAGTGAAGCTGCAACAGCTTCATTAATATTCTTGATAGTCATCTCATAATTGGAAATTTCTCCAGTGAAATGAGAAAACTAGTTTTTAAGTTGAAAAAACTAGTTTTTAGCTTTTCATTTCCCTTCTCCAGCTTTCTTCAAAAATGGTGGCTCAGCCTATGCTTCTGTACTGGATTGACTGGCCTAGTTTCAGCTTCACTTGAACATGGCTTTTACCTTTTAGTCCTGTTTGTCTCTCACAGTTAAGAGGGCAAAATTTAGATGTTTTACTTGGCAAAGAAAATATGGTCTAGCCACTGTGGCTCCACTTGGCTAAGCCCCAGAGTCCAGTTCTGCATAGCCCCCCCCCCCCCCCCCAGTCAACCTGCATTTCTGTTACCTGCCTAGATATCTTGTCTTCTCCAGTATTCCTAAAAGTGGCTTTGGGTGTCAGGGACCACCGTGGCCTTTTTACTATTACCCTTCCTCTGTAATGTACATTCTGAATGTTTTAAGGCTATAATTTTCAAATATGAGTTTCTTGTCTTTGTAGGGTGCACCCCCAGCATATGCAAGGTTCCCGGGCTAGGGATTAAATTGGAACTGTAGCTGCCGGCCTACACCACAGCCTCAGCAAAGCAGGATCCGAGCTGTGTCTGCGACCTACATACACCAAGCTCATAGCCAAACCCTTAACCACTTAGCAAAGCCAGAGATTGAACTGCATCCTCACAGATACCTGGTGTCCTTTTTAAATTTTACTGCACAGGAGACAGAATCTGGCTTTGGTATAATGGAAGAACCAGAACTCACAATGATAAGCACCAGTGACATCAGCACTGCAGAAATGGGTTTTGCAGACTTAACCCTAGAAGAGAAAGAAAATGAGGCAAAGAACTGTTTTCAGGTAAATTTCACAGCTCTCATTAATGAGGTATATTAATGTATACCGCAACTCATAGCTGAGAATTAGGGAATGGAAAAAGATAGTTTTAGCCCCTTATCTGAGAGGTAGCAGATGGTCTACTGTAAGCACATCACTTTTGCCTGAATCACCATTCTAGCTTTAGAAGGTAAGTCACTGAAGAGAATCCTGCTGGGAATTTAACTCGTTACTAACAAGAGTAGTTAGGAGACAGAGGTCACCAAAAACTCTGGCTAGCTAGGCAGAGGAAGGATTAGTAATTGAATGAACCCACTTATCTGACCAGTACTACTAGAGAAGTGGATTCATTAAACATGGTGTGAGAATAGACTAGACATCTTTTTGTCCACCAAAAGGGACTAGGGTTTGGAATAGGACATGGAACTTTGTTGCAGTGAGGTTGAGTGGTAAAGTCTTCTTTCTTGTAATTAGGTGAGTGAATTTCTGCCTCTTCCATCAGAAACAGAAAATTCAGATCACCCAGTTGCATCAGAACATTCTGTGAAGAAACCAACCATGTCCACAGGTATGTACTTTGATCATCTAAAACAGTGAGCCCAGTGGAGTTCCTGCTACAGCTCTGAAGTGAAAAGCATTTTTTTTTTTTTTTTTTTAAACAGAAACCCTTTCAAAGTTTACAGCTACACCAGGGAGCTTACAAGAAGCATTTATAAAAAGAAAAAAATCCTTTATTGAGAGATCTTCACAGAGACAGAAAGAAATAAAGAACAAAATTCGTGTCTCTGTAAATTCTCAAACTAAAATAGTCAAGGAGAAACCTACAGGTATGCTCCCCAACATCAGTTGTCAAAGGGAATCTGGCATTGTGTGTTTATTAAATGACTTACTTGTTCTCTGCTTAGGTTCATTTGTGAGTCATCTAAAGGGTGTGACTAAGGTCAGAATGTCTTTTCCTGAAGACAGAAAGACTGCACAAATCCATATGCACCAAAGAGCTCTAAGGTATTTATGTAAAAGTGGATATATGAATTTACATAGTTTTAGTTGTCTAAAAAATAAATTCATATAAGTTTCTTATAGATTATACCGTCAGTTACCTGAAGTGAAACATCAAAAGGAAGAAAAAGCAAAGCAAGATGCATATGCCCAAAACAGAGCAAGGGCAAAAGAATTTCATAAGGTGAGCAGATCCCACCCCCCAAAATTTAAATTTTTCATGTCTAAGACACACCATACCTACAACTGATAAATTTATTATTTCCTTCCACAGAAAACACTAGAGAAACTTCGAGCCAAAAATATATGCTGACTGTGCAAAGTGTAAAGGTTTTTTTTTATGTGTAGCACAGACAAAATTATTTAAGTCAATAAACTTTTAAGGATTCTCTTTCCACTGCTTTCTCCAATGTTTGGGGTCCTTTCAATGTTTCAGTCATTATCTTCAAGGGAGCCCTAAAGAAAAGATTAGACATTAGTTAAACTTCTCCCACATTGCCAATGAGTAGCTAATTCTGTATCTCCATCAGGAAAACATAGCACTATCAAGTGACTATTACATCCTATGGAGAATTCAATCTTTGGTCACAGCGTTAAGAGCTCCTGGATTTGGTCCCATCAGCCCTCCTTGAAATGACCTATAAAATTCTCTAGTTGTGTACATACCCTTTAAAAAGAATTTTTGCTCGGTGCATACATGAACCATTCATCATATCAGTCCTGTATAACAGAAATATATTAGTAAGGTTTCATTTTCAGGGATGTTCTTCTAGAGCCACTCCCTGGGGAACCTGTAATGTCCATAATAGCCCCAAGCCATGTATGGGTGTTATAAAAATCTAATTAGAAAAATCACATGGCTTATGTTATATGTTATATATTGGAATAGAATTGACCTAAACAATAAACATACAAGTAGTGCTAATAAAATGTTCCCAGTAGGCTGAATGCTAAACAAAGTAGCAGAAATAAGACCTAGCGGGAAATTTTTTTATGGTCATGTCCACAGCTAATGAGAAACTGCATTCTAAGAGCCTTGGTAATGACCATATACCCTGACAAATAAAATGGGAGTGGAAAAATAAAATTACTTGCCACAGTTGTTTAGTTCAGCTTCACAAGTATCAATGAAATAATGGACTCACTCCCCCACCTATGGAAAGTAAGATTTTAATGGTTACAAGGTACTACATTTTTCCAACTAGTTGAGACTGAGTTCCAAGTATCTGAGAAATGCATTTAACTCCCAAGTAGTATGTGTTAACAAGACACAGTTTAAAATTGCAAATGGTTGTAATAAGCATCTTTTATTTTTTTTTTTAATTGTCTTTTTGCCATTTCTTGGGCCACTCCTGCGGCATATGGAGGTTCCCAGGCTAGGGGTTGAATTGGAGCTATAGCCGCTGGCCTATGCCAGAGCCACAGCAGCGCAGGATCAGAGCCTCGTCTGCAACCTACACCACAGCTCACGGCAACGCCGGATTGTTAACCCACTGAGCAAGGGCAGGGATCGAACCTACAACCTCATGGTTCCCAGTCAGATTCATTAACCACTGCGCCACCACGGGAACTCCCCATAATAAGCATCTAAAATTAATTGGTAACTCCAAATCAGCTATTTCAAAACATGCATGTTATCAGGTAACTTTTTTAAAAAAAACTTAGGGTCTTACCTGTTTTAAAATAAAGCTTAATATGGAGTTCCCATTGTGGTGCAACAGAAACGAATCCAACGAGGAACCATGAGGTTGCGGGTTCGATCCCTGGCCTTGCTCAGTGGGTTAAGGATCTGGCATTGCTGTGAGCTATGATGTAGGTTGAAGACGTGGCCCCAGATCGTGTGTTGCTGTGGCTATGGTGTAGGCCAGCAGCTGTGGCTCCAATTTGACCTCTAGCCTGCTAACCTCCACATGCTGCGGTGTGGCCCTAAAAAGAAAATAAAAATAATTTTAAAAAAGGATTGATATAAGATGTTCAGAAAGGCTATTTTCATTCAGCCCATTCAGAGCAGTTGAACATGTTGCCCATCATCATGACATCACACATCAGTGGTAAACAGAAGAGCACAAAATGGACCTTTTAACATCTAGCGCCCCCCCTTTCATTATTTTATCTTACCTATAACTTTTGGGATCCAATTTACTCAACCAGCTCACTTTAGGTAGGGTCCTAAAAGTTAAATATAGGAGAACACTGCTATTTTGGCAAATGGTCTGAAATATATTACTCCATCATTCCTAATGTTGAAAGGTCTTGTTATACCTAATTTTTACTTGTGAGTCTAGCAAAAAAGTAAAAATAATGTCACAGGTGTCATTGTCACCACTGCAATAAGATTACTGTGATGGAAGCAAAACCTGTATTCTCAATGTAGCCACATTAATGATTTTTGGACACCACAGACAACAGTGCCCACTTTCATCTAGAATGAGGCTTTACAGAAATTTCTTTCAAAATTACAGATACACCGTAAAAGGCTTCTTCTGCACCTGTACCGAAGTTCTACTGTTTTGCTCTGCTTTCAATCAATAAAGAAAAGACTTACTAGAAGCAACAGAAATAGAAAGCCTTACATGTTTAGGGTCAGAAGAGATGTATCTGCCTGGTTGTGAATTTTAGACACCCTGGAAAAAAAGAAAATTATTAGTTCCTACCAAAGATTGGGTTAAACAACATGAGAAACTAGGAATACTGTATCAGTAGAAATACCAGGTCTTAACTTGCACAAAGCCAAGAAAACCAACGATGCCAGATACTGAATTTATATTGCACTGTTCCTTGAACACCCAGCAGGAACAAACTGCTGAATGCAGATACCATGCAGTGCAATTATGACTGAACTGGAAAAATCCCTCCAGTTCAAGTTTGCATTGGTACTGCCTGAGAAACTTACTTCTACAAATCTCTAAAAATTTAAGTTTTTTTTAAAAAAATGATTTTTATTTTTTCCATTATAGCTGGTTTACAATGTTGTCAATTTCCTACTGTACAATAAGGTGACCCAGTCACACATAATTTGCTTAGACAGCAAAATAATCTGGCCTTTATTCCTGTCATTCCAAGTAAGAAAATACATTAACTCAATTTTTTTTTCTTTTTAGGGCTGCACCCACAGCATATTTAAGTTCCCAGGCTAGGGTTAGAATCGGAGCTGTAGCTGCCAGCCTGCACCATGGCCACAGCCACATGGGAGGTGAGCAGAGTCCGCGACCTATTTCACAACCCACTTAGAGATGCCAGGGATCTATCATGGATAGATCCTCACGAATACTCATCAGGCTTCTTTTCCGCTGCACCACAATAGGAATTCCTACATTAACTCAATTTTAAACTTATAAACCTAGTCGTTATCTTGACCTTCTCTGTATCATAGAAACTGTTAAATCACAGAAGCAATGCAGGGGAATCAGAAACAAAGATCGTGGTTGCTCAAATTGCTTACTCCTTAACATACCTAAATATACATTATGTTAGTTTAATAAAGGCATTTTCATTCGGTAGCCCTCAACATGCAATCTCTTCCTTTTCCCCCAGTTAGGTGAAGTACAATTATTTTTGGCCAAAATCTTGGTAATTGTCTTATACCTAAATAACTAGTAATCTCAACAAGATGCTATACTCAAAATTTACAATCTTTTCAGAACTTCTGAATCCTTAATAAATTTGAACGGAAATTAAATATTCCACTTACTTCTAAACATGCATTAAGTTCAAATCACATTCACTCCTGCAGATAAAATACCAAATAAAATTATGGAGAACTTAATGTGATTAAAAACTAAAACCTAATATAAGCTCAATATCTATTTTTAGCTATGCTCAGCTCTGTCAGAATAAGTTTTTTAGTTCATTTCTGTTATCATTCAGCAGTTGAACAGTTAGATTCATCATTTGAACTGGAAAGCTACCAAGATTACACACCATTACCAATTAAGACTTACCTAAACTATCACACCCTACAACAGTACAGATCCTTGGGACATGCCAATTCCTAAGATAAAAAAGGTTTCCCTGTTAGGTTTTTCATAGTTTATTTAGCAGCTGTCTTGTAGTTCTTCCCCACAGATCTAACATGTAGTTCTATGAGTAAAGGAAACCACAGAGTTGCTCTATGAGGCGTTTCCAACGATGTAGGTTTATAGAAAAAGCCCCATCGGGATAGACCTCAACCACTGCTTATAAGTCCACAGGAAAGAGATCATTTGAAAAGAGCTGTGATCTGCTTCAGTCTCTTGTATGAGTTCAATATTGTAGAACATTCTGGAAGATGTTCAAGAAATTTAAAGAAACCATGCCATGAACTATTTACAAGGTAAGAGATTTTTAACAACGCTTAGCAATGATGGAATGCAACACCATATTTGAACATTCTCTGCAACCTAGACCAAAGCTCACAGTAACACTGGATCCTTAACCCAATGAGTTGGGCCAGGGATCAAAACCACATTCTCATAGATACTAGCTGGGTTCGCTAATGCTGAGCCACAACGGAACTTCCAAATCTTGATTTTTATGAATACTGCAATGTGTTTTGCCTATGCACTTATTTTAATGTAATTTTGCCTTAATTTTAAGAATACATGAGACATTTTATTAGTTTTTTGATATGATATAGGCTATAAAAATACAGAAGATAATTAACATGGCTGACCATTAAGGAATTGTTGATTTAGGAAATCTTATCTCCTGTGTAGTCATTTCTAGCATTATACCTCATTTTAGATTATGCACTCACTAAAAACAATACTGCAGAGCTCCCCAGTGGCCTAATGGCTAAGCAGTTGGCACTGCTGTGGCCCAGGTTCGATTCCTGGCCTTAGAATTTCCACATGCCATGAGCATAACCACAAGCACACATACACACTATATAGTACAGGGTAATGGGAGGTTAAAAAATGCTGTATATGCTTCAAGTGGGAATATCCAAGATTCTAACAGTCTAATTTATGTTCTGGGACCCTTTCCTGCAGGCGGTGTGAAGCTGGCACAGCATCACCATAAAGCATCTTGAGACATCATAAGCAGAAAACACTTTTCATTAATGAAACCTGTGGACATTTTAAATTATCTGACAGTGTACCACATTTAGACAAATCTGACCCACTCACCTGAAGCACAAGACATACCCATAGTCCAGACACTTGTGTTCAAGATAAAAGCCTAAAAACAAGAAGCCATCTTTGTTTCATGTCAACAAGAGCAACATCAAAACTATAGTGCTAACCTAACAATGTTGATAATTTCTCTTCTATCTTAAGCTTTAATATTTTCAATTCTGTAGCCCTGGAAGGCAAGCCTTTATGTTTATCGATACCCTCTGCACCCCTCCCCTCTCCCTGCGACCACTTAAATCTGCTTTAGCCTTCATGTTCCTTCTTATCTGTATCAAAACTCATACTGAACAATGAGTTCTGGGTTGCAAAAGAGGATTTATTTTTGCACCTGTATCTAAGTCTTTGTCCACATACGAAACAAAAACAAACACAAGTGCTATCAAAAATGCAGAACAGGAGTTCCCGTCGTGGCGCAGTGCTTAATGAATCCGACTAGGAACTATGAGGTTGCGGGATTGGTCGCTGTGCTTGCTCAGTGGGTTAATGATCCGGCGTTGCTGTGGGCCGTGGTATAGGTTGCAGACGCGGCTCGGATCCTGCGTTGCTGTGGCTCTGGCGTAGGCCGGTGGCTACAGCTCCAACTGGACTCCTAGCCTGGGAACCTCCATATGCTGCGGGAGCATAGAAATAGCAAAAAGACAAAAAAAAAAATGCAGAACAGAGAGCAGCATAATCTTCAACATACTGTATAACAAAAATGGCAGCTGAAGTATTAAAGTTAGGAAAGGAATCTTATTAAGTTATTACAGTACTATGCATCACACTAAATTTGAACAAAACAAAAACAAGGCTTTCAGGTACCCTGAGGGTGGCTGGTTGTCAATCAGTAATTATTGCAACTAAGATATTCTTTTCAGGGTTATTAATCTGTTATTTCCTTGACTCAATACTCAAATGACGCCTTTAAGTTCACTTACCCAAAAATAAATCACCATAGGCCAAAACAGGACTTTATTATTTATTATTAAGCAAGTGATTATTTCCTACAAATATATTCTCACTGTAGTTTCCTAAAAGTTACTACTTCAGGAGTGGCACAACTTTGTTCAAAGTTTTTATTTTCTTACAAGGTTCTTTATCATTAGGCTGGCAATATACATTCTCATTTTTCATTTTTACTTCCTATAAAAAGTTGTCTTTTCTTGATTCTGTTTACCTTGTCAGGAATTCACATTCCTATTTCCTTTTCAAGGCATTCTGTCCTCTGTCCACTGTTTTGTTTTCTGGATTTTGATGCTTTCTTTTTAGGCAAAGCAGCTTCTTCGGTATATTCCTCTTGTTTCAAATACACATTCTTCTTCTTTGGTAATTCAGAACTTATTATGAAATAATTATTCTCCTGCATAAAACATCAAGCAATAATTCAATCTTTACTTCGGTTTTTAAATTACACATAAACACCAAATGCCAGAATACTTAAAGTAACCTGGAGACTACATCTGGATGTTAAAAATCCAAATTAACTTCTGATTTGATTTACTAGTAGCAATACCACATATTAAAACTCACAATAGGTTTGAAAAATCCTTATTCTGTTATCCATAAAACCCTTATTTTTATTTATTTCCTGCACCAAAAGCATTGAGCCTTTCAAAAGCTAGACAGTAACGCTGCAAGATAAAATTCTCCTTTATCAACTGCTGTTCTCCCAAAAGGAAATGAGGTAATGTCACTTACCACTAATTTAATATCACATTCATCATGTTCAAGATTTGTTGCATTTTCCTCCTCGGCTCTGTAATATTAAAAACATAATCACTCAGATGACAAAGTCTTCTATAACCCAAGTATGCTGTCGTGATATACAACTGAAATGTCATTATCACTCAAGAAGAAAATCACGTCTAACACGCCCAAATGGAATACAAAGCTCACAACGACTGTGATGACCCAAATGGCATGTTTCATCTGTGCTCACATCACTATTATATCAAAAATTTATGATAGTACAATATGGACAAATTAACATTAAAATTTAAAGACATTTAACTTTACAACCTATGTTCCAAATTATTCCCATGACTGCACTTACGTTAACTCTTCAATAGGAGAGATAGATCCATCATCATCCAAGTATTTGTACCTACGACTATCAAGGTCTTCTCTTTCTAAATCTTCACCAACATTCATTTGTTTCAAGGATTCTTTGAGGTGGTATTCATACTTCAATTTTTCAAGGTAGTTAAAAAATCCTCTTGCCACTGCTTGCTACGTACCAAAAACACCATTATTTTATAAGTCAGACTTAAAATATTAAGATTCTTCCACAACTCAGCACCAAGATGACAAGGATCCTCTTACCAAGAACTGTGCAGTCACTTTAACTACTGTGCCATACACAGAACACATTATCAAATGCTGAATGTAAAAGCAAACTGTTCTACCAAGCAAGTTAACAAAGTTGGTACCAAGAGAAGTGCAAAACTTTTATTGCCTGGGCCTTATAAATATATTTTTAAATACAGAGAGAAATGTTTAATCACCTTAAAACACAAAAGGTTAATGAGCATCAGTCTTTTCAGCTATCAGATGCCAGAACAGAGGCCTACAAATTTTGCAATCTTCCACACCCGACTTTTTTTGGGCTGCACCAGTGGCATATGGAAGTTCCCGGGCCAGGGACCAAATCCCACCCCCACCTGCCACAGAGAAGCACTCAATCACCAATCCACTATGCTACAGTGGGAACTCCAAATTATGCAGTCACTTAACTCAAATATCAAAAGCCTACTGCTAAGTATTGGAGCATCTGTCAGGTAATTCTGTTAGAAATTGAGTGTCTTGGGGTTCCCAGCATGGCTCATGGTAATGAACCCGACTACTATCCATGAGGATGTGTATTTGATACCTGGCCTCACTCAGTGAGTTAAGGATCTGACCGGCTGTGGTGTAGGTCAGACACGGTTCTGATCCTGCGTTGCTGTGACTGTGGCTAGGCCAACTGCAGCTCCAATTCAACCCCTAGCCTGGCAACTTTCATGTGCCACATGTAGCCCTAAAAAGCCTAAAATAAAATAAAATAAAAAATTGATTAAGTCTGTAAGAAAAAGAAACCTACTAAAACCACTGAAAGGCACATTACTGTAAAACAACTGGGCATCATTTGGAGTTCCTCTTATGGCTCAGCGGTAACAAAACAGACCAGTATACTTGAAGACACAACACAGGTTCTATCTCTAGCCTTGCTCAGTGAGTTATGGATCTGGCATTGCCGTGAGCTGTCGTGTAGGCTCCAGACATGGTTCAGATCCCACATTGCTGTGGCTGTGGGGTAGGTCAGCAGCTGCAGCTCCAATTCAACCCCTAGCCTGGGAAATTCCGTGTGCTACAGGTGTGGCCCTAAAAAGGAAAAAAGGGTAGGGCATCATTTGAGTTTTAGGAATAGGATGGATGATGTGTTTCAAGACCTGGTAAAAATCAAGGTATTAAAACAACCTTGGAGTTCCTGTCGTGAGTCAGAGGAAACAAATGTGAGTAGCATCCACGAGGAAGCATTCAATCCCTGGCCTAGCTCAGCAGGTTAAGGATCAGGCATTGCCATGAGCTGTGGTGTAGGCTGCAGATGCAGCTTGGATCTGGCATTGCTGTGGCTGGGGCGTAGGCCAGTGGCTACAGCTCGATTCAACCCCTAGCCTGGATACCTCCATATGCCATGGGTGCGGCCCTAAAAAGACAAAAACAAAACAAAAAAAACCCCCAAAACAGCCTTGAAGCACTTCACATTCAGTATATTCAACTAACATACCAGTGAAGATTTCACCCAGAAGCATAAGTGAACTTAATTGGCAGTATAGCCAAATATAGAAAAGTATCATCAGGAGTTCCCATCATGGCGCAGTGGTTAACGAATCCAACTAGGAACCATGAGCTTGCGGGTCGGTCCCTGCCCTTGCTCAGTGGGTTAACGATCCGGTGTTGCCATGAGCTGTGGTGTAGGTTGCAGACGCGGCTCGGATCCCGCGTTGCTGTGGCTCTGGCGTAGGCCGGTGGCTACAGCTCCGATTCGACCCCTAGCCTGGGAACCTCCATATGCCGCAGGAGCGGCCCAAAGAAATAACAAAAAGACAAAAAAAAAAAGTATCATCAAAGCTACAGATTCTATGTCCCAGGTTTATCCAAACAACTCATTTCAGACATTTTAAACTATGTTATCAGCATACATGAAATGACAACTCACCTCAAAGGTTAAAACTTTTCTCCAAGGTAATGGTTTTCTTCCATTTTCTGCTTCTAAAAATGGGAAACCAGGCCCTTTGTCTTTAAATTTTATTTTATTTATTTGTGAGACTCTAGTGTTTTTCCTTCCTTTTGGTCTTCCCCTTGATCTTCCAGTTGGCTTGTATTTCTTCTTCGTCTTCTTCTTCTTCTTACGTTTCTTTCTTTTGAATCTTTCAAAAATAGCTTTTAAAGTCAATGGTCTTGGTTCTATAGATGAGTCACTAGATGAATCTTCTGTATCAATACTTTCAGGTGAGTAAATATATTTTCTAATAGGGTTTCTTTGCCTCTGTTTAGGTGGATTAGGTGGATTAGGAGGATTAGGAACACACTGAGTTTTAAATAAGCTGCTTCCAGAGGAAGAGCTGTCACTAGGGGAAAAAAGAAAGGGAAAAGATTTTTTTGGGGTTGTACCTGCAGCATGCACAAAAAGTTCCAGTGCCAAGGACTAACACCAGATCTTTACCTGCTAAGATAAGGGAACACCGGGGAACTCCCCCCCTCAAAAGGGCGGGGGGAGAATTGCACTCATATATTACCAATGCTTATTATGAATATTTTTACAAATCAAAGCAGGAAAACATGCTCCAGATGAAAAAATGGTCTCAGTAGCAGCCAACGACTTAATTCTGACCACTCTACCTCAAATGGCCCATGCCATGTGGCATAATGCCAAGCACTTACCAAAAAGTGATCTTCTAAGTTCCAAAGGCAGCCTTGTTGACTGCTAGAGCCTCCACTAAATAAGACAGTCTCCTCTAAGTAAAAACAGTAGCCCTAGTAGATACCTGATGTGAATATACTAGAAATGCTGATGTGATTTCCCAGTGAGATCAATGGATTAGGTAACTGGTTATCTCCATCATATATAAACCAGCATCCTTAATAATGTGAAATATCAGAATATCCATTCCCTTGTTATAGAACAGAATGATTTAGTCAGGAAAATACCAATTTGGCCCAGAGAATACACTCCTGATTTGATTCCCTGGGTTACAAACATGTCCCCACTATTCCGAGTAGTTAAAACGAAAGTCTGTGGAAACTGGGTTTTCCTTTTCTTCCAATTCTTAAAAATTACCTTAGGAACTATTCATTATCTACAATGATGCATGCTAACACAGCAATTCCAATACAGTAAACATTATCACCTAGTCTGTTCCCAGGAAAACCTGGTGGTAGTTAACTGAGAAATAAAAACACTGCCTGCTCTATCAGTAAGCAAAGGATGTCAGTCATCAGTGATTTCAGCCACCTCTGATGGTGAGCTGGTGAGCCCTGAGCGAACGCAGGCAAGAAACACCTGCCAGCCAGCAGCCACACCATATAGTGAGCCCTGAGGAAATTCAGGATGGAAAAACAGGGGATACTGGCTAGAGACAGCTGAGGTGCATATCAAAGACATTATTTCAGTGAACCCAGACCTTGGCATCTTCTCATACAAAGACATGTGCTGAATTCCTTAACTTGAGGTTATCTGCCCTTTGTTGCAGGACCCTCCCCTTGTCACCCTGAAAGAGTTCTCCCTGGGTTACTTGAGATGCTGCCTCCTAGACTTAAATCCTCATTTTGCCCCCCAAAAAACTTAACTCACAGTTGTACATATTTTTTATGTAGACTTTTTTTTAGAAAAATACTTACCTTTGATTCTCAATTTCCAAAGCTGAATCAGAAACTGTTGTACAATTGCGAGAATCCATCTTGATATATATTCTCCAAGCTCCTCTCAAAATTGTCACTTGTCCTTTGCTTTGCTTTAAACAGATTTCTGACCATATGAAATCTGGTAAATTTGATGTAGTTTCCCTGAATAAATGCCAACAAAACAGCTAGGATCAGAGTAATGCAGATATTGATGTAGTCAATTACGAAAATTAAGACAAAAATGAATGTAAGGCCTTTAATATTCTCATGTAGAACTGTCTAATTCTAACATCTAAAGATTTTATTCATGGGTTCTTTCAGTTGTGCCTACTTAATCCATCCTATAGAACAAGATTCCAGGTTTCCTACAGGAGTGTCAAACTTCTTTTCCCCAACAGTAAAAATGTAATTTTTACCCTTAGCCATACAGTCATGTAGTTACAAGTAGTAATGTTCAATTAATGGCCAAAAAGCCATTTGCCAACAGTGGTGGGAACCAAGAAATCTCTTGCACACAAAGATTAAGTCCCACAAAGGCAGCCTTTGGCCTCAGTATACCCAGAAAAATTATTTGGACTTACCTAAACCTAACCTCCAGGTCTGCAATTTTCATTTATGGCCTCTTTCCCTCACTCACTAGGATTTTAAGTTACTGTGAAACCCCTTCCTTGATAAATTACTTCTTTGCTACCTGACATTAAGTTTAAAAGAATTACAGAGCACACTATCAAAATTAAGTAAGCTTAACTCAAAAATGTTTTTCAAGAGTTTCTATTGTGGCTCAGTGGGTTAAGGACGCGACGCTGTCTCCGTGAGGATGCGGGTTCAATCCCTGGCCTCACTCAACGATCCCTCGTTGCTGCAAGCTGCTTGGGTCACAGATCCAACTCGGATTCTGCATGGCTGTGGTGTAGGCCGGCAGCTGCAGCTGCAGTTCAACCTCTAGCCGGGGAACTTCCATATGCTGCGGGTGTGGGGATTAAAAAAAAAAAAATTTTTTTTTTTTTTTTTTTTCGGAAACTAGAAAGCATTCCTATCGCTTCCTGTTCCGGGATTCTGCAACAAGGGGCCATGAAGCCAGGCAGTCCTCTTTAGCAGCTTTAACAAAACCCCTTCAACTCTTACTTAGTGCGACCTTGGGGCGAATGTCTCCAGAAGTGCCTAACCTCGTGCAAGGAAAATGGCGTCGGTAACGGTTACCTCGCACTTAACCGCCACTAATTGAGAAAACGTGGCACTCGTCTTCAATACACTTGCACTTCAACACCCACAACTCCGATAATGGCCCACGCGCTTACCCTGTACCTGTGAGCGGCAGTCCAGCCGCCCAGAGCAGAGCCCACAATAACCGCGAGCCCTCCGCTCCCGCTGAGCCGCGCAGGCGTCCCGGTAAAGTGAAAAGCGCCAGGCCCTCCCCCTCCTTCGGCCACAAGGCCCCGGCGCCCAAGTCCTCTTTCCTAACCGTCCAGACCGCGCACGGCTTACACCAACCTGTGCCCGCTCTGCGCACGGGTCTCCGTTGGCGTCCTCGGTCGCAGTCCCGGCCTCAGAAATCCGCGTTGGGCGCGCAGGGACAGATAACAACCAACCTCCACAAACGCGCGGAAGAAAAGGCTGGGCTAGTCCCGCATCCCAGCTAATAGTGGCCCCGAAGTCTCGCGATAACAATTTGACTACAGGAAATAACAGAGAGATAGGAGAAAGCCAGACGCGGCGCTCCATATTGGCTGCCGCGAGGGGCGGGGCGATTTAGAGTGGGCGGGACCTGAGTTTTCTAACCCAGGGGAGGCGGACTTGACTGAGGCCAGGTCAGGCTTCTGGTGTACGCGTCCTTAACCGGTAAGGTAAATGGAATAGTCAAGAACGTTTGGGGAAACTATGAAAAAGAAGTTGTGGGGGCAGGGGAACGGAATGAATGTGAACTGCGAGGAAGAGCCACTTCGCCTGCTTTGACTCCAGTGGTCTCCCTTTGCTGAGCTGTCCTCCGACTTTCCAAAGTCTGACTCCGGGTGTGTGTGTTTGTGTGTGTGTCTACTTTTGCCTTCAAAAATCTCTTCTGTGTAAAATTGTGAGAGGATCATGCTGTGACTGAGAATCGAAATGTGTAACCTTTGTACTAGAAGCCAGTGTTACCCAGTTACGCACTCAGTTCCCTCTCCACCTTCGGACTTGTTTTGTTAACTCAGTCTTTCTTTAGAAACTAAGGGTCAGCCTCCCAGGAGGTGGTTAACACATCATAAGAGATGCCAGCGGGGGCCTTTTTTTTTTTTTTTTTTTTAAATCTTTTTAGCCCTCTTAGTTCCCTGAGCGGTAAATGAGTGTTAAGGTAGAAGTTAAACTAGTTTAGTTTTGGTGGCAATTTTTTCCCCCGAAGTAGTTACAAAAAAGGAATGAGCTGTCCTGATTTGTCTACTTTCAGACCTCTTGTATCATATAATAAAACCAGGAAAGCTGTCTCGTGTTAATTTGTGGTTAGTGTCATCTCGGGATAGGACAGACCTGTGAGGTAATCAGGTTTCTTTACTCAATTTTTCTCTAAATGTTGTTCTAAATTCCAGGCGCAGAAAGTCTGGTTTTCTAGGCATTATGAAGTACTGTCAGCTCCAGGACAGGTATCACATGTCTTAGTCACTGCTATAATCCTAGGCAGGCCTGCATATGCAGTTTGTGAAGCTCAGTACAAAATGAAAATGCATGTATTTTATATGCATAACTGATTCACTTTGCTGCCTGGAGCTAATACAACATGGTAAATCAAGTATACCCCAATAAAATTTTACTCTATTTTACTTATGTTTTTTAGGGCTGCAGGTGCAGCATATGGAAGTTCCCAAGCTAGGGATCCAATCAGAGCTACAGCTGCCGGCCTACACCACAGCTGCAGCAACATGGGATCCAAGCCGCATCTGCTGGATCCCCAACCCACTGAGTGAGGCCAGGGATCAAAACCTGAGTCCTCATGGATACTAGTCGGGTTCGTTTCCACTGCACCACAACAGGAACTCCATAAAATTTTAAGAAAGAAAGAAAATGCAGGGTCTTGTTCAAAAATCTGGGGGAAAATGCCGTTAAAGTTACTGAAGTACAAGCTGTCCCCTTTCTTCTGTAGCATCTCTTTTGCCTTGTCATGGTGTTTTAATTAATAGCATTAATTTGCTATTTATTGTCATTCTAAGTAAAGAAAAATTAAACATTTGAATCAATAGCATGAGTTTTACCACTCTTTATATTGTCCAATGCCAGCTTTAAATACAGACATCAGAATGTTTGAGTCATCTGCAGAAGCATTGCACATACTCCACGGTCCTTTCCATCTTAAAGGGTTCAAATGTAAAGTTAGGAATTGAAAGATGGTGATAACAGAGCATAAACCAAGTGCTACTCTGAGCACATGGTCCTGTGTGACTATAGGAGTTGCACATGCATGAAGCCAGCCCTGTCCTAGAACCTTATGCATGTGGAATATTGTAATTGTTCAGTAAAAAAATTAAGGCTGAGCTGGTATCCAGTTCTATCTTCAAAGAAATCATAGTCTAAGGGAAGGAAACAAAGCAAACAGATGATGACAGTTATACTGAGTGCTATAGGATCCTTCTGTACAATTCTCCCTCATGGTGAGCTGCAATGTGCCATTCCTTTCTCAGTTCATGATATGGCATAATGTGTTGGTTCTGACTTTACACCGGACTAGAGGTAGTTTTGAATTCTGTTTCTGCCACTTAATAGCTGAGTGATCTGAAGTAAATAATATATTCTCTCTGGCCTATTTCCTCTTGTAAAATGAGAAGGATAATACCTTGTTGTGAGAGGTCTTGAGAGAATGTAAAGTGTCTAACATAGTGTCTGGTTTATTGAATACAGTTAATAAATAGTTCTCAGTTTGGTTGCCATTGTTGGTCTGCCCCATAGGCATTGTCTCTGCAGCTTCGTTTTTCCAGCTGCCTCCTATTTTCTGTTCTTCCCTTCTCTAGACCCTGCTTCTGGACCACTGACTCCCAGCTACAGAATCTACAAAATATTGTTTGCCTCCATGTGGCCCAAAGCTGTCCTTCCGGAGCCACTCTGGGTTTATATTAAGACTTTTCTAACCCCTTTCTTTCATCACTCCAACTCCAACTTCCTCCTCCCTACCTCCCACTCACACAGAAACACACTTATACACACACTACATCTCTGTCTTCTGTGGCTGGGTGCTTTCTGGGTTGTCAGCTTGCATTTCTTTTTTTTTTGTCTTTTTTTTTGTTGTTGTTGTTGTTGCTATTTCTTGGGCCGCTCCCTCGGCATATGGAGGTTCCCAGACTAGGGGTTGAATCGGAGCTGTAGCCACCGGCCTACGCCAGAGCCACAGCAACGCGGGATCCGAGCCGCGTCTGCAACCTACACCACAGCTCACGGCAGCGCCGGATCGTTAACCCACTGAGCAAGGCCAGGGACCGAACCCGCAACTTCATGGTTCCTAGTCGGATTCGTTAACCACTGCACCACGACGGGAACTCCTCAGCTTGCATTTCTAAACCAGTTATTCAGATTGTAGCCTCCCAGGATTGGAATTCATTTCTATTTTGATGAGGAAAGAAAATAAAATCCTGACATTCTTTGAAAGCTTGTAAAGGGTGTAAAATTAGGACTGTATTTAATTTAAACTTGAGCCTTTATTATTCCTACTTTAAGTAGAAATGTCTAGAGTGCTTTTATTATCCTCATTTTAAATAAACATGGTATTTACTGAGCAGATTTTGACATGTTCTTAATTAGTACTTCCTGGTTTCTGATAAAGGAAATATAAATTGTTAACATTTGGAAAATATGGATGAAGAATATAGAGGAATTATTTGTATGTATTTACTGTCCATCTGCAATTATTTCAAAAGAAAAAGTTAAAATGGCTCATTCCTGAACAATTATAGCTATTTCAATTCGAAAGTATTTTTGAGGGCATTTCCATCGTGGCTCAGTGGTAAAGGCATTTCTCCCTTGAAATATTAAACACTAGAAGCTGTGGTTGCCTTTCTATGAGGGCAGACACCTAAATGCCCTTTTGCCCTCTTTATGTAACTGAATTCTTTGATTTCCAGAGCAGCAGCTGTTGATGCTTGGTGCACTGTGAACTCTTGTGATAATTAGACAACAACTGCTTTACTTTGTATATCCTCGCACCTAAGGAAGAAAGAAGATGGCTTGTGCTGAGTATTCTTTTCATGTGCCAAGTCTAGAGGAACTTGTTGGAGGTAAATACAATACTAACTCTGAGCTTTCTAAATTATTCAAAGGAAAAAATTTTTAAATACAAACATTCTAAGATTTATACAACAGCACTTTCAATACAGAACTCATTTTCCTTTTTTTAGTATCTATTCTGTACTCTAATTAATGAGAGTCCAAAATTCTGCCCCTCAAAAAAAATAAAAATAAAAAAACCCTAAATTCACCACTGAAAAATTCTTGATGAGATACCAACTTCACAGAATGAAAACGAATTTGGTAATTCAAGATTTAAGTAGGTATGGTGCCCAAAGACTTGCACAGTTTTGCTTTAACTTTTTATCAGTTGCAATAGTCTTTAAATATATAACCTACTGTGGTGTATTAATCATGTTCCCAATATGCTGCTTTTCCCTTTTGATGTAACAGACTGCCAATGAACTTGCTTAGATTTCTCTGTCTAGGTCTCTAGTTATTTCACCTCGTTTGAACAAGAATTTAAGGCAGTTCCCAAGATTAATTAGAAGGAGGGCTAAGAATAAGAATAAAATAAGAATATCAAATGAAGCCAGGAATAGTACTAAAAGAACAGTACTAATCCAAAAAACTTTTAGAATGCTAACATTCATCTGACAGCCTTTCAGTTCTATTCTGAGGGTAACTATAAAGCCGACCCTTACCTCAAAGTGGTAGGTCACCAGTCCTTCTGAGAGGTTGAAGTCAAGACGTATACTCCTGTTTTGCTTGGTTGTGGCTCTCCTAACTTTCCTATTTTTTTTCCCAAATCAAATGGAAGTTAGTAAACAGTCTTCTGAGGAATCTTGTCTTTCTTTAAGTGCCTTCGTAAAACCTATCTTCTCTTGTGTGTTTGTTTTTATTTTCTTTCTGTGTGTACAGAATATATTCAGTATAAAATAGAGATGTAATCCAAGTTTTTGTTTTTGTTTTTGTTTTTGTCTTTTTGCTATTTCTTGGGCCGCTCCCGCGGCATATGGAGGTTCCCAGGCTAGGGGTCCAATCAGAGTTATAGCTGCCAGCCTATGCCAGAGCCACAGCCACGCAGGATCTGAGCTGCGTCTGCAACCTACACCACAGCTCATGGCTGGATCCTTAACCCACTGAGCAAGGGCAGGGACCGAACCCGCAACCTCATGGTTCCTAGTCGGATTCGTTAACCACTGCGCCACGACGGGAACTCCCCATAATCCAAGTTTTTGGCTTAAGTTTTATTTTCAATTTTTTAGCCCTTCATGATTGGTAAAAAAAATAGATTTTACTACATTTCCATATGTTGAATCTTAATTTGTATATTCATAAATATGTGGTCATTAGTCTAGGTAGGGGGATTTTCCAGTCAGTTTGGTTTCTGTTTTCATAGTTAAAAGATCTGGAGTTCCCATTGTGGCACAGCGGAAACGAATCTGACTAGTATCCATGAGGATGTGGGTTCGATCCCTGGCCTTGCTCAGTGGGTCAGGGATCCCACATTGCTGTGGCTCTGGCTGTGGCTGGCAGCTGGAGCTCTGATTCGACCCCTAGACTGAGAACTCCATATGGAATGGGTGCAGCCCTAAAAAGCAAAAAAAAAAAAAAAATCAATCAATAAATAAAAGATCTGGTATGAAATAGCTATATGACTAGATTTAGGATGACTTCCTGTTTTTAGAGAGTCTGAGTCTATAAGACTTAAAACTAATGGCTGACACTACTCTCAGGGAAATTTTTTTATAAACTTTTCATCCTTAAAATTACATTGCTTCTAGATTTCTAACTTTGAGACATCTGTGTTTGCTTTTTTACCTTTTTAATTGGGTTATAACATATGTAAACTACACTAATACTAATTTTAACATTTACACCCGTATCACTTCCATCCAAATCAAGTTATAAAATATTCCCAGCATCCCAGAAGACTCCTTCTCACACTTTCTCAGTCAATATCTCTACCCCAAGAGGTAACCACTGTTCTGACTTCCACTACCTTGGATTAGTTGTCTATCTTTGAAATACAAATAAGTGAAGTCATGTAGTCTTGTGTCTTCTTTTGCTCAACGTTTTGTCCGTAAGCATTAATGAAGTTATTTTATATAACTGCTTACTTTCCAGCAGTTTAAATACTTATATTTCAATATTTGGAATCCTCTCCCCAAAAGAAAGGGATTCTTCATCTGAGTACAGTGTTTATCTTCAATGCTTGATATTCACTACAATTTATGTGGTATTTATGAAGTATTTAGGTATCTTTTTTTTTTGTCTTTTTTGTTGTTGTTGTTGTTATTGTTGTTGTTGTTGCTATTTCTTGGGCCGCTCCCACGGCATATGGAGGTTCCCAGGCTAGGGGTCGAATCGGAGCTGTAGCCACCGGCCTACGCCAGAGCCACAGCAACGCGGGATCTGAGCCGCGTCTGCAACCTACACCACAGCTCATGGCAACACCGGATCGTTAACCCACTGAGCAAGGCCAGGGACCGAACCCGCAACCTCATGATTCCTAGTCAGATTCGTTAACCACTGCGCCACAACGGGAACTCCATTTAGGTATCTTAATATACGTATCTTATGATTTATTATGTGTCTAGTGTCTAATTACATTCATTAATAAGATCCCCTCTTTCTTTTTTTTTTTGTCTTTTTAGGGTCACCCGAGGCATATGGAGATTCCCAGACTAGGGGCCTAATCAGAGCTGTAGCCACCAGCCTACGCCACAGCCACAGCAACACCAGATCCAAGCCATATCTGCAACCTACACCACAGCTCATGGCAATGCTGGATCCTTAGCCCACTGAGCAAGGCCAGGGATTGAACCTGCATCCTCATGGATACTAGTCAGATTTGTTTCCACTGAGCCATGCCAGGAACTACGACCTCCTCTTTTTTAATTATACAAGTTTAGGTTGCAGGTGTGTTGCACAAAAAGTTGAGGGAAGATTTGCTATGTGATGGCAAACTGCTACTTAATGTTAAATAACACTTTTTCTTGTCTTTATTAGTTCTGCAGAAGGGGCTGAAAGATAACTTTGCTGATGTCCAGGTCTCTGTAGTTGATTGCCCTGATTTGACTAAGGAGCCATTTACCTTTCCTGTAAAAGGTAAGCAATTTTTGCAGTTAGCATTTGTTTTTCAGTTCTAATCTCTTTCTGAAACCAGAATTATTTTTATGGATTATCTCAAATTATCTCCACATAAAGGATATTGCACCACCTTTTAGAGTAAATTATGCTTAATTTCTGTTTTCTAATACTGATTAAATTTCATTTTGTACCCTTGAAGGTGTTTTATGTACTTTTATAAGTTTCACAGTTTATGTAATATTCAGTAGGCTAGAATCCTAGAGATCACATGAGAGTTTTGTTTTGAATTCTTCAGGTGACTGTTATGGAAGCTTAAATTTTCATGTTTTTATTTATTTATTCAAGACCAGAAGGGATCTTAAAATCCTTGTATTTGAATTATCCATTAAATACTTACATCCCTTCAACAATTTTTCAAGTGATCAGCCAGCCAATGTTTAAAGTGAGAAGAAAGGGAAATTAATATTAAGTAAATATAATTGGCACACGGTATGTTGAGCTGCATTTGATGTCTTATTTTATAACACTGCAAGGTAAGTACTAGCACCAGTTTATAGATGAGAAAACTGAGGTTCAGAGAGAATAAGTAAGCTCAGTGTGAATCATAAATATATCTACATTTACTATGGAATGATGTTAGTATAAAACTTACAAAACTACTTTTTCCTCAGACAAAAGGTAATTATTTTCCAGTCTACATTTAAAAAAAAAAAAAGTGCCTTTTCCCAAATTGTGTCTAGCTATACCTGTGATGTTAATAAAAAATGTATATAGAAAGTTCCTAGCATCTGGAATGTCCTGGTGGCTCAGTGTTGTCATTGCTGTGGCTGTGGTTACTGCTGTGGTGTGGGTTTGATGTGGGCCCAGGAACTTCTGCATGCCATGAGGGTGGCAAAGAAAGAAAAGTTTGTAGCATCTGAAGTTACTTCTGATTACTTGTCATTTTTATAAACAACCTTGGGAACAAACAACTTTGACAATATGGGTTTTTTTTTTTTTTGCTTTTTAGGGCCGTACCCACAGCACATGGAAGTTCCTGGGCCAGGGGTCAAATTGGAGCTGCAGCTGCTGACCTACACCACAGGACAATATGGATTTTTAAAAGAACTGATATTATATTTTACCAGAGCAAAATATTTTATTTTATTTATTTTTGCTTTTTAGGCCTATACCTGTGGCTAGGGGCCAAATAGGAGCTGCAGCTGCTGGCCTATACCACAGCCACAGCAAGGCGGGATCTGAGCTGCGTCTGCGACCTACACCATAGCTCACGGCAACGCCAGATCCTTAACCTACTGAGCGAGGCCCGGGATTAAACCCTCGTCCTCATGGATAATAGTTGGTTTCATTACCCACTGAGCCACAGTGGGAATTCCTAGAGCAAAAATATTTTAAATTAAAATAGAATTTTAGCTTAGCCCCCCCAAAAAATATTTTTAAAGGAATAGGTCATTATAGACTAATTCTAGAAACCTCATCCAACCCAAACTTTGGCCTCAATTCTGGCCCTTGCCCTATCATCAACTTTCTGTTGTCTTCATGCTACTAACTATATCAAGTCATGCTTGGGACAGTGTTAGAAGCACAAGTAGTTAGGAGAGGGGAACTAGCACTTACATCTACCAACCCCTATTATTTGAGAATGGTAAAGTTATATACTCTTAAAAAATTGGTGTCTTCTGGCATTTTACACTTAAATTTAGATGTTTTCCTATTCTTAAGACAGCTTTTTTTTTTTTTTTTTTAAGGCATCTGTGGGAAACCTAGAATTGCAGAAGTAGGAGGTGTGCCTTACCTACTGCCTCTTGTAAATAAAAAAAAAGTAAGTGTACTTTTACTTTTCACATTCACATGAAGGTTATGGAAGTTGGGTTGATTCCTCTTTTTATTATTAGAAGACCCATTGACCAAGGTGACAAGGAAGTGATAATGGACTCAGTAATAAAAAGTAAACCTGGCAATTTATGTAAGATTTAAATAATATGCTTTTTCTCTTGTATAGGTTTATGATCTAAATAAGATTGCAAAAGAAATTCAGCTTCCTGGAGCTTTTATTCTTGGGGCAGGAGCAGGCCCGTTTCAGACTCTGGGATTCAATTCTGAGGTCAGCATATATTTAATTATTTGTTTATTGATTTGACATTTAGTTTGCCTTTTTCCTTTTACTGCCCTATCAGAAATCCTGTCTTCTGAATGAATTATAAGTGGTTGTTTTCATCTCTTTCTACAGATTTGACACTGCTTGACCCAGCTTTAGAGTACAGCATATGTTCCAGTTAGTCCAACTGAAATGGAGCACTAATCTCTAATTTCAGATTTTCTTAAGGCATATACTTAGTCTTAGGTGAGTCCATCGAAAGTCCTAATGTAGTTTGGGAAGGACTCTGGACTCTGAAAGATTTTATTCCTGACACATCAGAGGATTCCTAGCTTCTCTGTGATCTTTGCTGGCTTAAGAGGGCAGCTTTCAGTCAGAAGGTGAATGGAATATTTAACAGTCTAGTCAACTCACTCTTTTAGACCAGACAGTAGGGACCTACCCTAGTACTATGATTACTGTTTGCAAAATGTACTATCTATATTACTGCATATGTCGACATAGTTCCTACATAAAAAAAAAAAAAAAAATCACTGTTTTTTTCACATCTCATGAACAGAAGAGTGAATAACCTCCTCTGTTTGTTCATTCTCTCATCTCCTCTTACAGACGTGACCATCAGTCAGTAATCAGACATTAGTCAGTACTTTCACGGAAACCTTAATATAATTTGCCTAGTGTTAAAGACAGAAAATGCTGGAGTCCCCATTGTGGCTCAGTGGTAATGAACCCAACTAGTATCCATGAGGACATGGCTTCTATCCCTGGCCTTGCTCAATCAGTTAAGGATCCGGCGTTGCCATGAACTACGGTGTAGGTCAGTGTGGGATGGGGCTCGGATCTGGTGTTGCTGTGGCTATGGTGTAGGCTGGCAGCTGCAGCTCCAATTCCGTCCCTAGCCTGAGAACTTCCATATGTCATAGGGGCAGCCCTAAAAAGGGAAAAAGAAAAAAAAAATAGAAAAAGTTTAAAATTGAACATGAGACATTTTAAAGCATATGCTACAGTGTCACAGAAACACTATAATACTGTAAACATTTTATAAAATGTTTTTTCAGTTATTTTATATTTGTAAATCTTTCAATATTTTGGGTCTAAAATTATTTTATTTTTCATATTTTCTTATTTGCTCTTGAAGTGAAGTATCTTAAAGTTTAGGACAAAATATTTTGTTGCATTATTCAAGATAACCTTCTTTGCACAGAGATACCGGGATTGACTTCTTCCCTTACTTTTCTTTTCAGTTTATGCCAGTTATTCAAACAGAATGTGAACACAAACCTCCTGTGAATGGAAGTTACTTTGCTCGTGTTAACCCTGAAGATGGAGGGTGCCTACTAGAGAAATACAGTGAGAAATACCATGATTTTGGGTGTGCATTACTGGCTAATCTTTTCGCCAGTGAGGGCCAACCTGGAAAGGTGACTATATCCATAAAAATACAGTATTATCCAAAAGTCCTCAGATAGCTAATAATTTGATGTTTATTGCTACTATTATAGTTTTCTTAAGAAAATCCAAAGCTACCTGTCAAATCTCTCTCTCTTTTTTTTTTTTTTGGTTGCACCTGCTTCCCCATGCCACAGCAGTGACAACATAGATCCTTAACCCACTGAGCCACCAGAGAATTCCCTCAAATCTTTTTAAGTAACCCAGTTATGAAAGTTTCAGAGGGTACTACAGGCAGAGTGAAAGTCTTATTTAAAACTTAGGTTAAGAATAATACTTAGCAAGCAATACCCTTTTTTTTTTCAAGGAACTAAAATGTAGTAAGAGGAATTCCCATTGTGGCTCAGTGGAAATGAACCTGATGAGTATACGTGAGGATGCAGTTTTGATCCCCAGCCTCGTTCAGTGGGTTAAGGATCCTGCATTACCGTGAGCTCTGGTGTGGGTTGCAGGAGGCTCATATCCTGCATTGCTGTGGCTGTGGTGTAGGCAGGCAGCTGTGGCTCTGATTCAGCCCTTAGCCTAGAAACCTCCACATGCTTCGGTGCTCTTTCAAGAGCAAAACATTTTTTAAAAAATTAAAAAATAAAAGGTAAAAAGATATTAATGTGGGCGGTGAGTTACTCAAATAGATGAACTATGAGGCTGAAATAGATAATATCTACCTGTAGTTAGTATATATGTAACTTGCTCATTCTTGACTGATCAGACATTGATTTAGATAGAACCGATGGTAGCAGAAATTATAAAAAGAGAACATAAGGAGAATTAATGCCTCACTTCATATTTATTTCCTCTTAGTACAAAAAAAAAGATGATTTCATGTTCTAAAGTTGTAATGCTAGTTGCACAATTCTATAAATATACTGAAACCCGTTGAATTGTGTACACTTTAAATTGGTGGATTGGGAGTTCCCATCATGACTCAGCAGAAATGAATCTGACTAGCATCCATGAGGGCACAAGTTCTCTGGCCTTGCTCAGTGGTTAAGGATCCAGCGTTGCCTTGAGCTGTGGTGTAGGTTGCAGATGTGGCTTGGATCCTGAGTTGCTGTGGCTGTGGCATAGGTGGGCAGCTACAGCTCTGATTCGACCCCTAGCCTGGGAACCTCCATATGCCACGGGTGTGGTCCTAAAAAGACTAAAATAAAATAAATAAATAAATCAGTGCATTGTATGGAATGTGAATTATATCCCCAATAAAATGGTTATCTTTTTTAAAAAAGATGATTGTAGTTTTGGCAGTTGTGACAACTCTCAGATTTTTGTAAAGAGATGGCTACTTTAGCCACTTTGAGATATGAGATAGTGAAGCAAAAATAATGTAGTAAAGTGGAGGTGACGTAAGTGCAGAACTTTAAAGAAAATGAGAAAATGTAGTCATTTCCCCTCCCCTCCAGCTATCAGAAATTAATCCCTTTAAACGAAGGAATTCTCAGTCTTTTACCACCCTGGCATATAATAAGAATCTCTGGGGAGTTCCCATTGTGGCACAAAGGGATTGGTGGCATCTTGGGAGCGGTGGGACTCAGGTTCGATCCCCAGCCAATACAGTAGATTGAGGATCTGACGTTGCCACAGCTGCAACTTAGGTCGAAACTGTGGCTCAGATCTGATTCCTGGCCCAGGAACTCCACATGCTACCAAGCAGCCAAAAAAGGAAAAAAAAAGAGAGAGAGAATCTCTGGAGTTCAGTGTAGAATTTAATTTTATAAAATTTAGCTAAATTTATGCAATTTACCTATAACTCTCTTTTTCAGTCCAAGAAAGCACAAATAAGACTAATTATTACAGTAAATGATGTACAACTCATACACACATGTATCTAATACTGTACATATTATTGATCAAGACTTAAGAGGATTGGGATACTTCTGTTTATGTCTGGGTGCTCTACACAAACAAGTGAATATTTACTTGATGGCACTGATTATATAATGTTTCACTTTAGTAGTTATTTACATAATGTTTTGCAGCTTGGAACAATGGTATACATATTTATGTCCTCTCTAGGTCATTGAGGTAAAAGCCAAAAGAAGAACTGGAGATCTTAACTTTGTGACTTGTATGAGACAGACTCTTGAAAACCATTATGGAGATAAGCCTGTAGGGATGGGAGGTACTTTCATGATTCAGAAGGGAAAAGTGAAGACTCACATTATGGTAAGGGCCTATGTGCGTTTTGTGTGTGTCTGTGTGCATAAGCGCAGGTGCTTAAGATCTTAGGTTTTTTTTTTGCTTTCTCAGCGCCACACCTGCAGCATATGGAGGTTTCCAGGGTAGGAGTCACATCGGAGCTGCAGCTGCTGGCCTACACCACAGCTCACGGCAATGCCAGATCCTTAACCCACTGAGCAAGGCCAGGGATCAAACCCACAACCTCAAGGTTCCTAGTTGGATTTGTTTCCACTGCACCATGACAAAACTGGTTGATTTCATTGATAGAAATCCAAACCTCAGTACAAAGGCTTTGCTGTTAAGATAGTTGTGGTTCTAGGCAAAGAACTCATTTTGAAAATTATAATCTGGGAGTTCCCGTTGTGGCTCGGCACGTTACAAACCTGACTAGTACCCATGAGGATATGGGTTTGATCCCTGGCCTCATTCAGTGGGTTAAGGATCCCATGTTGCTGTGGCTGTGGTATAGGCCTGCAACTGCAGCTCCGAATTTGACCCCTAGCCTGGGAACTTCCACGTGCTTCAAATACAATAATAATCATAATAATAATAATCTTATGGGCTAAATATAGAAGCAATAATAATCATCATAATAATAATCTTATGGGCTAAATATAGTAAGTTTATAAGACATTAATGATGGAATACTATATGAAGACGGGATCTCCTGGGAATTTAAGACTTAAAATAATTTTCAGTAGGTGAGGGAATGAACAAATGAGCAAATGAATGAACAAATGAAGTGTAAAAGTGGTTACAACTCGGAGTTCCCATTGTGCCTCAGTAGTAATGAACCTGACTAGTATCCATGAGGATGCAGGTTCAATCCCTGGCTTCATTTAATGGGTTAAGGACCTAGCGTTGCTGTGAGCTGTGGTGTAGGTCACAGGTGCAGCTAGGATCCCAAGTTGCTATGGCTGTGGCATAGGCCAGCAGCTGCAGCTCTGATCCTACCTTTAGCTGGGAACTTGCGTAAGCTGTGGGTGCAGCCCTAAAAAGACAAAAAAAGAAGTGATTACAACTTAATTTTTTAATAATATAGCTATCAGAAAATATATTCTTTTAATGTTTTTTTTTGTCATGATAATTTTATTTATTTTTTTTTGTCTTTTGTCTTTTTTTGTTGTTGTTGTTGTTGCTATTTCTTGGGCCGATCCCGCGGCATATGGAGGTTCCCAGGCTAGGGGTCGAATTGGAGCTGTAGCCACCGGCCTACGCCAGAGCCACAGCAACGCGGGATCCGAGCCGCGTCTGCAACCTACACCACAGCTCACGGCAACGCCGGATTGTTAACCCACTGAGCAAGGGCAGGGATTGAACCCTCAACCTCATGGTTCCTAGTCGGATTCGTTAACCACTGCGCCACGACGGGAACTCCTGTCATGATAATTTTAAGTGGAAGGCCAGCTGATTCTTCATAGAAAGATACAACATTTGTGAAACAACTCACTTTTCCAAGTTATTTAGAACAAAAGTATGGATAAATCTGTTGGTAAGCACCAAAGGATTATAGGATTTGTTAAAATTCAGGTACCCAACACTTTATGATTAACCATTGTTACCATAATGTATATTAGGTCTCTAGAACTTATTCATTTTATAACTAAAAGTCTGCACCCTTTGATCAACATGTCGTTATCCCTATTCCCCACCCCCGCCCTCAGCTTCTGGCAACCATTGTTCTACTGTTTCTCTAAATTGGACTTTTTTAGATTCCATATAGCAGTGATGTCATGCAATATTTGTCTGTGACTGGCTTGATTCACTTAGTATAATATCCTCCACATTCACTGACATGGTTGCAAATACAGGGTTTCCTTCTTTTTAAGCCTGAATAAGATTCATGTTTATAATTTCTTTATCCATTCATCTGCTGATGGACACAGGTTGTTTTCCTGTCTTGGCTATTGTGAATAGTGCTGCAATGAACATAGGAATGCAGCTATCTCTTTATGATGGTCATTTCTTTTCCTTTGAATATATACCCAGATGTAGAATTACTGGAACATATAGTAGTTTTATTTGTAATTTTTTGAGGAGCCTCCATAATGGCTGTACCAGTTTACATCCCCACCAACGAGTGGACAAGGTTTCCCTTTTCTCCACATCCTCGCCAACACTTTGTACCCCGTTATTTTGGTAATAGCCATCTTCGTTAGCATGAGATGACAGCTCATGGCTTTGATTTGCATTTCCCTGATGAATAGTGATATCGAGTGCTTTTTTCATATACCTGTTGACCATCTATATGTCTTCTTTGGAGAAATATCTAATTCAGTCCTTTGATCATTTAAAAAAATTTTTTTTGTTATTGAGTTGTATGAGTTCCTTACATATTTTGGATATTAACTCCTTATCAGCTATATGGTTTGAAAATATTTCCTCCCATTCCATAGTTGCCCTTTCTTTTTGTTGACTGTTTCCTTTGCTGTGCAGAAGATTTTTAGTTTGATGTAGTCCCACTTTTATTTTTCTTTTTGTTTCCTGTACTTACAATGCATATCCAAAAAGTCAAATCCAATGTCGAAACCTTTTCCCTATGTTTTCCTTCTAAGAGTTTTATGGTTTTAGCAGTTACATTTAGGTATTTGATCCATTTTTTGTATACAGTGTAAAGTAAGGGTCTAACTTCCTTCTTTTGCATGTGGATATCGTTTTCCCAGCACAGTTTGTTGAAAAGACAGCCCTTCCTCACTGAATAGTCTTGGCACTCTTGTTGAAAATCATTTGACCCATGTAGGTTTACTTCTGGGATCTCCATTCTATTCCATTGATCTGTGTACTTGTCTTTATGACAGTAGCCACTGGTTTTTTTATTACTATAGCTTTGTAGTAAGCTTCATATCAGTAAGTTTGAGACCTCCAACTTTTTTCTTTTTCAAGATTGTTTTGGCTTTCAGGGTCCCTTGAGATTCCATATGAATTTTGGGATGGATTTTTCTGTTTTTGCTAAAAATATCATTGGGATTTTGATAAGAATTGCATTGAATTTTTTTTTGGCGGGGGGCGGGGGGGGGGGGACATGCCCACAGCATGCAAAAGTTCCTGGGCCAGGAATCAAATCTGCACCACAACACTGAGCCAAACCATAGCAGTAACAATGCTGGATCCTTAACCTGCTGAGCTACCAGGGAACTCCAGGAATTGCAGTGAAACTTTAGATCACTTTTGGCAGTACTGACATCCTAACAATATTAAGTTGTCCAGTCCACAAACACAAGATGTTTTTACATTTTTGGAGTCTTTTAAAAATTCTTTTCAGCAGTGCTTTTGTACTTTTCAGTGTACAAGTTGTTTGTCCTCTTAAACTTATTCCTTAGTATTTTATTCCTTTTGATACTTCTATCCTACTTTATCTTTTTTTTTTTTTTGGCATTTCTTGGGCTGCTCCCACGGCATATGGAGGTTCCCAGGCTAGGGGTCTAATCGGAGCTGTAGCCACCAGCCTATGCCAGAGCCACAGCAACGCGGGATCCGAGCCGCGTCTGCAACCTACACCACAGCTCACAGCAACGCTGGATCGTTAACCCACTGAGCAAGGGCAGGGACCGAACCTGCAACCTCATGGTTCCTAGTCGGATTCGTTAATCGCTGCGCCATGACGGGAACTCCTCTACCCTACTTTAATTGCCTTTTTTCCCCCCACATACCAGTAACAATAATGACATTTAAGGTTAGGATGAGGATTTACTCACAGGAAAACTGAGAGGCTAAAAAAATAAAAATATAGCAATAGACTCCTTCATTATTCATCCATATCTTTTAGTGTATACACATTGATTGTTGGTCCTGTTGAAAACTAGGGTGTATAACTTCTTTTGATGCCAAAAATAGCAGCAGAATATATAAGAAGGCTTAAAGGTTTTAACTTAATGAAATTATGTATAATTAAAAATTTTAACTATCAATAATATTCAGTATGTTTACTTGTTTGATGGCCTTTTATTGCAGCCTGCAGAATTTTCTGTCTGCCCCTTGAACTCTGATGAAGAGGTGAATAACTGGTTGCGTTTTTATGAGATGAAGGCTCCTTTGGTTTGTTTGCCAGTTTTTGTCTCCAGGGACCCAGTAAGTCTATGTCTGTCTTTTATACTGCAATAAATTACAATGATAATGCTTGATTTTTAGAATTAGACACTTTTTGTGTGCTTATATAAGAACTAAGATGGTCTCTAAAGCTATCTTCGAAGGTAAGGGAGCAAGTAGCCGACCACCTATGATTTAGGCAGAGCAGATTTTACCTTTGGAGAATTGAAGGCACAGGCATTTTATTTTATTTATTTATTTATTTTTTTGTCTTTTTTTGTTGTTGTTGTTGCTATTTCTTGGGCCGCTCCCGCGGCATATGGAGGTTCCCAGGCTAGGGGTCGAATCGGAGCTGTAGCCACCAGCCTATGCCAGAGCCACAGCAATGCGGGATCCGAGCCGCGTCTGCAACCTACACCACAGCTCACGGCAACGCCGGATCGTTAACCCACTGAGCAAGGTCAGGGACCGAACCCGCAACCTCATGGTTCCTAGTCGGATTCGTTAACCACTGCGCCACGACGGGAACTCCCGGCACAGGCATTTTAAATAACACCCAACACCACGTTATTAAATAGTAGAATCAGGACAGGATTTGGATCTCCTATCATTTTATTTGCTATTCTTTATACTGTTTATTTTATTCTAATATTCTACCCCAGAAAATGTAATATAGGCTAATTTGAAGCAAATATTTAGCAAAATACTGACTAGTTATATCTTTTGATCCACGGATTACATGTCTAGAAAATTATCATTAAATATATGCTTAAGTGTGTAAAATGATTAGTTAAAAGGTTTATTCGTGACAAGAATGTGCTAATAGCATAAGCATTGGAAATAGGAGTTCCCATTATGGCGCAGTGGAAACGAATCTGACGAGGAATCATGAGGTTGCGGGTTTGGTCCCTGGCCTCAGTGGGTTAAGGATCTGGCATTGCTGTGAGCTGTGGTGTAGGTCACAGACGCGGCTCGGATCCCGCATTGCTGTAGCCCTGGCGTAGGCTGGCGGCTGCAGCTCCGATTAGACCCGTGGCCTGGGACCCTCCATGTGCTGTGGGTGCTGCCCTCAAGGAACAGAAGACCAAAAAAAAAAAAAAAGAATTGGAAATAATCTCAATATCAGTTGGAAAGTGATATGTATATACAATTGAATACCATGTAGGTATGAAAGAATTAAAAAGCTCATTTATGATCTGATACACTGTAGTGTTAAATGAAGAAAGGCAACACACAGCACAGGAGGAGCAGAGTGCTACCACATGAGTAATTTAAAAAAATAAATAAATCTGGAAGGATATAGAAGAAACTGCTTACTTTGATTGCCTTCAAAGAAAGGAAGCGAGTGGTGAGGGCAGGAGGTGGAAAGATATATTTTACTGAATATATCTTTTTGTACCCTCTGATACACACACACACATATTTGTCTTTTTAGGGCTGCACCACAGCATATGGATGCTGCTAGGCTAGGGGTCGAATTGGAACTGTAGCTGCCAGCCTATACCACAGCCCCAGCAAAGCAGGATTGGAGCCGCATCTGCAACCTATACCACAGCTCACAGCAACACTGAATGGGCCAGGCAAGGGATAGAACCCGAGTCCTCATGGATACTAGTCAGGTTGGTTACCACTGAGCCATGATGGGAACTCCTGTACCCTCTTATTTTTGAATCATGTGAATGTGTTACCTACCAAAAAATAAAATAAAATTGATTGTAACATAAATAAAAAGGTCTCCCATCCCCTTACACAAGTTCTATGCAAAATAATTGGAACAGTAACAGCCAGCTTCTCTGTTGTCCTAGGGGTTTGATTTGCGGTTGGAGCACACTCATTGTTTCAGTCACCATGGAGAAGGTGGACACTACCACTATGACACCACCCCAGATACAGTGGAATATCTTGGATACTTCTTACCTGCAGAGTTTCTCTATCGCATTGATCAACCAAAAGAGACCCATTTATTTGGGCGAGATTAAATCAACTAATACTCATTTAGAAGAAGAAATAATTAACTAAGGTTAATTGATTGATTACCTCATTGATACTAATATAAAATTCAATAGAAATGATCTATCTCACTACTTGAGCCCTATTTCTTAGGGCCACTCCCATGGCATATGGAGGTTCCCAGGCTAGGGGTCCAATTGGAGCCGTAGCCACCAGTCTACGTCACAGCCACAGCAACGAAGGATCCAAGCCACGTCTGCAACCTACACCACAGCTCATGGCAACGGCATATCCCTAACCCACTGAGCGAGGCCAGGGATTGAACCCGCATCCTCATGAATACTAATCAGATTCATTCACAGCGGAACAAATTTTTTTTGCCTTCGAAATGAGAGGAATGTTGACAATGTGTTCTGTGTTATTTCAAGGATCTATATGATAGGGATTATTGGGAACAAAGACACATGATGGAGATGTTCCTCATTAATTTCTTTATTCTAAAAATCAGTCTTATATTTATGCTTTAAATATAAACAGGATCAAGAATCAAGTGAGTATTCCTACTGGCTAATGGTAATAACTTACATTTGTGTAATACTCAGTTTTTCAAATTAGTCTCAGAACCCCTAAATGGGTGTTCCTGGATACTAGAAAGTTCAGTGTTGGAAATGTAAACACTTGTTACTTCTTTCTACTGAATTTTAAAAATCCATTTTAGAAGTCAGAGCACACTTTTCATGGAATAAGGTAGTCAGAGGGGGCAACTTCACTCCCTTTAGTGAACCTGAACCATATTCAGGAGTTTGCAATTTGCCTTTCACAAATATTGGCAACTAGATGGTTAGCCATGATTCCTCCCTTGTTTGGATTGTCAACTGGAAGCAATTTGTACCTCCTTGGTTATTTACAGATAGAGAAAAGAAACAGCATCGAAATACAGCTTTGAAGTGAGAATGCTTTCATTTATAAGTGAGGCTATTGCTAAATATGACTAACTGTCCTTCATGAAATATAAAATTATACTCTTACTGATTGTCCTGGTTGAAATTTTCCTGTTTTTCTATAATAATCATTAGCCAAAACAAGTTTCTAATCTTGTAATGCCAACAGTGTGCAGATTTAGGAGCTTTTTAGTACTAAGCATATAATAAATCTTCAGTAAATATTTTTGTCTTTGGATGCTAACTATAATATGTATAAGGAGTATAAATTCTTAAGTATTATTTAAAAATAAACACTAGTTTGTAGCAAAAAATGAATAAAAATGTTACTTTCATAATTGATACTGTGTTTCTTTTTTTTTTTTTTCCCATGGCATGCAGAAGTTCCCTGGACAGGGACTGAACCTGAGCCTCAGCAGTGACAATGTGAAATCCTTAACTGCTAGGCCACCAGGGAACTCCTGTCTTTCTTTTTGATATTCTACCTCCAGAGAAAATATCAGTAATCATTTGTTTTAAAAAATACCTATTGCGCACTTACCCTGCCCCCTGGAATGTAAACTCTGCGGCAAGGGCTTTGATCACCACTATAGCACTAGTGCCTTTAATAGAACCTGGCCAAAGCAGGCACTCAATAAATATCTGTCTTATGAATGAATGGGTGAATGATTGTGACAGATACTTCACTAGATGCTGGGATCTGTCACTGAGTCATTTATATAGTAGTAGAGGAAGACAATAAACAAAACTGACTACCTGGAGACTAAATAACATGCTACTAAAAAACCAATGGGTCAACGAGTCAATCAAAAATGAATTTAAAAATACCCTGAGACAAACAACAAATGAAAACACAACCAAACAAAATCTTATGGGATGCTGCAAAAGCAGTTCTTAGAAGGAAGTTCATAACGATACAGGCCTTCCTCAAAAAATAAGAAAAAAATCTCAAATCAGCAAACTAACCTACCACCTAAAAGAATTAGAAAAAGAAAAAACCTAACATAAGCAGAAGGAAGGAAATAATAAAGTCTAGAGGAAATAAAATAGAGATTTTAAAAAAGTTAGAAAAAACATCAATAAAACCAAAAGCTGGTTCTTTGAAAGGGTAAACAAAATTGATAAGCCTCTAGCCAGATTCACAAAGAAGAAAAGAGAGAGAACCCAAATAAACAAAATCAGAAATGAAAACGGAGAAATCTAAACAGATACTGCAGAAATACAAAAAACCATATAAGAATACTATGAACAATTACACGCCAACGAATTTGACAACCTAGAAGAAATGGATAACTTTCTAGAAACATACAGCCCACCCAAATTGAATCAGGAAGAGACAGATCATTTGATCACTAGAAATGAAATTGTGTAATTTTAAAAAAAAATTTAAAAACTTCCTACAAACTAAAGTCCAAGACCAGATGGCTTCATAGGCAAATTATGCCAGACATACAAAGATGAGCTTAGGAGCTCCCGTCATGGAGCAGTGGTTAACGAATCCGACTAGGAACCATGAGGTTGCGGGTTCAGTCCCTGCCCTTGCTCAGTGGGTTAACGATCCGGCGTTGCCCTGAGCTGTGGTGTAGGTTGCAGATGCAGCTCGGATCCCGCGTTGCTGTGGCTCTGGCGTAGGCCGGCGGCTACAGCTCCGATTTGACCCCTAGCCTGGGAACCTCCATATGCCGCGGGAGCGGCCCAAGAAATAGCTAAAAAGACAAAAAAAAACAAGAGGTTATACCAATCCTTAAATTCTTCCAAAAGATTGAAGAGGAGACACTCCCAAAGACATTTGCTAAAGCCACCATAATCCTAATACCAAAACTAGACAAAGATACTACCAAAAAAGAAATTTATAGGCCAATATCTTTGATGAATATAGATGCAAAAATTCTCAACAAAATTTTAGCCAACTGAACCCTAAAATACATTAAGATCATACACTATGACCAAGTGGGATTCACTCCAAGTTCACCAGGATGGTTCAACATAGACCATCAATGAAATACACTATATCAACAAAAGAAATACACTATATATACACTATATCAACAAAAGAAAAGAAAAATCACATGATCATCTCAATAGATGCAGAAAAAACATATATCTTGACAAAACTGTAATTCAAAAAGATACATGCACCCTGTTCACTGCAACACTATTCACAGTAGGCAAGACAGGGTAACCACCTAAACGTCCATCAACACATGAATGTATTAAGATGTAAAAAAAAAATGTCCAGAGATATGAATTATCTGTCTATATCAACATTATTGTTCTTATTATCATATCATTAATAAATTAGACTTGAATATTGCTTTAAAAAAAAAAGATGGAGTTCCCGTCGTGGCACAGTGGTTAACAAATCCGACTAGGAACCATGAGGTTGCGTGTTGGATCCCTGGCCTTGCTCAGTGGGTTAAGGATCCAGCGTTGCCATGAGCTGTGGTGTAGGTTGCAGACATGGCTCGGATCCTGCATTGCTGTGGCTCTGGCTCTGGTGTAGGCCGGCGGCTACAGCTTTGATTTGATCCCTAGCCTGGGAAACTCCATATACCGCGGGAGCGGCCCAAGAAATGGCAAAAAGACAAAAAAAAAAAAAAAAAGATGTGGTATATATACACAACGGAATACTCAGCCATAAAAAAGAACAAAATAATGCCATACACAGCAATGAGAATGCAACTAGAGATTATCCTACTAAGGGAAGTCAGAAAGAGACAAAAACCATATGGTATCACTTATAAATGGAATCCAAAATATGGCACAAATGAACCTATCTATAAAACAGAAACAGACAGACATGGAGAAGAGCCGTGGTTGCCAAGGGGGAGGAGGGAGAGAGTGGGATGGATTCAGAGTTTGGGTTTAGCACATGCAAACTATTACATTTAGAATGGCTAGACAATACGGTTGTACTGTATAGCACTGGGAACGACAATTTCCTAGAATAGACCATGATGGAAATTTTATATATATATATATATGTATATATATATATAAATAAAGAATATACATATATGACTGAGTCACTCTCTGTACAGCAAAAATTGGCACGATGTTATAAATCGCTATACTTTAATTAAAAAATAAAATAATAGAAAAAAGAAAAAGATGTAGTATACATACAAACGCAGTGGAATATTACCCAGCAATAAAAAAGAATCAAATAATGCCATTTGCAGCAACGTGATGGACCTAGAGATCATCATACTAAGTGAAATAAATCAGAGACATACAAATACCATATATCACTTGGTGGTGGAATCTAAAAAAGTGATACAAATGAACTTATTTACCAAACAGAAAGAAATTCAGAAAACACACTTATGGTTACCAAAGGGGAAGGAGGGAAGAGATAAATTAGGAGTCTGGGGAGTTATCACTGTGGTTAAGAATCCAACTACTATCCATGAGGATGTGGGTTTGACTCCTGGCCTTACTCAGTGGGTTAAGGATCTTGTGTTGCAGCAAGCTGCAGTGTAGATCCCAGATGCGGCTTTGATCTGGTGTTGCTGTGGCGCAGGCCGGTAGCTGTGGCTCTAATTTGACCCCTACCCTAGGAACCTCCATATGCTACAGGTGTGGCCCTATTTAAAAAAAAAAAAAAAAAAAGCATTATAGTTTTGCCAGGCAAAGGAGAGTCAAAGCAGGCTGTGCCCCCATACCAATGCTTCTTAACCTTGTAAATACTATTTATCCTCAGCCACTCAGGCATAAAATAAATATTATGCACATATTACGTGCCAGTGTCTATTATGCTTACTGGATAGTTGCCATCATGGAGTTGACAAGGAATGAAAACTAGTTAATTATGCAGTATAACTTTAAGTAGTGATATGCACCATTCATTGTTTTCCTTACACTAAGCTCTTATTTTATAACTCTTTTTATAACTCTTCAGACACACTTCTACTTTAGGTGTAAACTCTCTAATCTCAGCATTCTCAGAAGGTCTCTGGATAATAAGATCCAGGAACCCACTCATCTTGTATTCCCTACCTCTTTACTACCTTTTTCATCCCTCCTTCATCACTTCACAAGTAACACTTGAGAAACGTAGGCGGCCACCCGCCTCCCTACCTTTTTTTTTAAAGCGGCCACCCGCCTCCCTACCCTTCTTTTTAAAACGGCCACCCGCCTCCCTACCCTTCGGGCGCCTGGGTCCATCCCGCCCACTGCAGGCCACGCCTCTTCCTTACAGACCAGGAAGCTTTTCCGGAGGCCGAAGTGGGATTCACCGGAAGCGCTCGGCCGGAAGTGTGGAACTCCCGCGCCCTCCAGGTTCCCTCCGCGAGATTCCGAGAGGGGCGGGGGGACTGGATGAGTGGAGGGGGAGGGCCCTGCAGTGCATTCTGGGAAGGTCTCAGTGTTCTTCCCTTTGTTTGCGGCTGTAGATCTGTGTTTGGTTTCTCCAGGGTTCTCCGAGGCTCTCCGATTTCCGGCCTCCGGCCTCCAGCCGAGGTGCCCCTACTGCCTCCCTTGGTTTTCAGTTGGCGCAGGAGTCCTGCGGACGCCGCCAGCATGTCTGGGGTGCGAGCTGTGCGGATTAGCATCGAGTCGGCCTGCGAGAAGCAGGTCCAGGAGGTGGGCCTGGATGGCACTGAGACGTACCTGCAGCCACTGTCCATGTCGCAGAACCTGGCGCGTCTGGCACAGCGAATTGACTTCAGCCAAGGTTCGGGCTCCGAGGAGGAGGAGGCGGCGGGGGCCGACGGCGACGCGCAGGACTGGGCGGGCGCCGGGTCTAGCGCGGACCAGGACGACGAGGAAGGTAAGTCTCGAATCCACTGGGCCGGTCTCCGGGTCCCGGTACCAGCGGGTTAATGTCACTGCCTCTCCTGTACCAGGTAAGATGCTGTGTGTAGGAGTATTTTGAACGTAACCGCGCGAAACAGTAATTGAGCTCATAGTCGTCTTTTTTTTAATCGCTGGAAAATTGAGGGCACCACCTGACTCTTAATACTCCTTATTCTTCTGCAGGTTTCCTTGAGTGGGAGCTCTTGAAAAACACGGTCACTATGAAGTGTTTTCATAGAATGTCTGTAATGTGGCACATCCTGGTTAAGAGTCCTAGTTCAAATATCTGCCACGTATTAGTTTTGTTTCCCTCTGCCAGGTGGATGATGATAGTAACACCTGCTGAAAAGACATTCTTATTGATTGGAATGTGTGATGAGGTCCAGGAGGGAGGCAGGAGCCAGATCATGTAGAGGCAGAAGGCCAGGAGAAACGTTTGGCTTTTCTTTCTTTCTTTCTTTTTCTTTTTTTTTTTTTTTAATGTCTTGGCTGCACCGGTGGCATATGGAGGTTCCTGGGGCCAGGGATTGAATAAGAGCTACAGCTGCGTCAGTGTGGAATCTTTTTTCAGCAGAAGATTGAACCCACACTTCCCTGCAACCCAGACTGCAGTCAAGATTCTTTATTGCTTTTTAGGGCCGCACCTGCAGCAAATTGAAGTTCCCCAGCCTAGAGGCTGAATCAGAGCTGCAGCTGCTGGCCTGCCCCACAGCCACAACAAAGCCAGATCCCAGCTGTGTCTTCGACCTATAGCACAGCTCACCGCAACACCAGATCCTTAACCCACTGAGCGAGGCCTGGGATCGAACCCGAATCAATGAGGAACGGGTTCTAGTCAGGTTCATTAACTGCTGAGCCATGTGGAAACTCCTATGCAGTCAGATTCTTAACCCACTGCACCAGGCAGGAACTCCCAATTTGGCTTTTATTACAAAGACAATGGAAAGCTTTTGAAGGATTTTTAAGCAGACAGATGATTTGTTTACAAAAGGTTACCCTGGATGTTACATAGTAAATGGATTAAAGGGAAAACAAAACTAGTTAGGAAAGGATTATGGAAAAAGTACGAATGGTTTTTTGCATTCTTATTGTCAGGAATAAAAAGTACCAGAGTTCCCATTGCGGCACAGTGGAGATGAATCTGACTAGTATCTTTGAGGATGCAGGCTTGATCCCTGGCCTCCCTCAGTGGGTCAGGGCTCCGGTGTTGTGGTGAGCTGTGGTGTAGGTTGCAGACGCGGATGGGATCTGGCATTGCTGTGGGTATGCTGGCAGCAGTAACTCTGATTGGACCTCTAGCCTGGGAACTTCCTTCTTATGCCCCAGGTGCAGCCCTAAAAAGCAAAAACAATAAATAAATAAAAAATACTGACAATTCTTTGTTTAGTTATGTGTAACACACCCTATGTAAATGAAAATTTAAAGACATTTCAATCCACTGATGTTAGGACAATTAGGGATCCATTCAGAAATGAAAGGTAAATACTACCTCAAACCTCACATAGAAATATTTAGACAAGGATTGAAAGGGAAATGAGAATAAAATATTGGAAAGAAGTTAAAATCACCTAACTTCGAAATTAGGAGAGGCTTCCATAAGCAGGATAGGAAACCCAGAAGTTATAAAGGAAAAGATAGGTATATTAATTACATAAAAGTTATTTATTTATTTAATTTTCTTTTTAGGGCCGCACTTGTGGCACATGGAAATTCCCAGGCTAGGGATTGAATTGGAGCTGCAGCTGCAGCATACACCTCAGCCACAGCAACACTAAATCCAAGCCGCATCCACGACCTGTGCCACAGTTTGTGGCAACACCAGATCCTTAACTCACTGAGTAAGGCCAGGGATGGAACCTGCATCCTCAGGGAGACTACATCAGGTCCTTAACCCATTGAGCCACAGTGGGAACTCCATTTACATATAATTTTAAAATAATAATGGAAAGAAAGGGTAGCATAAACAAAGTAAAAAGATAAATGACAGACTGGGAGAGGTATATACAAGACACATGACATACAAGTGGTTGATACTCAAAGAGTCCCTTCAAACTGAAAAGAAAAAGACAATTCATTGGAAAAACAGGCCAAAGACATAAACAGTCAGCTCACAGAGGAAAGATTTAAGTTCTTGCTAATAGGGAGATGCAAATATAGCGTCAAGATGCTATTTTCATGCCTAGCGTTTTAAGAGTTAATGCCCAGTGTTGAGAATGTGAATTTGTAGAGCCTTATTTGTGAGACCCTTTGGCAGTTCAGTATGTGTCAGAATCTTTAAATGTGCCTCTCTTTTGAGCCACTAATATCATGACTGAGAGTTGAAGCTACAGACGAAGTTGACGTATACAGAGATGTGTTAAAGATGTTTACACCGCTAGCATTGTTGCAACCAGTCCATTACACAGAAATGGTTAAATTGACTGTACCTCTGTGCTCCACAGTATCGTAGAAGGTGAAAAGAATGAAGTAAATCCATATGTGCTAACCTGGAAGTGTCTCTAGGACATAACTAAGTGGGGCGGAAGCAAGTAATAGAAAAGTGGGAATGTATTTATGTAAATATATAGAAAAACATTTGCATGGATTTGCCCCAACAGTTAACGGTGATTGTCCCCCTCAGGAGGGCAGAGAATTAGGGGTGGGGAATAAAACACTTTCACTTTTTACTCAGTATAAGTTTTTTTTGTTTGTTTGTTTGTTTTGTCTTTTTGCTATTTCCCTATGCCGCTTCCGCGGCATATGGAGGTTCCCAGGCTAGGGGTCGAATCGGAGCTGTAGCCACCGGCCTACACCAGAGCCACAGCAACGCGGGATCCGAGCCACGTCTGCAACCTACACCACAGCTCACGGCAACGCCGGATCCTTACCCCACTGAGCAAGGGCAGGGACCGAACCCGCAACCTCATGGTTCCTAGTCGGATTCGTTAACCACTGCGCCACGACGGGAACTCCTCAGTATAAGTTTTACTGTTTGAATTCTATAGTGTGAGCATATATTTATGAAATTTAATTTTTTAAGATGATTAATATGTTGGAGGATGTATTAATAGTGTTTACTATCTGAATGCTGCTGTTATAGATCATTTTTATTTTTGTACTTTTCTGTATATTGGAAATTCTCTACAATCACTCAGATTTTAAAAGCTGGAAGATAAAGGTTATTAAGAAGGCTTGAGGTGTTCCAGTTGTGGCGCAGCAGAAACAAATCTGACTGGGAACCATGAGATTGCCGGCTTCGATCCCTGGCCTCGCTCAGTGGGTTGAGGATCCGGCGTTGCTGTGGCTGTGGTGTAGGCTGGTGGCAACAGCTCCGATTAGACCCCTAGCCTGGGAACTTCCATATGCCGCATGTGTGGCCCTAAAAAGACAAAAGATAGAAAAAAAAAGAAAGAAAGGCTTGCATACATTTAAAACGCTATTTGTCCACTTAACATATTGTAAAGTTAGCTTTAACTTAGAAAATTGTATATGTTTGTTTTGCCACTGTAGGAATGGCTAACTGAAATGTTAAAGGTTCAAGGAGGGGGAAGGGGATGAGAAAAAAGAGGGACTAGTTTGAAATAGAATTCATTATTTCTTCTTTTGGAGAAGCTTTCTGGAACTGATACCTATATCTTTCTTTCTCCCCCCCCTCTTTTAGGGTTGGTGAAATTTCAGCCTTCCCTTTGGCCTTGGGATTCAGTGAGGAACAATTTGAGAAGTGCCCTGACAGAGATGTGTGTTCTCTATGATGTTCTCAGTATTGTTAGGGAGAAAAAATTTATGACTCTTGATCCTGTTTCTCAGGATGCACTTCCTCCAAAACAGGTATTCTAGGCTTTGATTGAGTAATGGTGCCATTTTATTAAGTTCCAGGACCATCTTTTAGGCTCTGTGCCTACTGTTTCCTTTTTCTTAAATGCAAACTTAAGTCCAGATGAAGATGTAAAGGCTGACGGTCATAAGCTTCCCAAAACCTCAGAATTAGTTTCCATCATATCATCAAAAAATTGTTGTGACATTTTTATGAAACTTTATTATTTTCACTTTTAGGTAGCCAGAAAACTTTTTTTTTCCTTAGGGCTGCACTGGCAGCACATGGTAGTTTCCAGACTAGGGGTTGAGTTGGAGCTGCAGCTGCCAGCCTCTGCCACAGCCGCATCAGATCCGAGCCATGTCTCGACCCATGCTGCAGCTTGCAGCTGATGCCAGATGCCCAACCCACTGATCGGGGCCAGGGATCGGACCTGTGTTCTCATGGATACTAATCAGGTTCATTACTGTCGAGCCACAATGGGAACTCCCCAGAAAAATTTTATTAAACTTGGCTTTTCAGAAGTATGTCTACATGACATAGTGATTATGGATATTTATGTATGTGTGTATATATAACACATAGATTTCGATTTCCCATCAGTTTTCAAATTATGGTGTTTGATCATAAGTTTGAGTGCCTTTAAAGGTACAAACGGGTGGGGTGGAGAGTGGTACACATAAGGAGGGGGAGGAATGGCCACACAAAGTGGGGGAGCCCAACCTATATTGGGCAGAATTGGTGCCATGATAAGTTGTGATTTACAGTCCACGGTGGTGTTTTGGTTTAACACGAGTCTTTGAGTTGACCAAAGAAATAGGTTAAGGTTTTCTTTTAAAAAAAAAAAAATTATTATTTGTACTTTCCCACCTTCTCCTTGCTTTTCTATAATTTTTAAATTTTCTCTTGCGTATTTTATTATTGAGAAAACGTATCATTTGGAAATCATTTTTAAATGATCTGTCTTGTCTCTGTGGAGGCACTGGTTCACTCCTCGGCCTGTTGCAGTGGGTTTAAAGGTCCAGTGTTGCTGCAGCTGTGGTATAGGTCGCAGCTGCAGCTCGGATCCAGCCCCTGGCCTGGGATCTTCCATATGCAGCGGGGGTGGCTGAAAAAGAAAAATGAATAAAATCATTTAAAAGTAATTCAGAGCTATACTTTTGGATTATTTTTGGTAGAATCCTCAGACGTTGCAGTTGATATCTAAAAAGAAGTCACTTGCTGGAGCAGCACAAATCCTACTGAAGGGGGCAGAAAGACTGACGAAATCAGTCACTGAAAACCAAGAAAATAAGCTTCAAAGAGACTTCAACTCTGAGCTTTTGAGGTTGAGGCAACACTGGAAACTTAGAAAAGTTGGAGATAAAATTCTTGGCGATCTGAGCTACAGAAGTGCAGGTATAGATAATTGTTCAAAACTCTGCTTCTTAACTGTAGTTGTCAAAGACTATAAAGAGTAGATTCTAATGTTACATATTCTTCTATAATAATACTGTTTCTCAGTTATGTTACATTCGGAAGTTTAAATCTCTGTGCACGTAAGCCCAAGAAAGCTAAAATTACTTTTATCATAGTGTTACATAAACATGTATAAATAGTTTATATTCAATTTGAAAACATTTTAGGTTCACTTAACAGAAAGTTCAGAGATAAGGTTTATGTGCTAACACACTCTGAACTATACTTGACACCTTAAGTTTGATCAGAGATAATGAAGTAGAAATAGACTCCTCAATTGGAGGCTTACCTGTGACCCTTAAAAACTGGGCATAAAAGGAGAAAAAGAACATTTCTATTCTTCCTTGTTCTATTACTCTCCTTTCAGTCTGCTATGCTTTTCACATTCTGTGTGAAGAAAGAGAATGGTGAAAACACTTCACCTTCCTTTTTCCATTCAGCCAAGGCTGCGGCAGTAACTCACTACTTTGTTGGCATATACTATAAATTTAATATCTTGAATTCACATCTTTTGGTATAAATTCCTGTTGAGCTATAATATATAATAGCAAGTTTCTCCAGGTAATTTCGGTTATATCTTGAAGCTGCCGAAATATATTCAGAGGAGCTATACACAGAAAGTTTATAAGATTCACAGCTCAATGGGGTAAGAACTTTGACTATCAAGGGATAAAAAAGTAAGGCACCCTGGCTGTGGTCATTAGGGTAACAATAGCAGCGTGATATTTTAAAAGGATTCATTTTCCAGAGCAGGCCATCATTATCCTAAAATTATAGGAAGGTAGGTTGAGGTGGTTAGGTCCAGTACTGGAGGACCTACGTGCCTCAGCATCGATGTGAATTTGGAAATTTTGAATTCTGAAGGTTATGTTCCATCACAAAGATATATTCAAGATGATGAAGACATTTTTACATTTTGATGATACGCTACAGAACGGCACTTTCTGGCTCTGGACATTGTTCTTCCCAACAAATAATTATGTGTAAGATCTTCTGCTAATTTCTCTCTATGGGACAGTCACCTATCTTATAAAAGGGTTTAATTACATTGTTTTTAATTGCAAGAATATCTTGAATATCTTCCCCTGTTATAAAAAAGCTGGTACATTTAGCTACCCATGCCTCAGTTAATTCAGCAGCCCAGAACAGCTGTCTCAGTTTCTTCGATACACACACAAAAAAATCACACGAAAGTCTAGGTTGAAAAGAGGGTGGTGTATACAACTCTCCTTTTGTCTATCTCTTGTTGAATTCAGAACCTTTCAATTGCAGCCTTATTACAGAGGCCCAGCTCCACAAGTATTTAATCTCCAAAATTAAATCTGTGGAATTATTTTCTAGAATTATATTTATTTTGTCAAAACTCCATTGGAATGAAACAGTTTGGATGGACTGTGGAGTTTGTATTATAATGATAGTGTGAGACTAAGGCCTGTTTTGGTTTGGTTTTTTTAGGTAAATAACTCTTTGTCCTGCTTCCTTCTTTTTGCTTACCATGCCTCTCCCTTCCTCTGAAACACATTTTCCGTGGGAACTCAACTTATGCTGCAGTGATGTGTATGTGAAAGAGCATTTATAGATACCCAATAATTGGTGTTAAACTAATGTGGTCACTGTTCTCAATTTTCCTGTTTTTAATAATCCATTAGGATCTCTGTTTCCCCATCATGGTACCTTTGAAGTAATAAAGAATACAGATATTGATCTGGATAAGAAGATACCCGAAGACTATTGTCCCCTTGATGTCCAGATTCCTAGTGATTTAGAGGGGTCTGCATATATCAAGGTATTTGTCAGGTTTTTTTTTCAAGTAATTTCTTGTTAATAGCCCAGTAGCTAATTTGCTAACATTTTTTGTATGTTACTATTATCACATAGGTTTCGATTCAAAAACAGGCTCCAGACATAGGTGATCTCGGCACAGTTAACCTCTTCAAACGACCTTTGCCTAAATCCAAACCAGGTATAGTTAGGTTCTGTCCTCTAACTTCTCGTTTTATCTGAGTTTACATTTACAAATAAACTGAAGACAAACAGGTAATTCAGAATAAGAGCAATTAGAAATATAATTATTTATAATTTATTAATAGTAGCTGTGCAATCTTTTTTAAAGATTGAACTAATTTACCAGTTTTCTCTGTGTAAAAGAAGTAAAAAGTTTTATATTTTGCAAAGGAAGTGCTGTAATATAGGGTTTCCTGAACTATTGTATGTATTCAGATCATCATTTAAGCTAGTTAATGCCTAATATAATTAGGTAATTAATATATACATATATCCTCTGTCTTTCAGGTTCCCCACATTGGCAGACAAAACTGGAAGCAGCACAAAATGTTCTCTTATGTAAAGAAATTTTTGCACAGCTCTCTCGGGAAGCTGTTCAAATTAAATCACAGATCCCTCACATTGTGGTGAAAAATCAGATTATCTCTCAGCCCTTTCCAAGTAAGAGCAGTCTGTCTACTCTTTGGAGATTTATAATTAAGACGCTACTCTTACTGTTCCTTCAGCTCACCCAAGATATTTGGTGAGTTGAAGGAACAGTAAGAGCAGAGAGGTAGTATGCAGTCCATAATAACTGCCAGTGAAGTGGCTTGCAACACAGGCTACACTGCTCTATTCTGTGTCCTCAGCAGTGTCATTCTTGAGCTTTAAACAGTATAAGTTAAAAATTTGCACTAGTGGATTTCCCTGATGGCTCAGCAGGTTAAGGATCTGGCTTTGCAACTGCCATGGCTTGGGTCACTGCCATTCTGTGGTCGGATCCCTGGCTGGGCTGCCCTGGGTGCAGTCAAAAACAAAAACAAAAAAATTTGCACTGGCAAGGCCGTTATTCAGCAACAGTTGCTTTGAGGTGTCTATGCTAACACCATTTCTGGAGGATTTTTCAGGGATCCTATCTTAACTGCTAAATGAGATCAATTAGAGAATGCTTAATTTTTAAAGTTTTTTTATTGAGGTATAGTCGTATAATACATGTTTCAGGTGTATAACACAGCCATAGTTTTTAAAATTTATATTCCATTTATGGTTATAAAGTGGCTGCAATCCCTCTGCTGTACGGTATATCCTTGTAACTTATTTATTTTATACTTAGTGGTTTGTACCTCCTAATCCATAGGAAGGTAGGCCCTACTTTGCCCCTCCTCACTTTCCTTTCTCTAGTTTTCCTCTCCACTAGCTTGTTCTTTATATCTTTGAGTCTTCCTTTTCTTTTCAAGGCCACACCTTCGGCATATGGAGGTTCCCAGGCTAGGGGTCAAATTGAATCGGAGCTGCAGCTGGGGCCGACACCACAGCCATGGCAACACCAGATCTGAGCCATATCTGTGACCTGTGCTGCAGCTTGTAGCAGCGTTGGATTCCTAACCCACTGATAGGCCAGGGATTGAACACACATCCTCATGGATACTAGTCAGGTTCTTAACCCGCTGAGCCCCAATAGGAGCACCTGAGTCTGTTTCTTTTTTGTTCACTGTTATTTTAGATTCCCCATATAAGTCAGATCATACAGAATTTGTCTTTCTCTGTCCGACTTACTTCACTTAGCATGATATGCTCCAAGTCCACCCATGTTGTTACAGATGGCAAAATTTTATTGTTTTTATGGCCGAGCAGTATTCCATTGTGTATATGCATGAATGTATGTATATATACATATATGTACCACTTTTCTTTATCCATTCATCTGGTTTTTTTTGGGGGGGGGGTTGTCTTTTTAGGGCCATAGTCACGGCATATGGAGGTTCCCAGGCTACGGGTTGAGTCAGAGCTGTAGCCACTGGCCTATGCCACAGCCACAGCAATGTGAGATCCAAGCCATGTTTACAACCTACACCACAGCTCATGGCAACACCCGATCCTTAACCCACTAAGCGAGGCCAGGGATCCAACCTGCATCCTCATGGATCCTAATCCAGTTCCTTAACCACTGAGCCATGATGAGAACTCCTCATTCATCTGTTGACGGACACTTAGCTTGCTTCTGTAACTTGTCTGTTGTAAATAACGCTGCTATGAACATTGGGGTAGATTTATCTTTTCGAATTAGTGTTTCTGTGTATAAAATGCTTAATTAAATGTCCATAATATTTCTAAATTTTGAATTTGAAGTTGAGAAGAAACAAATTCATAGCTTAAAAATGTATAGCTTCTGTTCACCTGTCTTTATTTTATTTTGTCTTTTTAGGGCTGCGCCCATGGCATATGGAGGTTCCCAATCTAGGGGTCTAATCAGAGCTATTGCTGCCAGCCTACGCCAGAGCCATAGCAACGCCAGATCTGAGCTGCGTCGGCGACCTACGCCACAGCTCACAGCAACGCCAGATCCTTAACCCACTGAGCGAGGCCAGAGATCGAACCCACAACCTCATGGTTCCTAGTCGGATTAGTTTCCTCAGCACCATGGCAGGAACTTCTGTTCACCTGAGTTTAGCCACATTCAAGCTCAGTAGCCACATGGTAGGTCAACAGAATTTGAATTGTTGAAATACACAGTAGTTTATTATATTCATAAGTCATCATTTTGGTGTAGAAATTTTTTAAATGAAGCCTCCTCTTCCAGTACAGACTATATCTTTTGAGGAGTTCCCATCCTGGTGCAGCAGAAACGACTCCGACTAGGAACCATGAGGTTTCGGGTTCGATCCCTGGCCTTGTTCAGTGGGTTAAGGATCCTGTGTTGCCGTGAGCTGTGGTGTAGGTCGCAGACGTGGCATCTCTTGTTGCTGTGGCGTAGGCTGGCAGCTGTAGCTCTGATTCGACCCCTAGCCCAGGAAACTCCGTATGCCGTGGGTGCAGCCCTAAAAAGACCAAAAAAAAAAAAAAGAATGTATCTTTGGAAAATAGGCTTTGATTATACTTTATGAAGACACTTTGTGCTTTTCCATATTTTAGGTTATTTATATCTGTTCTTCTTGTTTTTATAAATAGGCTTGCAGTTATCTATTTCTTTGTGCCATTCCTCAAATGATAAGAAATCCCAAAAATCTTCTACTGAGAAGCAAAGTCCAGAGGACCATCTTTATGTCCTAGAGCATAACTTGCATCTCCTGATTAGAGAGGTAATGAAATAAGTGTTTTTCCTTGTGTTGCGGTGAGCATATCAGGGCGGTGAATGTGCATACCCTCCTCTCGGCTGAGTCCTCGTTACTCACATAGCAATGACATTCGCTGTCTGTGCTGTGCAAGATCCTGGCCATAGGCTCAGGGAATATAGAGACCAGCAGAATACAGTTTCTCTACCCCAAGCATAGCTTCTAGTGGTAGAAATAGACCACAAGTTTACAGAGAGGGGTAGAGACGCATGCTAAAGGGTGCCTCTGAACAGGTGATCAGGGAAAACGTCTTGCTGGAGCCTGTGGACAGGAACCCTGAGTTGTTTCTGGGTATATTCTCCCTGCAGGTCATCTAGAATTGTGTTTCCAGAGTGTTTGTTCACAATTTACGCTAATTTGAAAAGAATCCCCTGAGATCTTGTAATAGGCGTGTATGTTCCACCTCCCCTGCCTCACCTCAAAGTCTGGTTCTGTTACTTGTGATGATGCAGTAGTCAGTATTTTTTAATGTTCCTCCAGTGGTTCTGTCATTGCCAGGCTTGGAAGCCTCTCATCTGGGCTACGGTGGGCTAACTGTCTACTGATTGCATGTGTTCTGTCCGTGAGGCTTAGCGAAGAGTATTTGGTTTTTGTACCTTAAAACTTTTAAAATAAAAACGGCAGCTTGAGAGGGACCCTTCTCTTTACAGACTCGCATTAAGCATGGCCTCGTAGATACTAACGTTTATCTCTGTGCCAAGACTGCCTTTTTATGTGGTTCAGGTCCATTGCTTTATGTTTCCAAAATGTGAGCCATGTTCTGATTGAATACTGTAATTACCATCCGGGTGTTGGCTGTTGACAACGGCTCTTCTTGTTACAGTTTCATAAACAGACCTTGAGCTCTATCATGATGCCTCATCCAGCAAGTGCACCTTTTGGCCACAAGAGAATGAGACTTTCGGGTCCTCAAGCTTTTGATAAAAATGAAATTAATTCAATACAGTCAAGTGAAGGGCTTCTGGAAAAAATAATTAAACAAGCAAAGCACATATTTCTGAGGAGTAGGTAAGGACAAACAAAGTGAGTCTTTTCTCCAGGGAGAGGGAGATGGCTGCTGTATAAGAGTTTATAGTCGTCGGGGAGTTCCCGTCGTGGCGCAGTGGTTAACGAATCCGACTAGGAAACGTGAGGTTGCGGGTTTGGTCCCTGCGCTTGCTCAGTGGGTTAACGATCTGGCATTGCTGTGAGCTGTGGTGTAGGTCGCAGATGCGGCTCGGATCCCGCGTTGCTGTGGCTCTGGCGTAGGCAAGTGGCTACAGCTCTGATTAGACCCTAGCCTGGGAACCTCCATATGCCGTGGGAGTGGCCCAAGAAATGGCAAAAAGACCAAAAAAAAAAAAAAGAGTTTATAGTCGTAGATGGCCCTGTCAAGTTTGGGGAAGACTTAGAGCCATTGCCCATGTAATGTAATATACTGCTTCTAACCTGGCATTAAAATTTTGAATGTACCATACAGCACCATACTGTCTTGACTAACCCATCCGTGAGATGCTTATTCCTGAACTAATTGAAGCTTTTTTTTTTTTTTTTCTTTTTTTGGACACCCCGCAGCATATGGAGTTCCCAGGCTAGGGGTCAGATCTGAGCCTTGGTTGCAGCCTAAGCTGCAACTGTGGCAACGCTATCCTTAACCCACTATTCCAGGCCGGGGATAGAACGTGTGTCCTTTTGCCACAATGACAACTCCACATTTAAACCCTTTTTAAGCTTTCCATGTTTTTGATTGTTGCACATTTTAGGACTTTGGAAGGCATTTTCCCATATGTTAACTTATTTAATCCTTAACTCTGGGGCAGATCATGTTAACCCATTTTTATTGATGAGAAGATTGAGATTTAGAAATGTACAACTTACTCAAGGTTCCACAACTTGGGTTAGCAAAATCAGGATTTATGGCCGGGTCTGTTTAATCCCAGAGCTCATTTTCTTTCTTCCATACACACTGTTTACAAAAGAACTTGGCATGACCGAACCTAAATAAGTGTCCCTTTTCCAAATACTGAAGGTGCACTTCTGTTTTATTTTTGTCGTTTGGTGAAGAGCTCTATTTTTACTTAATTCATAGTTGTACCTTAATGGTACTCAATAGGCCAGGGATCGAACCTGTGTCCTTGGCACTGCAAAAAAGCTGCCAATCCCATTGCACCACATCAGGAATGCCATGTGTATCTGTTTTTTTTAAATTACAAATCTGTTATCATAAAATTTTATATTTTGCCTTCAAAAATATTTTAATATAATGTCTTATTGTATGAATATTCCATGATTTCTTCTTAACAATTCTCATTGCTACTTTTTAATTATCAGTTTGTTGATAGATGTAATGCTGAAATGAATAGTCTTACATACATATTTACCTATTGTAGAAAGTTTTAAAGCACTGCCAGGGAAGCAAATCACAGAAAAAAAAAAAAAAAAGAATGTTAAAAATGGTAGTTCCCACTGTGGTCCATTGTGTTAAGGATCCAGCATTGTCTCTGGTGGCACAGGTTCAGTCCCCGGGGCCAGGAACTTCCATGTGCCATGGGTGCAGCCAAAAAAAATAAAAATAAGGAAGAGAAAGTTAGAAATGGACTGAAAGAAACCAGTACTAGAGCAAAAGGAGGATAAGAGAACAAACCCAGGCTTCTGATGTAAAAGCCCCTTGTCCTGGAGTTCCTGTCGTGGCGCAGTGGTTAACGAATCCGACTAGGAACCATGAGGTTGCGGGTTCAATCCCTGCCCTTGCTCAGTGGGTTAACGATCCGGCCTTGCCGTGAGCTGTGGTGTAGGTTGCAGACGCGGCTCGGATCCTGCGTTGCTGTGGCTCTGGCGTAGGCTGGTGGCTACAGCTCCGATTAGACCCCTAGCCTGGGAACCTCCATATGCCGTGGGAGCGGCCCAAGAAATAGCAAAAAGACAAAAAAAAAAAAAAAAGCCCCTTGTCCTCAGTGGCTGTTCTCATTTCCTCCTGGCTTTTCTTTCTCTTTCTGATGAAGTACCAGAGTCAGGAGAAACTGAGGAGCTCCAGTTGTTTGGTTAACTTAGTAATTTACGCTTGCGTTCTAGGCTGTTCGTTGGTGTATATAAAATATGAAGGAAAGATTTTTGGCTCTGGAGTTAGATTTCCAGGTTTTGTGCTCCAAACAGCTGTGTTATCTTGGGCAAGTTACTACACATTGCTAAACTGCTTTTTTTTTCTTTCTGAAAAATGGAGATAGTAGTGTCTAGAGGAATTCCCTTGCGGTGTAGCAGATTAAGGGTCCACCTTTGTCACTGCAGCCACTTGGATCACTGCCATGGGTTCGATCCCTGCCCTGGGAACTCCATGCTGTGGGCACGGCCAAAATAATAATAATAATAGTGGCTACTATTGTTGTTAGTGGGATGAAATGATAGAATTCACAAAAGCACTTATTACGGTATTTGATACCTAATTAGGATTTGATGAATCTTATTTATACTTACCATATTTGTCTTTCTTGAAGTATAGGTTTTATTTTTTTTTTATTACTCAGTGAGTTTATTACATTAATAGTTGTACAATGATCATCGTAATCCAGTTTTATAGGATTTCCATCCCACACCCCTAGCACATCCCTCCACCCCCCAAACTGTCTCCTTTGGAAACTGTAAGTTTTTCAAAGTCTGTGACTCAATATCTGCTCTGCAAAGAAGTTCACTGTGTCCTTTTTTTCCGAAACCTGAAGTAAAGGTTTTAATTGTTCAGTTAAGTCTCCAACTTCTCTTGAAAATAAGTATAGTTCCCTTATAGTAATGGGTCTCAGGTGTGAGTACCTCCCAGGTCATTTGTTACCAGGGATTAGGTATTGATGTTTATGAACAATTGATTTTTTTTTGTCTTTTTGCCTTTTCTAGGGCCGCTTCCCATGGCATATGGAGGTTCCCAAGCTAGGGGTCGAATCAGAGTTGTAGATGCTGGCCTCCGCCAGAGCCACAGCAATCTGGGATCCGACATGTCTGTGACCTACACCACAGCTCACGGCAATGCTGGATCCTTAACCCACTGAGCGAGGCCAGGGATTGAACCCACAACCTCATGGTTCCTAGTTGGATTCATTAACTACTACGCCACAACGGGAACTCCAACAATTGATGTTCTTTCTAGAGCTGAGGTTAGCACCCTTAGACCTATCCTTCCCACTTGTGTTCTGGTAAGATTTTCTGAGTGAGTGGCAAAACACAAATGGAGTGGCAAGGAAATCCACGTGGCACGAGAACGTGTCATGATGTGAAGCTGGGAACCAGCACATTGGAGCAGCATGAAGGAGGGTCTCAGAACTTCAGCTGACCTTTCTTTAAAGTCTTAGCTTTTCAAATGGTGGTGTTTTCCAAAAGGAGTTAATCTGGTTTTAAATATCCATAAAATTGATAAGTGATTTATCATATTGTTTTATATGGTGACTTTATAACAATTGTAACTCCTTTTCTTGAAAAGGGCTGCAGCAACCATTGACAGCTTAGCAAGTCGCATTGAGGATCCTCAGATACAGGCTCACTGGTCAAATATTAATGATGTGTATGAATCTAGTGTGAAAGTCTTAATCACATCACAAGGCTATGAACAAATATGCAAGTGAGTATCAAAGAGAAGTTGTTTACTATGTTAAGTTCCCTTTTAAGCATTGCTATTTGCTGAGTGATTATATCAAGATTTTGTTTTTATTTCCTAGAGTGGCATAACTTTCCAGGAAATCATATCAGCCATAGAGTGTTTTTAAGAATGAGAGGCAAGGGAGTTCCCATTGTGGCTCAGCAGTATTGAACCCGACTAGTATCCATGAGGATGCGGGTTTGATCCCTGGCCTCTCAGTGGGTTAAGGATCCAGCGTTGCTGTGGCTGTGGTGTAGGCTGGCAGCTGCAGTTCCAGTTTGACCCCTAGCTTGGGAACTTTCATATGCCATGGGTGCGGCCGTAAAAAAGGCAAAAAAAAAAAGAAAAAGGTAAGAATGTCTAAAATGGACTCTTAGGTAAATGTCACGTATTGAGCTATGGAAAAAATGGATCCCGCATTAAGCGGAAAGTTGCCGTGCTTCCTCAGAGTCCGTTCCGCTTCGGTTCCTGCCTAGAGGCAGTGGCCAGTCTGATGTATTTGAAGTGAGGAGGGCCGTGTATATTAGACCCTATACTTTCCACGGTGTGCTGAAAACAGCCTAAATTTGGTAGCTCTCTCCTGCCCTGAGGTTGTTCTTGTGTCGAATCCAGTTCATGGTTCTGCCCTTAACGACTTTTGTCCTCAGCATTCCTAGAAAGCCGTCTCCTTGATTTATATCCAGAAATCACACGTTAATATGTGGGTGGTTGCCACTGGTGAGCGGGCTGGTAAAGTGGTCAGAGGATACAGACTTCTGGTTATAATTAAGTTCTGGAGAAGTAATGTACAGCATGGTAACTATAGTTAACTAGTAGTCTCTACTTAAAAATTGCTCAAAGAGTAGATCTTGAAAGTTCTCATCACAGGATAATGCGTAGTGAAGTGAGATGATGTTAACTTGTGGTGATCGTTTTGCAGTATCTACAAATATCAGACCGTTGTATTATGTACCTTAAATGCATCCAATCACATTGTCAGTTATATTTCACTAAATCATGGGAGAACGGGGCAGAAGCAAGTTAATATAATTAGCCAAGGGCCATGCATGGCATTTTTGGCCTCCATTTTAGCCTCTTTTAAATTTAACAACTGGAAAGATGGATCTGAGTCCCCTTACCCAGATCCTTCTGAGAGAGCCACTAGCAAACATTTATCAGGGTTGGTGAGTACATTTTATTTTTCAGGCTTTAATTGCTTGATGTCAGGCAGATTTAACTAGCCACAGTGGTCTCTCCAGTGAGCAAAACATGCCTGGAAACAAAATCACAACCCTCAGGAGTAGGGGAATATCATTCATATATAATGCTGTATTTTATAGCATAGTAGATGAGTGTGATTAAAAGATAAAATACACAAGATAAAAGAGTATATATACTGTGCAAAGGAAATCAGCCTTGAAACTTCTAGGAAAAGATGTTGGAGTAGATCATGGTGTTTGCTTCCCTTTCTACCTAAAGAAATCATGAAATAATGGGGGGGCTTGGGGATGTGGTGGGAGAGGAAGTACTGAATAGATCACTATTGGTGGCAGCACACGCCACTGGCTGATGGGGTCATTGGCTTTCATCATACTATACTTTTGTGTTTAAAATCTTCTGTAATAAGGGAGTTCCTGTCGTGGCGCAGTGGTTAACGAATCCGACTAGGAACCATGAGGTTGTGGGTTCGGTCCCTGCCCCTGCTCAGTGGGTTAATGATCCGGCGTTGCCGTGAGCTGTGGTGTAGGTCGCAGATGCGGCTCGGATCCCGCGTTGCTGTGGCTCTGGCGTAGGCCGGTGGCTACAGCTCTGATTCGACCCCTAGCCTAGGAACCTCCATATGCCATGGGAGCGGCCCAAGAAATAGCAACAACAACAACAACAAAAAAGACAAAGAAAAAAAAAAAGACAATAAATAAATAAACAAAATCTTCTGTAATAAAAAGAGGAAAAGAAAAAATCGTTCAGCATTGAATTGTCTACATGTACAACTAAGACCAAGCAACTGTGAGATTATGGTTCTAGAATCCAGTGTAAACGTTTTATAACTTTAGTTAGTGATAATGCAGCCTTGATGGAGTCAGGATAGGAGGGAAAGTAGGAGGAAGTGGAGAATGCCCTTTTCCTCATATTCTCTTGCTGGTGGGGTCATCTTAATACTAGTAGAAGTTAAAAATAATTCTCTTTCTTAAAACTCTCCAACTTTATGGTGTTGATATTTTCGTTGGATGCCAGCAAAATAATTTGCATATGTGCAGGTATATCTGTAGGATAAAGTCCTGCAAGTGTGCATGCTGGGTCGAAAAATACACTTAAAAATTTGATTAATCTTGGAGTTCCCGTCGTGGCGCAGTGGTTAACAAATCCGACTAGGAACCATGAGGTTGCGGGTTCGCTCAGTGGGTTAAGGATCCGGCATTGCCATGAGCTGTGATGTAGGTCGCAGACGCTGCTCGGATCCCGCGTTGCTGTGGCTCTGGCGTAGGCTGGCAGCTACAGCTCCGATTAGACCCCTAGCCTGGGAACCTCCATATGCCTCGGGTGCAGCCCTAGAAAAGGCAAAAAGACCAAAAAAAAAAAAATTGATTAATGTTACCAGTTTGCTTTTCAAAGTGGGAGCCATGAGTTTGCCCCAACCAGTAGTGATCTGAATTCTTTTTCCTTCACATCTTTGTTTAAAAATGGAGAATTACAAAATTTGCTTACATTTGTAAGTCTTTTCCTTTAAGCCTTCTGAATTTTGTGTTTTTCTTGGAAAGAAATTCATAAACTTTAATTCATCAAAATTACAATTTTATATAGACAGTTGCCAAAAGGTTTTGTTCTTAAATATTCACTGTAGAACCAAGTTAAATAGAGGTAGTATCAGATGTGGAAAGATATAATGCTCTTTTTTTCTGCATTTGTTCGTCTAGATGATTTGATTCAGGGAGTTTTGTGTTTCTTTTACATGTCATATACTGAAAATTTATAAATTGGTTTGGAAGAGTTTTGTGACCTGCTTATATATTCATTGGCTATTTTATGAGTTTCTTTGACCTAAGACGAGTGACTAGAGTGTACATATTCTAATTTCTTTGCTGATTATTTCAGGAGAGGGTGAAGAGTTGACAAAATCCTTTCCTTTCTGTAAGAGAATTTGACTTTGGTTAACTCTAGCTCTAGTGCCCTGGTAACTGGATAAGGAAAGACGCCCTGTGTGTTACTAGGCAACACTGCTTATGGCGAAAATGATCCCAAGTTGGTAAAATAGATCTGAACTGGGAGAAATTATAATTCTTTGGTGGGGATGGCTTTGGATTTCCCTGAATGGTGTGACTTTGACACTGGGTATGGTTCTTGTAGGGACCCTGGAAACCATGCCTGCGGAGCTGTAACAGGAGTGGGTGGCTCCAGTGAGGATGAGGTTTCTAAGTCAGGGCAGGTCCCACACATTCTCAAGGTGGATCTCAGTTCATTGCAACAAAAGCTGTATTGACAGCTGCAGGGCCTGCTGTAGGAGAGGAGCAGATGCTGCTGGCTGGCTGGCACGCTGTGCTGGCTCCCCGTGCCTCCTGGGTAGCCCGGTGCTACTCCTGTGGTAGTTTGGTGGCAGTCTCACAGATTCATTGCAGCTAAGAAAACTCCCCTCGTGGGTGTTGGTGTAGGTTATCAAAACTGTTATATTCTTGTTCTTTGATGTTAGGGTGTAATGTTTTTGGCATTGTATAAGGTAATTTTGAACACTTCTGATTTTTGGTCTGTGTGTCTATAAAGGTCCATTCAGCTGCAGTTGAATATTGGAGTCGAGCAGATCCGAGTTGTCCACAGAGATGGAAGGGTCATTACACTGTCTCACCAGGAGCAGGAGCTGCAGGATTTCCTTCTGTCTCAGGTAATAACCGCAGGCCACAAGGCCCGAGCCCCTTCCTTTCACAACCGTTGAAACAACATAGTGGGTAAGAAGTAAAATTATTTTAAAAAGCCATTTTTTTTCCTGCTGTCTAGTTTCTAGGGCACATTTTCAAACCTATTGACTAATTGAAAATGTTGATAAACTATCCTAGATGTGTTTCTACTCTTAGTTTGTATTTAAGATGAAGGACCAGTTCTGAGACTATCAGAATTTTAAAATTTTCTCACACTAGCTGATTTACAGCCTCTTCAGGACCACGTGAAAGTGGAGCAGTATTAACCCAGGGAAACCAGAGCAAAGGAGATCAGCTACAAAACTCTGGTGTCCGTTCTCCATAATGATAAGGGGGATGCTTTACTCTTAAGCCCTAAGACAGAGATCCTCAGATTAAGGGGCAGGATGGAAAGTGCTGGGTTCCAGTACCAGCTCTGTGACACTGGGCAGATTTCTGGACTTTTCTTTGCTCATCTGTAAAGTAAGAACAGTATTTCTCCTGCCTTCTCCATGGAATTGTGATAATCCATTAAAATACTGAGTTATGGGAGAAGGGTAGGTTTTGAAATGCTAATGAATCTTTCATATAAAACACATATTTATATTTCACATAAAATTTAAAAAAACACACTCTTCATCCTAGAGGCAGTAATCTTGTATGTGGATGTGCATGTGTGGTGCCAGGTAAATACAATGCATTTGTGAGGCATGGCAGCTCTTGGTTGACTGCACCGAAGATGGCCTTGGTCAGCTTAAGCACACACACAGAAAACATGGAAAGGCTCCTGGATAGCTTCCAGAATTGATGAGCAGTCTGGAGAATAAGGCTTGCAGTAGGATCAGGATCAAAGGAAGCTAGATGGTGAGAACCACAGCCAGGGCCGTGGCACTACTCTTGCCATCCCAACACTACTGCCTTCATCGCTGGTGGCAGAGTGCATTCTTGCCTCTGTGTATCAGTCGGGGTCTTAACCAGAAATAGGTGGCACATTCAGGATCGTTTCAAGAGTGTTTGCTGGGGATCTAGTTACAAAAGCTGTTGGTGTAACCACATGGATCAGCCTCGCAGGACAGAGTGCGCTTGAGGGGGTAAATGGACGATAACTCTGCGCACGCTGCTACTCTTCTGCATGCAGAGACCCCGGTGGGCAGCTCTAGTTGGCCACGTTGGGTCACGTGCCTGTGCTCAAGCTGATAGTGGGCAGGAAAGCAGGTATCAGGCTATTTTAGCTCTGGAGCGGAAGGTGGGGTCCTGTCCCTTGCCCCAGTATGTCACACAGAGGAGAATTCCCCAAAGAGGAAATGGGCTTCCTGCACCAGGCAGTGAAAACCCCAACAAAGCTTTATAGTCGTGATGTCAAGTCACCGCAAAATAAATCCCCTTGCTGATTGTCAGTGAAGTGTCCTTGTTCATTCACAGATGTCACAGCATCAGGTGCACGCAGTTCAGCAGCTAGCCAAGGTCATGGGCTGGCAGGTCCTGAGCTTCAGTAATCACGTGGGACTTGGGCCCATAGAAAGCATTGGCAATGCCTCTGCCATCACAGTGGCCTCTCCGAGCGGTGACTATGCTATTTCAGGTACTTTCTGCTTCTCTGAATGTGAAGAGACCTTTGGGGCTTTAGCATTTAGCTTTAATAATTACAAATACTTAAGAATAATTTGTATATGCAGTAGGTGAGCTCATTTGGTAATTATGCGGAGCTTTTATCTAAGCAAAGCTATTATTCAGTGCAACAGGTATTTACTTCTCTAATAGTTATAAAAAATGTTTTGCTTGGCAGCACATTTTCCTAGGAGATTATCTGAAAAAGGCTATCAGAATTGTTACTCCTGCAGTTCAAAACTTTTTTTTTTTTTTTTGTCTTTTTAAGGCCGTACCTGCAGCACATGGAGGTTCCCAGGCTAGCGGTCAAATCAGAGGATCAAAACACACGATCCGAGCTGCATCTGCAGCCTACACCCGAGCTCACGGCAACACCAGATCCTTAACTCACTGTGCAAGGCCAGGGAGCGAACCTGCGTCCTCATGGATGCTAGTCAGATTCACTTCCCCAGAGCCACAATGCGAACTCCTCCTGCAGTTCAAAACTCTTAATGGATAAAACTTTTTAAAAATAGACTCTGCAAATAGGCAAGAATAACATCTGATCCTAATGATGATCAGTGGATGGAACAGAGGGATGTTTTATGAAACGCCTACTGTAGGTAGGGCACTTTGATAGGCAGGAATACATATTATCTTGGGGAAAGTTATACTTGAAGCACTTGGTTTTAGTGGGGTCTTTTCTAATACCTGCTCTAAATACTTGAAAGAGTGGCTAATTAGAAATCCTTCCCCACTGGATCACATCTTGTGAATCGGTACCCTTGATCATTGCTAGATCTTTATTGATATTCAATAAAGATCTAGCAATACCCTTTTCTTTTTTCCTGAGTAATGAAGCCTCATTAAAACCTGAAGTTCATATTCAGAATAATCTTTCCTCTATCCCTTCCTATCCTGATTTTGAGTACTTTTAAATAAGCGCTTTCAAGTTGGTGGACAAAGAAGGTTTTCGTATTTGTGGAAAATGAAGTTGTGTGGTCTTTGTATTTTCTAGCTTGGAAAATGAGTATGTTGATATTTTGGTTTTGCTCCACAGTTCGTAATGGCCCGGAAAGTGGCAGCAAGGTTATGGTTCAGTTTCCCCGTAACCAGTGTAAAGACCTTCCAAAAAGTGACGTTTTACAAGATAGCAAATGGAATCATCTTCGTGGGCCATTCAGAGAAGTTCAGTGGAATAAAATGGAAGGCCGAAACTTTGTTTATAAAATGGAACTGCTTATGTCTGCACTTAGCCCTTGTCTGCTGTGATTCTTTTTTCCAGACCATTTTCCAGATTTTTTTTTTCCATGAGAAGTTTCCAGAAACTTTGACTTGAGAAACTTTTGCCCTTCATCCCTAAGTGCAAGGAAGAGGAATCTTCCAAAGGAGTATTGTGTTTTAAGTGTAATAATTAGCACATGTTTACCTAGCATTTTGAAACCTTTCACTTTATAAGTGAGAAGTGCTTTGAAATGCAAAAATTTATGTACAGGTATGGGGTATATAATTAGGGAAAGATGTACTGTTTTTTATGCAGTTAACTTGAAATGTTACTAACTTATGGATTTGAGTTTGCTTTTGAAAATATTCCTTTGATGTTGACATTAAATAAAGCATATGGTTAAAAATCTGAGATCCTCTAGAACTCATAGCCTAAATGAATTGTGTCTTTAATTGACCCATCTCATTTCACCATTTGTTATGACCTAAGGAACGTTTAAACACTCTCGAGACCCAGCTTTCCTACAGGAATTCCCTCACATTGAGAGAAGCAGATCTTTCCCTGAAGTGCAACCGAAGGAGCCTGTCCGCAGCTGTTGACCAGAGCTGGCGAAGGGAGCTGTTGCGTTAGTTAGTGGATAAGGTACCGCTGCCTCTGACTGCCTTTGTTATGCATGCCTGGGTCTAGTACTTTGAGACAAAGTCCTTTGAGAATTTCTCTTAAGTACTGAAGGCTTAGAAGGCAAATTGTACCTTTAGTGTCTCCCCAGGCCCCTCCTTGGGCTTGTTTCCCCTTTAAATGGCCTCACTCTCCTTGCCGCTCCGGCCTTGCCCTGCCCCCGGCAGTCCCCAGCCTCTGCCAGCAACCCTGGATTGCTGCTTCCAGTGAAAGAGTTGGCCTGTCTTATTCGATTAGCTCTCTGCACTTTCCCAGGGAAAATACTAATGGAATATGTTTTGCAAAGAACAAGTAATAGGAACTTCCTGGAAATGGTGTCCCAGCCCTAAAACGTGTCTGAGGAACAAGTCTTAATAAGAGTTTTAGGTTTATGGGCCATTTGGTGCCATTATAATTTATGAATAATCTATGTAGTTCCCTTATGAGTAAGGCTTTCAAAATTTTTAAAATACACCCTTTTAATAATTGATAAGACTATGAAGTAACTTTCTAAAAGTCCTTTGTGTTTATCTACCATTTTTCTTTTAAAAGATAGGCGGAGCTTGTAAGCCATAAAATAGCATAACTCCTTTGTGTTTTTGTTTGCTTTTTTCCTCCTCTGATTAGGTATAGGATCTTTTTATCCATGGAAATTAAAAGACTGGTATGAATCCATAATTACTTTCAAAATTTCTAGTGCTGCCTAAGTTATGGTGGCCCAAAAGTTGCCTTAGCTAACGTTACTCAGCTCATCTGGATACTTCTACTCACATAAGGTGTCTTTCGTGAAGGCTCTCACTGCAGCACAGTGAATCTTAAACCTTCGTCAAAGGTCTTTTTTTTTTTTTTTATTTACATCCATTGAAGATGGACACTTTGGTAAAATACAGTAAAAATGAATTACTAGAAAAATTTTAAGAGATACTATTAAAAGCCCCATTTACGTTCAAACGGTGTTTGAGTGTTTTCTTTTGTTTCTGTGATGATCTTGCCGTGAGCCAGTAACAGGAGCGCACATAGAGATGTCACCACCCGCTCATTTACACTTCATCTGCGCAGACCTGGATAACCCAAGAGCGACGTGGTCTTCGTAGGCCTTCCTCTCCCTGTTATTTTAAATCACTGTTGAGAGAACAGTGACTTCCCACCTAAAGAACACTGGAAACTAAGATGTGGGGGAAATGGCAGCTCAGTTGTCGTGGCAGCAACTCACATGCCTTATGTTTATTTCCATTTTCCAGCTTAATGTTTCAACCTGAATTACCTGTGTGCTGTGGAATTTGGGAGAGAGGTCGGAGAAAACAAGTTAGGCCCTCACCAAGTATGTGAAGAGGTTGGCAGAAGAGCTATGTCTAAATGTTGGCTCTTCTACTGCTGAGCTGTGTCCGGTTGGCAGGGTTACCCTTTCAGAACCTGTTGCCATGTGTATAAAACAGGGACAAGAATGCCTCTGGGGTGGTTCAAAGGTTTCAAAATGGTTGGTAATGGATATTAAATTCTAAAGTGTTGTGCAAATAGAAGGCACTAAGCAACTGTTCTCTAAAAGTCAAGCCAGTTAGAAGTTGGGAAATTGGCTAGGACATCAGTTTTACTTTCATTAGAAGAAAGTGTGTAGAATGTCCTACATCAAGTTCACGTATGGTAAAGACAGTGCCTTTGTGGGTGGAATGTTGTTTTTGCCAGTTCATTTTTAAAGCCACGCTCTGCTTTCTCCATACCCTCTCAACATACTCTGCCTTTGTCTTTCATCTGTTCACTTACTTTCCTACTTCTGTTCTTCTTGATGCCTTCCAGACTTGGAGCTCAAGTCTCTGAATCTCACTTTAGGATGGGAACTGATAGGCAACTCACCACGGAGAAGCCTGTCTCTTCCAAACAACAAGCTCAGTGATGCACGTGCTGTTCAAAAACCAGTGATCAGGAGTTCCCTTCGTGGCTCAGCAGATAAGGAACCCGACTAGCATCCAGGAGTATGCGGGTTCAATCCCTGGCCTTGCTCAGTGGGTTAAGGATCCAGCGTTGCCTGGTGTAGGTTGCAGATGCAGCTCAGATCCCATGTTGCTGTGGTTGTGGTGTAGGCTGGTGGCTACAGCTCCAATTGTACCCCAAGCCTGGGAACCTCCATATGTCACGGGTGTGGCCCTAAAAAGACAAAGTCAGTGACCAGATCTTGGTCTTTGTTCTAAAGTTTGCTGTTTCCTACCTGCAAGTTCACGTCTAGGAATTTATCTTGTAGACATACTTCACAAAGACTGCTGTATAAGGATTATTGAGGAAGTCTATAAAAGTGAAAAATTGAGACCAAGCTAAACATCCTAAAGAATGACTTAAAGGGGAGTTCTGCTGTGGCTCAGCGGGTTAAGAATACGACTGGTATCCATGAGGATGTGGGTTTGATCCCTGGCCTTAATCAGTAGGTTAAGAATCCAGCGTGGCTGTGGCTCCGATTCAACCCCTAGCCTGAGAACCTCCATATGCTGCAGGTGTGGCCCTAAAAAGCAAAAAAAAACAAAAAACAAAAAAAAAACTAAACCTAAAATTGTGGTAGTCAAGGGGCCCCAGATACAGGCACCCATCTTCGCTTCTCTAAAAGTTCAGCTGAGGAGCTCCCATCGTGGCTCAGTGGTTAACGAATCCAACTAGAAACCATGAGGTTGCGGGTTCGATCCCTGGCCTTGCTCAGTGGGTTAAGGATCCGGCGTTGCTGTGAGCTGTGGTGTAGGTTGCAGACGAGGCTCGGATCCCGAGTTGCTGTGGCTCTGGCGTAGGCTGGTGGCTACAACTCCTATTCGACCCCTAGCCTGGGAACCTCCATGTGCCGCGGGAAGCGGCCCTAGAAAAGGCAAAAATAAAAGTTCAGCTGAGACAGCTGAGGAGTTTTTCTACTCCCAATATTCTGACTCTCCTCCCTTAGGTACCAGAAAATTTCCCATATTGTACTGTCTGTTTCTATATTTACTGGTTGATTGTGAGCTGCTGTAGAATAGACTGTTGGTCCTAAATCTTGGTAGATGACCAAAGTTCGAGATTGAAAAATAACACAATCTGAAAAACTTGCTGATAATTGAGCGAGTGTACCAAGGAGGTGATTCCACGGGTAGCATCTCCTCTTCCACCCAAATCTAGTCCTGGCTCCTCCTTTACAAGTAGTCCCAATCTGAGCCCCTTGGGACCCAAAGAAGCAGTGAGGGCTGTGATCTGTGTTGGGTGACAAGCCTAACGGAAATCATAATTTCCTCTCTAAAACTTCACTATGAGATTTCTTTGCCAGAGAGCATCATGATAGCAGAGTGATACTCCGATAATCTCATGATGACCAGGAACTCTAGTTGGTATTTATGTGTTGATGAATAAAACCAGGAAATGAATTATTTAATAAGTTCCCTTTGTGTAGTAATAAAAAAATCCTTTCAAATCATGAGGTACCTGAAGGAAAAATACTTTTTAGCATATTTAGGGCCAGAACTAGACTATTACATCAAAGGAATTTAAACTATCTGTGAGTGTACTTGATAACGTCAAACCTGAAGCTAAACCTTTAGATTTTATATTATCAATGCTCTTTCTCCCTCCCCTAAACTTTCAGCTTTTGAGAAACTTTACATAAAACCCACCAGTATGATAAAACATTCAAAATAACAACCCCATCAAAAAATGGGCAGAGAACCTAAACAGACATTTCTCCAAAGGAGACATACAGAAAACCAACAGGCACATGAAAAGATGCTCAGCACTAATTATTAGAGAAATAGACATCAAAACCATAGGAGGTACCGCCTTACATCAGTCAGGATGCCCACCATTGAGTCTACATACAACAAAGGCTAGAGAGGATGTGGAGAAAAGGGAACCCTCATCCACTGTTGACAGGAATGTAAATTGGTTCAGCCACTATGGAAAACAGTATGAGATTTCCTTAAAAAAAAAAACAAAAATTACTGTATGATCCAGCAATCCCACTCCTGGGTATATATCCAAAAAAGATGAAAATTCTAATTAGAAAAGATACATGCACCTCAGTGTTCATAACAGCACTATTTACGATAGCCAAGATAGGAAAGCAACATAGGAGTCCACCGACAAATGAATGGATGGAGAAGATACAGTATGCATATACATATATGATGGACTATTACTCAGCCATAAAAAAGAATGAGAGAATGCCATTTGCAGTAACATGGATGGACCTAGAGATTATCACATTAAGTAAGTCAGAGACAGACAAGTATCATATATATCACTTATTTGTGGAATCTAAGAGAATACAAATAAACTTATTTACAAAACAGAAATAGACTGACAGAGAAAACAATCTTGCAGTTGCCAAAGGGGAAAAGCAGGACTGGCGGGAGGAGTAAATTAGGAGTCTGGGATTAACAGATACACACTATTATATATAAAATAGATAAACAACAAGGACCTACTGTATAGCACAGGGGACTATATTCAATATCTTATAATAACCTATTGTGGAAAATGAAAAAATACACATGCGTATAACTGAGTCACTATGCTGTACCCTTGAAACACAAAGTTGTAAATCAACTACAATTAAAATTTTTTTAAATGTTATAAATATTGACTCAGAATTTCCTGCAAGAGGAAGAGATTCATAGGTGATAGAGTTGAACACGTTAATTAACAAGAGGAAGACATTTTGGTTGAAGGAACAAGTCTGAAGTGATAGATTACCCAGAATATTTTTTATATACCATTTGAAATAATTTTCAGTGAACAATTATAATATAGTCTGCTTTGTACAGGCAATAAGAAGAATGTTCAGGAACAGGTAGAGACGAGAAGTAATGCCCAAAAAACATTAAGGGAAAACAAGCAAGTTGTAGGGTGATGCGTATCACAGAATCCCATTTGCCTTTAAAAAAAAAAAAAAAAAAAGATTAAATACGTATTTTGGGAGGTCCCATTGTGGTGCAGAGGAAATGAATCAGACTGGTATCCAATACGGATGCAGGTTCGATCCCTGCCCTTGCTCAGTAGATCGGGGATCCAGCGTTGCCATGAGCTGTGGTGTAGGTCGAAGATTCGGCTCAGATTCCGAGTTGCTATGGCTGTGATGTAGGCCAGTAGCTGTAGCTCCAATATAACCCCTAGCTTGAGAACCTCCATATGCCACAGGTACGGCCTTAAAAATCGAAAAATAAAAAATATGTATTTTGTGGTACATGCTAGATAGGTATATTCATGTATGAGCCAGTCTAGAAAGATACACACCAAAGAAAACTATTGATAGGACTGAAGGGAGAATTTTTACTTTCTATGTAGACTTCAATGTCATTTTAATTTTAAAGAAGGATTAATCAGTAATTAAGCCAAAACACCCACCTAATTTTTAAAAGGCAGTGGAATTAGACTCTGCAACCATGTTCTCAAGGGTTGGAAAGCTGCCACGGGGGCCGGGTCTGACTGCGCGAGAGGCCCCCTGTGCTGGAGACACAGCATCACTTAGCAGACGCTGACCTTCGGACAGACACCATGTCAATAACCACAGGGTTATTTGCTTTGCGTTCCACAACCCAGAGGCGTCGGAGGCTCCCCTAGAAACTAGGCAGAAGAAACGTGTTGGATGTAAGAGGCGATGATCGAGAAAGGGCTTCCCTTCCCCCTGGTCTCCCCTCCCCTGGTGTCAAGGCGATTGCACCTGGGCCCTGGGGTGTCTCCCCATCGTGCGCGGCTCCCCGTGGTTCCATCTCCCAGCATCCTATTCTGCCACCTCTTCTCTGCCCTGTTAGAGGCACCCAGCCCTTCGGAACCGAATCCTCCCTCAGGGCTTGTCTCTGCATCCCCTCCCTGAACAAGATACCCTGATAACCTTCTTATCTCTCCCTGCCCAGGCTCCTCAGCTGTGTGTGGTAGGATTTCAAACTGGAGGAGCGTGAAGTCCCGTGGGGCGTTTGGCATCTCACTGGGGCTCCAGGGGACAGGGGTGCCCTGCTTCAGCAATCCTTGCACAGCCGGAACACCGTGAGATGAGAAAGAACAATATGTCCCCTTGGGGTTTCTTAGATCACAGTCCGAGAGGACACTCTGTTGACAAAGTGTGGCCGTTCTGTCTGGCATCTTGTGCGCTGTTGAACGAGGTCGTACAAACACCCCATCCTTGTTTCTGCCCTTTCCAGAAGCAGGAAGGATGCTATTGAATTAAAATACACATACTTCAAATCAGTCATCAAGAGTTCCCGTCGTAGCTCAATGGAAATGAATCCGACTAGTATCCATGAGGATGTGGGTTCAATCCCTGGCCTCGATCAGTGGGTTAAGGATCCAGCATTGCCGTGAGCTGTGGTGTAGGTTGCAGATGCGGCTCAGATCCTGCGTTGCTGTGGCTGTGGTGTAGGCTGGCAGCTGTAGCTCTGATTCGACCCCTAGCTGAGGAAACTCCATATGCCGCGGGTGCAGCCCTAAAAAGAAAAAAACAAAACAGTCTTCTGGTTGGAATCCAGGGGAGTTAAAATGCTGCTGATAAGTGTTGTTTTCCTGAACGGCTAAAGAATGCTTACATTAGAATCAATATGATTAATTCCACTGTCATTTAAAAACTCCGCCAGGCCCCTGGCTGTGGCTAAGGGCCTTGCTTCTGCACGTGGCTGATGGGAATCTCTCCCAGGGCCTCCTGCATCTCCGCAGGGACGGACTCGCACACAAAGGACCCAGGCTTGATTTTCACTTTTTATTTCAGCTTTTAAAACATTTTTTTTCACAGTTTGAAACATAATTGATAGTTTAACATTTATAACGGCTAAAGCTTATGATTTAGTATTTTCTTTTTTGGAAAATAGACAAATACCTCAGACTCAAGATCCAAGATCTTTCTGGAGTTCTCTTGTGGTGCAGTGGGTTAAGGCTCCAGCGTTGTCACTGCAGCAGCTCTGGTCGCTGCTGTGCTGTGGGTTCCATCCCTGGCCTGGGAACTTCCACATGCCTTGGGTACAGCCAAAAAAGAAAAAAAAAAAAAAAAATTTTCCACAGGAATATTCAAAATGAGGGGGGAGCTTCAAAAGTGCAAAATCAAGAAATGGAAAGCTGAGGAAGGAATTTCTGTCCTGGCACAGTGGAGATGAATCCAACTAGGAACCATGAGGTTTCGGGTTCGATCCCTGGCCTTGCTCAGTGGGTTAAGGATCCAGCGTTGCCGTGAGCTGTGGTGTACATCACAGAGGCAGCTTGGATCTGGCGTTGTTGTAGCTCTGGCGTGGATTAAGACCCCTAGCCTGGGAATCTCCATATGCCGTGAGTGCGGCCCTAAAAAGACAAAAAGACCAAAAAAAAAAGAGAGCGAGCGCTGAGGGAATAACCTTTCATGAAAATTTGGGGGGGGGGGGCAATTTAACTGCCATCTGGGCCTCTCCCTGGGTATTCGTCTCCATTTCTCCTTTTCTTATGAAGATGACCACCCCTGACTAATGAGCAGCTGAGAGGCAGAGTTCTAGAAGGCAGGTAAAGACAACAGAGATCCTAGCAGCTGCCCAGAGCCATCAGTTTCCCGCTGATGGGCTTAACTGGGTGAAAAAGGAGGAAGGAATCACCCAACTACTCTTGACCCCCTTTGCTTCTCTCTGGCCCCCCTCCCCCTGCTTCTTCGCGGCACTGGAGACCAGAACTCATCCTGCAGGGCACGGGCCTGGGAAAGGTGCAGGTGCGCGTGCTTACAGGTGTGCCCAGGAAGTGGCCTGAGGTGAGACCGTTCTGGGTGCAAGTGCCAGGGCTACACCAGTCACGTCGATCTGCCGCTCTCTCGCCTTTGGAGTCCACCAGGGCCTTTGGGGCTCTGCTTTCGATCACCGACAGCTCCAGGCTGAATACCCCAACCACCCCTTCCTGTAGCCCTGTGTTCACTACTTAGGGAAAAGCCTCACACTAACCTCTCCAGGCCACTTCTAGAAAAGACGTGGACATTAGGGACTTGAAGGGAGGCAGGAGAGAATGTTCTAGCTCTCCCTCACGCCTGCATGGGTGAATCTGCAGCTGAGGGCTGGGGACACAGCTACTCAGCTCAGCCTCCGCCAATAATCACTTTGGGACCTCTGATCGGTAGCTAAGAACGCTGGAGAGAGAAAAGCCAATGGAAAATCAATTCATGCCTGCTCTAGAGCTTGCCAAATGGAAGCTGGGATGGAGAAACCCAGGGAAACCTGGCCAATAACTTGAGAGAAGGGCCAAGACCGCCTGTGATCCAGGCCCCAGTTTCACCAGGAGCTCCAATACCCCAGGGCATTTTACCCATTTCCAGGACTCAGAAAGTACCGGGCTGATTGCTTTCTAGGCTCTTGAAGATTCCTCATGCTTTCCTTGAATTGCACAGAGGGCTCTGTGCCACTGTGGGCTTGACCCGCTGACGGTGAGGTAGGTTAGGCCGAGGGCTCCTCAGCCCAGCTGGGAGGGAGCAAGGCATGAGTCAGGGAGCGTGAGGGATGGAAGGGCACAGGTTCAAAGGCCACACCGACTGACTGGCCAGGTGTCCCACCCATGATGCAGACCCAGCCTTCGCACAGGTAGCGTCACCCAGCTTGTCAGGGGGCCACTGGGAAGCCAAACGCTGCCCACGGTGCAGATGAAGCAGGGTCCTCACACTGGCTTCGACCGGGGCCATTGAAGGGAACATGCGACTGATGCTGGAGGAGGAGAGGAAGACAAAGGTCATCTTCGCCCTCCCTTGCTCCTGACGCTGGTCCCTCCAGAACAAACTGAGCTCTTCTTGGCCCTAAAGCTCCAGGGCAGGCGGGGTGATCCTCTCCCTGCTCTGACAGGTGGTCTAAAGCCTCAGGCGCTCACGACAGCTCCCACAGCAGAAGGCTGGACGGAGGCACAGGCAGAGGGGCCCGGAGCACAGAGAGCTTGGGCCAGCGGTGGCTGGGCACAGATACGGAAATACCCTGGCCTCTGATCAAAGGCCAGATGCTGAGTGAGGAAGCAGCCAGGGCCTGCACTGGGCCACAGCTCGTGGGTCAACATGGCCCTGAAGCCACAGACGAGCAAAGCTCTGGCTCACAGCCTCCATTCTCCTCTTTGACCCCCTAGGCCACTAGAACTGACTCCGTCCCATCCAGAGACCTCGGCTCCAGGCCGTCAACCTTGTCAGCATCCAGCTGTCCCATCAGGAATGGGTGGCTGTGGCAACAGGAGGCTCCAGGGAGGACTGGCTGTGTTTGCTCCTTTCATTGGCAAATAAGGTTTTCCTCTTGAGGTAGGAAGGTAACTGGGCCCAGCCTTGGCTAACACTCCACGTCTTGCAGCTCAATCTCCTCAGTTGTGCTTTCTGCAAAGCAAACGACACACCCATCGGTTGCCAATCAGCCAAGAGTGGTTTTTCTTTTTTTTTTCCATCTTTTTTTTAGGCCTCCACCTGCAACATATGATGGAGGTTCCCAGACTAGGGGTCACAATGCCAGCCTACACCCCAGCCACAGCGATGCCAGATCCCAGGGGCATCTCTGACCTACACTGCCGCTCATGGCCATGCCAGGTCCTTAACCCACTGAGCAAGGCCAGGGATCAAAGCCGCATCCTCATGGATACTAGTCGGGTTCTTTACCCACTGAGCCACAACAGGAACTCCCCAAGGGTGGTTTCTTGGCGAGAACAAGATAACAGCGTCACTTCTGGACATACAAGCATGAAGTGATTATCACAAGGCCCAGGGGGTTACCTTTGAGCTTGTGTCTCCTCTTCCTCTGGAACTTATATGCACACTTATTACACACCCACATGAGGCTGATTAACACCGCGGCCACAGCAGTGAGCAAAGCAAGGAAGACGGCGACGAAGTGCAGGTCTTCATAGAGGATCTCTGCGGGGTGGCCGGAGGGGAGGGGCGGTAAGGTCTCTTTTAGTTCCAGGAAGTCGGCCTCCCTCTTCCCTCTCGGGGAGGGGGGGTGGAGGAAGCGGGGGTGTCTTACCCGACACGTGCAGCACGATGGTGCCAAACTGGCTGCTCCCCAGGCGCTCCGTCACCGTGATGACGTAGTAGCCGGAATCCCTCACGCCCACGCTGAAGAGCTGGATGGAGCCGTTGTCGAAGGTGCAGACTCTGTCCTTGTGGCTTTGGGAGATGTTGGCCTGAGTCCCCGGCCTCCACTCCACGATCTTCTGCACGCCCCAGGTGGACGTATACTTCCACTCGATGGTGGGGACGCCAGGGCAGGAGTACTCAACCGAGAGCAGGATGTCCTCTTCCACCGTGGCATTGATGGCCGACTGGGGAATGTACAGGGACACGCCCTGACCTGCAGGATGGAGAGTTCGACACGGGGTGATGTCTGTGGACTCACAGCGAGGTGAACTGTTAGAACGTATTGCGTGCTTGGCAAGTATGTTTTGAGTGCCCGCTACATCCAGGCTCTCCCCTAGGTTCTGATGCTGCTGCTCCAACAGTGCATGTTATGGGCTGCGTGGCTGTATTCGGGGATGGGGTCTCTACAGAAGCAGTTACGGTTAAATGAGGTCGCAAGGGTGGGGTCCTGCTCCAGCGGGACGTGTGTCTTTGTGAGACTCGCTCTCTCTTTTCCCCATGGGCGCGTATGGAGGAAGGGCGATGTGAGGTCACAGCAAGAAGGCAGCCGTCTACAAACCAGGAAAGCGGAGCTCTCCCTGGAAATCAAGCCCTGCCAGAACAATGATCTTGGACTTTCTAGCCTCTAAAGGGTGCAAAAATAAACTTCTGTTACTTAAGCCCCCCTGTCTGCAGTATTTTGTTATGGCAGCCCAAGCTAGAAGAGTGAACAGAACACAGGTTCCTATTTTCTGTGCCCTAGGGCTCCCGATGTATAGGGGAGCCATATGAGGGTTGAATAAGCACACGAAATCATTTTAGGTAACAAGTGCTTTAACAAAATAGGGCACAAGTGCCGGGTGGGGATGGAGGTGGTACCCAACGTTAGACAGGATGGTCAGAGAGGACCTCGCTGAGGCCAGGAACCGAGACCTGAGGGACAGGGAAGAAGAGGAGGCAGCCATCTGAAGGCATGCATTTCAGGCAGAGGGAACAACTTCAAAGACTGAGGTGTGATGAGCTGGTATGTTTGAGGGACCGAAAGAAGGCCAGGGAGCCAGGGAGCACGTTCAGGAGACAAGGCTGGAGAGCTTGGCAGGACCCGGGTGGTGACATGAGGGTTTTACTCAAGGGTGATGGGCCGCCATAGGGGGGCTGAGGAGAAGGTGACATTCTCTGTTAAGCCTGAGAAAGCCCTCTGCAGAGAAGAGCTGGGGGTGAGCGGGCCAGAGTGGCAGCAGGAAGAGCCGTCAGGTGGCTGTCACGTGGACTAGATGAGAGATGGAGACGGGGCCTCGCAGACAGTGAAAGGCGGGCGCTTTAGGATGTCTTTGCAAGCACAGAGGACAGGACAGGCTGACAACACGAGGGGGGTGGGCGAGGCTGAGAGGCCTCAGCAGAGATTTCTGCATGCGTGTGTAAAGGAAGAGTAGAGCCACTGGCTAAGATGATGGATGTCCTTATATATTAAGGGAGTAAGTACCACATGCAGGTCCTGTGCGAACTGCATTCCACCCGCCACGCTGGTCAAGTGTCACACAACCCACTGCACTTCCACCCAGGACGGACACATAAGAAACCTCAGTGTCGACGGGAATAACTCGCTGGTCCAAGTTCACCCTGCAAGGCTGAGAGTCACACAAGGGCTGCTGACTCCAAAGCTCACATGTTTAATCTCCATGCTCAAATCAAAGGTCAGTAGTTGGCAGTAGAGGGCAGAGGATGTGACACATCCGCCCCACCCCCGGTCCACAGCACACACAGAGGGACAGTCAGGCTGGAGACTGGAGAGTGAACAGAGCAGGACTCAAACTTGGAGACCACGGCTGGGTTTCCACCTCCACCCTGGTTTAGGCCCCTCACTGGGTGCCCCGTCTCCCCGGGGCCCCTCTGTGTGGCTCTAGGTAACCGTGCCTGTTACTTTTCCAGGCCTTTCTCCTTGCCCTCTCCCACCCCCGGCATATCCTATTAGCATCCCTCTCCTAAGGCGTGGCTAAATGGCTGGACATGATCCAATAAGTTCCAGGCAAAAAAACCCAGCAGGTACTAATGCCTTTCAAGATCTGTGCACTGTGGTACATGGACTGATGGGCTAACGGGGACCTGCCGTATAGCACAGAGAACTCTACCCAGTATTCTGGGATAAGCTATGTGGGAAAAGGATCTGCATGAAAATAGATATGTGTATGTGTATAACTCGGGCCCTTTTGGTACAGAATTATCACAACCTTGCAAATTAACTATACTTCAATAAAACTTAAAAAGTTAGATATCCCTGTTGTGACTCAGCAGTTACAAGTCCAACTAGGATCCATGACGATGCAGGTTTGATCCCTGGCCTCACTCAGTGGGCTAAGGATCCGGTGTTGCCGTGAGCTGTGGTGTAGGTTGCAGATGTGGCTCAGATCCTGCATTGCTGTGGCTGTGGTGTAGGCTGGCAGCTACAGCTCTGACTTAACACCTAGCCTGGGAACTTTCATATGCTGCAGATGTGGCCCTAAAAAAGGCAGAGATGAAAAGTTATGGCTGCTGGAGTTCCTGCTGTGGTGCCACAGGCTCAGCAGTATCTCTGCTGTGCCAGGATGCAGGTTCAATCCCTGGCCTGGCACAGGGAGTTAAAGGATCCAGTGTTGCCACAGCTGCAGTGGAGGTCAGAACTGCAGCTCAGATCTGATCCCTGGGAACTCCATATATTTCACAGGGTGACAAAACAAAACAAAACAAACAAAAAAAAGACTTATGGCTGCCAAGGAACAGAAAAATATTTCTCCCAACTCTATTTTTTTAAATGTTAAACTCACTGAAAGGTTGAAACTCACTGAAAGGTTGAAAGACAAGACCAATTAACTTGAATACACCCTCTCCTAAATTCACCAATTATTAACATTTTGCCACATTTGCGTTTTGTTTCTCTCTCTCAGGAAAAAAACAGAGGTTAAATTCCAGGTCAGCCCTTAGAGGGCAAGAATTATGGGTTTTCTTCGTCTCAGTGTCTCCCTGTACCCAGCCCAATTCCTGACACACAGTGAGTGATTGGTCAATGTATGTTGAATGAATAAGTGAATGACTAATAATTATAGCAGCAAGAAGGTGAGCTGTTCTAAAAGAAATGTTGCTGCTTGGGTGGTTTGAAAAATTAGGCAATCTAAAAGTTTATATACACGTAACAAAGAGAACTATAATTTTGCCAAGGCTTTATGAGCCTGTAACTTTGTTATACATTTGTTATATGTTTTATCATCCTTGCCTTTTATTTTTTAATAAAAGGAGTCAGGAGTCTGCCCATGTACCCAGGAAATGGCAAAGGTGGAGTTTGAATGCAGTTCTGTCCAATTCAAAAGCCATGGATGTTCTTTAATAACTTAGATGGGAAAAAGAATGGATACATGTATAACTGATTCACTTTGCTGTGCACCTGAAATGAACATTGTAAATCAACAAAGTCCAACAAAAATTTTTTTTAAAACAAGGTTTTTCCACTCGACTTGGTGACTCTCCATCTATCATCTAGGTTTCTGTTTTCTGGTTTCCCTGATCTCAAATATGAGCAGTTGGGATCGTGTTTACCGTAAGATTTGGAGAACCACATTTAAAACTGATGACAAATCTGGATTATCAGCTATGTGTATTATATGTACATCCTGTGATAACCATGCTGGTTAAGTTTACTGACAGACCAGCGCCCTGCGAGAGGACCAGCCCTTGTAATAGCCTTAGAGACCTTCATTCTGAGCCTTTCAATTACGCTGGCCCAAGCAAGAGCAAAACTGAAAAACAACAATAAAAGCCCAAGTTTCTCTGATGCTGACACAGCTGGAAACTGCCCAACTGGTCCTTGTTCATTTCAATATCTTTTGATCAGAAAAACCTCCTCTTAATCAAACTAACTAGGCATCTAACTAGGTTTTTGGAACAAAGAGTTCTTCTTCCTGACACACAGACTTAGGAATAAATTGAAAGATGGAAAATGAACAGTTCTAAGAGTTTAAAGGCAAACTGCTTGTCAGTTGTTAAAAAGTTGAATTAATGAGTAACTACCTCGGCATCTCAGGCTAAAATCATTCAGAGCAAGTCCAGAGGAACTTACTTACTGGTAGACCAACATTCAGACTTGGCTACTCAAATGTTCTTCTCAAGGAGGTTGGTTCAATAAATTAGATTTTACTTGTAAAATGGATGCCAGGCAGCCACAGGAATGAGTTTTGTATGGACAAGCATAGATGTATGACATGCTGTTCAGTTAAAAAATAAATTTAAAAAAACAATATATGATCTTACTTACATTTATGTAAATATGTGCTTTATATATATATACATACATGTATATATTTTTGGTAGAGAAAAATGTTGGAGTTCTCTTGTGACACAGTGGGTTAAGGACCGGGTGTTACAACTGCAGTGGCTTGGGTCACTGCCATGGCATGGGTTCAGCCCCCGGCCTGGGACTGTCCATATACTGAGGGCCTGGCTAAAAGAAAAAAAGAAAAATGTTGGAGTAATCTGTGCTATATTAACCGGGATTATCTATTAGAGATTAGATGGCAACAGAAATTTTCCAAGTTAAATTTTATATCATTTTGAATTTTTCACATTTAGTAAATTGATAATAAAAAATGTTTTAGGAGATCCCTAGTCGGATTCGTTTCCACTGAGCCACAACAGGAACTCCCTGGTAAGCAAAACTTAAAGTTTTAAAAGTTTACCTTGCTCTTCATCTTTACTTGAATTCTATGTGGAATGAAGAGAACTAATTCTACCTATTTCCCAGATAGATATAGATACCTCTTTTAAGGAAGAGGTCATGAACTAAAGACTTTAGCAGGGAACTTGAACCTGAGAGCTTCCTAAAAGCCTGATTTCTTGGAGCAGGTGAAACCCACCGGGAACTAATCAAGAGAAAGTACTAGGCAGGTGAAACTAGCTCCGGGGCAACGGGCTGGAATGCAATACTCTGAGCGCTTCCTTACTCCTTTTCTTACAAGTAAACTACAGAAGTGGTGCTTCGGTGCTTTTAAGAATGGATTATTGAAGAAGGATACATTTCCTGAAGTCACAATCAAGGTCAATACTGTTAAGACCACAATTTCGGTGGACAGGAACATCAGTTAATGGGGAGACAGGTACTGCCGGTCATGGAGGATACACCTTAATCAAGGCAAGTCAATTTGGAGCTCCTGTTGAGCTCACTGGTTTACGAACCCAACTAGTATTCATGAGGACACGGGTTCGATCCCTGGCCTTGCTTAGTGGGTTAAGGATCTGGTGTTGCCATGAGATGCGGTGTAGGTCGAAGACGTGGTTTGGATCTGGTGTTGCTGTGGCTGTGGTGTAGGCCAGCAGCTGTAGCTCCAATCTGACCTCTAGTCTGGGAACTTCCATAGGCCACAGGCTTGGCTCTAAAAAAGCACACACACACAAAAAGGACAACTCTTTTTCACCTCATCCGGAAAGCCACTCAACCAGCCAGTGTGATCATCAGGTGAGAACCAGGAAGCAAGCTTCATTGTCAAGCCTGTAAACAGCTAAACCAGAAGTCAGAAAGCCTAGTTCAGGACTCCTAGTTCAGAACCGGAGCAAGGCGATGGGGTGATGACTCGCATCACAAAAGGGCTACTCCAGGTGCAGTGGGGACACCAGATGTGGGAGGAGCCATATGGAGTCATCCTGGGACCTCCTAACTGTGGGGCCTAGAGATGGTGCCTTCACGGCCGAGAGCCTCACTTCCTCTCCCGTGGAACCAGGGCTGGAGAACCTCGGGAGGAGGGCTGGGAGGATGAGGTGACGTGAGACGTGCAAGGCCCAGCAGCGCTCCGCACTTGGTACCCATCCAGGAGCTGCAGCCCGCACTGCCCACCCTTCTCCCTCAGTGCGTCACCAGGTTTGCCCAGGGCTTCAGGTTGCCCAGGATTCGAGTGTTTCAGTACTAAAATCAGAACAGTCGTGGGCCAAACAGGACAGGTGGCCACCTCACCTGAGCCTCAAACGCTGAAGAGCAAAGAGAAGACTCTAAAAGAGACAATAGCTGATTTCTTAGGTGCACGAGGGGGCTCTGCTGGGGAACACAGAAGTAGCCAGCTCTGGGTAAAGAGAAAGCACCAAAGCCATCCTTCGCTTAACCCTCTGGCTCCCAAACACATCTCTCCTGGGCCAGCCATCTCACCGCACCCCCTTTTTAGTGGGGACCTCCCACCAGTGACTGAGCCCAGCCCACACCTGCCACACTCACTCAATCCCTCTGCAGCAGGGCGCACTGGCTCGTGGGTGCTGGCCTGGTGGAAAGTACATCATTCTCAAATTTTTTTGGCTGCACCCACATCATGTGTAAGTTCCCAGGCCAGGGATCAGAACCTGTACCACAGCAGTGACAACACCAGATCGTTAACTGCTAGGCCCCCAGGGAACTCTGCCATAATCCTCATCTTATTTATTTTTTTAAAAAATATCTATTCAGCATATCTGCCCCCCCCCCTTTTTTTTTTGGCTGTCCTGCAGCATATGGAGTTCCCAGGCCAGGCATCAGATCCAAGCCGCAGACATGACCTAAGCCATAGCTGTGGCAATGCCAGATCTTTAACCCACTGTGCCGGGGATCAAACCTGCGTCCCAGAGCTCCCAAGACACCTCCAATTCCATTGCACCACAGTGGGAACTCATTACCCCCATTTTAGAGAGAAGAAATGTCAAGTCACTGAGCTTAGGCAATTTGTTGTCACAGTAAGTGGCTGAGCAGAGATGGAAATCTGGGGTACTCTTCAACTCTCCTGGCAATAAGCCCTGATGTTTGCAGGAGCTGGGAAAGGGGAAGATACCCCTGGAGCTGAAGCTTGCAGAATTAGATTTTGAAAGGGAGGAAGGGCCATCCCAGCAGAGAGAACAGAGCCCACCTGGAGGGGCAGGGTGGAGCCTCCTGCTTGGGACCCGGTGAGGTAAGAAGCAGAGGTGGGATGGGCCACGGGGACTCTGTCACAAGCTGGGGATCACTGGAAGGAGTTATCTGCAAGCAGTGAGGACCCAGGATGATAGTCAAATAGAAGCATGGCATGACCTAAACTGGGCTTCAGGAAGGGCAACCTGGCAGCAGCATTCATGATCTTATCATCAGCACACCGAACCTGCGCTGCCCTGGGCGCATCATGTGCCCCTGTCCCATACACGTCTGGAGAACTCATGGCTGGAGCCCAAAGAGTTGGGAACAGCTCCAGGTGCCCAGAGCGGCCAGACTTGGGCCAGCCTCTGGCCTGGACTGCAGAGAAGGGGTGGGAGGCAGCAGGAAGCGCACACTGGGACTGCAAGACCTTTGCTGGCAGAACGCATTTCTCATTCATCTCAGAGGCACCAGTGCCCAATACAGGGTCTGGCACTTTGTAGCTCAAAATATACTCATCTGAAAAGACAATAAATAATAAGAATAAACAAACACGTGCGCCCTGCTTATTGAACTGCTACCCGTTTGGAGAGATCAGGAGAGTCGGTGGAGGATCTGTGCTGAGCTGAAGGGGCAGCAGGTCCGGCTGACAGAGGTGCTGGCAAGACCCTTTCCCAGCCCCAAGTCTGCCGAGAGGCAAATAGCTAGGAAGGCAAAGGGGCACGGTTTTCAGCTGCAACTAATGTAGCCCAGCCTCAACCTAACTCCTGCCATTCTCAAAACAAGTGAGCCTGGACTTTCAGAAACACAGCGTCATGAGGGGCCCACACGGCACCCCCAAATAATGGCTTTCAGGCTTAGATGTGGCTGACTGACACCTGCACACCATTTACAGGATACCCATCCCTCCAGCTGGCTCACTGGTAGTCCCGGCTCTTGGTGCCTCAGAGACCAAAGCCCAGCTCCTCCCCGAGGGAGCTCCTCCCGTCCCCCAATCTTGCTGTGTAATGGTTTTGGGACGTCATCCAGATGTCAGCCAAACCCAAACAACAAAATAGCATTGGTGGAAGAGTGGTGAGCATAGCTGCCTTCCAAACCCAAACAACATGGAGAGCTGCAGCTTTATTTCTTGTTTTAGGGCCACACCCGCAGCATATGGAGCTTCCCAGGCTAGCAGTTGAATCCAAGCTGCAGCGGCTGGCCTACGCCCTAGCCCCAGCAATGCAGGATCGGAGCAGCACCCGAGACCTACACTGCAGCTCACGGCAACTCCAGATCCTTAACCCACTGAGCAAGGCCAGGGATCAAACCCTCGTCCTCGTGGTTACTAGTCAGTTTTGATACCACTGAGCCACCATGGGAACTCCTAGCTGAAGGTTTAGATCAAGGCTGGCAAGCTACTCCCTTCATCAGGTTCCTATATTTATATTCCACAGAAAAATCACTCCACAACAGCAAGAGCCACCATTTCCTTTTTTTTCCGGCCTCACCCACAGCATATGGAAGTTCCTGGGCCAGGGAATCAAATCTGAGCCACAGCTGTAACCTATGCTAAGGTCACAGCTGCGGCAACCTGGATCCTTAACCCACGGCACCTGGCCAGGGATCGAAGCCACACCTCCACAGAGATAATGCCAGATCCTTAACCTGCTGCACCACAGGGGGAACTCCCACAAGCCACCATTTCTACTGGTAACACCTGTTAGGTACCAGCCATCATATACATTTTTCACAGCCCAATAAAACCAGGCTGGGAAAGTTGAATGACTTGGCTGCTCTCAGACTGGGAACAATGAGAAAGTTTGATAACATAATGTGGTCAAGAGGGTGCAGAAGTTACACACAATCATTACTGGGGAGATTAGAAGTGGGTGTAACCCGCCCGAAGGGCAATGTGGTAAAATCCATAGAAATATTAAACAGTGCCTACCTCTTGACCCAGAAATTCCACTTTTAGGAATTTATCCTACAAGCAATAAGGGCACATAGATGCAAAGACATACATGAACACATTGTCACTGAAGCACAGCACAGTCAAATGCAGTAGCAAAAGGCTAGAGACAACCTGAGTGTTCACTGGTGAGGGACCAGTACAGGAGAACAGCCCACAAAGAACACAGCTGAGACTTAGCACCGGAAGTCAGGGCAGGCCCCGTGGTTTAAGGGCTCCGTCTTCCAAGACTGCACCCTACTTCATTCACCGACCACAAGTCCAGGTCTCTTGTACTTCTGACCAACCAGCTAGAAATCAGGGGTCCCCAAGCCTCCCCTCTCCCACCGTCAGCTTTTATAATTTGCTAGAACAGCTCACAGAACTCAGGAAAGCCCTTGAGTCACTATTATCAGTCTATGATAAAGGCTACAACCCAGGAACAGCCCTCTGGAAGAGCTGCCACAGGAAAGGAGTGCGGGAAGGGGCACGGGGCTCCCAGACCCTCTCCAGGCACACCCCCTGGCACCTCCATGTGCTCACCAGCCCAGAAGCTCTCTGAACTCCTTCAGTTAGGGTTTTGGGGGGAGGGTCCATTACTTAGGCGTGATGGATGAAATCATTGGTCATTGGTGATTAGCTCAAACCCCAGCCCTTCCCCCTTCCCTGGAGGTCAGGCCCGAGGTTAAAAGCTCCAGCCCTCTAATCACACTGAGTGGTTCCTCTGCCAACGAGCCCTCATCTTCCAAGAGTCACCTCATTAGCAAACCAAAAACTACTTATCACTTAGGAGAATCCAAGGGTCTTAGAAGCTTATGTGTTAGGAACTGAGAACTAAGACCAAAATACCTAGGAACAGACCTACTTAAAGAGGTAGAAGACCTGTACTTGGAAAAGTGTAAGACACCAATGAAAGAAACTGAAGATGACACAGAATGATAGTGTTCATTGACTGGAAGGATTTAATTGTTAATTCTATGATACTACCCAAGGCAAGCTACAGATTCAGTGAAATCCCTATCAAAATACCATGGGCATTTTTCACAGAACAAGTAATTTTAAACTTTGTGTGGAACCACAAAAGACTCTGAATAGCCAAAACAATCTTGGGGAAGAACAGAACAGTAGGTATCACGCTCCCTGACTTCAGACTCTACTACAAAGCTACAGTAAACAAAAGAGTGTGATACTGGCACAAAAACAGACACATGGAGCAGAACAGAGAGCTCAGAAGTTCCCAGACCAGGTATTGAACCTGCACCACAGCAGTAATCAGAGCTACAGCAGTGATCAGCAGTGCATCTTTAACCCACTGAGCCACCCGAGAATTCCTTCACTTCTTTTGTCACCCAAAACAGCATGTTGCTCAGTGCTGGTAAAGACTTGAGAGATGGATTTGACAAGAAGCAAGAGTGTACCCCTGGGCTTTCCGATGGGGTGGCTTTAAGCCATAAGTAACTATTGAGCACTTGAAATTAGCTAGTCCAAATGAAGATGTGTCCTAAATGTAAAAGATTTAGTATGTTAAACAGAATGTAAAATATTTCAATAATTTTTTATTTTTTATTTTTTTATGGCATATGGAAGTTCCCAAGCTAGGGATTGAATTAGAGCTGTAGCTGCCGGCCTATACTACAGCCACAGCAACACTGGATCCTTAACCCTCTGAGCAAGGCCAGGGATCAAACCCGAGTCCTAATGGATACTAGTTGGGTTTGTTAACCACTGAGCCACGGTGGGAACTCCCTCAGTAATTTCTTATATTGATTACATGTTGAAAAAATAATTAGCTATATTGGGCTAAAACAAAATGTATTATTAAAATTGATTTTGCCTGTTTCTTTTTACTTTTTTAATGCAGTCACTAGATATAATTACATATACGGCTGGCATGCGTGGCCTGGCTTATATTTCTATTGGGTAGCATTGGTTGAGACCATCGCTCTTCCACTCTCTGGCAAAATATCATGTTCCCTTGAGGTTGTTCCACCCTCTCCCCTCTTCACCACTGTGAGTGCTCTGATCACCGCCATACACACACTTCCACCCCCACTCCCAGTCTTTCCTCTTCATTCTTTAAACGCATCAGCAACTCTACTGCAAGGCATGGCATCATCCTACCTCCCTCCAGCATCCCCACGGACACACCACCCAGCATCCTCATCTTCCAGAACATTCTCCCTCTACCTCAGCCTCCCACAGAACAGCCTGCTGTGACCCTTGTTCCTTCCCTTACTGTTCAGCACCTCCCACTGGCCTCCTTGGTCCTTCCGCCCCAACTCCTTCTACATTTCCCAACTCATCGTCACTTGGCCCCCTCTCCAGCCTGGGTTCCACGGCCCGCCGTGTTCCCTGTACTCTCTTTTTCTCTTTTCTTTTTAGAGTCACACCCACGGCATATGGAAGTTCCTGGGCCAGGGGTTGAATCAGAGCTGCAGCTGCCAGCCTACACCACAGCAACGCCAGATCCGAGCTGCATCTGCAAGCTACACCCCAGCTTCCACTTCACTCGAGAATCCGTCGTGTCCCTAATCTGCTGAGTCACGACGGGAATTCCGACTCACGCACTTTTGATGATTCCTTCAACTCCAGCGGCCTCTGTCCTTTCACCATATCCAGCTGGCAAACCCTCGCTCTGGATCAACAACTCTCCACTTCCTCTCTGCCCAGACCTGAGACCTGAGCAGTCAACAGGGCAGGAGAACGTCCCACGGCAGCCGCTTTCCAGAAAAACAGAGCGCACGGTTCCCGGGGCGCATTCACGAGCGCCCTCCATGCGGCCAATCTTACTTCGTTTTCGCATCATTATTGTCACCAGCTGCCTCCAGTCTCTCTGGACCTCCACATTCCTCCTCCTTCTCAGCAGACGACCTTGTCCTCCTGGGACACGGCTGAGCACCCTCTGCTGCTTGAAACAGCCTGTGACTTCTGGACCACCCCACGCACCAGGGCTTCTCAGCTCCTTCTCTGCCTGTAGAGGAGAAACACCGCCCTGCTCCCCAGGTGCCCAGAAGGCATATTTGCCTGTGGGGACAGAAGGGGGCAAGAAGCCAGCTAGGGAAGCCCCGGGAGGGCCACCCCCACTCACCTAGAGGAACCTAAACACTCAGGCTCTGTTTTGGCTGCGCCACGCCCTAGCTGGGCAACCGAGCAAATGCCCTCACCTCTCTGAACCACCAGGTCCTCGTTTGTAATTAAGGATCATCCAGGGTTGACGGTCAGTGATTCAATTAAAAAAACCAAAAAAACATGTGGGTGAGAGGGCTCGATAGCCAGGAACAATTCCGAGGAGCCTGGGCGCTCCCTTCCCTGATTCAATCCAGGCTCCTCCCACTCCACGAGTAATTTGGGAAGGGAAGCGAACGAAGGGGACTGACCTCTATGGAGCTTCGACTCGAAGTCACACTTCCACACCCGAGTCCATAATTAACTTCTTTGGTGTGGACCAGCTCCACCCACTCTCTTCTCAGAGCCCAGCAGAGAGGGCTCTGCAAAGCCACCTCCCCAGTCACAGCTGATTGGACCAAGGTGGACCACGTGATCTATTCTAGTTCCTGTCAATCTTTGATTGAACTTTAGACCAGGTGGGGAATCCTTTAAAAATCCTACCCCCTGGAGTTCCTGTGTGGTTCAGCAGGTTATGAACCCGACTGGTATCCATGAGGATTCGGGTTCCATCCCTGGCCTCACTCAGTGGGTTAAGGGTCTGGCGTTGCTTTGATCTGTGGTATAGGTTGCAGACGTGGCTTGGATCTGGCATTGCTGTGGCTGTGGTGTAGGCTCTGATTAGATCCCTAGAAAATTTCCATATGCTGCAGGTGTGGCCCTAAAAAAAACCAACAAACCCTCCCCCCAAAACCCCCTACCTTTGACTGAGTTCAGAATCAAGGCAACTGATTTTTAAAAGTCCCAACATGATTTCAGTGTGCAGCCAAGACTGAAAAACCACTGAGTGAATCCACACTAAGGGGTTTGTAGCTGCAGCTCACACCCCCTTCCTGGGGGCATTTATAAAGCCTCAAGCCCAAGGAATGAAGAGCCAATGTATGAAGAGAAATGTTGAGGCCCCTGTGACAACTCTGTTGTGAGGTATTTGAGAGAAATTTACTCTTTCTGGCATCCCTCAGATTTCATTTTATCTGGTCCTATTTCTAGAGATGCTTTGTGGTTAGGAAGGAAGAACAGGTGCCCTAAGTGATTCCCTTTGCCGCCTCCACCCTCTGCAATGCTGTAAGGCAACGGTTCGCAACATTAAGTTTCAACAGAATCACATGGAGAGCTTGTTAAAACAATTGTTGGGGAAGTTGTCTTGTGCTGCAGTGGGTTAAGGAGCCGGCAGTGTCACTGCAGTGGTTTGGGTTGCTGCTGTGGCCCGGGTTCAATCCCTGGCCTGGGAACTTCCATATGCTATGGATGTGGCAAAAAACAGAAAAACAAGCAATGGCTGGGCCCCAGTCTCTCATTTAGTAGGTCTAGGGTGAAGCCCCAGATTTGGCGTCACTATCAAATTCCTAGGTGATGCTAGGAAATCACTTTTAGAACTTTGGAAAAAGGGGGCACTGAGGATGCTCCTAGGATCTCTGCAGACCGGCCCCTCCTCTCCCTCCCCAGCACTGTTAATACCACTTCTTCCAGGCAGGGGACCAGCCTCTGCTTTAGAACTTTTCATCTTGGAGAAAGGAAGGGGGGACACCCAGTCATTGCCAGAACCAGGACCACAGGATTCTGGAGAACAGAATTGGGGGAGTGTGTATATAATGATTGTACTCGTGGACCTGGAATCAGACAGACTTGTGCTCAACGTTTGGGTCTGCCAGTAACAGCTGTGTGATCTGGCATAAGTTAGTTTCTTTCAGTCTCAGTTACTGCACTAAAGAAATAAGTACATTATCATAGGGCTGTGCCCACCTCCTATGGCTGAATGAAGTTTATGTGAGGCAGTAGATGTAAGGAGCTTATCACCATTTCTAATACTTGGTGACCATTCAGTAATTATTAGCTATCATTAATGAGAATTCTTTGAAGGTGTACCAAGCTGCTTATTGAGGTAGTGAGCTCCCCATCCCCAGGGCTGTGTAAGCAGAAGCTGGAGTGTGTAAGCAGTACCAGGGATTGAAGCCATAGAGCTGAGACTGGGAGCTGGAGTGTTTCGTGGAGGAGGCTGGTTCTTCCAGCCCAAATCACATAAGAGGAGAACTGGAATCAGCTTTTCTAAATCTGTGATGCCCCTTGTGGAAGTTTGGCAAGAGACTTGGCAAGTTAAAGTTCCTTTCTGTGGAATTTCTTCTGGAATCTTTTTTTTTTTTTTTTTTGCTTTTTAGTGCTGCACCTGTGGCATATGGAGGTTCCCAGACTAGGGGTAGAATCAGAACTGCAGCTGGCCAGCCTACACCACAGCCACACCAACACTGGACCCTTAACCCACTGAGCAAGGCCAGGGATTGAACCTACATCCTCATGGATGCTAGTCATATTCATTAACCGCTGAGCCACGACAGGCTCTCCTGGAATCTTTTCAACCGCACCTTCTCCATCCCTGCTCCACAGATAGGAGGATGCTTCCTGGTGACCGACAGAAGCAACACACATTCTCTTAGGAAGGATGCAACTTCAGTCCAGACCAACAGAGATCGCAGCAAAGCTACTGATTTGGAACATGCATCTTGAGTTCAGAAATATCAAAATATTGAAAGAAGAAAAACTCTTACAGCAGATGAAATACATAGGTGTCCTTGAGTCCTGGGGACAATGGAGAAAGGAGGGCCTTCTGACCGCAGCCCCTTCCCGGGCCAGCAGGGAGTATATCCAGGACTCCCCTGGAGACCACGGATGAAGAAATTTGGGTGACTTTCCAGTTGATGCTGCCCCTCCCTCAATAGCTTCCATGTGATCCTCCGGGCATATTTGAGCACCGCCCCCATGAGGGGCAGGTGTGTGTGCAGGAGCACCTGCCAGCCTGGAGGGGGCCCCGCACCTTGCTCCTCCTACACAACGTGTGTATCACTCACTAGCACCGCACTGGCAGCCTGTATTAAGGCTCCGCTCTCGCCTGAGGGGCAGCGAAAAGCAGAAAGCTTACCTGTTCATCCTCAGGGGGCTAGCGAAGGAAAAAGAAGCCTATGTCGAGGATGACAGATGGATGGCAGTTGAGAGCAATGAGCAAGATCCTTGCTAGCAACATGGACAGTGCTGAAAAAACTGCTGTAAAAACTGAGCTGCTGCTGCTGCTGCTAACACGACAGAGTGATTGCTTTTTTTTTTGGGCTGCCCTCACAGCATATGGAAGTTCCTGGGCCATGGATCAAATCCGAGCCGCAGCTGTGACCTATGCCACAGCTGTGGCAATGCACCATCCTTAACCCACTGCTCCAGGCCAGGGAGCAAACCTGCACCTCAGCAGCAACCTAAGCTGCTGCAGAGACAATGCCGGATCCTTAACCTGTTGCACCATAGTAGGAACTCCATGATAGCATTTATTATTATTATTATTATTATTATTATTATTATTATTGCTTTTCAGGGCTGCATCTGTGGCATATGGAGGTTCCCAGGCTAGGGGTCTAATCAGAGCTACAGCTGCCAGCCTACGCCAGAGCCACAGCAACAACAGATCTGAGCCGTGTCTGTGACATATACCACAGCTCACAGCAGTGCCAGATCCTTAACCTACTGAGCAAGGCCAGGGATTGAACCCACAACCTCATGGTTCCCAGTCAGATTCAGTTCCGCTGAGCCACGATGGGAACTCCATCCATGATAGCATTTTTTTTTAAAAAAAGCACACCCAAGCACCACTTTTTTTGGTGGGGACATTTATATGTCAGCCAGACCATTGTCTATCATCTGAGAGGACAGTGCAGAGGGAGACCACGCTGCATTTGTCTGTTTCATGGGGGGCCAGTGAGAGCCCGATGCACTGTAAGTGCTTGGTAACCATGTGCCATGTGGATGGCTATGCAGGTGACCAGTGGGGCCTTGCCCTGGAGTGATGGATCCTGGCATCTCCCCAGGGTCTCCAGGGGATTCTGTCTACGCAGGCTCTCCCACCCCTCCCCATCCATGTTCCAGCCAGCCAAGCCCAGAACCCACAGCTCCATCTGGTTGCAGCTGCTCTGGCCTGCCTTCTCCCTCCCCAGACCCAGGCTAAGGCTCAGCCCCCAGGAGGCTCCTTTGTTCTCCTGGGCACAGGGGATGGGGGGGCACTGGGCCATGAGTGACTCCACCAGGCCAGCTCCTCCATCCCTGGTCCCATCCTGGTAAAGTGGTGGTGTTAAAGGGCACTTTGGGTATTCACATGTGCATGTGCACACGTGTGTGTGTGTGTGTGTATGTGTGTGTGAGCGCTAGGGGAACAGGATGCTTTTTAGAAGTTGGGGTTGGGACACAGGAAGCAAGCTGACCTGGCCCCAAATAATTAATTAATGTTTCTTGCTTTGGATCATCTGCTTCCAAATGAGAGGGAGCACAGAGACTCAGAAGCCTGGTGGCCAACTTCCCATGTTGAGAGCTAAGAAAGGAAATGAACTTGGGTCCTAGAATGTTGCTCCATCTTGGCCAGCTGCAGGAGGCCGCCAGCTTTTTGAGGGGACAGGCCTTTATGTCCCTGTCTTAGTTTGAGCTGTTATAACAAAATACCAGCAACTGGGGGGCCTAAACCACAGACATTTACTTCTCATCTTTGTGAAGGCTGAGAAGTCCAAGATTAAGGTGCCAACAGACTCAGTTCTCCGTGAGGGCCCCCTTCCTGGCTTGCAGACGGCCACCTTCCTGCTGTATCATCGCCTGGTAGAGAGAGGGCGCTCTGGCCTCTTCCCCTTCTTATACGGACACTAATCCTATCATGGAAGTCCCATCCCCATTTACACTTAATTGCCTCTCAAAGGCACCACCTCCAAACACCATTATATCAGGAATAAGGGCTTCATCAGATGGATTTCTGGGGGACATGAACATTCAGTCCATGACATTTTACTCCCAGACTCCCCAAATTCTTGCAATGAATTCTTGCATGCAAAATGCATTCATTCCATCCCAATAGCTCCAAAAGTCTTGTTTCAGCTTCACCTCTCAAGTCTAAAGTCTCATCTAAATGCCATCTACATCAGATGTGGGTGAGTCTACGGCCATACCACCCTGAACACACCCTATGTCATGGAAATCAGATATGGGTGAGACTTGAGGTACGATTCATCTTAAAAGAAAATTACCCTCCAACGGTTAACCAGAGAAACCAGATAAGCTGTGTGCTTCGGAAATGCAGGGGTGAGACAAGCATGGGATAGACATTCCCATTCCAAAAAGAAGAAATCAGAAGGAAGAAAGGAGTGACAGGTCCCATGTGAGTCCCAAACCTAGTAAGGTAAATGCCATTAGGGTTTTTTTGTTTGTTTTTTAGGGCTGCACTTGCAGCATATGGAAGTTCCCAGGCTAGGGGTCAAATTGGAGCAGCAGGGGCTGGCCTATGCCACAGCCACGGCAACGTAGGATCCCAACCGCATCTGTGAATTATACCACAGCTCATGGCAATGTTGGATTCTTAACCCACTGAGCGAGGCCAGGGATCAAACCAGCATTCTCATGGATACTAGTCAGGTCCTTAACCCATCAAGCCATGATGGGAACTCTCCCCATTAGCTCTTTTTTTTTTTTTTGTCTTTTTTTGCTATTTCTTTGGGCCGCTGTCGCGGCATATGGAGGTTCCCAGGCTAGGGGTCCAATCAGAGCTGTAGCCGCCGGCCTATGCCAGAGCCACAGCAACGCGGGATCCGAGCCGCGTCTGCAACCTACACCACAGCTCACAGCAACGCCGGATCGTTAACCCACTGAGCAAGGGCAGGGACCGAACCCGCAACCTCATGGTTCCTAGTCGGATTCGTTAACCACTGCGCCACGACGGGAACTCCCCCCCATTAGCTCTTAAGGCTCAAAAATTATCCTCTTTGGTTTGATGCTCTGCCTTCAAGACCCCCTGGGGTGGTGTTCTTGCCGTCAGGATCCACGGAGGCAGCAGAGCAGTGCTCCCCATCCCTGTAGCTCTACTGGGCGTTTCTGTGCCTCCCAGAGGCTGTGCTGGGCAGCCCTGCCCCAGAGGCCCTGTGTGGCCCCCATCTTGCCTGCTGAAACCCAGGCAGTGCCCCCTCCCTCGCCCATTTGAAAGAGGAGGCAGCTTTGAGCATCAGTGAATTGCCTTCGGAGTCATTCTTTTCCTGTCTTGAAGAACAGCGGACCCAGCTGAACAGCGATATGGTCAACGCGGCAGGACCTGTCAGATCAGACAGGCTTCCCTCATTTCATTCTGTCTTCACCCCCTTCACTTAAACTGGCAGTTGTTTCTGCCAGGGTGGCTGATTAGGCCCGTGGTTCACACCCAGACTAATCTTATCAACTGTTTGTTGGCCACAATCTATGTGTTCTCTCTTTTTTTGCAACATAGGCTGAGCATGTTCTGCATCTTTAAGCTCTGGTTCCTTTTTGCTTAAGAACTCCTTCTCAAATTATTTCTCTCTTCTTGCATTTTCATGCTAAGCAGGGCAAGAAGCATCAAGCTGCTTCATCAACACTTTGCTTAAAAAATCTCCGCAGCTAAATATCTAATTTCATCACTGCCGAGTTCTACAGAATACTGGAACTTGAACACAGTTCAGCCAAGTTCTTTGCCACTTATTTTTTAAAGAGATGACCTTTTCTCTATCGTCCAGTAATGCTTCCTCATGTCCATCTGAAACCTCGCCGGAAAGGCCCTTAGAGGCCGTAGTTCTAGCACGTACCTCAAGACTGCTCCGGCTTCTACCATAACCCAGCTCCAAAGCTGCTTCCACATTTTTAAGGTACTTGTTACGGCAGCACTTCACTACTCAGTGCCAATTTCTGTCTTAGTCAGCTTGGGTTGCTCTAACAAAATACCGTTGACTGGGTGGCTGAAACAATATAGTTTTGCAAGCTGGGACATCCAAGATCAAGGTGCTGGCAGATTTGGAAGGGCCTCTTCCCAGCTTACAGGCAGCTGTCAATTTGCTGTGTCCTCGCAGGGCAGAAAGAGAGCGAGGGGGATCCCTGGAATCTCTTCCTCTTCTTATGAGGACATGACTCCCATCATGGTGGCCCCACCATCATGACCTCCTCTGAACCTAATTGCCTCCTAAAGGCCCTACTTCCAAAAACCATGGCATTAGGGGTTAGGGCTTCAACATATGAATTCGGGGAGAGACACAAACATTCAGTCCAAAACAATCCCATTTATAGAGAAAAGCCTTTAAAGGCAGGCTGTTTGTGCCTCTGTGTTTCGTGCAGACTCCAGTGTAAACAAGGAGTGTCTGACTCTCCAGGTGGGAGCTGTGGACAGAGGCAGAAGAGGCAGAGAATGGAGGGGGCTGGTGTGAGGGAGGAGGCCCCTACATCGTCAGGGCTGGCCCTGAAGCCCAGGGCAGGTGCACACCCGCTCACTCCCCTCTAAGGGGTAGACTCTGGCTGGCGATGAGCAAGCACTAGGGACCTGCCTTCCTGGAGTTTACAGCTCTGCAGGAATCAGTATTCAGCGGAGAACTGCAAAACTTTGACCCTTCCTCCCGGTTTTGCATGAGCTTCCTTTTTACCTAGGAGGCTCTGAGTTCCCTCTGTCCCATTCCCCTGGCTGCTCCTGCCCTTTATGTCCCTGGGTAGGTGCAGCTCCTTTTGGGAGGCTTGCCCTGGTTCTTCAAGTCTGGGTTCTGAGCCTCTAGAGCTTCCAGAACCTGGGCACCTCCTGCCTCTTAGGATGCACCACTCCAAGCTAGCACTCTAGTTTGGCAAGTCTGTGAACCATGGCACCCCCATGGCCTGCTTCCTGGAGGCAGAGGGTGCCTTGAACGAGTGAGTGAATAAATGAATTACACTCTGTGGTGAATGGCTAGTCCTCGAATGCAGGGAGAGCTGTACAGATGCTGCTTAAGAATGGTGACTGGAAACACATGTTGGAGGGTTCAGAAACAATAGAAAAAATCACTGCAACACCAAACATGGACAAACCAGCTCTTTCCTGCTCCATGGACAGCCAGAGGCATATGCCCTGCCCTAGTCTTTCTGGGTTTCTGAGATCTGCAGCCTCCAACGCTGGGCTCTAGCCAGGGAGGTGCAAAGATCCTGCGTGTTAGATTGCCCACGTTTAAATCCCACCTCCATCCCCCACTAGTTGGTGAGGCTGTGCCTCGGTGTCCTCACTGTGTGAACCAGGGATAAGGGTGACAGAAGTCTTGCAAAGGGACAATGGGTGCAAAGGTACTTAGTAACCGCATCTCCTATATAGCTCCTCCCGCTCGGCGGCCCAGCACTGGTCACTCCCTAAACCTCAGATGACTAATCTGTGAAATGGGAATGAGAGTAATGAGAATGGTTACATGAGAAAGTAGAACTGCGTTCTAATCTGGGGTTCGGATCCCTTGGCGTGTGGGGGGCTGCGCGTGTTACACGCATACAAGCAGGCTCGTTAAGCGGGGAGGATTCTGGAGCCCAAACACCCAAACCCTCGGATTAGGGCAGAGAGAGGAGGACCACCGCCGGCCTGAGGAACTCAGATCCAATACCCAACCCAATCCCTCCAACCCTTTCTCATGAGAAAAGTCTGCTGGGGGTTCACCTGAGAGGTGGGGAGGCCTGCATAACCAGGGACCGGTGCCAGGGACCAGGGCAGGGACGCGATGGTGACGGGTCCCCGCAGTAGGGGGCGGGGCCCGTGCGCCTGAGCGTCGTGAATGCCTGAGCTGCAGTCTGCTTATTCCAGGAAAAAGAAATTAAAAAATGCTGCAGAGGAGGCGGCCACCGGGCCGAGCCGGTTATCACCCGGGAGGCTTCCGGCTCTGATAAGGCCCGGGCGGGGCGCGCGCCCAGAGTGGCCAGGGAGCCGGCCCGCGGGAGCCTCGCCAGTGCCAGGTCCCAGCTCCAGGCCGCGCTCAGCCCCGCAGGAAGCGACGACTCCCCGCCAGGCGGCCGCGATCCCCACCCGGGACCCGCCCGCCCGCCCGGCGCCCCGAGCCCCGCGCCCCACGCCGGGTTCGGCCCGCGCTTACTCTGCAGACAGCGGGCTGCGGCCAGGCAGAGGGCGAGGACTCCTAGCGAGAGGCCGCGGATCTTCCTCCTCCCGCTCGGCAGAGGCCTCATGAGCGATCCCCGCGCGCCGCCGGCCCCGCATCGGCGTCCCGGGAGGCGCGGCAATGCCTGGCCCGGCTGTGCGCTGTCGCCGCCGCCGCGGCAGCTCCTGTCCGCTTGCCTGCCGGCTCCTCCTCTACCGCCTCCTGCAGGTCCTCTGGGGCCAGATGCGGCTGAGCTGGTTGTACTCTGGTTGAACCAGTTCCTAACTCAGGAGTGGGGACGAAAGAGGAGAGAGGGAGAGAAGGAAAGAGAGGGAGAGGGAGAGGGGGGCAGAGGGAGAGAGAGGGAGGGAGAGCGGGAGAGAGCGCACTAGAATGCAAGCACTCCGAGGGAAATCGTGGCAAATAATGAGCAGTCTCTTTCCGTTCACACCCAGTGCACCGGTATTGATTCAAGATTCAGCTGGATGCTGGGTGACAGAAGGGAGGGAAAGTATTAGGTTGCCCAAGGACCAAGAGGGACCATCTAATGGCTTCACGTGAAATGAGAAGGTTTTCAGGAACGTGAAGTGACAACCTGGGATGAGAGGAGTGAGAAGAAGACGACGAGGGAACTCAGGCTGCTCTGGGTGAAGCCATTGGAGAGTGATGATATCCATCGGCCATGTACCATCCACCCACCCATCCACCCATCCATCCATCCATCCATCCACCCACCCACTCACTCACCCATACATCCATTTCACCCCCCATACATCCACCTGCCTATCTACACATCCTGTCATCTATCCATCCAAGAAATGTTCACGGAGAGCCTTCTTATTTGCACAGGGCCTGGCACATAGTAGATACTCATAAAACATTGGTGGCATGAAGCTGGGCCCTGTGCTAAGAGCTGGGGATACAACTATGAACAAGACAGACATCTTTAGAAGGCCTAGCAAGGGGTAGCAGCTGGAAAAACGAGCAATTGCTGTACAGTGCATATGTCTCTAGGATAAGGAAGGCCTAGGATACTGTGGGGACTCAGAGCAAGAATAATTAAACTTGGGCCTGGGGTGGGAGGGAAGAGTACAGAGTGGGGGAGGAATTAGTACTGGTCCCAGCTAGTCATGAAATTCGCTTCTAGTTGGTTAAAACTAGATTTTCTAGCCTCTCTTGCAGCTGGAGGTAGCAGAGTGGTCCAGGGCTGGCCCGTGATGTTTAAGGGAAGTCTTCTTGGGGTGTTTCAGGGAAAGTTTTCACTTTCCTGATAAAAGTGACAGATAAGGATACGGCCACCCCTTCCCCTTCTTCCAGCCTTGAAGACATCATAATGTTTAGATGTGTGACACCTTTCTTGTATCCATGAAGTTACACGGATGAGGACAAAACCCATCATGCCAAGGAGGATGATGGAGCAGAAAGATGGAAAAATAGAAGACCGTGGCCATCCAGCACGCTTTCCTATCTCCTTCTTCTGGTTCTCAAGAGGGGCTCCTTGTCAATTCCATGTATTCTTTTTTCTTTTTTTTTTTCTTTCTTTCTTTTTTTTTTTTTTTTTTTGGTCTTTTTTCCATTTCTTGGGCCGCTGCCGCAGCATATGGAAATTCCCAGGCTAGGGATCGAATCCGAGCTGCAGCTGCCAGCCTACGCAGAGCCGCAGCAATGCCGGATCCTTAACCCACTGAGCAAGGCCAGGGATCGAACCCACAACCTAATGGTTCCTAGTCGGATTTGTTAACCACTAAGCCACAACGGGAACTCCAGTTCCATGTATTCTTGGTGAGGCTGACAGTAGCGGTACCCTGCTGACTGCCCCTGGGTGGGCTTGTGAGCCAGGCTGACCAATCAGGGTACACTTTTAACCAGCCAAAGCGTTTGGTTCAAGGATGGGTGGATGGGGCCCTCAGAGTCTTTCCTAGGAATGGTAGGTGGTCGCTGCTGGTATTGCTAAAAATCAGAGGGTATGAACCTGGAAATACTGTGAATACTGGAAAGGCCCTGACTGAAACATGAAGCCAGGCACAAACTGAGCCTAGAGCTGAGAAGAGCAGTAGAGTCCTCATGACATGATTTGAGCTCTGGGATTCAGCACACGTGCCAGTTATGAGTGAGGAAAGACCCTCTTTTGCCTCAGAAAATTCAAGTTGGATTTCTATGACATAAAAGAAAGGCTTGACTCATACAAGTGGTTGTCTTGATATATTTTGGTTTTCCTTATTCCATGTAAGGGGATTCAGGAATCACTTGCATTCATTTGTTTACTCATCAAACTGTCTTCAAATCTGTCCACAAACCAGGCTATGTGCTAGGCCCTGCAGCTCTAAAGATGAAAAACTCATGGCTCCTGGTTCCAAAAAACTTGCAGATTGGTGGAGACAGCATGATCCAAATTGAGAAGGGCCTCCAGGTAGATAGGCTTCTCATGCTGAGGGCAAGAAAGGAGCAAACTGGCTGTTTTGCTTACTGCTGTATATGTACCTGGTACGTGGCACATGGCACATGGCACATGGCCGGGGGGGAGGGCGGGGGTGCTTAATACGAATGAGAAAAACTGAAGACTGAGAGATGTAAGAGAGAAAGAAGAATTTCATGAGATCGAGAGCTGATACAGGCTTGAGTGACTCAGTGATGCTGTGAGCTCCCATCCTGCCTCTGTCTCCTACCAGCTGTCTGGCCATGGAGAAGTGACATCGAACTCTCTGAACTGCTGAGGGGGTTGGGCTCTACCAGAAATGCTTGAGCCTGTCTGCACATTAGGAAAAAAGCACCTCAGCCTGGGCCTTGCTCCAGTTCAATTAAATTGTATTTTCTGGGGTGGGGCCCTGGTATTAGTGTTTTTTTGAAAGCTCTCTGGATGATTCTAATGTGTAGCTAAGGTGGAAAACCACTGCTGTGTTAGTTACAAGCTTCTTGTGTCATATTCAAGGACACTTTGATTTGAATTTATCAGATCCTTTATTCTACAGAGAGGAGCGGGGATATCGCATGAGTCCATTTAAGCCAGGGACCATGTTTACAATTTCATTTTGTTGTTGTTTGTTTGTTTATGGCTATACCCCTGGCATATGGAAGTTCCTGGGCTAGGGGATGAATTGGAGCTATAGCTGCCAGACTGTGCCATAGCCACAGCAAAGCCAGTCCAAGTCTCTCTTCTTTCTCCCTCCCTCCCTTCCTTCCTTCCACTATTAGCTAAGTGCCTACAAGATCCCAGGCAAGGCATTAGTCTGGTTGACACAGGGAGGGAGGAGGAGTAGGGAGGAAGACTAGAAAAGCAGATTGGAACTAAGATGGGGGGGTCCCATATGCTGATGCTGAAGATGCTTGTTTTTGCAAAAAGGATATAATTCAAGATTCACACTTTAGTATGAAATGTGGGCTCCTCCTTTGCAGTCTTTGGCATATGCTATAGCCTTCAGGTATTCTCACCAATCAACCACTCTGGTAAAAAAAAAATAACACCCACCAGCATCTTTTTCCTCAAAACCGTAGGAGCATTCTTCACTTCCAAGAGAAGCAAATCATGTGTGTTTATAGTGGCCTCGTTTTATGACAGCCATATATTCCCATATAATTCTCATTTTCAAGGACAGTCTTGATTTTAAATACACCATTCCATTGTTCCTGCAGGTAATGAATTTTTGAGATCGCATTTCCTGGAGTCTGGTTCGGCAAAACTGATCACCACATTCAGATGACCTGTTAAGTTCTTGTTTTCTGGGGGGAGGGGGTTTCTCTTGAAAATATGCTTTTGTTTATTATGTATGTAGGATATTATCGTGCCAGGCAGGTGGTTGAATTGGGAGGAGGTTGTGTTGAATGTTACAGTACGAAGGTCATACAAATCTTTGTTAACCCTGATTCCTTTGAGCTGGTGCCATGCAGTGCCCTCAGTCTCTTAAGTTGAGCTGGTCTCCATTCCACAGGTCACCCTGGGATCCCTAGGAGGCCAAGCCTTTTAAGGGGAAGATCCTTTTCTCACTTGAACTTGGCTGTCCCAAACTCCCTGTCCCACAAAGAGTACACAAGTCATGCTGCTTGATGCAGGCAAGCTCTATCCCCTATTAGCCCGTAGTCTCCTTAAGGGTGAGTGTCACCATTATTCTCTTATTATCCGCCCCGCATGATCATGGTGTTGCTGGGGGGCACAGTAGGTAAGAGCCCTGGCTGCACCCTGCAGCATGCAAAATTCTGGGGCCAGGGATTGAACCTGCACTGCAGCAGTGACCCGAGGCACAGCAGTGACAACACCTTTACTGCCAGGCCACCAGGGGACTCCCTCATTTTTAAGTTCTCTTCATTTTTTCTTTTTCTTTTTCTTTTTTTGTCTTTTTGCCTTGTCTAGGGCCGCACCCGTGGCATTTGGAGGTTCCCAAGCTAGGGGTCTAATCAGAGCTGTAGTCACCAGCCTACGCCAGAACCACAGCAACACTGGATCCAAGCCACATCTGCAAACTACACCACAGCTCTGGGCAACGCCAGATCCTTAACCCACTGAGCGAGGCCAGGGATCGAACCTGCAACCTCATGGGTCCTAGTCGGATTCGTTAACCACTGAGCCACGATGGGAACTCCTTAAGTTCTCTTTAGACACTGGAATTCTTCATTGTCTCAGGGGCCAGATGCCCCCTGCCCTTGGTTAGCCAGGGATTTAAAATATTTGGGTGAGCTTGGACTAGATCTCTTTAGTTTCTTACAACTTAAGCCTCCTTTTCATCATTAAGTTCTCAGTACAAATTTAATTCTCTTCAGGAGGCCAAAAGCAGCCCTGCCCTATGGACCTTCACAGTCATTAAGCTATGTTTTAAAATCAGCTTGACCATTGGATTGATGCGCAGGAAATGGTACCCATTGCAAAGTACAGTCTGATGGTCTTTGTCATGTGTATACACCCATGCAACAGCTGCCAATGAAGATACAGAACATTTCCATCAGTCTGGAAGCTTCCTCTGGGCAGTCAAGTGCATCCTTCTCGCCGCCCTGTGCCCTAGGCAACGACTGGGTTGTTTTTTGTCAATATAGATTCATTTGCATTCTCTAGCATGATAAAAATAGAATCATGCAGCATGCAGTATTTTTGTCTGCCTTTCCCCCCCAGCTTAATGATTTTGTTATTCATTCATGTTGTTATGGGTATCAGCATTTCATTCCCTGTATCCCATGGTATGAATACGCTATTACCGTTTATGCATTCATTCACCTGTTGTGGATATTTGGGTTATTTTCAGGGTTTTTTTTTTTTTTTTTGTCTTTTTAGGGATGCACCCTCAGCATATGGAGGTTCCCACGCTAGGGGTCTAATCAGAACTGTAGCTGCTGGCCTACACCACAGCCACAGCCACACCAGGTCTGAGCCGTGACTGTGACCTATATACCACAGCTCACAGCATTGCCGGATCCTTAACCCCTGAGGGAAGCCAGGGATCAAACCCACGTCCTCATGAATACTAGTCAGATTCAGGTCTGCTGAGCTGCGACAGAACTCCCTATTTTCAGTTTTTGCCTCTTGGTGTCAGTCTCTTTCCTTGTCTTCACTGTGTGTCACTGTTTGAAATTATCGTCTTTGTCTATTGGTTGTTTTTGCCTCTGCTCTTCGCAGCTAGGACAAACAGGAACTCGTGTGGTCCATCACCTTCTCTGCAGTGCCTGGCACATGATGGGAGCTCAGGCATTAAGTAATGCCTGGAATTTTAATGTCGGGCTGTACTTGGAACATTCCTGAGTTCAAATACCAGCTATGGCCCTATTCGCTCTGTGATCTTGAGCAAATTGCCTCACCTCTCTGAGTTTCAGTACTTCGTCTGGAAGCTGATCACTATCACACTACCTCACAAGGTTGTTATGTGCTTAAAGGTAGATTTTTAACTAAGGGAAAGCTGGTGCTGTCCTCCTTTAATCCGCTCATCAACCCTATGAGGAAAGTACGATTATTATCATTCTATCCATTTCACAGATAAGAACATTGAGGCAGGAATTAGTCTGAGCAGAGCCTCATTTGTACCCAGCTGTTCAGCTGAGACTGGTTTCCTCATCACTGCATTTCTGCTTCGCTAGGCTGTTAACTGTGAAGTGGCCAGCACAGTAACCAACACATACCAGCTTCATGGTTAATGTTCATTTCCTTCTGCTCTACGTATAAAGTCAGAGAGTGAAATGCCAAACATCCCACCATCTACTTCTAATTTAAGGACCATATGTGCAAATTTGCACCAGGTAAACTTCAACGGAATTTTGTGGACTGTGATATACTGCATTATTTTCAGCCTCTTAACACTTCAGTTTCTTGCTTCGAAACATGATTTAAGTACCAGAAAAGAAGACAAGTTTGTCAAACAGATTGGTTTGAGTCTATATTTTTCCAGTACATCGATTGCGAATTCTTGTTCCTACTTGTGGCCCAGAAGGAGACTCCCTAGCCCCCTTTTTATTTTATTTTTTTTGTCTTTTTATTTATTTTTTTACAGCCACACTTGAAGCATATGGAGGTTCCCAGGCTAGGGGTCGAGTCAGAACTGTAGCTGCTGGCCTACACCACAGCCACAGCAACGCCAGATCCCAGCTGTGTTTGCAACCTACACCACAGCTCACGGCAACGCTGGACCCTTAACCCACTGAGCGAGGCCAGGGATGAAACCCGCAACCTCACGGATCCCAGTCAGGTTCGTTAACCACTGAGCCAGGAAGGGAAGTCCCCAGGTTCTTAACCCACTGTGCTACGGTGGGAACTCCCTTAGTTTTATTGAGATATAATTGCCAGACAGCACAATTTAAGGTGTACAGCACAACGTCTCGACTTACATACATTATGAAATGATGACGCATGACCGCAATAAATTTAGTGAGCACCCATCATCTCATATAGATACGTAATTTTTTAAAAAGACAAAAATATTTTTTTCCTTGAGATGAGCGTCTTTAGGATTTCCTCCTAACAACTTTCGTATATAACATACAGGTGTTAGTTATCCTTATCATGCCATACCTTATATCCGTGCAGCTTAATCATCTGATAATTGGAAGTTTGTACCCTTTGACTACCTTCATCCAATTCCCCATCCCCCCCACCCCTGGAAAGAGCTATTTTCTGATTTAGCCCATAAAGCACTCTGCTGAGAGTAACTGTTCAGGAACATTCTTAGAGCTACAGGCTGTGAACTCTGTTCATAGCTTGTTATCTGAGTGGCTGATCTGGGAGGGGCCCACAGATCCCGGGAGGCTCAGTTTTGCCCCCTGCCCTTGGTTAGCTGGATCCTTAACCCAGTGAGCGAGGCCAGGGATGGAATCGGAATTCTCAAGGACACCATGTTTGGTTCTTAACCCCTGAGCCACAACAGGAACTCCTCAGATCAACATCGTGACAAAATACTTAGATGATTCCTCTGCATTTTTCAGTTTGAGAAGTCAGAGGATTCTGGCTATATGTAGACTCCCCTGGGAAAACTTAAAAACTGCAAATAATTGGGTCCTAGCCTTAGACATTCCTAATTAGTTAGCAGCAGTGTACACTTTTAAGTCCTTCCCGTTCCCACTTGTTTTCCTGATCTATTGCTGTGTAACAATTTGCCCCAGTCCTTAGTGGCCTCGGACAACAACCGTCTATTATCTCGCAGTGTCTGTGTTCAGGAGTCAGACACAGTTCAGTTGGAGCCTCTGCTTAGAGTTTCTCAGAAGATTGCAGTCAAGGTCAACTGGAGAAGGCTCTGCTTTCAAACCGACTCAGTGGCTGTTGGCAGGACTCAGTTACTCACAGGGTGCAGAGTCAGGGTCTCTGTTCCTCACTGGCCATTGGCTGGGGGCCATTCTCCATTCTTTGCCACTTGGGCCTCTCTAGCAAGGAGGCTTGCTTCATTCAAGTCAGCAAGAGAGAGGGTCTGCCAGCAAGATGCAAGTCCCGCTGCTTTGGAACCCATTCTTGGAAACGACGCCCCATTACTTTTGCCAAATTCTTTTCATTAGAAACAGGCCACTAGGTCCAGCCCACACTCAGAGGGAGAGGATTACACAGGGATGGTTCTTCCAGGAGGTACGGATCATTGCAGGTTATCTTGGAAGTCAGCCTGTCCCACTATCCAGGTGATTCCAATATATATCAGGGTTGAGAACCATTGCCCTAGAACAAGGATGTAAAGAAGCCCATCCCTTATCTCAACTTGATTAAGGAGTAATAAAGTCTAGAGTGAGGAAAGGGAGTATCTGGGCTCCGGGAACAGGATGGTAGTTGAATTGTAACACCTGCCAAGGTTAAGAGATGTGGCAAATGTGGGAAAGGCCATCTCTGGGCTACACTCTGCCAACCCGAATGTAGATTTTGGGGATAGTCTAAAAAATTCTCTCCAGTTTCCCCCAGTCCTCCAATACACATATTTTTTTTTAAAAATCTTGTTTGCAACATCAGTTGTTCTAAGCCCCATTGTGTATTTTCTGGGTTTTTGGTTTGTTTTTTGCGAGGTTTTTTTTTGGCTGTGCCCATGGCACATGAAAGTTCCTGAGCCAGGGATCAAATCCAAGCCACAACAGCGACAACTTGGAATCCTTAACTGCTAGGCCACCAGGGAACTCCAGTTGTATTTCTTCTATCATAATACTATGTAAAATAGCTAATGCCTCTTGAGGGCTTACTAAATGCTACGCACTGTTCTAAGGGGTTTACACTTATTACCCCATTAAACCTCGTGACAGTCTTAGAGCTAAGGTGCCATTAATGTCTCCATCATTTCCAGTGAGGAAATTGAAGCAGAGAAATTTTAAGTAACTGACTTGGGTCACACAACTAGTAAATGGTGGAACTAAGACAAACTCAGCTGGTTTGGCTCCAGAGTCCCTGTTCTTAAAACCACTAATTTAATGTAGAAAATCTTCAGTACCTACCCTTTTCCGTTTACGTTTGCCACGACATTGCCATTAATAATAGTGACAAATAGAAACAACATACCTGCCCAATAATAGGGAAATGGGGAAGTAAATTATGATACATCTTTAGGATGACCTGTTATATGCATTAAGAGGGCTGCTTTTTGTTTATCTTTTTGGGCCACGCCCATAGCACATGGACATTCCTAGGCTAGGGACCGAACCTGTGCCTCAGCAGTCACAATGCAGGATCTTTAACTGCTAGGCCACCAGGGAACTCCAAGAGGCATGATTTTCAAAGAATTTTAAAGACATCAGAAAACACGCAAAATGATATTAAAAGGAATTCTACGTATGGTGTAATTAATATTATGAAAATGTATTTGTATATGAATAGAAAAAAATGAAAATATACCAGTATCTTTCTGTGGATTATGTAATTATGTGTGACTTAAAAAACAACTTACATACAACAGAATGCATGGATATTAGGTGTCCAGTTAAAAAAGTTTTGATAGACATATACACTGTATCGATGTCATCCAAAGAGAGCATTTCTGTTATATGGGAAGGATTCATGTCTCTTTCCAGTCAATCCCTTCTGCCCTTGCCGCCCTGACTGTATCACACTACCACTGTTCTCCTCTTTATCACAGTGCAGTTTTTTATTACAGTTTTAACAACGTGAAAAAGACCCCTCTGCCCTCTCCTTCAGAGTCTCACAAAGCTGCAGTCAAAGTCAGCTGGTGCGATTTGTCTACTTCTGAGTTTCATACAAACAGAATCCTATTCTTTTGTATTTGGCTTCTTTCACTCCATATAATGTTGTAGAGATGTGTCCTCGTGTGGCATAATTGGTCCTTTTTGTTGTTAAGTAGTATTCCTTTGTAAGAGTATCCCATGATTATCCATTTTCTTATTAATGGGCATTTAGTTCTCTTCCAGATTTTGGCTATTATAAATCAAGCTGTTATGAATATTCATATTTAGTCTTTATGTAATCATAGATTTTTTTACTTCTCTTGGTTATACACCAAAGAATGGAACTGCTGAGTCATAGAGTAGATGGATGCTGAACTTTATGAGAAGAGAAGAAGGTAGTTTTCCAAAGTGGTTGCACCAGTTTGTTTTACTTCCACCAGCAAACATATGAAAGTTCCAGTTGTGGGGTTCCCGTCATGGCACAGTGAAAACGAATCTTCCTAGGAACCAGGAGGTTGCGGGTTGGATCCCTGGCCTCGCTCAATGGGTTAAGGATCCGGCATGGCTGTGAGCTGCGGTTTAGATTTCAGATGCAGCTCAGATCCTGCGTTGCTGTGGCGGTGGTGTAGGCCAGCAGCTGTAGCTCTGATTGGATCCCTAGCCTGGGAACCTCCATATGCTGCAAGTGAGGCCCTAAGAAGCGGGGAAAAAAAAAAAAAGTTCCAGTTGTTTCTACATCTTTGCCAACATTTGATCAGGTCAAACTTTTAGCCAGTCTTGTGGGTGTGAAATGATGTCTTAAATGGATTTTATTCTGGGGAGAGAAAACCCTCTTTAGCCTAGTTTCGAGGTTATCTCAGAGATAATTTCAAATACCATCTCACGCTCCTCTGAGATGTGCCCCCTTTATGTATACTGTGTTCTAGCAGAATTTGAATTTTCTCGACCTCCAAACCCTGCTTTCCTGTGTCTGTCATGGTAGCAAAATTGAGTGCGAGAGGTTAGACATGTAGAGGCAGGGGAAAAAGAGGGAAACACAGACAGGAAGACAGAGGGAGACGTGGACAAAAGACAGAGTCAAAGGGGCAGACAGAGACAAGAAAAAGAGTGAAGGAGAGAGGGTGGGTACCAGCTAAAGGAGGAGGGAGATGATGAGAAAGCAGGAAACGTGATAAAGCAGGAGAGTAAGAGAAGGTGTGCATGAGGGGAAGGGACAAAAAAAGAAAGTGAAGTGGGACAAGGAAAGGAGGGAAGCCGGAGAACGGAGGAGAAGGAAGGGGGAGACAAAAGTGAGGCGGAGAAGGAAGAGCTTTCCCACGCCAGGCATCCCGCAGGCAGCCTTGGATTGGCTCCAAGCTGGAGGGAGACGCCTTTGCTAGGAGCTCTGTCTCTGCGCCTGGCGGGCTGATGCCCAGGAGGCAGAGCTGAGCTGTGCTGAGAGCATCCCCATCAATACCAGAGGGCCTCCCAGCCCTAATGACCCCTGAGCCCCGTGGGCTGCAGAGGGACTTGAGAGCTGACATGCTGGTTGGGCAGATGCCAGGCTGTGCTCCCAGAGATGACACCTCCCCGCGCCAACCCGGGCTCTGACACTAGGCAGGGCCTCGAAACTGCTGAGTCATGTAGAAAGCAAGGAATTATAAAAACCTGGTGAGTCTGCTGGCCCCCACGAGTGGAGTTAATGGTCAGAGAGAAGCACATGGCAGCTGTGCTATTTGAGAAGCGATCAGTCTTTTGGGTATTTTTGGTCTGTCATCAGACACTGAATCTTGCCCAAATCCTGAACTCAAATAGCTCACAGTCTAGTCAGAAAGACATGACGGTCCACAAACGTGGTATGACAAATATGTCCTATGAATGACACATTTTTGTATTTTGTTTTGTTTTTTGCTTTTTAGGGCTGCACCCACAGCATATGGAAATTCCCAGGCTAGGGGCTGAATTGGAGCAACAGCCGCTGGCCTACACCACAGCCACAGCCACACCAGATCTGAGCCATGTCTGTGACCTACACCAGAGCTCACGGCAACGCCAGATCCTTAACCCACTAAGTGAGGCCAAGGATCAAACCTGCGTCCTCATGATTCGTTTCTGCTGAGCCACGATGGGGACTCCTGTCTATGTGAAGTTCTAAAGCCACATCTGGAGCACAGGGCTCCTGACAGCTCATTCAGTTCTCTTTCCCCAGTCCTTGTGACCACCTCGTGCTCAGTGACAGCTAAGGGAGGGGGCTCTGACACAGCTGGGGTTTTAGAGGGAGGGGGAACTATGGGCTGGCACTAAGGCAGTAGGTTTATAGAAATTATTTCATTTAACAACTATCACAACAGCCTTATGAGATGGGAATTATTATCCCCTTTTAGACTGAAGGAACTCTAGGCTCAGAAGAATCTAACTTGTCCAGGGTCAGAGCTGGAATTCAAACCAGATCTGGTGTGCTTTATTTATTTATGTATTTTCTTTTTCAGGCCGCACCTGCGGCTTATGGAAATTCCCAGACTAGGGGCTGAATCGGAGCTGCAACTGAGGCCTCAGCCACAGCCACGACACCACCAGATCCGAGCTACATCTGTGAGCTACGCTGCAGCTTGTGGCAACGCTGGATCCTTAACCCACTGAGTGAGGTCAGGGATTGAACCCGCATCCTCATGGAGATGGGTTCTTAATCTGCTGAGCCATAATGGGAATTCCTATTTATTTATTTTTTGACTGCATCTGGGGCATATGGACATTCCCAGGCCAAGGATTAAACCTGCACCACAGTGGGGACCCAGGCTGCTGCAGCGACAACACTGGATGCTTAACCCTTTGTGCCATAAGAGAATTGCCTGTCGCACTTAAAACTCACATTTTTTTTTTTTCCCATTGCATCACAGTTATTTGAGGGAATTTTGGAGGGAAAAGAGTAAAGTGAGAACATGGAAGTTTCTGAGACTCTTCAGCAAATCACAGTTGCTGGGGGGTCGGGGCAGGGTGGGAGAGCGGAGATTACATGTTTGTAGGCCTCGCACACCTTGGGATTTTTTTTCCCTGTAGGGCGAACACACTAGATTTTATTTTATTTTTCCCCTGAGAGATAGAAAGAGTAAAAAAGTCCTCATTAACTCTGGTAGTGGGCTTCCAGGCAAATTTAGGGACAAACCAACCAATGGAGTTGAAGTGGGACAGAGTAGGGGAGGGGTGTGAGGGGAAAGAAAATCTCCCATAATTCTCTGAGGTGGTTTTCTTCCTCAGGCCTTCAGTCAGCTTGGGAATTTCAAGGTCTGTGGGGATGGCTTGCTTCCCTTCACTCCATCCGCTTCAGCCCCCACTCCCAGGGCCCATCCCTGACTCTGCTGTCACCAAGGACACGTTAAACGGATTTCTTCTTGTTTCTTCCAACTGCCATTGCAATACTTCTAGAAACCTCCAGAGCCTGGAGTCTGGGCCTGGATCTCTCTGTTAGTCTTCATTTTGTTTGTCAGTGGGTATGAAGTCAGGGCTTTTCCGGTGGCAAGTGACAGGAACCCATTTTAAACTGGCTTAGAGAAAAAGAGTTTTGTTGGCTTTTTAACTGGGAAGGACGGTGGTTCAATATCTAGGGTCAGAGGAACTTGTCAGACTCAGGGTGCCTGTGTACAACTGTTCAGGTTGTGTGCTGCACAAGGGCTCCAATCTAAGGGCCACCCCCATGGCACTGGATGTAAATGCAAGCCATTCAGATACTAACATTCCCGAGATCTACAGGTAGGTGAGATGGTTTCAGCTGAGTCAGTATATGGAAGTTCCCAGGTTAAGGGTTAAATTGGAGCTGCAGCTGCTGGCCTATGTCATAGCCACTGCAACATAAGATCCAAGTTGCATCTGTGACCCATGCTACAGCTTGCAGCAATGCCAGATCCTTAACCTACTACTGAGCGAGGGCAGGGATTGAACACTCATTCTCATGGATACTAGTTGGGTTCTTAAGCTGCTGAGCCACAACGGGAACTCCAATGGACTTTTTTATTAGGATAAATGACTTCCTAAGATGCTACCTGTTCATCAGGTAAAACTGGCCCCTGGCTAGCAGTTGCCCAAATGTGCTCAGTAGGTCTGAACCCACAAGTGGCTGTGGCTTAGCTTTTCTAAGCAGAAGACTCTTTCATAGGAACTTGGTTCAAACATGAACCAAGGGCCTGCTTCTCCTGGGGATCCTTGGCTAATGAGTACTATGCCCTACCAAATGGTCCAGGGAGAGCCTCTGAACTGATGGAATTGTTCTTAGAACCTGGGCCACCAGGTTGCATGAGAAGAGAGGAAGAAAGGCCTCTTTCTGCAGACCTTTGAGCTGCAGAATGGCTGGTGGTTTTCTGTGCCCAGAGAGAAGGGAGGCCATTACTCACACAGGAGTTTGCCTGATTTAGCATTAAGCATCCTTAACAGAGTCCTGCTGAACAGTCTGGGGAAAAAGAAATGGATTTCCAAGAACAGTTCAACGTTCTCATTAGGAGGATAAAATAGGATAGGACTGCAGGGCCCAAGTCTGGCCGTCTTGGGCTTAGTGCCTGGGCTGCCCCAGCGCCTGGCAGAGGGAGAGTGAGAAGGAAACACAGACAGCGGCATGACTAGGAGGTGAGAGCAGGATACTTGGGGCCGGGAGACTGGGGAGCCAGATCCAGCTCTGACACCAGTTACTCAGAAGGCCCAGGAGGTCAGCTCATGTGGCCTTTGCCTCCATTTCCTCACTGCATGGTGGGAACACCAATAAGTCCCATGCTTCCTACCTAAGCTGCTTGCCTAAGTTTACTCAATCACCGTATGTTTGGCCAGGGGTGGTCAGTATGGCATGTGTTCATGTGCCGATGTGATGGGTAATTTCACAGGCTAAGAACAGGCTAAGAGGCTGACTTGTTGCCTCATATCCCAATCTAGATGTTGCTATGAAGCACAAGGGAGTTTCCAGGCTAGGGGTCAAATCAAAGCCACAGCTGCCAGCCTACATCACAGCTCACAGCAATGCCAAATCTGAACCCACTGAGCAAGGCCAGGGATCGAACCTGAATCCTCATAGATACTCCTCGGACGTGTTTCTGCTGTGCCACGACAGGAACTCCCTCCCACTTCATGATCTTATTTAATCCTTGTAACCTTCCTGCAAGGTGGATATTTGAATTTCCATTTTGCTGATGAGGAAACGGGCTGAGAGACGTAAGAAACCTGACTCAAGTTCACCTGGCTGTGTTTAGCTGAAGTTCATGACTGTTGCTGTCCATCTGGTTCTCGTTCTCCTGCCCAGAGTTGCCTCCCCCGTTGGCACTTTTGAAGATGCAGGTTTCAGAGTGTCTGGTCAGAGTAAAATGTGGGGAGCTAGGAAAGAGGAGAGTAGCCTTAGAAGAAAAATAGCCTGGAAGGACTAGACTTTCTCTTTTCTAATTCACAGTGGATACTATGTTCTCTTCCATGAGGAACCATAATTCAGTCAAGAGATCTTACTTCTCATTAAATTTGTTTTCTTCTTTCCACTGCACCTGTAGCATGTGGGAGTTCTGGGGCCAGGGATCCAAACAGCGCCACAGAAGCAACCTAAGCTACAGCAGTAATGGCGCTGGATCTTTAACCTGCTAAGCTACCAGGGAACTCCAAATGTGTTTTTAATATTGGATTTCAATTCAGAAACTAGTATAAGTCCTAATAAGCATTACATTTTTTCTTATTAGGTTGGAAGAAACTTAAGGATATCTGTTTGTATTTCTGGTGCCTGTTATAGAGTTTTGGGGAGAAAATATTTCTGAATGAGTGCTTTTTTCTCCGGTTCTTATCTAGAACCCTTTCCTCTGGAAGCTAAATATTTAATTCCTTAAATAGCCACCAGGGAGCGATCTAAGACTGCCTAGTGGAGGTCATACTTGCCAGAAAATAATTCTGGACACAGGGACAAGGATGCAATTTTTGGGTTTAAAAGGAAAGGGGAGAGGAAGAAGAGAAAAAAGCTTTGGTCTTGGCATCCTTTGCATTCACAGTTGAGCCGTAGTCTGAGACATCCTGTGGTTTGACTTTGGCTCCCTCATATTTGGCGCATTTTCTAGCCCCTCCAAGTCAGGGGTCTCTTATTTTTCTTTGTACTCAGTGCAGCAGGTCTAGCACATCGTAGCAGCCTGACAAATTCTCGTTGATCTGAGATGACTAGCTCTGTCTGCAAGTCTAACCCCCGCAACCCCTCCATGGCTCTTCCCTGAATTAGGATTTGTCCTGCTCTATTCTCTTTCTTGGCTGATGGCATCTCCTGCCCTGGCATCATGGTTGGGTCCTCAGGGCCACCCTGCTGCCTAGCAATCCTTTCATGAGTCTCTGGTGGACATTAAGTCACTCACTCAGCAGGGGGAAGAGAGATGGGAACACGGGCAAATTTAAAGGTGCAGAGTTAGGAAGCTGAGTGAGTCTCCACAAGGTGCCTTTTTCTTTATCCGTGAACTGGGGAGGGAGGGGTTAGCTCCTGAAACGCAAAGTTGGCATGAACAGGAGGGAGGATTAAGGACAGAATTGAAAGTTTGAAACAGTTACTATGGGGAATGGGACAATGGAATGTTTGTGGTTCAGCTGCCCCCACGGCAGGGAGCAGAGAGGAGACCCAGGCGAGGGCAGAGTAGACATGTGGTACCCACGGAGTCTGCGAACAACCGAGGCAGAGCCCAGTGGGCTTTCAGTCCAGATCTATGCTCTGCTTATTAAATTCCAGGCATTATGGCATAAGGTTGAGAGTTAAGAGGGAAACCAAGCCAGTCAGTGACTGAGGGGACTCACGGATGAGGAGGCTGAGAGCAGACAGTGGGAAGGCAAGGCTGGGCTGAAGGGCTTGGGCTGGGGAGTCTGAATCTGCTTCACGTCTCCCTAGTAACCTGTCATCCACATTTGCAATTCCACTAAGAGCAACCCTGCTTCCACATTTCATCCTACGTGGAAAGGGAAATGGAGTCTGGGGAAAGAATCGCTCTCAGCCCTCCTATTCTTACCATGAGATTCAAATAACACGTGCTGAGCTCTTTTGAGAGGCCAGAGACATGCCCACTTTCACATCCTGCTATAGACCGAGTGTATCTGCCTTCTCCAAGTTCTTAACGTTAAATCCTGATGCCCAGTGTGATGGTATTAGGAGGTGGGTGATGAGGTCACAAAGGTGAGCCCTCATGCATGGGGTTCGTGAGCTTGTAAGAGACCCCAGGGAGGTCCCTTGCCCCTTCCGCCTTGTGAGGACACAGAGAGAAGGTGGTCTGTGCACCAGGAATGGGGCCCACGGCGGACACAAAATCTGCCGATGCCTTGATCTTGAACTTAATCAGCCTCCATAGTTTTTTTGTTTTGTTTTGTTTTTTCATACTTTGGTCGCGCCCATGACATGGAGAAGTTCCTGGGTCAGTGATCGAACTCATGCCACAGTAGTGACAATGCCATAACCTTAACCTCTAGGCCACCAGGGAACTCCTTAACCAGCCTCCAGAACTATGAGCAATAAATGTGTGTTGTTGAAGCCAGTCTGTGGCATGGTTGTTATACAGCCCGAATGGACTAAAACATACATTTTAAAGAATTAATTCCCACATTAACACGGTGAGGCCGCACCATTATCTTCGTTTTGGAGGTGGGGAAACTGAGGGTCAGAGGGGTCGCCCCCATCACATGGCTGGAGAGGAGCATCCAGTCTCCGAGTCCAGTCTTCTTTCTCCTGCATCACGTTGCTTTCATAGCAAGAGTGTGTCACCTTGTCATATAGAGAAAGGAAGCCCCAGAATGTGGGGCCAAGATGAGGTAAAAACACCCCCATGAGAAACAGGGTGATAAAACCTGACTCACAGTGCGGCGTGAGGCCCCTCCAGCCTCTTCCCTGAGCCCCTCTCAACCCGCAGGAGCCGTCGGAGGGAACAGGCAGTCTCAAGTCTGGACAGCGTGGCCCACGAGGGAGGAGGCATTTGGAGCTGGGTGTGACCCCCCAAGGGCTGCCTGGGAGTGAAGGAGAAAAATGAAGAGGGCGGCTGGGGGAAGGCGTCAGAACCACAAAGGCTGCTGTTTCTGCCGCATCTGCTGTGAGAATGAAGACCATTCCAGGAAATGTCGCCATCACTCTAAAAGGAGCCAGAGTCGCTGTGAAGGCCCCAGAGGCCCTCTGACTACATCCATGTAGGACTCCGTCTCCTTGGAAAGAAAAAGAAGAGGCTCCGGGCTGGCACATGGTGGGGCAATAGAAAGGAACCAGCCACTGTTGGCACCATCTGTAGTCACGCGCGGAACATGATCAAGCGTGTTACCCTGGGCTCCCCTTAGGAGATGAGGTCTGTGTATGCTCACCTCCCCATCAGCATCCTTATTCAGGAGAATGGTTCTCTTGTTGAAATCTGAAATTTTTTAGGAGAAAAATACCTCTGCAGGGTTTGGATGAGGCCACGGTTGCTTGTTCAGCATCTCAAGCCCAGAAAGATGGGCTGATTTTAGAAGGAAATGACATTGAACTTGTATCAAAGCTGCTTTGATTCAGCAAGCCACGACAGCTACCAGCAAGGATATCAGAAAATTTTTGGAGGGTATCTATGTTTCTGAAAAAGGAACAGTTCAGCAGGCTGATGAGTATTCTCTGAGTCGTCCCGGCTACGGAAACAACAAGATGCTAGATGATGCTTCTGATTCATTTGTCATGTTTTATGATACAATAAAAAGTCTATTGACTTAGAAAAAACCACCGCCACCACACCATGCTGATGCCACGGGTTTCATCCACTGCTGTGGCCCCATTCATGCCCCTCCAAGACTCAAAAAGTCCCCTCCGCTGGGAACTTTTATCTTAGCCATGGCTCTCAGGTTTATGAATTTCGTGGAACTGTGAAATTTTTAAAAATTTAGCTAACAGGGAATTCCCTTTGTGGCTCAGCGGTTAATGAACCTGACCAGGATCCATGAGGATGTGGGTTTTATCCCTGGCCTTGCTCAGTGGGTTAAGGATCTGGCATTGTGAGCTGAAGTGTAGGTCGCAGACGGGGCTGAGATCTGGTGTGGCTGTGGCTGTGGCCGGCAGCTGTAGCTCCAATTCGACCCCTAGCCTAGGAACCTAAGGCTAGGTAACATAAGGTCAACAACATTTTATTCTGCTCAGAAATGACAACCAACAACAAAGCAATAAACCCTATTGAAAATCCTCCTTTTCCAGCATTGCAGGAAACATTTTAACACCAATAGTTGGGAAGGATTATTAAAAAATAGTCTTATATATTGAATGCATTTAGCTGAATGGACTTTAATACAATGTCCTATTTTCCTCATTTTGTTGTGAATTAATAGAGACTCCTGTGGACAGGTGTTTGGGCGTCTCTACATTAGACAATTCCCTATAGAAAGATCACTAAATCTTTTTTTTGGGGGGGGAGCTTTTTAGGGCCACACCCTCAGCATATGGAATTTCCTAGGCTAGGGACTGAATCAGAGCTGTAGCCGCCAGCCTGCGCCACAGCCACAGCAACTTGGGATCCAAGCCTCGTCTGTGACCTATACCACAGCTCATGGCAACACCGGATCCTTAACCCACTGTGCAAGGCCAGGGATCCAACCCACATCCTCATGGATACTAATCTGGTTCATTACCACTGAGCCACAATGAGAACTCCAGGGAGTCCTACTCTTAACTGCTCATTGAAGCCATTCATCTCACAAATAACATGATTAAACACAGAAATGAGAGACACTTAGGCTGAAAATGATCTCTCTAAAATGTGTGCAGGTAAAGGTAAGTCCTTTTGTGGTAACACGTCAGCTTAGAAAGCATTTGGAATCCTTGGAAGTGGTGGAGATAAGTTTCATTGATCACATTTCTTGGCTGATGGACACTGTTCATTTTGCTCCCAGACCCAGATCTAGAATATAAACGATTCCAGGAGAGGTTTAAGGAAAAGTATGCTCAGCCAAGTGCGATTGAAGCTTAGTTGATGGGACCCAAAAACCCAGGCCTGGACTTCTGATTAAAAGAGGCAAGTTGAACAAACCATTCATATCTGCTCCCTTTTGAAACCTCTCTAAATTAAGAATGGTAAGAGGAAGTTTTTTTTTCATGGCTGCATCCGTGGCATATGGAAGTCCTGGGCCAGAGATGGAATCTGAGCCACAGCTGTGACATATGCCACAGCCACGGCAGTGCAGGATCCTTAACCCACTGCACCACAGTGGGAACTCTGTAAGAGGTCTTTGTTTAAAAAAGGTACACACTCTTTTTTTTTTTTTTTATGGCCACACCCACGGCATATGGAGGTTCCTGGAGATTCACTCTCTGAAGGGGCCAGTGGAGAGTTCCCCAGTGACACAATGGTGGCAGGACTACCATATGGAAAATGGGAGGGGGAATAAAAATCATGTTAGAACAACTAGGACACAATGCCTGTCAAAAGTCTGTGTATATACATTGACTACTGGAGAGAATATTTGAAATTGGAAAGGATTAATGAGATTCTACACTATAAACCACCTATAATGAAAAAAATAAAAGTCATAAAAAATAAATTAAAAAAAAGAACATTCTAGCGTTACAATTTTTTTCTATAAATGGGCCATCCTAAGACTGCATATTAGTGTAAGGAGTCCTTAGTTCTTTTTGTGTGTGTATGTGTTTTTTTTTTTTTTTTTTAAATGCCTGTACCCATGGCATATGGAAGTTCCTAGGCCAGGGATTGAATCTGAGCTGCAGCAGTGCTGGATCCTTTAACCAACTGTGCTGGGCCAGGATCGAGCCTGCACCTCTGCAGTGACCTGAGCTGCTGCAGTCAAGTGTCAGAAGGCCACTGGCTTCCGTGTGGCCCCAGATAATTCACTCCTCCTCCACTGGTCATCCTTTATTCCCCTGTAAAATGGGCGTAATCGTTTTCACCTGCCTCAGAGGTATGTTAGGAGGTATAATTAATGGCAGTTAAGATACTTTGAGAGGTGCAGATGAAAGGCCCCATGTAAGTACCCATCATTATTAGGATTAATGATGTTTTTTTCTTCCAACATGCTGGGAGACGGCCCTCTTAATTTAAGTCATTTAACTGCCTCTCGGCTCCCCATTCAGACAGGAGACATTACAGCCTCAAGGCTGGCCACACGATAAACCTTTAATGCCTTGGGAATCGATAAACATCCTAAGAGAGATCTGAAGCTCTCTTATCCGCCTCCTTCTGACCTGCCCCCAGAATGATGGCTTGCAAAGTGGCGGTTTTGTGCATCATGAATAATCTGCTGAATCCGAAGCGTTTCCCTGAATGTGAAGGGAGGAGAGAAAAATGCTCATGGTTGTTAGTTAATATGCATCGATTCACCTGGCAGTGGCCCAAGTTTTTCCTAGACCACAGAGAAAATCCAGACATCTGTGAGCCAACCACAGACCCCTTTCCCAAGGTGGGAAGCATAGTGGCTTATTATGGGGCAAGCCTAAGACCTGTGGGTTCCAGGGGTTCCTGGAAGTTGGGGCCCTGCTCCCGAGAAGGGGCCTGCTGGGTGGTTCCCAGCAGATCCCTCTGGCCCCATCTCACAGGCACCATGTTCAGTGCAGGCTATGATGGAGACTGGGGACCCCTGGCTTCCTGGTGGGTCTGTCGGAGGGAACTGCTGCCATCCTGCGCAGCCAGGCCGGGACTCTCATTCCACCCGCTTCTAGCCAGCTACAGGCCCTGGGCAGGCTACACACCCACTCCATGCTCCTTGAGGACAACTCATAAGGTGGTGAGGGGACTAGGGGAGAGAAGCCATGGCCATACTGTACTGCCTGCTGCGTGTTAGTGCTTCCCTTCCCCTCAGGCGGCCCAAAGAAGGCTGAATCCCCTGTTTTCTATTTAGGGCCGCACCCGCAGCATATAGAGGTTCCCAGGCTAGGGGTCAAATCGGAGCTGCAGCTGCCGGACTACACCACAGCCACAGAAATTCCAGATCCAAGCTGCATCTGTGACCACAGCTCACTGATCCTTAACCCACTAAGTGAGGCCAGGGATTGAACTCAAGTCCTCACAGACATGATGTCAGGTTCTTAACCCACTGAGCCACAGCGGGAACTCCTGAATCTGCTTTTAAAGCTGCTGGGCAAATGCCCATGATGTCTGACCACAGGGCCGGCTTCCAGGGGGACTGGGTCCTGAGGCCGCAGCTATGCAAGGTCATGACTGTGTGTCACTAAGGGAGGTAGGCCCTACCTCCAAACCCAGTAACCAAGCAGGGAGGAGCATCCTTGGACTCAGGTAAAAGGAACTGGGGCAGCTCCTGTAGCGGCCCTGAGATCCTCTGATTCCAGAATCTTCCAATCAAATGCTGCCATACTCATGACGTTAATTGAAGGCACAGAGGCACGCAGGAGGGTTGAGGATCAGCCGTGTGCTTTTAAATTGTTCAAATATATATATTTTTGGAGTTGCCGTTGTGACTCAGTGGAAACAAACCTGGCTAGTTTCTATGAGGAGGTAGGTTTAATTTCTAGCCTCTCTCAGTGGGTTAAGGATCCAGTGTTGCTGTGAGCTGTGGTGTGAGTCACAGATGTGGCTCGGATCTGGCGTTGCTGTGGCTGTGGTGTAGGCCGGTGGCTACAGCTCCGATTCAACCCCTAGCCTGGGAACTTCCATATGCTATACCTGTGGCCCTAAAAAGAGCAGCACGTGTGTGTGTGTGTGTATGAATTTTAAAATGCTTTTTGTCATTTAACAGACTCCTCAGTGTTTAGAATTTATTGACGTGCGTGTATTCAGAAATGAACTCCATATCTGTGCCTGTGAAGACACATCCAGCTGACATTAGCTACGTTTGATTCCCCATCCACCAGCCAGGAGCAGATTGCTTTGTTCTTCTTGATTAGAACTAGTCCTGGAGTATGGGACTCAGTTCTGGATACCACACGTTAAAAGAGACACAGACAAAACTTGGGTGAGTTTGGAGATGACACTAGCTGGTAGGAGGAATTGCAGAGCAGAGAGCTGGAGGGAAGGAAGGCTTGGGGAAGATGTGATCACTGTCTTCAAGCATCTGAAGATGAGGTGGGAGTTCCTGTTGTGGTGCAGTGGTTAATGAATCCGACTAGGAACCCTGAGGTTGTGGGTTCAATCCCTGGCCTCACTCAGTGGGTTGGGTTCAGGATCCGGCGTTGCCATGAACTGTGGTGTAGGTCACAGATGCAGCTCAGATCTGATGTTGCTGTGGCTGTGGTGTAGGCAGCTACAGCTCCGATTCAACCCCTAGCCTGGGAACCTCCATATGCCTCAAGGGCAGCCCTAAAAATACCAAAAAAAAAAAAAAAAGAAAGAAAGAAAGAAAAAAAAGTCTCTTTCAAATCTCCAAAATGTATGCTTTATGAATGTAGAATTTATCCAAATTGACATTCTGTAGCTAGAACATATGGCAGATTTCTTTTAACCAGACTATTTGCTTAGTGGGAATAGTCCTTATATGATTTGCTGTGCTTTTTAAAGTTCTGAGATCATGGCTTCTGCTGCACTGCCTGGGGCTTAGCCTAGACCCTGACTAGCTCCAGGGACACTCGCCCAGCGTTTCAATTCTCCTCCGGCCCATTTGTAAGTTTATCCCAAATGATCTTTTCCTAAACTCAACACCAGCTTAAAGAGGATGGGGAGGGCATTTACGAGGATAAGGACAAACGTGAAAACATACAGATGTTGTCACTTAGCCAGCTTCTGTTTGCCCACCCTGGTCCTTAGATGCAAGGCTCTGATGGACCTGATTATGTTTCTCTTTGAACTAGATGTGGTTTATGGTGTTAATGGCTCCTCTTGGACACTGTTTTGGTTGGATAGGTTTTATTTCCCAGGAAAGCTGGAGAAATTGTATTGGGATTCAAGTTGTCATGCCAACTGGATGCACTGATGTCCACTTATAATATCAGTCTGTCACAGGAGTCAAACTTTTTTTTTTTTTTTAAGGGCTGAACAATGTTGAAATGAAGTGGAGAGAGTGGACATCCTTGCCCTGTTCTTGATCTTAGGGTGAAAACTTTCAGTCTTTTACCATTAAGTATGATGTTAACTTTGGGTTTTTTTGGAGATGCTCTTTATTAGGTTGAGGAAGTTCCCTTCTATTTCAAGCTGAATGTTTTTTATAATGAGAGCGTATTGGATTTTGTCACATGCTTTGTCTCTATCTATTGAGATGATCATGTGGTTTTTTCCTTTATTTATTAATACGGCATATTACATTGATTGATTTTTAGAAGTGAAACCAACTCTGCATTCCTGAGATAAATCTCTCTGTTTATGGTGTATAATCTTTTTACTAGTTTCTGACGTGGACCAGTGCTCTTTCATCAGCTATAGGTGCATCTCATAGGCCCTTCCTTTTCTTCAAAGCAAACCTCCTGTGGTGGTGCTGGATCACATCACTGATCTGAAACCCTGGGGAATGGCAAACGCTAACCTGTATGCTGAACACTATCCAACTTGGTTCCTCAAGGGACCCTCAGGACTTGGTGGGATCAGCCACAGACAGCTCAGGGGAAACATCAGAATGCTGATGCTATTTTTCTTCTAGTTTGTGGGGGAGGCATATTGGTGAACTGCCTGCAAGTTAAGTAAGCTGATGTACCAGATCTCCTGTGACCATGCTATTTCCAAATATTTTATAGCCTGGCATCAGATCACATAGCCAGACTTTTGGCCTTGAAAACATGGCTTCTGTTTGTCATGACAGCCAAGCCATCCAGATCTCAAGCCCAAGCTCCAGCACCATTCTGTAAATGTGGACCATGATCTATGGCTAGAACTTGGAGAAAGGTCTGGTTCAAAGCAAATGTTTCTCCATTGTCAATTTTCCTATTTGTTTTTGTTTGTTTGTTTTGTTTTGTTTTTGGGTGTTTTTTTTTTTTGCTTTTTGTTTTTTTGCTTTTAAAACACTACAAATACACAAGTTCTTACTGTATAGCACAGGGAATTATGTCCAGTCTCCTGGGTATATAAAACTGAGTCACTTTACCTTACAGCAGAAATTGGCACAACATTGTAAATCAACTATACTTTAATAAGCAAAGTAAAACACTACAAAAAATTTGAGAGAAGAGACTCTGAAACCCAAGAGGTGAAACTTCGTCATGGCTAGTAATTGCCTAATTATAGCACAGGGTCTAAAACATACCTGCAAAAAGGGAAAAATTGTCAGTAAACTATCTTGGAGCAAAAAAAATAGATGTAATCATGGGAAAGAAAAACAGCTTCAGGTTTGGAATTAAATTAGGCTGCGTTCTCTGAGTCTATGGCTCTCTGTAACATTATTATGCATTAAGATTATCTTCTTGAAAAAGGCAGGAAGATGCAAATCCTGAGTCCCCCATAAAATGCACAGGCCTTGAGGCTGTTGTCTGAGCCCTGGGGTCTCTTCACTCCTCTTGGAATGTCCAGGTGGCAGGTTTTATCTATCTTCCTGATGAACTTTGAAGATAGTTTCATATCTGGGCATAAAATGGTGTTTTAAGTGCACGTCTCCCCTCTACAGTCTGAGCTGATCATGCTCTTTTTCTTGAAAACAACAAACACACCCAAATGGCTACAGGATGTTCTGAAGTTGCCATGCCCATGAACCTCGTGTCTGGACCAACCAAGGCTTCTAGCCTTTTGCTTCCCCGTCTCTGCTCTGCCCAGAGGGTTCCTTGTGTGACTGGCGCATGCCAGGGTTGGGATGGTGACCATGAGCTCCTGGACTGTGCCACTGTGACCCAGTTCACTGACACTGAGGAGGTTACCAACACGGAATCAGAGTCAGTCTCATCTCCACTGAGTCACTAGGCTCTGTCCCTTATATTTGGTGCCCTTGGTAAGTGACTTTATCTCTGAGTCTTTGTTTTCTCACCTATAAAGGGGGTCTAACGATCTCCAATACTTGCTTCCTGGGGTTGTGGTGAACTTTAAAATTGGCTAATATTCATTTAGCATTTAGACAGAGCTAGGCATACGTTAAGTGCTTCCCAGTTTGCTCATCTAATTCTCACAACAACACTCTGGGGTTGATACTCTTATCATCATTTCCACTTGACAGATGAGGAAACTGAAGCTTCAAGGGTAATTAATCTTGTTTGAGGTCATGAAGCTATTTTGTGACAAAGATGCATGAACACCCATGTCTTTCTGATTCCAGCGGTAACATCTTAGCTAGATAGTGGGATGATATGTGTAAAGTACTGAGAACAGAACACAGGAGGCACTCAAAGTAAGCTACTTGCTGTGATAAATAGACTCTATGGAGTGTGGTTAGATGGACGCTTCTTTAGCTTTGGGAGATGAATAAATGCCCCGAGGATAAGAGCCAGAGACCGACCTCACTCCCTGCCACTCTGTAAAAACATTTTTTTGTTTAAGTATAGTTGATTTACAATGTTTTGTTAGTTTCTGGTGCATAGCAAAGTGATTCAGATACATGTATATACATATAAAATACACTTTTTTTGTATTCTTTTCTATTATGGTGCATTAGAGGATATTGACCATAGTTCCCTGTGCTATAAGTAGGATCTTGTTGTTTATCTACTTTATATATGGTAGTGTGTATCTGCTACTCTTTCTTGTGGATCATCCTACACGCCTTGGAAAAGGAGAAGGCCACCCTGCAGGAAGAGGGCTGCTTCCTGGTACAGAACGCATCTGGCTAGCTCCCCCAAGGGCTGAAGAGAAGAAGAAGTAAACAGATAGAGCAAAATGGTTAATCAGACCCTGCTGGAGAGAGGTGGTTGTGTGACTGGGTTGCAAGAAATACAGAGTTCAGTTTATGGCCGATGTTGGGTTTTCCACCCACTGCCTATGGAATGGGGTAGCGCCTAATAAATGTTTGCAAAGGGTCTTTGAACTTCCTGAGATGAAAGGCCATGCCCCATTTTTCAAGGAGCTTTGCTAGTTCTCATGGATCTGTCTGTCTTCTATTGGGGATGGAGGGCAATTAAACAATCTGTGACCATCGAAGACGTGGGACACCATACAGAGCTGTGTTACCCTCACCGTCTACCCCAGTGTCTCATGTGTGTAATGGGAGCTCCACAAATGTTTGCTCTCATGGATGAGGGTGGGGTCATTTGGCTTTCCTTGGCAGCTCTGATGCTCTTCATTAAGCGAATCACCTCTTTTTGTTAACTGGGTACGCAGTTGTGAGGTGCCATGCATGTTCACCTGGGGAGTGGTGGAGGGATGGAGGTGGTGAAAGGGAGAGGAATGGAGCGTTCTGCCTCTCCCTCGTTTGCAGGCCATGCAGCGTGTATGGTGGTCAGTGCATGGGAGTTCCAAGCACGAGAGGCACGTATGTGTGTGTTGGTGTTGAGGTGTGTAATGAAAAGCAAATACTGAGCAACAGTAAAGTTCCTAATTCTGAAGAAGTCAGTGTTCAGTACTTTAGTGAACATTCTCCTGAAGGGCCTGTGCTAAGCTAGGCATTTTGGCCAAAGCTGAATTTTCAAGAAACCAGGTCTGGGAATGGGTCTGTACCTTGGACACAAGGCCTGGGAGAATTCCATGCACCTCTCAGAAGCCATGGCACGTACTTGCCCAAGGTAGGCCTCAGGTAGGATTAATTACAATTTCTTAAATTGTTTCCACTGGCTGAGCAATCCTTTGTTGATAGAAAGAACCCTGGGAGCTCCTGTTGTGCCTCAGCAGGTTACAAACCCAACTAGGATCCATGAGGATGTGGGTTCAATCCCTGGCCTCACTCAGTGGGTTAAGGATCCAGTGTTGCCGGGAGCTGTGGTATAGACTGCAGATGTGGCTTGGATCCCGAGTTGCTGTGGCTGTGGTGTAGGCTGGCACCTGCAGTCAGAAATTCCACATGCCCAGGTCCAGCCCTGAAAAGCATAAAACAAAACAAAACAAACAAAACCAAAAAGCTGAAAACCTCACAAAACCCCAGGTAGTATTCCAGGCCTTCGTTTCAGGCAGTTCTTAGATTTTCTTCATCACAGACACAGGCGATGCTCTCCACTGTCCTTAGTTTGCTGTGGGGTTGCCAGGCTGCCCAGTATTTCCTCCCTGCAGGTTTCAGATGAGATGCTGTCTGTGTACAGGCGAGTGAGGTGGCTGGGCTGCACGGGACAATTATGTGGTGCCTGCTTGGGGAGAGTCTGGAAGAGTTTCTGAATTTCCCCCAGAGAATTTACACCATCAGCCAATCTGATAAACTTGTTTGTGCCAAGGACATCTTGGTGTGATGGGCAGAGCCCTGGATTTTAAGTCAGAAGACTTGGATGCAAATAATAGCTCAGCTTCTAACAAAGCTGTGTGTGATCTGGCCACCTTTCCAAGCCTGGCTTTCTTCACTTAATGACATGGATATGCTCATCTCTCTCTTTTCCACAAGCTCTTTTGTGGGTCAGTGGGATAATGACGGTGAATGTGAGGGGCCCTAAGGAGGAAGGGGTCTGTGAATAGTGCTGGGAGAGGGTAGAGGACTAACCAACATACCAGTTCAAGCCCACATTTTAATTATATTTTCTGGAGGAAATATGCTTTCTTGCATCATCCAACTTAGAGAAACTCCGTTTCAAGTGGCTCTCAAATCACAGAGCTAAGAATCCAGTGCCTAGACTAGTAGATGATAAAAGATTGGCACTCAAACCGTTGACTAGGTGACAGAATAATGTGGTGTGTAATGTAATGTCATAAGCAGACACCTTCTGGGTATTGCAAGGAGCATTTATTTACTGGACTTAAATGCATACCCACCCCCTTTTTGGGGCTGTGCTCACGGCCTGTAGGAGTTCCCGGGCCAGGGATGGAACCTGCGCCATAGCAGCGACCTGAGCTGCTGCAGTGACAATGCTGGATCCTTAACCCTCTGTGCCACAAGGGAATTCTTAAAAGCATATCTCTAAGTATAGGAACTTAGATCCATTAAAGGTAAATAAAGGAAGCTTCAGGTTGCTCAATAGAGAATTTAATAAATATTCTATTAGAGATTACAAACCTAGAATTGTTCTTAGTAATTTCAAAGTAACTGAGTGTGTCAGTTGGCTCTGGGGCTCTGAAAATCACCTTTCTATAAAACACCTTTGCCAGCTGCTCTGGGTAGTGCCAGTAGAGGGCACTAGAGCATGGCTGGGAGAGGAAAAAAGATGTGCCTGTTGCCTTGTCTGCTCACAGGGCCTCTCAGCATGGCCCCAGCAATGCTTCTTCTTTATCCTGGCAGGGTCAGTGTGTTCCAGTAGCAGCAGGTGAATCCAATTTGCAGTTTTCCCAGTGTTTGCAGAATCAGCTTCTTGGTAGCACTTTTCCCTGCCTCACCTGGGCCATCACCTTCAGTTGGCCAGTGCTTCCTCCTCAGAGGTCTGGACCCCAGCCCCATGGCACCTCTCCCCCAGACTTCTAGGTTTTAATCAGTCCATCCTCTTCTCTTGGTTTAGGGGTAGGAACTGGATCCTGCACTTGTTACCTCTCTGGTATTTTAAAGTTCTCTTTTTGCCTTTTCAAGTCTTCAAACCTAGCTAACCATTGTTTTGTTGCTTTTTAGGGCTGCACCTGCAGCACATGGAAGTTCCCAGGCTAGGGGTGAATCAGAGCTACAGCTTCTGGTCGATGCCACAGCCACATGGGATCTGAGCAGCGTCTTTGACCCACACCACAGCCCATGGCAACGCCGGATCCCTGACTCACTGAGTGAGGTCAGGGATTAAACCTGCATCCTCATGGATTCTAGTCAGATTTGTTTCCACTGTGCTACAACAGGAACTTCTAAAAAATTTATATATATTTTGATTGAAGTATAGTATTAAAGTATATTTACAATGTTTCAGATATACAGCAAAGTGATTCAGTTATGTATATGTGTGTGTACATATCTGTATGTGTGTATATATATCTTCTTTTATGGATTCTTTTTTTTTGTCTTTTTTCTATTTCTTGGGCTTGGCATATGGAGGTTCCCAGGCTAGGGGTCCAATCGCAGCTGTAGCCACTGGCCTACACCAGAGCCACAGCAACGAGGGATCCGAGCCGCGTCTGCAACCTACACCACAGCTCACGGCAATGCCGGATCCTTAACCCACTGAGCAAGGCCAGGGATTGAACCTGAAACCCCATGGTTACTAGTTGGGATCGTTAACCACTGTGCCACGACGGGAACTCCTGGATTCTTTTCTATTTTAGGTTATTATAAGGTATTGAGCATAGTTCTCTGTAGGTTCTTGTTATTTATCTATTTTTTTATATAGTGGTCTGTATCAGTTAATCCCAAATTCCTAATTTATCCCTCCCTTTACTTCCCCTTTTGGTAACCATAAGTTTGTTTTCTATGTTTGTGAGTCTGTTTCTGTTTTGTAAGTAAATTCATTTGTATCTTTTTTTTAGATTACATATATATGATCTTATATGTTATTTGCCTTTCTATGCCTGATTTACTCTGTATGATAATCTCTAGATCCATTCATTCCATGTTGCTGCAGATGGCATTATTTCATTCTTTTTTATGGCTGAGTAGTACTCCATTTAGCTATATTACATATTCCATTCTTTACAGAAAATTGTCTCTGTTCTGGAGTTCCTATCGTGGCTCAGTGGAAACCAATCTGACTGGTATCCAAGAGGATGCAGGTTTGATCACTAGCCTCACTTAGTGGGTTAAGGATCTGGTGTTTCTGTGGCTCTGGTGTAAGCCAGGGGCTACAGCTCTGATTCAGCTCCTAGCCTGGAAACCTCCATATGCCATGGGTGAGGCCCTCAAAAGACCAAAAAAAAAAAAAAAATTATCTCTGTGCAAATAACTGGTGTGGTAGTTGGTGTGGAGTGGACAGCATTCTGACAGGTACCCTGAGTATTAGAAAACCCCTAGAGCCTAATGAGAAGGCTCTCCCTTTGTAGGGCTTGGTGGGTCTTCTCTGGGTAACCACTTCTCTGGAAGGGAGGGACAGGAGCAGTTGGATACATGAAGAGCCACTCTTTGTCCTGAACATATGGAGAGAACATTTGGCACGTCTTTCTGTGGGGAATGGAATTACAAGAATCTGTCTCCTGGTTTTTAGAACTTTTTCTCTAGAATTTTTAAAATGAAAAGCTGGAAGAGACTTTAAGGACCACTTCATCCATCTCTTCATTTTATAGGTGAAGAAACTAAGGTCCGGAGAGGTTGGTCATTGCTTGAGTGTAGTTAACTTGAGCCATTTTCTGGACTAGATCTCACATTGTTTATGCTTACTTCCATGCACTTGTCACCACACCATGCTGAACTTTGGTTATAAACTCACTTTGGCCCTGAAGAAGCTGACTGGTCTCCAGTAGTTGTACCTTGTGAAGGTACTAGGCATGAGGTATGAGTCTTAGGGCTGCATTGTGACATGTGCCTTCATTTTTTTCTGGAAACCTCACATCTTAGATGCCACTGAGAAATGGCATTGTGACAATGTGCAGGATATAGAAGTTTATTTTGCTGGCTTCTAAATGTTGAAGCCCCCCGAACCTTAGGCTTTAAACCTGTTTAACTACATTCACTTTCTAGGTGAGTTCACCTAGTCCTTTTTTTTTTTTTTTAGGGCTGCACCCAAGGCATATGGAGGTTCCCAGGCTAGGGGTCAAATTGGAGCTACAGATGCCAGCCTATGCCACAGCCACAGAAACACCAGATCCAAGCCGCATCTGACCTACACCACAGCTCACTGCAACACCAGATCCTTAACCCACTGAGCGAGGCCAGGGATCGAACCCGAAACCTCTTGCTTCCTAGTCGGATTTGTTTCTGCTGCGCCATGATGGGAACTCCCAAGTTCACCTAGTCTTGACTTTAAGCTCACTCTGTATTTCAGATTTATGCCTTCAATCTTGACCACAATTCACCTAGCTGCTCATAACAAAAACTTTGGAATTGCTCTTGAATTTTCTTCCCTTCAGTTCTACATATAATTTCTCTGCAAACCCCGTGGGTTCTACCTTCAAAATATATCCAGAATCTAACTTCTTCTCACTTCCTTAGTTCTCTACTCTACTCTTACCCAGACTACTTGAGCAGTCTCCTAATTGAACTCATGTGTCCACTTTTGCTATCGTTCATTCTATTCACATAACAGCAGCCTGGACTTTTAAAACTGCAAATCAGAGAACAATAAGCAGGTATGATTAGCCTTATGACCCCTCTAGTTTTCTGCTTGGAAGCCCTTTGCAGACTCCTCTTAGGGAATCCAGGTAGGACATGGGGACCTTGCTGAGCTGAGAAGAGATTGGAGTTTGGAGAGGCTGGGGCTGCCCTGATTTTCAAATCAGAGTAATGAAGAGGAGTCGGTTGCTGAATCCCAAACTGGAGTTTAACAGGGTAAAACTCCATGAGGCTAGATAAAGAATGTCTAGAGTCCCTAGAAATTGAAAAATTCCCAGAGTTTACATCTGGAAAGCTGGAAGATATTTGTGTTCTGATCAGTCAAGGGGACAGTTACTATTGAATTCCTGAAGCATTCAGTAAAAAAAAAAAAAAAAAAAATCTAAAAAAGGTAATACCATGCTTATAGAGCTAAACTAGCATTCACTAAACAAAAACCAAAAAACAAAAACAAAACAACAACTCCAAAAGCTAATACCATATTTACAGGTCTAAACTACTTTAGACCCACACTAACAAAACTTAAAAACAAGTCTCAAAAGGATCAAGCTCAACTTCAAGTAATTTGCCCATCTGGCTAGAACAAAAAAATCAACACAAACAATCTCTAACACTTTTTATAAGACAAAAGTCGACACTCAATAGTGTAAAATCCATAAGGTCTAGCTTCCAAACAACAATGACTAGACATGCCAAGAAATAGAAAAATGCAACCCATACCTCTTGCTATTTTTCAGTCTTTGCATTTGCTGTTCTCTTTCCTTCCTCAGTTATCTGCATGACTCCTCAATTCATTTTAGTAGCTATTTTCAAAAATGACCTCCTCAGAGAAGCCTTCCCTGATACACAACATTGTCCTTGTTTATCAGTCTCATCCTGTTATTTGTCTTATTCAGAGCATTTTGTCATTATTGCCATTAGATTATGTCTCTTTGATATGCCTTTGTCTTGATATGTGTTATACAAAGTATGTACTCAATAGACGCAATGAATAAGTGAACAAATAAATATGATAAAATATTTTATTTCCCTTTGGGTAAGCCAAAATAAAATTACTTAAGTATCTGGTAAATGCCACCAGGATTTTTCTATGTATAAAAATATAGTCTGGCTTTACCTAATTATCTCATTAAATTTGTACAGCCTTATGAAGTTGGCATTGGGTTCACTTCTAGATGCCACTGATTTATTTATTCAACAAATATTTTTTGAGTCCCTACTATCTAATCCATAGGTAGATGGAGAGACAGACAGACAGAGCAAAACATTCACAGTGCGACAAGGACAAGCCAAGGTCAGGCTGACTAGCTTACTACCTTGAAACCTTACATTTGTGTAAGCAAATGGCTTGTATAACTGTGGGGCAACAAGATTTCATGAACTCAACATTAGAACCAGTGATGGGATCTCGTATGGCTCTTATCCTGGCAATAAAATTGAATAAAAAGTAGCAAACCCTTATTTCTTGGCTTTTTTGACCTGGGAAATTCTTTCCTCCCCATAGTCTCCTGAGAGCCCTGAACTCTGGGTGTTCCCTGTGGGAATCAGAGAGTGTCATTTTCCATTTGCCTTATTATATCCCTTGATTTTGTGTATATCCTCTTTTTAAAAAAAGTGATTAATTTTCTTCTCACAGACTCTACTGTCTGGGTAACCTCAAAGAATAGCATCTCCAGTTAACTCCTTTCTCACTCTTGCTTCCAAGCAGTTATCCCATTCTTTCCCCTTAATTTCTCTCAAATCTCCTACCTCTCTTCAACCATTTTCACTGCCCTAATTTAGGTTTTTAAATTCTCCTCTCCGGGGAACCGCAACTTCTTATTCCTCTACCTCATCTCCTGACACTGGTCTTGCTCCTTAGAATCAGTTCTCCACTCTCACGAGGTGTGCAAGACGGATCTCTTCACGCCCCCTTCTTCCAATCTCTCTTCAGAACAAATTCTAAGGTCCTTCGTATCACAGAGAAGAGCACAGCATTCTCGTGTGTGTACTCTCTGCATTGCTAGCTGGCCAAAGTGCTGGAAAACCAGAATAAAGGCTTTCCTCTTGAGTCTGGTTTGCTGTTCTCTATAGCCCTTGAACTTGACCTTACGCCTGTGTCCTGGTGAAACTAAACTGACTAGAATGAAAGAATGCCGGGCCAACAATGCCAGCACAATGCAGTAAGTGCCCTCATAAAAGGCAACACTGAGTGCTCTGCAGGAAGCAAAGAACATGAGGCTTGACTCTGCTTGGATTGGCAGGAGGAGGTTGGAGGAAATGATACTTAAATTGAATCTGAAGGGCTAAGTAGGAGTTTTGCAGGTGGTCAGGGTAAGAAAGGGCATTCTGGGCTGAGCATACCACATGGTACAGGTGCAGAGGTGTCAGATGAAAAAGGATTTGATGGGTCACACATGTGACGTTAGGTACACGTTGGCAGAGGAATCACTGGAGGGTTTTAAAATCAGATTTGCGTGTTGAAAATTGACTTTGGCAGCAATGTGTGGGATGGATTCAGGTGAAGATTGGAGGCAGGAAACCAGTTAAGAGGCTACTGCAATTGTCCAGGCAAGAGCTAATCAGGAGCAGAAATACATCACTAGTAACAGTGATTCTAGGCATACTGTGTTCCTGATACATAGCAGGTTCCCATTTTACCTCGTTTTATCCTAACATTCCTATGAGGTGGGGAAGAGGAGACGGTCGGCCCAGGGTCATATAGTCGGGGTGAGGCTGAGATAGAAACCCAGGTGCTAGCCCAGAACTCATATTCCACGACAGAGGGGATGGATTTCAGAGTCTTGTAGGATATTAAGTAATTAAAGGATAAGTTCCCAGTTTCCTTCCAGAATGGTCCAGCTCAGAGTGCTTGAGTTAACTTGTGGGAGGGTCACCAGAGGCCAACCCAACCTCCCCTGGGCAGGAAGGGCATGAGTCAGGCCATCTGGGCGGCAGCTGGGCCGGTTTTGTGTTTCTTCTGAGCTTTGCTTATTTTGCTGCTGCCTCATCATTCAAAGCCACTGGGTTTGAATTAGGAGAGTGACTATAGCAGGCTGGTGTCAGCAGGATGCGACAAACATGCTCTCCAAGTTTAGGGCACATATGGGCTCATCAGAAAATGCCAGCATTTGAGATTTATCAGCAGCCTCTGCAAGGCAAAGCAGATGCCTCTGTTTTCGTGAAAAAAACTGAGAAGGAAATGAACTGTCAACATTTCCCCTTCATCAACAAAGTACTGAAGATCAAAGTGACGAAAAGTGTTTGTATTTCCCAGACACCCTTGTCATCTCTCAGCGATGGCTGTATTATCAGGCTTCTTTTGCCCATATCGACCTGATTCTGCTTCAATGACAGTTGATGAACCAGAAGCAAAGCAAGCAGGACACCTTGTTCCTTGAGAATCTAAATCTGAGAAAACTCCAACAGCTATGGTGTCTGTATGACTGCATACAGGTCTTTTTTTATTTTATTATAGTTTATCTACAGTTTTATATTAGTTTTAGGTGTACAGCATAGAGATTCAGTATTTTTACAGATTATACTCCATTAAAATTATTATAAGATAATGGCTGTATTTCCCTGGGCTGTAAAGCTATTTTTCCCTAATACCATACAGCACAGGGAAATACTTTTTTTTTTTTTTTTGCTTTTTGGGGCTGCACCTGTGGCATATGGAGGGTCCCAGGCTAGGGGTCCAATCGGAGCTACAGGGCATGTCAGCCCATGCCACAGCCACAGCAATGAAGGATCTGAGCTTTGTCTGTGACCTATAACCACAGCTCATGGCAATGCCGGATCCTTAACCCATTGAGTGAGGCCAGAGATAGAACCCACAACCTCATTGTGGTTACTAGTCAGATTTGTTTCTGCTGTGCCACAACAGGAAGTCTAGAAACACCTATTTTATACACGGTAATTGTTTGCCTTGATTCCCTACCCCTATGTTGCCCTTCTCCTCTTTTCTAGTGGGGAGAGAAGAAATTTTCCTCTGCTCCTTGATAGGATCTTCTGATTTAAGAATTAAATTGATATGAAAGAGGTTAACAGGAGAAAAACAAACAGAAGTTTAATAACATGTGCACACGAGAGTGCTCCAGAAACCTGGGTATCTCCCCAAGATGGCTGGACGCCAGACCTCGCATACCATCTTCAGCTAAGAACAAAAGAGGATATTGGGGGCTAGTGGTTTGGGACCTCACAGGGGAGGAAGGTAATACACATGGAGATAGAAAAGCAGATGTTTGGTAAATAAGTGTTTTCTGGGCCCTGAGAGACCATGGGACACAAATTCTGATCTCTAGGCCCTGTCTAGAGCTTCCCCACCACCCCTGGTCCCTATTCCTTGTAGCTATACTTGGTGACAGCTCTATCCTGGGAACAGACCCAGGCAGTTAGGGTGAAGGTCAAAATTTCTTCTAAGTCTTTTGGGGTCTTGATTGTTTTCAGCTGGAAATGATCCATATGCTAAAAAGACACATTGGGGTGGCAAATTTTGCTCCCCTACAAGTCTGTCTCCAATTTTGGATAATTTTGCTTTTTCTAGGCTGCTGCGTGGGCTGATTGGGAAGCTCCAAGCCTCTTAGTTAAAGAAATCCATTTCCCTCTTTTTCTTTGCCTTTTTGAGAACAATAAATTTGATAACATTTTAAGTTTAAAATGTCAAATTATTTTAAAATAAATAATTAGAAGGAGCACTGGGTGTGCTCATTGTTACTTACTTACTCATTGTTACTTATTGGGGACTTACTGCTTCTAGTCTTCACTGCAGAGCAAGGAAATATGCATACAGTCGTCCCTTGGGATCTTCCTAGGATTGGCTCTAAGACTCCTGCAGACACCAACATTTGCAGATGCTTGTGACTCTCATAAAAATCCTTCAGTAGAATCTGGAAGAACAGTTATGCTGGTAAATGCTGGACCCCCAGCCCCAGGCTGCTTCTTTCTCTTTTCCAGTTCACCCTGGAAGGACACTCAGGTGTGTCAATCAAAACACTGTATTTTCCCCACCAGAAATGGCTAACTGACCCCAAGATACCCAATGAAAAGTAATGAGATTTTTTGGGAAAATTTTTGAAGAAACAGGTTCATTTGTCCATTGCATTGTACTCGATTGGACATATGTTCTGAAGCTGCTGCAGACATCTTGTGACAAAGAAAAGACCTGAGTTGGAACATATAAACACACTTAGAAACTAGACTGGGATGCTTGATCGAGCCATACCTGAATCTTAAAGCCATGTGAATGAATAAATGTCCTTGAAAAAAAAAAGCTAAAAAAAATTGCTATAGTATTTGCATGAAACCTATACACATCCTTTTGAATACTTTCAACTATGTCTAAATTACTTAAAATACTTAATACAGTGTAAATGCCATGTTGTAGCACATCAAACTCAAATTGTGGAGTTTTTTTTTCCCAAATATTTTCAATCTGAGGTTGGTTGAATCTGTGGATACAGAATCTGTGGCTATGAAAAGTCAAATATATGTATAATAACCCATGCATAGACACACATCTGCATTTCTAGAACTATCCATGTGCACCTATATTAAGCTAAACATGAGTTTATATTAATGCCTCTTTTTACTTTAGAATTGTTCCAGAATTACAGGGAAATTGCATCAATAGTGCAGAGTGTGTTCCCATATAGCCCCACTCTGTTTCTGCTGTGTGAGCTTCTTACATTACCATGGCACCTTGTCACAACTAAGAAATCAATGATGGTACATTTCTATTGACCAAGCTCTATGTTTGATTCAACTTTCACTAACTTTCCCTTTAATGTCTTTGGTCTATTCAAGAATCCCATTTAGGATCTGATAATGCATTTAGTTGTCAGGCCCCTTTAGGCTCCTTGTGGCTATGACATTTTGTTAGATTTTCTGTGTTTTTGATGACCTTGACAATTTTGAGGAGCATTGGTCAGAATGTCACTCAGTTTTTCTGAATTTTTTTGGCTTTTGCTTTTTAGGACTGCACCGGTGGCATCTGGAAGTCCTTGGGCTAGGGGTCAAATTGGAGCTGTACCTGCCATCCTACACCACAGCTGAAGCAACTTGGGATAGGAGCGGAGTCTGCAACCTACACCACAGCTCACGGCAACACGGGATCCTTAACCCACTGAGCAAGGCTAGGGATCGAACCTGCATCCTCATGGACCCTAGTCCAGTTCATTAACCACTGAGCCACGAAGGGAACTCCTGATATTTTTCTCATAGTTAGAATGGGCTCATAAGTTGCGGGGAGGAAGATCACGAGGTGAAGTGCCCTTCTCATTACATCGTATTAGGAGTGCTTGTTATCAACACTGTTTATCATTGGTGATGTTAATCTCAATTAAAACGTCATCCGGGAGCTCTTGTCATGGCACAGCAGAAACGAAAATGACTAGGAACCATGAGGTTGCAGGTTCGATCCCTTGACCCACGGGAGCTATTCTAGGTTGACTCACTCCTACGTCCCCTTGGCTTGTTAGTGTGTTTTCATGCCTTGCCTTTTATATATTGACCACATCCTTTTTTCTGGTACAGCAATATGCTCCAAGCTCTTCCTCATCCTTCATCCTCATACCTAGAAGCAGTCATTTCTTCAAGGAGCCCTAGTTGCTTTTAGTAGGGAATGGCATTAGAAACCAAGATCTTGGCACTGGGTGGGCTCATGGCTACTGGGGTGTCACTGCTTCTAGTCTCTCAGCAGGAAATATATGTATGCATAATAACCCATGCATATACACATATCTGTATTTCTATATCTATCCATATGTATCTATGTTAAGCCAAACATGAGTTTATACTGATGTGGTTGACTCTAATCCAGTCCTACATGGATTATTCTAGCCTTGCCTCTTTGCTTATCTGTGAGAATTATCCTACAACAGTGAGAAACCTGGCTCCCACCATCCACCATTCAGCCCCTTTATACCTGCACAGCATTTCCATGATGGTTAATTCATCCCCCCATGAGAAGCAACTGAGAATACAGGGTTTATGTACGATTCCCTTTGTCTTTACTCTTATAGTTTCTGGTCAAAATAACATTTTCCAAAGCTACTTTGGTTAGCTTCATTTTTTTCCCCCCACTGCCTATAGGGCCTCTCCCGCCTTTAAAATTACTTTCTTCCCATTTAACCTGGGAGAAATACTGAATGTTAGTTCTGTCAATGAGTCTTTGAACCATGAAGTTTTCCTCAAGTCCGTTTCAGACCTGTAAGAGCATTTCATCAAATACGGCAGACAGATGAGTCTTCTAGATGGTTTTTATAACATGGGAAAATCAATTTTTTTCACATATTTTATAAGTATAAAAATCAAAGTGTTCATTCTGGAAAATATAGAAATTGTTATACTATAACCAAGTGCGAGGAGCAAAGAATCTCTAAACTCACCATGAAGACCCATTTTCCCTCATATTTCCAATAACAGGTGGATCGTGTTATGTAAACACTGTAAATATCAAGAATGTGAGTTTGGAAAAGACAATGTCAGTCACCTCTGATCTGGAAAACACGAGGTTTCTCTGGAGCGAGTCAGGAATTTAAAAAGGTGAGACATGCTTGAGACACAGAGATAGAAGTGGAAAGCACCACCTCTACTGTTTCTGCCTTACATCTAGGTGGTCGTGCACTGAAAATTTCCTCTCTGCTTAAACCCTTTCATTTGGAACTGAGAGCCTGTTCACCCCTGCTTTCTCTGGGCACTTGGCTTTGTGCGTTGTGGGAACTCAGAAAATAATTGTCACGTAGCTGGAGTAGACCTAAGTCAGCCTCAAAAATCAAGATTTTCTATTTAATTTCAGAGGGCTCTCTTCCATTGGGCAATAAACACTTTTTTAGTGGATTAATCATGAATCATTTTATGGCTGGCTCCACGTTAAAATGTTGGTGGCGCGCTTCCTGCTCTTTGAAGCCCTTGATGGGGCGCATGGGCTGAACTCTGCTGCCTTTACGAGCTGGGGCCGCGCCCCAGGGCAGCTCAGTGCCTCCTCCACCCACTTTATTGGCCACAGAGTGTTTGTACTTGGATGTCTTTAAATGTGAGTTCCTTTTACTCACCAAAGGAAGAACCACAAGAGGGACTTTTGCCAGCGGCAGAAAACCTTTCTCCTTCTTGCTTCAAATCCATCACTTTACACAGAGGGTGTTTCAATGGGGAAAAGCTAATAAAACTTTTCGCTTTGGATTTTTTTTCCCCCTCCCAGGGAAACAGTAGTTGGGCCACAGAGTGCCATACAATTTGATGGACAGACTGTTCTAAAGACGTTCCTTCCCTAAGCCTACCGTTTCACAGGGATAGCAACCACACAGCATCGTCAGGGCTGAGGGACCAGTCTTGGGTGTCGTGGCAGGGTACCCGGTACTCTATCTGGGCGGTGGGAGGGCTAAAGGGAAGCTAAAGGATCAGCCTGAGGTGGCAGGGAAGCTGGGCATTTGTGACATCAACAGGGCCACCTTCATTTGAGCAGGATGTTTCTGTACAAGCCAGCGGTCCAGAGAAGCTACGCCCCACTGGCCGGGGCCTTGCTGTGGGATTCTGCGTGGGTCTCCAAGGGCTGCTCTAATAGACTATGGGTAACTGGAGGCTTCCAACAACAGACATTCATCCACTCACAGTTCTGGAGGCTAGAAGTCTAAAATCAAGAGGTTGGCTGGTCCCAGAGGCTCAGAGGGAGAATTTGTTCCATGTCTCTCCCTGGGCTTCCTGCAGTCGTCGGCAGCCTCTGGCGTCCCTTGGGTTGTGGTGGCATAGCTTCCATTTCTGCCTCCATCTTCGTGTGGCCTTCTCTCTGTGTGGGTTTCTTCTCTTCTGGTCATATTGGATTTAGAGTCCACCCTAATCTAGTGTGGCCCCATCTTTTTTTTTGTCTTTTGTCTTTTTAGGGCCGCACCCATAGCATATGGAGGTTCCCCGGCTAAGGGTGGAGTCGGAGCTACAGCTGCCGGCCTACACCACAGCCACAGCTAAAACGGGATCCAGGTCGCATCTGTGACCTACACCACAGCTCATGGCCACGCCGGATCCTTAACCCACTCGGCGAGGCCAGGTATCAAATCCATGTCCTCACGGATAATAGTCGGGTTTGTTACCACTGAGCCACGATGGGAACTCCTATTATGGCCTCATCTTAACCACGTTGTCAAAGACTATTTCCAAATAAGGTCGCATTCTGGGATTTGTGTTAAATATGAACTCTGGGGGGACATGATCCCCAAATAGGCATCAGCCTGGAGGAGAAGCTACCTTGAAAAAAATTTATCATTGGCTTTGACTACTTGCCAAGATGTAGCATCTGGAGTTCCCACTGTGGCTCAGTGGAAACAAATCTGACCAGTATCCATGAGGATGCAGGTTTGATCCTTGGCCTCTCTCAGTGGGTTAAGGATCCAGCATTGCTGTGAACTGTGACAAGGTCAAAGATGTGGCTCAGATTTGGCAGTGCTGTGGCTGTGGCATAGGCCGGCAGCTACAGCTCTGATTTGACCCCCAGCCTGGGAACCTCCATATTCCTTGGGTGCACCCTAAAAAGAAAGAAAAAAGATGTAGCATCTGCTTTTTTTTCTAATTGGTACCAAGCTGCCATATGGGCTAGCAAGGGCTTGGGGCACCATCTATGGAGCAGTCAGCTATGCAAGAGCCATTGGGTTTGCAAGCTTCTTGAAGCAGAAACCCTGTCTGATGCCTCTTTGGGAACTGCCATGGCTTGTATGGTAGATTAAGGTCTTAAAAATGTTTGCTGGGAGAGAGACAAATGTCATGTGATATCACTTATTTGTGGAATCTAAAAAGTGATGCAAATGAAAATACATGCAAAACATAAACAGACTCACAGACATAGAAAACAAACTTATGGTTACCAAATGGGGGCGATAAATTATGAGTTTGGGGAGTTCCCGTCGTGGCGCAGTGGTTAATGAATCCGACTAGGAACCATGAGGTTGCGGGTTCGGTTCCTGCCCTTGCTCAGTGGGTTAACGATCCGGCGTTGCCGTGAGCTGTGGTGTAGGTTGCAGACGTGGCTTGGATCCTGCGTTGCTGTGGCTCTGGCGTAGGCCGGCGGCTACAGCTCCGATTGGACCCCTAGCCTGGGAACCTCCATATGCCGTGGGAGTGGCCCAAGAAATAGCAAAACGACAAAAAAAAAAATTAGGAGTTTGGGATTAACAGATACACATTACCATACATAAAAGAAAAACAACCAGGACCTACTGTGTAGCACAGAGAACTATATTCAATATCATATAGATATCATATAGGTAATAACCTCTAATGGGAAAGAATCTGAGAAAGAATATATATACATACACACTTATATCTGCCTGAGTATATATAATATATATATATATATGAATCACTTTGCTATATACCTGAAACTAATACACTGTAAATGAACTATACTTCAATAAAATTTTTTTAAAATAGAAATAAATGTTTGCTGCAATGACAGTAAGGAAGTCTGAAAACTTCTGATTCTAGCAATCTCAGCAAAACTTTCTTTTTTCTTTTTTTCACGCAGCTGAGTAGTTCTTGCATGGTTTTAGTCCCTATTTTTTCTGCTTCTCAGGTGGTTTGGAGAAGTGTCTTGTATTTTCCTGGGTTAAGTGAGGTAGGTTTGACCACATCACTGAATCATGCAAGTACTTTTCAAAGTGCTCCATGGAATATTAGCCGTATCGAAATTATTCTGAGAGATGGAATTCCCATCATGGCTCAGTGGAAACAAATCTGACTAGTATCCATGGGACGCAGGTTCAATACCTGGCCTCGCTCAGTGGGTTAAGGATCTGGCGTTGTTGTGAGTTGTGGTGTAGGTTGCAGATGCGGCTCAGATCCCATGTTGCTATGGCTCTGGCATAGGCCGGTGGCTATAGCTCTGTTTTGACCCCTAGCCTGGGAACCTCATATGCTGCAGGTGTGGCGCTAAAAAGACAAAAAATAAAAAAATAAAAAACAAAATTATTCTGAGAGAAAAGGTTTTGTGCTTAAATAAGACCATTGGGAAATCGTGCATTTTCTATTCAATTCCTGAAGATTAGTAATGCACACCTTTTTTTTTTTGAATGGCCGCACCCATGGCATATGAAGTTCCCGGGCCAGGGATCGAATCCCAGCTACAGCTGCAACACCAGATACTTTAACCCACTGCACTGGGCTGGGGATCAAATCCGATACTCCGCAGTAATCCTAGCCACTGCAGTCAGACTCTTAACCCACTGTGCCACAGTGGGAACTCCTGCACACTGGCTTCGTAAAGGTTCTGACAAGTCCTGCAATAGAGAAACCTATGACACTTTGTTTAATCCCACGTATCACAAATTAACTTGACCACAGAGTCTCCTCTACCCTTTTATTTTTTGGTAGATGAAGAACACTTATTAAAATCCATAGAACTAGTCCAGTGGTTTGAGTACCACTGGAGAGTGATCAAGAATACAAATGCTGGAATCAGGCTCAAGTTCAAAACTGAGATTTATTGACTTTGGACAAGTAACTGAACCTCTCTGAGCCTGAGTTTCCTCATCTCTAAGATGGCATTATAAGGCTACTTGCTTTGTAAAATTAACTGAAATAATGTACAGAAAGTGCTTAGCACTAGGCCTGGGATATAGTAACGACTGAATACATTTAAGCGACTATTACTATGTTATTACTTAAAATTTTTTAAATTATTTATAGTCCTATGACTTCTTATATCATTCTTAGAGATCATTTGGGGGAAAGAACAACCTTGCTTCTTGCAAAAGAAGATTGAAAATCTTGACTTTCATGACAATGGGGAACTTTTCCTCAGCTTCTCAGAACCGTGTGGATTGACATTCACCAAATCCAGTCCTTCTGAATTGGAGAACTCTGCCAATCAGTTGCGATTTCTTAGGCTGGTCATAAGCCAGTTATGTTCACCTGAGAGAAAATGAAGCCCGAAGTGCCAAATGGAGTTCTACCGCTTGGAAGGCAGCTATGCTCACCGCTCTTCCACCAACACTGCACAAGTTCTACATTTCGAAAGGCATTTCCTGGTTCCTGGATTCCCTCTGGAAGTATGGGGTCAGGAAGAGATGAGGGACAGGTCAGGGGAAATGACTTGAGAATTCCTGGGTTCTAAGAAGCACCGACCTGTCCTTTTTGGACACAGGTACCGCAGAAGACAAGACAGGGTCCACTGACAACTCGGCTGAGACAAAGGGCAGCTTCCACCACGCCCATCCCCAGGAGGATGGAGAACAAGACGACAGTCCAGGGGACAATGTGCTCAGGCTCTCGGCAGGTGGCCCAGGTGGGCTGGGTGAATAAGTAGCTGTTCCTGCCAGGACAGAGGAGGCAATTAGCTTGGCTTTGAAAGACAGGAAAGTGAGAGAGCTGCTACTTACAAGCAGCAAGTGAGGAGACTAGTCTCATACATCACTCTCGTCTTCGTAAGGTCAGCACATTCATGACTGCCTATTGGTGGGAAGGTTGAACACCCCTTTTCCCTGTAACAGCACAGCATCTCAGCAAGGCATTGTGGGTACAGGCGTGGCCACACAAGGGAGCACAGGAGGAAGGGGGAAGTCATGTGATTTAGGATGTGAACTGCTCTAAAGAGCTCAGAGGCAGGAAGGAGTTGGTTCAGTGGTTCAGTCAGAGCTTGGACACTGAGGTTGCACAGACCAGGTCCTAATTAGCTCCATCACTAAAAAGTTCTAGATCAGCTTGTCAGGGAGAGGAAATTTCCCTCTCTACCCGTCTTGAGTTCTTATGGCTGGACAAATAATAAAATCCACACAACACAGAGTAACAGGAGAAAAAGAAATGAATTTAAATTCATGCCCATGAAGCTCTCATAGAAATAGAATCTAAGAAGAGGCCAATGAGAGCAACTCTTAGACTCTTTAGGCAAAGAAACAATAAATTTTTGAGGAATTGGCAGGATGAAGAAACTTAGGTTTGGGTGCTTAATTGGTGAAGAATCTAAACAGTTTGGGCCTGGAGTGGTAAGTTAAAGAAGTAACAAGGTTTGCTTATAAAGATTTCTTGGTCCCAAATTCCCCATCTCTGGTAATAAGGGTGTCCCATTTCATCCAGATATAGGGAGGGTACCTTTCACACGACAGATTTTCTTTTTCTTTTTCTTTTTTTTTTTTTTGTCCTTTGTCTTTTTAAGGCTGCACTCATGGCATATGAGGGTTCCCAGGCTAGGGGTCGAATCAGAGCTGTAGCCGCCAGCCTACACCACACCACAGCAACTCGGGATCCAAGCCACGTCTGTGACCTACACCACAGCCCACGCCAACCCACTGAGTGAGGCCAGGGATCGAACCTGCATCCTCATGGATACCACTGAGCCACGACAGGAACTCCGACATGACAGATTTATTTCCTGCTTTCAGGGAAGAGGGTCAGAGTGTCCCTCTTGCATCAGTTCTTTCTTAAGTAACTTTAATTCAATGTAATCAATATGCCATTGGTTGATATATGCATAAGTATGCAGTCTGGCCCCGTTTCCCAAGTGTTTCTGTGTAACAGGTTCCTTTTATATAAAATGGGGCTAAAAAATAGCATCGAGCGGTTAGGAGGATTAGCTCTTAGCATGGTGTCTGCCATGCAGTCGGCAATATATTTATCATTATTATCATAGAAAGAGGAGATCCAGAGGTCTAGAATAGCTGGAGAAGGTTTCCAGAGGAAAGATGGAGTCCCCGCCCCTTGAAGGAGGCAGCAGCCGAGGGCGTGGGGGCAGGGCGTTGTAAGAGGAAACTGCTTATAAGCGAAATCTGTAAGGGAAATTTGGAATCAAAGGGCACTAGCTGGACAAAGAGAAAATGGCCCTGTTGCATGGAGTTATATATTATTTAGTACCATTGCCTTCACCCATATCCATTCCCATCTACTGAGTTCTCAGTGAGATCACAGGTCCCTTAAATGTCAACATCTTTTTGCTGTCATCAGCAGTTTTACATTTTACATGCCCCCCCCCCCTCCCGCTCCCTCCCCGTCCCCGTGGCTCATCTACGGAGAAAGGACTGAAGGGCAAAGTGGAACTGGGATGCTTGCTGGGGGGCTGGGGTAGGCGTGGAGGCAAAGTGTTGCAGATTTGGAAGCGGCTGATGACAGACCAGGTGAAGAGCAGCCGCCAGATTCAAGGTGTATTGCGGCAGATGGAACGCGGGGGCTCGAGAAGAGAAAGGCATCAATGACTCATAGGCGCCATCTACTGGGCTGGGGATGACGGAGCCGAGATTTGCGAGGGGCCGTTAAGGGTTTGGACACACTAATGTTGAAATGATGTGAGGTTCTCATAAGGAAATTTTGCAGAGGTAATTTGGTATTTGGGTCAGGAATTCAAAAGGAAGATCTGGGCTGGAGATAGACATTTGGGGATCACTTATATGGCTAGATGCAGGGTTCTAAACGTTGGGGATGGATGAGCTCTCTACCAGGCAGAGAAGGGGTAATGAGAAGAGAAGCAGCATGTTTCTCAATCAGTGGTGCTGGGTTTTTTCCCTGTTCCTTTAGGAAAATTGATGTGTATCACGGGCCTGCCATTTCAGGATATTTGTGCACCCCAGCAGTGTAAACCCTGACAGCTGGTTTTTCTTTTTGAAATGCAAGTGCCAGACTTAAGCTTTCAGTGGGAGGCATCCTCATTTATTCAAAGAGGGCTACCTTGAATAAACATAGTGCTAGCTTCACGATTAGGTAAAGAGCCCAGGCCTCTTTGCATGATTGAGCCTCTTTTGTTTCAGAGATGTTGGTTGATTTCAATCCCTGATCTTTGGGGCCACTGTTTTTTTTCTCTTTCTGTGCTTTAAATTCCTGCTCTTACATTTTAAATTCACTGATAAGAGTGAGCCTGTGAGACCCTAAACTCCCACCCTCAATCTCAGTAAAAGCAGAACCCCAAGCCCACGCACTCAGCCCACCCCCCACCTCACTGGGGGGCTCCAGGTGTTCTGTGTACTTTCCAGGTCCTGCAGAAACCTTAATTTTTTCAAAGTGTCTTGATGGTTATTGCTAAAGGGCATCTTGCAATCACAGTAAGAAGCACAAGGATTGGTCTTTTGTGAAGTCATGGTGAATTTGGTTAAGTCTCCCCAGTTAGGTTGTGAACAGGCAAGTTGCATAGGCAAGTGGTTTTATCCTTCCTTTGCAATCCCTTCTCTATCTCTCTCTTTTTTTTTTTTTTTTGTCTTTCTAGGACTGCATCCATGGCATATGGAGGTTCTCAGGCTAGGGGTCTAATCAGAGCTGTAGCCGCCGTCCTATGCCAGGGCCACAGCCACGCCAGATCCGAGCTGCATCTGCGACTAACACCACAGCTCACGGCAAATGGGATCATTAACCCACTGAGCAAGGCCAGGGATCGAACCCGCAACCTCGTGATTCCTAGTCAGATTCGTTAACCACTGAGCCATGATGGGAACTCCTGCAATCCCTTTTCTTATCACAGTGCCTCGTCAGGCCTTTTGCACGTACTCAATTGAGTTTAATAATCACGACTAATGAAGTCAGAGATTGAATACCTTGGGTGAACTGCTTAATTCATGGACAGTCACCTCTAGAGACTGATGATTTGGGGTGCAAAACTGTTGATATGGTACAGAGAGAGGAGCAAGACATGGATACCAATGGAAGTACCTGGCCCCGTTACCAGATAGTCAATCCTGAGAGCACATGCTCTCTGTGGTCACCACTGTATCATTTCTAGATACTAGACACTGACCCACGGCCATAGATGCTACTCACTCCAGGGAGGCGGTCCTGAAAGGGTAGCTGTAGTTTCCACTGCCCATGTCACAGAGGGGGCCGCTGAGCAAACCCAGGGAAGTGATGACCACACGGTACAGGGCGCCCATAATGCCCTGTGTGGCCAGGAGCACAGGGAACAGCATCTGCAATGGAACAGAACCAGAAATTCAGGGCAGCAATGCAGAGGGAAGAGGTGGTCCTTTTGAAAGACCCCCTTGAGTTTCCTGGCAAAGTCAAGAGGTATCTTCTCTTACAGATGCCAGACCAGGTAGGTGTCCTTGTTTTGCTTCCTAGATGCTCACAAAATAATGGGGCACTATAGAGTTCCCACAGTGGGCTAGGGATCTGTGGCATCTTGGGAGCGCAGGATGCAGATTTAATCCCTGGCCTGGAACAGTGGATTAAGGATCTGGCATTGCCTCAGCTGCAGCTTAGGTTGCAACTACGGCTCTGATCTGATCCCTGGCCCAGGAACTTCATCCAAAATAGAAAAAAAGGGGGGGGGGCACTAGAGCTGAGAAGATCTCTGTCCATTCATCAGCCCCATTTACCATTCTAAAGAATAAAATCAGAGTTCCTGTTGTGGCTGAGCAGGTTAGGAACCTGACTAGTATCCATAAGCATGTGGGATCGATCCCTGGCCCCACTCAGTGGGTTAAGGATCTGATGTTGCTGTGAGCTGTGGCGTAGGTTGCGGATATGGCTCGGATCAGGTATTGCTGTGTCTGTGGTGCAGGCCAGCAGCTGCAGCTCCGATTTGACCCCTAGCCTGAGAACTTCCATGTGTCCAAAATTAAATTTTAAAAATTAAAAGAATGAAACCATTCACTACGAAATTGTGAGTGGGAAATGGGACTTAGTCACCATTTAACTCCCAGCGTCTAGGCACCGCCTGGCACAAAATGTAGCTGTGTTGCCAGTGCCCTTGTCTGCACTCATGGCAGACATCAGTAATTGATCCCAGCACTCTTCACCTGGAAGAAAAAGCCTCACAGTCTTTCTCAAAACAGAGCAGCTCATCAGCTGCTGTCAGCTCTGTTTGAAACCTAAAGGCAATCTATTCTCCATCCTGGTGGTGGGTGTCCAATAAATGTCTGCCATATGATTGGGTGAGTTATTGAATAATCACTTTTCTGATGCCCGAATCAGGGGCCGACACAGGGCCTTGTACTGTGTACAAATTCCTTACATATGTGTTGACTGATGTGAGGATGACGGTGAGACAGGTGTCAGGAAAAGGTGACCTTCTGGCACATAAGCACATTCAATTGGGGCAAAGCTGCAGGACTGGTTTGCTTTAAAGCCTGAGCTTTTATTTCTGCCACATGCAGTTGTGTCGGTCTTGTCACAGGAGGGTGGGGGATGGATGGAGTTGAATGGATCGACTCTGGGAGCTCCTTGGAGATGGTTCCCAGACAGTGACATGGGGCTAAGGTCTCTGTGGAGTGTCTGATTGGGTGCCACAAGCATTGGAAGAGGGGACTTTGGTGGGGAGAGAAATGAAATGGTGTACGAATTAGAAACATAAGAACTGTGAACAGTTTGATGTGAGCAGGGACATTGGTAAGTAATTTGTATGTGGGAAAGGGTACGATCCGGGGGGTCAGGAGATCAAGGGGGTCCCAGTTTGGATGGTCCCTCATGGCATGTGTCTTGAGAGTGGACCGTGTCAGGCTCTCTGTGGGGTACAGAGATGATAACGTATGGGCCTTGTCCTGAAGAAAGGAGCTTACACTCTACCTGGAGTTGGGTAAATGGTCCTAAATGTCCATTCCGGCTCTAAAATCACAGGCAGGAGATTCTGGTGAGGCCATTCAGCCTCTCTGGGCTTTTCCTATATTTGTCAAATGAGGGCATGTTTGTAAAATTCGTGGTAACATTGCCATTGGTTTCTTCCAGCAGTGCTGGCAGGAGAAAGAACAGTGTTTATAAGCGAGCCACGTAATAGGAACAAGAAATAAAAATATGATGGATGCGCATACAGTGTGCCAGCCTTCTGTTCTTCACGGGGCCATTGTAAAAGAGTGTCCGCAAAAGTGCTTTTAAGAGTACAATCTCCAATTCTCTTCCTGCACAAATCCCGGGTGCAGGAGGTATTACTCCCAGGCCAATAGGAAAATAAGGAAGCTGGAGGATGGAGGTTCTAGACCTTCCCACAGACAGACAGGCTGATAGACCAACCAAACCCCAGCAGGCTGGTCTGTCAGCTCACAGGCTCTCTTCACACCCTCTCCAGGCTCCTTCTCCCTGGGATCTCATGCACCAGCCCCCATGACTGTTGTCACTGTGGTCCAGAGCCCTGCGCTTTAAAAGGAAGGGTTAGTCCCTGAGAGGTGGATCTAAAAAATAATACAAATGAATGTATATGCAAAACAGAAACAGACTCACAGATACAGAAAACAAGCCTGTGGTTATCAAAGGGGGTGGGACAAATTAGTGGCATGGAATTAACAGATGCAAATGATGGTATATAAAATAGGTAAGCAGCAAGGATATACTGTCTGCCACAGGGAATTATACCCAATACCTTATAAGGGAGTATAAGCTGCAAAAGTACCGAATCACCATGCTCTACACCTGAAACCAACACTATATTGGAAATGAACTATACTTCAATAAAAATCAATGAATAAAAAGTGGGCATTAGAAGTACTAAACTATAGTCAGTGGGTTAATGGCCTGGCTTTTTGAAGACAGGAAGCTCACAGCCTAGGAAATAAGCCCTTTTGGGGGTGTGCATGGGAGTCTAAATATCCTGTAGACACAGTACTTACCCCACGTCTGTGAGCACAGCAACCTTCTCCACCTCCTCTCAGCAGCATAAGTGCTGGTACCATAACCTGGGGCAAAGAAGATGCTCTCGTAATGAAGGGAATTATAACTCTGGGGGACAAACTTCCCAAACTCTAGCTATTTAAAAATACCTAATGGGAAGTTCCTGTTGTAGCTTAGTGGTAACAAGCCCAACTAGTATCCATGAGGATGTGGGTTCAATCCTTTGCCTTCATCAGTGGGTTAAGGCTCTGGTTTTGCCACGAGCTGTGGTGTAGGTGACAGACGTGGCTCAGATTGGGCATTGCTGTGGCTGTGGTGTAGGCCAGCAGCTGTAGATCTGATTAGATCCCTAGCCTGGGAACTTCCATATGCTGCTGGTATGGCCCTAAAAAGCAAAAAGCAAAAACAAAACAAAATCAAAACTTAATGGTTCCTCATTGCCTATAGGATACAACACAGGCCCTGGACAGAGCCCTTCATGTCCTGCTTCTGACTGCCAGCAGAGCTGGACCTCTTCATCCAGACATCCTGACATACCAGCTTAGGGGCTCCCAGGAGAGACCTGGGACTTTCCCACCTCTGGGCCTTTGAACGTGCTGTTCATTCTCTGCCATCAGGTAAACTCCTATTCACCCTCAAGGGTCAGTTCAGAAGTTATCGTCTGTGGTAGCCTGGACAGAAGGCCCCTCCTCCCAAAGATCCTTTCACACCCTAATCCCAGGACCTGTGAATATCACCTTATGTGACCAAAGATATGCTTGATCTTTTTAATTTTTTTATTAGAGTATAGTTGACTTACAGTGTTGTGCCAACTTCTGCTGTACAGCAAAGAGACCCAGTCAGACATGCATATACACATTCCCTATCTTGAATTATCTTCCATCACGGTCTATCCCAAGAAAGAGACTGGACATAGTTCCCTGTGCTGTTCATGAGCTGGGATCTTAATAGAAGGAGGTTATCCTGGATTAACTCGGCAGGCCCTAAATGCAACCACATGCATCCTTATAAGAAAGAAGCGGGAGTTCCCATCGTGGTGGAGCGGAAATGAATCCGACTAGGAACCATGAGGTTGTGGGTTTGATCCCTGGCCTTGATCAGTGGGTTAAGGATCCGGCATTGCTGTGAGCTGTGGTGTGGGTCGCAGATGTGGCTCGGATCCCGCGTTGCTGTGGCTGTGGTGTAGGCTAGTGGCTACAGCTCTGATTCAACCCCTAGCCTGGGAACCTCCATATGCCTCGTGTGTGGCCCCTAAAAAAAAAAAAAAAAAAGAAAGAAAGAAGCAGAAGGAGTTTTGAGAGATACACAGAGAAGGTGACATAGAGACAGAGTTAGAGACCAGAGTGGTGTGTCTACAAGCCAGAGACGCCAGCAGTCACCAGAAGCTGGAAGAGGCAAGGAGTGATTTTTGCCCTACAGCCCAGACCCTGAGGCCTGACCACACATCTGCTGAGAAGAGCTTCTGACCTTCAGAGCTGTGAGACAACAAATTTCTCATGTAAAAAGCCACCAAACTTGTGGTAATTTGCTATCGGCAGCTGCTGGAAACCCCTGCATCTCCCCTTTGTAGCGTTCAGGACCCAGCCCCCTGCCCACCCCCAGGTACGACGTCTGGTTCCTTCCTTGCTGCCAGCCCATCTTGCTACCCGAGTACAGTCATTTTCCTTCTACAGCTGGGTTCTGAGTGCTCAGTCGGCAGCTCTTACCACAGGTCTGATGCGGAATCAGAACCCACAGAGCGGTGGCAAACGTCGTGATGCCATTTCCCTGTGTTTCTTCTGTCATTAAAGGATGGGAGGGGGTCAGGGGCTTGATAGGGCCATGGGTCAGGAACAAGAAATAAAGACCTAGTGGATGAACTTAACCTTATGAAAAAAATCACCTCATCCTGGGAGATGGTTGCTAAATCTGTTTGCTGGCATCTGGGAGATCCCCACTTTTTTTTTGTCTTTTTGCTATTTGCTATTTGCTATTTTCTCCCGCGGCATATGGAGGTTCCCAGGCTAGGGGTCGAATCGGAGCTGTAGCCACTGGCCTACACCAGAGCCACAGCAACAAGGCGGGATCCGAGCCGCGTCTGTGACCTACACCACAGCTCACAGCAACGCCGGATCGTTAACCCACTGAGCAAGGGCAGGGACCGAACCCGCAACCTCATGGTTCCTAGTCGGATTCATTAACCATTGCGCCACGACGGGAACTCCAGATCCCCACTTCTCACCAAGGTGACCACAACATACCCTGGGAAACGTACGGGTGGTGTGTGATTGAGGCTAAAGATAATTGTTGCCTACCTGGAGGCAGTCTTTTGCCTGACAGTCTAAGGCTGGGGAGGGTCGCAAGCTCACTTGCCTTTAGAGACCAGGCAGGTGATGCTAAGTTAAGAACACGTATCCTGGTATAACACAATAGGGAGTGGCGGGGACTGTGGAGAGAACTGGAGGAAGCATAACCTTCCTAAAGGGATCTGATTCCTTGTACAGCAAAATAGACACCGTGCCAGACAAACTTGAACCAACTCCCAGGTGGTCTGCAAACTTCACGAAGCTTTGATGGGGGCTGCAGTAGGGACATAGCATCTAGGAAAAGGAGGACCACGGTGTCAGGATTTGGCCATGGGGTTTCACTGGGCTGGGGTAGGGTGTGCTGTGTTTGTCTCATTACTGACTCTCTCTCTTTAGGGGAAGTGGGGCAACTCCATAACCCTGGATACCATGGCAGTGAGACATTCCCAGCTACCGCTCTCTTACCGGGGCCATTGAGTGAGCAGCAGCTTCAAGCCTGGCTGGGGACAGGGAGCTTTCTGACAGGGCTTATTGTCACCACAGGTGGTGGCTACGACTGATTTCCCCATGTCACCGAGAGAGGAACTGAGAGTTGGACAGACAAGTGCTTTTCCTAAACTCTCCAGGCCAGCCTTCTGTAGAGCGTGGTTCCCTTTGGTTCCCACCACCCTGCTTGCCATGTCCATGGAGATGGGGGAAGGGGAGAGAAAGCCTGGCATTTCCCCCCTTTTCCTGGCAGGAGTATTTGTCCTTGGTTCTCCTTGGGGTAAATACACTGACATTTTGATTTATCAGTTGAGCTTTGGTGAGTTTGGTTAATGTTGTTCAGGGTCCCTGAGAGGTTTTGCTTTGTGCACAGACAAACCAGAGCGCCAGACCTAAAATGCTTCCCATCAGACCTGGGACAGAACTGACCCCACCAGGCACTACCCCGCCTAGTGGCCACTGTCTTCCGCTTTGGGTAACTTTTTAAGCATCAACAGATAAGAACCCAGACCTGCACCCTATACCTGGCTTGGCCATACACCAGCTCTATGACCTGCATCTAGCTTTGCTGCTCTGGGGTCTCCGTTTTGTTTGTTTTATTTTTTTAGGGCCGCACCCTCGGCATATTGAGGTTCCCAGGCTAGGGGTCTAATCAGAGCTCTTGCTGCCGGCTTATGCCAGAGCCACAGCGACTCAGGATCCAAGCCGCGTCTGTGAACTACACCACAGCTCACAGCAACGCCAGATCCTCAACCCACTGAGTGAGGCCAGGGATCGAACCCACAACCTCATGGATCCCAGTCAGATTTGTTTCTGCTGCACCATGACAGGAACTTCCCCATCGTCTGATTTTTGCCCGATTTTTTCCACTGGAAAGTTTGCTGTGGGTGCTGAGGAGGTGAGAGAGGAGAGAAAGGGTGTTAGGAAGGGCCTGCCAGCCCACTCTTCCTGTTTCGCCTCCTGGTCTTCAGCCCTATTTTCTTTCCTTCTAACGCTGATATAAATCAGGTCACGTACATGAATTCTTAGCCCCAGAGGAGGAGACTGTTCAGATCTGAACTGCTGGTACTTCTGGCAGACCTCATGCAAGTTACTGAATGACTGCATGCACTGCACTGTTTTACGGCACGAATAAAGCATATTCAAATTTTCTAGAAAAACCTGATTGATGTCATGGGTGTGTGTAGTTCCCATTTATTCAATACAACATATTCTTTTTTCTTTTTTTCCCCCTTCTTTTTACAGCTACACCTGCGGCATTTAGAGGTTCCCATGCTAGCGACTGAATCAGAGCTGCAGCTGCCGGCCTATGCCACAGAACATGTTTCTTTAAAGGAAGTATTTTCACAAGAACCTCAAGCTTCTCAAAGTCCTCTCTAGGTAACTCAGTGCTGGGATACAGAGGGGAGCCTTCCAGGTGGAAAGAGGGGACAGGATGCGTGACTTTCATCGGGGATGGCTGCAGGTAGCTTTGAGCCTCGGGTCCCTGTACTCAACTCCTGGAAGACGGCGTGAGGCTCTCCCTCTTTTGAGTTTCTTTTCCAGGTTCCTGTGAATTGCTGGCATCAGGTATCTGCTGATTCTTCTGGCTTATGATTGGGCCCTTGGGCGACCCCCAAACTCCCTTGAGTCAAATGGGAGGGCCAGCTGGAGACTGTGTGGGACTGACCAATGAGAGCTGTTAGAATCTGGAGGAGGTGGCACTAAGAGCCTGTCCAAGCACCTCGTGGGGAGCATTGCTTAGCAGGTAGAGCAAGCCAGCCTCCGACGTGGAGATCAGGATGCAGTGATGGCATTAGGCCATTACTGTCATAGCGTGATGGCACCTGGTCATCACCTGGTCTCTCCTGCTTAAGTTCTAGTGGATATTCATTTCCCCCCAACATCATTTTCTACCCTCTCTTCCAAATCTTTTTTTTTTTTTTTTAAATGTGGCTCTAGCTACTTTGGTTTTCTCGTGGATCCAGGAACTATGCAGCCCATTTCCAGCTCAGGGCCGTGGAACATGCCAGCCCCTCTGCTTGGGATGCTCTTCCCCCAACATCAACATGACTATTCTTCACGTCCTTCAAGCAGCTTCTCAAACACCACCTCCTCAGACAGTATTTTGCTATCTTTCCCTTTATCTTCTGCCAAGCACTCACCACCTGACATTATATCACACAGTCGGTTATTTATCTTTCTCATCTCCACCAGGATGTAGGCCCTAGAAGAGCAGGAATTTTGTTTGTTTTTTTCTTTGCTGTCCGGAATGCCCAGAACAGTGCTAGCATGTAGCAGGTGCTCAATAGATATGTGCGGGTTAGTTCCTCAAGGGTAAGGGGCTGGCTCATCAGCGGGGTTCACAAGGTCATACAGCATGTTGCCTCAGTCTGCAGCTCAGCACCACCTCCTATCCCTTCTTTACTTAAGCAGCCCTCGCTCCAGCCACACCAAACTGCAGCTTCCATGACTGTCTTGCTCTGGTGCTCCTCTGCCTTTATACAGATTTTGCTTCCTCTGCCTGGAACACGCTCCTCCCTTCTCTGCCTGACAAACACTGATTGTGTAACCCTGTGCAGTGCAGCTCAGGTACCTGCTGCTCTGGGGTGCCGCTCTTGGTCCCCGGAGGTTGATTGCCTTGTTTTCTCTTCAGCAGACCCCACGCTGCCCCTGCAGCAAGGACTCCCCCACTGGGCTGAATTCGTTGTGTGTCTGTCCATCTCCCTTGCTCTGGAGGAGCTCAGGAACCATCTCTGCCGGGTCAGGCAGACCCCTACCTACCATAATCTTTCTCCCTCCAGTCAGGCCCCAGGGGATCCCAAACCACCGACTAGTCCTCCCTCTTAAAGGTCTTGCTGAGTCTGCAAATACTGTTGCTGGAAAACAATCATTAGCTACACACGGAAAGAGCCTGGGGCCTTGTATCTCGGTCCCCAGGGTACCCTCTTCAGTTAGCGTCAGGCTTTGTCCCAGATGCCCAGTTTTAACCACAGAAACCTGCCAGGAGATCTGGGTTGGCCTGTGGCTCCAAGGAAATAGCCGTTATTCCTGGCCTTGGCTTTGCTGAGACAGCAAACCTGCTGAGGTCACAAGGCTGCCTTCAGGCAGTAAGATGGGCAGGCTGAGGGGACCTCCCTGCCTAGAACAGACTCTGCTGGATGGGACTTTACACACCGTGGCCGTGACCCCTGTGTGTGTAAACTTGGCCCCGAGAGGCTGCCTACCTGGCAGGGAGGTGAAGAGGCGGTGACTCAAGTGGCCCGGTTTCCCTGTCTCACCTGGAAAGCAGCAGGGCCCGGAGCAACTCCCCGCCCGGCCAGGCCCCTCAGGGCCTGTTTCATCTGGGCATGCGCAGCAGAGCTTCACGCCTGTGGTCTGTCTCTGCGTCCCGAATTGCGTGCGCATGCGTGCATCAAATAGTGGCGGAATGGAGAGGGAACGTGCTTTGGGTTCAGAAGGTTCTGCTCACTTCTGCCCAGTGCCGGCTTGTGGCCAGGGTCAGATGACAAAATCTTCCTGGCCCTCCCTTCCTCACCCATGAGATGGGAGGCGACCATGCCACCGCACAAAATCATCGTGGGAAGCAAATGAAATCAGATGTGTGCAAGCCATTGATACACCTGAAATCCTTGTGCAAATGGTTGTTCCATTGATCATTAAAGGGCAGGAACCTTGAATTCCGGTTTTGTGCCTTACAGATCCTTACACCGTGTTGGCCATGGAACTGATGCTAAATGAATGGTGTCCGTGCCCCCCATGACCTTCCGCGTTCCTGTGGTTACTGAGGTTTTTCTGGCCTTCTGGCATCAGGAAGGCAGCTCTGCCTATTGCCCTTTCTTCCTCCATTCAGAGCCCCTCTCCTCACCTCCACTCCCTCCTCAACCTCTGCTGTCTGCTCCCCTCCCCACCCACTCCAGTGCCAGCCAAGAGCCACCAGCACCTTGCTGTGTACCAGATTCTGGTCCCAGCTATGTTCCTTCTGCTACAAATCTGGCTCCATCTTATATCCGTTTCTTTTGCTTTAACCTTTGTCCTCTGTCGCTTGGGTTTACTCATTCTGACACTAGGATTCTTCTCTCCTTGAAGCTTACTCCTTCCTCACCTTTTCTCACTTTCCTCTTTTCTGCTTTGCCTGAAACTTTCTACCTGTTCTTTCTCAGTCTCCTTTCCGCCCCCAGCCCCCAATTAGCAGGATTCCCTGGATTTTCGACCTTTGCTCCTTTCTCCTATCAATCGGCTCACGAGCCCTAGGCAACCCCCCTGTGCCTGGGACCCGGGGTTCTGCATCACCCCTTGGTGATGGTTCTTTAAGGTTGCCTCTTTCTTGGTCTCTGGTCCCAGCCCAGCCATTCTCTGCTCCCTCATGGGGGATGCGGAACAGGGCTCAGCCTCTGCCCTCTCCCTGGGTCCCTGCTCCAGGGAATGCCACCATCATCTCCCCAGGTGCCTGGGCCAGAATGCCAGAGCCAACCTGACTGCTCCTTGTTCCTCCTGTCACTCTTCAGATCCTGCCAACTTGACCTTTTAAGATGGGTCAAAGTCAGACTACTCTCTCCAACCCCATAGCTGCTGCCTCAGTTTGCCTTAGAACCAGGCACAAGTGAAGGCAGAGTGGACACTAAAGAGGACTGAGCAAAGCAAGAAGAAAGGAGGAAAAGAGAAAAGGACAGAAAGAAGAGGAAAGGGGATGGATCATTGGTTCTTACTGTACCCAACTTCATGGACTGGTTTGGGCCTGTTTATTTTATCCCCATCTCACTGTAAATATTCAAGTGTAGCTGTCTTTCCAGGAGATCCTGGGGGTTGCGTTGGAGAGCTGGAAGGAGGGTTGGACAAGCAACTGGTATATGGGATGTTGTGCAGACAAGGTATCTGGTCTCTGACTGAGCCAGGCTCCACTCGGCTTGCCCCAGGACCAAGGAATGTCGTCCCTCTGGGTCACGCTCCTTCAGTACACATTTTAAGAGTCTGCAAATAGGAAGCTTAGGTTTCCTCAAGCTGCTTGATGCCTTTCAGTGGTCTCTTTGCTCATCTATACCTCGAGAGAAGTTGGGTGCTGATGTTCTGTATAGTCTACTGAAACAGAGTTTTAACTAAAGAACAACCTCCCTTGGCTAAGAAGGCAGCTGCAAGCCTTTCCAGCTATGCTCATCACTATACCACCCTTCTTGTAATAATGGAACAACTGTGTGCCCTCTGTCCAAGCCAGCAGCCCTGCTAATCATGTACCCAACATTGCTTATCAGTTCCGATCCTGTAACCTTGCTCACTCAGTTTCCTAGGGAGGAACACTGTCTGCTTGGGGATGGGGGGAGGTCCGGGATGCCTACATGGGAAAATCAAGACCTTGTAGTGTATAAAAGTTACTGAGAACAAAGACCTGGTGCTCAGACTCTGGAGGTGACTCCTCTGAGCCCGCACCGGTGCTGAATAAACCTTGCTTTTCCATATCTCCGAGTGCTGTTTGTCTCCTTCCATTGCTACGGTTTTTGCGGTTTCCGCAACACTACAGAGGAGGAGAGTGAGGCTAAGGGGAGTTTAGGGATTTGCTTGGCAGTGGAGCTGAGAAATGCAAACCGGTCCTGCAGAAATAAGAAGGGTAGGTAAGAGGCAGGATGTGAGCACTTACCTGGATCCACAGAGGAGGTGGAGGAGCTGGTAACCTGAGCCAGGTAGGAGGACAGATTGCATTTTACTGGCTGCAGGTATGTGAGGGATGCTCTATATATGTTATCTTACTTAATGCGCCCCACCTCCTGATGAGACGGTGTGATTGTCCTTTTACTGGAGCTCAGGGAGGACACCCAGCAGGTCAGGGGTAGGCTCATGGTTTGAGCAGGGTCTGTTAGACAGCTAGGTCTGTACTGCCTCTTAGGCAGGGCTTGGGGCTGAGAAACAGACCAGCTTTGCTCAGGAATTGCTGCTTTAGTTCTCTGTGCAGGCCCAGCTCTGCCAGGGTGGGAGGGGCAGGTGAAACTACTGTGTGGGGAGGAGAAACAGGGAGGGAGAGGGTCACCTTTCTTCTGAGGGTTCTTTATCCTTCATGCATTCATCCGTAGTTGGGAGAACAAATCTGACTCCATACTAGAACTGTTCCTTTCACTTTAACCTTATTTTAACCTTTGTCCTCTGTCTCTTGTGCTTAGTCTTCCTGACTCTACACCTTTTGCCAAAAAAAGCTGCCTATAGCCGGAATTATACAGGATAGTCTATTCTCAAGGCTCTGATTTTAACAGCATCATCTTTTAAGATAAAAAGTTGCAGAACAGAGAATAACATTTGTTTTTCGTGACCTGACCGTGACCTACGTGGACAACTACAAGAACATAGGATTTCTGCAGGAGAAGTTGAAGACTAATACACTGGGTGACGTTCAAGCGATCAATGTAGAAAAAGACAAACTTGAGGAGTTCCCGTCGTGGCACAGTGGTTAATGAATCCGACTAGGAACCATGAGGTTGCGGGTTCGGTCCCCGCCCTTGCTCAGTGGGTTAACGATCTGGCGTTGCCGTGAGCTGTGGTGTAGGTTGCAGACGCGGCTCAGATCTGGCGTTGCTGTGGCTGTGGCGTAGACTGGCAGCTGTAGCTCTGATTCGACCCCCTAGTCTGGGAACCTCCATATGCCGTGGTTGCGGCCCTAAAAAGATAAAAAATTTAAAAAAAATAAGAAAAAGTACTATAGGGAATCTGAATCTTGGCTTCTCATTTGATCTATGTGAAAAATTTCCTTTTTTACTTTCTTTGTCAAATGAGTTTATTGAGCTTTGAGATTTTTTTTTTTTTCAGCCATGCTCTCAGCTTATGGAAGTTCCTGGCTCAGGGATCAAATTGGCACCACAGCAGCAACTGAAGCCACAGCAGGGACAACCCTGCCAGGTCCTTAACCCACTGAGCCACCGGGAAACTCCAGAGGCTGGCGATTTCTGAGAAGCCAGGATGGAGGCACATGGAAAGAGGGAAAGATTTTGCATCTTCTTTTTTTTTCTCTGCATAACAATGCGTTTTTTTTCTCTTGCATGTAAATGAGATTGGAGTAATCTTGGTATCTCACTTGCTGAGCGAAGGCTGCCTGAGACGTATGGGCCTGGTGCTCTGAGACCCGGGAGGGGTCCCTGCTTCTCCTTAGTGGTGCTCTCCTAATTGGCCTTTGTGCCTGTTTTCAACTCAGATTCATGCTGAGATTGTCAACTGGCTTGTGGTTAGCAGCTCATTCACTCCCCAGCTTCTGGACACCAAGGACTGGTCCCAGGAATGGCCCTTCTCACAGTGTTTCAGTGGGGGTACCTGGAGCAATTTGCAGAGCCAAGGACAAAACTGAGACATGTCTGGCCTTAGTTTCCTACTGTCCCAGGAGAGTGGAAGTTATTCATGCACAATGGCTTAGGCTGGTTGACAGTGCTTGGGGTCTAATTTCTATCTGATATCCAAGTTTGGGACTGCAGAAAGCTGGTGCCTGAAGGGGGCCACAGCCTCTGGCTCCTGTGTTTGCCTGAGGGAGACAAAATCTGCTGACCTCACTCCCATTATGATCACTGAGAGGAGAGAGAATGAGAATTTAACACCTTCGGGGAAGACCTATTGTCTGATGGGCGACAGTAACATCTACAGCTACTGCCAGACTAAGCGTAGACATCATCTCATCTGATCCTCAGAACATCCCCACCGGTTATAGCTCCATAGCGCTGAGGGAAAACAGTTTATAGAAATGAAACCAGGTTGCAGGGGCTCCCAGACCATAAATGTCAAAGCTGATCCTCAAATACAGGTCTGCTCATGTGCACCTCTAGATACTCCCTTTTGGTTTTTTTAGGGCTGCACTTGCGGCATATGGAAATTCCCAGGCTAGGGGTCGAATTGAAACTCTAGCTGCTGGCCTATGTCACAACCACAGCAACGTGGGATCCGAGCCTCGTCTGCGGTCTACACCACAGCTCATGGCAACGTTGGATCTTTAGCCCACTGAGCGAGGCCAGGGATCAAACCTGCATCCTCCTGGATGCTAGTCAGATTCATTTTTGCTGCGCCATGACGGGAACTCCTCTAGATATTCCCAGTAAGGGCGGATGATTAGGAACTGGGAGCACTAGGAATCTAGGGCTGTTGAGTTTAATAATTCTGTAAAAGGATACAAAGTCAACAGCCCTCATGGCTCTTGGACACCCGGACATCCCAGCTCTTACAATGAAGAATATGGTTGTGCTCGCTCTCCCGGAAAACTGCAGAGCTCCTTAGGAGGGAAGGGAGCCAGGTGGAGACTGCAGCCACCCTGGGACCATGTAGCACCCAAGGTTGGCACTTAATTAAAACTGTGAGAAGCCGATCATCTCTGGGGCCCGGAATGTTAAAGCTGCTAAAGACTCGTGGAAATTTAGTTCCTTCATTTTCTAAGAAGCGTAGCCCCAGGAGTTCCCAATGTGGCCCGGTGGTAACAAACCCGACTAGTATCCATGATGACGTAGGTTCGGTCCCTGGCCCCGCTCAGTAGGTTAAGGATCTGGTGTCGCTGTGAACTGTGGTGTGTGGGTTGCAGACGCGCGGCTCAGATCTGGTGTTGCCGTGGCTGTGGTTTAGGCCGGCAGATACAGCTCTGATTTGACTCCTAGCCTGGGAACTTTTGTATGCCATGGGTACAGCCCTAAAAAGCAAAAAAAAAAAAAAAAAAAAAGGCATCATAGCCCCAGAAAGTTGAAATGACTTGTTTAAGGTTGTGTAGCTAGGTAGCCAGAAATGACAGCAGAAGTAGTTGCAGTCCTATTCCCAGGCATGATCTCACTCCATCCTTCCATAGTCCAGGGACAGAGACAGCAGAGTGATACCTACTTTATTCATTTGCTGCTGGATCTGCTGAGGTTCAGAGGAACCAAGGAGCTTGTCATGGGGCAGCGGGTCCCCCGCGTCTGTCCAGTTTTCATAGCTCGTGGCCTCAGCTGGTGGGACAGTCACAAGCCCCAGATTTCCATGATCACAGACTTCATATCAAATAATCTGCCTCATGCTCCCTGTATAGTCACACTCATACTTGTCAGACCGTGACTCCTGATATTTGGATTTGGATGGCATGGTTGCCACACTGAGGTTTTAGGCCAGCTGTGTAGCCTCATGGGGACTGGATTTCAACACCAATCTGCCTGTCCTCAAACAGAAACCCATAGACACACCCCTCTTCCCCGAACCTGCTCAGGGGGGCTTGGGCACAGCACCTGGGGCAGCCTCTGCCGGGCAAGGCGCCCCGGCCCAGCCAGGCCAGCAGCAGTGTTGTGGTTCTGGAGAATCTTCTCGCTCAGCCGCTGGTTGTTTCTGGGCGAGCTCTGGATCCTTCCACCTTTCAGGAGGTGTAAGGTGAACATTTAATAGATGCTGGGCAGGAATAAGTCCCAGGCGCCAGGACAATGTACGCATCTATGCCCCCCAGAAGGCCCCCTTGCAGGGAAGCCCCTGTCTCTTTAGAGCCTGAAGCCTGAGGCCCTTTTCAGGCCCTTCTGAGGCCCCTCAGCATGAAGCCCCTGGGCTCTGAGAGACAGAGGGCTCCCTCTTCCTGTCTGGCCTCCCCTCTCTCCTGCTTGCCCCCAGTCTGGGCAAAGTGGCTCACATGCCCCCACTAAGAGCCAGCACTGCCTTTCTGGCCAGGCAGCCCCAGGGGAAGGGCCCAGCCACGCAGCCACAAAGGCTTTTGCGCTTACTGTGCTCGGCTCCTCTCTCCAGGTCACTTCACTCCTGATAACTCTGAAGAGTTTCCCTCTATCCACCCAGCTGAGACGGAGGAGGGTGCGGGCAGTGACGTGGCTCTGGATGCGGGCCTGCCAGTGCTGCGGGAACACGTGCGGGAAAGGCCCAGGTGACGGACTGGGAGTGTCAGAGCTTAGCCCTCCTGCTCTAGACACCGGCCTGTTGGCCAGTAGCATCTCACAGAGACGGGCAGGGAGTCTCCTGGTTGTACTTTGGTTTTCCAGCCGGACCTGGTCTCTCGCCAGCCCAAGAAAGGACATGGATTGTCAAGGGGGGGCCCTCTCCCCTTCTCACCCATCCCTTGGGCGCCCCCAAAGCTGTGATATGGGTGCAGAAAGTGATGGATGAAGTAGAACCCATAGGGGCTCACTGCCGGGAATCTGGTTATCCAGTCGCCCAGCAGGCTGAGCCCCAGATGGCTTTGCTCTGTGTCCATCTTGGCTTTCGCAGTTGGTGACAAATGTGACTGCAGGGGAAAGCCCTCTTTGTCTCTGGTCTATCTGCCACCCCTGCCTGCCCACGAGAGCACATTTCCTGCTGGTCATCAACCAAGTTTTATTATTTCTCCTACGCAGTGGCCCCCAGGGTGCTGTGAAACCTCTGAGAAAAGTGGAACCAAGTGATTCCCTGGTCAGATATGTGGTTCTTGAGGCCTGTGTTGTAATTTGCAACCTTGGTAGCAAAGTGCTTTGCTCTGTTGTGCCTAGACCTCCTCTTGGGAACCCTGAGGTGCTGCCAAGACAATATGATTTTTTTCAGAAGAGGAAACAGGATAGGAAAAGATTCCATCTGCCCAAGGTCAGGGGAACCAAGGGAGAATTCACAGTATTGAGATTACCGTCTGGTCCTGGGCTGTCCCACCAAAGTAGATTCTGGGCCCCCAGGCCGCATTACTTGTCACCTACAGAAAGTTCCTGCACATGCCACCCTCCCTTGGGTGGGTAGTCCTCAAGCTTGGGAGGAACAACTTTTGATAAGGATATGACTTTATCTGGTCCCCAGATCAGCCCGGTAGATTTTGTCTTCAATGCTGCAAACATCTGTACTATTTGATGTCTTTTCACAAGAGCACACTGTTCCTAAGAATCAATAACAATGCAAACAGGGGTTCCCGTTGTGGCTCAGTGGGTTAAGGCTCCGACATTGTCTCTGTGGGGATGTAGGCTTGATCCCTGGCCTTGATCAGTGGGATAAGGATCTGGCATTGCCGCAAGTTGCAGCATAGGTTACAGATGTGGCTCGGATCCAGTGTTGCCTTGGCTGTGACGTAGGCTTGCAGCTGCAGCTCTGATTCGACCTTTGTGCTGGGAACTCTCATATGCTGCAGGTGTGGCTGTAAAAAGAAAAAAAAAAAAGCAAACATCCTCCAAAGCATAGCATTAACCTTACTGGTAATTTGTAAAAACACTGACAGAGGTAACAAAATAAAAATATTAACCAGGCCGTTAAGGCATGCCTGTTATACATAGATATATATATGGACAATAACTTACATTTTTTTATTCCCCCTGTGGCATGTAGAAGTTCCCAAGCCAGAGTCTGAAAGCGAGCCATAGCAGTGACTGGAGCCACAGCAGTGACAATGCCAGATCCTTAATCCACAGTGCCACCAGGGAACTCCACAACTTACGTTCTTGAATCAAGTTTTTGGATTTATACAGAAATCTCAAATACATTTAATATTGCAACAGTGTGAGCAGAGTATTCTTCTTTTATGGAGGAGAAGCCTGAACTTCAGAGAGAGCTTAAAAATTGCCCAAAGTCTTACATGTAATAGATGGAAGATGTGGGATGCTAGCCCAGATGTGTGTATGCTTGTTTCACTCACACAGGGGTATTGTCCACACACCCGTTTACATGTTCCCATGTGCTTGCGATTTTATGTGCATGTGAAACACGAGCCACACCCAAAACCGTTCAATTTGCTAACACAGCACGAGGGTGATGTGTGCATCGGGTCTGCCTCTCTGGTCTCCAGATGGCTGACTGCCGTGGTCAAGTTCTCCTGTCTAGACATTGATCACAGTACCTGGAGGGACCTTGCAGAGATAACAGAAAGATCACGCTAATGTAATTATTAGCACAGGCACAAATCTATTCATAGCTCTGAGTTGGAAATAGAGTTCTCCCTCCTTTCCAGCTTCATCCAGCTAAAGAGGTAAATGACCAGTGAAGGGAGTAGTTTCATTTGGGTCCAGCCCCAGCTTCCTCTCCTCCCAGGTTCTGTTGATCCTCTGCTGCATTTTTTTCTTTTTTTGCTTTTTAGGGCCTAGTCTGGAGGTTCCCAGACTAGGGGTCGAATCAGAGCTGTAGCCTCCGGCCTGCGCCACAGCCACAGCAAGGCCAGATCCGAGCCGTGTCTACAACCTACCCCACAGCTCACGGCAATGCCGGATCCTTCACCCACTGAGCGAGGCCAGGGATTGAACCTGAGTCCTCATGGATACTAGTCAGGTTCATTTCCGCTAAGCCATGACGGGAACTCCAACATTTTTATGATGCATATGTTTTATGCCACCACTTGGCACAAAGCCTGTGAGCACTAACAGCTCTGCTCGACCGCTGCCAAGCTGCACGTGTTTGGGTAAGTTACTCGACTTCCCAGACTTTCAGTTTCCTTATTTCCAAAATGCGGATCATCGTAATAGCAGGAATTAGAACCCTCATACCTCATATGGTTGTGGTGAGGATGAAAGGTTCCCGGTACATGCAAATGCTTTTTATCAACAGAAAGGGTACCAGTCACAGAATGTGACAGTGCCTGATGCAGATTAAATGCCCAAGAAATGCTACCCACTCAAATCAGTCTAGGGAGCGCTGACTGCTAAGGCCTTGATGGTACTTGCTGAGGAAGCCTTTATCGTTGCCTTCATCCGGGGCACTGCTGGGGTGGGGGGCTTCCCTCAGTGTGCCCTGCACAACCCTGGACCCTGACCTTGGCCCCAGCAGCAGCGCGGGGGGTTTGGGGGGTACTGATGATCTTTGCAGCTTTTTGGTCTGAGTGATGGGCATCTTGGTTGTATTCAGTGTTGCTTTGGAGAGGACGGTAAATACCTTGTGGTGAGAGAAGGGCTTCTGGGTTCAGATCCAAACCGCAAATTGCTGCTGCCCTGTGTAGAGCTGCGGCTACCAGGACCCATCCCAAGAAATACACTGAATATCCTCTTCCTCCTTATTTATTTATTTTATTCGGTCTTTTTAGGGCTGCACTCCTGGCATATGAAGGTTCCCAGGCTAGGGGTCGAATTGGAGCTGCAGCTGCTGGCCTACACTATAGCCAAAGCCACACCAGATCCGAGCTGTGTCTGCAACTACACCATAGCTCTCAGCAACACCGGATCCTTAACCCAGTGAGTGAGGCCAGGGATCGAACCTGCGTCCTCACAGAGACTAGTCAGATTTGTTTCTGCTGCTCCACGGCAGGAACACCATCCCCCTCATTTGAGACAACCTAAGGCACGCTCCCATTGCTGCTATACGGGATCAATTTTGGAGAAGTCGAACTTAGGTTAAGAGCATAGACCCTGGAATCAGACTGGCTGCTTTGTCACCTCAGCTCTGCCACTTAGCGGCTGGAGTGACCAGGACCAGTTACATAGAGGCTTCCCCAGGCCTCAGTTTTCTCCTCTGTAAAATGGGAATGATAATGCCTACTTCACAAGATTGTTACGAGGATTAAGTAGGTCTATGTATGGAAAGTACTGAAAACCATGCCTGGCACAGACTAAAGGCTATGCAATTAAGCCCCAGAGGAGAATGGTTTATGGCTCCAAAGGATTTAGTGTTCAGTGGGCATCCGATAGCAGCACTGAGAAGGTATAACTGAAATGAAACTGGTGAATTTCCTTGCTTGAACTTTAACCGGCTCTATCCATTAGAAGAGTTATAGCCTGTGACAAGAACTGCTACACGGTCACAAAAACCTTTTCCTCCTGGACCCAGAGCTAGCCTAGCTTTTGCAGCCTCCCTGTGGGAAGGCGTGGCCATGTCACTACATCTGGCCTGTGGACGATAGACTGACCTGAAGCATGCGACACCCAGGCCTGGCCCAAGATGGGTTCTCATGTGTGATTCTCCATCCTCTTTTTTTTTTTTTTCTTGTCTGCTGGCTGGATGCCAAGATCCTAGGGGATGCTTGAGCCACGAGGTTTTTTTCAGCTTATCTTCCACCCCTACAAACCAGATAACACCGGTTCCTGAGCCTTTCCAGATCGCAGGGCTGGATTTCCCCGGATTCGTGTCGGCTTCCTCCTCAGTGGGTACTTAGGGTTCTGCTTTCTCTCTTCTGCCTAAGTTAGGCCCCACACTTGCATCTGCTTCCCATCCTCTCAAAACACACTGACATTTCCTGCTCTGCGACCTCATCTCCTGTTATCCTGTCCTTTTCAATGACTTTTCTATGTTTCAGAAGGGACTTTGCAGGAGGGGGTAGGGCTCAGTAGGTACAATCTGTCACGATTGAACAGCAGTCCTGTTTGATGGTCTTTGGAATTGACACTAGAGAGGCAATACTGAAAATAATTTCAGAAATAGTGATGTTGCTTTTTCAAGTTATTATTTGGGATGTTTAAGCACAAATGGCACACGTAGTATAATTCACGGGCCTTTAATAAATTGGGTGTTTATGAAACAAGAAGTGAAGAATATGCATAATGTCTTTTCTATTTATTTATTTATTTTTTAAAAAAGGATGATAGGAAATTCCAGTTTTGCCCCGTGAGCAGCGGGCTTATTTACCTTCATCTCCAACTTGGACCCATGCCTAAGTCAGGCCATAGGACGCTGGCCTGCTTTCTTGATAGGAAGGAACTGAAAATCCAGTGGGCAGCTGAACTCGGTAGATTTTAGGTTCTCTCACACCTCTGAGGTCCCATGACACTGTCCAATATCTATTGTCCACTTGTAAATTCGTCGCACTTTTTTTTTTCTTTCCTTTTTAGGGCACCTGCAGCGTATGGACCTTCCCAGGCTAGGGGTCAAATCAGAGCTCTAGCTGCCGGCCTACACCACAGCCACAGCAACTCGGGATCTGAGCTGCGTCTGTGACCTACACTTCAGCTCATGGCAACAATGGATCCTTAACCCACTGAGCGAGGCCAGGAATCAAACCCTCATTGTCATGGATATTAGTCAGATTCTTAACCCACTAAGCCACAGTGGGAACTCCTTTTATTGCACTTCTGATTCAAGTATAAAAGTCTCATCACCTCAGCCTCTCTCTACTGAAGTAACTGAACAGCTTTTGTGTATGTTTTAAAGATTTATTTTTCCTCCTTTCCCAAAGATCAGTTGAGAGAAATCTGAACTATATTTCACCTTTCGGGGGCTTTGGTACTTACAGATATCAGAAGGCACACCAAAATCTAATAGGCCTACTCATGGCTACTATATGTCCCTGGAGAGGACAGATCAGACTAAATTTCTCAGTGAACTTGAACTCTTTTGTAACCAAATATTCCCATTAGAGGCAGCCTAGATCCTATGAGAGCATAAAACCCTGGTGAGCTAAGAATTGTCTGAAAAGAGCAGCGGAGCATAGATTTTCTTATTTGGTTTTTAACCCTATTAATTAAAAAAAAAAAAATTATGCCCGGAGTTCCTGTCGTGGCGCAGCGGAAAAGAATCTGACTAGGAGCCATGAGGTTGCGGGTTTGATCCCTGGCCTTGCTCAGTGGGTTAAGGATCTGGCGTTGCCGTGAGCTGTGGTATAGGTCGCAAACATGGCTTGGATCCTGCGTTGCTGTGGCTGTGGTGTAGACTGCCAGCTGTAGCTCTGATTAGACCCCTAGCCTGGGAACCTCCATATGCCTTAGGTGCGGCCCTAAAAAGGATAAAGAAAACAATGATGCCTGGGAAACTACATGCCTATTTCCTGAGGGCTCGTGGACAAATCCAGTAACCCTACAGAGGTTCTTGTGAAACAAATAGTTAAATTTACTACTGTTAGTAATAATTATAGTATAAGTATTTAGATTTTGATAAGGTTAATTACACTAATAAAATATTTACTAATAATAACTTTATTATTAGTAATAATATCAATCCTCTAGGAGAGAAGAGAGACAGGTGTAACAGGCTATGTCTGTGGACACGAGGAGAAATAGGACGTGCTCCGCAGCTGATCTTAAGAGTCGAGCCAGCCCAGGCACAGCCGCCCTCCCCAGGCTCTGTGGGGCTGGCCTCCAGCCTGCAGCCCAGGTTCTGCACAGCCTGGGGATCTCTGTTATTTAGTTGGACAGCCTTGTCTTGAGTGAGGAAGAGGGTGTGTCCCCGAGTTTAGCTCTCCACCCTGAAATGCGTGGGCAAGGAATGGGGCAGTGGAAGGGGCCACTAAAGAGCTGGGGAGGTTGGCAGCTGTTAGGACTGGCCCCGAGCATAGAAGCCATGGAGTTGTGCTCAGTGCGGTGCCAGGTACTATTCTTATTCCCGAAAAAGAGACCAGGGACTCCCTTTGATGTGTAGAGAAAGTGCATTGTAGCTGATGGCATATGTTAATCGAGTGACTTCCTTCCATTTGGCCAGAGTCGTCGTCAAGGGGAAGACAGGCAGTGCTGCTTCTTGGTTGGCAGGCTGGTCACCTAAGTGACATCCAGACCCTCTGACTCCAGGCCTCTTTCAAGGGCACCAGCAGGGGTGAGAATACAGTGCACTCCTTCCGTGGCAAAGCCTCACGAGTTCTGGACTTTTGTGGGGGTCACCTGGGGTGATCCAATAGCTTCACTGGCTGGGATTCCACCTGGATCTCACCTGTTGACTTGCAAGAAAGCCCTTGACCTACGTGATATCAGTGTCCCTTGTCAGATTTAGGATATAACTTTGAGGTGATAGAAACAGTTGTGGACAATGAAGACCCACAAACACACACACACACACACATACACACACACAAATATTACCGGTGGAATCATAGCTGTGGCTTCTGGCCTACACCGCAGCTCACAGCAACGCTGGATCCCTGACCCACTGAGTGAAGCCAGGGATCGAACCCGCATCCATATGGTTACTAGTTGGGTTTGTTACCACTGAGCCACTATGGGACTTCCACAAATTTATTCTTAATAAGGAATCCCTTTTTTAAAAAACAAATACTTACTGAAAAATGGAAAAACCAATTGGCAGGAGAATTTTTGGAGTAATAACCACTCTCTGGCTACCTACTGTTAAAGACAGACAAGGCAAGAGAAAAATAGAGAAAGGTAGATATTTTTGGAGATGGAGAGGGAATATTTCTTAGACTTAATTAGGCAAAATAGTATCAGTAGAGGGAAGAATCTTGGCCTTGGAGAGGAAAGCTCTGGGAAGAGTTTTAAAATTTGAGCCCAAAGCTTTCTTCTCCTTGAAGACTCTTTCTTCCTCTGTCCCCTCATCCCCTGCCAGGCGGTCCCATCCGCCTGCCCAGAAGCTCTCTCTCCACTGCACAGGCCCAACATTCAATCTTTATTTAGATCTCAATTTAGAGCCCTGACGTCCCCGGGGAGGCTTTTCTGATCACCCCTTCCCACTGCATACCCCTGCTAACCATTTCTCCCCAGATAGTCTAGCCTATGAGCCCATGAGACTAGGGACCATGTATCATGCACTCAGCATTTAGCTGTCTGCTCTATGGTGGCGCTCAGGAAAGAAATACAAGATTGAAAAAAAAAAAAAAAAAAAAGACTCTTCGAGCCCTGGCTCATCTTACTTTCCCCTAAAATCATATTTCACTCACTGTTCTGTTTCTACATCCCAGCAAAGTATTGCTTCCGTATTGTTCAATGTACATATTTCTCTCTCTTTCTTTCTTTCTTTCTTTCTTTCTTTCTTTCTTTCTGTTCTGTCTGTCTGTCTATCTGTCTGTCTGTCTGTCTTTTTAGGGCTGCACCTGAGGCATATGGAAGTTCCCAGGTTATGGGTTGAATCAGAGCTGCAGCTGACAGCCTACACCACAGCCACAGCAATACGGGATCTAAGCCACATCTGCGACCTACACCACAGCTCAGAGCAACACTGAATCCTTAACCCACTGAGCCAGGCCAGAGATGGAACCCATGTCCTCATGGATACTAGTTGGGTTCATTACCCCTGAGCCATGACCGGAACTCCTCAATGTACATATTTCATATGCATCTGAGTAAATTATAAACTACCGATCAGTGAACACTAACTAGTTCTCTTCTTCCTCGTATTCTCCCTGGCATCATAGAGCCAAAAACCTAATGGGGAGGGGGGGTGCTATACCTACTTTCTGATCTATTTAGTGAAGGGTAGGATGATCCACAATGAACTAGGTCTTCCTTCCTCCATCCTCATTCACTCTCCTCGACTTATGCCCTTTGCCCCATGGCTCCAACCTTCCTTGGCCCCAGATCACTCAGCCAAAAGAGGGAAAAGATGAAGCCCATAATTAAGCCCATTCACAAGTGTCTTTGGAAAGAACACTTTCGATGACTTTAAAAACCCAGGTTAAATCTTCCAGAATCCCTTACAAGGGTCCTGAGGCTCAGCAGTTATCCCCTTAATTCTAAGTGATAGAACCAACCCAGCAGGTTGGTTATGAGAGCTCTGTGCCTCAGTTTTCCCATAAGTTTAATGGGGTTAATAGCACCTGCCTCCTACCATCTCCACGGGAACATGGTGAGATAGTGTTGTAACATGCACTGCAGTCCTCAGATGAAAGGTACCATATAAATACCAAATGCTATTAAAAGCTCTTGACCTATGGAAGATCGTGGAAGCTTCATTGCTTATGGTATTCATGATAGGATGGATGAAAAGACAGGGGGTTTAGCCCAAGGACTTCTTGGCGCTGGGACCTGGCAACTGCCCATAAGAATTAGGATCTATATGTGAAGCAAGGGCCTAAAAGCAATTTGGCAGTTATCCCAGGGAAAGCTTTAAAATGTTTTAAAATTTTTCAATTTATGAAATAATTGACCTTGATTAATAAATCAAATGGTATTGAACTCTGGTAATAAGAGCCATAGCTTCTTGTCTCATTGTTTCCCTACTCCTGCCCTTTTCCTTAGGGCAGTTACTTGTAATATTCTAATTTTTTTTTCAAATTACTTTCCGTGTTTCTAAATAAAATGTTTATATATATATTTTTTAATTTTAAAAATTTTTTCAGAGATGCACCCATGGCATATGGAAGTTCCCAAGCTAAGGGTCGAATCAGAGCTGCAGCTGCCGGCCTACACCATAGTTCACGGCACCAGTGGATCCTTAACCCACTGAGTGAGGCCAGGGATGGAATCCACATTCTCTTGGATACTAGTCAAATTCTTGATCCATGGAGCCACAATGGGAACTCCCTATACTCTTGTTTTTTGATGGATCAATTTTAGAAACTAGTTATTGCCTTTGTGTCATTGATCTATTATGATCTAAATATTCTTCATCCTCTTTCCCTAAACCTTTTCATTTGGCTATGTCACTATTCCATTTTTTTTTTATCATTTTCCTTTGAAACTTTCTCATGAATTTACCACTTTATTTATTATTCTGCTATAGACTTTTTTTTTTTTTGACTTTTCATTTTGTGAAATCTTTTTTGTGAAAAATGGAAGACTAATACACTGGGTGACATTCAAGCGATCAGTGTGGAAATAGACAAACTTGAGGAGTTCCCGTCGTGGCGCAGTGGTTAATGAATCTGACTAGGAACCATGAGGTTGCGGATTCGATCCCTGGCCTTGCTCAGCGGGTTAAGGATTCGGCGTTGCCGTGAACTGTGGTGTAGGTTGCAGATGTGGCTCGGATCCTGTGTTGCTGTGCCTCTGGCGTAGGCCAGCGGCTATGGCTCCGATTCGACTCCTAGCCTGGGAACCTCCATGTGCCGTGAGAGCGGCCCAAGAAATGGCAAAAAGACAAAAAAAAAAGAAAGAAAGAAATAGACAAACTTGAACTGCCTTCTTTTAATAAAAAGAACTTATCGACTCACATAAGTAAATATCTAAGGGTGGTAGGCTGGCTTTGACCTCTGCCGAATTCGGGGGGCCAATCAATACCACTGGATGTGGCTTCTTTCATCTCTCAGCTCTGTGTTCTACTCTCTGCCTTTATTCACAGGCTTCGGGGGTGGGGGTGGGGGATGGGTTATGTGCTCCCAGGTTTAAGTCCAGTGGAAAAGAATCTCTGCTCTTTGTCCTCAGCTTTAGAAAGTCTCCTTGTTCTTTGTTACCTCCAAGAATGCCTTTTATTTCATTTTATTTTTATTTTATATTGGGGTATAGTTGATTTACAATGTGGTATTATTTCAGGTGTGCAGCAACGTGATTCAGTTATGCATATACATATATATCTATTGATTTTCAGATTCTTTCTCCATAAAGTTTATTACAGAATATTGACTAGAGTTCTCTGTGCTATACAGTAGGTCCATGTTGATTATCTGTTTTATATATGATAGTGTGTATTATTAATCCCAAACTCCTAATTTATCCCTCCCCCCTCATCTTTCCCCTTAGGTAACTGACCCACAGACTTAGAAAACTTAAAGTGTTCTTGTTTTTTTGTTTGTTTGTTTTGTTTTTTAATGTGTATGTCTGCACCGTGGGACGTGGAAGTTCTCTGGCCAGGGATTGAATCTGCACCTCTGCAGGGACCTGAGCCACTGCAGTCAGGTTCTTAATCCACTGCACCCAGTGAGAACTGCAAAGTCTCTTTGTTCTTGATTGGCCCCTCTTGAATCACGTGTTCTGAGCCAATTACTGAGACCAGGATAATGTGATACTCTGATTATCTGTCCCTGTGTCACATACTCGCCTTTTGAGCTAGGGGGGCGGAGTGGTCCCGATCCAAACTGCCTGAGTGAGAATGGGAGAAGGGCGATTGTCTCATCAGACGGAATCAGTGTGGGGCAGCTAAAGGACAGCAACATTTAGATGCGCCTGATTACATTTCGAATTGTGATTTAAAATGTACCTGGTAGCAGGAGCATAGGTGCTTTCAATCAATCTAAATCTAGGGATTTAGAGTGGCATAATGGGGAGAGGCAGGAAGGATTTGATCAACTCAGTATTTAGTGGATATTTACTGTATATCTTTTTTTGTTGTTATTAATGTCCCGAGATTTATTACTCACAGATCTCAGAAACCAGGAGGGAGGAGGGGAGGCAAGAACCGGGGGAAGGGCAGTCCTCCATCCCAGTTCATATGCGCACAGGATAGCAAGAACTTCTCACACATGAGGTGGTTGGGTTGGAGGTCACTAACTTTATGTGAACTTAACCTAAGAGGTCTTTTTTTTTCTTCTTCTTTCTTTTCCTTTTTTTTTTAAACTCTTTTTATTACTCAATGAATTTTATTACATTTATAGTTGTACAATGATCATCACAACCAAATTTTATAGCATTTTCTCCCAAAATTTTATAGCATTTTTTTAGGACTGCACCTGCAGCATATGGAAGTTCGCAGACTATGGATTGAATTGGAGCTGCAGCTGCAGGCCTACACCACAGCCACAGCAATACCAGATCAGAACCGCATATGTGACTTGCACCACAGCTTGTGGCAATGCAGGATCCTTAACCTGTTGAGCGAGGCCAAGGATCAAACCCACATCCTCATGGATACTAGTCAGGTTCTTAACCCCTTGAGCCACAATGGGAATTTCTACTGCGTATCTTAAAAGTAAGTGAAGATGAGGACAAAGCACATTTTGTGTCTTCAGTAAGTATGTGTGTGTGTGGCGGGGGAGTTGGTGACTGATGCAGAGTTCCCATGGGTGGCTACGTTGGTCGCCATGTGATACTTTGCCATGGCCTCTGTCTTTGCAGTGGGATAAATAGTTAGGGCTCATCTTATTCATCAACATTCCGAGGAGGGGTTTGATCCCTGGCCTGGGAACATTCCCAGCTCCATGAGAAAGCTCTGAAAAGGGAAACATTTCAGAGTGTTTATCATCCTTAGTCTCCATATCCTTACAGTTTGCTTCACTCCAGTATCTTCTATTGTCAGTCCACGTGTCCACGTGACTTTCTCTGACTGTCGGCCTTCAAGCAGACGTGGGGGTGGAGAAAGTGGAACATTTTCCTGTTAGGAAACCTCCGAAGAGGTACAATGTGAACACCCTTGCTAACTATCCCCAGAAAAGCAATTTCTGGGCTGGGTGCCAGTTTCCATTCCTGACTCACTGGATGGCCTTTGTCTGCTGTTCCACAGCTCGTGGCCTCAGTTTCCCACCAGGCTCCAACCAGACCTACTTTCTTCTCTAAAGTGTTGCGATATGTGATTGATTTTACTGTTCTTCCTCTTCTATATTTATGAATTCCCACAAGCTGTTCTTCCTGCCAAGTAATCTCAGTGAGAAGTGGTAATAATAATAATAATAATAATAATAATAATAATAAATACTATCAACAACAATAACAGTAAGTTGCATCTATTGAGTGCTTTCTTCGTATCAAGAAGTCTGCTGCGGGTGGCCGAGAAGTTAATGATTTGGCATTGTCACTGCTGCGGCAGGGGTTTGATCCCTGGCCTGGGAACTTCTGCAGCTCAGAGCCTAGGGGGGAAAATAAAAGAACTCTGCTACGTGATAATTTTACACAAAACAATGCTTTGTCTATTTTTCAGTAAGTGGTCTGATTACATTGCTGCCATTTGACATATGAGGAAACTGAGGCATAGAGTGATTCCTCAGGGTTTGCCTCATTCTGGAGCCAGTGCTCTTAACTCTTGCTGCCTTCCTAAACAGCGTAAGTTGAAAGGCTTATGGACCAGGACTGGCCAACTTCAGAGTAAGTTGAAAGGCTTATGGACCAGGACTGGCCAACTTCAGAGGCCAGAGAAATAGAACTTACCTGCGGCATTTAGAGAGAAACTTTGTGATCATGGAGCCTAACAGTCTGCAGATGAGGAAACTGAGGTAAAGATATTGAGTAACTTGCTCAAGTTCATACCTGACAGGACATCTTTGTCAATAATGATTTCAAAACACCATTTGATGGAGTTCTGTCGTGGTGCAGGGGAAACCAATCTGACTAGGAACCATGAGGTTGTGGGTTTGATCCCTGGCTTGCTCAGTAGGTTAAGGATATGGCATTGCTGTGAGCTGTGGTGTAGGTCGCAGATGAGGCTCAGATCTGGCGTTGCTGTGGCTGTGGTGTAGGCCAGCAGCTTCAGCTCCAATTAGATCCCTAGGGTGGGAAACTCCACATGCCACGAGTGCAGCCCTGAAAAGCCAAAAACAAACAAACAAAAAACCCCACAAAAAAACAACCACCAAAAAAACCATTTGAGTCAATATCAGATCTCACCCACTGTTACTTAACAAAATGTTTTGCTCCTGTAACATTGGTTTTCAGTGATAAAACAGAAAAGTTGCAAGCACATCTTTCTGGTACTGGCACTTTCCATTTTAAGAACCAAATCGTATTCTCCACATAAGTATATTTCATCTAGCTTTTAAGCAAAACTGCTAGAATGCACATGGACTTGTCACTGCTCTTTCACAGTGTGTGCTATAGAAAATATCTGATAGAGACAGAGTCATCTGATACAGGAATTTTGTCATTAGTTCCTCTGTTTTCTTTTTAAAGTATCATAATATTTTTCTGAAACTTGGAGTTAGTTTTAGATGCTTTCAAAAATATCTGATTTATTTATTCATTTTTGTCAGAAAGACCATAAGTTATAGCCACATCTCTGTAGGTTTTTCTCTTCTCCAATGACCAGATTAATCAATTTTTCCCTAGAAACAAGGTCACTGGGATTTGTTTGAACATGAAACAAGAGCATCAAGGGGTTTGTTTTTGAGAAGTTTTATAACAAACAGTGCACTGGGCACCAGGGATGGGTGAATTGTCCTATTGTTAAATCAACTTTTTGGATAGTAACGGTGGTATTTTCCGGAGATAACTTTCTATTTCAGCTGATGTGGAAAATCACCACATTCAGAGATTCACTTCTCCCAGTACATACCCAGTATAGTCTATATTTATACCGGCATTTTTTTTTTTTCTTTTTAGGGCTGCACCTGTGGCATATGCTGGGCCCCCATCTGTCTTTTGATGCATGTGCATTGGATGGATGAGCGGAGGGGCGGGGGTGTAGAATGGTGTTTGGAGCCCTTTCTGCCCATAGACCTGGACATGGTTGACAGATAGCAATGAAATCCCTCAGATACCGATGGCTGCTGATGAAAATTGTGCTCCATCTCATTAGACAGAGCAAGAGTCTGAGCAGCATGGGGAAGCTTTAGGCCCAGACTATGTCTGTCTTGGTGAATGTTCTGTGTACCCTTGAGAAGAGTGTGTACTCCGCAGTTATTAGGTATAAATCTCTGTGACTATCAATTTCAGTGGGTTGTGAGGGTTGCTCAGATTCTCCATTGCCTACTGATTCTTGACTCCTGGTTCTACAGTTAGTGAGGGAAGGATGCTAAAATCTCTGCTATGATTGTGAATGTGTCTCTTTCCCCCTTTACTTTTGTCATGTTTACTTTCTGTATTTTGAAGCTCTTTGATGACATGCATATGCATATAGGCAACTTATGATGGCTATGTCTTCCTGAGGAACAGGCCATTATATTATTACGAAACATCCTTCTCCATTTCTTGTCATTTGCTTTTTAATGCAAGTATTGAGCTAGTACAGACTTAGAAGAAATGTTTCCCATCAATTTCAGTCCAAAAACATTCTTCCAACTGAAACCACACACCTTCTTGGATGAGACTTGAACCCACCACACCTTAGATTGAACCTATGATCCCACACTTAGGAGGGAACTTGAACCAATTGTATTTTTTTTTTTTTTTTTTTTGTAGAGCCACACTCTTGGCACATGGAAGTTCCCAGGCTAGGCTGTAACTGCCGGCCTACGCCACAGCCCCAGCAGCACCAGATCCAAGCTGCATTTTTGACCTACACCACAGCTCATGGCAATGCTAGATCCTTAACCCACTGAGCAAGGCCAGGGATCAAACCCACATCCTTATGGATACTAGCCGGGTTCATTACTGCTGAGCCACAACAGGAACTCCTGAACCCACTGTCTTTTCATTAAACCACTCACCTGGTGTCAGGACTTACTGAAGCGCTGGTCCTTTTGTCTTATTGCAGAAAGAATTCGTCATGAGGCAAAGTGGTGGGCACCATTAGCCTAGGACACTTGTGAAAATACAAGTGGGCAGTAAGGGAGTCCAGTTCGAGAACAAAGAGGGCTACATTTTTATAATCAAAGAAAAAATGGAGGGGAGGGAAGAGCACCTTCTTTCTTATTTGGGGCTTGATGTCAAGGCTTATACCATTAGTTCTTTAACCCTATCTGGTCGAACCGGGACTGACATGGAACGAGTTAAATCATATGTGTATTAGCAAAAGGGTGGTTACACTTACTCTAATAGGGTAAGTCATCTCAAGTTTAGGTATAATGTCCCCTTTCACCTAGTTTTTTCTTTCCCCTCTCACCTATGTTTCTGTCTTTGCTACCTGTAGAAATGCTACTCTCCAAGGACCATTAACTCCCTGGCTTTGTGCAACAAGATGTAGACCCCAAAGATGAGGAGCGAGTGCTGAGGTCACTGATTCTATCTGGGAAAGGGTTGCTTTTGACGTGAGAACTGCTAAATACTCTTTCAGATGGACTGCTAACCTCTCTGCTGGTACAAATGTCTGCTTTCAAATCAAGGGGCCTTGGAGTTCCCGTCGTGGCGCAGTGGTTAACGAATCTGACTAGGAACCATGAGGTTGCGGGTTCGGTCCCTGCCCTTGCTCAGTGGGTTGATGATCCGGCGTTGCCGTGAGCTGTGGTGTATGTTGCAGACGCGGCTCGGATCCCGCATTGCTGTGTCTCTGGCATAGGCCAGTGGCTACAGCTCTGATTCGACCCCTAGCCTGGGAACCTCCATATGCCGCGGGAGTGGCCCAAAGAAATAGCAAAAAGACAAAAACAAAACAAACAAAACAAATCAAGGGGCCTTTATTGTAAAATGCCTTGGGCCAGGGAAGACTTTGATGAGGGCAGGTCCCTGCTGCAGATGACATGAAAGGTGACACGCCAGATGTGGCCTCACACCACATAAAACACATCTGTAAGAAGAAGTATCAACACATGAAAACCCTATTCCCTGCCCTACACGTCTTTCATTAGGCTTTATTATAGTATCGGCTCTTCCTTCGTAAGCATTTCTTAAGAACCGTAGAAGGTGTTGTCGGGGGATATAAAACTGAGAGGTATGTCATCTGTCCTGCAGGAACTTGTTGGCCCTCTGGGGCACAATCAGAGGCACAGGGCAGCTGGCACAAGGGCTGTGGCCTGGCTATCAGAGACACTGACGAGGCCATCAGGCTGTGGCAGGACTTAATGACCCTAGTTGTTTGGGATGCGAGGGAAAGGGGGCAGGGCTCTTGTTCCTATGGGAAAGATTTCTGGCGAGGCCAGGGATCGAACCCACATCCTCATGAATGCTGGTTGGGTTTGCTAGCCACTGAGCCATGACTGGAACTCCCAGATTTCTGGAAGAGTTGAATTTTGGTACAGACCTTGGAGATGGAAGCTGAGGGTTAGGAGAAATGATGGAATTAGAAGAAAGGAGATTTGGGGAAAAAACAAACGTGTAAAGACACTAAAACAAACTTAGCAGAGCATTTGTTTGGCTAGAACAGAGGCCATAGGCAGCAAGTAGGAAGTAAGCATAGGATGGCAGAGGCACAGACTGCGGGGAGGTGTGGGCTGTGTGGAGCCAAGACATGACGGGGAGTCCTGACGACAAGCTCAGAAGTTTTGACTTGATATGACTGGCAACAGGGAGGCAGGCACTGGATGGAAAATTACAATGTGAAAAAGAGAGCTTGAGAAGGAACTTTCTGGTACAGAGATGCAGGCACAAAGCTTGGAGTCACTGAAGATTGGAGACCCATTAGGAAATTCTAGTAATTCTAGAGTAATGCTGTCCACTAGAAATATGTAAGCCACATGTGGAATTATATGATTTTTATGGTCACATTGAAAAAAGAAAAAATTGAAATTAATGTAAATAATATACTTTATCCTGATATACTGAAAGTATGACATCAACATGTAATCAATATAGAAATTATTAGTCAACCACTTAACAGTTTTTTCATACCAAGTTTTTGAATTCCTGTGTGTGTGTGTGTGTGTGTAGGGCAGCACCAGTGACATATGGAAGCTTAGGGGTTGAATCAGCTGCAGCCACCAGCCTATGCCACAGCTGCAGCCACGTCAGATCTGAGCCGTGTCTGCAACCTGCACCACAGCTCACAGTGACACCAGATCCTTAAACGACTGAGCAAGGCCAGGGATCAAACCCATGTCCTCATGGATACTAGTGGGGTTTGTTAATGCTGAGCCATGATGGGAACTCCCCAGTGCACGTTTTTTCTTACAGCACATCTCAATTTGGCTGTTAAATTTTCCTTGGAAATCCTTGATCTGTTAAAAAAAAAGTCAATTCACATAAAAAAGTGAATTCGCAACCCAAGAAAAGTTGATTCACAAACTCAAGTTATTCTAAATGTACTTGAATGTTAAAAAAGTTGATTCACCTACTCGGGTTATTCCAAACGGACTGGAAATTTTCCCAGGAACAAGATTGAATTCAATTAAAATTTACTAAAATTAAATAAATTTTTTATGTCTAAATAAATATTTAAAATTCAGTTCCACCATTATCCAAGCCATATTTGGAGTGCTCGGTGGCCTCGTGTGGCTGGTGGCTGCCACATGGACAGCTCAGGCGCAGAGGCCAGGCCTGGGGAGACAGCTGGGGACAGGAGTTTGAGTGGAGGGCACTCCCATCAAAACTGTGCTTCCCTTGATGCACTGAAGCACAGAGGCGACCAATTAATTTCTCCTGAGAGAGAATGAAAATGGGCTCCTTGTGTCTAAAAAATGTTACCTCATAGGTTCCCTGACGACAGGCACGTGCGCTCCATTCACTTTCCCTTCCACCTTCACCCAGCGCAGGACCTGGGAAGCGGTAGACGCTTGTTAAAAGCTCACTGACTTAAGGAAACCACTTCACCTGAAGCCTTGAATGCCTTTCAGCCTTCTCCAAGCACAATGGTTTGTTCATGTGTGTCTCAATGTCACCTTCTAGTCAGAATCATCCCTGGGTAGCAGAGAGGGGACAAGCAAGTATGTTTTTGCCTGCCTCTCAGGGGCCCTGATTAGAGAACGGTGAGCAGGAGCCAGAAAAGCTGGTTGAACAGTGTTTGGGTTTTTTTTTTTTTTTTTTCTTTTTAGAGCCACACCTTCGGCATATGGAGGTTCCCAGGCTCGGGGTCAAATCGGAGCTGCAGCTGCCGGCCTACACCACAGCTCACAGCAATGCCGGATCCTTAACCCACTGAGCGAGGCCAGGGATAGAACCTGTGTCCTCATGGGTACCAATTGGGTTTGTTACTGCTGAGCCATGACAGGAACTCCTGAACAGAGCTTGATCTGGGTGTTTTCTCCTTTTTCTTCCTTTTCCAGCCTGTCTTCCCCTCCTAGCCTTGTTTCTCTTCCCCTGTATTAGGATTCATCTCTGAAATGAACACAGAGAGTTGTACCGCAGCATTTAAAAAATGTGGGGGCTTCTGATCCCACCTGATGATTGCTGCAGAAAGCCTTGGTCACCACTCTGTGACGGGACAATGACCAGATCAAGGCCCTGGCTCTCATCTTAGTGATGACAGCCCTGACACTAGCTGCCAGTGCTGAGCCCCATTAAATCACTGTGCCACCTGGAGCCTCACAAAGCAGCCTTCATGTAAGATATATATTTCTTTCACATTTTTTAGACTGGTTTTTAAAGTAAAGTTTTGGATTTACAGAATAATGGAACAAATGGTACATAGAGTTCCAGGTATGCACCTCCCCTGCCCTGTCACACCCCCCACCCTGCACACAACTTCCTCTAGTCACATCTTGCCTTAGTGTGGTTTATTTGTTAAAATGAATAAGTCAATATTATGGCATTATTATTTGCTAAAGCTTGTCATTTACATTAAGGTGCATTCTTTGTGTTGTACCTTCTAAGGTTTGACAAATACATAATAACATTTGCCACTATTACAGTGTTGCACGGAATACCTTCACCTCCTAAAAGTCCCCTTTCCAAGAAATCAAAAGGGCAATAATATTTCACGACATGTGAACATGATGGGAAATTCAAATTGCAATGTGTGTAAATAGATTTATTGGGATGCAGTCACACCCATTTGCTTATGGATTGACTTTGGCTGCTTTTGCTCTACCACAGAGTCGAGCAGTTGCCTGTAAAGCTGCAAATATTCACTCACTGGCTCTTTGCAGAAAACGTCTGCTGGCCCCTAACCTTAACCATAAGTTCTAGAAAGTCTGAACTGTCGCCCCTCTGCACCCTTTGGGGGGATGTGATCCTCACAAGTTTCTACTCCAACCCAAATTCTAGTCCAACCCAAATGGTTTAAGATACAAAACTTCCTGTCTGGGATGTTAGAAACTATTTCTGTAGTCAGCTTTCTCCCAGGGCCCTAAAATCCCTTCTGCCATTTTGCTGACGGGTCTTTTGTCACTTATGAATGGGAGTTCTCGTTGTGGTGCAGTGGTAATAAATCCGACTAGGAAACATGTGGCTGCAGGTTCGATCCCTGGCCTCGCTCAGTGGGCTAAGGATCCGGTGTTGCTATGAGCTGTGGTGTAGGTCACAGACTGCGGCTTGGATCCTGTGTTGCTGTGGCTGTGGTGTAGGCTGGCAGCTGCAGCTCCAATTCCACCCTTAGCCTGGAAACCTCCATTTGCCGAGGGTGCGGCCCTAAAAAGACAAAAGACAAAAGACAAAAAAAAAAGTGAATCTTTGACAAGAGGTGTGCAGTGAATCTATTCATAAGTCATAAAATTTTGGATCAAAGAATTCATTCATTTGTTCATCTATTCTTCCTCCCTCCCTCCAAAATTCACTTAGTACAATTGACCTTTGAACAACAATGTTCGAACTGCAGGGATATACTTATGTGTGGATTTTTTTCAGTAATAAATACTACGTAATTCAAGGTTGGTTGAATCCCCAGATGCAGAACTGTAGACATGGAAGAACCATGTATGTGGGGGCCGACTATCAATTATACATGGATTTTTGACTTCTGGATCATCAGCACCTATAATCCCTTACTGAAGGGTCAACTGTATTTGCTTTTTGTTGTGTGCCTTCTTGGTTAGCAGAGATTAAGAGATCAGCCCTTATGTGGAGGGAGCTCAGGAGTGAGTGTGGATGACAGAGAGATAAACTTACAACAGCAGCAGAGTGTGATAAGTGCTATGATAAGCGCCAGGCAACAACAATAGGGTCGTAGGCCCAAGAATTAACCACCGATCATTTATTTAACAAATATTTCCTAGGTACCTGTTAAATGCCAGTACTCTACTAGGTGCTGAATATTATGGTGGGCAAGACAGATATTAAAGAGCTGTAAGTCTAGCTTATATTTACCATGAACATAGAAGGAATTTTTAATGCCATGTGATGTAATCTAATCATCCAGAGAAAAATCCTGGCTACAGCTATCTTGGCAAGTGCTATTGAGATTAATGTGATCTATCACCGGTGATAAGAAACATAGGTTAATTTATGCCTAATGTTAATTATAAATGTTGGTTATGCTTTATTTGAGTGAAACTGTGCTTCTGAGGAAATACCTATTTCAGAGCTGAAAAGTGCCTTCTAGGAAATCTAAATTTTTTCCATGTGATAAAAAGGTATGAACTTCATTAGAATACAAGCTCAAGGAAGATTGGGATCTTGCCTTTTGTTTACCCCTCTATTCATAGGATTTACCATAGAAAGACTTTGCCATATATATGTGAATGAGTGAATAATAGTAGTTATCATATACCAAGCATAGAGTATAATTCAAGTGCATGACATAAAATATCTCATTTCTTTCTCACAATAAGATGAGAGTATTTACTAATTCCCATCCTACTGGTAGGTTAACCGATTGCTTAACTAATTTGCTGAGGCCAACAGACGTAAGCGGTAAAGCTTAAGCTAAAGCTTTCTTTATACCTTCTTGTGATCAGTTATTCTTGCCTGTACTTTGGAGACTTAGAGTGTGAGGGCAGGCCACAGGCTTATCTTTCTTTGCAAAGGAGGGTCACTGGACAAGGGCAGGCAAAGGTACATTGAGGAAAGAGTCAAGCATAGGTTGAACAATCTTTGTGGCACCATTGTGCCCAGGGGCACTCCGTGTGGATCATGTGTAAGGATGCCACATTTGCTAAGGGGGATAACACAGCTAAACAGTTTCCTACTTGCTCTTGGATCCATTCTCTGCCTCCCTCCTCCCCGCCCTTTTATGTATCATAGAGAATAATATTTCACCAACTTTCTTGCTGACTGGCTTCCAGGCTGTGAGACCAGTAGGTTAAGTTGGCAGAGAGTCCAGGAGGAGAAGGAGATAGGTTAGGTAATCAGCTAAGGTTACTACCTTGAGATGCTGAGAAGCTGGCCGGGCATGTGTGCACAGATTTCTGTCTACTCCTCAGCTCTCCCATTCGTTCTTCTCACCCGTCTTGCTCAGACATAGTTCTGTTGAAAGACCTTTGTGGAATCCTAGTCTGGGGTGATGGCCACTATCTGGGGGTAGGGATGAAGTGTATATGAATGTACTCTCAACCAACCAGTTAGACCATAACATGTCCCTTCAGGTCCAAGAACTGGTACCTAGCCAAGGGCAGACTTGGCGAGAGCTGAACATTCTTTCATACACTCCACCAATGAGAGTAAGAATTTGCTCCCTGCTGCATTGCGGTGGTGGATCCTTTGCTCTTCCAAGAGTGGATCCCGTCAATCAGCAGCATCAGCAACATCTGGAAGTTTGTTAGAAATGTAGCAGTTCAGGCTCTAGCCCAACTTGACTGAATCAGGACCTGCAATTTCAGAAGATTCCCCAGGGGACTTGCATGCACGTTAAAGATTGGGAAGCACTGGTATAAATCATAAAGTTGATATTTGCTCAGCCTATCACAGGCTTCTCCGTGGGACACACTGTGCTCTTTCCTGGCTTAGGGAAATCGTGTCCGAACTCTCATGGAGTGAACTCCTGTTTACCTCTTACACGAGCTAAGAAATTGGACAGCAGGACCATGTTGTTGGTATTTCTAACAATGACAGAAAGATGAGAGAAAGAAGAAAGAAAGAAAGAAAGAAGAAGGAAGAGAGGGAGGAAGAAGGGGGGGAGGAAGGTAGGAAGGGAGGAAAGACAAAGGGAAAGAAGGTGAGAGAGAAATAAAAGAGGGAGGAAGAAAGGGAGGGAGGGAGAAAAGCAGAAGAGAAGGAAGAAAGGCCAAGTTTACCACACTAAAGGGGCCTTGGGATCAGAAATACCCTGAATTGTCCAGGGATGGAACTCACTGGGCAATCGTTCAGCTGTGAGACTACCCCTTTCACTGAAGTCGGTGTGCATCACTAACTATGCACATCTGTGCACAAGTAACTTAGAACCATTTATCTCTTGCTGTCAGATGGACCACCTCTTAGCAATCTCTGACACAAACTCTGATTTTATTTATTTATTTATTTATTTTTTATTTTATTTTTATTTTTTTAAAATTTTTGTCTTTTTGCCTTTTCTAGGGCCGCTCCTGCAGCATATGGAGGTTCCCAGGCTAAGGGTCTAATCAGAGCTACAGCTGGCAGTCTACACCACAGCCACAGCAACTTGGGATCCAAGCCGCGTCTTCGGTCTACACCACAGCTCACCGCAATGCCAGATCCTTGACCCACTGAGCAAGGCCAGGGATGGAACCTGCAACCTCATGGTTCCTAGTCGGATTCGTTAACCACTGCACAACGACGGGAACTCCCAAACGCTGATTTTAATTTCTTCTCGACTTCTTTGTCTTCATGCCACTTTCTATTTACCGGTCGAGCTGAGATTAAATACCAAGTCTTCTTTGATTCCCTGAATCCAAAGCTTACCCTAGGCCTTTGGTACCATGCTCGACTGACCTTCCAAGGCATGCAGTTATGACTACCCTTCACTGCCGGCCCCCTCTGTTATATAAGAGATGTATATCACAGACCCTCTGACCCTCTGCCTTCTCCCCAAGGATTAAGTTGCCAACTAGATCTTAGGTGATGTGGGGAGAATATAAGCATCACATGGGTGTTTCAACAGAGGTCTTCTGCAGTCCTTAATGAAGTCTAGTAAGTACCTGAAGGAAGGCTTCTGTCCAGGTAGAGAGAAGCAGTGAAAAGAGAGGCAGAGAATTCCATTCTCATGCTGCTGGTGCTGCCGCATTCTCTGCCTGTGTACAAAGCTTTGTCCCACACAAAATGAATTTGGCAAAGATGGGTTCTTTCTTTCTTTTTTTTTTTTTTTTTGGTATTTTCTGGGGCTGCATTTGTGGCATATGGAGGTTCCCAGGCTAGGGGTCGAATCGGAGCTGTAGCCACCAGCCTACACCAGAGCCACAGCAACACGGGATCCGAGCCACGTCTGCAACCTACACCACAGCTCAAGGCAAGGCCGGATCGTTAACCCACTGAGCAAGGCCAGGAATCGAACCCGCAAACTCATCATTCCTAGTCAGATTCGTTAACCACTGAGCCATGATGGGAACTCCAAAGATGTGTTCTTTCTTAGCCTGGGTCTTCTTCCCCAGACCACACAGGGCAATAATACATTCATCCTATGGTCTATGTGCATCAAAGAGCAGGACGATCTAACACTGTGGCTCTTGACCCAGGGGATGGGGTGGGAATGAGGCAGCTGTGAGTGCGGTGGGCAGCGGGGATGTATAATCACAGGCGTGTATACTCTAAACCTTTGGGCTGCACAGACAGGCTTAATGGGCTTGTACATTTTGAGAAAGTTTCTTTGGTGTTTCTAATTCATCTACTGGTTGATAACTGCCTTAAACCAATCCGTTGCTCTCATTCATTGATTCAGACATGATGTTTTGCACACACAGAGATTCATAAAGCAGCCCCTACCCTCTAAGTCCTGGCTGCATGAACTTTTACCCATCTATGAATCAGTCCAATCCTCGCCTGTCTTAGCTCCACCTCACTCCTACCCTGGGAACACTTCGAAGCTCCCTCCCCTCCCCCCTTTTTAATTAGTAGACTATATTTTTTTATTTTTTGAGTAGTTTTAGGGTTATAGAAAAATTGAGCAGAAGGTATAGAGAGGTCCCATATATCCCCTCTCTCCCCTCCCAGTTTCTCTTCTTATTAACATCTTGTGGCATATTTGTTACAAGTGAGGAGCCAATATTGATACATTATTGCTAGGTATCAGGATCCATTCTTGGTGTGCATCCTGTGGATTCCAACATGTATATAATGACCCGTATCCACCATTGCAGTGTCATACAGAATAGCGTCACTGCCCTAGAAGTCCCCTGTCTGAAGCCCCTCTTGCTCATCCACCTTTCTGTTCCAAGTCGGCCTCCGTACCTCCCCTGCTCACAGGATAATAATGTAAAATTACCTCCCTGGATTGAGATCAAGGTGCCACATATATTCAGGTAAATTGCCCCACCCCAGGATCTTGGCTGACGTACCACCCAGACACTTCTCAATCTCCACCAACCTTGACAGGAAATTCACCCGGCTTATTCATTGGAAAGCTCCAACAGGGGCTGAGAAGAGGTTGTGTCTCTAGGCTCAGAAAGCTGCGAAGAACCCAGCTGGCAAGCAGGGAGATTTAATTTCCTGCTGAGCGGCCTCAGGGAATTTCCCAAGAAATGGCAAGATTCTAGAAATGACTTTCCTTTCATCTTGATGACTCAGGCCTCTGGATCCAGCCCCAGTCCTTTAATGGAGCGTTTTGCAGATGTAATTTTAGTGGTGCTACAATGTGTCTAATGAAGTAATAATTTATGGGTGTGCAAGGGGCGGGGGGGGGGGGGGGGGCAGTTTAGCCAGCTCCAGCCAGGAAGCAAAGCCAAGGCATCCACCCAGTGTAGCAGCTGCCCATTTCCCCGGCCCCACTGGCTGCGGCTCGTTGGGCATTTGGAAACCTGTGGTTGGTAAGGATCCTAACAATATATTTTGTATTTTATCTTTCAAATCATTTGTTCCAGGAAGGCAGCAGGGCAGAGGTTAGTTACTCCAGTTTGCAAGATTGTATCTGAATCTGCTGGCAACAGGTTCTGCTGGGGTTTTGAGCTCTGACCTTCCTCCTTAGAAAGACACTGAAGAAAGACACTGATGCTCTTAAGGCAAGGAGGAAGTGAGATTCCTTATGGTCTGCGCGGACGCCCCCACATGATCATCCAGGAGGTCAGGACTGTCCCTGGTTCTCTTCCAAGCACTCCTGCTGCTCTGCCACCTCCCCCTCCCCAATTGCAGATTTCGGTGCTCTGCCATCTGACCCCGTGGCCTCTGCTATGTACGTTCCCATCCCCTGAACCCACAGCAGATACTGCCCCCATCACGGCATCAAGGAACCTCTCATAATCTATTGCCACTGTCTCCTTTCTTGTCCATAGGTCCCACCGGACAGGAAGCTCCTTGTTTAGTCTCCGAGGTCTGGACAGCCCTTGCTGGCAAAGGATACAGGTTAGCTGGACGAATGAATGAACTGGATGGTTGTGGTGACTCTTTACCTCCATTAGTGGCTTCTCTGTGTTATAAAACGGAAGCCTCAGCTCTTTTCAACCTTCCTCCCTCTTCAGTGCATGCTCATTCCATTTGGTCACCAAGTCCATCAGTTTTAACCCGAAACCATCTCTGGAATCCTCCTTATTACTTTATCCCTACCCAAGGTAAGACTCTGAACATCTCTTGTCAAGGTTGCCAGATAAAACACAGGATGCTCAGTTATTTCTGAATGTCAGAAAAACAATATATAATTTGGGGGGTTAAAGTCCCAATTATTGCAAGGGACATGCTGGTGCTAAACAAGTATTCGTAGCTTATGTGAATTTCAAATGCACTTTGGTGATCCTGTATTTTAAAATATTTCAGTGTGAGAAAATATATGTAAAATTTACTCTCTTAGCCATTTTCAAGTACACAATTCAGTGTCACAATCACCACTATGCATTTCCAGAACTTTTTCATTATCCCAAATAGAAACTGTACCCCTTATAAAATAACTCCTCATTCTCCCCTCCTGCCCCATCCCCTAGTAATATCTATTCCAGTATGCCTGTCTCCAAGAATTTGCCAGTTTTGGGTACCTTATATATGTCAGGTCATACAAATTTTTTTTTGTACCTGGCTTATTTTGCTTAGTGTAATGTTTTCCAGATTTATCCATGTTGTGGCATGTATCAGAATTTCACTCCTTTTAAGTCCAAAAAAAAAAAAAATACCGTTGTATGTGGATACCACTTTTTGTTTATCCATTTATTTTTAGATGAACATTTGGGTTGTTCCACTTATTGATTATTGTGAATAATGTTACTACAAACCTTGGTGTATGAGTGTCTGTTTGATCCCTGCTTTTAACTCTTTTGGGTGTATACCTAGAAGTGGAATTGCCAGACTCTAAGTGATTCTGTGTTTAACTTTTTGAGGAACTATCAAACTGTTTCTGCAGTGGCCACATCATTTTATATTTCCACCAGGGGTATATTCCCACCTTCATTTTAAGGCCACACCCACTTGCATAAGGAAGTTCCTGAGCTAGGGGTCGAAGTGGAGCTGCATCTGAGGTCTACAACCCTGGATCCAAGATACACCTGCGACCCACACTGCAGCTTGTGGCAGTGAAGGATCCTTAACCCACTGAGTGAGGCCATGGAACGAACTAGCATCCTCATGGGTTCTTAACCTGCTGAGCCATAATGGAAATTTCCAAATCTTGTATTTTTTTTTTTTTTTTGCTTTTTAGGGCTGCACTTGTGACATATGGAAGTTCCCAGGCTAGGGATCAAATTGGAGCTACAGCTGCTGGCCTACACCACAGACACAGCAACGCTGAATCCCCGACTCATTGAATGAAGCCAGGGATCAAACCCACATCCTCAGGGATGCTAGTCAGAGTCGTTTCCACTGCCCCACAAGGGGAACTCTCTTAATACTGGAAAGAATCCTAGGGGTTATCTAGTGCATCACAAAAATATGAAAACAGTTGCCCAAGTACCAAACTAGCACTTGGATCTGTAATATTTGTCTCTAATCAGTTTATTTCCGACTATGAAGACTTACAAGATTTTTAAACATAGCTTCATTGACACACTGAACAATTTACTCAATGTGTATTATTTGTTGACTTTGGACATATTTTTAATTAAGAAAATTTGGTAAATCTGTGTAACAGAATTTCCATTTTAGCCATTTTAAAGTACACAATTTTGTGGCATTAATTACATTTACAATGTATGCAAACATACCACTGCCTATTTCCAAAGCATTATCATCACCCCCAACAAAAATTCTATAACCATTAAGCACTAACTTCCCCCTCCCATCTCCCCCAAGCCTTGGTAACCTCTAATCTAATTTCTGCCTCTGAATTTGCCTATTCTGCATATTTCGTATACATGAATGGTACAATATCTGCCCGTTTGTGTCTGGCTCATTTCACGCAGCATAATATTTTAAAGGTTTATTCTCTTTGCGGCATGCATCAAAACAGTTTTTCTTTTTATGGCTGAATAATATTCTATTGTATGGAAGTATCATAATTTGTTCTTCCATTTATCTCTTGATGAGACTTGGATTATTTACACTTTTTGGCTGTTGTGACCAACACTGCAGTGAATGTTTCTGTATAAGTATCTGTCTGAGTCCTTCCTTTCAATTCCTTTGGATGTATATACTTAGGAGTAAAAACTAATAAGATGTTATCAAATCATCTTTATTTTAAATCAGGAAGCATTTCAAACAGAAAAAAAGTAGAGAAATTAGCCAGTCATTATCAATCCCCTGTGATCATAAAATAGATATGAAGAGTTTTCCATATTTGCTTTAGATCTTTTTCTAAAAAACAAAACAGAGAGAAATAACTAGTGCCACACTCCTTATTCATCCCTTTTCCTGCTTAATACTGTCTCAAAGTTTTTGCATGTTATTCCCATGCTTACTTTTATAATTTTACTATGTGTGTATATGTGTGTGTGTGTGTGTGTATCTGTATATCTGTAGTGTATCTAGTGTGAGTGTATATACATTATAATTTTGGGTATTTTAAAAATCTACATAAATGGTGTAATGTTTTTTCCACTCAACATTATGTTTGGGGATTTATCCTTGTTGATACATGTAGCTCATTAAATCTTAATTGCTGTGTAATATTTAACAATATTTAATTGAATTTAAAAATATTCTGGGATTCCATTTTAACTAAGTTTAATTTTTTAATATTTATTTTTATTATTGATGCATGTGGATGTTTACTATCTTTTGTTCTTCCTATTTCTTATGCTTATTCTGATTTTCTTTTTTGCTCCTTTCCTGCTTCCTATTTGATAAACCAAGCTTTTTTTATTTCTTCTATTTGTCCTTCTCTTTCTGTTTCTATTCTTTTATTTTAAAGAATTAAAATTTTAATATGCATACTGAGCATACATTCTACAGTTATCCAATATCTTCTCTTTTCTCTTGAGCAATACAAAGATACTAAATAGCCTTAACTGATCCCTCCTTTCCATTTTATATTTTGTTTGCTAGTGTTTTGGCTCCATATTAGAAAAATATATCTCCAAAATACCTTTCTATCGTTATTTCATTAAGTCAATGTGCATTCAGATTATCCTTTTTTTCTCTTAATTTTGCTTTTATATATCATTCCTTTCATCTGTATTCAGTCTCTCTATTGCCGATGTACTTATTTTTGTAGTTTTTATTTCTCTGTAAATGTCTTAGCTTTATATGTTAGTTTAGCTGGGGCTGCTATTCTATGTTGATGGTTATTTTCTCTTGGTGTGTTGGCACTATTATTCTGTCTTTTTGGTATTGCAAAGTGTGCTGTCAGGAATTACCATTCCTATGTGATGATCTATTTTCTCTGATAGAAATCTTCTTTTATGTCTTCGATGTCTTGTAGTTTCAATACAAAATGCCAAGAGATGGACTTTTAAAATCTGTTTTCATGCCCTTTGTGGGTTTATGTTTTTCATTAGTTCTGGAAAATTTCAACCATTACAATTCAAATGCTTTTATTTCTATCCTTCTGGATATATATTAGACCTTATAACTATCTACTAGATAGGTATCGGACCTTATCTTTTTATCCCAATCATTCTTTCATATTGTTCATCTCATTATTCTCTTTGTGTGTGTGTAAATTTTGTTAATTGCTTTTATTTCCAACTTTTAGATTCCTTTAACATCTTAATAAAAAAAGATTCTCCAGCATTTAAAAACCTTTGAAAAATATAGTTTCATATTATTTATATATCACATGAGTACAAGTTCCAATAGCATACGAACACTGTTATACAAGAAACACAGTGTGATTACATGATATAAATCACTGCTAATTAAGTGGCAAAGGATAATGAACATGTTCATATTCCAACCATGTGTGTTACTTGTTGGCCTGACACACAAACTATTACGACTTGAGAATTGGAAGACTTCACCCAACACAACCTTCAACACTATCTAGTTTGTTTGATTTTATTTATTATTTTCAATTGTTTTCCTGCATTTTAAATCTCTTTGTAACCTAGCTTTGTCTCCAAAGAAGATCCAAGCTGCATCTGTAACCTACACAGCAGCTTGTGGCAAAGCCAGATCCTTAACCCACTGAGTAGGTCAGGGATTAAATCTGTATCCTCATGGAGACTACATTGGGTTCTTAACCTGCTGAGCCACAACAGGAACTCCTATGTACCCACTTTGATGATAATTTTTTTTTTTGTCATGAATGGATGTTAAATTTTGTCAAATCCTTTTCTGCATTGATTGAGATGATCATGTGATTTTTATTCCTTTTTTTTTGTTAATGTGGTGTATCACATTGATTTATTTGTGAATATCAAACAGTACTTACACCCCTGGGATAAATCCCACCCAATTATGGTGTATGATTCATTTTATATATTGTTGAATTTGATTTGCCAGTATTTTAGCAAATATATATGAGGACTTTTACATCTATATTAATTAGAAATATTGATCTATAATTTTCTCTTCTCTCTCTCTTTTTTTTGGTAGTATCTTTGTCTAAGTTTTGTTATCTCAGTATGGTGGCCTGATAGAATGAATTTGAGAGTGCTCCAAACTATTCAATTTTTTTTTGTAATAACTTGAGAAGAATTAGTTTTTTGTGTTTGGTGGATTTCCCCTGTGAAACTATCCAGTCCTGGACTTTTGTTAGCTGAGAGGTTGGTTTTTTTGTTTTTTTTTTTAAATTACCAATTCAATTTCACTGCCACTGATTGGTCTGTTCGAATTTTATATTTCTTCCTGATTCAGTCTTGACAGGCTATGTGTTTCTAGAAATTTGCTCATTTTTTTCTAGCTTGTCCAGTTTGTTGCTTTATGGTGTTCAGCTCATGGTAAATGTTCATGGTATTCTTTTATGATTTTTTTTTTTTGTATCTTAAATTTAATTTGATGAGCCACACTCATCATTTCATTTAGAAAGTAATTATTTCTTTCATAGGTTATACCTTTTATTTCTTATTCTTGTCTAATCTGCTGACCATTTTTATAATACTTCATTAAACAGTACAGGTAATAATGGGTTAATTCAATTAAAAATATTACAATATGAATCTTGAAAATTCTTTCTCCTTTAAGTAAAATGCAGACTGCTTTAAATAAGTATTATTTATTTGGCCTGAAACATTTTATCGGCAGAGTCTCAGGTTATAAGGTAAAATCTCTGTGTCACTCAAAATGAATATAGACGGGTTGTGTTTAACAACCATGGGTAATTCCAGTGACCTGGCTTTAACCTGCAATCTAGAAAGCAGAGCACCTTTACAAGTAATGTCATCATCTGGCAACGAGATGAGTTCTTCTTTCTATATGAACAGGAGAAGTGGACACTGGAGGCCATGAGGACTAAATATAGGTGCATAAAGTCTAAGCAGCCATTATGTAGTGTCTTTGTTAATTAAGGCCAAGTTAAAACAGAAACCACCTTGGCATGGGCATCAGCATGGCTAGCAATTCAATAGACCCTGCCACTAAATGACCAATGATTAGAAGCTCGTCACAGGGATACGGCTGGGTGTTTGAGAAATGGCAAGCTGGAGCGTGCTTCCTTTTAAAGTGTGGCTTGGGGTCTTATGTCTACAGCATGGTTCCTGGGCATCTGGCATACATATACTCATATTCAATAGATTTCAGTGACTCTCTGCTGTGTGCCAGGGTGCTGTGCAATGGAGTGGGGATACAAAAATCAGCAAGATCCCTTCCCCAGAATCAAAGAACCATAAGGTTATCATCATGCCTGCAGGTGGGCAGAGCCAAAAAAAAAAAAAAAGTAACTGAAGAAAGTGACTTCTCCAGTGTTATCTCAGGTGATCCTTTCAATAGTCCGATGAGATACCTCATTATTTCCATGTTAGAATTAAAAAACATAATGCCATTTGCAGCCACATGGATAGACCTAGAAACTAGCATATTAAGTGAAGTTAGACAGTGAAGGACAAACATGATATGATATCACCAACAGGTGGAATCTAGAAAAACAGAAAAGGGACTTCCGTTGTGGCTCAGTGGTTAACGAACCTGACTAGCATCCATGAGATATACTTTATGTCTGGGGCTGCAAGCTCAAATGATTGCAGGTAATAGACTGGAGACCCCCAAAAATGACATAGCTAGACCAGGTATCAGATGATAGGAATTGGAAGAAATTGTAAAGACCTAATGCTTCACCTGAAGACATTCCAGGTCAAGACAAACCAAAATAAAAGCAGGCTGTGGGCCAAAGAAAACAGGATCATGGGTCAAGTGGCGCAGCCAGTTCCTGATGTCTGTATCATCACAGCTACCCAGATTCTGAGGCTATGGAAGAAAGCTGAGGCTCCCTGACCACTTGGGCTCTCAGACTGCTCACTCCTCCACCCCCGAGAAGTAGGAGCAAGAACATGGACCCTATTTAAGATCAGTAATAATGCTCCTCCCACTCCAATAGATTGTAAAGCTCGTTACGAAGCAACAGGGATTAAAACCATAAGCTTGGGGAGTTCCTATTGTGGCATAGGGGAAATGAATCCAACTAGTAACCATGAGGTGGCAGGTTCAATCCCTGGCCTCGCTCAGTGGGTTAAGGATCTGGCGTTGTAGGTTACAGAGGCATTTCGGACCTACGTTGCTGTGGCTGTGGCATAGGCCGGCAGCTGTAGCTCCAATTCAACCCCTAGCCTGGGAACCTCCACATGCTGCAGGTGCATCCCTAAAAAGCAAAAAACAAACAAACAAAAAAACCCCAAAAAACCCCACCCTATGAATTTGAGAGATTCATCACTGCAATAGAATATAAATTTAAGAAATTCAAAATTACACAGAACTTTATAACATGTTAGAAACAGTATCATAATGGGGAAAAGATTCATTAGTCAGTGCTTGGAAGAAACTTGATCTCAGTTGGGAAGAGAATGAGCTCAGCGCTGTATACTAGCATAGCTTCTCGTCAAGTCAAAGAATGAACAACTCAAAAACCACCTGTCAAAAAGGAGCTTGAAGTAAATAAATTCATCAAATACTGTCGAAGACTGCGATGGGACAGCAGGCATGCTAGTATTGCTTGACTCCTGAGGCACGACTTGTGTATAAAAATCTGTGGTAGCAGAAAATGCTGTAAAAACATATCAATAAGAAAATAAATAGATTGGGGAAATGCATACCTGAAGAAGTATAAAGACAACAGAGATATAGAACATGGCCATTTGAATCCTGCACTGAGTGTCGTAAAAAATGAATAGGTGTTTTATTGCTGATAGAAAAAAAAAATACAGTGTCTTATCATGATATAAGATGTCCATCCTTGGCAGTAATTAAAACTAGGCAAATAAGAACACTTGGAGGTACTAGTATATTCCCATTAAAGTAATGAAACCAGTGATAAAATTCAGTGATGACAAGTCAGGGAGAAAAACAGGTTCGTGGGGGATTGTGTGTGTACCTGGTCTGTTTGGCGATTAGTGTGATGATCTCTCTCAAGGGCTGTAAAAGGGTTTGTATGTTTTGATCAAACAATTCCTTGCTGCCACAAGGAAGTGTTTCTTTTTTAATGTCAAAGATGTTTATAACAAAATCAGTTATAAAAATATAAAGGGAACTAGTGCATGCAAACTATTATATGTAGAATGGACAAGCAATGAGGTCCTACTGTACAGCCCAGGGAACTATATCCAGTCTCTTGCGATGGACCACGAGGGAAGATGGTACGAAAAAGAGAATGTATATGTAGGTATGACTGGGTCATTTTGCTGTACAGCAGAAATGGGCACAACATTGTAAGCCAACTGTACCTTAAAAATTAAAAAATATAAACACATATAGTTATTAAAAATAGCAAAGGTATAGATGATATACAGTGCAAGATTAGAATATGGAACATGGTTCTGGGTTGACTACTATGATGGATAAAAGAATTTTGAGTCCTATCAAAAGTTGCTTCAGTTTAGAGAACCCTTGCTCGTGACCGGAGGTCTGCTAGGTTCTTGGAGACAGAGAAAACAACTAGAGTTCCCCGAGTTGTATGCTCAGATAAGTGCCCAGATATTTTCAATGTGGTAAGTGCTACCAAAATAAATGTAACAGCTAGAATAAGTATACTAGCTAGTAGGGAAAGACTAATATGTTCTAGGAACTATACTAAGCACTTTACATAAATCTCAAGTTATCCTCGCAGTAACCTTGTGTGGTTGAAACTATTATTGTTCTGTTTTTCTAAAAAATTTATTTATTTATTTATTTGTCTTTTGTCTTTTTAGGGCCACACCCGTGTCATATGGAGGTTCCCAGGCTAGGGGTCTAATCGGAACTGTAGCCGCCGGCCCACAGCAGAGCCACAGCAACGCAGAATCCAAACCGCATCTGTGACCTACACCACAGCTCATGGCAATGCTGGAGCCTTAACCCACTGAGCAAGGCCAGGGATTGAACCCGAAACCTCATGGTTCCTACTCGGATTTGTTAACCACTGAGCCATGACAGGAACTCCTGTTTTTTTGTTTTTTTATTACTCAATGAATTTATTACATTTGTAGTTGTACAATGATCGTCACAATCCAGTTTTATAGGATTTCCATCCCACACCCCCAGCGTACCCCCCCACCCCCCCAACCTCTCCTTCGGAAACCATAAGTTTTTCAAAGTCTGTGAGTTAGTATCTGTTCTGCCAAGAAGTTCATTGTGTCCTTTTTTCAGATTCCACACGTAAGTGAAAGCATTTGATGTTGGCATCTCATTGTCTGACTGACTTAGCATGATAATTTCTAGGTGCCTCCATGTTGCTAAAAATGCCGTTATTTCATTACTTTAAATGGCTGAGTAATATTCCATCGTGTATATGTACCACATCTTCTGGATCCACTCCTCTGTTGATGGACATTTAGGTTGTTTCCAGGTCTTGGCTATTGCAAATAGTGCTGCAATGAACATTGGAGTACATGTGTCTTTCTCCTCCCATGCCCAGGAGTGGGATTGCTGGATCAAATTATACTTTTGTTTTTAGTTTTCTGAAGAATCTCCATACTGTTTTCCACAGTGGTTGCACCACTTTACACTCCCACCAACAGTGTACTAGGATTCCTTTTTCTCCATGCCCTCTCCAGCACTTATTGTTTGTAGACTTTTGGATGATGGCCCTTCTGGCTGGTGTAAGGTGGTACCTCATCGTGGTTTTGATTTGCATTTCTCTAATAATGAGGGATGTTGAACATCTTTCCATGTGTTTTTTGGCTGTCTGTATGTCTTCTTTGGAGAACTGTCTGTTTAGGTCTTCTGCCCATTTTTTGATGGGGTTGTTTGTTTTTTTGGTATGGAACTGCAGAAGGTGTTTATAAATTTGGAGATTAAACCCTTGTCAGTCAATTCATTTGCAAAGATTTTCTCCCATTCTGTGGGTTGTTTTTATCATTTTGTTTAGGGTTTCCTTCGCTGTGTAGAAACTTTTAAGTTTAATTAGGTCCCATTTGTTTATTCCTGTTTTTACTGTCATTACTCTAAGAGGTGGATCTGAGAAGATGTTGCTGTCGTTTATGTTGGAGAGTGTTTGGCTTATGTTTTACTCTAAGAGTTTTATAGTATCTGGTCTTATATCTAGGTATATGTGGTAAGTGCTACCAAAATAAATATAATAGCTAGAATAAGTATACTAGCTAGTAGGGAAAGACTAATATGTTCTAGGAACTATACTAAGCACTTTACACAAATCTCAAGTTATCCTCTTGATAACCTTGTGTGGTTGAAACTATTATTTTTCTGTTTTACAGATGGGAAAACTGAGGTGAGAGAGGTCAGGTCCTGGCCCAAAGTCATATGGCTCTGATAGAGGTTAGCTGAAGTTTCCACGAGAGCCTCAAGGCAGAGCAGCTCACCCAGCCTGGGGAGGACCAGAAGTGTTTCCAGAGAAGGCGATACCTGCTCTGAGTGTGGCAGTGTAGGAAGGAGTTAGATGGGGCCAGGGCATTCCCAGGAGATGGACGGAGCGAATGAGAGCAGAGATGAGGGCCATGATGTATCCAGGGACCACTGGCAGGGCACAGTGCTGGCATGCAGTTTCACGGGGACAGCAGCAGGTTCTGATGTGGGCAGGGGTCCGATCAGGAGCGCTTCACCCGCCATGCTAAAAACTCTGGACTTCGTTGAATTTGACTCTGGTGATAAAAGGGAGAAGAGCTAGCATTTAGTGTTCACTACCATGTGACAAACCTTCTTTTAGGTGCCTGACATGGATCATTTCAACAGGTTATCTTCCTTCTGTAGTTTCCTGTCTTAATAAAAAATGGGGATCACAGTTTATTTCAGCTAGGCCAAAGTCTCCCTGACACACTATTTCACTTCGTGTTGAGACTCTAAGAAAGATACTACTAGAATTAATGTTACAAAAAAGTACCGTTTTAAATAAGAAAGTTGTAAGAATAATATCTACACATTATTTATACTAGATAAAGGCTTTGTAAGGATTATGTTATTAAACTTAAAGGGACAGAACTAACTAACCAGAAACCAATTTATTGGAACCACAAATTATCTCAATCTCATCCTGTGATTCCATTTTAAGGAGATAAATAAGAAAACAGTTGAGGAGTTCCCGTTGTGGCGCAGTGGTTAACGAATCCGACTAGGAACCATGAGGTTGCGGGTTCGGTCCCTGCCCTTGCTCAGTGGGTTAACGATCCGGCGTTGCCGTGGGCTGTGGTGTAGGTTGCAGACGCGGCTCGGATCCTGTGTTGCTGTGGCTCTGGCGTAGGCCAGCGGCTACAGCTCCGATTAGATCTGAGCCTGGGAACCTCCATATGCCACAGAAGCGGCCCAAAGTAATAGCAAAAAGACCAAAAAAAAAAAAAGAAAAGAAAAGAAAAAGAAAACAGTTGATATTAAAGATATATGGGAGTTCCTGTTGTAGCTCAGTGGTAGCAGACCTGACTAGCAGCCATGAGGATGAAGTTTTGATCCCTGGCCTCGCTCAGCAGGTTAAGGATCTGGTGGTATTGCAAGCTGCAGTGTAGGTCGCAGATGTGGCTTGGATCTGGCATTGCTGTGGCTGTGGTGGAGGCTGGTGGCTGCAGCTTTGAATCGAACTCTAGCCAGGGAACTTCCATCTGCCCCAAGTCTGGCCCTATAAAGAAAAAAAAAATCATACAACTTATACATGCTTATATGCTTATTAGGATCATTGTACAACTATAAATGTAATAAATTCATTGAGTAATTTTAAAAAATTAAAAAAAAATTTCCACCCATGGGGAATTAAAAAAGGACAGTGGTGTTAAAAAAAAAAAAAGGAAAATTCAAGTAGTATAATTTACCATCCCTATGTTTATCAGAATACATCAGCAGTTCTCAAACTTTTGAATGCAGAACCTATTTATTCTCTTAAAAATGATTGAAGATCCTAGAAAACTGTAATTTATGTTGGTTATATCTACTGATATTTACCACATTAGAAACTCAAACTAAGCAATTTTAAAACTATTTATTCATTTAAAAATAATAAATGTTAACACAAGACCCATTCTATATTAATATAAATAAAATGTTTTTAAATAAAAATATATTTTCCAACAAAAAATTGTCTGAGAACCGCTGCATAGTTTTGTTGATATACTTATGCAAACCTGTTCAATGACAGGCTTAATATCCTCATATCTACTTCTGCTTTTATCTGTTGCAATATCATGTATCATGTGCTTCTGGAAAACTTTAATATACATCATGAGACAATGAGGGTCACAAAAGCTAATAATAGTTTTGTACCATTATGAAAATCATTGTGACCTCACAGATGCAATGAAAGGGTCTTGGGAACCCCAGAGGCCCCTGGGCTGCACTTTGAGAATCACTGAACCAGGCATTGGGGAGCATGTGGTCACAGTGTGGTTGGATTTCAGTGGGGTGCTGGGCAGGCTCAAGAGAGACAGCCACCTCCACAGAGCAGCTTGGTGATGTCGCACAGGCCATGCAGCTACCCCGGCCTCCATGACATTACCTAGGTGAATGTTAAGACTAGAGCATCTCCAAGGACTCTTCCTGCTCTAAAGTTCCATGTTTTATAAGCCAATCCAGAGGAGGGGCTCAGTACATACCTTTTGAATGAATATATAAAAAATGAATGAGCAAAGAATGCATGATGTTGTTGAAGGGGTTTTTGCATTGAGTGGAAAACTGGACTAGAATTTAAGCCGTCAAAGATGAATATACTTTTAGGCCAGGTGTCCGGCACAGAAGTAAATAGATGCAGGCCAGTGAGGCATGGTGGGGGTCTATGATGAGCTGGAGAGCTTATATCCTCCTTAAAGGCCATAAGATTCAGATTTTGCGTTCCACACCACTCTAGACCAACAACAGTGGGGGCTGGATTTGGCCTGTGGGCTGTGAGTTGGGACTTCTGAACCACATGGCACTTGGGTTCCTTCTGACTCGAAGCAGAGCCTTATGGAACCTCCTCTTGGAAGACCAGGTATCTCTTGATGCTCCCTCCCTTCCTCCTCTCAGTCTAAACCTACTCATGACAATGAATCTAGTAAACTCATTCACTGAGGACAACTTCAACTGGTTAGGCCAATATCAGGAGATATTTGCATTTTCACATCGTTTGCCTCCAGCCAAACTCAGGAGGCTCTGATTGTTGAATTTGGGCATCAGCAATCAGGCCAGAGAAGAGGGCCTTGGCTGTGCTCCAGAATCCACTCCACATGTGCCTACCTGCCCAAACCTGGGGAGCTGAAGCACTGCCTATAAAGACCTCCTCTACAGAACCACCACATGCTTTGATGGCCAGAAGCATTTCTCCTGGGAATCTATGTCTCATGGAGGTCTCAGTTAAGGCAGGTCCCACCTGGAGCCAGTTCCTCCTTTCTAAAAGGAATACACTTCCTACCACCACCCAAATCCAGGAATTTGCTACAGCGTCTTTGATGCAGTTTAACAGGGTTTTCTAAAGAGCTTTGCTCCTCAGGTAAAGTTTTTAACAAACGCTGAGCTGAGCAGTTTGACATCTTCCCAAAAAACAGGTTGGGAATTTGGTAAACCCCTTCCTGAGTATCCTGCCCTGCTCCTCCGCATTCCATAGGCCCAGATCATTGGAGCTGTACTAAGACAGTCCTATTGAGCCAATTCTGGGAGAACCATGGAAAGTGGGAGAAGGTAGTGGGGTCTTCCATCTCCTGAGAAGTGGGGCATCTGGAGTCTGGATTGATCTTCAACCAGTCAATCCTACCTAGTGTGCCGATTTGCCAGATTCTTCGCACAGACATCACTCTGAAACCTGGGGAAAGGTTAAGAAAACTCTAGAAATCTAAGACTTTTTCTCTGACCTAGTTAAGATGAAGGGAAATGGATCTTTCCTCACTAGTACAATCAATGCTGTTACAACCGAGATCATTACAAACCAAGCTTTGAGGCTCAGGGAGACTCACCTATTTTCAGAGTGTATTAGATACACACACAGGATCAAGGTCCCATGAAAGAATCCCGAAAGTTCTGTTGCAATGGAATCTGACTTTTCCTGACCCACCCAGAGTGTTGTCAGACTGTGGCCTTCTTTGTTTCTAAGCTGTGAACATATAGTCTCAGGAACATTTAGGAGAAGTCATGACTATGTGCCACGTACCCAAGTTACAGCACAGCTGGCAGAGGGGCTTGAGCATGAAGAATGGCAGGGCATAGTTAGGAAGTGACAGCAATGGTGAAGGATAGTCCCTGTTCAATAGAGGAGTGAATGAATGCCTGACTCTTTAGTCATGGAAAAAGGCAGGGGCTGCATCTCTGGGAACTTTCCAGATCTTTGCTCTGGTTTTTCTTTTTCCATGAGAAACAGAGTATCACCCTAAAGGGCCTAGAAGTGTCACCAAAGAGAAGCTATGGGAAAACCTTATGTCTGGACCACAGTGGCCATATTGTCCCCCTCTTCCTCTACACACACACACACACACACACACACACACACACACTCTCACACGCTAGAGCTGGGAGGAGAGCTGAATCCGGCACTGTCCTTAGACTAGACCAGGGCAGTGGGGCCCCTTTATAAGCCCTGATCTTTAAGAAGTCCCTCGTTTTGGAGTGCCTTTCTCAAAGATGTTTCCCTTCTGGTGTCTAGGATTACCTGGGCTAGCAGTGCCATCTGGACAGGGTGCCCTGAGTCCAGACAGGAACCTACATGGGCCTTGGTCTCTGGTCCCATTTCTTCCCCTTAAGGGGCTCTCCAATCCTCCAGCCTGTGCATGGGGTTGACCAGATGCCTTTAGGGGCTCTAGGACTTGTGCCTACATGGTTGTCCCAGGGCCCTGTAGTCAGTTCCAAATTCAGGAGGGTGGGCTGGTGGGTGGATAGCTCCTGCTGGCAGGTATGCTCTTTTGGGAGGTTGTGTAAGGCTGGCAGCCACAGTGGTGCTAACACTCTGTTTAGATTATCCTCCTCCCTGCCCTACCACACAGAGCCAAGGGGTAGGCCTGCCTGAACCCCTGGAAATCCATGCCTCAAAGAGGCATTAGGGGCTCGAAGCACACCCTCAGCGGTCGCAGTTTGTGTGGAAGGAAGGAGGGGAAAACAGAGAGGTTTGAGCAGAGAGTATTTGCTCTTCTTTTTACTATGTCCGAGATTAAAGGCTGGCTCATTTGTGTGTCTGGCACCAGGGTTTGCCTCAGGCATGTGGCTCTGAAACATCCTCAGGCACTTCCCCAGGAGAGGAGCATATGGACACCCGAAAGTGGAAGTTCCTACTGGGCAGGGATGTGGCCCATTAACTTTCCTCAAGCAGCTCAACCCAAGTGTCTCTTAGCCTAACCTTGTGCTCTTTCTGATGATGATGATGACGGTGGTGATGATGGTGATGGTGGTGGTGATGATGATGGTGTTGATGGTCGTGGTGATGGTGGTGTTGATGGTCGTGGTGATGGTGATGGTGGTGTTGATGGTGATGGTGTTGATGGTCGTGGTGATGGTGGGTGTTGATGGTCGTGGTGATGGTGATGGTGGTGTTGATGGTCATGGTGATGGTGGTGTTGATGGTCGTGGTGATGGTGTGTTGATGGTCGTGGTGATGGTGGTGTTGATGGTCGTGGTGATGGTGATGGTGGTGTTGATGGTCGTGGTGATGGTGATGGTGGTGTTGATGGTCGTGGTGATGGTGGTGTTGATGGTCGTGGTGATGGTGGTGTTGATGGTCGTGGTGATGGTGATGGTGGTGATGATGGTGTGATGGTGTTGTTGATGGTCATGGTGATGGTGGTGTTGATGGTGATGGTGATGCTGATGGTGATGGTGGAGATGATGGCAGTAGGTGGGGCTTCTAAGGATGGGACCTCAATAGGCTGCATTTTACCCTACGAAATACCAGAATGCTTCAGAGCAAGCTTTTGGGCCACCTCCCCAAACACCTCAGACACCTCCTGGGTATGGCTCTGACATTATCTCCCCTCCCCCATCTGCACTGGATTACCTTGAACTCACTGAGCTTATTATGATATTTAGTTAATATTTTAAATATTTTAAAGCTTGTTTATTATGGACAGTCTGTTTCCCCTATGAGAACACAAACACTTTGAGGATAGGAACCATGCCTGTCTCACTCCCACTTGACTAGAACAGTTAACAATGTAAGTATTCAGCAAAAATTTTCAAACAGTGGAATGCCAGATATTATCACCGAACTTTCATTTGGTGGAATATGGGTCCATGTGCATTTTACATTCTGTTCCTTCAAAAGTCTTAGGTCAAGTTTATGTTTGAAGAAATTTCTTGTATACTACTAATGTTTCCTTTCTTGAAATGGTCTACTCACCTGGCTTTGGCTTTAATTTAGTCCAAATCTACTAACATGGGTTAAGTGTGGTGGTCTGGACTGTAGGCTTCAACAGGCAAAGAGTCTGAAGAATGGGATAGCCAATTTCATCATTCCCATTGTATTTATCATTTAAAATGACCCCTCAGGTAAGGCTAGTTTGAATACTGTTTATCTGAATTGGCTCCTTGAACTAAAAGTTTTATTGTTTAAATATCCTGTACCCTTTCAGAGAAATATGCTTTGATCCAAATTTATCCTTCTCCTCTACTGATGCAAAACATCAAATTTGCCGTGTTTTAAACCTGATGAGTCTATTGAGGACATCATTGAGTGAATATCTGACTGTCCATCTCACATAGTAGGTGCTTTATACATGTTGGGTTTCTCTGCTTTATTTATGTCTGAATAGGGTCCAACAGAGTTTAAAGTATCTGTTCACATTATTACTCACAGATTTATTAATCATATCAGGGATATTGTCCATGACGTATTTATTTAGCAGTGGCTTTTTGGAAAGGAGTGTTAGAGGAGCACTGTTTTCATTCATACACATTTTCTGTTCCTTAGCGCTTCCGTAATTCAGACGTTTGTTGAGTAGCATCTTTATTTTTCTAAAATAAGGAATAATGTCAGAGAACTTTCCAGAACTCTATTCCATTGTCTTTAGTAAACACTTTCCCTGACTCTTTTGGCCCTCAGTAACTGTGTTCTCTGCTTCGAATGGATTGAATGCCCTGACCTCGTTGGCTACAGCACCTCCCATGCTCTGGCGCCTCTCGGTGAATCAGAAGTTAAGGGGAGTTCCGTCGTGGCTCAGCAGAAATGAATCTGACTACTATCCATGATGACACAGGTTTGATGTCTGGCCTCGCTCAGTGGGTTAAGGATCCACTGTTGCTATGAGCTGTGGTGTAGGCCACAGATGTGGCTCAGATATGGCCTTGCTGTGGCGTAGGCTGGAGGCTACAGCTCTGATTGGACCCCTAGCCTGAGAACCTCCATATGTTGTGGGTGCAGCCTGAACACACACACACACACACACACACACACAAGTTAGGGATTGTCTTCCTGAGGGTCTCCATTACATGTATTCGGTGTTCTGAGTAGAAAAGTTAACTTGAGTATTTTTAATCTGTCTCATTTATACCTCTGTTTCTCTTGTCTAAAAGAATTGTCTGGAATATGTCAATGAAGTTTTTGATACCACATCACCTGTTTTGCCCTAAATAGTCTGCTTCTCTGGTGTATAAACAAAAAGTTATAGGGTCCAGGATGTTTCCAGATTCCAAGAACACTTAAAGCCCAACTTCTTTTGAGTCTGTGCTCAGGTTTATCCTGTGAATCCTTCTTCTGTAGTGGCCATGAAAGCAACAAATTCACACAAAGCTTCTAAACCTGTCTTGAAGAATAAACCTGAATTAAAGGGTAACATGCTGTGGCAATTATTCCCCAAGTGTCCTAACATAAAAACAAATCAATAAATCAAAGATGTTGAGAGCCTGGCTATGAAACAAGATACCCAGCATATATTTTATTAGCTAAAGTGGCTTACATCTTATACAGCATATCAGTAGTGTATCTACTATTGAAAGAAAAAGACCTTTCTTATTTGACGCCAAGGCGGGGGGCCATGGTAGATGGGATTCTGGGGAAGGAAGCAGCAAAAAGCTGATGGAAACACACGGCTGTCATCACACAGGCTGAAGCAGCCCCTTTTAGAGAGAGTAGATTGGGAAGAAAGACATTAACATTCTTGAGGACTTACTCTGGGCTGGGGGCTATGGCAGGTGCTTTATAGACATCATATTTTTAAATCTTATTTTTATTTTTATTTATATATTTGTTTTGTCTTTTTGCCATTTCTTGGGCCGCTCCCGCGGCCTATGGAGGTTCCCAGGCCAGGAGTCAAATCAGAGCTGTAGCCGCCGGCATGCAGCACAGCCACAGCAATGCGGGATCTGAGCCACATCTGCAACCTACACCACAGCTCATGGCAATGATGGATCCTTAACCCACTGAGCAAGGCCAGGGATCGAACCTGCAACGTCACAGTTCCTAGTCGGATTCGTTAACCACAACCACTTTGCCACAACAGGAACTCCCTTTAAGTCTTCTTTTTAAAAAAATAGACTTAAAATAAAAAACAGACTTTGCTTTTTTAGAGCAGTTTTCGGTTCTCAGCAACAGGAGTAGAAGATAATGGAGGGTTCCCACGCACCTCCCGCCCCGACAGGAGAGGTAGCCTCTCCCATTATCAACACCTGCCATCAGAATGGCACATTTGTTGCAACTGATGAACTACAGTGATACATCATTATCACCCGGACTCAACACCTTAGGGTTCACTCTTGGTGTTCTTCATTTTATGGGTTTGGACTAATGTGTAATGATATATATCCACCATGTATTACAGTTTCATACAGAGTAGTTTCACTGCCCTAAAAATCCTCTGTGCTCTGCCTGTTCATCCCTGCCTCCCTGAAAAGCCTCTTCCAATCCCTGGTCTTTTTGCCCTCTCCATAGTTTGTCTTTGCTCTCGTGTCATCTAGTTGGAATCATGCAATACGTAGATTTTCAGAATGGCTTGTTTCACCTAGGAATATGCCTTTAAGGTTCTTCCATGTCTTTTCATTGCTTGATAGCGCATTTCCTTTTAATGCTGAATAACATCTCATTATCTGGGTGTACCACCATTTGTTCATTAATCTGCGGAAGGGCATTTTGGTTGCTTACAAATTTTGGCAATTATGAATAGAGCTGCCATAAACATCTATGTGCAGGTTTTTGCGTGAGCGTAAGTTGTCAGGTCCTTTGGGAAATGCCAAAGAATATGATTGCTGTATCATATGGTAAGAGCATTAGTTGTTTTTTTTTTTTTTAAGTTTTACGGAGGTATAGTTGACAACATTTTAAGATATTCAATGTGTACATTTAGTTTTAAAAGAAACAGGCAAACCATGTCCCCACAGGGCTGTACCATTTTGCATTCCTACCAACAATGAATGAGAGTTCCTATTGCTTCATATCCTCATCAGTGTTTGGTGTTGCCAGTGTTCCAGGTTTTGACCATTGATAGATGTGCAGTGGCATCTTATCATTGGTTGTTTTTTTGCTCTTCAGGGCCGCACCCATGGCATATGAAAGTTCCCCGGCTAGGGGTCAAGTAGATGCTACAGCTGTTGGCCTGTGCCACAGTCACAGCAATGTGGGATCTGAGCTGCATCGGCAACCTATACCATAGCTCAAGGCAACACCAGATCCTTAACCCACTGAGTGAAGCCAGGGATCGAACCTGAGTCTTCATGGATGCTAGTCGGGTTTGTTACTGCCTAGCCACAATGGGAACTCCCCTCTCATTGTTGTTTTAATTTCCATTTCCCTGATGACATATGATATGGAGCACCTTTTTATATGCTTATTTTCCATCCATATATCTTCTTAGATGAGGTGTCTGTTGAAGTCTTTTGACCATTTTTAAATTTTTTATTGTTTGCTTTTTAGGGCCGCAGGTGTGGCATGTGGAAGTCCCCATGCTAGGGGTTGAATTGGAGCTGCAGCTGCCGGCCTACACCACAGCCACAGCTACACAGGATCCGAGCGGCTTCTGTGACTTATGCTGCAGTTCGTGGCAACCCTGGATCCTTAACCCACTGAGCAAAGCCAGGGATCGAATACGAATCCTCAAAGGTATTAGTCAGGTTCTTAACCTGCTAAGCTACAAAGGGAACTCCTTTTGCCCATTTTTAAAGCAGGTTGTTTTCATATTGAGTTTTAAGAGTTATTTGTATATTTTGGATAACAGTTCTATATCAGCTGTGTCTTTTGCAAGTGTTTTCTCCCAAGCTGTGGCTTCTCTTCTCATTCTTTTGACAGCATTTTTCATGAGCAGAAATTTGTTCCTGAAGTCCAGCTTATTATTTCTTTGATGGATCGTGTCTTTGGTGTTGTATCTAAAGGTCTCATACCCAAGCTCCTCTAGATCTGCTCCTGTGTCGTCCTTTAAATTTTCTCAACAAGCCTTCCCTCTCTGTTTTATAAACCCAGGCTCAGAGAGAGGCCAAGGTATTCTTCATGGTCCTGAAGTTAGCAACCGGTGGGACTAGAATCAAACACAGGTCTGTGTAACCTCAGAGCCCAGCCAGGAGGCCGTCTCCTTCATTCCGCGGCTGCTGCCTCGAGACTAACTCTGCATGGGAATCAGACGGGTCCTCCTCCAGGGTTGGATGAGGTCTCTTTCAACATGAAGATTCTAGGTCACAGATTAGAGCACACGGGCGAATGGGCACACCCATCACCTTTCTGACCCAAAGGCCTGCTGCTGAATTTCATCTTCACGTGCCTGAAGGGAACCTCTCCCTGATCACTTGCCTTCATCCCGAGAAAGGCGGGTCACTGCCTTTGGGGGGTGACGGCCTCTAAAATTTTAGCTGGTGCGTGAGCGCCTCATTCTTGCTGGTGGGATTTGAGAGGATCTGGGGGAGATGCTGCATGACTCAAGGGAGAATTAGTGAGGCTTTATGATGTTGATGTAAACTTTATGATGTGACTTGATTGTTTCATGTAGCCTCGTAAAACAAGTTGGAGATGGCAGAGGGAGGTTACATCACTCCCTCTGCCGTCCCGACAGAGATGAAGTCTTCTTTAGTGCTTGGGATTATTTCTTGATGCTCCACTCAGACCGGCCCCGTTTGCAAATGTTCATATGTTCCTGCAATAGATGTAGAGGAAAAAAAAAAAAGAGGAAGCAGGGGGCGCCCATCAGGCCAACCTGTTGCATTGACATGCCTAGCCAAGAGATGAAGAACCATGGCCAGCACAGAGCACCAAAACTTACAGAAGCAGGCCTGTTCAGTTTGGGCAGTAAATAAATAAACCAGGTACACATTTCTTGGCTGGCTGGCAAAAGTTTTGTTGTCATAGCAACTGCCCTCTGGAGCCTTGCTGTGCTTACCCACGTTGTCAGTCTCTGTCCCAACCCCAAACTACCTACGGAGGAGGAGCTGAGCCTTGTCCCTTCCTTCTTTATAACTAGCTCTGAATGAGGGGGAGGGACAGGCAGGGTTGCCTCCGTTGCAGGCTGCTTGCCTGAGTTACATCCACAAATGCCTCGGAAGCGGCAGGCTGCCTGCATCCTCCTCACATTCCTGGGTCTGTCTGGGCTGGTTGGCGCCGTTACCAGAACATACTACCTTGGGATTGTGGAAGAGTACTGGAACTATGTCCCCCAAGGGAAGAACATCATTACTGGGCGAAGTTTCTCAGAAGACAAGTGAGTGAAACTGGGGGCCCCATAGACGCCTAGGGCTGGCTCCTTTTTGACGCTGCCGGGAGGAAGCTTGTATTTCTTGGGTGCCTATAATGGGGGCGAGTGGATCCAGACCCCCCAGGAGGGGCTTTGTGTTTGCTCGGAAGCCCGAGCACGGGTGCGTGCCTGATCTGGGAGAGACTGTCTCAGCTCCACCTCTTTGTCACCTCGTCCTCAACCTGTGAAGCCAAATCCACAACCAGGTGTTAGGAACGATGGCTTACTCTCTACATGGACAAGCTTTATGAGGGACCACTAGGACTTTCTGGGGGTTCTGGATGCACTTTGTTAAAAGTTAACCCTTGGGGAAAAAACTGAGAATTTTCAGGAATTGTTCACTTAAAATGTACAGTGTTTTCTTAGTTTTTATTTTTGGAATGAAACATCATAATTAGAGATAAGCAGGCTATAGGTAGTTATGGTTTGTTTTTGTTTTGCAATGTTTAAAAGAGGGGGGCAGTTATTGTAGATTTGGCTGCTATTTTAAGAGTTTCCTTGAGTCCACTTAGAAATGGCTTTTTTTTTTTTTTCCTGCTGGTGAGAAGTTCGTTCCAGCCCCAACTCATTCAATCTGAGGGCAGTAATTATCCCCAGAGCCCATGGCATAGCTGGTTGAGAGGGAGCTGCTCTGTTCTATGTCCCTATTTTGCAAAAAAAAAAAAAAAATAAATAACCCTTGCTTCCCCCTCGCCTCCCAGGATGCTGTATCTTAAATTTCTCATTTGTTCCCTGAAGTTCCCTTTGAAGCTGTCTGCTGGCTGCAGAAGCTGTTGTGCATATTTTCAACATTGTAGTTCTTAGAACATCTTTTGAGATGTTTGGTCACATAGTCATATTTGGATGCCTGTTCCTTTTTTGGTAGGCAGAGCCCAGTGCATTCAACATCCAAATTCCATTTTTTTTAAAGATAAGATTAGTTGCTAAGATCCACAGGGTCTGCCAACAAGACTTTAAGAGCCAGGTCCCCTGCCCTGGGAAATGTCCAGTTGGATTGGACACATGGCTTCCAGGTTTTCTAACAAAAAAGGGGCATAGTCATGTTTTGTTTATTCAAAAAGGATGATGCTCATGCCAGCCTGGCTACCAAGAGGCCTTTCCTTAAGTTCTGTACCAGGAACTTTAATGTCCAGGGGGCTATTTCCAGAGAAGGCTCTTGACTTCTTTCAGTCTTATCTTTACTGACTGTTGGTGGTGGTAATCTAAACAGTGGATATGGGATTGAAAGTCTCCCCTAACTACCAGTAGCCTTCCCTAAAAATAGAGCTCTGCTGCCCTCAAATAAGGCTCAATAGAAAATGATCTTTGTGAGCAGCTATTTGATGGGAGCCTATTCGAGATGTGTTCGTTGAAGGTAATGAGTGTAGCCCTTAAGCTCCATGTGATATTGGACTGCCTTTCCACATGCACAGAATTTTATCTTTCTCCTAAAATGCCCATGTCAGTACAGCTGTCTGGTATCATTTATTCTGACCCAGGGATCCCACCAGAGACTTTCAATTCATCATTGGTCACAGATGTCACCATTCTTATTCTTAAAAAAAAAAAAAAAAGGAACTAAACTTCCAAGGTTAAGTACTTGTTGGAGTTTACAGAGTAAAAGGCAGCACCAAATTCACATGGCTTTGGCTTCAGAGCCTGTGAAAATTGTTTCTTGGCAAAGCTGATCTTTTACCATTGAATTAAACTCAACGCTGAGGGAAGCCAGGAGTTCCAGTAACAAGAACTTTCAAGCAAGATCCAGTTCTTACCAAAGACAGGTTTAGTCTCACTTGTCACTCTTTCCAGAAAGACAGTGAAAATGATCATTGGTTCCGGTGACCAAACTGGTTACCTGGGTTCATTCAAAAACCCAAAGTACTTTAAATACTGAACTATTACAATGTCATTTCTGCAAGGCTGGGTGCAGGAGCAAGTTAGGGGCTCTCTGTTGATCATTTCAGCCAGAGGATGATGCGTTGAAGAAATGATAGTAAACTGTGTGAAAATAGTTGTGGTGAAAAAGAAAGAAAATAGGCGTAACTGAAGCACAGTTTGGTGTTGGATTAGAGTGAGGTGATGTAACAAATGCTCGGCTTCCGGGGGAGGACTCCTGCCCTTTAGGAACAGCTGGAATGTCATACCTGGAATGCCAAGGTCCCCAAATGTTTCCTTCTGGTGTAGGAAGAGGCAGCGTTTATGCAAGGCTGACTCTTGACTCTTGAAAGGGGAGCGCTGGCTTTTATCGGCAATCATGTCAGGAAGTGCTGCTGCTGTGGCTGATGGCTCAGGGCAAGTTTCTAAGAAGGCACAGTTGTGGTTGGCTGCTGACTCAAGACCACAGGACACATGTCTCAGGTGCCACAATGCGCAGGTGTCATGGGTGCCACAGGTGCCACAGGTGAGGGTGCCATGATGATGGGACAAATGTGTGGTGCACGATGTGTGCTCTGCCTTGTGCCGTTTCCCCAGGAGCAAAGAGTCATCTTGGATGATGTGACTGTGCTTCTCACTCAGCTTCTGCAGGATGAGTAGAGGGTGTATCCGAGGACTCTCTGCTGGTTATGTATTCACACCCAGAAAATGCCCAATATTCAGAAGTTCATGACATCTGGGTGCTTTCTATTCCCCTATGATAGAAAGAACCTGGAATAGGAATCAAGAGATGTATCTTTCATTTTTTTAAGATTTTTATGTTTTCTACTATAGTTGATTTACAATGTTCTGTCAATTTCTTCGGTACAGCAAAGTGACAGTGTGTGTGTGTGTGTGCGCGTGCGTGCGTGCGTGTGCGCGTGCGTGTGTGTGTGTGTGTGTGTGTGTGTGTGTGTGTGTGTGTGTACACTTTCTTTTCTTCACATTACCCTCCTTCATGTTCCATCACAGGTGACTAGGTATAGTTCCCTGGGCTATACAGCAGGATCTCATTGTTTCAGGAGATGTGACTTCTAATCCTCGCTCTGCCCTTAACCTGCTGTGTAACCTTGAACATGTCACATAATCTCTCTGAACATCAATTTCCTTCATTTGTATAACAAGGGAGTTGAAATACAGTCCTTAAAGTCACTTGAGAGAGAAGTATAATTTTAAGGCACTGGAAATAATTTTTGAAACTGAATGAAAAACATCTTACCTGACTTGTTAGGTCTAGAAAGATTTTTGCAATGAAAGGAGAGAGCTGATTTGCAAATGTGCAGCCTAGAAATCAGAGTTGGAGAAGGCCTGAAAGTGGGGATATGTGACTTTTTTTTGGCTACACCATGGCTCAGGGAAATTTCTGGGCCAGGCATCGAACCCATACCGTAGCAATGACCGGAGCCGCTGCAATGACAATGCCAAATTCTTAACTGGCTGAGCCGCCAGGGAACTCCTGTGACAATTTTTGAAGTATTCAGGCTTTGTATTTACCCATCCATCTTCCCCTCTTCTTTAAGGGTGAGCTCCAATTCCTCACCCACGAAGTTTCTTTCCCACAGGTCTGGCTTATTCTGAGCAGTCTCCATCCCAACCCCTCATGGTAGGATCTTTCTCCAGCCTTGGACACAGCATTTCTTTCGCCCTGCTTTGCTCCCTAGTGGTTCGATGCACACCAGTCCCCCCTGCAGCTGGCAGAGTGTGCCGTGATTATGGACAGGGAGGCCCAGAAAATTTATGATAACCCCTTCCTACATGGAGTTTTGTCAGTGACAATAACCCATGGAGGACTGAACACAAGGCCAGTCGTTCGAAATCATTAAAGTAAGAACCAATCACGATGTCAGTTTAGTTGTTCTGGTTGCTTTATCTTTGAATAAGAGGAATGGGAAAAGTTAGCGGGGAAGGAAGAGGGTGAGTACAGAAATTTCAGTGACGTGAAAAAGCTTGGAGGTCAAAATCAGGCAGTGCTAATCAATTTTGATTCACAAAAATGAGGTAAGAAATAAATGGAAATATTTCACCAAGACATTGTAGCCGTCAGATGGTACAATTTAACTTTCCAACCTGGTGCCTTTGCTTGATGGTAGAATTCAAAAGTCCAATTGTTTCCTAGAAAGTGTAGGATTTAGGAGTTCCATTCTGTTTAGAAATATTTTCTCCTGATGAATATATTCCTCCTCTTCCCCACTGGGCGTAATAGGGACACAGGGCTCCTTTGATTTGCCTGGGGATGGTGTCAGCATTGATTCACTCCAGCCAGTCCTGCTTGGGCTCTTAAAGCACTTAATTGAAGTATGACGGCTTTGGTGGTAAAGCCTGGTCTTTAATGGAACCAGAGTGGGGTCACCTTATTTAAAGCTACAGTCCTCACCAAGATCTCCTTAGGCCACCAACACACAGGTAGGCTTTTTCCTCCCAGTGAAATGCAGGCCAACTCACAGGCGGAACCAACACTTTCGCAAGAGCGAAATGGACCACTCTTCCACCCTCAGATTAGGGTTCGTTAAGGGAATTGACCCAACCATATCACTGTGGCAGCCCTCAGGATGGGTACGAGGAGAACCCTGTATGTTTATGTGAAAGAAGAGCCAAGTGAAGGGAAGCAGGTGGAGGAAGAGAAAGGCTTTTGTAAGCTTTGAAATAGAAGGAGACCTTCTCATCAGAGCTTGGTCTTAGACAATGATTTTCAAATCTCAACTCTTTATCAGCAGAAAGAAAAAAATCCTGTGTTGGGCCTGATGCTTTGTGAATCTCTTGGAATTGCTGCTATTCTCTTTATCAGTTATTGATGACTTTTGCCTGCCTGTAGGGACAAGACTAGAGTGGCTTAGGCAAATGAGGGTTTTATACACTCTTATGAAAGCAATCCAGAGGTGGCCTGTCTAAGGCTGCTAGGACAGCTGGCATAATAGGATTTCAGAGGCCTTCTATATTTCTGACCCATCATCCTTAGAATTCAACTTCACTCCTCCAGGAAGTTTATGGTCACAAAATGGCTGCTGGAACACCAGCCATCATGCCTATGATCCTGTAATGAATAGAATAAGGGGCCAGGTAGAAGAGGAGCAATTCCTGCTGTATCACCCCATGAAAACTCCACACAACCAATTCTACCTACATTTCATTGGATACTCAAAGCCACAAGGAGGGCTTGGAAATAGTGTGTGGTTTTTTTTGTTGTTGTTGTTATTGTTTGTTGTTGTTCTGTATTTTTAGGGCTGTACCCGTGGCATTTGGAGGTTCCCAGGCTAGGGGTCTAATTGCAGCTGTAGCCACCAGCCTATGACACAGCCACAGCAATGCCAGATCTGAGTCGTTTTTGCAACCTACACCATAGCTCATGGCAACCCTGGATCCTTAACCCACTGAGAGAGGCCAGGGATCAAACCCACAACCTCGTGGTTCCTAGTTGGATTTGTTTCTGCTGCACCATGATGGGAACTCCATGTTTTTGGTTCTTTTGGTCTTTTCAGGGCCACACCCATGGCAGAGGGAAGTTCCTAGGCTAGTGGTTGAAACAGAGCTGCAGCTGCCGGCTTACACCACAGCCCCAGCAACATGGGATCTGAGCTGCGTCTGTGACCTACACCACAGCTCATAGCTATGCTGGATCCTTAACCCACTGAGCGAGGCCAGGGATCAAACCTGCATCCTCATGGATACTAGTCAGGTTTGTTACAGCTGAACCACAATGGGAACTACCGAAATAGTGCTTTGGGGCCTGAATAAAACAGGATTTGACTCTGTTGCTAGGAAAGAAAGGGAGCTGTAAGGCAGTGGGCAGTCCTTGCCACCCTCCCCTCCCCAGTCCTCCTTTTCCACATCCTTCCTGAAGGCCTTCTCAGTCTCCCTCCTCCCTTTCTCACCTCTGCATAGTGCGGCCCCAAGGCCTCGTTGAGTGTGGTTTGAGAGGACTCCCAGACAGCACAGTAGCTAACTGTCGTTGAATCCTTACTAAGTTCCAGGCGTTGTTGTTAGAGCTCTCCATGCCACGCAGAGGGTACCACATTTCCCACCCTGATCAGGGGGACAGGGAGGTCCTGGGAAATTTTCCTTAGCCAAATGGAGCCCAAGTGGTCTAACGAGATGCCTGCTGGTGAGTGTGGGGCTCTGGCGTCAACTGAGAAGCTTAGGAGTCTTGTTCCACTTTCTAGGCAAGTAATTGAATCTTTCTTTTTCTCAATTTTCTCATCAATAAAATGAGGATGATGACAGTACTTGCCTTGGGAGGTGTATTAGTTTCTTATGGCTCCTATAACAAATTAACACAAACTGGGTGGCTTGAAACAGCAGAAATATATTCTTTCCCCATCGTGGAGGCCAGACGTCTGAATTGAAGGTGTCGGCAGGGCCAAACTCCCTCTGGAGGCTCTATGAGAGAATCCACACCTTGCCTTTCCCAACTCTGGGGGCTGCTGGAGATCCTTGGTTTGTGGTGGCATCGTTCCAGTCTCTGCTCTGTCCTCTTATCAGCTTCTCTTCCTCTTCTTATGAGAACACTTCTGGCAGTTAGGTCTCATCCGGATAATCCAGGGTCATCTCCTCATCTTAACATCCTTAACTTAATTTCATCTCCAAGGACCCTTTCTCCAAATAGGGGGATTAGGGTGCAGATTTATCTTTGAGCACCATTATCAGCTCACTGCAGGGGTATCAGGAGATTTATAAATGCTCAGATATGGTGCTGGCACTGGGTGGGCGCGCAGGAAATTGTCATCATGGTAGCTCTTCTGCCTCAAGGGGTTCTCTGGAGAGCAGGACATGTAATGAGGCCTCAGATGGTCACATTTTCTTCTTTTAAACAGGGCTTTGCCAGAAACGATCATAACTCCCATGACTCCCATTGACTGAGTGCTCCTGCCCCAGATGCTGTGCTTGGGGCTCTGCATCTCGTTTACCCCTCATTGAGGCTCTGTTATGGTCAGTGGTTTGCAGCTCAGGAAACTGGGGTTCAGAGAAGTCAAGTCACTTCTCCAAGACTTCACCATGTCAAGTTGGGATTCAAGCTCATTCTCTTTTCTCTTTACCATGTGGACTTGGTGCCTGGTGGGGGCACCTATAGAAATGAAGTGGGAGATGGAGGATCCTAAGACTTAGGTGATGCCTGGGGGAACCACGGTGAGCAAGGTGTGGAGGCATGCATCCCTGGATGGGACGGCTTTGAAAACTATTAATCTAATTAGGAGGGCGCGGCTGCACCCGAGTTGCAACGCGGAACCGCCATCTTCACCCTTCCTTTTGCCAAGTGGCATTTGTCCCAATCAAACCCTGTTTTCTCCTTTTAGTGAACCACGTCCTCTCAAGCTCAGACAAAACCACTTGTCCTTCCTGTCACTGTATAATCTCACACGTTTGCTCTGACCATAACCTTTGCTGATGTTACTTTGCAGCCCATCTTCATGCCAAATCCTCTCAACACACACTCAGCTCTTTGGGCTCTAGAGGGTGTAGGTGCCCTTTAGTACAGAAAACTGGGTGTTGCTAAGTATTCACCAATGCACGCACTTTGTCTTCCCAGCCAGGTGGGAAATTTCCTGCATACAGAGACTGAGAATCGTACATCCAATTTCTAATTTAATGTTCCATGTACAGTAGAGGTTCAATAGCTGCTTGATGGTTGAATGGATGGGGGCAAAAAAATCCCACCGAAAGATCCAGGTTGTGGGGGGTAGTGGTGCTGGTGAGATGCACAGACCCTTTGAGCTGCAGACCCCTCGGAATCTCATCTGGAAGTCCACCTCAGCTCTGGTTAGAGGATTCCCACAGGCAGGTTCGTTCTGACCATCGTAGACCTCGCCTGCGTTTGGAAGGTGTCTCTCTTCACAGCCTGGCCCCTCGCCTTGGCCATGTGAATGGTTTGTCTTGAAAGCGGTTGCTAAGGTGAACCTTCCCAGCCCCATCTGGATTCCTTCACAGTGGGAAAGTGACATTCTTCAGCTTGAGTCAAAATGTTAGATTGTAGGTTGGTGATGGATCTGGCAAGTATGATAACTTAGCCACTCACTGCGGGACCATCCTGCGACTACATTGTAAATACAGTACAAGCCACCAACATAGGCATTCTAATGGGTGCACTCAAGCACTGGAGGCTGCTTCCTGTGGGTGGCTCCTTGAAGGGACCCACTTGTTTCGTTCCCTGGGCAGGATTTGCATTTTCTAAGACACAAAGTAAGAGTTCTCTTTGTGAACCCAACATAGGGTCCATGAGGGTGTGGGTTCAATCCCTGCCCTCGCTCAATTGGTTACAGGTCTGGCATTGCTGCAAGCTGTGCCATAGGTCACGGATGTGGCTTGGATCTGGTGTTGCTGTGTCTGTGGTGTAGACTGCAGCTTCAGTTCCGATTTGACCCCTAGCCTGGGAACTTCCATATGCCACAGGTACAGCCTTAAAAAAAAGAAAAAGAAAATAAGACTCATAGTAGCTGGAGCTTTTGTCCTACTGTTAGAAATGAATAATGGGTTCTTAGAGATGGTTTGCTGCATAGACCCTGGAATGACTTCCTCTTACTGCCACCCTTCGACTCCCTTTGACACTTTCAATAGTTCCTAAGGATCTAAACAATCCCTATGGTTTCAAATAGTTACGACGGTTTTAATGCTAAGTACTATAGAAGTGTGATTTCTAAACTTGCATGTGCATCAGAATTGTATTAGTTGGAATAGGTCAGGTTGTGCTAGAGTAACAAGCAACCCCCAAATCTCAGTGGCTCTACACTACGGAGGTGTATTTCTTCCCCACTCGGGTTTACAGAGGGTTGGTGACTCCATGACAGCTGTCCTCCCTGGGCAAAGTGGCAGCCACACTGCTTGGATCTTGAAGCCTTACTGGCTTCATTCGAGGCTTCCCCTGCAGCAAAGGAAGTGAGGGGATCTTGCAATGGCAATAAAATGCCCTGGCCCGGAAGTGACACGTCACTTACACTCACAGCTCATTTGTCAATATCCCATGGCCTTACCTAAGTGTGAAAACTCTTTGCTCTCCCTTCTGCTGGGAGGAAAGAAAACTCAGAATGAGCAAGCACTGGAATACTCTGTTGTAGGAATTGTTTGGTGAGTTAAGGAAAAATAAGGATTCCACAGGCTCTGCCACCAGAAATTCTGATTCAATCGCCCTGAAATGGGTCCTGGGTGACCTAAATTTTGCCAAATATCCCAGATAATTTTGATATGGCTGTACATGAATGGACACCTGGAACAACTGTGTCAGAAAACTGAATTCCCTCTTAGAGTGATCACTGGTTGTTGAGGTGATAAGATTGACACACACCCAGGAATGTGCAGAACGAGCTGATGCATAACTCAGTGCTAAAATATGCAGCATATGCAATATGTTGCAGGAAGGCGGCAAACACTTCCCCTCCCTCTGATGTGCTCGCCATTTGTTTGGGTGTCTCTGCCAGGCAGCTCCCGATAAGGAACTCCTGCTCAGCTCACATTTGCATGTGTGTACATGTGCATGCGTGCACGCACACAAGCACGTGCGGGGAATCCAAAGAGAGAAGTGAGGAGGATCAGACGCCCATCTCTCCTTGTAGAGCCTATTGGAGCAACAAGCTCCTCCAAATTACCTCTTTATGGCGTTTTAGCCATCAGGCTGGGTCTGGAGAGGGCGCCAGGGATTCTCAATGTAATCCTTGCTCTGCCATTGATATACGTGGTGACCAGTCTAAAGGCAGGCAACTCTGTCTACTCTGAGGCCCATTCGCCAGCCTGAGGATAACTCAGTTCTCCCTCTGCTCTTCCTCCTCCTTCTCCTTCTGAACAGCCTGTTCGGTTAGGATCTATATTCAGCTGCTATCTAACAGAAGCCTGAAAAACACTGGCTTAGATCTGTTCATTGGCTTCCACAAGAGAGATCCAGAGGTTGGCAATCTTCAGTGAGGTTCTTAGGTCCTTTGGGCTTTCTGTGTGATCATCCCTAGAAGGCCATTCCACTTGACCTTCTTCCTAATTCTCTCGAGATGGCTGCTGAGGCTCCAGTGACCACGTCTTCATTTCAGGCATAAATAAGGGGAAAAGCAAAGGACAGAAAGGATCTCTTCCAGCTAAGTCCAGAGAAGTTCCATGGAGTGACATATGCTTCCATTTCATTGGCTATAACTGTATCACGTGGTCTTCCAAGCTGCAAGTGAGGCTGGGAAACACAGACTTTGAATAATTTATGGTTACCAAAGGGGACAGGTGGGTGGAGGGCTGGACTGGGGGTTTGGGATTGGCAAACCTATCATAAAGCCCCAGGGTCAGGCATCCAGATTTTTATCCCAATCCCTTGCACAGGGAAATGTGGGCTTCTGCTTGGGAAGCCGAAGAGGTTAACTCTTGCTCCTGGGAAGACAGATGCAGGCTCAGTGGATGTGCAGAAGCAGAAGACTGAGTGTGCACAGACCCGAGTGTGCTCATGACCTCAGTCCTGAGACTGAGACAGTGTACTTGGACTTGTCAAGCCAGAGGGTGAGCAGGGATGCTCTTCCCTCCAACTCAGGGTGCAGGTGCTGTACCCCTTGCACAAGTTGCCAATTCCCCTTCAAAGAAGGAGAGCTTGTCCTCATAGCACATCTTGGGGGTGGCAGCTGTTTTCAGAAGTAGGAGGCGCACAAAAGGGAGAGTGTGGCCCCTCAGTAGCCAAACAGCCTGGACTCTCTTTTCGAAATAAAATGTGAGCATGTCTTTATTATGAAAGTAAATACAGTGGCAAATGAACTAATTTGCAGAACAGAAATAGCCTCACAAACTTTGAATGATTTATGGTTACCAAAGGGGTCAGCTGGGTGGAGGCATGGGCTGGGGGTTCGGGACTGGCATATGCACACTGCGGTGCATGAGATGATTGGCCAGTAGGGACCTGCTGTCTAGCACAGAGAGCTCTACTCAATATTCTGTGATAATCTGTGTTGGGAAAGAATCTGAACCAGAGCAGATGTGTGAACATGTATAATTGAATCGCTTTGTGGTACAGCAGAAATGACCGCAACCTTGTAAGTCAACTGTTCTTCAATAAAACTTTAAAAAGTGGAAAAAAAGAGCAAGTAAATATGATGGTACAGAGCAAAACACTCCCACAGAACAGAAGGACGCAGAAAAGTAAACTCGCCCCTTCTCACGCCTGTCCGTGGCCATGGTTCCATGACTCAGAGACTACACTTTATGGCTTCTCTGGCCACTTTCCAAATGTGTTCTGTGCATATAAGTCTATCTACATTGTTAAAAAAAAATACACAAATGGAATCACACTTTCCATGCTGCTCTGCAATTTGCTTTTTCCATTTAGTATCTTGGTGATCATGCCATCTTGCTGCCTGTATTTTTTTTACCTGCTTTTTTCTTTTTATTATAGTTGATTTACAACATTGTGCCAGTTTTTGCTGTACAGCAAAGGGAGCCCGTCCTACAGATGTATACATTCTTTTTCTCATGCTATCTTCTGTCATGGTCTGTCTCAAGAGATTGGATATAGTTCCCTGTGCAGTAAGTCAGAAAGAGAAGGACAAATCCCATGTGACATCACTCATGTGTGGAATCTAAAACACGGCACAGATGAAGCCATCTGCAGAACAGAAGCAGACTGCCAGACGTGGAGCAGAGACTTGTGGTTGCTAAGGGGGGGGGGGGGGAAGGAGTAGGATGGACGGGGAGTTGGGGGTTAGTAGAAGCAAACGACCACGTTTAGAATGGAGAAGCAATGAGGTCCTGCTGTAGAGCACAGAAACACCTAATTTGTGTGTGCGCCTTAATTTATTTACACCGTCACCAGCGGAAGAAATTTCCAGCTTTCCAGGCTCTTGGGACCACAATCAGTGCTGTAATTCTGCAACCCCTTTGATAGAATTTGTCTTGCCGATCCCATTGTCTGGATTGGAAGCTGAGCCTGGCATCTGGGGAGAGCTTTGCTGCCTGGGAGGACCGGCCCTATGATTCCTAGAGCGCTGGCCTTTCCCCGGTCAGGCCCATCCCTGGCTCCTCCATAGGGGTCTGACCCATGGCTTCCTCCTTTGTCCCAGAAACCTCCCCCTATACTGACTCCACACTAAGGGCAGGGCAGGGCTGGCATGTGCAGGTGCCTGGGCAGGCGAATAATCTGGTGCTCTGGGCAGATAATATGGGGCTTTATCATCAGATATTTGCAAAAACACTGGTTCCACTCTTATTTGGAGGGAAGGCTGAGTGCTGAGGAGGGGAGCAGGCGGCCCGGTAATGGGAATTTTCACCCTCCCCTTGGTCACAAGAAGAAAGAGTCCACCCCGCAGTTCACTGGGCCAGTCCTCCTCGGAAGGAACTTCAGCGACCACCTGTTATCGGCTGAGCACACCCCCTGGCTCCACCTCCCCAAGCCCATCTCCAGCACCAGAGTATTGCCAACCACATGCAATACTCTCCCAGGAGAATTCTGGGAGTTGTAATTTTCTCTCCCTTCAATGCCATTTCCAGTGAATTTCATCCCCTCAGTGATGCCTCCAGCTCTCCAGGGATGTCTCAGTGTCCTTTACAGCTGAGGTCCACCTGCTCCACCTCTTCACCTGGCTCAGTTGACCTCACAGGTCAAGGTTGGTCTGATTAGGAGGCCTTCCTGGAGTTTCTGTTGTGGCTCAGTGGGTTAAGAGCCTGTCCATGAAGATTCAGGTTCAATCCCCGGCCTTGCTCAGTGGGTTAAGGATCCAGCATTGCCGCAAGCTGCAGTGTAGTTTGCAGATGTAACTCGGATCCAGCATTGCTGCAGCTGTGGCGGTGGTGCAGGCCGGCAGCTGTAGCTCTGATTCGCTTCAGGAACTTTCATATGCCACAAGAGCAGCCGTATCAAAACAAAACAAAGAAAGAAAGAAAGAAAAAGTAAAAAAAAAAAAGAGCCTGTCTCACTGACAGGTCTGACCGCGGGCTGCGATCATATTAGGTGTCTGATGCAGGGTGGTTGCCTCAGTTGGTTAGAAAGAGGAAGTGACGAGGTTGTGAAAAAATTGCTTCTTGACTTAAAGTAAAAACTGTGCTGTATTCTGTTTAAATGCTTTTCTTTTAAATTTTATTATGCTATAAGCTTCCATGTATAAATTATGAAAAGGCAGGATTGCTATAAACCCTACCTGTCAGCATCACTCCTGGGAAAACAAAAACAGTCTTTGGAGGACAAGCCCACAAGGTCACATGTTGGATTTCTGAGATGTTTGCTGGATGTTTTCTGGTGGCCACAAACCCTACCCTGGACCCGGCCATCATCAGATAAATGAACATGGATAGATCATTCCCTACCTATTGCCTCTCTGAGAAAACCACTCACTGTCTGTTCTGCTTCTAGTGAGGTTATTCTGTCACCCAGTTGTAGGAAAGGCCACACCCAAAGACTCAGGGCACCCTGTTCCCTGGCTGTCTTTGCAGAGCAAGGAGGGCAGCTCTGTGCCAAGCATACACCCAGCCCCACATCGTGGGAGGCATCTTGAGTGGATCACTGCATTCTTCTCTCTGACTGAACTCAACCTCGACATCTTTTTTTTTTTTTTTTGTCTTTTTAGGGCTGCACCCTTGACATATGGAGGTTCCCAGGCTAGGAGTCAAATTGGAACTGTAGCCGCTGGCCTACACCACAGCCACAGCAACGCAGGATCTGAGCTGTGGCTTCGACCTACACTGCAACTCACAGCAATGGTGGATCCTTCACCCACTGAGCGAGGCCAGGGATCGAACCCGCAACCTCATGGTTCCTAGTGAGATTCGTTTCTGCTGGGCCAGGACGGGAGCGCCTCTCTTACAATTCTTACCCGTGTCTCTTGATAGCCATGACTGTCTTTGTCCCTTCCTTTGAATCATAGGCTGACTTATTCTGGGCATGTGTCTCATTCATATTTTTATCTAAAGCAACACTTAGCCCTGTACCTTGCGTGCTTCAAGTCCTCAACCTGTACTTGTTGGAAGTTAGCAAGATGGTTTTCAAGCTCAGCCCAGAACTGAATAGGGGAGATGCATGTGGGATTCTCTGAGAGAGTTCTCCAGGGGGTCATATGTGCTGCTGGGACAGACAGAGCATTTTTCAGGGGCTGGCAGGGTCTTCCCTTTGATTCCTCTCCATAGGGAGCATGTAAGTTGTGAAGGGCTTGTTCTACCATGGGGACAGAATCACACATGGGTATAAACTTTATATATTCTGGTCCAGGAACTATGCCTACCTCAGGAGCACCTCTGTTCCTGGATCTGTCTGTGGGCAGAATGGGAATATGGCTCAGGCCCAAACTACAGGCTGAACCCCAACTATCAAGGAGTTTATAGCTCTACTTACTGATGAGACTGGGACCTGAGACAGGACAAGGATACCTGAATCAGGGCATCTGCCTAGGGCTCTGACTCAGAGGGAAGGGACAGGAATCAAAGGGGGAAGTTGTGCCCTCTGCGGGAAAGGGTGGGCAGAGGCAGGGGTGGTGCAGGGCCCTCTGGAGGAAGCTGGAAGACTGGAGTTGCCTCACACCTCTTTGGGCTCCATGTCATCGAGCAGATCTTCCAAGGTCTTTTACATCCACTGGTCTAGCTCTTGTGGAATCACTCTGAGACTCACTGTGGATCTGGAATGAACAGAACTGCAGGGGTTGCTCATCCTGAGCCAGAGGGGGGGATGCCGGATTACTCTGTTGAAGACATTAGATAGCATCCTTTAACAAAGGCTGGCCCAAGTTCCTATGGGAAAGAACTTGAAAAGAAGTGGGGAAAAACCTAAAGAGAAAAGGGTTTGAGGCACCCAGAAGAGGAGAAAAGGCAAATGCTGAGTGCCACCTTGTAGGTGCTTACATGAATGATTGAATTATTTTAAGTAAATAAAATAGAATAGAAACTATGATGAATGAGAAAGGGAAAAATAGAAAGGAATATAATGATGGAAACAACTAGGCATTGATTAGAGAGAAGAAGTAAAGGGCAGAATTGAAGAGATGAGAGGAACATGTAATTTGGTGGCAGACTTTCTCCTTGAATTAGCTATGTGCTTGCCGGAAGCTCTAGGCTCGTATCCCCAGTTTCAAGTGCACAAGAAAGAGATCCTTCACAATTCACTGGATTCCCTCAGATGGAACCACTGAGCCATGCCATGGCTGTCCCTGAACGAATCACTGTGGTCCAAGGTGTCTTGGTGGGGGGAAGAATTACACGGATGGGCCAGGCCTGGATCACAAGCCCTCCATCCACCCATGTTTGAGGGGGCTTGGTGTGCTGATCGGGTGGGCTGAGTCATTTGGTCCCTTGCACTATGCCCCACCCAAAGCATGTAGAATGAGAATTGGGAAGGTGTGCTCTTAGACCAAACAACGGAGAGTGGGCTGAGTTGGCCAAACTCCAGAAAGTCTCCTCCATCAGCCCTTTTCCATCTTCTTTGCCTGGGTAACTTGTCTTTGCTCTTTGAGACTATATTTAGGCATTACTTCATCTAGGAAATCTCCCCTGATCTCTCCTCCACTCCGGATTAGATGTCCCAGCACATCATCTGTGTTCTCATAACGTTACCAAACCAAGCTTGGGGCCGCTCACCAGATGTGCAGCCAAGCTCATCTACTGACAGTGGGTTGTGGTGAAGGAGGGTTCAGTATTCACTGCAAGGTGCTCAACATGGGGCCAGGCAAGGACATCAGGCAGCTCGTGCTCAAAAGACCCAACCCCCTGATGGCTTTCAGGGAAGAGTTTTTAAAGGCAAGGTGAGAGAAAGGGTTGAGGGGCATGTGATCAGCTCACATACGTCCTTTTGATTGACTGGTGGTGAGCTAGCAGGGAGGTGTTTCGGGAGTCAGCATCGTCACCTTTCTGGTTCCAACTGGTCTGGGGTTGACGTGCTGGTGTTCAGCATGAAGTTAACTTCTTCCATCTGGTGGGGGTTTTAGCATCTGCAAAACAACACAAGGGCATGGCTCAGGATATTGTCTACAGCCTTTGAGGAGGAACTAAAAGTCCTTGACTTTGTTTTGTGGCTAAACTGTTATTTTTGTCTTGCTTGACTCTTTTCTTTTGTTTCTGCATTTTTCTTATTTCTCTGATTAAATTTGCTCTTTGGAACTTGAGGAAAGCCTAGGAGGCTAAAACTTTTCTACAAATAAGAGGCTGGGGACCTGGGGATTCTGTCCCCAGGAAAGCCTTGCAAGGGCCCTGCTTGGTTTCAATAACTCTCACTTCTAGGAAAGCTCTAGATTAGTTGAGAGCTCTTTCAAGTCTTGGCCTTTTTTCTCTGTATCCCCAGGACCGAGTACAGGGCTTGAGATACTTAGAGTTTGTTGAATGACTGAGAAGGAATGCATGCACGTGTGCAGCAGTGTGTGCCAGAACGGAACTTGCCTCTCACCCCTCAGGTAGGGCAGAGCTACCCTGGGATGGCTGCACCCAGGAGCTTTTGCTCAAGTGGATGTGGGTACTTCTGGGATTGGAGTGAGGGTTGGAGCCTCACATAAAACATACAGATTGAGAGTGGGGAAGGGGGTTCCACCTCCCAGGAGAAGATAGTATGACCACCCCCAAAGTAGTGTCACCAGTGTTGCTATTGTCTCAGGCTCCCAGAGCCCAGGACTGAGGCTCCCTTTTCCCTGGGGGCCCCAGAAAGGTATCTAGTCACATCAAGTCCTAGAATCCTGTTTTCTCACATCCATCTTTTTTTTCTTTCTATTGTACGATACCCTCCGGATCTCCTGCCAACCCTCTTGCCTCCCACCCCATCTTTGCTCTTCCCTTGCCTGACCATGCTAAAACTTGCACACCACTACCATAAAGATCATCCTTAAATACCAATTATCATGTCACCTATCTTATGAAAAACCTCCATGAGTCTCAGTGCATCTAGGATAAATTCTAGATTCTTCAATCTATGATAAACTATGTGATAAGTTTCATTGTCAGTCTCTTTGCAGATTTTTACATGCTTCCACACTTCTTACTCCTCACCTTCCAGCCCCGTGCCCCAGCCTATAACCTGCTTTCCCTCCCATGTCATCTGTACCTCCTCCTTGTTGCTCATGCTCTGTCTCTGCTTAGTGCCTTCAACTTCTCCATTTTGCTATCCAATCCTACTTCTCCTTAGTTTCTGCATTTTTCATGAGGTATTTCTGACCTCTTTGACCCATGGCAGTCTTTTCCTTCCAGGAATGAATGTATTCCTAGAAAAACTGAGCCTATGTCCATTGCATCAACCACTCAACTGGCACTTACTTAATCATGTGTTGTTCTAGCAGTTACTTAATTTGTTCATTATTAGATCATAAACTCTTTTACTGAGAGTGCAGTAAGTGCAGGGTAAGGGTTTGTTAAATGAAAAAGTGAATGAGAGTTCCCAGGGGGCACAGAGGGTTAAGGATCTGGTGTTGTCACTGTTGAGGCTTGGGTGGCTGCTGTGGTGTGGGCTCGATTCCTGGCCCCAGAGCTTCTGAATGCTGAGGGTGTGGCAAATAAAAATAAATGAGATTGTATTGAATGAAAAAGAACACATGGGATGTGTGACTTTAGCATATTTTTGTTTTGTTTTAGTTTGGTTATGGATACTATTTGTGCCTTTTGACTTGTCACTTAACTCTTAGCCTCCCTTTCCTTACTAATAAATTATGTATAATCTCACCAGGTCTACAGAGCTTGAAGAGTTTACTGTGAACAGCAAATGAGAAATCATACTTGAAAGTACTTTATGGAACTGTGAAGGTAAACTGTTAGGATGTCTCTTTCAATTTCAATTATAAAATATTTTCCTTCTCACTTTTAGACTTGCAACCTTATTTCTCGAAAGAGGGCCCAACAGGATAGGCAGTCTTTACAAAAAGGCTGTTTACAGACACTACACAGATGAGACCTACTCCACGGAGATCCCCAAACCTCCCTGGCTTGGCTTCCTGGGCCCCATCTTGAGGGCTGAAGTGGGTGACGTGATTGTCATCCATCTGAAGAACTTTGCTTCCCGACCTTACTCGTTGCATCCACACGGCGTTTTCTACAACAAAGATTCAGAAGGTAAACGTCAATCCTGTGCTCTTGGTGTCTCGTTTCTCTTTCATAAGGAGGGCAACTGTCAGTCACAGCGAAAAGCGTTTTAGAAGCGCGATGATGACCCATGGCCTTTCGTCCTCTCCCTGCCTCCTCACTCCGTCTCCATCTGTCCCCCTCCACTGTCTTCAGCTCTTCCTTTTCGAAGCAGCCTTGGCTTCTTGTTTGTACTTGAAGAGCTTCAAGAGTGCATTTTCCTGAGTTCTCCCTAAAGTCTTAAAGAAAATGGAAGCAACATTCTTAGACTTTTGAGATGGAAGCGTTTCTCCGTCCTCAGAAGTGCTTTTCCACCTCCCTCGTTGCATTCTGGCTCATGACCAGGCGGAATGGGTCAAATGGCGCTAAACCTGCTACACCACTGGTTCCGAGGAATGTGCCAGGCACAGCACCATTAACTCTGATGCGGCTCACTTTATCATCAAGGAGGAGCTTCTGGGTATTAACAAAGGTCCCAAGGCAGCCAAACTTGCTTGGTGGTTGTCATAGCCAGCTCTGTCTAAACAGCCAGAGGAGACACCTCTGATGATGAACTTGAGACTGGGAGTGCCCTTTGTTCTTGGCCCTTTGCCTCCACCTGAAGAGCAGCAAAGCTCTCAGTCCCAGATTTGGTTAGTTCCAAGTAGCTGAAAGTGACCACATAAGATTCACTACCTACATAAACCTTCCACTGAATACCCACCAGTTGCCAGAGACTGGCTCTGGATTCTGGGAATAAAAGATAACGCATCCCAAGCCATCTTTGAAATTCAGTGACTCAGAGAGTAAGGGTTTATTTCCGAGCACTCGATTCTCTTCTGCTGATATATATGCTTATCCTTGCACCAATGCAAGAACAGAAGCAGACTGCCAGACGTGGAGAAAATCTGATTCCCTACATCCCCGCTAACATAAGTTCAATGCAAATACACATTTTTCAAGTAATATATGAACATGATTTGAAATTTTAATTTAAGAGTAAAGATGTCTATGAAGGAAAGTAAAAGTACTTGTCTCTTACCCAAAAGGCCATCACCTTTTAAAATTTCTTGTAAATTTCTCTTAGAAATGTTTGTGTGCATATATGGATGTGAATGTGTCTGTGGTTATGTGTGTATATATATACTTGTTCATTTATACAAATGAGATTATACGATAATGCTCTTATTTTCTGTTTTTCATTTCTTAATACATCTTGGAGATTTTTCTCATATTAGTACATACAGAGAGACCTCCTTTTAGCAGTTGTGTAATATTCCATTGTGTGAATATGTCAGTTTGGTAGTGATGATTAGGTTGCTCTCAGTTTGGGGTTGATGGCAGCAATTCTACAATGAATATTCCAGTTCATGTATTTTTAAAACCATTTTCAAGTGTGTTTCTAAAGCAAATTCTTAAATGTGCAATTGCTGGCTATGTTCCTTCCTTTCTTTTATGATAAGAACTGGCAAGTTGTCCTCCCCCAAGTTGCACATTTTATTCATCTGCCATTTGTTTATGAGCTAGCCTGTTTCTCCCACAATCCCACTAACCCTCAATATTTTCAAATCGGACAGGTGCAAATTTGTATATTACAGTTCCTAAAAGGCCTCTTGTACTGGGCTACGTAGGGCCAAATGAATGTTTTTTAAATATTCTTGTGTTGTTAACATTATCATTGTTCAAAACCTTTTTGGGAATAATGCTCAGAACCACGTAATAAACCACTCACCCCCAAGTCTTTTTTTACTTTACACTCACAGTTTATTTTGGATCCCAAGTGATAGTCTTCAGAGTGGTGGCACCAAGGATTTGTTTAGGGACTCTAGCTTGCCCTTTCAAAACAGCCACCAACAACTCCCAATAATAGTAAGCAGAAGAGGAGTTCCCGTCGTGGCTCAGTGGTTAACGAATCCGACTAGGAACCATGAGTTGCAGGTTTGATCCCTGGCCTTGCTCAGTGGGTTAAGGATCTGGCGTGAGCTGTGGTATAGGTCGCAGATAAGGCTTGGATCCCGAGTTGCTGTGGCTGCGGCGTAGGACTGCTGCTACAGCTCTGATTGGACCCCTAGCCTGGGAACCTCCATATGCTGCGGGAGCAGCCCTAGAAAAGGCAAAAAGACAAATAATAATAATAATAATAATAATAATAATAATAATAATAATAGTCAGCAGAAGAAATCATATTAAGTATATTGTGAATAAAAGGGTCTCTAGAAAAATTCCTATTTGTATTGATTCATGTCATATAATCAAAGTAAAGTGAGTGATCTTAGTTGAGGCATAAAGACAAGACTACTACCCACCCACTCTCTCCCAATTCCTGACCCTCATCCTCTCTAAATTTAAATTCAGAAGCTTCCAAGCTTTGCATTTTATTCACAAGATTTTGATTGAAGATGATGTATGGCGATCATTCATTATTTTACTCAAAAGATATGTATTGAGCACCCACCATATTAATTACTCAGGTAGATCTTGCATGTAAAATTATGGTAAAAAAAAAACCTGTTTTCATGGCACTTAACAGTCTACTGTGATAGACATTAATCAAGCTATTACACACAACTCTATGAGATAGGTATTATAATTATCATATCTTACAAATAAGAAGCTAAGACTCTCAGAAGAGAAGGAAATTGCCCAAGTCATTTAGCTAACAAGTGATGAAGATAGGATTTGATTCTAGACAATCTAACTTCAGTGGCTGTGAACTTAACCCTGGCTCTACTATCTTTTTCTCTGTGTGAATGCATTTTAGAAAACAGATCTAGCACAGGGAGTTGAGGATTGCTTGAGCCAGACCATGCTGGGCCTCGCAGTCCACGTTCAACATATATATTTTTTTGTATTGTTTTCTTTATCTTTTATTTTTTTATATTTATTTTTTTAAATTACTCAGATGAATTTATCACATCTGTAGTTGTATACTGATCATAACAATCTGATTTCACAGGATTTCCATCCCACAGCCCAACATCTTTGACCTTCATGTTGGGAAAGATGAGAAGCCATGGAATGATTTTAGGTAGAAAACAATATAATTAAACCTGAGATTTGGACAGATTACTCTTGCAATGTCTTTGGAAATGGGTTAAATAGATAAGAGATGTAGTGAAGTCATTCAGGAAGTTACTGGATGAGAGATGATGTTTGGATTAGGGTCATGACGGAGGAGAGGGACATAAATGGTTGGCTTTGAGAAGAAGCAAGGATGGGACCTGCGGTGCTTTGGAAATGGAGAGGGAGGAAGAGGAAGAAGATAAGCACGCTCCCTTTGTTTCTGGCTTCTGACATTGAATACTGGTGATGACTTTCATTGAGAAAGGAGGCAGTGGTTGAGGACGAGGTGTAGGAAAGGAGAGCTGATGTTCTTTGGGAAAGAGTACGTTGAGATCTCTGAGAGTTACAAGTGGAGATGTCCAGTAGACAGTAGGATATCAGTGTAAAGTTCAGAGGTAGGGTCCAGGCTGGAGAGAAAAGTGGGAATCACTGGCATGTAGCTCTGAGGATGGCTGCCTCAGAGGAGAGGCTCCAGGGAGAGAGCTCTGGGCATGGAAAGAAGGGAGCCAGCATTCCTTGAAGATTTCTGATACTGAATGGCAGATGGAGGAAACTGAACTGGAAAACTAGATTGAAAAAGAGTTGCCAAAGAGTACTGGGTGATGTCACAGGAGCCAAGGAGGAGAATTTTTTTTAAATGGAGGGAAATGGCAATAATATCAAATGCCACTGAAAAGTTGGGTAACACAGGAATTTTTTAAACGTCATTTGGATTTAATGGGATGGTGGGTAATAACCTGGATTTTTCCTATCCCTCTATGAGATTAGATCAGTTATCATGTTAGAAAACAGTAAACTACTTCACTTTCGAGTAAAAATTGTTTTGTCAAATACTTCTCAGTGTTATAGTCTCAACTTGTAATGAAAGGAAATGTAAGAAGTTACTTTTAAAAAGCATGGTTTTACAGCTTTAGGAAGACATTCTGAAAACATCAAAAACATATCATTATATTACTCAACCATTTGTTTATAATAATTTTCTTGGAAATATTCCCTTAGAATTTTATAGCAAAAAGTTTCTTTCTCTTAAGGATCTAGCAAAAACAGTATAACCTAATATACTGAACAGTATAACCTAATAGCTTAATGTATAGTAAATGCAGATATAATAATATGACCTAGATATTACCAGGAAATTTGGGCTGCTTTCAATGGTGAAGGGATCTAACTAATTAAATTAATTTCCTGCTTCTTTTGTATAAGTTTTGCTTTCTGACTTTATCTTTTGAGTGTGATGTAGCATTTGAGTTTAATTTGTAAAAAAGATTTATATTCTTTTTAGAATAAAAGTAACTAAAATTTAGTATGTAAAAGAAAATTTTACATAAATATATACATAAAGTGAATAAAGGTGTAAAAATAGTTCATATACTATATTCCTAATAATTTATGGGGCAGTATCACGGTGCAGTAAGAAGTCGGACACAATTAGATTCGAATCTGGTCTAGCCACATGTTAGCAGTATTAACATTGCCTTAATGTAAATGAGTATTAATATCTACTACATGGATTTGCTCTGGAGAGTAAGTGAGATAATACACACAAAATACTTCCTATATTTGGCATATCATAGGGTTTAGCTGTTGTCGTAGCCTTCTCCTGGCATCTTTCTCCAAAAATCAAATTATGTTTTATGGTAGAATTTGTTAAAAAGGTAATATCGGATTTTTTTAGTTGTATCTTTTCTATGGCTTGCCTTGGATACACTGGCTTTTGCTGTCTTATTTGAATTGGTATTTGTAATGCCTAGCTCATTTGCCAGCATGTGGTCAATATCCCATACAGGTTTGTTGAGTGAATTTGTGAACGAGTTGGAGAATGGAGAATGAACTTGGTGTCATGTCCATCTACCTCTGTGGCCCTCACCTTCCAGCCTTCTCAGTGCCATCCACCTCCTCAGAGTCCTTCAAGGTCCCCCAAATTCCACCTCCATTATGAAGCCTTTAATAATTATAACTTACACAGATTGGTCTCCATCCTTCCTGCCCAGGTGGTGTTCAAATGGTTTTTGCAGTAGACCTTCCTTCATTGAAAAGTCTTGTGCCATCTTTGTTTATAAAACAAAAGAAGGAAATGCTCCATCCATTTGCCTCTGCGTCCTCTGAGGCAGACCCTCCACTCTGGGTAGACTTAAAATTACATTCGGTTTATCACCCTGGCTTATTCTCCAGTTGGCTTCTGATCGTAATACATGTTCTAGTCTGCCCAACTGTAAGGGCCCTAGAGGAAACAAGATTCCCTCCTATCTTTTCATGAGACCTGAAAGTTCTCAGGCCTCAAATTCAGGTGCTACATCTGTTGTAAGTGTCCAGGAAATGTTTGTTATTTCTTCTGCTGCTTCTCCTTTCTTCTTCAGTTGCTGTTAAGTGGATCAAAGTCTTCCTGACTGGTATGGGAGGCCCATCACAAGGGGTTTTTATGAACATTTGTTAGGCATCTGGCTCTGTGCAGGATACTTCACACACATTGCCGCATCTAGTTCTTATATCCCTGCGGAGTAGATATCAACATTCCAGCTCTATGGATAAAAAACCAAGGCATTGAGAATATCTAGCCTCAAGTTCATAGCAAATAAATTTTAATTCGTATGTGTTTTGCTTCAAAGCTCCAGCTCTTCCCCCATAGCGTGTGATCTGTGCATTTTATCTATGTTTTCTCTTCCCTTGTAAGGAGCCCTGTACCCAGATGGAACATCTGGAAGGAATAAGGATGATGACAGGGTTCCTCCTGGCAAAAACTATACCTATGTCTGGCCAGTGAGAGAAGAATATGCCCCTGCTCCAGCGGATGCAAACTGCCTGACCTGGGTGTACCATTCACACATTGATGCCCCTAAGGACATCTGCTCTGGGCTAATTGGCCCACTGCTAGTGTGCAAAGAAGGTAAGGGGTCTCTTCCCCCCCTGCCCCTGGGAGCCTATTTCCAGGTATGTTGAAAAGTGTGTATAATCTTTAGGTCTTTTCCTGCCTACCATCCTTGCTTCACACAGAGTGTGCCTCTTCTTCCACACTTGCTGGAAGAGTAGGGAAATTCTTCTAACACAGAAGATCCATAGCAGGGACAATAACTCAGGTTCTAAGAACCATCATAACACTCTCAAACTTCTATGGTTAAAAAATACACACTGACACCACACGTAAGTGTAAAATGTAGTCAAGTGATCAAGGGTACTTTTGTTTTATTGTTTCACCAGCATAATCATTTTGCTATTTTATTTCTCTTAGTTGATTTAGTGTATGTGTGCTATGTCAATAAAGTAGATTTCCTTTAAGGATAGACAGGTTTCCAAGTCTGTGGTTGTGAAGATTTCTGTTTTACGACTTTTCTATGGCTCCATCATTTCCATTAAAGCCCTTGACTGCTTTTATATTGTGAGTTACTCTTGTGCATATAAGTCTTTGAAAAACTTCAAACGTACCTGCTACAATGGGCAGGAAGTAAAGCTCATCTTGATTTAGTCCACTTTGAACTTTTTTCTCCTATTCTTTTGAATGTGCCTGATAGGTATCCTGCATAAATATTCAGGGACGAGGACTGATGTGGATCGCGAGTTTGTTATAATGTTTACTTTGGTGGATGAGAATCAAAGCTGGTACCTGGATGAAAATATCAGACATTTCTGCACTGATCCTGATTCAGTTGACAAACACGATGCTGTTTTCCAGAGGAGTAACAAAATGCATGGTGAGTGTCTCCCATGTCAAGAACATACTGCCTGCCTTTTGTGTTTTGGCACTTCGAAGGATATAACACACACAGAAATACCAAACTAGTTCTCCAAGATTTATAACTTAGTGATGAGAATAATAAGAAACTGATGAAACACAATACATTCCAGGATCTAAAACAAAAAAAGAGAGCAAGAGAAAAATAAAAGAATAGAGAGGAACTGAAAAAACTGAAAACAACAAAATGGCAATAAGCACATACTTAGCAATAATTACTTTAAATGTAAATGGATTAAATCCTCCAATCAAAGACATAGAGGTGCTGAATAGATTTTTTTTCCATTTTTTTTATTACTCAAATGAATTTATCACATCTGTAGTTGTATAATGATCATAACAATCTGATTTCACTGGATTTCCATCCTACAGCCCAGGCACATCCCCCGACCCCCCAGACTGTCTCCCAGAGACCATAAGTTTTTCAATGTCTGTGAATCAGCATCAGTTCTGCAAAGAAGTTCAGTCTGACCTTTTTTCAGATTCCACATGTCAGTGAAAGCATTTGATGTTGGTGTCTCATTGTATGGCTGACTTCACTTAGCATAATAGTTTCTAGGTCCATCCACGTTGCAAAAAAATTCTGGTATTTCGTTCTTTTTAATGGCTGAGTAATATTCCATTGTGTATATATACCACATCATCTGGATCCACTCCTCTGTTGATGGACATTTAGGTTGTTTCCAGGTCTTGGCTATTGTAAATAGTGCTGCAATGAATATTGGAGTACATGTGTCTTTGTGACTCATGGTTTTCTCTGGGTGGATGCCCAGGAGTGGGATTGCTGGATCAAATGGTAGTTCTATGTTTAGTTTTCTGAGGAATCTCCATACTGCTTTCCACAGTGGTTGCACCACTTTACACTCCCACCAACAGTGTACTAGGGTTCCTTTTTCTCCATGCCCTCTCCAGCACTTATTGTTTGTAGACTTTTGGCTGATGGCCATTCTGGCTGGTGTAAGGTAGTACCTCAGAGTGGTCTTGATTTGAATTTCTCTAATAATGAGTGACGTTGAACATCTTTTCATGTGTTTCTTGGCCATTGTATGTCTTCTTTGGAGAATTGTCTGTTTAGGTCTTCTGCCCATTTTTTGATAGGCTTGTTTGTTTTTTTTGGTATGGAGCTGCAGAAGTTGTTTATAAATTTTGGAAATTAGTCCCTTGTCAGTCAATTCATTTGCAAAGATTTTCTCCCATTCTGTGGGTTGTTTTTTTTTTGTGTTGTTTAGGGTTTCCTTTGCTGTGCAGAAACTCTGAATAGATTTTTTTTTTGTCTTTTGTCTTTTGTCTGTTGTTGTTGTTGTTGCTATTTCTTGGGCCGCTCCCGCGGCATATGGAGGTTCCCAGGCTAGGGGTTGAATCGGAGCTGTAGCCACCGGCCTACGCCAGAGCCACAGCAATGCGGGATCCGAGCCGCGTCTGCAACCTACACCACAGCTCACGGCAACGCCGGATCGTTAACCCACTGAGCAAGGGCAGGGACCGAACCCGCGACCTCATGGTTCCTAGTCGGATTTGTTAACCACTGCGCCACAACGGGAACTCCTGAATAGATTTTTAAAAAGACCCATCTATATGCTACCTACAAGAGACACACTTTAGTTGTAAGGACATACATAGACTGACAGTGAAGAGATGGAAAAAATTTTTCCACACAAATGGAAATCAAAAAAAGCTAAAGTGGCTACACTTATATCAGTCTTTAAATCAACCTTAAAACAAAGGCTATAGGAGTTCCCATTGTAGCACAGCAGAAATAAATCTGACTAGGGGCCATGGGGCTGTGGGTTCGATCCCTGGCCTCTATCAGTGGGTTAAGGATCCGGCATTGCCATGAGCTGTGGTGTGGGTCACAGATGTGGCTCGGATCCCACGTTGCTGTGGCTCTGGCATAGGCCAGCAGCAACAGCTCCAATTCAACCCCTAGCTTGGGAACCTCCGTATGCCATGAGTGCAGCCCTAAAAAAGACAAAAGACAAACAAACAAACAAACAAACAAAAACCCAAAGACTATAATAAGAGACCAAGAAGAGTGTTGCATAATGATAAAGGGTCAACTCAACAAGAAGATATATTATTTAAAACATTTATGTGCTCAACCTAGAAGCACCTAAATATATAAAGCAAATATTAACGGACATAAAAGGAGAAATAGACAGTATTGGAAGTCCTAACCAGAGCAATTAGGCAAGGAAAAGAAATAAAATTCATCCAAGTCTGAAAGGAAGAAGTAACTCTGTTTGCAGATGACATATTACATATAGAAAACCCTAAAGACTCCAGAATAACTGTTAGAACTAATAAGTTAAGTAAATTTGAGGGATATAGTATCAATACACACAAATATGTTGCATTTCTTTACACTAATAATGAATTCTCAGAAAGAGAAGTTTTTTTGTTTTTTTTTTTGTCTTTTTGTTGTTGTTGTTGTTGCTATTTCTTGGGCCACTCCCGCGGCATATGGAGGTTCCCAGGCTAGGGGTTGAATCGGAGCTGTAGCCACCGGCCTACGCCAGAGCCACAGCAACTCGGATCCAAGCCGCGTCTGCAACCTACACCACAGCTCACAGCAACGCCGGATCGTTAACCCACTGAGCAAGGGCAGGGACCGAACCCGCGACCTCATGGTTCCTAGTCGGATTCGTTAACCACTGCGCCACAACGGGAACTCCAGAAAGAGAAGTTTTAAGAAAAAAAAATCTCATTTACAATTACATCAAAAAGAATAAAATACCTAGGAATAAATTTAACCAAGGAGGTAAAAAACCCACATATTGAAAACTTATAAGACATTAATCAAAGAAGATACAAATAAATGGAAAGATAGTCTGTGTCCACAGATTGGAAGAATTAATGCTGTTAAAATGTTTATACTACCCAAAGCCATCTGTAGATACAATGCAATCCCTATCAAAATCCCATTGGTGTGGTTCTTATTGTGGCTCAGCAGGTTACGGACCCAGTGTTGTCTCTTTGAGGATGCAGGTTTGATCCCTGGCTTTGCTCAGTGGATTAAGGATCTGGCGTTGCTGAAAGCTGCAGTGTAGGTGTCAGATGTATCTTGGATCTGGTGTTGCTATGGTGTAGGCCACAGCTGCAGCTCTGATTTGACCCCTGGCCTGGGAACTTCCAGGTGCAGCCATAAAAAGAAAAAAAATCCCAATGGTATTTTTCACAGAAATATAACAAATAATCCAAAAGTTTTTATGGAACCACAAAAACCCAGAAAGGCCAAAGCAATCTTGAGAAAAAAGAACAAAACTGGCGGCATCATGCTCCTTGATTTTAAACAATACTACAAAACTATAGCAATTAAAATGGTATGATACTGGCACAAAAACAGACACAGAGATCAATGGAGCAGAATAGAGTTCTGAAGTAAACCCACACAAGAATATATAGGAGGAAAAATACAGTCTCTTCAATAAATGGTGTTGAAAAAATTGTACAGCCACATGTAAAAGAATGACAGTGGACAACTATCTTGCACATATGCAAAAATTAACACAAACTGGACTAAAGGCTTGAATGTAAAATCTAAAATTAGAAAATTTTTAGAAAAAAACATAGGGGGTAATCTCCTTAACATAAGTTTTAGTAGTGATTTTTTGAATCTGATACCAAAGGCAAAAGCAACAGGAGCAAAAATAAATAAGTGGGACTATATCAAACTAAAATCTTCTGCACAGCAAAAGAAACCATTAACAAAATGAAAAGGCAACCTACTGAGTGGGAGAAAATATTTGAAAATCATATACCTGATAAGGGACTAATATCCAAAATATATAAAGAATTCATACAACTCAATAGCAAAAAAAAAAAAAACAAACAAACAAACCCAACCCAACAATCATATACAAATGGGCAGAAGCTGTGAATAGATAGTTTTCCAAAGAAGAAATACAGATGGCCCATAGTTATGAAAAGAAGTTCAACATCATTAATAATCAGGGAATGCAAATCAAAACCATAATGAGATATTACCTCATACATATTAGAATGGCTATTATCTTTTCAAATTTTATTTATTAATTTTTTTCACTGTATAGCATGGGGACCAAGTTACACATACATGTATACGTAATTTTTCCTCTCATTGTCATGTTGCAATGTAAGTATCTAGACATAGTTCTCAGTACTACACAGCAGGATCTCATTGTAAATCCATGCCAAGAGCAATAGTTCACATCCATTAACCCCAAGCTCCCGATCCCTCCCACTCCATCTCCCTCCCGCCCAGGGAACTACAAGTCTATTCACCAAGTCCATGATTTTCTTTTCTGTGGAAAGGTTCATTTGTGCTGTATATAGATTCCAGTTATAAGTGATACCATATGGTATTTGACTTTGTCTTTCTGACATTTCACTCAGTATGAGAGTCTCTAGTTCCATCCATGTTGCTGCAAATGGCATTATGTTGTTCTTTTTTAGGGCTGAGTAGTATTCCATTGTGCATATATACCACATCTTCCTAATCCAATCGTCTGCCAGTGGACATTTGGGTTGTTTCCATGTCTTGGCTATTGTGAATAGAGCTGCAATGAACATGCGAGTGCATGTGTCTTTTTTAAAGAAAGTTTTGTCTGGATATATGTAGAATGGCTATTATGGAAAAGACAAGAAATAGTAAGAGTTAGAGAGGATGTGAAGAAAAGGAAACATTTTCTGATGGGAATGTAAATTAGTGCAACCACTATGAAAATAGGTATGGAATGTCCTTAAAAAACTAAAAAGAGAACTACCATATGATCCAGCCATTTACTCCTGGGTATTTATCTGAAGAAAATGAAAACACTAATTCAAAAAGATATCTGTACCTCCAAGTCTGCTGCAGCATTATTTACAATAGCCAATATGTGGAAACAATCTAAATGTCTACTGGTGGATGAATGATAAATAAATTATAATATATAATAATAGAACATAATTCAGCCGTAAAAAGGATGAACTCTTGCCATTTGCAGCAGCATGATGGACCTTCAGGGCGTCATGCTCAGTGAAATAAGTCGGACAGAGAAGGAAAATACTGTAGGATTTCTTTTACACATGGAGTCTAAACAAACAAACAAAAAAAACAAAACAACCCAAAGCCAAGCTCATAGATACAGAGGACAGATTAGTGGTTACATGAGGCAGGGGATGCTTGTGGGAGACATGGCAAAAAAAGTGACCTGTCTCATAGGTCCCTTCTAATCACTTCTTCTCCTTTCCTCCTTGCTACTTCAGCTGCTTAAGTAGCTACTATGTGTCAGCTTTTCTGTTGTGAGATAAGACAGGATTTCTAGTTACAAGGAACAGATCTGGTCGGGAAGGTAAATATACAACTAGAGATGGAGGTAGGAGGTAGCCAAGCCATCCTGGAAGTATGAGCCGTGCTTTTGTTCACTCCTGATCTCACTGTGTTCACATAAGCAACTCCAAAGCTGTTTTCATGTTGCTGATGACTTCCACTGAGTGCATTTTTCTTAAAAAGACAAATGTTTTTCATTCCTTTCTAGGACTGTATTTTACCCAAGATGTCGTGTTTTTCTGTATAAAAGCGTTACAACCAGTGATCTGTGCTAACGTTTCAGCTGGGCTAGAGGGTGTATTACAGATGTCTCCGGCTCACCTCACCTCTGCAGGGGAGATTCTTCCACTGATGTTTCTGTTTTGCAGCCCTCAATGGATACCTCTTTGGAAACTTCCCCGAGCCTGACATGTGTGTGGGCGAATCGGTGTCCTGGCACCTATTTGGGATGGGGAATGAGATAGATATCCATTCCATCTATTTTTATGGTAACACCTTCATCAGCAGAGGGCATCGGACCGATGTCGTCAACCTGTTCCCAGCCACCTTCCTGACAGCAGAAATGATAGTTGAGAATCCTGGGAAGTGGATGATAACCTGCCAAGTCAGTGATCACCTCCAAGGTAAAAAGGACAAAGATGAGAGTGGGGATGCTTACAATGTACAATTAAACCATACAGTCAGTGGTGCTCATTCAGTGTCGCTGTTGGGTGCATTCTTGTATGTATGCCTGCTGTTGGATGATTCTTATATGGGTTGTATTTAATTAAACATTAAACATAGAAGAAAATGTACAATGCTTATTTGGCATCTTACCAACAGGTGTTTATTAATCACCTCCCTGTGAACCAGTTAAGAGGTGATTGAAAGAAATGATAAGACCTCCCGGGAACTTGGAATCTAGTAGTTAGATATAGTTGGACATTTATAAAATGAATAAAATTTGAGGCAAAGTGGTAAATGCTCTCGAGTACTTTGTCACTTCATTGGAGCATCAGAGAGGCTTCCTGAGGAGATGGTTCCCTGATCTGAGCCTAGAAATATGGGTAGGAATTTAATAGAAGAGAAGAAAGTCTTTCCAGGTAGAGGAAGCAATATGAACTGGGAAAAATGTATGTTCTATATGAGCAACTGTAAACAGAATAATACATTTTTTCAGCGCTGGAAAGGAATGTATTGCTAATCTGGATGAATCCCTACTTCTTATTTCCTCTTGGACATCTCTTTTAAGTAATTGTAGCAGCTTATTGCATCTCGGCTCCTCTGTGAGAACATTCTTTCTTACATTGAGACATAATCCAATGATGGATGCAAAATCCTATGAAAAGTGAATGATAAATATTTGTTGACTTAAATACCTGTTGAATGACTTGGTCCAGTTTCCTTGGGACCACACAGAATAAGTTTTACTTAGCTGGACCTTAGGCTCATGTCAGGGGAGTGATGAGGGGGAAGACTTAGGGAGGCAGACTGGGCCCCAGGGGAGCAACTTTGAATGACAAGGCTAGGGATTGTGTCTAGAAGGCAATAGCGAGTCCTTCTAGATCCTTAGGCACAGTAGTGACATAATCAATGCAGTGATTTTGGAACATAAACACAATGCCTGTGTGCAGGATGGACTCAACAGAGAGATTCTGGCCACTGGATGCCAGTTAAGAAGCATTAGCAACATTAGAGTCATGACATATTGAAGGTCTGGCCTAAATTGGTGACAACAAGAATAGAAAATGTGTCAGTGAGATAGACATGGGAGAAACAATGTGTGATTCAATTTGGACAGTGACTAACTATACAAGTCATTACAGGGACAAGGATGTAACTCTTCAGGGCTGCTTTCATGACACATTCTTTTCCCATCAACCCTAAGCAGCTAGTCTCCACATTTGTCAGCTGGGTTAATGAACACCTCCCTATTTTCTAGACATTTATCTATAAATGCCTATGTTATATATAAAGTGAAATCAATCTATTAACACTGCCTGTGGCTCACTTTTCCATTTATTAACATGGCAGAAAGACATTTACATGTCAATGAATATAAACCTACTACATCGTTGTTAATCCTTCTAGCATCCTTTGTAAGATTATCATTTACTTTACCAGTGTTCTATTAAGACGAACATTTTCGGAGTTCCCGCTGTGGCATAATGGGACCTGCAGTATATCTGCAGTGCCAGGATGCAGATTCGATCCCCAGCCCACTGGCTCTGTTCCTGCAACTGTGGCTTGGACCTGACCCCTGGCCTGGGAACTCCGTATGCCATTGGGTGGCCAAAAAAGAAAAAAAAAAAAAGACAAATTTTCCCTATTTTTGGCTATTGCGAACTGTATTGATAAACATCAATGTATAGAAATACGTATACTCTTATCTGACATTTCCTTAGGAAAATTCCTAGATTTGGAATTCCTGCATTGAAAAGTTTATTTATTTTTTTTTAAAGCTGTAGACATATATTGCCAAAAGCCCCTTTAGAAATTGTTACTCTTGGGAGTTACCGTTGTGGCTCAGTGGTTAATGAATCCGACCAGGAACCATGAGGTTGTGGGTTTGATCCCTGGCCTCGCTCAGTGGGTTAAGGATCTGGCATTGCCATGAGCTGTGGTGTAGGTCGCAGATGAGGCTCAGATCCTGTGTTGCTGTGGCTGTGGTGTAGGCCAGCAGCTGTAGCTCCGATTGGACCCCTAGCCTGGGAACCTCCATATGCCGTGGGTGTGGCCCTAGAAAAGGCAAAAAGACAAAAAAAAAAAAGAAAAAAGGAAAGAAATTGTTACTCTTCACTCATGGTGTGTGAGCATTCCCTTTTCCTATTCATCTGCCGACAGTGAGAATTATTTGTCTTTCTAATATTTACCAATCTGCTCAGTGAACAACAGTATTGCTTGATTACTATTAAGGTTCAACTTTTTTTTTTTTTTTTGTCTTTTTAGGGCCGCACTTGGGGCACATGGAGGTTCCCAGACTAGTTTTTACTTTAAACTTTGTTTATAGTCCTATTTTCTGTAGAAAAGTTTTAAATGTTTATGGAGTCAAATCTATCAGTCTTTTCCTGTACGATTTTTTTTTTTTTTCTTTTTAGGGCCGCACCCATGGCATATGGAGTTCCCCAGTCTATGGGTCCAATCACAGCTACAGCTGCTGGCCTACACCCCAGCCGCAGCAAGGCCAGATCTGAGCCGCATCTGCAACCTACACCACAGCTCATGGCAACACCAGATCCTTAACCCACTGAGCGAGGCCAGGGATTGAACCTGTGTCCTCATGGATGCTAGTCAGACTCATTTCTGCTGCACCATGACAGGAACTCCCTGTGTGATTTCTTTTGTGAGCATTTATAACTTAGCTCATGGTTTTCCTCTGTTCTGCAGCTGGCATGCTGGGGCAATACAATGTTGGTAACTGCAAAAGTGGTACTTCTCACCCCAAGATGAAGGGTCAGCAGAGGCACTACTTCATAGCAGCTGAAAAAATTCTTTGGGATTATGGTCCTCAAGGCTATAATAAATTCAGCGGTCTTCCCCTAAATGCCTCCGGCAGGTAAGCTCTCTTTGTTGGTGTTTCTAAGCCCCCCGTAAAGAGGCATCTGTTAGGCTTTTCGTTGTGATCTCGTTTGTATTCCAGGCACTGCTCTTATGAGCATACACTGCATGGATGGCATGATGGCATCACTCAAGGAGCTCTGGGCACCAGAATGTACATATTAATGAGAACTGGCACAGTATTTACTGCTTTGTGATTTGCTGGCAAAATCAAAGCATTCAATTCATTCATTTCTTTGTCAAACATTTCATGGGCATCTACTGTATGCAAGCTGCAGTGCCCAGTGCCATGAGAAAACTGCTCAGCTGACAGAGAACAGGATATGGTCTTTGCACCGAGGAAGCAGATGGTTTTGAAAAGGGAACAAGACAAGACTCTCTTTCAGTGGAGATGAACTGGCCGAGGAAAGTTACCCTTTTGGTTCAAGAACAGCCAATATAAGTTGAGCCCCCCTCTACCCAGAATTCCTTTTCCTCCCTGTTCAGTACAAATGCTATTTTTTCCTTCAAAATCTAACTCTAATGTCGCCTCTTAGGCAAAGCCTCCCCCGACACCTGAATACTTTTCTCTGGGCTCCCATAGCAGGTAGTATTCTTCAAATTGGATCTAACGATTCATTTAGTGGATGCAGACTCCTGCATCTTCGTACCGTAGAATCATATTCAGTGACATCTGTAATAGCATTCCAGAATGTACAGTGTGATACCAATGAGCATGGCTATTATCCCATAATCCTTTCAATATTGGGGGGAATGTTCCCCAAATTTTCTCTTTGCTCAATTAGATACTCTTTGTTTCTTTCACTGCAAATTTCATTCATTCATTCATCCTTCCACCAAACTGAGGCCCTTGAACCTTGGCGAAAGAAATCATGTGAACTATATATGGAAAATTCGTTGATATCAACACTGTCTAGTGACCAGTGTTTTTCCATACCTGGAATAATGAAAATTAACGTTGAAAAATATGCCTTAAGGGCCTTCCAGAATTTGGAATCACCTTATAAAATATGAAATGTTAAGCTATATTTAATCAATATTGAATGTAATATGTAAAAGCACAATGTCGTAAGTGACATGAGGGATGCAGGGAGATCGAAGACAATGTTCCCAGTCTCAGGGAAAGAAGCTGAATGCACAGGAGAAGAGAAATAACTTGGCAAGTTACAAATAAAATGAAGATGATTTGTCCAGGCAGTAAGTTCTCTGGGCATTCAGAGGGAGCTAAGTTAGCCAGAAACACTTCACAGAGGAAGCGGAACTGAAGGAAGTTCTCGAAGAATGATAGAATTTATATAAGTGAGTAGAAAAGAGAGGGAAATTTTATGGAGTTCCCATTGTGGCTCAGTGGGTTAAGAACCCAACGTAGTGTCCGTGAGGATGAGGGTTCCATCCCTGGAGTCTCTCAGTGGGTGAAGGATCCGGCATTGCTGCAAGCTGAGGTGTAGTTTCCAGATGCAGCTCAGATGCAGTTTTGCCATGGCTGTGATGTAGGCCAGCAGCTGCAGCTCTGATTCGAACCCTAGCCTGGGAATTTCCATATGCTGCAGGTGCAGCTGTAAAAAGAAAAAAAAAGATAATTTTAGATGCAGAGGTAAATGCAAAGCCTCTGCTATAAAGCAGAGAGCGAATGGTGTGGGGATTTGCGTGGGAAGTGGGCATTTGCACAGAGCAGAGGAGAGAGAATTGGGATAAACTGAATATCAATTTCAGAGATCCTCTAATCCATTTGAACTTTATTTGATTGCCAATTGGAAACAAAGATTTTGGAGCAGGTACATGACAAGGAAAAATACTAATTTGGGGAGTTCCTGCTTTGGCACAGTGGATCAATGATCTGGCTTGTCTCTGTGAAGGCACTGGTTGGATCCTCAGCTGGGCACGGTGGGTTAAGGATTCTGTGTTGCTGCAGCTGTAGCATAGGTTGCAGCTCCCATTTGGATTTGATCCCTGGCCCAGGAACGTCCATATGCTGCGGGTCTGGCTGAAAAAGAAAAAAAAAAAGAAAATTCTTATTTTGAAGATTATGTTGTAGGAGTGTGTATGCTAAGAAAACAAAAAACAAAAAAAGCCCCAAGTGAGCCAGTGTGAGATAGAGGATGCAGACCACACGTTAAGAGGTTCATCTTATGGTTTAAACACAAGGTAAGGAGGACAGGCCTGTACTGGGAAGAAAGGAAAGGAAAAGATGGAAAAAAAGAAGCAGGCAAATTAAAGAGTTACAAAGTCAGGATGAGCAAGACAAAGGGACGAGGCAGAAAATGAAGACAAAAGCCCATGTGTCTGCAAGACTGATGATTCTCACTGACAGAAATAAAATAGGCTAGAGATAGTACTCATCGGAAGTTATGTTTTTGTATTTCGCAACTTTGCAGTTTGGCATTTGATGTGTGTAGTTTATGTGGCAACTCTCCATGGACTAAGCTCTTTGATTAACTAGCCACTCCATTCCTTAATCGTACCAGATATCAGAGAGCTTGCTCTATGCAGACTGTTCATACTGACATCAGCAAGAGAGAGAGGGATGTTTATTCTGCAAAGAAACCAGTTAGGTCTTTGTTACTTTGTAGGACGCCGTTCTGGGACCCCACTATTGGTAAGTAAGAGTTTCCCTGTGTGCTCTCGGGTTGCTGGACCTCTGGGGAAGAAAGTACAATGGCTAAGAGAGAAATGAGCTTAAGCATCAAACAGCTTCTGAAGTCTTTTAAGGCCGGTTGACAATTCCTGAGAACTTTGTTGAAGCCGGTGCTCTTTTCAGGGGAGATGGGTGGATGCGTGGGCTAACGATAAGAGACGAAGCTCCGTACGGCAGGCACGTGGTGGATGTGCAGATAGGTGCTCCCGGTCAATTTCCTATTCTTCCCACAGTGGCTCTGAGCTCTACTTCACCCAAGGGGACAACAGAATAGGAGGAAGATATTGGAAGGCTCGCTATACAGAGTATGTTGATGCAACTTTCACTCAAAGAAAGAGACTCTCCGAGGCAGAAGCCCACCTTGGAATTCTTGGTACAGTGCAACCACCTGTCATGTACTGGATGGGGGAGATGTGTTGATGGGTCCCGTACACCTAACTGAAGCGACTCTCCTGCTCCTCTTCTCCCTCCTTCTCCCAACCTTTTTCAGGCCCTGTCATCAAGGCAGAGGTGGGTGATACCCTGTTGGTGACCTTTGCCAACAAAGCGGACAAAGTCTACAGTATTTTGCCACACGGTGTGATCTATGACAAAGCCTCTGATGCCGCCCCAAACCTAGATGGTAAGTGCTAGCCTGGGCTTTGGGAGGAAACAGGAGGGGTGAGCAAAAGACTTAGAACAGGACAGACCTGGTTCACATCCTGGTCCCATTGCTTACTAGCCCTTGGGCCAGCTATTTCAACTTTTTAAAAAAAAAAATTTTTTTTTTTTGGGTCTTTTTGCTATTTCTTGGGCCGCTCCCGCGGCATATGGAGGTTCCCAGGCTAGGGGTCGAATCCGAGCTATAGCCACCGGCCTCCGCCAGAGCCACAGCAACGCGGGATCCGAGCCGCGTCTGCAACCTACACCACAGCTCACGGCAATGCCGGATCGTTAACCCACTGAGCAAGACCAGGGACCGAACCCGCCACCTCATGGTTCCTAGTCGGATTCGTGAACCACTGCGCCACGACGGGAACTCCAAAAAAAAATGTTTTTATGAAATGTTTTAGTTGATTTACAGTGTTCCTTCAATTTCTGCTGTACAGCAAAGTGACTCAGTTACACACACACATATATATTCTTTTTTTTCTGATACTATTTTCCATCATGTTCTAACCCAAGAGATTGAACAGAGTCCCCTGTGCTAAATAAACAGGAGGACCCCATTGCTGATCCATTCTAAATGTAATAGTTTGCATCTACCAACCCCAAACTCCCCGTCCCTCCCACTCCCTCCCCCAGATCACCCTGGCAACCACAAGCCTGCACTCTATGTCCATGATCTGTTTCTGTTTTATAGATAATCATTTGTGCCCCATTTTTAACTTTCTGAACCTTGTTCTTCTCATGTACCAAATGTAGATACTGACCCTCCCCTCACAGACAGGGCTTTGGGACAGGATGGGAAGAATTCAGGACAGGGTCTGGTCCTTAATAAGTGCTTAGGAAATATTAATGCCTTTCCTTGCCCCTCAGTAATGTAATAAATCTCAAAGCCAGCTACTTCCACAGTCACCCCCCCTTCTCTATGATGGAGAGCTTTTCTGTTGCTGTTGCAAGGGATTCTGTATGTGAAAGCTGAGGAGGAAATCGGATTTCCAATGTTTTGTTGAAATAAAAATCTTACACATGCTCTTTACTTTGTATCTACTGACAAATATTTATTTAAAACCAGTGTTATGTGCTTACCATCCTATATGCCCTCTCCCAATCACAGAGGACGTAGCCTAGGCTCTCTATGTATAAGAAAGGCAGCTTCTGCCCACTGGCCACAGAAAATGATCCTTCCATGCTTTGCTCCTGGAAGCCTTCCCACCACTGCAACAGATATCATGACGCCTGGGATACCTCTTCCTGGCCAAGGATGAGGCTCGTCTGGTCTACAGCAGGCTTTGCAGTGATGAGGAGGGCCAGAGAAGGAAGGCGTGAGAGAGAATTCCCCATCCCTAGACCCACCTGCCCCTGCCCAGGCCACAGCACCATCTCCTGCACCTGTACTCTCTTCTTGGTCAAAATGCTCACAAAGACTTCTGCATGTGTGCAGAAAGCCCAAATGTCTACATTTTCTGTTATTTAACTCAGAAAACATGTTGGGCACCTTTTTGCGAAGCTCTGGACAAGATGCAGAAAGTCTTCTGCCTCCATCTAGTTCAAGAGGTTCCGCGTGTTCATTTGGCAACATGATGGGAAGAGCAAGTGCAAGACTTTGGAATCAGACAAAGTCTGATGGAATCCGGATCTGCCCTGCATCAGCTCTCTTACCATGGGCCTTTGCTTACCTCCTCTATCTTGTAGTTATTTGAGTTATTTCCTAGTTTAACCTTCTAGATTTCAAACTCTTTAAAGATAGGTCTTAGGTTTAACTTTTAGGGGTATCCTCAGCAGGGTCAAGTATAATATATTCCACGCAGAAGGCACTCATTATGCCTCAGTGACACATTATCGTTTTACATTTAAATGTTAAATGTGCAATTATCTCAATTATCTCTCTTTTAATAATACTTTTTTTTTTTTTTGCTTTTTAGGGTCACATTTGTGCCATATGGAAGTTCCCAGGCTAGGGGTCCAATCAGAGCTACAGCTTCTGGCCTACACCACAGCCACAGCAACATCAGATCCGAGCCGCGTCTGTGACCTACACCACAGCTCATACCAGAGCTGGATCCTTAACCCACTGAACGAGGCCAGGGATCGAACCTGCAACCTTGTGGTTCCTAGTTGGATATGTTTCCACTGCACCACGATGGGAACTCCTCTTTTAATACTTTCTAAACCTGAGTAAGAGGTAGTATTTGTGAGGATATGGACTCTAATCTGTGAAGAAGATAATCCTTTTATATAAGCGTCTATCTCTTAAAACAGCAGACTATAGCAGTGCCTCCCCCAACCCCTGGTGAGATACAGTGTAAAGAATTGTCCTTCCCCAAAATACCTTATCAGAGAGAGACACCCAGCGCTGGAAGACCCAGGGTGCCAAGTTTAGGGTTCTTGTCTGTTGCATTGAGTAACTATTTCATTTATCTCCTCAGGATTTCTGAAGCCAGGGGCACATGTGAAGCCAGGTGAGACCTTCACATACAGGTGGACGGTGCCTGAAAGCGTGAGCCCAACAGCTGATGATCCCCCCTGCCTGACCTATCTTTACTTCTCAGCGGTTGAGCCCATCAAGGACACCAGCTCTGGCCTTGTAGGGCCTTTGCTAGTCTGTAAAAAGGGCACTCTCAATGCTGATGGGACACAGGTAGGCCATCAAAGGTAACCCAGTTCTTCTCAGGGTTGCAGGTGAAAGAGACATGTAAGATGGCTAGAGGGTAGGTAGTAACAAAGAGTCAGTCCCTGGAGTTCCCACTGTGGCTCAGTGGAAACGAATCTGACTAGCATCCATGAGACGCAGGTTCCATCCCTGGCCTCGCTCAGTGGGTTAAGGATCCAGCATTGCCATAAGCTGTGGTATAGGTTGCAGATGCGACTCGGATCCCTTGTTGTTGTGGCTGTGGTGTAGGCCGGCAGCTATAGCTCTAATTGGACCCCTAGCCTGGGAGCCTCCACATGCTGCATGTGGGGCCCTAAAAAGACAAAAGACAAATAAATAAAAGAGTCAGTTACAAAACGCCCTTTTTCCTAATTCCTTTTGAAATCAACTTCTATATAATGAGAACATATATTGTTTTTTATAAATTTAAGATCTGAATTTGAAGATAATTTTAATGTAAATTTAAGATATGAGTGTTACAGATGCCCACCCAGAAAACCAGAATTTCTGCCTGTTGTGGCTAGACTTGGTGGGTCTCTTTCCCTGTGTGTTGCTTTGATTCTAGAATCTTCAGAGATCTACATGTTGCATTCATGGCCTTCAGAGGTTCCTGGGCCAGGGGTCAAAACCGCACCACCGCAGTGACAGCGCCAGATCCTTAACATCTTGTGCCAGAAGGGAACTCTGGGGTTCTTTTTTTTTCTTGGACAAGGTTTCTCACACATGGCCACACATTAGAATCACCTGTGGACTGGAGTTCCCATTGTGGCTCAGTGGTAACAAACATAACTCGTATCCACGAGGATGCGGGTTTGACCCCTGGCCTCACTCAATGAGTTAAGGATCTGGCTTTACCGTGAGCTGTGGTGTAGGTAGCAGGTATGGCTTGGATCTGGCATGGCCGTGTCATAGGCCAGCAGCTGCATCTCCAGTTCGACCCCTAGCCTGGGAACCTCCATATGCAATGGGTACAGACCTAAAAAGACAAAAAAAAAAAAAAAAAAAAGAAGAAGAAGAAGAAGAATCACCTGAGGACCTTTTATGCAGGTGTTCCAGACCAATTAAATCCAAATTGCCAAGTGATTCCGATGTGCAGTCAAGGTTGAGAACAACTGTAACCCACCACCGTAAACTGGGAGCTAATCGCCATGGCTGAAGGAACAAGAGGGCAACTAGATAGGTTCTTGCAGGTCCCAACTTAAGAGATTTCAATGGTTGCACTGGTTCGTGTGGCAAAGCATAGCATTTTCAAGCTATGTCTACATGATATTAAACACACTGATGAAAAGAGGAAAATCCAGTCATTTAACCATTTTGAATCACCTTACTGATCAGAAATAACAAGCTATTTATTTAAAGGGTATATTTTGCAATGTTTGACATTAATTCAAGTTCTCCAGAGAAACAGAACCATTCAGATGTATATATAGATAGAAAGAGAATTATTATAAGGAGCTGGCTCACATGACTATGGAGGATAACAAGTTTCAAGATCTATAGGGCAAGTCACAGCAGGAGACCCAAAAGGCTCAAGCCCCAGGAGGGGCCTGTGTTTGAGTTCAAGCCCAAAGTCAAGAAAAAGCTGATGTTCCAGTTCAAAGGTAGGAGGAATTCCCTTTTACCTGTGAGAAGGTCAGACTTTGTTCTGTTAAGGTCCTCACCTGATTAGATGAGGCCCACCCACATTAGGGAGGGAAATCTGCTTTACTCCATCTACTGAATCAAGTATTAATCTCATCCAAGACACTCTTGGGGGAACACCTAAAGGTTTGACCAACTATCTGGGCACCCCATAGTCCAGTCAAGTTGACGCATTACAATTAACCATCACATGAGGTCCTATCATCTACCTTCTAACGTTCTCTTGGGCTAATTTTCCACCTTTATAGACTCAGTTACTTTCCAGATGACTCTCAGATGATGAGGTTCTTCAACTCAACTCCTTTCCTGTACTATGGATAACTGCAATCATAGTTAATAACAATTAACACTGGGTACTTAGTATCTGCCAGGTGTTCTGTTGAGTGCTTTCCTTGTGGCATCTAATTTAACCTACCAAAAAATTTTAAAAAAAGACATGAGGTAGGGACTACTCATAGCCTTGTTTGAAAATGAGAGAATTAGGGCTTAGAGAAGACAAATCATTTGCCCCAGTTTTCATAGCAGCTAAGCAGAACGGCATTAGACCCCAGGATCTTTTAAAATATATTTAACCCCTTATTTTCCCCATTTGTTATATTTTATTTTATTTTGAAAAATTTTAAGACTACATTGTTCCTTTCCATAGCTCATTATCTTAAACTATCGCCTCTAGAACACCATGTGATAAAAACCGTAAGTGTAAATAAAGTATGGTAGGAGCATAAAGCAAAGAGGCTCCTCATCTTTGATGAAGAGTTAGGAAAACATCACAGAGGTAGGACAGCTAAGCTGGCCTTGAAGTTGAATTAGGTTGGCCGGCCATCAAAGTTGGGGGTGGGGAGGTACATGCCCAAGGGATGGAGCCCCGTGGAACATGCAAGTTCAAACTGCTGCAAGGAGCTTAGCCTCACTTCAGTCCACGTGCTAGGGGAAGAGCCAAGAGATGAGGCTGAACAGGTAGGTAGGGACCGATTACTGTGAGTTTAGGTCGTATTGCCCAGTTTAAGAAGGGGAGAGGTGTGATCAGATGGCACTGCTGAGGCTCCCTCTGCAGCAGGGGATGGGATGAAGGGTGGGTTGGAAGGAAGCAGGTTAGATAGGAAGATGGCTGAGGGACCAAACATGCAATTACCTCTCTGGTTCAGCTTTAGAAAACAAAAGTAGATTTCAGCAATTCAGGGTGTCATGCAGTCACGCATGCTCAAATAGACGGATTAGGAACCTACACAGTGGGACGTAATCCATTGACTCCTGAATATCAACTCAAATTAACATAATTTAGCAAGTTGTTTGGGTTACACAAACTCATTACTTCACTCAAGAACATGTATTGGGCACCTAGTTTCCAGGCATCTTTCTTGGACCTAGGAATACAGAGAGGGACCTCAGACTTGCCTACCCTTGCAAAGTCTACACAGTAGTGGAACAAGAGTCCAAAAAATATAAGCGTGTAAATAAAATATAATTTCAGGTGGAGATAAGGGCTATGAGGAAGAGTAAAGTGAGATAAATTGGTCGAGTTTGCTGGCAGGATAGGAGATGAGTCACTCAGACCCGTGGGCAGGAAAGGGCACTCTGAAGAGGTGATGTTTGTGCAGAAGATGGAACCGAATTAGGGAGTGAGCCAGGCAAGACCTGGAAGGACCTTCTAGTGCAGACAGCACACGAGACGGCCTTGAGGCAGGAGTGAAGTTGGTGTGTTCGCAGAAGAGCCAAAGGCCAGGGGGGCTGGAGTAAGCTTGGGGGTGAACACAAGGAGATGAGGTCAGCGGGGCTGAGGCCAGGATGGGGAGACCATGGTAGGGAATACACGGGGGTGATGAGCAGCCTGATGACAGGAGGACCACAGTGTGGGAAAGCTTCTGAGCAGGGACTTATTTCCTCCGAGGAAGTCACATGGGGAGGGAGAAGGATGTAATGAGAAAGATAAATTTGGGGGATGCAGAATGAATTGATCAGAATCCCCATTTACAAGATGACCCAGTAAATCGATGGAGGATGTTGACCAATTTGCTTTGTGCTACTTTGTGTTAACTTGGAAAATGAAGTAGAGCTAAGAAGTCCTTCAAGCTGCACTTTAATGCATTCATTTCTTTCTTCTCGGTAGAAAGGAATAGACAAGGAATTTTACCTACTATTCACCGTCTTTGATGAGAATCTGAGCAGGTATCTTGATGAAAATGTTCAGAAGTTTACCTGGCGTCCCTTTGCTGTTGACAAGGAGGACAAAGAGTTTGTGAAGTCCAACCGAATGCACGGTATGAAAAATGTCTTTCCCTCCTGTAAAAGAAAGTCATAATCACATTTAAAGTGAAAATATTTGGAATGAGCTTTTAAATTTATTTTTTATTAGGGTATAGTTGACTTACAGTGTTGAGTCAATTTTTGCTATACTGCAAAGTGACCTGGCCTTATATGTATACATTTTTTTCTCATATTATCTTCCATCATGTCCTATCACAAGAGATTGGATATAGTTCCCTGGGCTACACAGTAGGACCCCACTGCTTCTTCATTCTGAATGTAATAGTTTGCATCTACCAACCCCAAACTCCCCATCCATCCCACATCTTCCCCCCTCCCTCTTAGCAACCACAAGTCTGTTCTCTGTCTGTAAGTCTGTTTCTATTTTGCAAATAGGTTCATTTGTGCTGTATTTTTTTTTTTCTTTTTTGGTTGCCACATGGCATATGGAATTCCTGGGCCAGGGATCAGATCCAAGCCACAGCTTTGACCTAAGCTACAGCTGTGGCAATGCTGGATCCTTAACCCGCTATGCTGGGTCAGGGATCGAACCTGCGTCCCAGTACTCCCAAGATGCCACTAGTCCAATTCTGCCACAGTGGGAACTCCTGTGCCATATTTTTTTTTTTTCACCTTCCCACGGAAACTTTATTTTTCACAAATCTGAAGTGCAAAACATAGATGACCATTTTTAATGGGCACAGTCAAATTTTTAACCATGGGTCTACAAGAATTATAGCTTTAAAAAATACAACCAATTTTTATATTTCAGGCCATATTTTATATTCTACATATAACCATCTTAGTTTTTGTTTCTTGGGTGTTGTTCTCAGTCATGAGTAAACTATTGCATGGCTTCAGCCTCACAAGGTGTAGTGAAACCTCCCTATCCCCCAGAAATCTGAATCTTAACACTTCTAAAGCACTTTATCAGCCTTAGACGAAGCTAGCGGAAATCCCAGTATGTCATAAGTGTAGAAAGTTACTGACAAATTGTCTCCCTTGGGTTTGCAATAATGTCTTTAAGTTCGATAATTTGAGTGATAATTAGAAATAATCATTATACAGTAGCTCTTATCAAGTAGCTCTTATCAAGTTGTATATATGACTGTCTAAGTGTTAATTTACAAAACCCTAACCATTCCCATCAAGATCCTCATGTAGGAGGAATTAGTTAATTATCCTTCTCTGCCTCTCGTGTCAGTTGTTAACAATAGCGCACCACCTTGTAATTGGTGTAAGTAACCCAGGTTAGTCTTGGGCACATTCCCCGAGGTGGCAGAGTAATGCACAAGAGTCCAAACTCAAATGGCTGCCAGCATGCAAGTCAACAAAAATGCCCAGAGGAGGATAACAAGGCGGCAGAGTAGGAGGATGTGGAACTCACTTCTTCACACAAACATATCAGAAATACACCTACGTGCAGAACGATTCTCACTGAGAACTAACTGGAACTGGCAGAAAGACTCCTGTACAACCAAGGCTGTAAGAAAGATCCAAAGGAATTGGATAGGAAGGGAAGAGAAGCAATCAGGTCTGGACCTGTGGGCCTGGAAGGGGGCTGAGAAGAAGAGGGGGAGTGCACGGGTGGAGACCTTTCGTAGGGAGTGAGTGATTTAAGCCACATGTTGTGCACCTCAAGCTTAGGTCTGACGCTGGGAAGACGTGTCCCCCAGTCTGGCTGGAGGGCCAGTGGGATGGACAGGAGGGCTGTGGGAAGCCTGGACTCCACTCATGAGGACTGTGCACATGCATTCTTACTCCTGAAACAGGGCAGAGAGGGTGGATTGAAACCCCATGGTTGCTGGCCAGTTTGCTGTGTCTGCCCTGGCATGTGCCCCAGCCTGAGCCAAGTAACTGCTATGGGCCCATTTGCTTCATGACACAGCTCCACCCTGGGGTGAGGGCCACTGTGGCCAAGAGGAGAGCTTGGCTGTGAGAGAGAAAAGAGGCTGAGACCTGAAGTGGCATCAGAGCAGGGCAGGGGCAGCCGTTTCTGGTGCCTACACAGGCAGTGCATCAGAAGCAGTCCGGATCTCCAGCTATGGCCAGACTTCCACAGCCTGTGCCCAGGCCCACGCCAAATGCCCATCCCAGCCCCTCTTGTTCTAGCACTGCTCTCCTGTGGGGCAAGGGTGCCAGTGATATTCTCACTTAGAGGGACTAGAGCTAGCTCAGATTCAACCGTGAAGGCTTCTGCTTTAGCAGTTTGGGACCTGTCCCCACCTGCAATAGGGTAGTGACAGCCACTGAGCAGAGGAGAAGCCCTGGCTGATACTTGCCTCTGGCTCTAGCCACCCATCTCTGGCCCCACCTCCTACCAAGGTGATAGCTGCCAGCACACCCTAGAGAAAGACATGAGTTGTGTTCATGTCAGATCAAGCTCTCCCGTGAAAACCACTGGGCACCCTCAGACTGCAAAACACTCTCATCCAAGGAGTCCCCTTCAAGACTGCAATAGGAAACTGTTTCACCTAATTTCATAGAGACAGGACATTTAAGCAGAATGAGAAAACAGAAGAATTTGTTCCAATTAAAAGAACAAGAGAAAAGCCCTGAAAAGCAACTAATGAAACAGAAACAAACAATTTACCAGATAGAGTTCAAAGCAACAGTAATAAGAATGCTGACTGATATAAGGAAAAGAATAGATGAACGCAATGAGAATTTTAACAAGGAACTAAAAAATATAAAAAAGAACCAACTAGAGCTGAAGAATACAGTAATTGAAATGAAATACACTAGACGGAATTAACAGAAGACTGCGGGATACAGAAGACTGCATACATGATCTGGAAGGCAGCATAATAGAAATCGCCCAATCAGGACGGCAACAAGGAAAACAAATTTTAAAAATGAAAGCAGTTTAAAGGGCATCTGTGTCAGCATCAAGTGTTCCAACATTCACATAATAAGGGTCTCGGAATAAGAGAGAGACAAAGAAGGAGTCAAAAGTGTAATTGATGAAATTATGGCTGAAAATGCCCAAACCTGAAGAAGGAAACCAAGATGAAACCAAACAGAACCACATAAAGACATACCATAATTAAAATAGCAAAAATTTGGGAATCCAGTGTTGCCATGAACTTGGATTCCATGTTGCTGTGGCTGTGGTGTAGGTTGGCAGCTGTAGCTCTGATTTGACCCCTAGACTGGGAACCTCCATATGTCACGGGTTCAGGCCAAAAAGAAAAAAAATTAAATTAAATTTTTTAAAAAGCAAATATATATATGTATGACTAGGTCACTTTGCTGTACAGCAGCAATTGACAGAACATTGTAAACCAACTCTAAAAGAAAAAATAAAAATCTTAAAAAGTCAATCAATCAAAGCAAAATTCAAGGAAAATTATGTTTTTAGTTCAAAATTCTCATTAATTATAAACTAAATTGTGTCTCCAGTTTTGCTTGCATGGAGTGGGAGGAAGAAAGATGACAACAATACCAAAGGGAAAATGCCTTACATGGCTTACAGTGCTTTGCATTGCACCTATTGTATGGTCTATATTTAGTGGTGTTTGTTGAATGAATGAATGAATGTTCCAGAAATAGAACATTAAACCAGAGTTCCAAGGCAACAGAAGATTCCCTACCTGCCAGCCGAGGACTGAATTATTAGCATCCCAATTTACAATGCTATTTCTTTCGCATTCAGTGGACAAGATTTAGATAATTTACTTGCAAAAGCACCATCAAAAATTCTTTTTTTCAGAAAACGTGGTATTCTTCCCAGTAGCTCCAGGGCTTCTAGAATTCCTACTAATAATTCTAGATATTGTAGTAAAATTACAAATCACCACCCATTTTGCAGATAAAGAAATAACAGGTAATTTTATTTGACAATGGGATTATAACAGATCATTCGTGTGTATGATGAATGGGCATTAGAAAGAGTGGAGGCGGGGACAGAATCTCTCTCTAAGGAACATCAAGCATGAGACATAATGTGCAGTCAGCCCTCGAGGCTACTCATTCAGGGCATTCATCCCTGCAGAGTGGGAATGTCATTTCTCAATTCTTCTCAAGCACCTGCTCCAGGGAGCCAAGATTGATGCATTGGTGGTGATACAAAAGAGAAAAACAATTTGCATTTCTGGAGACACAAATGGTCTTCATATCTATGTAATCATTGTTCAAAGTATCTTCAGTTGTTTTGTTGAAGTAGGGAAATCAAAGTTATCAGAAGGTAAATTTATTTACTCAAAGACTAACCTCCTATAACTTAGCATCCTGTTCCCCATAAAAAAAAAAAATTGGAGTTCCTGTCGTGGCTCAGCAGTGATGAATCCAACTAGTATGCTTGAAGACTCGGGTTTGGACCCTGTCCTCTCTCAGTGGATTAAGGATCCGGCATTGCTGTGAGCTGTGATGCAGGTCACAGACATGGCTTGGATCCCTTGTTGCTTTGGCTGTGGTGTAGGCCAGCAGCTAGCTTGGATTCAACCCCTAGCCTGGGAACTTGCATATGCTGTGAGTGCGTCCCTAAAAAGACAAAACAAAAAAACAAAACAAAACAAAAAAAATCCTCTTCTGATCAGACATGCAAATAAAATGTCAATCAATTGCAATCTTTCAAATGATGCAGGATCCATGGACTCAGTACAGGGATAACTGATAACTTCTAGAATCAAAAGCAAAACCATTGGTAAATGAGAATGCGACAAAATTAAATGAATAACTGAGGAAGAAACCACTTAACAAGGGAGATGACAGAATAAGAACCTCCAAAGAAAATGATTTTCCTATCAAAATTTTAGAGAAGACTTGGGAGAAACTGGTACAGTCCATAAATATTTTATAGGTGATATTCTTCCTAATATATAAACTAAAATGTAAATCGAAGGATATCATCTTACATCATTCAACAATTTTGTTAGAAAAATTACACCAGGAAACAACCTGCTTTATTCCTTTTAGATTCTTAGAATTCAGGCCCTGTGTCTAACTAGAACATTTTCACAATTTTAGTATATTTTCATTACTCGTTAATTTTGGCTTCTATTTTGATTCACCATGTGACTTTTTTCCAGGTCTCCTTATTCTCTGATAATAAGGACTTCTGTAAGTAGCTAGAACTTGAACTTGAGCTCCATACACATTGATAATCTTTCACTAAGATGATGTGTTTTCAGTACATCTACAAATTTCCGGTGGGCTCTGATGATCATTTTCCTTCCGTTTAGCTATTAACGGCTTTATGTATGGCAACCAACCAGGCCTAACCATGTGCAAAAAGGATAGAGTTTCCTGGCATTTGATTGGAATGGGCACCGACACTGACATGCATGGAGTTTATTTTCAAGGAAACACTATCCACTTACGAGGGACTCACCGCGACTCCCTGGCCCTGTTTCCCCACGTGGCCACGACGGCATTCATGCAGCCGGACCGGGCAGGTAATCCTGGCGGGGTCAGCTCAGGTGACCAAATTCCAATCTCAGGCAAAGGCTCAAAGGGTCCTCCTCTAGGAGAAATCGGTTGAACTTGGACGCTTCGGGGTGTGCAGAAAGAGGTATGGTCTTGACTCGCATCGGAGAATCCTGACTGTTTTATTCCAGCCACATAGTGTAAAGGACAGAGGAGAAGCATCTAAAATAACATCCACAAAGCAGAAGTGGGAGTCCTCCAAATGACCTTGCCTCACAAATCCTAGGAGAATGCTCTTGATTTATATCCATGAACGGTTCAGCCCCCGAAGGGAGGAATTTTGCTGTTGTTGTTCTCTTTAAGCACAAACATCATTTTAGTTGATGCTCTAAAGCATCTACCAGGCGTGAACAACCCAGGGGCTGCTTCCAGGTTATGGATGTGAACCTGTCTCCCTTCGCTATACACTGATAGTGGTCTGATCAGTGGTCTCTTGATAAGGTATTTGGGGACTTCCCTATTTTCTTCCCCCCTTCCTTTTTTTTTTTTTTTTTTTTTGGTCTTTTTTGGACCACACCCGTGGCATATGGAGGTTCCCAGGCTAAGGGTCTAATCAGAGCTATGGCTGTGACCTACGCCACAGCTCATGACAATGCCCGATCCTTAACCCACTGAGCAAGGCCAGGGATCGAACCCACAACCTCATGGTTCCTAGTCGGATTCGTTTCCACTGCACCATGACAGGAACTCCCAGACTTCCCTGTTTTCATTCTCTTGGGCACCCACAGGGCAAGCTGCTTTGGGTCTTAACTCCATGGAGAGCCCATTCACGTGCCAGTGGCTGTCCCTCTTCTTAGAGATTCCCAAGCTAATTAGATAAAACTGGGGCATTTTTGTAAAAGACAGAGAACAGCATAAGCTGGCTCATGAAAAATAAGAATAGCCATGGTTTAGGTGTTCCACATGTTTCTCTCAGCTTTTTCATTAGTCTTAAAAAGAAACCAGTCGCTACCCAAGGTGAGTACTTGCCAGCTCTGTCTCCTTTATGAATGGATATTTACTTATTCACACTGGAAATGCAACTTGGATGCCTCTCAGTGCCACTGGTAAAGAACGTGAGGTTTGGGCTTCAAAACTTTTATCCAAGAACTGCCTGAGACTAGAAGTGTCATAATCCTTGTTTGAAAGCTTCTAATATTCAACCTTTTGCTATTAATATAATTGATCAAGTATGAGTTGTCTCAAGGGATGCCTTGGGAATTATGATTTCTTTTAATACACTCCTCAAGACCACAGAGGGGAGAGTTCCTGTTATGGTTCAGTGGGTTAAGAACCCAACACAGTGTCCATGAGGATGTGGGTTTGATCCATGGCATTGCTCAGTGGGTTAAGGATCTGGCGTTGCCACAAGCTATAGCATAGGTTGGAGATGTGGTTCAGATCCAGCATTGCTGTGGCTGTGGTGTAGGCTGCAGCTGCAGCTCCAATTTGACGCCTAGCCCGGGAACTTCCATATGCCACAGATGCTGTTGTTGAAAGAAAGAAAGAAAGAAAGAAAGAAAGAAAGAAAGAGAGAGAGAGAGAGAGAGAGAGAGAGAGAGAGAGAGAGAGAGAGAGAGAGAGAGAGGGAGGGAGGGAGGGAGGGAGGGAAGGAAGGGAGGAAGGAAGAAAGGAAAGAGGAAGAGAGAAAGAAAGAAAGAAAGAAAGAAAGAAAGAAAGAAAGAAAGAAAGAAAGAAAGAAAGAAAGAAAGAAAGAAAGAAAGAAAGAAAGAAAGAAAAAACTAATGAGGAGAAAGGAGGGAAACAGCCAAATAGTTTTAGTCCATAGAGATAGTCCATTCAAAGCTAGAGATGGCTGGAATAATTTTAGGGACTTGGCTACAGTTTCTAAAGAGCTTCATAGCAGCGTTTCCTGGTTTATGTTTGGTGGTGAGTATAAATCTGTGATTGCTTAAAAGCTTAGTCATTTCCCCAATTTCTGTACCATATCCCTAAGTCAAAAGCAGTACGCAAAACATGGGTAGAGTAGCCTATCGGCTACAACTCATTTTCTCTTTGTTCTTTTTTTGAAAAAACACTTTGCTGTTGTGATTGATACACAAAACGCTATATATATTTAATGTATGCAAATTGATGAGTCTGGAGGAGTATCCATTGTGAAAACATCACCACCGTCAAGGCCTTGAGCTCCTCATTGTTCTTAGGGAAGGTGACTCTGTTGAAGAAATAGCGAGCTGCCTGGAGACCAACGGGAAACAGGAAAGGGAGTTCTCGTGCTGTCTGTCCTCAGAGGTATCTTCTCTGTGCTTTTACAGAGACCCTTCCTCATGAGGGTCATCATCAGAGCCTGGGGGTACCAGGGCACCCCCTGGACCAACAGTCTGGGCTCATCCTAATGGATTAATTTGGTAATACTGAGACACGTGTGACACGATAGAAGCCATCTCTCTGCATTGGAGGTAGTGAGAGCCACACTCGTGACTCTGCTCTAAGAACAGCCTCTACTGGAGGAAGGGAAGGTTGATTAATTTCTTAATAAATTATTCAATAATCTTAATAAATTATTGAAATTGATCCAATAATTTCACTGAAGTTAATGTCTTCCAATAATTTCATTTGATATGATTATATGGTGAGTTCAACTAAGAGATATATATATAGAACTGATGCCAAGGCTTCTAGAAAATTCAGCCTAAAAGTTACATAGTTCTCAGTCAGACATGATGTTGGTATTTCATTTTTCTTTTCACCTGCCGCAGTGTAGACCTGCCGTTGGCAACAAGCCCCTCCTCTGCTCAAGGGCTTAATGAAGAAAGACATTTAGTTTTAATAATAACACCTTGCCTGTGCTGCACTTTGTAGCTTATGAAATCCTTTAGGGCGAAAGACGTGAGTTCAGAAATGTGGCCAACTTTGCATTTTATCTAGAATATTAATCTTACAGGGAATGTGTTCCTTTTAAGCCCGGCTGGGTAAAGATAATATCTATCAGTGATTTTCTTCTAATAGGTGTGTACAGCGGGGAGGCCCAGAGAAAGCATTTCTTGGCAGCAACTTTGCCAGTTTTATTTGTTCACCATAAATGAATTTTACCCATAAGTAAATCTATTCATGGTAATTTATTCCCCTTGGGGGATCTGATTTTTAAATGCTATATCAAAGGGATGTTTCAAACATCCACCTTTCTGGCTAGTTATTTTGGAATCAATTACATAGGTTTGCTAGCAAACCCAAACCAGTGTGCGTGACGCCAAGCTGTCTCTCCCCCAGGTATCTTCAGGGTGTTCTGCTCCACCCTGCACCATTTCGAGAGAGGCATGAATCAGATCTATGAGGTCAGCAGCTGCGGCAACAAGGACCCTTCTGAGCAGCCCTATGGGATGATAAGAACCTTTTACATCGCTGCTGAAGAGGTAGAATGGGATTATGCCCCTAACAAAAACTGGGAGTTCGAAAAGCAGCACTTGGACGCAGGAAGGGAAAGGTACCGCGCAGGCGAAGCCGCCGAGTCTCTGGGGTGGGGTCGCACATGCTCCCGTGGGTGCTGGTCAAATGTGGGACCTAAAATGGTCCTGGTTTTGTCTGCCCAATCCTGGCAGACAGAGGTTTTACTCATGAGCACAGAAGCCGAAGGAGGCTGCCATCTCCATCCCGGGAAGGGGGCCGAAGGCATCTTGAGGGCATTCAGGCTGCGGGCTCTGTCCAGCCGCTGGCTGGTTCCAAGGGTGGCTGTCAGACCGACGAATGTGGCTTTGAGTGAGCCTGGGATGGAAGGGTTTAGGGGAAGAGGCCCATCCCCTGGTGGTCTCCGCAAGATAAAAAAGGTGCAGAGGGAAGTGGAGATGGTGGTAGGTCTCTGGTGAGGAGAGGGGCTGCCAGGGCAGCCGGGGAGGGACTGAGGCTGGGCCATTTTCTTGCGCTGCCCTGGTGTGGGGGCAATCAGGGTGTGAGTAGGAGGCATTGGCAGAGATCCCCGAGTTGGGACAGGAAGAGCAGGTCTCTTTGGTAGGCTGGGTACCCAGGGTGTCAGCAGGAGTGACCCTCCTGTGAAAGCGCTGCCAGCCAGTGCTAAGCACCAAAGAATCAGCAGGACTCAAGCCTCTGCAGGCTTGTGAGCCTGGTCTCTATCTGCCCAAAGGGCCACTGGGGTAGAACCAAAGGAGAAAGGAAGGGAAGCATCTCAGGCCCAGACCTGCTGAACTTCTCCCCCAAATTGACACCTTCTGCTTAGGTATCACTGTATATGAGAATATACAGACAGGAGACTAGACCCAATAAAGTGGTCCAGCTAGTCGCTGGCAGAGTCGGAGCTGAAATAGACCTTTTGCAGGTCAAACCACTTCGATGATGTCCTGTTCCTCTTATTTATTATCACGCTTCCCTATCCATCCCCTCCCCAGCCCTCAGGCTGATCCTCTGTGGTTATGCCGCTCCCACAAACTCCTCTGCACCCAGGTGTTCTGAATCTTAACCAGTTCTTTCTCTCTTCTAACTTGGCCTGTTTTAAGGGTGCAGGTTCACAGCAAAGAGAGTGTCAACAGTGCCACCTTATGGATAAAGGAAGAAACCAAATGATTCTTTATTTTTAAAAGATTTGCCTCAAGGGCAGGGCAATTTAAAACTCATTCAATGATTCACTAACCCATTTTGTTACACTGGACACCTCTCTCCTGCTAGACCAGTGCTGCCTGTACAAGCTAAAGACAGATGCTGGTGCAGTGGGAAAGGAAATGAATACTAATATGGCCTTTTCTAAAATGATTATTTCCTTCAAAGGCTGCCATCACTGAAGAAATCATTGTGTAATAATTTTAATATAATCTTGGCCCCCAACTGTATAAAAAATACAACCATTATTTTCTGGAAACTCAATATAATTTCTGTTTTCAGCCCCATCCCTCTGGGCTGGCAAGAAGCCCTAGTTTTAGTCTTTCGCGATTGTCTCTCCAGTGACACAGAGATAGAGGGTCCTGGGTGTGTCTGCCACTCTAGATTTTGTCCATAAATTAATAAAAGCAGAGTGAAATGAACCATATTCACATACAAGTACAGCAGATCTTAAAAATGGAAAAAAACAAACAAACAAAAAAAGGAGTTCTGCTGTGGTGCAACAGCATCAGCAGCATCTCTGCAGCGCCAGGTAGCAGGTTGGATCCCCAGTGGCTTAAAAGATCCATCATTGCCCCAGCTATGGCATACGTCTGGTCCCTGGCCTGGAACTCCATATACCATGGGGCAGCCAAAGAAAAAAGAAAAAAATACAGCAGATCTGTAGAAAAAAACGTAGTACAGAACTGAAATGACAGGAGTTCCCATCATGGCTCAGTAGTTGGCAAATCTGACTAGGAACATGGGGTTGCAGGTTCGATCCCTGGCCTTGCTCAGTGGGTTGGGGATCCAGCATTGCCATGGGCTGTGGTGTAGGTTGCAGACGAGGCTCGGATCCCTCGTTGCTGTGGCTTTGGCGTAGGCCAGTGGCTACAGCTCCGATTCGACCCCTAGCCTGGGAACCTCCATATGCCGCGGGAGCGGCCCAAGAAAATGGCAAAAAGACAAAAAAAAAAGAAGAACTGAAATGACAGATTGTCCTAGTGGCCCACCTGTGGCATCTCTGTAGATAAGAGCCCAGGAGTAAGTGCCCCCTGCACCCCAGTTGTTAGGCGTTTGCCCTTTGACCCAAGGCCCTATCATAGGACACCTCTGGTTTTCAAACCCCTCAGGATGGGTTTTCCCTGACACATTTACAGGCCTGGTCAGCACAGACCCTCTGCCTCTCCTGGGCACCTGGAAGTCTTTCCTTGGGGCTTCCTAAGAACACACCGGGGAGGGCTCAGGAGCCCAGGGAGGTGACAAATGGGACCATCAGCACAATGCCAGGGGTGGTGCAGTGGGAGAGAAGTTGAAAACAAAGAGTAGGTTTCTTTTTTTTTTCTTTCTTTCTTGGCCGCACCCATCTTGGCCGCACCCAAGGTGTATGGAAGTTCCCAGGCCAGGGATTGAACCTGAGCCGCAGCTGCAGCCTACACCATAGCTGTAGCAATGCTGATCCTTAACCCACTGCCAGGGATCAAACTGGTACCACCAGAGACAAGCCAGATCATTAACCCACTGTACCACAGTGGGAACTCCTAGGTTTCTATAGCAAAATGAAGTTGTATTCCTAGCACTCCTGAGCTTGTGTAATTTAACTAACCTGGCATTTGAGATAGGACTTGCCATCTTTTGGAGTTCCCGTCGTGGCGCAGCAGAAATGAATCCGACTAGGAATCATGAGGTTGTGGGTTCAATCGCTGGCCTCGCTCAGTGGGTTAAGGATCCGAGTGGCTGTGAGTTGTAGTGTAGCTTGCAGATGCAGCTCAGATCTGGCGTTGCTGTAGCTGTGACGTAGGCCGGCAGCTGAACCTCCATATGTTGTGGGTGTGGCCCTAAAAGGACAAAAGACAAAAAAAAAAAAAAAAAAGACTGGCCATCTTTTGAGCACCTGCCATGAGCCAGGCACTTGGCCAGGGATTTTACAAACCCTGTCGGATCTGACCCTCGTGACACACCTGACCCAACCCATCAGCTTTGGCCCAGCATCATCACGTGACATCCCACTGAGATGATGAGAGAGCAGACGATTGCGTGGTGCTTGATGTGTGTCTGACACAGACACAGCTTTACAGGCCTTAACTCATCTAAGCTCCACCACCGTCCTGGGAGGTAGGTGGACACCCTCTTTGTGCAGAGGAAGGAAGCTGGAAGACAGCAGAGTCTGTGCTGGTCACAGCCCCACACATGCTACAAGGACCCCTGGAAAGCAAAAGGAGAAGAAAAATTCTCCTCCCTTGGAAGGCACACAGTGGAGGGTAGAACGCATACATGCGTTTGTCCAATACCTACTGTGTGCTAGGCTTCGGGCAAAGTGCTGACAAGGGCAGAGGGGTCCTTTCCACACAGGACCATGGTCAAGTCCACAGAGAAGACATTAGAATTAGCCCTCTGAGTGAGGATGGCACTGGGGGAGGGGGAAAGATGGGGCGAGAGTAGGTCGGGGTTGGGGGGTGGGGGGCAGCGGGGAAGCTTCCAGGAGGAAGTCGTCTTTGAGCTGGGACAGGAACAGAGGGCCAGCCCAAGAGGTGGGAAGCCTGCTCTCGGCCCAGGGAGCAGCAGGCGGAAGGCCTGGAGGGTGTGTGGAGTTTGAGAGTGAATGTTTAGAATGGTGTATTTCCAGAGGACCGTGATGGGAAACCTGGCCTGGGAGGCTGGCAGAGGCCGACAGGGAAGGGGCGTGAGAGCTAAATCAAGGCGCTCGCCAGTGGGACGCCTGAAAAAGCTTTTCCATGAGGAGAGACACACTCAACTGTAGGGTTTAGGACCCCCCCCCTCGCCTTCCCCCCCCTCCCCACCGCCAGCCTACAGGGCCGAGAGCAGAGGGAAGGGAGGCGCATGGGGGCAGGGACCACGATCAGCAACAATTTCAGTTAATGCAGGTAAGTGACTTCCATTGGGTGGCTTAGAACAACAGCACGGGCCATTTAACGGTGGGACATGGAAGGATGTGAGACACCCAATATTTGGGGAATAAAATCAATGGATTTTTTTCTATCTTCTGCGGTGATCTAGTTTGGTGCAGGGTAGAACACCTGGTTGATCCTCATTGTTTGCAGATTCCAGATTCGTGAATTTGCCTACGCACTGAAATCTCTCCGTAACCCCCAAACCAATTCTTGTGGTGCTTCTGTGGTCGTTTGCAGGGAAAAATTTATGTCACCAGAGGTCCACATTCCCGGTTGAGGTCAAACCAATAAGGCATCTCTCGGCCTTCTTGTTTCAACTGTCCTACTGAAACAAGTGTCCTTTTTTGTCATCTACTTAGTGCCACTTTTTTTTTGTATGTTTTGTTGGTGATTTAGCTCTTTCAATGGCGCTAAGTATGGGAAGGCTGGGTGGTGCCTTATGGGGGAAATATAGGTGTTAGATAAGCTTCGTTCAGGCATGAGTTATAGTTCTATTGGCCAGGAGTTCAGTATTTATGAATCAGCAATGTTTACTACATAACATATCTTTAAACATAAACACACAAAAAACAAGGTTATATATTGATCTGTTGATGAAAATACTGTGGCCAGAGATTCAAAGGAACCAGATCCTGTATTTTCCCTAGGAACAATGACTCAGTGTTTATTAATTCAGTGTTTGGGGTGACTTTCTAAAAGGTAACTACTGTGAATAATAAGAATCCACCGTATCTATATTTGACCATGTGTATACGTTCAATGCACAACCTATAGAGTTTCTTGAGATCTTTAAAGTGGAAAAGCCTGACAAGGCACCAAATGATACATATGAAATCTGGAGAAACACAGGTGGTAGATTGTGTGTGTGTGCGCATGTGCGTGAGGTTAGCTAGTCCCAAGAAGAGAAGTGCACCCTCAAAAGGCCCACAAGTCACCAAGAGTGGCCCTATTCAACACCCAGGGGGGCTTCAGAACAATGGTTCCCAAGAATCGCCTACAGGCCAGTGCTGGACTGCCCACATCTGAACCTCCCAACCCCCAGAGGTGCTTTCAAATGCAGATTCCTGGCCCTGCTCCCAGAGAAATCTGGTGCAAAAGATCTGTGCCTCAGCGAGATCCTGATTGCAGCCAAGTTTGGGAAGCCCTGCTCCAGGGCACCCCTGAATCACACAGAAGCACTCCAGGTTTTTCTGCCCTCTCACAACTTTAATTCCTGTTGCTTCTGATTTGCAGACATGGAGATATATTTATGAACCACACTGAAAACTGGATCGGCTCTCAGTACAAGAAGGTGGTTTACAGGGAATACACCAATGGAGAATTTGTGGAGATCAAAGCCCGACCGCCAAGAGAGGAGCACTTGGCACTCCTGGGTATGGCTCAGGTCCAAGCCGTGCACTGCCAGCCCCCAGTGCACGCGTGTGCGTACACACACACACACACACACACTCACCATATCTGGTTAGACTTGTGCTTGAGAGGGATGGAAGGAACAGAATAATCCGATTACATTCATCCAAATGCGACAGCATCCTGGTCTCCCATTATTAGGGCGCGTGCTGCGTGCTCAACTCACACAGTAGCCATAGGAAGACCACCAGAAGACTCCCGAACAGGAATCCCTATCATCAGGGCAGTACCTGCTGCCCTTTGCCGCTCCTCTGCTGAGCCAGGAAATTTTAACCTGAAACGAGTTGATGCTTTAGAACAGCAGGCAGAGTGTTTGCCTAACTTCTCCAAGGTCCTTGGTTATTCATGCACAGTGCCTTGATAACACACCATAGAACTAATTCTGACAAAAGAGGAACCCCATGTGGGAGAGGGGTGCTTGGGTGAAAGGCCCAGTTTCAGTTCCAAGGGCCCTAATTCCGGGCCTTCTCAGAACCAGCTCCTCTGTCAGATGCCCTGGCCTGCCTGACCTGGGGATTGGAGAAGCATTCCTGCCAACCTCCCCCACTCTTCTTCACTTGAGCATCATCACGAAGATGAGATCTTAAAGTAGAGGGCTAATTTAGATGACTTGGAAACCTGTTTCCATTTTTTAAATGTACAAGGCGACTTATGTAAATATTAAAGTTTTTTTTTTTTAGGGCCGCACCCAAGGCATATGGAGGTTCCCAGGTTAGGGGTTGAATTGGAGCTACAGCTGCCAGCCCACGCCACAGCCACAGCCTCAGCCACAGCAACAATAGATCCAAAGTGCATCTGCAACTTATACTACAGCTCATGGCAACCCAGATCCTTAACTCACCGAGCAAGGCCAGGGATCGAACCCACAACCTCATGGTTCCTAGTCGGATCTGTTTCTGTTGCACCATGACAGGAACTCCAATAGGTGCTCCTTCTTATTAAAAGAAGGCACCATGACTCCCAGGTTCATAAATTATTAAGTGACCTGTCCACCATCACCATCTATTAACATCAGCTCCCAAGCTTGTTGGTCATACCAAGTAGGTCGTCTCCATGGAAACATCCCTTCCCTTGAGCCCTGTGTGTCAACAGACCTCTAAAGACAGGATTCTGATCCCACAAAGAGCCCCAGTTTGGTTTGCTCAGTAAAATGACACAAACCAGTGACTTCATCCAAGGCCAGCCCAATGGCACCTCAGCCAGAGGAAGGGGAGGTCCATCCAGTCATTTTCCAGGCCTTTGCTCCCGAAGCTGCAAAGGGCACAGGGCAGGCACACCTCTGGTCATTACTGCTCCCTGTGACCCATCAGGTCGTAAGCCAGAAGGCCTTCTCACCAGCACAGCAATGCACGTTGAACTTAAGTAGTAGTGATTTTTATATATGTGTACACATGCCCTGATCTGTACCCAAAATTACTATTCAAGACTACGTCTAGACTTTTCTAATTTTATCTTTAAAAAAAAAAAGAATAGTTTTCAGACACTTCCTGACTCTTACTAAATATTTTCTGGCACAGATAATCATAGTCGAACAAATTTTAGTTTTATTTAGGCCTTTAAGAGACAGTCTTCCCTTGGTATCTTAGGGGGCTTGGTTCCAGGACCCCCATGGGTACCAAAAGGCTCAGGTTCCTTACATGAATTGGCATAGTACTGCTGGCCCTCTCTAGCCACGGGCTCTGCATCCATGGATACAGAGGGCCAACTGGATTTCTTAAAAAAGCAATTCCATCCGTGTTTTGAGTCAGTGAAGAGTGGATAGATGTGGTCCAACACACAATGCAAACATATCTCCCTAGGAACGCAGAGGGCAAACACATCCCAAGAACCACAGGGATCGGGTCTGAGTGCTTCCAAGTTGGAAGTCTCTTTCTACCTCCTTCAAGCCAAGCCCCATGAAGACCCCTGTGTATTGGATGCTCCATCAGTGTGGCTGGGCAGACTGGGTTTGTGCCTCGTTCTGGGCACCAGGAGACACCTGTCATGGGTGAGGGGTGTCCCCAGTTATGCACGTACAGGCCCCTCCAGTGACATGGGGGCCAATTTCCACTGACCCTCAGGCTGGCTGCTTCTAATGGAAATGCACACACCCATGAGGAGCTAAAGAGCCCACATCTCCTGAAGATGTCCAAACACTGAGGAACAGCCTTGGGCATTCGGATACGCATTAGTGAAATCACTGTATGATCATAAATCAATACATATTTGTTAATTTTTTATCTTAGAACTCCCTTCTATGTGCATTATTTCATCAGAGCCTCATTACTATTATATCCATTTATCAGATAAAGAACAATTTTAGACTTACTGAAGGTTATACATAGGAGGATTACAACTTTTCCAGGCTTTTCCTGGAGAGTATGTCTCAGCAGTAGTAGCAATTTAATTTGTTAAGTATGTAACTGTGTTTCTATACATTGAAATAAACACTTTACATGTTTTATATAATCCTTACTGTAACCCTTTGAGAAATGTGGTATTAAACCCATGTTGCAGATGAGGAAATTGAGACTCAGTTAGGTTACTTGACGTACTCAAGTCCTCTCTGATAAGTAAGTAAAGGAGGCAGGATTTGACCCCCAGGTTGGTCCCTTTGCCAAACGTGACATGGTATTTAACACTACACGATATCGCCCTCTAGAGGAAGTACATTAAACACAAAGCTGACCTTTCTTTATTTTGTCAAACAACACCCGTGTGTATATTACGTGAATGTTGAAAAGAGCAACGATAATGCACACAGGCCTGTGTTTTGCATTTAGGCCCAATGATTCATGCCGAGGTGGGCGACTCCATCCTCATCGTATTTATGAATAAGGCCAACCGGCCCTACTCCATCTCAGCCCAGGGTGTGGAAGACATGGATACTGGGAGACAACTCCAAGTGCCCATCACAAAGCCAGGTAACTCACCCCAGAGATCGTACTTCAGGCTCAACTCTTTTCTGATCTTTTCCGATCTCTGAAGGGTCTTTGCAGAGCTTATTTTGAATGTCACTGTGTTTCACTCATTACCGCAGTATGAACTCACCATTTGTTCAATAACCAAGTGTTCATGGAGTTTCTAGGGCGCCAATAGGGACCTTAAAGAATAAGACATAATAGCAGCTAACACATATTGAGGGTTAGTTAACCTTTTGTAAGTTTTTAAATTTTTTTAAATTAAAAAACTTAAAAATGTGTTTATTCTTATAATAACCCAGTGATAGACACCCACATATTTCACTGAACCTGACACCACTGAGTCTAATGGCCATCATTATTTTATCTGTTAACTAAAGAAAGTAGAAACAACCTGCTGTCAGTTAAGCCACTGATTGAAAGACACATCCTGCCATGAGTTATGTTACATTGTGAAAAATGTGCATAATATAATTGATATAATCGATAAACTATGGTATCGTTATGTCCATTTAGCAGGTGACTGAAGCAAAGAGGAGTAAAGAACTTAACCAGGTCGGATATTGGCCATAGTGGAACCTCAGTTTGTTGGACTCCTGGGCCTGAGCTCTTAACCGGGCATTGTTTTCCAGATGCTTAAAACGAGTTTGGGGAAAAAAAAAACACAAACAAAATGAAACATTTTAGCAGTAGTGCAGATAACGTGTGATGAAATTTGTCTAAGTCATGAAGAATTTCAAGAATATATATCCAGGAGTGTTGATAAAATTTCAGAGAAGGAAAATCTAGGAATTCTGATGGATTAATTAGGAGCAATTATGGAAAGCTTAATTAAGGAGATAAAACTCCAGTTGGGTTTTAAAAGATGTAGTGAAGGGAGAGATCTCACAATCTGAGAAACTTCTATGACACTTACATATCTGAAGTGTGGTTGTCGTACATGTCAAGAGCTGCGGAGTTCCATCATGGCTGAGCAGCAGTGAACTCGACTGGCATCCATGAGGATGCAGGTTCGATCCCTGGCCTCGCTCAGTGGGTTAAGGATCCGGCCTTACTGTGAGCTGTGGTGTAGGTCGAAGACTCGGCTCAGATCCCCTGTTGCTGTGGCTGTGGTGTAGACTGCAGCGGTAGCTCCTATTTGACCCCTAGCCTGGGGACTTCCATATGCCATGGGTATGGCCCTAAAAAGACAAAAAAAAAAAAAAAAAGAGAGCTGGTGATAGCAACCATAGGTATAATTACAGGGGAGTTATTCTTATGAATACATAATAACATTATAATACCTAATGTTATAGTATTTACAGTAAAGGTCACATAAACTTAAAAAAAGTTAAAGATGTTTAAAAAGAAGCAAACAATTTAATGTATCACTAGAAAAAGTTAGCAAGGTATCTATGCAGGGATGGTGTTGAAGGAAGGAAAATCTTTATCGGCTTCTATTCCAGTTTCTTCCACTCCCTACTCCCAGGATCAGAAGCTGCTTTGAGGAACTTCTCATAAACATTTCAATGTCTATCTGTAGAGAAATAGTTAAGTAAGTTTTGGAATAACCTTATCATGGGCCATTATGCAGCCATCAGCGACATTTAAGAAAGTTTAATGACGTGGGCAAGACTCGTTAAGCAAAATACCAATGTAGAAGAAAGACCAGAGGGAAAATAAATGAAAATGTCAGTAATGGTTTCAACCTTGTGCTGGTATTTTAAGCCACAGAATGATCATCTTTTCTGTTTCTTCACATTTTTTTGAACTTTCTAGATTTTTCTGTCATGAATGTGTTGTGACTCGATGAAAGAGAAATGATTTAAAATGGGTCCAAAAAGCCATTAAATAATGTTACTATTTTTTTAATGTTTATTTATTTATTAATGAGATTTTTATTTTTTCCATTATTATAGTTGGTTTATAGTATTCTGTCAGTTTTCTACTGTACAGCAAAGCGACCCAGTTACACATACATATGTACATTCTTCTTCTCACATTATCCTCCATCATGCTCCATCGTAAGTGACTGGATCTAGTTCCTAGTGCCACACAGCAGGATCTCATTGCTTATCCATTCCAAAGGCAATAGTTTGCATCTATTAACCCCAGATTCCCAGTCCATCCCACTCGGTCCCCCTCCCCCTTGGCAACCACAAGTCTGTTCTCCAAGTCCATGAGTTTCTTTTCTGTGGAAAGGTTCATTTGTGCCCCATATTAGATTCCAGATATAAGTGATATCAAATGGTATTTGTCTTTGTCTTTCTGACTGACTTCACCTAGTATGAGATTCTCTAGTTCCATCCATGTTGCTGCAAATGGCATTATTGTGTTCTTTTTTTATGGCTGAGTAGTATGTTACTTATTTTTGATAGTTGAAAGCCACTTCCAAAAGGAGGAAGAAAGGTGCCAGTCAGGCATAGGCTCTGGGAGGGTTGTGAGCTAGCTGGGGTGACCCCCATCCCTCAGGCTGCTCTGCCCTGGGGGTGAGGAGCAGTAGGGGACACAGCTTCTCTGCCACTGGCCTTCCGAAAGTCCTAGGTGTGAGGGATTCAGAGGTGGGGAGAAGAATGCGTAGAACGTGGCAAAGGATGTTCTTTTTAAAACTGGAACTCAGAGGGAGAGAATCCCCCCAAGGGTCTCCAATAAGGCTGAAAGTTTTGGGAGAACCCAGAAATTGGAGATAGGAACAAGAAGGTAACTTTGGGCAGGAAGTCCGGGCAAATTGGAGAAGAAAGTTTAATCTGGGCTCACACAAGATGAGGAGAGCAAACTAGCATTTTAAGAAAAGTAAGCAGCCCTATCAAAGTTCTTCTTCTCCTCCCTTCCCTCTTCCCTCCCCCTCCCCCTTCCCTCCTCCTCCTTCTTCTTTTTATTAAATCACTTAACCAGCATCTACTGAGCATCCTCTTCTGTTGAGAGCTGTACTCGCAGCTGGAACAACAATGGATTGTTCCAACTTTAGTAACACCACCCCTGTAGTCACTTGTATTTAGAAAACTAAAGAAGAAAGTTGTCTTGTGATTACTAAGCCTGAAGGCTGTAATGAAAATCATGGAACCCAGACCCAAAGTTCAATCACTAACCAACCGGTATATGAGCAAACATGGAGCGAAGGTCCATGTGAGCATTAGTTTTGTTTTGCTTTGTGGCTCACTTTCAGCTATAGGTTGTTTGTCCTGCTGGGGTGGGGATGGGACACAGATAGTTCAAGAGAAGATAATTTTTTCTTATGGCCACACCCACAGCACACGGACATGCCCAGTCCATGGACTGAATCCACGCTGCAGGTGCAGCAACACCGGATCATTTAAGCCACTGCAACAGGCCAGGGATTGAACCTGTGCTTCCACAGCTAGGGGCGTTGCTGCAGTTAGATCCTTAACCCACTGAGCCACGGCAGGAACTAGGAGATAACCATTTAATGAGACTTTTACAATGTGATTATCTTGCTAATTCATGAGCATATTTATGACTCCTCTCCAAGGCTCTGGGTCAGCCACAGGGGATGTACAGATACAGAGCCTGGCAAGAGGGAGGGTATGCATTTGTTATTAGTATAGAGACACATTCACAGTTATTGGCTGCCTTCAATGTGAGGCACTATTGTAGGTATTTTCTTTCCTTTAATCCTTGCAACAATTTTAAAACTGAGATGACTAACCCACTTTACAAATAAGGAAACTGAAAGTCAGTGAGGTTAAGTAGCTTATCAAGTTTGGGCGAAAACAAATCATTCGGGTTGAGATTTGAAATGAGGTCTCTCTGATTCTCTCTGATTCTAACTAGATCTCACCCACCTGCACATTAAAATCACCCGAGACACTTTAGAAAGCATACTGGTGGTCTAGTCCCGGACCCAAGATGCTCTAATTTCATTGGTTTGGGATAAGTCTTGAGCAGTGAGAGTTCACTGATGATTCCACGAAAAGCCAAGGCTGAGTTCCATGGCAACTCACATGTGCTAAGAATAGTTCTTGAGAAGGAGATACAAAATTTGAGGAGAAAAACTATTGAGGTATAAAAAATAAGTCTTCATTGCTTGAATAAACATTAGTTAATAATAGGTCAACCAGGATGGAACGCTAGAGTCTGAAATGAAAAATCTGCCATTTTGAACTTGCAGAAAAGCGGGCTGTCAGTTGAATGGGAACATTTCTAAGGAATGGATAATTTTCAGCAGCCATAAACTTTAACCAAAGTATATAAAGAATCTGGTAGATCATCTGGAAAGAGATAACATAAGTAATTTTTTTTCTATTTCTTCTCATTTATTTCAGGAGAAATAAAAACCTATAGATGGACCGTCCCTAAAAGGTCTGGCCCAGGGCCATCTGACCCCAATTGTATTCCGTGGGTTTATTATTCAACAGTAAACTTTGTGAAGGTAAGGTGGAGGGAACCATCAAAATGCTCAGAGTAATATGACTTTATTTATTTTTTTGTCTTTTTAGGGCTGCACCCAAGGCATATGGAGGTTCCCAGGCTAGGGGTCCAGTTGGAGCCATAGATGCTGGCCTAAGCCACAGCCACAGCGACGTGAATCTGAGCCTCATCTGCCACCTACACCACAGCTCACGGCAACACCAGATCCTTAACCCACTGAGAGGGGCCTAGGGATCAAACCCTCATCCTCATGGATACTAGTCAGCTTCGTTAACCACTGAGCCACGATGGGAACTCCCAGAGTAACATGACTTTAAATTGACTTCAAATTATCTTAGCTCTAGAGGGTATATGTGGAGAAGTGAATTGGTTTAGAGCAGGGATCTCAAATTCTGATAACCCCCATTTGTTTGCATTGTCTGCAGTGGAGCCGAGTAGTTGTGATGGAAATGGTATGGGCAACAGTGAAAAATATTTGCATGTGTTGCTTTACAAAAACAGATTTGCTGACCCTCGTTCTAAAACATGAGGTGGGGGGAATGTCAGTGTTTCAATTACCAAATTTAGAACTTACGAGCTGGTTTGATATATGAGGGGATATGTAAATAGAAATAAAGATAAATATATTTTAAAATTTAATTTATACCATGGTTTTTGATGTGTGAAACCTATCACTTGTAAAGGCATTACCAACCACTACCAGCAGGGCTCAGGAAAGAAAACACTCCAAACTTAGTAACTGAAACTACAAACCATTTGAATGATAAAGAGGCCAACTTTACTTAGACATTAAAGGCAAAGCCTCGGTATTGAAATTGAGTCAGATCTGTGTGTATAAAACAACTGGCCTTGAATGTTATGTCATAAATCGAGGTCCAAACTAAGGTCATATCTGATATAAAATGTAAACATTGCCCATTATAAAAAATGTCAAGGATTATTTTAGCCTTTCTTTTAAATGTTAGATGACTGCATACATGTCCTTGAGTTGTATTGGACAGTGCAAGAGTTCAGGAGAAATACACCAGACACTTGAAAAAACAAACTTACATATTAGAATTATGGGAAACCCAGATTTATTTATTGATTCCTTTGGGTATCCCAACAAATATTTATGGAGGCTTTGTAATGTTCAGATGAACCTCACCAAGTACTATGATGGCTGCAAATATTCTTGTCTTGAAGGAACGTATCATCTTTGGGGACAATAATACATGGGCACACCCATAATGATATTACAACTCTGAATCCGGCGAGCTTTGGAGGAGTGCAGGGTTATAGAGGAGGCATAGGGAAGAGAGTCTAGGAAGAGAGAATGTCACGAGCAGGGCTGAAAATAGGGAAGTAGAAGGTGTGTCTGGGAAATGTGGCGAGTCCCAGGTGGCTATCGTCTAGGGTACAAAAGGAAAGCAGCAACAGAACAGAAGCTAGCAAAGTCTATTGGGCACAGGAGGGGCTTTGGGGCCCATCGAGGATTTGTGTTTGATTCAGTGAGACTATTGCTGGAAAGTCACTGGAGACTCCCAGATATGGGAGTGATAACCTTTGTCTGATAGTTGTCAACAGGATGGGATGCAGGTGTGAGCAGAGAACAGAGAGGAGCCAATTTCTGGTCCGGGGTGAGGTATTAAGATCCTCCACTAGGAAGGTGGCAGATAGAATGTCACAGAACGGAGAGGAAAAGAAATGTAAGATTGGACAGCAAAAGAGATGGAACGAAGTAAAGACGAAGGAGGAATTAAGCGCTGAAATCCAGATGTCTGATCTAAATGACCGGGAATATTCTGGTGCTGTTAACACAAATAGAGAATTCAGCAGAAGGAAGTGGTTTGAGAGAAATACTAAATTTACTTTAGAAACACTTAGCAAATTGGGGCGTTCCCATCGTTGCTCAGTGGTTAACAAACCTGACTAGTCACTATGAGGCTGCAGGTTCGATCCCTGACCTCGCTCAGTGGGTTAAAGACCCAGTGTTGCCATGAGCTGTGGTGTAGGTCACAGACGTGGCTCAAATCCCGCCTTGCAGTGGCTGTGGTGTAGGCTGGCGGCTACAGCAGCAATTAGACCCCTAGCTTGGGGACCTCCATATGCCACAGGTGCAGCCCTAAAAAGACAAAAAAAAAAAAAAAGGAAGAAAGAAATGCTTAGCAGATTGAATTGTTGCAGGAAGCACATCGAAATGGAATATCTAAATAGGCAGTTAAAATGTGGGAGTTTTCCTTTGAAAGAAAGCTCAGGGCTGAACAACTCAACATAGAAGTCATCCCATGAATAACTAATCACCTGGCTCACTTTTACCCTTAGAAAGTGGAATATAAACATCTGTAAATAGCTATAAAGACAGTTTCACCCAGGCCAGAATGGCGATCATCAAAACGTCTACAAATACCAAATGCTGGAGAGGATGTGGAGAAAAAGGAACACTCCAGCACTGTTGGTGGGAATGTAAATTGGTGCAGCCATTATGCAAAGTTTTTAAAGAGGTTCCTTAAAAAAACTAAAAATGGGACTACCATATGATCCAGCAATCTCACTCCCGGGCATATATCCAGAGAAAACTATAATTAGCTGAAGATACACATGCACCCCAATAGTCACAGCAGCACTATTCACAATAGCCAAGACGTGGTAGCAACATAAGTGTCTATTGACAGACGAATGGATAGAGAAGATGTGGTGCATGTATATATACGATGGAATACTGCTCAGCCTTAAAAAGAGTGAAATAATGCCACTTGCAGAACATGGATGAACCTAGAGATGGTCATACTAAGTGAAGCAAGTCAGACAAAAACAAATATTGTATTATATCACTTATATGTGGAATCAAAAAAATGATACAAATGAATTTACTTACAAGACAGAAATAGGGTCGTAGACATAGAAAAAAATGTATAGCTACCAAAGGAGAAAGCAGGGTAGGAGGTATAATTTAGGAGTTTGAGATGAATAGATGCACACTACTGCATATAAAATAGATAAACAACAGGGACCTACTGTATAGCCCAGGGAACTATATTTAATATCTTATCTTATAGTAATAAGCTATCATGAAACAGAATTTGAAAAGGGAGTTCTCTTGTGGTGCAGCAAGTTAAGGACCTGCTGCAGCAGCTTAGGTCACTGCTCTGGCATGGGTTCAGTTTCTGGCCTGAGAACTTCCACATGCCATGGGTGCTGCCAAAAAAAAAAAAAAAAAAAAGAGAGAGAGTGTGTGTGTGTGTGTGTGTATATATATGAATATAATAAAATAGAATATAAATGTATAAAACTGAGTCACTTTGTGGTACATTTGAAGCTAATGCAACATTGTAAATCAACTTTATCTCAATTAAAAAATACAGTCTCACTTAAAAGCATACAGGAAAATAGAAACAAGTATTCACTTATTTAACAAATATTTATCAAACACCTTCTATATCGTAGACCCTGGGCTCTGCACTAGAGACTCAGCATTGAATGAGAGACAAAACCTCAGCCTTCAAAAAGCTCACTCTTAGCAAATTTTTAGAAATACTCCAAAATTTTTCCCAAAGATCCCCCTGATTCTTCAGAGCTTCCGAGTTCTTACTTCCTAGTCAATGGTCTTTCAGTCTTTCTTGCAATGATTTTCTTCCAAGCACTTAATCTGTGTTATTAATTTATTTAAAGGCTCCTCTAATATTCAGTTTCTTTGTCTTTCAGGATACATATAGTGGTTTGATGGGTCCTCTGATTACATGCAGAGAAGGCGTGTTGAATGAGAAGGGAAGAAGAAGCGATGTTGATTATGAATTTGCTCTCTTGTTTTTGGTATTTAATGAGAATGAATCCTGGTATCTGGATGAGAATATTAAGAAGTATCTTAATAAAGATCCACGAGATTTTAAGCCCTCTGATGATTTTGAGGAGAGCAACAAAATGCATGGTATATCAGAGGTTTCAGAAGAAGACCCTTGTTGAGATAAGCTCATAGGATCAGTGGGAAGTCCCAGTCTCCTTCTCCGAGTCCTTCCCCTTCCCAGGGGCACCATTGGTTGGCTTGCCACCAAGGTCCAGTTGAGGCCGTGGACCAACGATTTAGGAAGCTCTATCTCTGAATGCTGAGATCCCTAAACTATCAGGCTGTGAAGTAATTCCCAGGAAATGAACCATCCTTTAGTGCAATATTTCTATAAGAACACAGGATAACTGCTAGTTGATCAAATATAAAAGCCTGGTTTCATTGTCTCTGGAACATGAAACGCCATCACCGAAGTTCTGTCTTAATGTGTCTATGTTATTTAATTTTTTGAAATTTAAGGTATTTTTTTAAAAGTGGAAGGAATGTGTTTTAATTGACATATCTGCACTCTCTCAGCAAGATCTTCTTTTGACCAGAAGTGTGCAAAAAGTTAGGCTTTGACCAAAGTAACAGAGCTAGATAATTGCTAACATTGATTCGAACAGAGTCGCCTGACTCTGAGGCAGCGCCTCTTTCTCCTACAATTTTGCCTCCCCTTCCTAAAAGTTTCTTAGCATGCTCTCTCTTTTTAATGAATGTGAGTCATTTGGTTGTGTCATGATGCACAGAATAAAAAGTTAGTAGAAAGCAGAGGAGTGAACGTCCCCCACCACATCGACCCAGCTTGAGCTTGCTTGGGTGACTGTCAGATCCTGGGCTCAGCCCATGTGAAGCTTTCCTTCTTTTGGGGATTGCGCCAGATTTAGGAACTTGCTCAAACTAGTTCTCAGAAAATGAAATATTAAGGACATATGTTTTAATTGCTTCAACTTTGATTTACATAAACTCGATTCTCTGGGCTTTTGTCCACTCAACTGTGGGATGGTATAGATCTGATGACCTCACACATGAGGCTGTAGTCCATCCCATCAAGAGAATATGCCAAGTAGACAACCAACATGTACTCTTACCCAAGAGAGAGCTTCTGAAAACAAACTACTATTTCTCTTTTCTGGCTCTCTTATTTATTTATTTATTTATTTATTTTTATTTTGTTATTATTTGTTATTTATTTTTAATTTTTTTAATTTTTAAATTTTATTTAAAAATTTTTTTTGGCTTTTTGCCTTTTCTAGGGCCGCTCCCCACGGCATATGGAGGTTCCCAGGCTAGGGTTGAATCAGAGCTGCAGCTGCTGGCCTACACCAGAGCCATAGCAATGCCGGATCCTTAACCCCCTGAGCTAAGGCCAGGGATCGAACCTGCAACCTCATGGTTCCTAGTCAGTCAGATTCGTTAACCATTGAGCCACGACGGGAACTCCTCTGGCTCTCTTTTATAAGAACTTCTTAGTAATCTGAATTTTGGGTCTAGGATGGTGGGAACCTGGCTAAGTGTGAGTGAGATTATTCTTTGTTTCTCAAGCAGATGAAAGTATTGGTGACCCAAAGATCTCCTTGAATCATTTCTAAAACCAGATGAAGTTATCATCGCTAATCACAGGCTATTTTCTTTTCACCTTCTTAGCTATTAATGGCAAGATTTTTGGGAATCTTCATGGTCTCATCATGAATGAAGATTCCATGACAAACTGGTATTTGTTAGGAATAGGAAGTGAAGTGGACATACATACCGTCCATTACCATGCTGAGAGCTTTCTCTTTAAGGTACGTGTAAGAAAAGTGCTTTGGGGAAGACTTTTTGAACTAATAGATGCAATATATTTCCACCGTGAAATGAGAATTATTTGGCAATAAGGTGCGAGGTGGTGGTGAATATTAGAGAATGGAAGAGAATAATGTGCTTATGTTGTTCCCTTGGTAAAATGTCTGAATATGTACATGTAGTTTATTGGGCTTATATAAAAAAAAACCTCTCTGAGCTTCAGGTGAGAGTTTTATCATCATTGATATGGGGATGCTTCTGACCACTCTGGATTATGCTAGGAATATCATATATGAAAGCACCCATAGGAGCTTCTCCCTTTTCTTGTTCTTCTTCTTTTTTTTTTTTAATGATTTTGTTTTTTCCATTGTAGTTGGTTTACAGTGTCCTGTCAGTTTTCTACTGTACAGCAATCCTTTCTCTTTTTTAGTTCCCTTTCCTTATCCCCTTTCTTTTCTATGTGATTAGCCAATAGAATAGCTCTCTTTATCCTCTCTAGTAAAGGAGATAGTTCAAGCCTCAGCTGAGGCTCCAAACTTTACCTTGACTTTTGTCCTGGTGGGCTGGCCTGGACCTGTGTGGGCTTCTACCTTTCAAGCATCAAGCTGTACCTTATGGGTGGGGCTGGCTGTGCCGAATAACCCAGGAAGCCCTTTAAGAAACAGACTGCCAGGACCTGCCCCTGGACCTGATGAATCAGAACCCCAGGGGTAAGGTCCAAACAGTCTGACATTTCAAGTGTTGTGCTGTCTACGAGGAAGTAGAATAGAAAAGAAGAAACACAACTAATCTGCGGGGGAAAGCGGCACTGCTCCTTTTCCAGTTATATAGGAATAAACAGTAACTTTAAAAAACAGCTAGTATCCTCTCGCCTCTGTATATTTATTCAACATAGTTTAAGATACCAAGTATTAACTTCTAATGATTATAGTTTCACATATTATTTATTTATTTATTTATTTGTCTTTTCTAGGGCCGCACCCGCGGCACATGGAGGTTCCAGGCTAGGGATCTAGTCAGAGCTGCAGCCACCCACCTACTCAGGATCTGAGCCACGTCTGCGACCTACACCACAGGTCATGGCAACGCCAGATCCTAAACCCACTGAGCAAGGCCAGGGATCGAACCCACAACCTCATGGCTCCTAGTTGGATTCGTTAACCACTGAGCCACGATGAGAACTCCCCTAGTTCCACATATTAAATGGCTATATTGCTTTTGCTTTTTCAACCCACATTAAAATTTCTTATTAAAAATATATAAAATGTAATAAAATTTATAAAACCATAAAAATTATTTTCAACATATAAAATTTATTTTGTATACATCCATAAAGATTTTAAACTAAGGTATAACTTATATTGAGTAAAATTCACCCCATTGAGCATACAGTTGTGTTTTGAGAAGCACATACAGTGGGGTAACCACACAGTGGGGTTATCTATTCTATAACCAAAATGTAGAACACCCCCATCACCCCCTAAAAGGTCCCTGTCGCACCCTCTAGAGTCAGCCGCGTCCTCATGTTTGACCCCTGGCAACCACTGATGTGTTTTTTGTCTCTATGATTTAGCCTTTTCTGAAATGTCATATAAATGACATCATACAGCCTGTGTAGCATTTTTTTTTATCTTACAGTTTTATTTGTCCATTATTCATCAATAAAGCTGAACAAAAGAAATCAATTTTTATAATATCCTATTCAGGTTTTGTTAGCAAGATTGTAGCCTCATAAAATGCATTAGAAAATTTTCTCTCTTTTTCTATTATCTGAAAGACTTTTTAAATGATTAGTTTTTTTTTTTTTTCCTCAAATGTATGGAAGAATTCATCAGAGATGCTACCTGGTCCAAACTGTCTTTGTAGGAGAGTTATTAGTAATGGAATCGATTTATTAATAGATATTATACCACTTAGATTCCCCTTTTCTCCCTGCACTACCAGATCTTTATCCCTGAAAGAGCTCAGATGATAAAGGACCCATGCTTGTCCCTTCTTGGCTTGCTGCCAGTGAAAGCTGCCTGTCTCTTTTGCTTACCTTCTCTGTCTGTGAAGCCAAAACCTGCCCCTTGTGATTTTATTGTGATTTTCTTTGCGGAGAATTCAGGTTCTGAATCTCCAAAGGCCAAAATGCACCTCACTTTTTGGCTCTCCTGGGATGCTTAGCCAATTACCAGTTAGACATCACTTTCAGTTCAGCCACTGCTGCTAAACAAATTTTCTAAAATGCAAATATCCAACTAAGATTTCATTATGAAAAATAGGCTCCCAGAAGAATGTCAGATCTCAATATATCTACCAATTTGACCCCTTGTCCACCATTTCATATTTTAGTCTTTTGTCGCCCACTTTCTCTTTTGTAAAGAAAACAGGGCCTATGCTCTGAGAAAGGAATGCAGACAAGAGGGGAGAAAAGGAAGTTTTAACCTCACAACGTGCTACAGCCAAAAGCAGTACCACATAAGCATCAGGCTCTCGAAGCTCCATGACACCCCCCACAGGACTTCAAAAGAAAGCAAACTCATGATTTTCAAGGCATCCCAATGCCTCTCTGACCACCTTAACATTTTCTCTCAAGTATTATCCCAGCGCAACCATCACTGCCCTTTTCCCTCAAATAAAGAACTTCCTATTCCAGACATTTCTATTCTTATGCATCATAATACACAAGCCCACATCCTCCCAGGCTGCTAATACGATTTTCCACTGCTCTGCGAAGTGAAACAGATTACTAGAACAGTTGCAAACTATTATCCTTCAGGCAGCTTTGAGGCTGCAGTCCTCTCCTTTGCATAGCATTTTGAATCTGGCTTGTTTCGTTTCGTATCAGTGTTTGCATTGCATCCACCTTGTATCAGCAGTCTGTTCCATGTGATCACTGAGCACTATTCCATTGTATGGATATATTGTAGGTTTTTAATCCACTCCTTCATTGAGAGACATTTGGATTGTTTCCAGTTTGGGATTATTAAAAGTAAAGTCATTATCAACATCTGTGTACATGCTTTCACAAGAACCTAAGTTTTCATTTCCCTCGAGAAAATACATAGGGGTTGGGCTGCTAGGCCATGTGTTAAGTACACGCTTAACTTTATGAAAACGGCCAAACTGTTTTCCACAGAAAGGCACAAGAGGACCAGTTGTCCACATCAGCACTTGGAATCTTCCATTCTTATTTTATTTTTTCTTAGCCATCCTACTAAGGATATACTAGTATCCTTTTTTTTTTTTTCCCCTTTTTTGGCCTCACCCATGGCCTATGGAAGTTCCCAGGCCAAGGATGGAATCCAAGCTGCATCTGTGACCTATGCCACAGCTGCAGCAATGCCAGATCCTTAACCCACTGTACCTGGCTGGGGATCCAACCAGCAATGCCACAGAGACAAGCTGGATCATTAACCTACTGCGCCACAGTGGGAACTCCTCTAATTGTTTTTTTATTTTCATTTTCCTAATGGCTAATGATACTGAATATCTTTTCATATGCCTTTCTAACATCTGCCCTCTGTAAATCTTTGGTGAAATGTCCAAATTTTATGACTATTTTTAATCAGGTCATTTGTTTCCTTATTGTTGAGTTTGAGGGCTTTATATTCTCTGGATACAAATCCATTCAATCAGCGTGATCTGTAAATACATGCTCCTAGTCTGTGGCTTATTTTTTCATTTCCTTAACATTATCTGTCAAAGATTAGAAATTCTTAATTTTGATGTAGTCCAATTTATCTTTTTTTTTTTCTTTTATGGATCATGATTTTGGTGTCATGTCTAGGAAATCTTTGGCTAACTTGAGGTCACAAAGATTTTCTTCTAAAAGTTTTATAGTTGAAGGTTTTATATTTAGGCCTCTGGTCCATTTTAAGTTAATTTTCATATATGATTCAAGGTTTATTTTTTGCATATAGATAGATGTTCAGTTATCCCATCGTCTTTCATCGAAGAGACTGTCCTTTCTCCCACTATGTCAAAATCATATTCATTACATATATGTAAGTCTGTTTCTGAGCTCCCAATTCTGTTACATTGATCGATATGTCTGTCCTTTCTTAAATGCCACACTATCTTGATTGTTTTAATGTAACATTGTGTTGAAATCAGATGGTGATTGTTTTAGCTATTCTAGATCTTTGCCATATGAATTTTAGAATCAGCTTTAAAAACATCCTAGAATTTTGATTGGAATTACATTACATCTGTACATTGATTTGGGGAGAACTGATATCGTCACAATATCAAGACTTCCAGTACATGAACGTGGCATATCACTCTATTTATTTAGCTCTTTTTGATTTTTTTCATAAGTGTTTTGTGGTTTTCATCATATAGATTTACATAAATTTTGTTAGACTGTTACCAAGAATGTCATGCATTTTGGTGAAAGTGTAAATGGCATTGTTTTTACTTCCATCACTAATTGTCTTTGCCAGTATATAGAAATAGAATAGATTTTTGTATAATTGACCATGTATCCTGCAACTTTGCTAAAATAATTACAGTAGTTTTTGTAGATTTTCTTTTTTTTTGGTCTCTTTTTGGTCTTTTCTGGGGCCACTCCCACGGCATATGCAGGTTCCCAGGCTAGGGGTCTAATTGGAGCTGTAGCCGCCGGCCTACACCCCAGCCACAGTGACTCAGGATCCGAGCCGAGTCTCGCATCTGCGACCTACGCCACAGCTCACGGCAATGCCAGATCCTTAACCTACTGAGCAAGGCCAGGGATTGAACCCACAACCTCATGGTTCCTAGTCAGATTCATTAACCACTGAGCCACGACAGGAACTCCTAGATTTTCTTTTTGTAAGACTTTTTGGGGAGGGGGTTCCTACATGGACAATCATGTGGTCTGTGAATAGAGATGGTTTTATGTCTTTATTTTCAATCCGTACACCTTTTATTTCTTTTCTTTTCTTGCCTTCTCTCTCTTTCATCCCAGTTTTAAAATTGTTGTGACGGAGTTCTAGTTGTGGCTCACTGGTAACAAACCTGGCTGGTATCCATGAAGATTCGAGTTCAATCCTTGCTCAGTGGGTTAAGGATTCAGCGTTGCCATGGCTGTGGTGAAGGTTGGCAGCTGTAGTTCTGATTTGGCCCCTGGCCTGAGAACTTCCATATGCCACAGGCATAGCTCTAAAAAGCAAAAAAATAAAAAAATAAAAAAGAAAGAGAGACAGGAAGAAAGGAAGGAAGGAAGGTTGGTTTAGTTCTTTTCTAAATTTTTGGTAGAATTTGTCAATGAAACCATTGACCTGGATTTTAATTATTTGAAAGGTCTTAATATAGCCTCAGTTTCTTTAATAGATAACCTGTTCATGTTATTTATTTCTTCTTGACTGAACTTTGGTAGTTTTCATCTTAAGCAACCTGTCCATACTGTCTACGTTGTAGGCTTCATGGACAGTTTTTCATAACATTCCTTTATTGTTCTTTTTAATGTCTATTTAAGTCTTGGTGATATCACCCTTTTCATCTCTAATGTTTGTAATTTATGTTTTTTTTTTTTAAACTTTTCCTTTCTGTCCATTTGTCTAGAGGTTTGTATTCATTCTCTATTGCTGTATAACACATCACCCCAAAATGGAGTGGCCTAAAACAACACACTCATATTATCTCATAATCTCTCTGGGTTAGGCTGGAAAGAGTTTTGTTAGTGGGTTCTGACTCGGCATCTCCCAAGGGGCTGCAGTCAGGATGTCAGCTGGAGCTGCAGTCATCAGCTTTGCCTGGGGCTGGAGGATCTACTTCCAAGCTCACTCCTAGGACTGTTGACCAGGGGCTTCAGTCCCCCCGACCCCTGCACCGTCACCATGCGGTTGGCATGGGAACCGGCTTCCCCCAGAGTGACTGATTCAAGAGGCGAGAGCGAGACGGGGCATCTAAGACTCTTAGAGGTAGAATGCCATCACTTCTGCCGCACGCGATGGATTTCAAGGGCCAACCTCAGATAATGTAGGAAGGGACTACAAAGATTATGAGGTCCAGGAGGCAGGGATCATTGGGGACCATCACAGGCTGGCTTCCACAAGGTTTATCAATTTTATTTTTTTGGATCAGTTCAGAGAACCAGCTTTTGGTTTCTTTATCTTTATTATGTTTCTCTTCTTGATTGTATTGACTTCTGCTCTTGTCTTTATTATTCCCTTCCTTCTGCAGATAGATAAATCTTACCGAGAAGATGTATATGACCTCTTTCCCGGGACCTTCCAAACCATCGAACTGTTTGCAGATCACCCAGGGACCTGGCTGTTACATTGTCATGTGTCTGACCACATCCATGCTGGCATGGAAACAACCTACACAGTCCTGCGGAACATAGGTACCATTATCTGCCAGGGAAACTAGGTGATAGCCCAGGCTTCCTATAGACCCTGAGAGATAGAGGGCAGAGTACAGGGTTCAGTGGCGGCAGCAGGAGGCAGTAATTAACAGTTTGGGGACAGGTGCCAAGGTTCCAGAGGTGGATCTTAACAGGTGAGCAGAAGTTTGAAAGGTGGATGGGGGAGTTCCTGTCATGGCTCAGCAGAAACAAATCTGAGGAGCATCCGTGAGGACACAGGTTCGATCCCTGGGTTTGCTCAGTGGGTGAAGGAGCCGGTGTTGCCGTGAGCTGTGGTGTAGGTCGCAGATGCAGCTCAGATCTTGCGTTGATGTGGCTGTGGTGTAGGCCGGCAGCTGTAGCTCCTGTTCGACTCCTAGCCTGGGAACCTCCATATGCTGAGGGTGCAGTCCAAAAAAAAAAAGCAAAAAAAAGAAAGAAAGAAAGAAAAGCGGATGGGGTCATAACAGCACGTGTGCTTGTATGAAGTGGCACAGTGAATACTGACTTACAGAGTCTGAAGGATAAAGTCTTTGTTGGTGAAATGACACAACGTATGAAACGACTCATGTCACAAAAAGAATCTGCTTCTCTTGTCATAAACCATCAACTCGCATTCTCCCTGCAGACAACAGGATTCCTTACTCCACGAAGTCCCCCGGAGGAGCACCCCAGCCAGCCACCGTGCCCTCCAACGGTAAGGACACCCTCCCGAATCCCGCTCGTGAATGGTCAGTGTTCACTCCCCAGGGAAAGGCAGAGGCCTGACACCCACCTCCCTTTTCTTTGGCACAGAAGAACCCGGCAAGGAGCAGCTCTACTTCTTCGGCAAGAATCTGGGTCCCAGAGGAGCCAAAGCAGCCTTGGTCATCCTTTTCATCATCGGACTCTTCCTCCTGATGGTCACGGTGATTCTCTCGCTCTGCCTGCGCTGGGCGAGAAAGCAGGTGGCGTACCAGGAGGTCCAGTCCTGCGCGCTTCCCACGGATGCTCTGTGAACCGGCGGGGCTTCCTCAGCAGGGAAACTGGACCAGGGCATCGTTCAACGAAGGAAGGCTGACACTGTTTCCTGGATCAGGCTCGGATCCTCTGGGACACATTCAAAGCAATTTGCTTTTCTTTATTTATTTTTAAATGGGCTGTGAATAATCCTCAGGTATAAAATAGGGGGAAAAAAGGAATGGGCATGACTGAGAAAACAGACTCGGTCTGTCCTCTGAATGAATTCGGCCAAGGGGGAAGTCTCTCTGACAGACACCTTTGTCTTCCACCTTTCAGAGTTCTTAGGTTAGACAGTGCTTCCTTAATGAACCGTCGAAGTTTGCAGATGGGCAATTCCTGGAAAGACTTACACGGCTTCGGAGGCCTAACTGGAATGGCACTGATTTTTCAATACCCAGCTTCCCTTAGTTGTTCCAGGGGAAAAATCACTTTCTGAGGATCTCATGAAAATGTCTAAATCAGTATCGGCTGATAGAATTTGACCAAATGAATTTCGGGGGGACTTTAGCCAGCTTCCCTGGCCTTTTCCTCTCTAATATAAATAGCCTGTGTCCTATTTGCTACAAAAGGCAAAGTTATATGCATTTTAAAGAAATTCTGCTGCTTTTATGCAAACTGGTAGAGATACTTGAATGTTTACAACTCACTTCATATTATACATTTTTACAATATGTTTCTGTGGTGATGTTTGTGTTTTCAAAAATCAACTAGAGCATTTGTATTTGCGTTTCAGAATGTGGAAGGCTGGAATCTGAAAGAGCAGGCTAGGTTCTCCCACTGGGAGTCAGAGACTCCCTGAGAGTTTCGTGGGAGCTTCTAAGGGGGAGGAAGACTTTGCAGGAGGCGAGTCTAAGCTTGAATCTTGAATCTGATTTTTCATTCAGTAAGAAGGATCTTTCCCAGTCTCCATCTTTTATGAAAAAGACAGTCTCAGCATGAGAGAAACACCAGGAAGAATTCATCAACGCAAGTTGATTGGTTGGGAGGAGACAAGGGCTCACAAAATCCTTGCGTCCATGTCTCTTAAAGACATAGCCTTTGGTGGGAAGAGAAAAGAAAAGGTGAGGAAAAGAAAGTCCCAGTGGCAATTTTTTTAAAACCAATAATCAGCTTTGAGATATGTTTGACAGTTTTCAAGGCTCAAATGCAAAATACTGAACAACTCAACCCATCACGAGACAATGCATACTCTCTGTGTGCCTGCCCAAACTTTAGGTGTAGGATTGATAAAAGCAATATTGTTTATTACTAGACTGAGAGATTGCCCTTAGCTCAGGGCAAAATGCCCTGCGATGCCCATGCTGCTGCCAAATGAATGATATTAGCACATCTGCCCAGGCAGTGGATCATTTGGCTGTCCAGGTGAATGAGTAGGACCTAGTAAATGTGCTGGTGGAGGGACCTTTCATACTTTCTCATCTTCGTCTTGGTGAGGGGAAATGGGTAATTTGATAGATGCTCAGTCTTACATAAAACAGGATGTGGATGCTCAGAGTTCCATTCATGGTTTGCTTGCACGTCATATCAAACATGGTACCCAGGGATTTTGAATTCCAGCCTGCTAACTACCGATAATGTGATTTTGTAGTAGGTGCTCTATGATCTTTTCTTACGTATGTAGGCTGTATAATTTCATAATAATTATTATGATAAATGCCTTATTTATAATTCACCTAGACAACAAATTATTTAGTTGTAAGTTCTTTCCTTTGCTCCTAGTTTTTTTTTTTTTAATGAAAATGAGACCACAAAGTAGTTTGATTATACTATTTCCCTTTTTAATAAATTTTCACATATTATAAAGGTGGCTATTTGCATGTGAGTTTTTTTTCTACCCTCCACCCCAGGTCTGGTGATCGGTAATTTTTTTTTTTTTTTACCCAGAAGCAGGGGGCTAGTTAAAGGAGAATTACCATTTAGGTGGTTAGCAACTACCCCAGTTATATTTGTTAGAGGCAATGAAACAAAGTAATGCTGTATCTCTATGGATAATATGACTCTACCAAACACTATTTCCTCAAATATACCATACTTCTTCATTTTCAGGCTCACTCTCTTGAGACAATTAACTACATTTATACACATCTTTTCTTCCTGTTACAGTAGAAGCAGTGTGCCTGCTCCCAGCAGGGCCAGTCTCCCACTCATTCCTTCTTGTTTTCTCAAGAACATCACTCCCTCCGTTATCAGTTTCCCCTCCTGCAGGAAGTTATCATCAACGCCCACCTTTCAGAACAGAAAGCAGGCATTCCTGCTGTGGTGCAGAATCTGTGGTTAAGAATCTGACTGCAGCTCTGGTCGCTGTGGAGGTGCGAGTTCGATCCTCAGCCTAGCACAGTGGGATAAAGGATCCCCTGTGGCCGCAGCTGTGGCGCAAGGTGCTGCTGCAGTTTGGATTCAATTCCTGGCCTGGGAACTTCCATATGCCACGGGTATGGCCATTAAAAAAAGAAAAAAAAAAAAGAAAAAAAAAAGCAAATGAACAAAGAGGTATTGTATTTAACTCCATATCCTCCTCCAACCCAGTTCCTCTGTTCCCTTGATAAGGAACTGAAAGTCCTGTCCACACTTAGTGCCTGGATGACCTCACCTACGCATCCCTCCACCCGTTCCAACGGCTTCCCATCCAGAGGACCCTGCTCCCCGAAACCCCACATCCCAGTCTGCTGTTCTCAAAATCGTAATAACCCTAACAGTCATAATGCAAACCATTTCATTTCCTGCAGCTTAATCTCACTTAAGCTCTCAGTAACACTTGGGCACCTTCCTTCTAGACAGACACCCACTAGTTCCTTGACTGGAAAGTATGACCTGTCAGCTTTCCCACTTTCTCAATGGCTATTCCCTCTCAGTTTCTTTTCTAGTTCTTTCTCTTCCCTCTGACTTAAGTATTAGTATTTGACCCTGGGTCCTTTTTTCCATTTTGCCTCCTGGGGCAGGCTGGCCGAACACTCTCTCCAAAGATTCCATATGCTAATCCCCAAACCTTTGCCTGATGTAGCAAACACACTTTGCAGCTATGATGAAGTTGAAAATCTTGAGATAGGTGGTTGATACCGGATCACCCAGACTGGCCCCACATGTAATCACAAGTGTTGTTATAAAAGACAGGCGGGAGGAGATGCTTCTACGGAAGAAGGCGTGTGACACCTGAAGAAAGTCACTGTGCTGCTGGCTCTGGAGACGGCGGAAGGGGCCACACGCCAAGGTATGCGGCTCAAAAACTGGAAAAGGCTCTGCTGGCAACTTGATTTATTCTGGTGAAACGGATTCTGGACTTCGGCTTTCCAGAACTGTTAGAGAATAAATGTGTGCCATCAAGTGTGTGGTCATTGCCATCCCCTCTCCATAGGTCCTCTCACCCATCCTCATGGATCTGAAAACCACCTCCTTGCTAATAACCTCAAAATGTGCTCCTCCAGGGGTTGCAGACTACAAACCCTGTTCAAGCAGCTCACAGAAGCAGTCCCCCCAACCTGCCTCTTCCCGGTCACTCCTGCCCCTTCCGATCACAGTCCCCACAGCTGCGGCAGGGTTCTGCCAAATCTGATGACATCACTTCCCTGGTGACTATCCCCTACTGTCTTTCCATTTCACTTCTAATAATATCCAAACGCCTTACCTTCATTTATGAGGCCTGGCCTGATCTGGCTGCCCGTTGCATCCACCTCTCCAAATTTATCTCTGACTCTCCGCTGCTCCAGCTCGGACCAGTTCCTGGGCCCTACCAGTTCTTTCTTGCCCCAGGGACCTTGCACATACTGCTCTAACGTGGTCCCTCCCCCACTCCCCCTTTCCAATCTACATTCTTTTCCTTTGCAGTGCTTATCACGGGGATATTTGGGATATATCCATTTTACCTCTTAGTCTGGTTTTTGTCTGCCTTTTTGATGGGAAGGTAGGCTCCAGGGAGGCGAGGACCCTGGACCTGTTTTGCTCACCGCTGGTCCCCAGCACAGACCGCAGTGTAGATACAGAACAGTTGGTCAGCAAATATTACTGAATGAATGAATATACAAACACAACATACAGTGTCACGGGCCTGACTATTTTGACTTTGACTATTTTGGTCCCAAAAGCTCTCATATTCAAATGTCAAAGATCTCAAACAAACAAAACAGAGTCCTAGGACCAGGGCCGTGAGGCCCATAACTGCTTTGACCTCCTTCTAACAAATGACACGGGGCAAGCAAGGGTGACAGGGAGGATTGTGTTACTTAATCCTTAAACGTATCTCGCAATTATAAAATGAATGTTGTTAAAAATAAGGAAAGTCTAAGAAGATCTCATAGCTAAGAGGAACTAAGCAACCATGACAACTAAACATAATGTGGTTTCCTGAATGGGTTCCTAGAATAGCAAAAGGATAGTAGACAAAACTGAGGAAATCTAGGAGTTCCCATTGTGGCTCAGCACGTTAAGAACCTGACATACTGTTTGTGAGGATGTGGGTTTGATTCGGGGCCTTGCTTAGGGGGTTAAGGATCTGGTGTCACTGCAAGCTGTGGTGTAGGTCACAGTGTGGCTGGGAGCTGGTGTTGATGTGGCTGTGATGTAGGCTGGCAGCTGCAGATCCCTGTAGCTGGAGAACTTCCATATGCCACAGGTGTGGCCATAAAAAAAAAAAAAATGAAGGAAATCTGGAAAAAGAGACTTTAGTATTAATGCATCAGTATTAGTTCACTAATTGTAACACATGTACTGTGCTAATATAACACATTAATAACAGGGGAAAATGGATGCAGAAGTCAGGGTATATAGGACCTCTCTGTAAACCTGAATTTGCTCAATTTTTCTGTAAACCTGCAATTATTCTAAAAACTAAAGTCTATTTTTTTTAAAAAAAGCAGTGTCACATACACTCTTAGGTGACACCCCAAACTTCTGAGATTGGAATGACAGCTATTAAATGCCAAGTGCCCTTGACGGGGCAGGCACTGGCACACAGGTGACCGCACGTAAGCCTCAGAACAACCCGACGAGGCAGCTGCTCTTGCCCCTATTTGGCCAATGAGAAAACTGAGACTTAGCGATTTCCAGGGGTCTATCCTTGGTCACACGGCAAGTGAGTGGCCGATCCAGGAGCCGAACCCCAGCTCTTGTTTTCTCCTTTCCTCCCAAAGAAACCTGGCACATGGAGGATTGTAGGATCTGATTTTTGCCGTAGGAAAAAGGGCAAACACTACTCTCTTCTGTGCCTTTCACTTCTGTCCTCAGAGACAAGGTAGCAGTTTGGGCTCTGGGCACTTCTCACGTGCAAAATCTTGACAGCCTCCTACCTGGCCTCTCCACTCCACGCTGCATTCCAGTGAGCCCTACCCAGGGGCTGGAGACAAATCTTTCAAAGCACAATTCTATTTACAGCACACCCCTCCCTAAACCCCACTGAAGAAAGTTCCCAACTACCTTCTCTGGCCCCCACCCCTTCACCTCTGTCTCCCTCACCCTCATCTTCCCTATATCAGTGTCAGATGTCTCTACTTCCCACACGTTGTCTTTCTGGCCTTTAGCGTAAATTCAAAACACTTCCTGCTAAATGAAAAACTCTGCCAGGGTTGAGGGTCATTTACAAAACTGCTGGGATTCCGTCCAGCTCCTCTTAAAGGCACTTGCTATCTAATGAGAGAGCAGACACACAGTCAACCATCACACAAGGCAAAATGAGCTAAATGCTAGACCGGAAGGAGGAAGGCCTAAGGGAGGGAGTGATTCATGACAACTGGGGGATCCTGGCGGGCATCGGGAAGCGGGGATATTGTTGCCTGTTGGATATGTGGATTTTGACAAGGAGAGAAGGGACAAGGCATCCATGCCTTCACTCAATCCTAGGAAGCCCAGAACTGGCCCATCACTGGCCTCTAAGCTTCCTGTAGGGAAGCTGGCAAGGCAGGCAGTGACCACGCTGAGAAATTTGGATTTTATCCTAATAACAATGTATGTTTTAAGTAGGGGAGTGACAGGATCAGTCAGACTGGAGGTTTTAAAAGCTCCCTCTGGGGAGTTCCCGTCATGGCGCAGCGGAAACAAATCCAACTAGGAACCATGAGGTTGCAGGTTCCATCTCTGGCCTTGCACAAGTAGGTTAAGGACCTGGCGTTGCCGTGAGCTGTGGTGTAGGTCACAGACACGGCTCAGATCCTGCGTTGCTGTGGCTGTGGTGGAGGCCAGCAGCTGTAACTCCGATTCAACTCCTAGCCTGCATGCGGTGAGGAGAGAGAATGGGGACCTGGAGCATTGGCAGTGCTGGTGGGAAAAAACCAGATTTTCTCTACTTAGGAGACAGAAGCCAGAGAATCTGGAAACTGGTTATGGCAGCTGGGAGAGATGGAAGAGTTACATAGGGCGCTCCAGGCTCCTGGTTTGGGCTTTTGGGTGGATGGTGGAGCACTGAGCAAGATGGGGACTGGAGTTCAGGTTGAGAGGAAGATGAAAGCTGAGGTCCTGACCATTGTGCGGTCCTGGTCCTGTGAGTCATCCAAGCGGAGAACGGTGTAGGCCATAGGAGGAGCGCTCAGAGGGCAGGGCAGGTGGAGATAAACAGGTGGCAGTTGAGGGCACATAGAAGAGGCTTGCATGCAGGGACCTGCCCATGTACAAAGAGCAGAGAAGGCAGCCCAGCCCCAAGGAGACAAGTTCAAAGGTTCCTGTGTGCTCCAAGTGTTGCAGATTACAGCGTTTCTTGCCTATATCTCAGCATCCACACCTGAAAGTGGTTCAGAAGTAGCTCTCCCCCAACACCAGCTTCCCTTCCGGCAGACACTCCTCTGCTGGCTGCCCTACCAAGGCTCCGACAGAAAGCAGGAGGCGAAGCGCAGACCCAGCACCGATAATAGAGGCCTGAGACCTAGTCAGATGCAGGGCTCACCACCACGGACCCGCGCCTCCCAGTCCCGCAGTGCTCCCGGAAGCGTATGTGGGGCTTCCTCTTCCACATATGCTGGGTTTACACCGAGCGATGCGCTTTTCTGGCACCCGTTGCTCTTGGAAGGGTTTGTATCTCCTTTTAACCTGATTCCACCATGCAGAAATCTTGGGGTTGAAGCGTAAAGGGGCGGGGGGGGGGGCCCGGTCCACAGAATAACAGGTCGGTGTCAGCAACGATTTCAAAAATCCCTGGTGTCAGGAAGTAAAGAGAGTGAGGATGGGAGGGGCGCGAGGATTGGCCGAGGCACCACTCGCGGCGACGCTCGCTTTGCTGGGAAGGTGGAGGGATGCTGCCGCGCCCACCTCGCCCCGCGTCACTGCGGCTTCCGGAAGCTCCACGCCCCTCCGTATTCGGGCGCCTCCGAGGTTCCGGAAAAGCACGACGGAGCGGGCCGAGCGGTCACCGGCCGGCCCCCTGGGCGCGGCGGAGGGGCTAGGGCTAGGCAAGCGCTTTGTTCTGTGGTTGGTTCTCGCGCTCGCAGGCGCGCAGGAGAGGCGCTGGGCAGGGCTGGCGCGCGCGTCCTGGGGATCTGCGGAGGCGGCTCCGCCTCCAGCCCGCGGCAAAGGAGCCGACGCGAGCCAGTGCCTCCAAAGCAGTCTCGGGACCCCCCAGCCCAGGCGCCCGGCGGAGACACAAAGGCTGGCGGGGTGTGGGAGCAACTGTGGAGCCGGCAAAGGGAAAGCGAGAGGCCCGGGCCAGGCCAGTGCCTGAGTGAAGGCACCCTCCCGACCCCAGCGGTACCCAAGCCTGCCCTCGTGGGCCTGCCTAGCCCAGCCCGGCGCGCCACAGCCATGGCCATTGCCCATCTGGCCACCGAGTACGTCTTCTCGGACTTCTTGCTGAAGGAGCCCTCGGAGCCCAAGTTCAAGGGGCTGCGGCTGGAGCTGGCCGTGGACAAGATGGTCACGTGCATCGCCGTGGGGCTGCCGCTGCTGCTCATTTCGCTGGCTTTCGCGCAGGAAATCTCAATCGGTGAGTCGGGCGGGCGGTAGCGCAGTGGTTTGGGCCGGCCTTATCAGAAGTGCCCTGGTCTCTTATCAGAGGAGCCCTGGTCTCCGGCTAGAAGTGATTTTACTGGCCGCCCCTGGCAGTGCTCGCCGCTGTCATGGGCATGAACGATGGGAAGGAAGATAGCCGGAGTTTCTGGTCTGAAGCATCCTTTGTCCGTGGGCTTCCTTTTCCCCCTGTAGACCCTGCTCGAATCCCTACTCCCCTGGTCTCCTGTTCGCTGCTGCCCACTGATCCTTGCTGTGGCTTAGTGTTCACGTCCCTGTCGTAAGACCTGCGCTCCCGTCACCAGATTTGCCAAGAACAACAGTCTCCTCTCCCCCACACTCCCATTTATGCAGGCACCCCCAAAGTTTGTATCACAGAAGCTCCCGAGTGGCTAAAGGGAGGTTGTGAAGACAAGTCCCCCGTGAAAAGTGCATAACTGGTGTGTCCTGAGACTTCAGCTCTGCAGCTGTGAATAGTGGGAAATAACTGCTCTTGGCCGGTTTCAGAAGGGAACCCAGATCTTCTACCTGGACGCCCTGATTTTGAATGTGGAAGGAACAAAAGTGCCCTTCAAATAAATTCTCATTGCTCATAGCAACAGTTCTGTGAGATTCTGAAACCTGGTGGTTTGGACAGGATCACGTGGCTAATAAGCGACTGTCTTCCTCCTCACCAGTTCTGACTTTCAGGGCAGGAGAGAGTGTGTATGAGTCAACAGGAGCGCGGTGTGTGAGGCTGGACACAGCTCTGTGGGGCTGGGTGGTGGGGGAGAGGTTCTGTGAGAGTTGGGCTGGCCCCGAGCTCTGGAGCCTGGGTGGGATTTGGATAAGCAGAAGGATGAGCCTTGCCAAGAATTGGAGATGGCAGAGGATGGTATGTGGTCCTGGAAGAAGACTGAATGTCCCACCTGAAGCAGGAGGATTAGTCACCGTTCCTGGAAAATGAGAGTGAATGTGGGCCTGAGTCAAAGGGGTACAGACTGGATGGTTTAAAAAGTGCAAAGTTGGAGTTCCCATTGTGGCTCAGTGGTTAACGAATCTGACTAGGAACCATGAGGCTGCAGGTTCAATCCCTGGTCTTGCTTGGTGGGTTAAGGATCCGGCATTGCCATGAGCTATGGTGTAGGTTGCAGACACGGCTCAGATCCCACGTTGTTGTGGCTCTGGTGTAGACCAGCGGCTACAGCTCCAATTAGACCCCTAGCCTGGGAACCTCCATATGCCGCAAGAGCGGCCCAAGAAAATGGCAAAAAGACAAAAAAAAAAGTGCAAAGTTATGGGGAGTTCCCGTTGTGGCTCAGGGGCAACAAACCCGACGAGTATTAATGAGGACTCTGGTTCAATCCCTGGCCCCGCTCAGTGGGTTAAGGATGCAGCGTTGCCAGGAGCTGTGGTGTAGGTTACAGATGAGGCTGGAATCTGGCATTGCTGTGGCCGTGGTGTAGGCCAGCAGCTATAGCTCTGATTTGACCCCTAGCCTGGGAACCTCCATAGGCCACGGGTGGGGTCCTAAAAAGAAAAATAAAAAGTGCAAAGTTATCATTTGAGCAGAGGCTGGGCCAGGTGAAAATGGCACTTAATCGTCTGAGGGTAGCCTGTCGGGTCTGTGAAGGAGGCACGGTGGAGGTAGGGCGGCTGGATGCAGTAAGATGGGGCATCAGCTGAGGTCTTGTGCAAGATGGGGAAGGTGGGCGGGATTTCTGACAGCGAGGAGCAATAAGCAGCTCTGGGGCCCCTAGTTTTTCATCAGCCAAGAAGGGCCGAGACCGATCAAAGATGCTGGGAAGGCTGCGGGCCTGGATGACTGGAGAATGGTATTGATGGAGAGAGTGAAATTGAAAGAAGAGTTAATTAGAAAAAGGTTACAGTGAGCCTGATTTTGTAACCTGCACCACCAGTTGTTTGTCTTGACAGGAAGTTGCTAAATTCATTTTGGAAAGTAGTTTTCAGTTTTCCTTGTCGCTGAGCAGACAGAGAGAGTCGTGGAGTTTCCCTCTGCTGTCCGGATGGCTAGGAGTCGAGGCTGCCAATAGAAGGGGAAACCACCCCGTTGCATGGTCCTGGAGATAATTTTTCCGTTCAGCAAATTGTTTCTTGTGTACCAGCTGTGGCTGGACCCAGTGCTGGGCCCCGAGGACCCAGGAGTCAGAAGACGTGGGCCCTGTCTGATGCCAGGAGGGAGGTGCTGCTTACCCTCAGTGATCAAACTTCACCTCTAGCCCACAGCCGAGAGGGACTCCCGAGGCCCCTGCACCAGGAGTGCTGTAGATACACCCTAATGGATGGGCCGTCTGAGAGGCATTTGTTTGGGTTTACGCAGTAATTATGCTCCGTGTGTTGCACTGCTGTGTGTTGAGGGTGGGGGCAAAAGGAATTTGAGGTACGGTCCTCTCCCCGCCCTGCAGGGTTGACTGTCCAGCTGGGCGCTGGAACAAACCCACTGGAGGGAGCATCGTTCAGCAGTGTGTGATTCGGTGACAAGACAGTGTCGCGCTCTGGCGACCAGGTGGGTGATGGTGGGCAGGGGGCTTCGGTGACGGTGTTGAGCAGACTCTGTGTCCTCCTCTCGAGGGCATCAGGACTCCCCAGGTTGGGACAGGCTGTGGGATGAAGACAGGATCAGGGAGGACCTTAGATGAAGCCAGAAGAAAGTCTTGAGAGAGGAGAGAAGAGGCGGAGAAATGAGTGCGTGGAATGGGTACAGCGGGGTCCTGTGAGGCTGGGGGTGGGAGCAGAAGGAGCTCTGCCTTGCCGTCTGTCCGTGGTGTAGGGATACGGTGCAGAAGGCCAGAGAGGGGCTGGTGCCCATGGTCAAGCTGTAGCGCGGCTCTGGTGGCCTTTTAGCAGCCTGGGGCTGTGACCGCTCCTTGAGCCTGACTGGCCCTGGAATGGCGGGACTTACAAGCAGAAACATTCTGGAGCGAGTTGCTAGGAGATTGTGTTGAGTTGTGGCCCGAGCATTTTTTCAAGGCTTTTGCATAGTGAGCGGAGACTATTGGATGGATGTAAGAATTCAGATGTGCTCCTGGTCTGGTTAGGCCTGACATTTCTGCTCAGCTCTTCTAAAGTACTGCAGGCCTGGCTCCCCTAGAGGGTAAATTGGATAAGGGGGGGGGGAAAAACCCATTGACCCATTAATTGGCAGCAGCAGAAGACAGATTAAATTTGATTGTGACTTTGGGCTCAAAAGACTAAATGACGGTGGGAGTCAGGGAAGGGGAGTTGGTACTGCATTTCACCGGCCTTTGCTTTTTCTCTCCACTGGCCTTGCATCATGTCTTACATACAGCAGGTGCTCAATTACGATACGGTGAAGGAAATGCCGGAGCACGTTAGAGAACACTCCTGGTTCACCTGTGGAGAAGGGCGGGCCTGAGGGGAAGAGGGCCCTTCCAGGAAAGGGGCAGCATCAGGAAGGGAGGCAGGGCCTCTGTCTCCAGGTCAGATGCCGAGGTCAGGGCAAAGGTTGCAGTTCCCATGTCCCAACCCGTGCCTGGAGTTCACCAGCTCGAGGTAAGGGGGCTCCCTGGTATGGGGAGGGAGACTTCCCTGTCACCAGGGACCCCGTGTCACTTAATAACACACGTGGTGAAGCCATTCATGGCTCTCTCTCTGACATCCGCCTCTGATAATAGTAGCATTACAGGATCTGGCCATTGTGGAGGGACCAAGCTGCCCCACTTGACTTGTAAGCATAGGTTATATTGCACAGGTTAAATTGTTAGTACCTCAGATTCTCTTTTGTAGTTTTTATTTATTTATTTATTTTTTTCTGTTTGTTTGTTTTTTGTTTTTTAGTGGTGGCACCCATGGCATACAGAAGTTCCTGGGCCAGGGATTGAATCTGAGCTGCAGCTGCGACCTCCACCACAGCTGCGGCAACCCTGGATCCTTTAACCCACTGCACCAGGCTGGGGATTGAACCTGGGCCTCCACAGTGACCTGGGCCGCTGCAGTCAGATTCTTAACCCACTGGGCCAGAGTGGGAACTCTCTTTTGCAGTATTTTTGCGACCAGGAGGAATCTGTGTTTAAAATGTTGAAGGGCTCTGTGGAAGGAGGGGTGTTGTTCTCTATGGCTCAGAGAGCACATGGGTGTCACCAGTATGGATGGTGCAGGGGGTCAGAGGTCGGTGCCACAGAAGGGCCTTCATTTCTAACACACCTGGCTCCAGGTGCCTCTAGAGGTGCAGCACCTTTTGCCCTGAGATATCTCTATCTCTGTGTCTATATCTATATCTTTATCCATATATCGTGAGAGAGAGAGAGAGAGAGAGAGAGAGAGAGAGAGTTCAGGAAATAGCTTGTGACAGCTCTGTGTAGAGTAAAAGCATAATTGGGCTGCATGACCCTCAAGCTCTGAATTCTGGGAGTATTTGTCTTAACTGTTGAAGAAATGAATTTCCTAAGTGTGCTCTTTTTCGATAGCCAGGCTCTGAAAGGGATTCCTGTCCTTAGCATCTTTAGATGGGTCCGCAGTGCCCTTGACTTAGGGCTGTGCAGGGCCTGAGGCTGAGATGTTCTTCCGTCAGCACTGCTCTGATTCCCTGGCGCCCTGGCCTGGCGTGTTAGGAGATGCCGGGAGAGCAGAGCCCCTGTCCCCACCAGGATGCTTCATGCCCGGAGCCAGGCTGGCTGGACCAGATGAGCAGCAAGGCGGCCATTGGACTCCTGGGCGAGAGTGACTGGTGTGCCCCGGGAACCTTCTCTCCTCCGTGTCCTCCCAGGGGATGGCCATCGTTTCGGACAAAGGGACTCTGTCCCTCTGGGTTAGCTCCACTCTGCTGCTGTCATTCCAGGGCGGGCGCTGGGCCAGCCCCAGTGAGTCAGGGGGCAGATAGAGCTGCAGCTGCTTTCAGTGCTATGAGCCCCCAGATACCCTCCTGTTTCCTTCCAATTGAGTCAGCAGCCGGCTGGCTTAAGTCATCTGCGCTGTCATGGCTGAGTTTAGGCACCTCCTTGGGAGTGTGTCCAGGCCGCCTTTGAGCACATAGCAGGTGGCGGAGCCGATTGCTTCTTTTTGTGGGTGGCTGTAAGCTGCACTAAGACTTAGCACCTCAGGGCAAAGGCCGCATAACAGCACATCCCCAGCCCACACTTCAAGCCAAAGTGCCCAGAAAGCCTCCTAGTCCCCTTTCAGAAGGATGCCTGCTGTCCAGGCTACTGCTGCATCCGTGGTTTTCCATCTTACTGTTTTGTTGTATTTTTATTGTACAGGTAGTCCCTAAATGCCTTCTCCTGGTAAAGGATTCATAAACCTCCCTTACAGAGTGTTAGAGGCGGCCACCACAGACACTTGGTACAGCCAGGAAGCCCCCTTTCTCAGCATTAATAGAACACATTTGTATGCACATTGGTTTTTAACTGCAATGAGTCTCATCATAGTGGTTTGCGTTTTCCCACTTAGTATGTTGTGGGGAGCCTTCCATGTCAATCCATAGGTGTCCCCTCCTTGTTTTTTATTTTTTATTTCATTTTCTTTTTCTTTTTTTGGCCTCCCTGCAGCATATGGAGTTCCCAGGGCCAGGGATTAGATCCGAGCCACAGTTGAGACCTAAGCTGTGGCTGGATCCTGAACCCACTGTGCCAGGCCAGGGGTCGAACCTGCATCCCTGTGCTCCCAGGATGCCACTGATCCCATTGTGCCACAGCAGGAACTCCATCACTGTTTTTTAATAGACGGGCAGACAGATAGTCCATAGCATAGAATGTTCTCATCACGGTTCATCCAAGCGCCCCCCTCGTGATGTACATTTAGTTTCTTTCAAGTTTTCCACGATTACACATTAAGCTTCTTGGCACTAAAGTTTCTGTAGGGACCTCCCTCCTCCCAGCATTGAAAGGAAAGGAGAAGAGAACAGTATTGGTTTCCAGAAGGATGAAGTCATTTTCCAGGAAAGTTTTGCTTTCTTGAATTCTTACTTCACGTAGAAGAAATTGCTGCCTTGCATACGTTCTACCTCTAACTCCTCCTAAATGTTGCTTTATCAGAAGAGTGGAAGAGGAATTTCGATGAGCTCTTGCTTTTAAGAAGGAAACAGCGCCTTTCAGGGGTCAGATGGCAGCTTTCCTTGGACTTTCGAATGTGTCCTCGTAGCACACTGTGCATTTCCTCCTAAGCACTTAGCACAGGTTTCAGTGGGGTAATTATTTGCATAATTTTTCTTGAATGCTATCTCCCCGCCAGACTGTAAGTTCCTTGGGGACAGGGTACGTCTGTTTTCTGTCCGGTATTCTGCTCTGTCCAGTAGACTGCTCTGTCCGGAGTTTCCAGCATAAAACTTGATACGTAACAGGCATTCAATAGAGTGTGTAAATGAACAGTGTCATCGGGGGTGTCCGTGGGGATTTTAGCATTTTGGGATCCTGAGTGTTAGTTATTCTGTTGTCAGTGATGGGATTTTATGTGTCTTGAAAGAATTTATGTTAAAAAAAACTAGCATTGGAGTTCCCATCATCGATCAGTGGTAACAAACCCGACTAGGATCCAGGAGGACACAGGTTCAGTCCCTGGCCTTGCTCAGTGGGTTAAGGATCTGGTGTTGCTGTGGGCTATGGTGCAGGTGGCAGATGCAGCTTGGATCCCGAGTTGCTGTGGCTGTGGTGTAGGCCGTCAGCTACAGCCCCGATTCGATCTCTAGCCTGGGAACTTTCATATGCGGTGGATGGGGCTCTAAAAAGACCAAAAAAAAAAACAAAAAAAAAAACAACAAACCATGAAAAACATTTGTGAACTCTAGATAGTGTCATTGGAGTTGACTAGAATAACAGTAATAGAGGAAAGAATGTGAACTGACTGATAACACGCAAACATTTAGTAATGATGAGGTTGATTTTTAAAACATACTAGAACTTACCCAAGTAGCATTTGTTCTGTTTCAGTGTACACCGTTCCCTGACTTTAAAAGACCTAGTCTTTAAAAAAATTAAAAGATTCGTATTTAAGGAGTTCCCGTCATGGCACAGTGGTTAACGCACCTGACTGGGAACCATGAGGTTGCAGTTCGATCCCTGGCCTTGCTCAGTGGGTTAAGGATCCGGCGTTGCCGTGAGCTGTGGTGTAGGTCACAGACGTGGCTCAGATCTGGCGTTGCTGTGGCTCTGGTGTAGGCAGGCGGCTACAGCTCTGATTCAACCCCTAGCCTGGGAACCTTCATATGCCGTGGGAGCAGCCCTAGAAAAGGCAAAAAGACCAAAAAAAAAAAAAAAGATTCATATTTAATTATTTTCTACTCCCTTTCTCCGTCCTCCCCACCCCCTGCCCACCCTCACCCCCTAAAGAAAGAAAAGACATGAGATTGTGAAAAAACCCTATTATTCCGAAATAGATGAAACTCCCACCCCTAGCAAAAACTGAACCAGGCTTCTTGGAGCCTTTGCAGATCCCAGGTTTAGATTAGCAACATCCTTTTAAAAACCATGCAAACATCGTCACCCTTCCTCTGCAGAGTGCTTCCTTCCCAAACCCCTAACTAAGGTGATGAATTTGGTCCAGGGTGGGCGAGGGGAGGCAGTTTGGGACCATCGTGTCCTGGCTGAGCGAGGCAGGCACAGCTGTGCGCCATGGGGTTACTGAGGACAGCTGGGGACATGGGTTTGGGTGACGGGGGAGGTGGCCTGAAGGTGACCCTGGCCCTGTGTGGGGTACAAGGTGTGTGTCAGCAAAGGAGGTATTCTTCTCATTGATTTATTCATCCTCTCTAAAGGTTGTACTCCTTTTTCTCAAAAATTGTTCATACGTGTCTCTATCTGAATTATAAAGACAGGATTTATCATAGAAAATATGGATTAAAAAAAGAAAAGAGCAGTAATTCCAGCACCAGAGATAGCTTCTGTGAAATCGTGGTGGCTTTCCCCATAGCGGACAACTCGTATTGTACTTTTTAAAACCCAGACACCTAATCTGGTCAATTTACCATGTTCCTAAATCTTATAAACTGGCTTTTTTTGTTGTGGCTGCAAAATTAATTGTTACATAAGTGTGTTGAGTTGAACCTTTTCACAGTTTTTTTTTTGTTTTTTTTTTTTTTTTGCTCAAATACATATCATTGTGAGGAGCACTGCTGAATATTAACCCCTAAGCCATAAAGATATCAGTGTTTCATCAAATTGTATGTCTAGTTCTGAGGTCAAAGTGTACGAACTTGTTCAGGGCTCTGGATTCGCCTGGGGACTGATTTTCTGGAAAAGACACGGACACTTCCACCAGCAGTTAAGTTCCCTTTTCACCACTGTCATCAGCACTTAGTGATTATTGGTGACAGTTCAGGTAGGGCACTGTTTTAAGTCACATTTAATTACTGTGTTGAACATTTTTCCATATATATTGTTACCATTTAGGTAATTCTGTGAATTGTTCTGGACTTCTGCTAATTTTTCAAAGGGGAATATTAATTTCTCAGTGGCTTTTATTGATTATTTATATGGCTAGCTAGAATAGTTTTAAATTTTTTGGCTTTTCTTTCTTTCTTTTTTTTTAGGGCTGCACCCACGGCATATGGAGGTTCCCAGGCTAGGAGTCAAATCAGAGCTACAGCTGCCAGCCTACGCCACAGCCACAGCAACACCAGATCCTTAATCCACTGGGATTAACCAGGGATCGAACCTGTGTCCTCATGGAGACTAGTCAGATTCGTTTCCACTGAGCCATAACGGGAACTCCTGGCTTTTTTTTATTGCAGGTATTTTCCTTTCCAGTTGTCAGTTACCTTTGAAGTTTCGAGAAGCAGAACTTAAGAACTCAAGTCATCAAACCTGTCCATCTTTTAACTTTTTCTTTCTTTAGTGCTGTGATGAGATTGATTTAGCTCAGCTCTGGAACAGTTAAGTCTCCATCTTTTTTTTTCTCATTATCTTTAATGATTTTCTTTCACCATTTACCTCTTCCATCTGTTTTGTTCTCTGGATGGTATAAGTCAAGACTAGCTGACAACCCCTCCAAGTGTCGTTTATGGAGGAAGCCACTCCCTATCCATTGATGATGATGCTTTTCCTTATTATGTAATAAACCCTTATGTACGTGATCCTATTTTAGGACTCTTTGCATTATTCTCCTGGTCTATTACTTCTCATGAAATACCTGACCATTCTGTTATTGCTGTCATCCTGGCTTGTTTGTAGAGGCAAGACAGATACCCGAGTAACTTGGATAAATAAAATCATAGACTGTGGGAACCATCAGGAAGGAAACTGACAGCTCAGCAGTCAGAGTGACCCACTTGCCTAGCACAGACTGTTACATCTTTAGTAGATACATTCCTCAAAATATGTTAATTTCTTGTTGTTGTTGTGTGGGAGTGGAGAGAACAAGAATACATGGTGCATGCCAGGAGTTGGGCCTCCAGGATTGTGGTCCATCTATGAAAAGACCCTAGGCTAACACACGGTAGCCCACCAATCAACCTGGAAAGTTTTGTCTTTTTTAGGGCTGCACCTGTGGCATGTGGAGGTTTCCAGACTAGGGGTTGAATTGGAGCTGTAGCCGCCAGCCTACACCACAGCTCACAGCCACACTGGATCCTTAACCCACTGATCAAGGTCAGGAATTGAACCCACATCCTCATGGAGACAATGTCAAGTCCTTAACCTGCTGAGCCACAATGGGAACTCCTAAAAAATTTTCTTTTTTTTTTTTTTTTTGGTCTTTTTAGGGCCTCACTCACAGCACATGGAGGTTGCCAGGCTAGGGGTTGAATCAAAGCTGTGGCCACTGGTCTATACCACAGTCACAGCAACACCAGATCCGAGCCATGTCTGCGAACAACATCACAGCTCACAGCAACACCAGACTTAACCCACTGAGTGAGGCCACGAATCGAACCTGCATCGTCATGGATGCTAGTCAGCTGAGCCACGATGGGAACTCACTAAAATTTTTTAATTAAAAAAACCCTGCAAATAAAAAATAAGGTCTGTTGTGTCTGATTAAAAAAAAAAAAAAAGAAAAGGCATCTCACTCTTTCAGTCTCATTTACACTGGAATTTCATGGGACAGTTCTGGGCTCTTGCAGGTCCCAGAGCTGCTCACTGTCTCCAGCGTCTTTACCGTTGCCTTTTGGCCTAGGGTGTTTGATCCTAGAGAGACTCTCAGGTCTCAGCTGGTTATCATTGGCTTATAAAATATTTCCCTCTTTCCCCATCTGTCAGTTATCTCTTTTATCTTTTTTTTAAGCCAGAGATTGAAAAAATAAATAAGTTGTTTCCCTTCTGAGCCCTGTTTCGTGTTTAAATTTAATTAAGTAGCAAAATTAGCAAATATTATTTATTAGGAACTATAAAGATGTCTTATTCAGCTTTACCCTTGCTTGGCAAGGTTCACCTCACCTCTCTGCCTAGGTCATCTTTTGCAAAACAGATAACAATGCTATTAAACAAAATCATGTATGGAAAGAGCCTGACACATGGTTTGTATTCAGTACATGTTGGTTGACTCTGAAACTAGTCACATACGTGTCTCCAATCTGAAGGGACATTTTGATATTGTGAGCAGCCAGGGGCAGGGGTTCAATCCTTGGCCTGGGAACTTCTGCATACCCTGGGCTTGGCCAGAAAAAAAAAATAGTGTGAGCAGCCACCAAGCTGAGACAGAGAGCTCACGCTTCTCTCCAGCAACCATGCAGATTTGAGTGCAATTGAGAGGGACACCAGAGGCTCAGCTCCAATGCGTCTGGGGGTTGGTGACTGTGACTTGCCTACCTTTCCTTCTCCCGTGTCCCTTGGAGGGAGGAGAGTCCAGAGGCTTCATGCCTTTTGAGTCTCTATAAACACTAAACCTTTATTTTTCTCAGGTTTTCTTCGGTGCATACGTTTCAGTGAATTGCAGAACAGGAAAATGATACACTTTATATGACACTTCTCACTTACCAGCGAGGAGCAGCTGTGTGGAGCATGTGAGACCAGAAGGCGCCTCGCCTTAGACTCAGTTTCAGACGTTGTAACATGAGGACGCTGGACTAAAATTAGTTCCTGTGGGCCGCCCGTACCCTTCTGATTCGGGCCCCGCAGTCCGTGGCCTGCCTTACCGTAATTATTCTTGCTCACCTTTTGCATCCATTCATTCATTCATTGGACGCTTACTCACCGAGCACTGCTCTGTGCCCTGGGGTCTATCAGGGAAGGAGCAAACGTGGTCCCCGGAGCTTAGAGCCTGGCAGGGGAGATGGCGTCCCAATAATTACAGAATTCTGGCTGTGATAAGTGCCTTGGAACAAGGGCCACTGCGGGAGTGTCACCCAGTCAGGGGCACGGGGGGTGGCTGAGAAGTGGCACTTGGGCTGAGTGATCATGTGTGAGACCCAACATGGTTTCTTGGGAAACCCAGAAAAGATCAGTGTTCCCAGGGCCTGAGCAGCGGGGAGAGGTGAGTGATATAGAGGGATGGGTGGGGTCCAATCATGGAGGGTCTCAGGGATTTGAATTTTAGAGTTTATCCAGAGTGGTTGGGGGCTTTTAGTTATCAATGATGTAATCCGATGTGCATTTTAAAATCTCACCCACGAGTTCCCATTGAGGCCCAGAGCTTGGCCCAGTGGTAATGAACCCAAACCTGACCAATATCCATGAGGATGTAGGTTCGGTCCCTGGCCCTGCTCAGTGGGTTAAGGATCCAGCATTGCCATGTGCTGTGGTGTAGGTCGCAGATGTAGCTCAGATCCCATGTTGCTGTGACTGGTGTAGGCTGACAGCTACAGCTCTGAATTGACCCCTATCCTGGGAACCTCCATATGCCATCAGTGTGGCCCTAAAAAGGAAAAAAAAAAATGTCACCCCAGATACTTTGTGGAGACTGGACTGGAGATGTGGCGAGACTGATTAGGGGCGATGGCAGTTAAGTTCAGGCTTCCCGACTCTGAAAGAGAGACGGGGTCTTGGAGGACAGGGGCTGTCACATGCATTCGGACTCCACCATGGTGCTTTGTGTGGGGGCAGATGACTTATCAGGGTTTACCAGGAGCCATTGCTGGGAGCTCTGTGGGTGCACCTGATGCTGTCTCCCCACTGTTTGGAATGTTGGAGCTGATGTGGGAAGGACCCAGGCTGGCCACATTCTGCTCTGGGGCCCATGGTTGCTTTTGAAGCCCAGCCTGCCACAGTGGACCGTGAGGAAGGCTGTATTTGGCAGGGGAGAGCCTGGGCCACGTGGAAGCCTGGTCCAGGGTGGGTCCCAGCGGTCGGCTCTCATCACCCGGCAGAACAGGAAGCCCTGTCCACTGGGGGCCTGTGAGAAGCTGCTATTCTCAGAGGGCCTGGCAGGCCCTGGAGGTGAATAGCTGGGCGGATTGGCGTTCGAAAAGAAATGTTGCCTCTCGCCTGTGCACTTAGGCAATGCTCTTAATGCCTTTCTTCCCCTGCTGTCCTCAGGACCAATATTATTCATTGCTGTGTGTGCAAACACATACACACATGTGCATATGCATTATTTAAATTAAGGCTTTACCTTTCTATTTTTTTATTTTTATTTTTCACTTTTTTTTTTAGGGCTGCACCTGCGGCATATGGAAGTTTCCAGGCTAGGGGTCGAATCAGAGCTGCAGCTGCCCACCTACACCACAGCCACAGCAACTCAGGATCCAAGCCAAGTCTGTAATCTACACTACAGCTCATGGCAACGCCAGATCCTTAACCCACTTAGTGAGGTCAGGTTATCGAACCTGCATCCTCATGGATACTAGTTGGGTTCATTAACCACTGAGCCATGACGGAAACTCCCATTTTTGTTTTCTGAATAAGTTCATTGGTATCATTTTTTTAGATTCCACGTATAAATGATATCATATGATGTTTGTCTTTCTATGACTTATTTCACTTAGTATGATAATCTCTGAGTCCATCCATGTTGGTGCAAATGGCATTATTTCATTCTTTTTTATGCCCGAGTAATGTTCCATTGTGTTTGTATGTCACATCTTCTTTATTCAAATCCAAATCCTTTGCATTTTTTCTTTCTTTCTTTTTTTTTTTTGTCCCGTCCCATGGCCTGTGGAAGTTCCTGGGCCAGGGGTTGAACCCGTGCCACAGCAGTGACAACTCTGGGTCCTTAGCCCACTGAGCCACCAGGGAGCTCCTCTTTGGTATATTTTAAATAACAATCCCTTTTCACCATATACTGACACCTCTTTTAGCTTATTTTTCCCAGCAGAAATCCTTCAAGATTGTTATATCTTTTCCCTTTGGGGAGACTGTGTAATACTAATTAAGATATGAGTTTGGAGAGAGACTGCCTGGGTCCAGTGGCTCATCACATATTCACTATGAGACACTGGGCAAGTTCCATAATTTCTCTGTGCCCAGTTTCCTTATCAGTAAATGGGGTATTAGCAGAACCTATCTCCCAGGGTGGCGAGAATTAAATACATTAACACCCATGAACCCTAGAACCGCGTCTGGGGCATAGTAAGCGCTCACTAAAGGTTAGCTATTAAACATGCCCTGATACTTTTATGACTCTGATAGATGAGGAACTAAGGCCAATAGAGGCCAGGGGCACACAAAGCCAGCCTGGAGTGTGCAGCTCTCATTCTGAAGCCTGAGTTATCAGGCTCCCCTGTGTACTCTGTCCTCTCCCTGTGCTGTGTTTGAGCAACAGCGCACTGAAAGCAAAGCCAGCTTGTATCCCAGGACAGAAGCTGCCAGTGTGCGCTGGATCTCGGCCCTGCTGCCATGGGGTCATCCTCCCCACTCCTTGTCCTCTTGCTGGGAAAGGCGCCTGCTCTGTTAGAATCACGGCCAGCCCCATGCCCAGTTCAGCACTGCAGCCTCAGTGGGTGCATGGACTACAGCCCTGAGGGCATTCAAACACAGCTCCCCCACCCTACCCTGCCCCACCCCCTCGCCAGTATCCGAGCATCAACTCAAGACTGCCCAGTGTGTCATTCCAGGATGTCCAGCTGGACTCTGTTCCAGGCACAGTGAAGCGTGGTGAACTTTAACAACTCCGAGCCTTTCTTGCGCTGTTTCCTAGCCTGGGTTTTCTCCTCTCCTACCTTTGAATGTGAACGCCTGCCCTGGCTCAGCCATTACCTCCTGCAATTTTTTTTCTTGGTCTGTTATCATTTGTGGTTCATATTCTTGGCCTCCTCCACTGGACTTCAAGCTCTTTCGAGTACTGAATAATATTCCACTGTTTGGATGTACCAGAGTTGATCCAGTCACCTCCTGAAGGACATCTTGGTTGCTTCCAGGTTTTGCCAGTGCAAACAAAGCTATAATAAACATCCACGTGTGGGTTTTTGTGCGGATGTGACTTTGCAGGTCTTTTGGGTAAATACCAAAGAGCATAACTGTGGCATCAGATGGCGAAAGTGTGTGTAGTTTTGTAAAAGCTGCCAGACTGTCTTCCCAAGTGGCTGTACTGTTTTGCATTCTGACCAGCAGTCAATGAAAGCTCCTCTTGGCACCATGCTCTGTCTTTGAACTCTTTGTAGTACTGAGCCCCATGGGTGCTTTTTGGGCTGGGCTCAGCACCATCGAGGTCTGAGTACCTTAGGGAGAACGGCTGTGATAGGAACAGAAAGAACAGCCCTTGGGGAGAGCAGGGGGCCTTGGCTCTTCTGGCATGCTCCTGGCACAAAGACTCTGAGGCATTAAATACCTGCCTCTGAGAAACTAGGTATCTCTTCTTCTCTTTCCCGAAGTTCTTTGAGAAAAGAGCATTTGCCACTTCCGCATCTGCGTCTGTCATGTGACATCCTTGATGGTCCATTTAGAATGTCCTTGTATCTGCAAAGAAGTCTCACGACTGGTTGTTTAAATCTTGATAACCGTCATTTTAAGTTCTTTTCATTTTCCTGGAGTCATTAATCTTTGATTCGCACCAAATTTAGACCCTCAAGGCCTTCTCCACCATAATAGAGGTTCTTTGTTGCGGGAACTACAAAATCGGACTTAAAAGGCAGCTGTGAGGGAGAGGTGATGCAGGAGGTCTTAGCAAAACTGCGTCTAGTTTGAAGGTGTGGCCCTGTTAAATCTCAGATCCCAATGATCCGAGGCCTGCTTTTCATGGTGCAAAAGTTCAAGAGTTGTAGACAAGAAGACGAGCAAGTAAACCAGCAAGAGCAGGTGAAATGCCACTAATTATGAGGGCACCGAAGAAAATAAAAGAAGACGTGACAAAGGAACCCTGAATGTGTGAATCTCCAGTGCTTCCTGTGGTGCTCGAAGCATAGAATTAAAACTAATACCTACCACTTACCGAGTTCTTCCTGTGAGTGTGCCCTGAGGTTGACGTTTCTTTTAATCCTTACGAGAGTTCTCTGAAGTTTTGCAAATGAGAAAAATGAAGTTCAGAGAGGTTACATGCCTTGCTAGCAAGAGAAAGAGAAAACCTAGTGACGATTGGCTATAACAGGATCTTAAAGCAATATTCAGGGAATACAGATTCTAGAACCTCTCTAGATGTACCTAGTTGTTCTCCTTTAGGTTAAAATTGCTTCTCTGTACCTAAGTGGACTTCCATATTGTTTCACACAACGTAGGCCTGTGTGTCAATGAGGACCCGGTGGACAATCATTTTCTTCTAACCCTTTTTTTTATACTTAAAAGTGTCTGTTGACTTGTTCCTGGGCCTTATGATTTTAAGCCCTCCTCTCCCACCCCGCTTCCTGGGGGCAGCATCCATGTTCATTTGGGATGGCGCCTGCTTTCCGCATTGCCCTCTTAGAGTGCAAAAACCAAGACCACGTTTCAGAGGACGTGTGACCAGGCTGGGGCTGCTGCAAGGGTTTATTCCTGGCTCTCACAGGTCTTTCCTGCTGCGGCGTGTCTGATGTAGTTTATTTGATCCAGCCCTTCCTTCCCTCTGTGGGTCCAGCCTCCATCCCCATTGGGTGAGCATCCCCCTTGGTTGGCCCCCTTCATTCTGCCAACAAGCTTTCTGACTCCATATGAAGTAGCTTTAGGTTCTTGGTGTTAGGTCCTCACACACCTGCCATGGACCACGTGGGGCTGCTCTTGTTGACCCTGAGGTTTCTGATGACACTTTCTTGTGAACTTGGCCCAGGGCTCAGGACCAGGCTGCTGGGAGATTGAGGCTGGCCCTTTGCTGCTTCGCCTATGTTATTGGCTGGCCTTTCCCCACAGCACCTGTTCGTCTCCACTCCGCCCTGCCTCCACCCTCTTTCCCCCCTGGTCCATTCTTCTCAGGGTGTCATCACATGGGGGAAAAAGTAGGGCTGTGCACTTGGAGTTATATCAAACTTATACCAAGTATTAGCTCTGCCTGATTCTGGAAGTTGCTTAATTTCTGAGTCTCTGTCCCCTCATCTGGCAAATGGCACTAACTGATAGCTAGCTCATAGGTTCTTTTATGTGATTAAATGAGGCATCTAATTCCTATCTTATCATTGTGACGTCTGTTCTCCTTTCATAGGTGATTCTGTGATGGGAAGTAGCTTATGTGTCATCAGTACATAGGGGAGTACCGATGTAATGTGTGAGTCACTTTGGTTCATCTGCCTTTTTGCCAGTTTGTGCATGGTTTGTGCTACCAAGTAAGATGATGAAGGAAGCTTCAGAGGAGTATGGCAGACACGATGCCCATTCACCACATGCTTCTCCTCTTGGCTCCATTTGGTCAAGTGCCCTGTTTTGGAAGTGCTGTCCATGTGGTTCTTTCTGGTCTCTGTGTGTTTCTTTCTTTTTTTTTCTTTTTTTTTTCTTTTTTTTTGTCTTTTTAGGGCTGCACCTGCAGCATATGGAGATTCCCAGGCTAGGGGTCTAATTGGAGCTATAGCCGCCGGCCTACACCACAGCCACAGCAATGGCAAATCTGAACTCTGTCTGTGATCTACACCACCGGATCCTTAACCCACTGAGCAAGGCCAAGGATCGAACCTGTGTCCTCATGGATGCTAGTCAGATTCGTTTCTACTGAGCCACAACAGGAACTCCCTCTGTGTGTTTCACTCTTATACTTGGGTGCCTAACTCAGCAGCCTTCTTTAAACTCCTTCATCAAACTAGTATGTTTTTATCAGGATTGTTGCTGTTTGGCTAGTGCTCTAGGCACAAAATCTGCAGAGATTTTGAGTGATGGGCCTCAATCCTTGTACTCTGTAGCTCTGTTATTTTAGTGATTTTACAGAGCACTACGTTTTTAACACATCAATTGTATTATGGTAGAGATGTTTGTATGAATTCCCCTTTTTACTTTTCATTTTCCTTCTGCCTTCATCTTCATTTCATGGAAGCAAAGCCTTTGGCCCGGACCAGGCTTGGAACTAGAGGTGATGGAAGCGACCTCAGGCGGATGCATGCTTTGTGTCTTCATGCCCTCTCTCACCTGGTCTAGGGCAACAGAGTTTCTACTGGTCTCTGCTTCTGTTCTTGACCCCGAATGGCCAATTTTTGACCTAGCATCTAGAGTGAACCTTTTACATTGAAAATCAGAAGATATCTTTGCTTTAAAAATTCTGAAATTATTTTGTGTGAGTTTTAGGATTGAGTAAATGAGTAATTCTGTTGATGTATTTGGGAGCTAAGGGTCTGAATGAGAGACAGAAAATACAAACACGGAGTAGGGGAAGGCAAAGAAGACCCTAGTGGTATTAGATTGGGGTTAGAAGGCTCAGTGTAAACTCACACACACACACTGATTTCCTAGCTGTGCCTGCTGAAAGGGCCGAGGAGCAGTAATATCCCAGTAGCAATGAACACATCTAAATCTAGCATCTAAATCCTGGTTTTAAAATTTTACCACGCACTGAAAGGAATCACAGGCTCCTTGGAGACATGGCCAGTTGCAGGGCTGCAGCAGGCAAAGTACAAGATAAGCCCAGAACATCTTGTGCCAGGAAGAACAGAAGTGCTCCAAGACGGAGGGGAGCATGTTAGATGTAGGAGCGCATTTGAAACAATTTGAGCATCAGAATGAGTAACAGGAGGAAGCTGCTGTTGTGGCTCAGCAGAAATGAATCCAGCTAGTATCCATGAGGATATAGATTCGATCCCTGGCCTTGCTCAGGGATCGAATCTGTCTGACTTGATGGGTTAAGGATCCGGTGTTGCCGTGAGCTGTGTTGTAGGTCACAGACGCAGCTCAGAGTCTGCGTTGCTGTGGCTGTGGTGGAGGCCGGCAGCTGCAGCTCCGATTCCACCCCTAGCCTGGGGACATCTATATGCCACAAGTGTGGCTCTAAAAAGCAAACATTTTTAAAAATTAAAAATAAGAGGAATGGATTACACTATATTGAAAAGTGAAAATCTTCATGAGCCCCTGTCGATGCTAAAAATAAAATGTAGGGAAGGGGTAGTACCTTTTTGTCATAACGAATAGAGAGGGAAAGACAAAGCTGGAAAATCTTCATTTTGCAGCCACAGTTGAAGTATTTGATTCCCCACTGGGTGAAAGTCCATTGGGAAACAGACTACTTATATGGTCTCAGAAGGTCTCCCCATAGACTGTTTATTTCTCAGGGAACACAAGCACTTTCACAGCCTTGGCAGAGGGCACCTTCGCCACGTGGCCATCATGGTGACATCACTGTTGTTCTGTGGGGGACCCACAACCCTTGCGTGGGATCCCTGCTGGGAATGCAGCCACCACACCAGGGGTGTTGCATAAAATGAAGGGCCTGTATCCTTCCCATGTGAGTGTCTTGAATGACAGAGAAGGACCGCGGAACCCGCCCAGGGTAAAGGGACTAGAGACACCCGACATCTCAGTGCACAATGTGTGGTGCAGGATCGGATCCTGATTGGAGAGAAAAAAAATTGCTGTAAAGGGTAGTTTGGGAAATCTGAATATTAATAGCAGTATAGTGTTCATTTTTGTTTGTGTGTTTGTTTTTAACGGCTGACCCTGCAGCATGTGGAAGTTTCTGGGCGAGGGGTTGAATCAGAGCTGCAGTTGAAGCCTGCACCACAGCCATGTCAACACCAGATCTGAGCTGCATCTGCGACTTACACCACAGCTCATGGCAACTCAAGATCCTTCACCCACTGAGCAAGGCCAGGGATCAAACCCCCATCCTCACAAATTGTATGTCGGGTTATTAACCTGCGGAGCCACAATGGGAACTCCCTGTTGTTTTTTTTAATGTTTTGATAGTTGCACCGAGTTAGGGAACAGAATATCTTGTCTTAGAAGATACACACTTGTGAGAGCGAAGGGTCATAATCTCTGTGATTTACTCTCCAGTGGTTCAGAAAAAACGTAAATATATAGGGAGGGCGGCTCTGTGGCAGAGTATCGACAGTGTAGTATCTCACTCTAATTGTTTATGGGAATATCCTATTTTATACGTTTACAAATTTTATTTATTTTTTTAGTCTTGTTGAGCCGGAATTGACATGGAGCATTGTTTAAGTTTAAGGTGCACAGCATAATGATTTGATATATGTATCTATTGCAAAATGATCACCGTAGGAAGTTTCAGTAGCATCCGTCATCTCCCATAGTTACAATTTTTTTCTTATGATGAGAACTTTTAAGATCTACTTGCTTAGCTCTCTCCTATACAATAGAGTATTGCTCTCTGTGGTTACTAAGCTGTATATTTCACCCAGACTTTATTTATCTTATAACTGAAAGTTTTTTACCTTTTGACCACCCTTACCCATTTCCCTAACAAGCAGCCCCCCTCAGCCCCATGCCCGGGCTCTGCCAACCACCAGTTTGTTTTCTGCCCCTGTGAGTTTGGTTTTATTAGATAAAACATGGAAATAAGATCAGACATATTTGTCTCTCTCTATCTGATTTATTTGATGTAATATAATGCCCTCCAAGTCCATCCATGTTAACACAAATGGCAGGATTTCCTTCTTTCTTATGGCTGCATATTATTGTAATAGTCTCCTAACTTTTCTGCAGGTCTGAAACATTTGTTTATTGCTCTGTACAGCATGGACGAGTAGTGAAGTGCCTGGGGGACGTCTTGGGACTCTTTGGAAGATAACGTTTGATTATGCCCATCTTAACAAGGAGCAGCCCTTGCTGGGTTCTCTTTAAAAGCCAAGCTTAGCTGTGGGGGAAAAAAAAAAAAAAAGATCTGGTGAATCATCTTGGTTTAAAGGAAAAGAAAACTATCATTCCAATTCCGGTTGGTTGTGTTTGTTTGGTTTTTGGTTTGGGCTACAGAGAGTACTTATATTTTTGCACTGGTTTAAAACACGTGCGCCTTGGGGTCAGTTCCTGAAGAGCAAGAGTGAAGGCAGCAGTCATGGGCCATTTGGGACTTGCAGAATTTATTTATTTGCTTGTCTTTGAAGCTAGTAGTGGGTTTGGGTTGTAGTCAGCTGGGGAGGTGAAAGGGGAGGAAATTGGCTGTTTCTTAGAAAGAGAAGTTATCCTGAGATTCTTGGAATTTTGCTCTGTTCTATCGTGGTTTAGATCTCTGAAATGATTTTTTGGAACAGACTTCATTTGGCCGTATGTTGGTGTCAAAGGTACTTGAGACAGATTCAGACCTGTTCCATCCCTAGAGTGTTTATTGCTCTCAAGTGTTTATTTTTAGGCGCTGGCCACTCCAGTGTCTCTATACCAGTGTCTTTTTAATGTAATTGTTCTCATTGAACTCTGGAGTTTATAATAGAGTAGTTTTCAGTTTGGGGACCAGCCTTAAAATATAGCCAGAACTTTCAGAGTCAGTATTTCCCAGGTTGTATTGTGATCTAGCTGGATCCCTTATGTGTGTATGTGTGCGAGTTGTGTGTGTAGTATATAATTTACAATAAAGCGAACTGGAACTGATTTTTTTTTGTTTTGTAAAAATTAAAATGTCTTGCAGACTTTTAAAATGCTATGTCAGTAGTAATGATAAACATTGATGTTATCATGAGTATGGTCTGCTTTCGCTTTCTGCTTCTCAGAAGAGCAACCCCAGGATTTACTGTTTTCCTCAGAGAAACTCACCTGTCTCCCTCTTACCCTTTGACCTCCTCTGACCCAACTTTCTTCAATAACCTGTGCTTTTGCCTCCTCTTTCTTGTGTCTGGAAGGTAAAGATGGAAACCCAGGTTGAAGTCCCAGCTCTATAACTCACCAGCCCAAGAGTTCAGTGTCTCACTTTCCTTACCTTTAAAATAGGGTCAGAAGTTCCCACTGTGGCTCAGGGGGTTCAGGACCCCACATAGTGTCTGTGAGGATGCGGGTTTGATCCCTGGCCTCATTCAGTAGGTTAAGGATCTGGCCTTGCTGTGCCTCTGATGTAGGTCTGCAGCTCCAATTTGACCCCTAGCCTGGGAACTTCCATATGCCAAAGGTGTGGCCCTAACATAAATAAATAATAAATAAATAAAATTTAGAATGGATAAGCAAGGAGGTCCTGCTGTATAGCACAGGGAACTCTATTCAATCACTTGTGATAGAATATGATAGATAATATGAGAAAGAGAATGTATTTATATATATATATGTATGTATGTATGTATGTATGTATGTATGTATGTATGACTACGTCCCTTTGCTGTACATCAGGAATTGACAGAACATTGTAAATTACCTAATAAAATGTTTTAAATAAGATGGAGTCGCTGTGCACAGCAAGGGGTGGTTCCCTTTTCTTGCCTCTGTTGCTCCTTTAGCCTCTTCACTGTAACCGTTACCAGCTTAGAATCTCTTTCCTTTGTAAGTTCCTTTAAAGTCCTTCCAGGCAGTTAGCTAGGTTGTTCTATTGGTGTTTTGTTAAACTTGTAGTTTTGATGCATTTCCTTAACTTCTCATCGAGCCAGATATCTGTGCCCCCCTCTGAGTTGCTCTTGGTATTGAAATGCAGGTGCAGCACAGCCCCACCCCCACCCCCACCCCCAGGGCGAGGGTGGCCGGATGTGTTTCTCAGCTGATGCTGGGGGCTTGCCCAGAACTCGAAGCCCTTCAGATGCAGGCCCTCCTAACCCACCAGCTAATAGGAATGCATAAGAATGAAAAGAAAGCTTATCAAAAAGGGAGGGACAGCAAAACGAGGCGCGGAAGCCCCCGTGGTGTGGTGGACCAGAAAGAGAGCCTTGTACTAGCTGGTGCAGAGGGTGCCACGAAGAAGCCGCTGGGCTGACCACCCGCAGCTCCCGTCTGTCTCCCTTGGGGCTGTGTTGCCCTCTGGTTCTCTGCCAGCTGCGTCTGCGATGCAGGAGCAGGTCTCAGCTGGGCAGCCGCTCTGGAAGAAGGTCTTTTGCTCACGTTATCCTCCGTCGTGTTCCATCGCAAGTGATTGGATAGAGTTCCCTGTGCTCTACGGCAGGACCTCCTTGCTGATCCACTCCGAATGCAGTAGTTTGCATCTGCTAACCCCAAACCCCCAGTCCATCCTGCTCCCTCCTCCTCCCCCTTGGCAACCACAGGGAGTAATTATCAAGGGGTGGCTTGGTGTCCTATGAACGTTGGTTGTCTTTCCTTCTGACCTCCCCTTCCTGATGAAGAAGGTTTATTTAGGAGCTCAGCCCCTCCTCAGCCTCTGTGGCTAGATCCAGTTCCATTTCCTTTCTTCCTCTCTTGCAAAAGCTTTGGTGTGAAAAGTTTAGTTCTTTCTGCCCCAGCGGTTTCTACCACTGCCCTGGGGGCGGCCCCTGGGTCTCAAGACAACTTGAAGCTCTTTCCCCCCCTGAAAGTAGGTAATGACATGTTTTGAAAGTAGGTACATGGTACGAGGACTGTACCTTAGGAACTTAAGGGCCAGACGGGTTTCCTGGAAGACCTAACCGCATTGTCCATTTTCATGAGAACATGTTTGGACAGATGCTACCGAGCAGGCGGCTTGCCAGAAACCATCCACTTGTAACCAGTCTGTCCTTCTTATAGTATGTGCTGTTTTATGCCCAGTAAGCCTTGGTGTCTGGGACCTCGTAGGTAGCGTGTGACAAAGGCACGCCAGTGCAAGGGCAGAGTGAGGCTGGCTCCTGTCCTGACTGCTCTATCGTTTATAAAGTGTAAGAACCCAAGTTTAATGGGCAAGAGTTGGAAGGGACCTTGAAGTGTGGTCCCCACCCCCAGCTCATATTTAAGCCATTCCTGATGGGCTAGTACCTACCCTATTATAGGGCAGTTTCAATGGCGTGTGACTTGTCACAGTGACCCCCAAGGGCTCTTGCTGAGAAGTCCCCTCTTGATGTCTGTGGGCATAAAGGCTCCTGATAAAAGAAGAGGGGGTCCTCAAAGCCTGGCCCCGTTGTACCCCCTTCACCACAAGAATCTCCTCTCTGACAACGTCCTTATCCCTGCCCTCTGCTGTCGCAAGTGCAAAGGCCAACCCCTCCCTAAAGGAAGGTGACCCTTTGAGGCTTTTTATGTCCCTTATAAAGGGACCAGGGAAGTCCAGCTCGGTGTCTTCCTACTGTCCTGTCCTCTCTGCAGGGTATGTAGGGAAAATGATAGGCACTCCCCCCGCCCCCCCCCCCCGCCCCAAAGCTGTAACAGAGCCTGCTAACCGCTTTGGATAGAAGGGTGTAACACTCAGTGAGCAGCTGCTAGGAACTAGGTATGTAGGCATTCGTGTCAGCCCCTTTTGGGGAGTCCCTGGCTTTGGAAGGTAAGTGACCTGAGGTCAATCAGCTGTGAGTGGCAGAGTTAGGTTTAAACACAGCTAAGGTCAGAGCCCAGGCACGTAGCTCTCTCCTGCCTCACAGGATGTGGAAGAGAATGTCCCTGCTGGTCCCCGTGCTGGGACAGACACACGCTCCCATCCCTGCCTGATGGGACAGAGGAGTGGAGCTGGGCTCGTGGCTGCCAGACCCTCTTCCTGCTGGCAAAGAGGGGGACATGGCTTCAGCCCCGCACCTCCCCTAAGTCGTCTCTGCCAGTCTTTGCACGTGAGTCAGGAGCACACGGGCGCTCAGGAGCATGAAGACTCTTCCAGATAGTAAGTAGTAACAGTAGCATTTGCACAGTGATGCCCAGAGCCCTTTCCCAGATGAGCAAGTTGACCGCAGAGCTTGGAGTGGGACCCCGCTCTCCCACTGCTCCAACCAGCAAGCATTTCCCTGTCTGTGGGTTTGCAGCCTGGAGCATCTGCCTTCTTAATGTAAAACAGTAAGGTTTTGGCCTGTTCCTTCCCTCCTTCCCTTCCTGTCTCCCTCCCTCCCTTCCTTTCCTCCCTTCCTTCCCTCCCATCTGCATATATGGAAGTTCCCAGGCTACGGGTGGCATCAGAGCTACAGCTCCTGGCCTGTGCCACAGCCACGCAGTATCCGAGCCGCATCTGCAACCTCCACTGCAGTTCACGGGAACACCAGATCCTTAACCCACTGAGCGAGGCCAGGGATCAAACCTGTATCCTCCTGGATACTAGCCAGTGTCATAACCTGCTGAGCCACAGCGGGAACTCCTAGGCCTGTGCCTTCTGTTTTCTTAATGGAGCTGGGAAAGCGCCGGTTTGCCATCGAGTGACGAAGTACTGCATGTTCGCCCAGCCTTCTCTTCCTCAGGCTGCGTCCCGCAGACTCCTCTTCTGGTCCAGTGTTCCACGGTGATGCTCCTCCTCCCTCCCCTTCCCCACCTTTTAAGCCCCCTCCTTTCTCTCAATCCTCGCCCGGAACAGAACCAGCGCTGTGTGTTTCCTTAATATGTGTTCGGCTCTGGTTCCTCTCTTGCTCGCTTTCTCTCTTTATGACTCTTTTACTTCCCTCAAGAGTGTTCCCCCAGCTGAGCCCAAACCGCTGCCAGGGCCAGTAGGCACGAAGCTGTTCCACTTGACTACAGACGTGGGAGTTGGGTTTCATGTTGACCTTGCTCCGAGCGTGGCACTTGGTGTCTTAGCAAACATGTAAGAGCCTGAGAATGGGGCGGGGGGCAGGGGGGTGCTGGGTGGGCAGGAAGGGTCCAGACACCTGTTCTTTCATTTACTTGGCACAATCTGTTCTTGCTTCTCAGGTACCCAAATAAGCTGCTTCTCCCCCAGTTCTTTCTCGTGGCGTCAGGCTGCCTTCGTCGACTCTTACTGTTGGGCGGCCGTCCAGCAGAAGGACACCTTGCGGGGCGACTCTAGAAACCTCCCACTGTGCCTGCATAAGGTAACTGGGGACATCGCACATCTCGCCTGTTTGCTTTACAGACACGGGAACTGAGGCCCAGAGAGGCTGCGCCAGGTCACAGTCCTGGCAGGTGCGTGTGGCCAACCAGGACTGCAGCTCAGATCGTGCGGCCGTAGTCCTTTAAAATCACAAGGAACCTCAGATGTGACTCGGTCCAGCCCCCTCCTTTAGCAGGTGGGAAACTGAGGTGCTCTGGTTTTAGTTCTATGATGGCCGGGTCCTCACGTGTCTCAATCACCCTCTGCCCTTGATGCCCAGCAGTGTCTGGGCGTAGGAGGCTCTCAGTACCTTTGTCAGGCCTGAGTGCCCATTGTCGGGGAGCACAGAGCTGGGAAGTCGGAGCTTTGGCCAGCTCCTCTCCAGCCCATGCCGGGTCTCTTGGGAAAAGTAAAGCTCAACTGGTCAGTAGCTTCCAGCCTGTGTGTTACTGCAGCATCAAGAAGCCTGGGGGTAGTTCCCATCGTGCTACAGCAGAAACGAGTCTGACTAGGAACCATGAGGTTGTGGGTTCGATCCCGGGCCTCGCGCAGTGGGTCAAGGATCTGGTGTTGCCATGAGCTATAGTGTAGGTTGCAGATGCGGCTCAGATCTGGTATTGCTGTGGCTGTGACATAGGCCAGCAGCTATAGCTGCAATTCGACCCCTAGCCTGGGAACCTCCCTATGCTGTGGGTGGGGCCCTAAAAAGCAAAAAAAAAAAAAAAGAAGAAGAAGAAGCCCACAGATGACTCCGTCTGGGGTGTTAGCTGCAGCACAGCTTTTGGAATACATTCCTTTGCTTTCTGATGGGTCCACATGCTGTAAGGAAGCAGAGATGCTCCCCAGGAGACACCAGTGTCAGCAGAGAAGAAGAGGGGTCAGGAGCCCCGTTGAGAGGGGTGGGCGCACAGGGCACACAGCCTGGCCCTGTGGACGCTGGGCCAGAGTCAGCAGGTTAGGGCAGGAGAGTGCTCTCTGCAAAATGAAGTGGCTCCACTGGGTCTTCTCTGCACTTGTGAAAATGGGACTTTGTTTCCGACTGTCATTATTTTCTACCCCCGGTCCTTTTGTCCATCACGAAGAGGACTAGAATGTTTGTGTATCTTCGGGTGTCCTCATCCACTGAGGAAGGCGTGGAATGTTCGCTTCTAAAAAACCAGAGGCTGAAGGTCGACTCTCTCCTGCCTTGACCTGTTGCTGAACACAGAGTCGGCATTCTTCTTTTTGAGAAGCAACATTGTGTCATGTTGTGAGCCACAAGGGAAGGCCCCTTCTGATTAAAAAAGAACAGCTGCAGTCCTCTGCTGTGACTCAGGCTTGTTCCTTTCATGTTGAGTATGTATTGCGGGCCACTGGGCATCATCATGCCCTGTGCTGACGACTCCTTTCTTCTTTGGGGTTGGGCTTTTGTCTTTGACTTTCGACTTGAGCATTCATTGGGGCTTCATCAACTTTGCATGGCTTGGTAGCCAGGGCAGAAAATAATAAGGATTTCAGTATGAATGGGCACAGCTCTAGAAACTGGACTTCTTTGTTTGCAAATCTCAATGCAGGCTGTTGTGCTTTAAACCCATTTGTTATAATGGCCTTCTGAGAATGGAAGGGCGCAGTCAGTGGCGGGGCTGGGCACTGCTGGATCCGCAGAAGAAGAGTGTGTGCCCTGGGATTGTCCGGTGTAAGAGTTGGCAGGGGTGTTCGAGACTGCGAAACTTTTAGAGCAGGAAGAAATTCAGAGATTTTGATCCCGGTGCATTTTACATGTGAGGACGTGAGCACTTGGAAAGGTCCTGCCCAGGAGTCCAGGCTGGCTGGAAGGCGAGCATCCGGTCTCTGGGTTTCCCCTGCCGCTGCAGGGCCGGGGGGCACATCCAGGAAAGCAGTGTGGGTAGCCAAGCCTTAAGTGTCCAATGTCGGTGAGAGATGAAGGAACGCTCTTTCCAGTGATGGTGGCCTAGCTGGTTGGGGCGGAAGTTGGGCTGAGGATCTGAGCAGAGTTCTTGCCAGATTCACAGGGCTGGGGACAAAAATCGAAGTGGGGATGGGCCAGGTTGGAAGGATCTGGGTCAACACCCCAGGCTTGAGAAGCCGTTGCTGGGGAGTAAGGGTATGATGCAGAGGTCCGCCAGCCCTCCTAGGATCTGGAGTCTCGGTTTGAGGCAGTTCAGGACCAACCGAACGAAGGAGATTCAGGATTGTCACAGAGTTCACCCACCAGCCAGAAGCAAAAATAAACCTTTCCTCTCTGGAGGAAATAACTTCATCCTGAGCACTGGGTTCTTACTCCAGTTTATCATGTGTAGTGATCAGCACACAATCGAAAAGAGCAGTGTACAAGAAAACCAAGAGAAAACCCAGTGCTGGAAACAGATCCGCAGGAGATCCAAATAAGAGATTGATCAGACATGCTTTTTTTTTTTGTCTTTTTTTTTCTTTGTCTTTTTCTAGGGCCGAACCTGCAGCATATGGAGGTTCCCAGGCTAGGGGTCTAATTGGAGCTAGAGCCGCCAGCCTACACCACAGCCACAGCAGTGCAGGATCCAAGCAGTGTCTGCAACCCACACCACAGCTCATGGCAACGCCGGATCCTTAACCCACTGAGCAAGGCCAGGGATCGAATCCCCAACCTCGTGGTTCCTAGTCGGATTCGCTAACCACTGAGCCACGACAGGAACTCCAGATTCCCTATAGTTCTTTATTCTCTATCTACTAAGCACCTTCTGGAAGAGGGGCAGGCTGTTGGCTCATCCTGTCGGAAGCCCTGAATTGACTGTGGAGGCTGGGGCCATTGTTACAGAGGAGCTTCGAAAACTAAGAAGGGACACAGGTTAAATGCCGGCGACCGTGGGAGCCATGGCAGGTCCCTGAGCAGGGTGAACCTGATGTTGTCCTCGGAGGGAACAGAGGCAGGGACAGGGCCACCGGTAGGCATAGAGTGAGGGTTTTGATCCAGAAACAAAAAGGAAGAGAAGCTGTTATTTCTGAGAAGGCAAAGAACAGTCGATCTAAGCTCACCACTTGGTGTTTTATTGATGACTCGAAGATGACCTAAAGGACAAAGGATGATATTAACTGCTTAGACCAGGGGTTATCAGACTTTTCTGTAAAGGGCCGGATGGTAATTGTTTTCCTTGCTGGTCACGGTCACTGCTGCAGCTCTATATCGAGGGAGACAGTATATATACACCATCTGTTGTGGCTGGACATGGCTCACAGCCGAAGTGTCCCATCCGCTGGCGTCAGGTGACAATAGTGGAGCTGATGAAAAGTAGACAGATTTGGGGGCCTTCCCATTGTGGCTCTGGGGAAGGAGACGGGTTTAGAAGAAAACCAAATACTTCTGCTGGAACATGTGGCATTAGATGCTCGGTGGCCCAGGGAGGTGTCACGCAGGCAGTGGCCTGTGGTGGCTGAAGCTGTGAGAGTGGGGTGGGGCGTATATATCGTGGTCTCTCCGGGGATGGTATTTAACACGGTGGGACTGGGTGGGATTTCCTAGGGAGTGAGGGCAGAGGGGGGACCAGGTCAGAGAGGGTGCTGTGCCCCTGAGAGGCGGGGCAGTAGGGGGTGTCAGCAAAGAAGACAGAGGGCTGGGGGTCCTGGGGAAAAGGATAAGGGTGTTTTGTTCAAATGAAAACCAGGGTATCTTAAAGAAGGGCCGCAGCAGTATCATAGCCTGTGTCAGATGCTGCCGGGACACTGAGACTTAGATGAACTCTTCGTTTGGGTGGTGTCGTGGGTTCTGTTGTGTCCCCCCCAGACCCTATGTTGGCGCCCTAGACTATGACTTGATTTGGATCTAGGCTTGCTGCAGACGTGGTTGGTTAAGATGAGTTCATGCTGGAATAGGATGGGCCCTTAACCCAGTGGGTCTGATGCCCTCAGAAGGGGGACATCTGAACCCAGACATGCCCAGAGGAAGGGTGATGCAGGAACAAACAGGGAGAAAACGGCCACGTGATGACAGAGGCCTGGATTGGCGTCCTGCTGCCATGAGCCATACACGTGTGGGGCCCCCAGACCCTGGAAGCGGGAGGAGGGATCCTCCCGTCCAGGCTGGAAGGGAACGTAGACCTGCCACCAGCTTGATTTTGTTCTTCTAGCCTCCAGAACAGTGAGAGGACAAATTTCTGTTGTTTTAGGCCATCCAGCGTGTGGGACTGGGGTGTGTGCCCCCAAAGAGACTAGTGCAGGTGGTCCGAGGAAAATCAGGTTTGCAGCCTAAAGGGAGGACGGCTGTGTCCGTGTGGCTTCCTTAGCCAGGCTGGATTCTGTAACCACAGCTGCCTTATTTTCCCATTGATGCCTTTTCAAGTTTTGCGTGTGTGCGATAAAGGAGACACGTTGTAAGATTTAACTTTTTAGCCTCTTTTGAGGTGTGCACGTCAGTGGCGTTAAATACATTCACCTTGTGGTGCATCTGCTGCCATCATCCGTCTGTTTCATCTTCCCAGACTGACCCTCTGTGCTCAGTAAGCACCGACTCCCAATTTTCCCTTCCTCCACCCTGGCGAGCACTCAGCTTCCTGTCTCTTTGGCTACCTGGGTGAGTTTGCCTATTCTGGGTACCTCATATAAGTGAGGTCAAATAATATTTGTCCGGAGTTCTTGTATGGCTTAGCGGGTTAAGGACTCTGCATTGTCACTTCTGCGGCTCCCACCACTGCTATGGTGCAGATTCGATCCGTGACCCAGGAACATGCTGTGAACTCGGCCAAAAAGAAAGAAGGAAAAAAATAATATTTGTCCTTTTGTATCTGGCTTGTTTCACTTAGCATAATGTTTTGAAGTTGCACTCATGTTATATAGAGCATGCATCAGAATTCCCTTCTTTTTTTTTTTTTGTCTTTTGTCTTTTGTCTTTTTAGGGCCACACCTGGGGCATATGGAGGTTCCCAGGCTAGGGTCCTAATTGGAGCTGTTGCCACCAGCCTATGCTACAGCCACAGCCATGCCAGATCTGAGCCGCGTCTATGACCTACACCACAGCTCACAGCAACGCCAGATCCTTAACCCACTGAGCAAGGCCAGGGATCGAACCTGCAACCTCATGCTTCCTAGTCAGATTCGTTTCCGCTGTGCCACGATGGAAGCTCTGAATTCCCTTCCTTTTAAAGTCTGAGTAATAATTCCCTTGTATGTAAACACCGCCTTCCGTGTTCATCCACTGATGGACACTGGAGTTGCTTCCACCTCTTGGCTGTGGTGGAAGATGCTGCTGGAACATGAGGGTACAGGTATCTGTTTGAGTCTCCGCTTTCAGCACTTCGAGTACCTCCCCAGATCTTGGATTGCTGGATTCTTTTTTCAAGTTTAGAAAGCTCTTCCTATGGGTTTTCTTTTGGCTTCTCCACCTTCAGTGGACGCGTGGTTGTTAAACAGGCTCCTCCTTTCACAGGGCGGATGCGAGGACCATGGCGGGCAATGCCTCATCCAAGGTCCCCGGGCCAGACGGCTTGAGCACGTGGCCTCTCTCCGATTTCAGATGTTATTCACATGGGAAAAAGGGCTGGGTGCAAGTTACCAGTTGGAGAACTAGGCACCAGGAGGGTCTTTCCAGCAGAAGAGCTGTTGGGCTTGGCGGGGGCAGGGAGCCCACCGTTGGCCCAGGAGGTCCTTCGTTCAGGGTGGATGTGAAGATCTGTGTCATCTCCCCACATGTATATTCGTCACCCTGGCTGTGCTTCCTTCAGGTAAAAACCCGGCTCCTTCGACGTTCCTGACACCCAGCCACGTCATCCCCACCTCCTCATTCATTCAAGACTTTGGTGAGCGTTCTCCACCCCAGAGTGCCTTGTGTGTCCTGCCAGCTGACACAGCTGATGCAGTGTCCTCTGTGTCATCTCCAAAGACCTTTGCCTCCTTTCCACTTGTCACCATTCTGGTGGCTGCCTTGTTCTGAGTTTGTCATTACCTGGGGTGACACTGGGGCATCCCACTCCCTACTGCTGCCTCCCTCCAAGGCCCTCCCCCCACCTTCGGAGGAAAAAGCAGCTCAAGCTCGAACTCAAACTCGAGAAACCCTCAGCTCCCTGCCACCTGGCCTCCCCAGTGTCCCCATGTAGCACCAGGCCTCTCCTTCTTTTTCCTGAACGGATAAGACCCCTTCTCCTGACCGAAGCTGGACCCCCATGTGTTCCGCTGTGTTCTGGATCCCCCTTCCCCACTTGCAGCAACACCTACTCCCCATCTTTCTCCTTTGCATCCTCAACCGGCCCTTCCTGAGGTTTCTCATCCCATTAACATCTTAGCACATCTGTCTCCACCAAACCCATCTGGCCCAGGGCGCCAGTGGCCTCCCTGATGCGTGTGCCCCTTGGCTTCTCTCTGACATTCAGTCCTGCGGACCACGCCCTCCTGCACCTGCTCTCTGTCGCCCTGGCAGACTCTTTTCCCTTTTGTCCATTCCTGAGGAGTTGGGGTTCCTCAGAGGCTCTGTCCTAGGCCACGCCCTAGTCTCTAGCTGCACCCCCCGTCCCTGGACCATCGAGTGTAAAACCCCGGCTCCTGGTTTCGGGTTCCTTCTCTGGGCCACTCACACCCCAGTCTTCATCTCCACCCCAGCCTTCTCGCCTGAGCTCCAGATCCACGCCCCGAGGTGCCCTGAACTTGAACACTTGAAGGTCTTGTTCGAAGCTGAACTTGCACTTCCTGCTTGTCCCCACTGTGATGTCTACTCAGTTAATGACACCACCCACCACCCTGTCTCATCAGCCTGCAATCTGAGGGCCATTGGGACTCTTCATCCAGCCCCGTGTCCTGTCCACCGTGGAGTCCTACCTGGTCTGCTTTCTTAAATGAAGCTTAAGTCTTTCATCCCTCTGTCCAGCCCCTAGGGCAGCTGGCTGTCATCATTGTCCCCTTGCTGCTGTCATTTCTTCTCCCATTCTGCCCTTTTCTACATAATCACCAGTGTCCCCATGAAATGTCTCTGGTTCTTTTAAAAAAACAAACTATTTTGGAAAAAAAAAAAGCAAAAAACAAAAATTATTTTGGCTAACAGCGTTCACTCTTCTTCAGGCCCTTGGGAACCCTTGGGGACGGATCACTTCTGGATCCATCCCCACCACCCCCTGGGCCCAGGGACCCTGACTTCCCACAGGCCTCATGTTTCCTGGCTGTTTCACACACACTCTGCTTTGAAGAGTCTTCCTGAACCCCCACCCCCCAAATCTGATTAACTCCAGTCTCAGCTTAAATGTCATCTCTGCCTAGAAGCTTTCCCTGAACCTCTAGACTAAGGGTTGTTGCCAATTCAAACTGCTTCAAGAGTCGGGTGAGTCAGTGTGAAGCTTCTAAAAGTAAGACAGGCCACTGTGTGGACAGCCGACTGCACACCCTGCCTCAGATATCCAGTTCCTAGAAATGAGCCAGTAGCCAAGCAGAACATTGGCTGTACCCCACCCCATCTATGTTGCTTGGTTGTGCATTCCCAGAGCAGCCTGCCTGCACTTTTCCTGGAATCACCCTGGGATATAAGGTCATTACTTACTTTAATTCTCTTTAATGGATTGTGTATTGCAAGTCGCTAAGTTCCGTGCAGGCAGAGACCACGTGGTGTTCTGTTCATCGCTACACCCTGAGGACAATGCATAGCCCAAGGCATATGTTCAGAACATGTTACATGTGCAAGTGAGGAGAGAGATGAGGTGGTTTGCATGTCCTGCTCAGAACCAGACTTAAGGAGTTCCCTCTGTGGCTCAGTAGTAACGAACACAACTAGTATCCATGAGGACATTGGTTCAATCCCTGGCCTTGCTTAGTGGGTTAAGGATCCAGCATTGCCATTAGCTGTGGTATAGGTTGCAAATGCATTGCTGTGGCTGTGGCATAGGCCAGCAGCTATAGCTCTGATTTGACCCCTAGCCCGGGAACCTCCATATGCCTCTGGTGCGGCCTTAAATAGACAAAACAAAAACAAAAAAAACCCAGACTTAGTTCTCTGGGAGTGTTCTGACTACTGCTCATGATGAGGGGGTTAGAGGCGTGGCATTTATGTGAGCACTTTTCAGCTCAGTTCTGATGCCAGAGTTAAAATCAGGAGACCCAGACTCCCCCTAAAGAAGGTACTCGGTGCGATATTAATGCGTGTGTCAGGGTAGTTTATGGCAGTGGAATGCGATTCATGCTGTCATTCCTCCCCACTGACTTCTTTCATACCTCCTTCCCTTTTCCTCCTCCCTTTCTCTCCCACTCCATTTATTGCTGGTGGCCTCTTGCACCTCTAAGGTGGAAATCTGGTGGAAATGCAAGGTGACCAGCAGGTGGCACTCTAGGACTGTTTGATAACGGGCCTTTGGTCGGGGGGGGGGGGGGGGGGGGGCTCTGTCCTCTGTTCAAGTTCGTAACATAGGCAACTGTTAGGCAAGATCTTTTCTGAAACAGAAAAGCAGGGGTTTTTGTTGCTGTTCTATTGGTTTTTTTAGCCACACCTGCGACATGTGGAAGTTCCCGGGCCAGGGATCAAACCCGCACCACAGCAGTGACCTGGGCCACTACGGTGAAAATGCTGGATCCTTAACCTGCTGCGCCACAAGAGAACTCCCAGAAAAGCAGGTTTTTAACTGAAAACCAAACAACAATAGGAACAAGAAAATAAAATGAACAGAGTTGTCAAATCTTTGTGTATTTCCTTTAAGTGGATTCATAGACACTTAGTTGGAGGGGTTCTCCAGACTAGAGTTTTTGTTCTGTTTTTCTTTTTACAGCCATACCTGCAGCATATGGAGGTTCCCAGGCTAGGGGTTGAATTGGAGCTACAGCTGCCGGCCTACACCACAGCCACAGCAGCACCAGCTCCGAGCTGCATCTGCGACCTATACCACAGCTCCCGGCAATGATGAATCTTTAACCCACTGAATGGGTCAGGAATCAAACCTGCATCCTCATGGACACTATGTCGGTTCCTTAACCCACTGAGCCACAACAGGAACTCCCAGGCCAGAGTTTTTCAAACCTTAGCATTATCTGTGTTAAAAATACAGGATCCTGGGCCCCATCTAGACCACTAGATTGGAGCCTCTGAGGTTAAGGCCAGAAGTGTGGTTTTCCTCCACTTCTCAGGAGAGTCTGCTGCTGCTGGGCCAGCTTGGGTGTAGACACCCCTCGTGTACACCAGTGTTTTCCAAACTCCGTGTGCACACAGATCACCTGGAGATCTCGTGGAAATATAGGCTCAGATTCAGTAGGTCTGACGGAGCCTGCATTCTGCATTTCTAACAAGTTCCCAGGTGATACTGAGGGTGCTTGTGCCTTACTCTTTGAGAAGCAAAGATCCAGGGCAGGAGTTCCCATCATGACTCAGTGGTAACGAACCTGACTAAAATCCATGAGGATATAGGTTCGATCCCTGGCCTCGCTCAGTGGGTTAAAGATCCGTGAGCTGTGGTGTAGGTCGCAGATTCGGCTCAGATCTAGCATTGCTGGGGCTGTGGCGTAGGCTGGCGGCTGTAGCTCCAATTCGACCCCTAGCCTGGGAACTTCCATATGCCGCAGGTGCGGCCCAAAAAGACCAAAAAAAAAAAAAAAAATCCAGGGCAGGGCTTGGCAGACTGACATCCATGCTCCAGCCAGATCCAGCCCCTCACCCATTTCTGCAAATAGTTTCATTGGAAGCCAGCCACGCCCATGGATTTGCACATCACCTGCGTCTACCTTTATACTGTGACAAAGTCACATGGTTATGACAGAGGCCATATGGCTCCCAAACCTTTACTGTCTATCCTTGCGTGGGAGCTCTGAAGCCCTCCCAGGTGATCCAGTGAGAGAGAACTTCCCGCTTCACGGGACAGTCCGATCCATTTTCCTCCAGATCCTTAGGCACGCTGTCCCTAGTGGCTTGGCTCTAATTTTGTTAAGGGGAGTCTTTTTTTCTTTCCCGCAGATGCCCTGCTTGCCCTCTTCTCTTTTTGGAGTCTCTCCTCCTGTTAGGTCCTTCCCGGAATGTCACGCAGCACAGAGGCTGCTACCTTGGGTGTCTTCCCTGGAGCACAGAATAGAGTGAACTATTCTTGTTCTTCTCTGTCCTCTGCTGATGGAATGAAGGCATTCGCCTTCCTGGGCGCTAGAAACTCATCCGACTTCCCGTATTCGAGGTTCTCTTTAAGGGCGTTACTGTCCAAACAGCAAACACCCCAGAACAAATGCCACCCATGGATCTTTACGTATTGCTTCTCCTGTGAACTTTGTTCTTGGTTTACCTGCTTGCTGCTCACTGACCCTTCAGTGGTAGGGCCTCACCTACTCTCTGGTCTCTTGTCTCCCTCTGCACATTCTCCTTGGAGGATCCCAGCCATCCTCTTGGCTTTGACCCCCTGTATATGCTCCAAAATCCTGAGCTGGAAGGATGGACAGATTGTCTTGTTTTTAGTTACCTACTGCACATCTTCACCAAGATACTCTTTTTTTCCCATCTTTTAATGTTTTATTGAAGTAAAGTTGATTTGTAGTATTGCGATAATGTCTGCTCTACAACAAAGTGATTCAGTTGTGCATATTGATATGCACACATCCATTCTCTTTCAGATTCTTTTCCCACATAGATCGTCATGGAGTATTGGGTGGAGGTCTCTGTGCTGTACCGCAGGTCCCCCGTGGCCAGTCATTCCATGTGCCACAGTGTGCATAGGCTCATCCCGAAGCCCCAGGCCGTTTCCCCCATCAAGAAATTCCATTTATTTATTTATTTATTTACTTATTTTTAGGGCCACACCCATGGCAAATGGAGGTTCCCAGGCTAGGGGTCAAATTGGAGCTACAGTTGCCGGCCTCCACCACTGCCACAGCCACGCGGGATCCAAGCTACATCTGCGATCTACACACAGCTCACGGCAACACTGGATCCTTAACCCACTGAACGGGGCCAGGGATCGAACCTGCATCCTCATGATACTAGTCGGGTTCATTACCGCTGCGCCACAGCAGGAACTCCCCATCAAGATGTTCTTAACAGCAGGTGTCTCATGTTCAGACTTTCTCATCTCCTCAGGTCCGCCTCCCACTCACTCCCCTTGCCTGTGAATCTCTTTCCTCCTTGCTTCTTCATTTGAGCTGATGGTACCACCACCCATGCCCTCACATAAGAGAGAAATCCACAGTTAGCCTCAGCTCTTCCTCATGTCCATGCGTCACTTCCAGGCTGGCCCTGGAAGGCATGTTTCCCCGTGTGTGTAGCTCTCAGGTCTGTCTCCCCCACTGCCCCCCACTGCTGCTCTAGTGCTTATGACCCCCCCCCCCCCCCCCCCCCGCTTACTGCAGTAACCTGCTCTGTCTCTCCTCTCCAAGGTGCTCCTTTTTCCACTGCTGTAATAATCTTTCTAGAATCACTTTCCATCACGCCTTCCAGCAGTGGCTTCCCACACTGTGGGAGCTTTGTAATTCAGTCTCCGCTTCCCCTTTCTGTGAGTTTCCTAGGATTTCCATGACAAATTACCACAAACTCAGTAGCCTGAAACAAGAGAAATTTCTTCTCTCCTGGTTCTGGAAATCAGGTTGTCAGCAGAGTCCGTTCCTTTGGGGCTGAGAGGGAGGGTCTGTCCGTGCCTTTCTTCTGTTTCCCGGGGTGACCAGCCGTCCTTGGCTATAGGTGCTTTGCTTTAGTCTCTGCCTCCATCTTCACAGCTTCAGCTGGGTGTCACTTTGTCTTCTCGTGGCCGTCTTAGAGGGATGGCAGTCTCTGTCACTGGGTTGGGGCCCACCTTAAGTTAGCAGGACCACATCTTAACTAGTTACATCTATAAAAACCCCATTTCCAAACCATGTCACATTCCGAGGTTCGGGGTGGACATGAGTTTTCACCCTAGTTCCCACCCTTGGGTCCTTAGCTCTTGCTACTTCCTCACCTGTAGGCTCGCTCATTCACCTTGGTACTTTGGATGGGTGAGAATTCACCAGGCAGAGGAAGGAGGCTGTCTGGCTGTCTACAGGGAAGCAGAGAGCTGAGTGAGTCTTTTTGGGGGGGGGCCATGCCTGCGGCATATGGAGGTTCCCAGGCTAGGGGTCCAGTTGGAGCTGTAGCCATCAGCTACACCACAGCCACAGCAATGCAGGATCCAAGCCACATCTGCGACCTACACCACAGTTCACAGCAATGCCAGATCCTTAACCCACGGTGCGAGGCTAGGGATTGAACCAGCATTCTCATGGATATTAGTTGGGTTCATTATCATCACTTAACTGGCAAATGAAATGAGATGTTTTTGAATGAATTTATCCATCTGCATTTAATCTCATAAGACACGATCATATACATTTCAAGGGAAGAATTGCTCAGTTCTAGTTGAACACGTCTTTGCCATAGATGAGGTAAAGGGGATTTGAACACGAAGGGAAGTTGGGCCAGTTCCCCTTTCAAGAGGCCTTCCATCTGGTGGGTCTGTTGTTCTCAGTACCCTCCTTCCAGAAACAAAACAAAGTTTTAAGGCAGCTGGACTGAAGACCGGGCCAGCTCCTTCGTCCCCCGTGCTTTGAGAGACTTCCTAACCTTGTTTTGTTGTTCGTCTTTTTAGGGCTGCACCATGGCATATGGACATTCCCAGGCTAGGGGTCAAATCGGAGCTGAAGCTGCCGGCCTATGCCACAGCCACAGCAACTTGGGAACCAGCCATGTCCTATACCATGGCTCACAGCAATGCTGGATCCTTAACCCACTGAGCGAGGCCAGGGGTCGAACCCATGTCCTCGTGGCAATTAGTCAGGTTCGTTACTACTGAGCCACAACAGAACTCCTGGCTTCACTAACTTTGGAAGAGCTCAGTGCTCAGTAGCTGGGACCTCGTATAGAACTGTGCAATGATGGCTTTGAAAGGTGCCGAGCATCTCAGGACTAATTGGGAGTAGACAGAGCTTGGGAACAAATCCGTTCCCATCCAGCAGATGCACTCAAAGCGTGGCAATTTTTCTGCATTCCTTATTTGGACAAAAGGGTGTTTAAAGACTGTAATTTAATGCTTTTTTGGGTTCCTATTTCAGTTGAATTCATTTTAATACCACCTTGTGACTGACTCACTGAAAGTCACCTTTTTTATTTTTGATGAAAAGGAAAAAAGAGGTTTAACTGTGGAGAAAAACTAAGAAACGGGGCATTCAACTGCATTCCTCTAGAGGTGACCGAGGTGCAAGGCTGTTTTAGAAGAAAGCAAAACAGCCACTATTGCAACACCCTTAAACATTCATTTTTCTAATTGCAGTGAGCTGTGCACTAATTATTGCCCCGTGTTGGCATGTTAGACAAATTGCTCCAGACTATAAACAGTCTCTTTTTCATTCAAAGGAATGGTTGGAGGGAAAATGCTATTATTCAAATAGCTCTGAAACAAAAGTGATTTAGACAAATACTCTACAGCCCTAAGTTAGAAATTGTGTTCCCTCTGTGGTTCCCCAAGAAAATACCTGCTTCTTTCAGTTATGGAAGCAGCACAAAATCTTCCTCACGCAGTTACATTTTTGTCCTAATGGGCACCCTTCAGAGGGTTGGGGTTCAAGGAACACTGCTTCTCACCATAGCCCATTATGAATTATGTAGCCAAAATGTAACTAATTACAGCCTGTTGTGTGTCATTGTGTAGTGGCTGTTTGCACAGTGGGTTAGTAATTTTGAGAACCCCCATCCATGCCAGAACCCCAAATGAAAGCAGCGTGTGCATTAGAGTGATTGCTTTGTGACGTTTCCAAGCCTCAGGGAGTCCACGAACTGGAATAAGAAACCGCACGTCAGCTTTATTATGCATTTCCAACAAAAACATACCATTACAAAATGCGTATGTAAGTAGGCAAGAATCTGTAGTGGTATTAGTGCCCCTGTCACTGTGTCACCCACTGGCATCACAGGTATCTTGGGGTACTTTTTACTCTTCACCACTTTGGAGTTACTGTTGTTGGACCATCTGTTAGATCCCAGTAAATGTGCTAATAAAGAAGCACAGACAGATTGGTCTTTTAATGGTGTGATGGCTGTACAGCAACATTATCCATTTCCTCTGTGGATGTATGTGCTATTCTATGCATTTAAAAATGTTATTCTTGGAGCTCCTGTTGTGGCTCGGTGGGTTGAGAACCCAACTAGTATCCATGAGGATGTTGTTTTAATCCCTGGCCTCGCTCAGTGGGTTAAGGATCCGGCATTGCCATGAGCTGTGGTGTAGGTCGCAGATGCAGCTCGGATCTGGCATGGCTGTGGCTGTGCCCGGCAGCTGCAGCTCTGATTTGACCCCTAGCCTGGACACTTCCATTTGCAGCCCTAAAAAGAAAAACTAAATAAAAATAAAAATGTTAAGGCTTCATGAAAAATAAGGAAAGATGGAGGAACTGTCATAGAACCAAGGGGTCTGGGGAACCATGACAACAAAATGCAGTGGGAATCCTGGATGGGAGCACCGGTGACATCCGGATAAAAGCCTGATGTGCCCGCGATGGTTTCTTCCTCGTGGGAACCATGGAAATGTCAGGTGTTCACAGTAGGGAAAATTGAATGAGATGTATTCAAGGATACTCTGTACCGTCTTTGCAGCTTTTCTGTACATCTCAGCTTATAGTGAGAGTCATGGTGCTGTGTGTTCTGTCTGTTCCCGGGGATGTGGAGATGGGTTTTTTTAGTCAAGTCAAGGCTGTCGTGGCCTCTTCCTGTTACCCCTCTGAGGAGCTGTGGAGGGGAGACCAGTCCAAAGGTAGGGAGTTTTCCAGAGAAGTAAAATACTTTACAGCGTGTTATGGTGGAAGAAGCCTGGTTCTGGGGTAAGAGCGGTCAGGCCTCATAGTCTGTCTCTGTCCCCAGCTTTGTGCTCTGTGACCAGCAACTGCTCTGGGCGTTCCCCTTTCCCTTTGCAAAATGAAGCCATGCGTGACAGCCTTGCCAGGGTCATTGTGAGGATGAAAGATAACCTGCCTGCTCAGGAGCCCTGCCACTGGTTTTAGTTGGTATGTTTTAGTGCTAAGCATTTTCCATAAAGTATCTCATTTAATCTCCGTAACACCTGTATTAGGTGACCATTTCATAGATATGGAAACTAAAGTCAGAGGCTTGGCACCCTCACTGCCAAGGCCCCTCGGCTGAGCTTAACCTTGAGGGCCTGTGGGTTTTCTGCATCTTCTCTGAGGCTAAGCCTTGCCTCACTGCCCGGGAGCCCTGGTGCCTGGATGCTGTTGGCCCTCTCTGATGTCTAAATCCTCTCTCATTGGGCCTGCTCCCCTCATGACTGTTGCCCCCTGTGGTCATCTTCTCTGGACTTGAGATTGTCCCGCTGTGAAACAGCGTTTTGCGGTCCCCTTGTCTGTCCCATCCATGGCAGGTCCGTTCTGCGTTCTGTGACTTTTACCAGCTTATTTCTGCTATTTTGTGGGGGAATTCTTGGATCCCTGAGGCTAACCTTTTTCTGATTTGTTTTGCACAAAGGTATGCATTTCTGTGTCATGTCTTCAGATTCCAGAGAGGAAAAAACCATTTGAAAAGCCTCCGTGACCGCCTAAACCTGTAGCAATTAAAAAAGAAAAAAACAAAAAACAGAAAACAACTCCAGAGGGCACTGTGGCATTTACCTGTTTCTTAATTGGGATTTTGTTGAGGGATTATTCTAAAGGACAGGGTAATCATTTTATTTTTTCAGGTACACCCCTGGGTACCCTGTCGTGTCCAGTTATTTTAAGTGAAAGTCTATTGAAATGGGGGGAAAAGGTAGTCGCCAGTGTCAGGCATTATTACCTGGACAGGTGAATTTAGCCCTAAGAAGGAGCTACTGGGGAAGGAGCCTGCTGTTCCTAAGCGGTGGGGGCATGCGCTTTTGTCCCAAAGTGGGAAAACCGCGAGCAGCCCTTGTTAGCACAGTTGTTCCAGCGGGGGGCGTGCGGATCCATTGATGTGCTCTCCTGTCTTCCAGTTTTTCCCCTACATCCTGTTATTGGTGGCGATCCTCCTGTACCTGCCTTCCCTCTTCTGGCGGTTCACAGCGGCTCCTCATCTTTGCTCAGACCTGAAGTTTATCATGGAAGAACTTGACAAAGTTTACAACCGTGCAATTAAAGCCACAAAGAGCGTGCGTGACAGTGACTTGAGAGACGGTGCCTGCCCAGCTCCGGACGTTAAGGAGTACATGGGGCAAAGGTAACTTCGCCCCCAGCCGCTAGCCCATCAGGGTTTGGGAGGAGGCGTTCTTGGCCCTTCTCCTGCCCATCTGGGCTTAGGGTCCTCGCTGCCAGTACATGGTGGGCGATCATTCACCCAGGGACACCCTGGGGGAGGCAGGAAGACTGCTCTCGTCCAATCTTACCTCCACCTGTCTGCCCAGCACCTGCCCTCCCATCCAGAGCTCCGCCCTTGTCGAGAGAAGCATCACTGTCTCATGTCCTGAAAGGCAGAGCTGGTTGCTCTGACCCACCCCTTCATGGAGAAGTGCAGGGGATTATGAGGCCCCTGAGCTCAGAGAACAGATGTGTGGGAAATGGGGAACCAGTAGGCAGCTGTTTCACATTGCCTTTTTCACATTCTTCTGCTGGTTTTTGTTATTGACAATAGCAATAATAATATAAATAGCTCTCATTTTAAAAATACTTAATATGGGAGTTCCCGTTGTGGCTCCTTGGGTTAAGAACTCAACGCTGTCTCTCTGAGGGTACAGGTTTGATCCCTGGCCTCACTCAGTGGGTTAAGGATCTGGCGTGGCCACAAAATGCAGCACAGGTCATCAGTGCCACTCGGGTCCTGTATTGTCATGGCTGTGTTGTAAGCCTCCAGCGGCAGCTCCAATTTGACTCCTGGCCCAGGAACTACCATGTGCCACAGGTGCAGCTGTGAAAGGAAAAACTTAAATAAAAATACTTAGTATAGCTCAGACACTGTATTGAGTTTTTGAAGTACATTCTCTCATTTAATCCTGAAAACATCTTTACAGCCTAACTGCATTTATTTATCCCCCTTCCTTTTTTTTTTTTTTAAATTTTTTCCAGGTCAAAAACACTGTCCCATGGCTTTAAGTGGGAGATGTGGGACCTGGCTTAGATGGATCAGCCTGCAGCCCAGCCCACACCCACCCAGCTGTCTGCCTCCCACCCCTTGCCTACAGAAGGCATGTGTATTCTAGCTAGGCTAGAAAATTCTACTTTATCTTATTCTGCACACTTGAATAGAAGTTATAGTTTTAAAAAAACCAACAAAAACAGCAGCAGGGGAGTTCTCTTATGGCATAGTGGGTTAAGGATCCAGCATTTTCACTGCTGTGACAGGTCTCATCCCTGGCCCAGGAACTTCCACATCCCATGGGGTGGCCTAAATAAATAAAGAATTAAAAAAAAAAATAGTGGAGTTCCCGTCGTGGCTCAGTGTTTAACGAATCTGACTAGGAACCATGAGGTTGCAGGTTCGATCCCTGGCCTCGCTCAGTGGGTTAAGGATCCAGCATTGCTGTGAGCTCTGGTGTAGGTCACAGACGCAGCTCGGATCCTGAGTTGCTGTGGCTCTGGCGTAGGCCGGCGGCTACAGCTCCCACCCTAGAAATGGCAAAAAGACAAAAACCAAACAGTAGAATAAGAACTATGAAATTTATTTAGCAAATATTTAACAGTCATGAGGTGCCAGGCACTGTTCTAAGAATTTACAAATAGAACATATAATGCACCAGACGGTCCTAAAAATATAAAGGGACAAAGTATTTTATGATAGCTTTTCCTTCTTTTTTTTTTTTTTTTTTTTCCATCTAGTTTTATTCCCTGGTGAAGTATCGGAGGGAAGGCATTAGAGATTTTCCATGGGATGCTGTCGAATGTGTTTATATCTGATGGTCTTAATAAGGGTTTAAGTTATTGTTATTTCTTTTTCTCTTCAGTGCGTGGGAGCTATCAGAAAGCCACTTCAAGTACCCAATTGTGGAGCAGTACTTAAAGACAAAGAAAAGCTCCAGAAATTTAGTTGTCAAGTACGTCACCTGTCGGGTTCTGACACTCAGCATCATACTGTTAGCAAGCATCTACCTGGGCTATTACTTTAGCCTCTCCTCCCTCTCGGATGAGTTCATCTGCAGCATCAAATCCGGCATCCTGAAAAACGACAGTGCTGTCCCCGATCGCTTCCAGTGCAAACTCATCGCCGTCGGCATCTTCCAGCTGCTCAGTTTCATCAACCTCGTGGTGTATGTCCTGCTGGCGCCCGTGGTGATCTACACGCTGTTTGTTCCATTCCGACAGGCGACCGATATCCTCAAGGTATATGACGTCCTGCCCACCTTTGGCGTTCTGCATTTCAAGTCTGAAGGGTACAATGACCTGAGCCTCTACATTCTTTTCTTGGAGGAGAATATCAGTGAACTCAAGTCATACAAATGTCTCAAGATCCTGGAGAATATTAAAAGCAGTGGTCAAGGCATCGACCCCATTCTTCTCCTGACCAACCTCAGCATGATCAAGATGGACATGGTTGATGGCAGAAATCTCAAGCCTATGGAGATGATGGCAGAGGAGCAGGAGGACCAGACGGCAGAGCTCAAAGGTAGGCTTAGGGCGTTCTCTGATGGCCTAGCGGGTTGAGGTGCCTGCGTTCTCACCGCTGTGGCTCTGGTTGCTGCTGTGCGGCGTAGGTTCAGTCCCTGGCCCAGGAATTCCCACATACTGCCTGTGTGGCAAAAAAAGAAAAAAAAAAAAGCAAGAGAGAACCTGAAATAAACGTTGCAACTCTCATTTAAAAAAAAAAAAAAAAAAAGGTAGGCTTAGCTTTCAGGGCAGAGGCTGGGGAAGCCCACAGAGCATCTCTGCAGCCGCTTTTTATGGATGACTGGCAGTCTTTACCCTGCGCCCTGTCGCTCATCCATTTTCCGGGTCTTGGGTGAATCCCCTCAGTGCTGGGAGAGAGGGGGAAGGCTTTGGTGCTGCCCCAGATTTTCAGAGAAGGAAAGCGTCTGCTTTCTCTGGACCAGGCTCTATTCCTTCTCCTCATTCTCTGTCTCATACTACGCTTTCTGCTCAAGCTTTTCCCCCTCTACCTCTCATTGTCTGGACTGTCATTCTGCATCTCTCTCACTCTTTTTTTTCTGGCTGTGCCCATGGCATATAGAATTTCCCGAGGCACAGCAACAATACCAGATCCTTAAGCATGAGGCCGCTAGGAAACTCACTGTTCTCCATCTCTTACCAAAGGGACTGAGTTTATTGTTTTATTGTTGCCCTGACCCAACGTGAGCATTCTTTGCAGTGAGGCTGAGATGAACCAGGTTTGGCAAAGAACAGAAGATAGATTTATAGCAGAAGGAAGTGAGTGAGCGCTGTGGGTCCTGCCGTGGGACTTCCATCATAAGTACCTGTTTTCCATTTGACAGATTTGAATGTACACAGTGAAACAAAGGATGGAGAGAAGAATGCTCGACAGAGGCTTCTCGATACTTCTTGCTGATGCTTTTTTCTCCATGAACTTCAGATCTATGACTGCCGCGAGGGGGGATTCATTTTGGCTAAAGCACCTCTGTCAGGTTCCCAGTGGGTTTGCAGTCCTGGTTCTCAGCAGAGACACTGAGCAGAACTTACTGAGTCTCTGATAAGAGTGATGGGCAACGGAACACTGCGGAAGGGTGGTTGGTGAACTTCCCACGAGGCAACGTGGAGATCTTTAAGCCACAGCAGGTGGAGATGCGTAATTCCTCATTGGACGGAAAGTAGAAAGACTAATCCAAGTGAGCCCAGTAGCCCTTTTAGAGCCTCCGAGAAACACCTTTCTGTACGATGGCGCAGCAAACCTCAGAGCTACTGGGCTGCAAGGACTTGGGAAGTTTGCTTGTTTTATTTTAGGAAATAAGAAAAACCAAGTCAGGGTAGGAAACAATAATAAACCAGTTGGGGAACAATGAAATATGAATCTCCTCTCTGTGCCCTAATGACTCCGGGACAGGGAAACCTTCCCTGGCTGACTGCGGAGCCACAGGTGGACCTGCTTCGGGGGGGCCTTGGCCGTCAGGAGGGTTGCCAGAGGCTTGGTTCTCCGAGACCAGGCTCTTGACCTGCTGCCGTTATCCTCAGCCCACTGAAAGCCTCCAACTCCTGTGTGATGCCTTCCGCTGCGAAGGGCAGCAGACCCGAGCACTGCTCTGACTGCGAGCTTCTTTAATAAGACAGCGTCCAAAGGATCTTCCATTGTGACTTCCATAGAGGAAGGGATGCTCTGACAGAGCCCGGTGGGAGAGCTGAGCATTCAGAACAGGTTAATCCAGTCGCTTTGGAAGAGGTGGTCAGCAGAGTGTTCCGTGGTTATCAGAAGCTTACGAGACAGGCTGTTACCTAACTTCACAGAACGCAGAGGCTTCAAGTGCAGGACGTTTTGCCCCTCGGGATCTGAACATGTGAATGACATCTGCCCTACGGGTGCTCAGAGCCAGAACACCTTCGCAGTGTGTTTTATTTATGTTGAGGAACGTGTTTCAAAAACTCATTTTAACTTAGAGTTGTATGATGTCAGAATCGAGGCCATGTGCGAAGAGCATTCTGGCATTGATGGGAATCAGAGAATGGATGTTACAGACGGGTCTGTGGTATGACACCCAAGCATTCGTTCAGAAACATTTAAGGCCGACTTAGAATATCAAAAAGCTTATTCTAATTCCGATCGTGTAAATGGATCCTGTGTTTACATTTTATACAAAATTCTTAAAAATGACATCTGTGGACTTCGCTGTTTTTTTTCTTAGTTAATAATTCATTGCTGGTGAATAATCCTTAGGAGCCTCAAAGGTGATGTATGGCTGTGAGGACAGTTGTTTGCCTGATCTAATTATTGTTTACCTAATCTAATTACATAAGCTGCCTCTGCCCCTCAGAATATTCACAAAAGCAGAGTTTTATTTGTGCTTCTGTGATGGTTTCTGAGATGAAAAGCTAAGGATAAATAGCCAGATGCAATCGGTGTTTTAAATTATTCTTACTGCGTGATATTTATTAACATCGAATGGTAGTGTGACTTTGAAATGTCAATAACCTAAATAGTTGATTTTTGCACCATTTTTATATCATGGTACCTGAAATATATTTTTCTCTTCTTTTTTTTCTATCCCCCAAAGCCTCAGCTTCTCTATAGGCTGTCCCTAATTTGTAGTGTGGAGTGGTAAAAGTGGATACATTATTTTAGGAGACCAGGAACTCTCTAAACCCAGTCACAGGTAATTCTTTAATTAGAATGAATAGAAATGGAGCCCATAACCTCTGTGCGTCTTCTGCATCCCTACTCTCTGAGCTGCAGTAGCATCTGTGATATGCCAGATGTCACGCCAGGTCCCCATCTTTGAGGCATTCAGGGTCTCGTAAAAGGCAGTGAATACAGAGCTTCCAAGAACCACAGTGAAGGCCCTTCCACACAGGCTCTGCCCTCTTGGGAGACACCATAATGCCTTACCTTTCTCATCGTTTCTGTCGAAGAAGCTTTGGAAAGTCTCAAGTTACAGTTTTCCCAGAGGTTCTTTGGCCACGGATCCCCTGGTCTGAAGCTTGAATAAAACAATCACACAGACGGTGATTTTGAAGAGGAAGCATTCCCATCCCCTTTTGTACCTTGTCTTGCAGGGTGTGGAGAACACAGGCCTGTGGGGACTTGACAGCGTCCACGAATAGTCGTGGCTCCAGGAGGCTGATGTGGGTGGGGTCTGGTCATACCTTTCTGCTGGCGAAGACGTGTCATTAGGAAAGTTCAGTCCTCCGTTCACTGCTCTCTTAGAGGGAGGATTACTTTTTTCCCAAGTTTTCTTGAAGTTAATTGACATGGTTGTGATCATTTGTGCTGTACAGCAGACTGACCCGTCGTGCATATACACATATCCATTCTCTCCCCAGAATGAGGGGTCAGCCATGGCTTCATTAAAGGGGACAAACAGATCCTAAATGGCTACTGCCAGTAGACCGTCACTCTGTGGCTGTGTCTTCCTAATAACCCACTGCAAAGCCTCGAAGCCAGCCTCGTAACCCAGTGTTGCGGCTGGGGTCATTGTGACAGCAGTGTCCATGTCTCATTTTACCAGGGGACAGGCAGAGACCCTCTGATACAGCGGTTTTTAAACTTTGGAGAAGTTACATGCCCCCTTGTAAATATATTTCTTAATGCTCTAGAGCCTCTCCTCAGATGTATACACAACACTAAATAAAATCTTTGGGGTCATTGTGATCCACACGCCCCAGGTTAAGGAGCTGTGTTCTGATCGCCGGGGCCAAGCCGCAGGGAGGCTCCCATGGCCCTTGCGAAGAGCTGCTGCCTCCAGCACTAAGTCTCCACTGGATATTTACTTAGTGAAACCATGTTTGCACACTTTTGAGTGAATTGTCCCTTTTGAGTAACTGACGTCACTTTCTCAAGTCAGACTGAAAAAGTCAATTAAGAGAGCGAGTGAGTGGCTGGTGGTAAGCTTGGAGCGACCAGGCAGCCAGCATCTACTGCTCTTCCCACTCTGGCCACCAGGCATGATTTTATCCCAGACCCAAGTCATTGTCCCGTGCAGCTGGCCCCCCTGGAAGGCAGGGAGGATAGGCACACACCTGACCTGTAAGATGCTCAGTCCTGCTTTGTCGTCATCCTGGGAGACAGCTGGAAACATCCCGTCATATGGCGGATCCTGTTGCATGTTCCTTTCTTTTGTGGAGGTTTCCTGTTCTGAGGAACCTCTCCTATCCAAGAATGAGCTAAGGGGTGGGGGTTGGGGGGTGGGCGGGATGGATACCACGAGCCTTGTTCCCATGAGAACTAGTTCGTCTCTTAAAGGTGGATGGTTGCACAGCTTTTTAAATGCAACCATGTTGGCTTCTTTTGCTTCTCTCTGGGATACACTGAAGATCTCTGAGGGTGAGAGTTTGCAATCCACTGCTATATCGCAAGCCTCTGAAAAACAGTGACAGGCATGTAATAGGCATTCTGTAAATATTTGAACAAATGAACGTGCCATTAGAATAAATCCTGGTTTGTTGGCAACTGTGGTTTGATTTTACAACCCAAGTGGTCCTTTGTAGGACAGGGTGGGGGGCTCAGCCTCTTGGAGAGAGGAGTAGTGCTGGTAATGACAAGGTTTCCACATGTAAGTAGTGACAGCTGCTGAGCTTTTTATAGAGTAAGTTGTGATCATTTTCCAAGTCCAATACAAGTTCACTGTTGCCTCTTAATGATGAGGGCAATTGAAATTAGAAAGGTCCTGGCCTTGGTAATTTCCCAGAATAACCTCTTGAAAAGGGATGTTGATTGACATGTGCAGTGATGCACAATTGAGGCTTCGTCTGAGGCCACTAAGATGAGATGGCTCCTCCTAGGCAGGCATTGGCATTTTAGCCCTGTTTTTCCCCAGCAAAGTGAAACCTTTAAAAAAAAAAAAGCCTGGCAAAGATGCTATTGTGTCATTTGTGGAATGTGATAGATGTGAATCCGTGATTGGTTTGTTCTGCCTGCAGTAGATGAAATGTATTGTGTTTCTGGATTCTCTTTTTAGCTCTAAAAACACTTTGTCCCTTAAAGCATGTGGTTTGATCAGTCACGGGTCTTCAAGTTCCTGCAAGTTCTAAGTTTCTCAAGCCTTGAGTGCTTTCCCCTTGCCCCACCAGAGGAGGGAGCTTCCGCAGTGTCACAAGTTTCCTGCAGAACCCAAAGCCATCAGCTCCCCTTTTTTCAAACACCCGTAACTCCAGTTCAGTGGCATTTTCTAAAGTGGTGTTTTCGGCATAAATTCTTTTTAATGACTACATTTCTTCAAAACATTTAAGAAAAATATGTATGTCCTTTTTGCTGTGTCCTTTGGGAAGAACGATTGGTTTCTGTTCCACAGAGACTGAAGGATAAGAACCAATTATGGTCTTAGAAAATGACCTTCGAAAAAGCACAAGAACCTCACCAGCCCTGCATTTGGGTGGTTATCCCTGTTAGATTTTATAGTTCCACCCAAGTCAACTGTCCAGTTTCGACATTCTGGCCATGCTGACTTCCTCAAAGGAGGGTTGAGAAGGGTGAACATTCAGGCTGCGGTGTCTACAGATCAAAGTGAAACAGTGTTTTTGTTTGGCCGTGTTGGGTCCACCTAAATAAAATGTCTCTGAGTGATGAAAAATGTGTCTTAATATGTCTCTCCTTCTCTTCGGGGAAGGTGTAATGGAGGACGAGTCTGCAGTGTCTTGAGCCTCATTCCTCTGCTGGATACATAAAATTCAGTAGGCTTCATGGCACACAACGAAAAATCCAGCTGGCAGAAACTAAAGGAAAACAGTCCTTGATTATGGGCCCCCAGATTCTGGAATTTCTAAGGCAGAAATCACATGCTTTCTGATTGGGGATTGTTTGCCTGGACTCGGAGAGGAAGGGGTAGAGGCCGTCTGCTGCTCAACGTGGGTTGGCCTGCCTCCCTCTCTCAAGAAGGGGATGCCTTTGTACAATAGTCAATTAGCACAATTGACTGTTGTGGGTAGTAAGTCAGAGCTACACGAAATCTTAACACAGTGCCTGCTGGATAGTGAGTACCCCATATGCGCAGCGGTAGTTATGACTTCCTCCAGCTCCCCAGATCTTTCTTAGGGTGGCACCCCCAGCGAGCTTGGACATTGGAGTAGTTATCTATTTTTCCATAACACTTTACCACAAACATGGCATCTTAAAACAACCCATATTTATTATCTTTGGGTTTTCTGTGTTAGGATTCAGGAGCTGGGTCCCCTGCCCAGGATCTGACACAGCTGCAGTCAAGGTGTGGACGGGGCTGCGCTCTCATCCGGAGACACTGCTGGGGAGGGAGCTACTTCCAAGCTCCCTTGGGTTATTGGCAGAATTCGATTGCCTGACGGCTTTTTCTGACCATTTCGCCCACAGGGCCTGGCTCATGGGTTTCTCCAACATGACTGTTTATGTCATCAAGCCTGTAGAAATATCTTTCACCTCAGGAAGGGCCTGGTCCCTCTTTTAAGGGTTTTAAATACACATGATACTCTCAGAATGCTCTCCCATTTGATTAACTCCAAATGACCCACTTCATGAGCTGAATTTCATCTGCAAAATCCCTTCACCTTTGCACTGTTCTGTTGCCCAGCAGTGAGTCACAGGTGCTGGCCCACTTGGAGAGGAGATGGCACAGGGTGTGAACATCCGAGGAATCACAGGGCCACCTTAGGGTCCACCTGTCTGGGAAGTTATCTGAAACCCCAGCCTCTCTGTCTCCGAGCCTGTGGTTTATCCTCCAACATACCCTTCTGAGCGCCCCCTCCATCCCCAGTGCTGTCTTTGGGGCTCTTGTCACTGCTTCCCTGAATTCCTCTAACGGTCTTACTGTGTCGAATGTACCATCTATGCTCCTGTGAGTGGGCATCTTGGGAAGCAGATCTAATTATACCAACCTCCCCCCAACCCCACCACCCCCACCACTTACAAATCCCTCAGGACCTTCCATGGATTTTCAGGATAGAGAGCAAACTGGCAATTTAGGCCACGCAAGGTCCCACCTCCTGCCTACTGCTTCAGGCTCGTTCCTGCCCCCCTTCCTCCCGTCTTTGATGCGGCCACATGGACTGAAGGCCTTTCTGCTTCCTCAAGATGTCTCCTCTGTCCCAACCCCCTCTTACCTTCTATTCAGACGTCAGCTCCGTGTTGGGAAAGCGAAGTGGCGCAGGCACTGTAGAAAAAGTATAGTAGGTGCTCAAAAAAATATCAAGTGTAGGATTGCGCATGATCTAGCCATTCCACGTCTGGGTATGTATTGGTCAGCTCAGGCTGCCATGAAAAAATGCCATAGGCTGGGAGGGTTGAACCACAGACATTTGTTTTCTCAGGATTCTGGAGGCTAGAAGTCCAAGATTGAGGCTCCAGCCAATTCGGTTGCTGGTGAGGACTCTTCCTGGCTTGCAGACAGCTGCCTTCTTAATATGTCTTTCCTTGGTGCCTGCATATGTGCTGAGGGGGCGTATCTCTCTTCTGAGAAGACTGCCGTCCTATGGGATTAGAATCCCACCCTTATGACCTCATTTAACTTTAATTACCTCCCAAAGACTCTGTCTCCAGTTACAGTCACATTTGGGGTTAGGGCTTCAGCACATGAATTTGGGGGAGACACCCTAATTTGGGGGGAGTTCTGTCGATAGCAGGATGTAGTGAACCCAAGAGAAGTGAAAGTAGGTTTTGTTTTTTGGGTTTTTTTTTTTGTCTTTTTGCTATTTCTTGGGCCGCTCCCACGGCATATGGAGGTTCCCAGGCTAGGGGTCGAATCGGAGCTGTAGCTGCCAGCCTACACCAGAGCCACAGCAACACTGGATCCGAGCCGTGTCTGCAACCTACACCACAGCTCACAGCAACGCTGGATCGTTAACCCACTGAGCAAGGGCAGGGACTGAACCCGCAACCTCGTGGTTCCTAGTTGGATTTGTTAACCACTGCGCCACGACGGGAACTCCGAAAGTAGGGTTTTAAAAAAGATTGTTGTACACCTATATTCATGGCACCATTAGTCACAACAGCCAAAATGTGGAAGCAAAATGTCCATCGATGGATGAACAGATAGAGGATATACAGTACATAATACCTTCTTTAAAAAAGGTGCCACCACATGGTTGAAGCTTTTAGGGCATTGTGTGCAGTGAAATAAGCCCGTCACAAAAGAGACAAATAGGTATGATCCCACGTGTACGAGGTGAGATTCATAGACACAGTAAGTAGCGTGGTGGTTGCCAGGGATAGAAGAAGAGAATAGAGAATTATTGCTTAGTAGGTAGAGTTTCAGTTTTGCAAGATGAAAAGAGTTCTGGAGACTGGTTGCATAACAATGCGTATGCACTTAGTACTACTGAACTGACACTTAAAAATGGTTAAGATGATAACTTTTATATTATGTGTATTTTAGCACAGTAAGGAAAAAAACTCCAGCGTCTCCTGCTGGAAGCTCTTGTGATCTCTCTGCTCCCCTAACCCCCATTCAGACATCCCTCTCGTGCAAGACGATAGCACACTGGCCCCATGCTCAGCGCACTGTAGTACCACATGGCTTTCTCCTCTGACTCCCACCGGCCAGGGAGCCCCTTGAAGGCTGGACTGATGCTTTCCTCATTCCTGTATCCCCATCACCGAGTCCAAGACCTGACACCCAGACCCTAAGGAAACATTTATACTCTCATATTGGCCATGAGTATCTTCTGAGAATGCCTCGTGCGGACGAGAGCATCAGATCAAAAGGGAATGGTCCCCTCCCCTGGCCCAACCCATTGTACCACAACTCCATCCGTTTTGCCCAGTTTAAGGTGCCATGTACAAGACATCCTCTGTTCCCTTCTCTCACTTTAGTGGCTGAGGGCTGAACTGGGAACCTTTCTGAAACACATGTAAGGAACTTTCCCGGTTGGTGGCTTCTCCATCTGCACCCAGTCTAACTGACGTCTGAGCAGCCTCATTTCTTTTCCTAAGCTCTATCCTTGCCCAACCTCAATACTGAAGAAAGACCCTGGAGTCAGCGACAGAGACCTCAGTGGTTTCATGGATGGGGAACTTAAGTGTCTGAAGCAGGGCCCTGCAGTGACACCCTATCCTTGTGCCAGAGATGGAGAGCAGGACATGGTGTAGGCTTCACTACCCAGAGGAGAGGAAGGCTACCAGTTATCGGGGGAATGGACGTCAGGCTGGCTCATCAGTTACTTGGGAAACCAGCAGAGGGGCACACCCCTCACTGCCTGCCCCTTTGATATCATAGCAAAGATAGTTCTGATCTAAAGATTAGAACAGGAGTTCCCGTCGTGGCCCAGTGGTTAACGAATCCGACTAGGAACCATGAGGTTGCGGTTTGATCCCTGGCCTTGCTCAGTGGGTTAATGATCCAGCGTTGCCGTGAGCTGTGGTGTGGGTCGCAGACACGGCTCGGATCCCACGTTGCTGTGGCTCTGGTGTAGGCCGGTGGCTACAGCTCTGATTAGACCCCTAGCCTGGAAACTCCATGTGCCGGGGGAGCGGCCCTAAAAAAGGCAAAAAGACCAATAAATAAATAAATAAACAATAAAGATTAGAACAATCACTAGCTGGGGCTGGGGACAAGTACACAGGCATTTACTGATGAGGCTCCATGATTAAGAGGGAAGGTCGGTCAGGTGAGTAAGGTGTGGTGGGGCAGAGAGAGCAAGAGAACAGCCATCTTGGGCGATCTGACCACACATAAGGGATCTAACGTGCACCACCGTATTTAAACACGGATGCCGTTGGAGTAAGAGAATGGCGACACCCGCTGTTTATGATGTGTGCCCAGCCAGGAAAGAGACTTAGTCTATGCTGCTTCCCCTGCACCACGACCACCACCCTGATCACTCAGGGGTGGGGGCAGAGCCTAGGAACGATGCTGGAGGCTGCTGACCTGGGCCAGGAGCTCTGTGTTTCTCTTGATAAAAAACAAATTACAGTAGCGAACTGCAGAATGGAGAATGCATTAGTTCAGTTCTACCTCTTCTCCTCTCAAGGAAGTTCAGAGGTTCCCGTTCACCTTCTTGAAAGTGAGATTTTTAAAAATTGAGAGAGTTTCTGTTGTGGTGCAGTGGAAACGAATCTGACTAGTATCTGTGAGGATGAAGGTTTGATCCCTGGCTACGCTTAGTGGGTTGGGGATCCAGCGTTGCCATGAGCTGTGGTGTAGTTTGCAAATGTGGCTCAGATTCTGCATTGCTGTGGCTGTGGCGTGGGTTGGCAGTTGTGCTCCAATTTGACCCCAAGCCTGGAAACTTCCACACTTCCATATGCTACAGGCGAGGCCCTTAAAAGCAAGAAAAAAAAAAAAAGAGAGAGAGAGAGAGAGAGAGAAGGGAGTTTCCCTTGTGGTTCAGTGGTAAGGAACCTGACTATCCATGAGGATGTGGGTTCAATCCCTGGCCTCCCTCAGTGGGTTAAGGATCTGGCGTTGCTATGAGCTGTGGATCTGATTCAGCCCCTAGCCTGGAAATTTCCATGTGCTGCAGGTGCAGTCCTAAAAAAAAAAAAAAGAGAGAGAGAGAGAGTGCAAGAGAAGGAACAAAAGCCCTCCAAATCCTCGGTGGTTCTCTGGAAACTACAGACCCCTCCAGGAGAGCAGAAGCAAATCAAATCCTGTGAATGAAGGAAAATCAAGATCTGTTTTCTAAGAACCCTGCCCAGCATTTCAATGTGTCTTTTCTCAGGAGGAAAAGAAAAACCAGAGAAGCTAAAGTGCTATCAAAAATCACTTCCAGGAATTCCCGTTGTGGCTCAGTGGCAATGAACCTGACTAGTAGCCATGAGGACACAGGTGCCATCCCTGGCCTTGCTCAGTGGGTTAAGAGTCAGGCGTTGCCGTGAGCTGTGGTATAGATCGCAGATGTGGCTCAGATCCCGAGTTGCTGTGGCTGTGGTGTAGGCCGGCAACTGTAGCTCTGATTCGACCCCTAGCCTGGGAACCTCTGCATGCCGAGGGTTCGGCTATAAAAAGACCAAAAAAAAAAACACCCTTCCAAATCCCCAGGAATGTAATTTACGTCACCTCAGGAGGCCAAGAGTCCAGATAAAGCCTGCGCTTCCGTGGAAACAGAAGGGGATGGAAAAGGAAAGGTTCTGGTGGTGATTTCAGAGGTAAAGGGACCCAGAAAGATTTTAACATTCATGCATGCGGGCGTGTGTTCATTGTGAATATTAAAACTGTCTGTTACAAGGGAAGCATTGTTCAGCAAGGCGCCCTTGAGGCTCTTACCAGCTCTTAAAGTACTTAATAAATTATCACCCCTTGAGATAAAGAAGGCTGCATTTTTTAAAGAAAGGAGAAAAAAATTGCCCCAAACTATGGCTACTGTAAATGGGAGCAGAAAAAAAAAAAAGAGTAAGCATTACACAGAATGAGGAAAGTCTAGACAGGCTGCCCAAAAGAATAGGATGAGGGCGTCATAAATAATTTAAAATTTTCCAGGAGCTGCATTAAAACAGTAAAATGAGCAGGTGAAATCAATGTTAGTAATTATTTTAAGTAACCCAATATATCCAAATTCTCATTATTTCAACATGTAATCAACATGAGAAATATGGAGATAGTGCACATTTGGGGGACTAAGTCTTGAAGTCCAGTGTCTATTTCACCCTTACAGCCCCCTTCATTTCAGACTAGCCTCACTCAACCCGCTCAAGGGTCACATGTGGCCAGTGGCTACCATATTGGACCAAGCAGGTCAAAACAGAGTGTTTCACCCATGTCCGTGCCCATGTGATGGCCCACACGTTAATAGCATGTGTCTTTGCTAATGTCTTTCCTTTGGCCTCATGCTCTCTTCCTTTGAAGTTCAACTCCTTTTCTGAATATCGTCCGTCCCTTTTGTCAGAGAGAACTGGAAGCATATTCTCTGTTCTCTGAAACACAGTAAGTCTAGGTGTACATACCACCTGCTCACAAGGAGATGCCCATTAAATAGCGCCTTCCTTTTGTAGACCAAAATAAAATAAAATAAAATAAAATAAAATAAAAGTTGTGAGTTAAGTTTTATTTGGGGCAAAATGAGTACTGCAGGAGTTCCCCTCGTGGTACAATGGAACTGAAGCCGACTAGGAACCATGAGGTTGCGGGTTCGATCCCTGGCCTTGCTCAGTGGGTTAAGGATCTGGCATTGCCATGAGTTGTGGTGTAGGTTGCAGACATGGCTTGGATCTGGCGTTGCTGTGGCTCTGGCATAGGTGAAACCCCCTAGCCTGGAGACCTCCATATGCTGCTGATGTGGCCCTAAAAGAACAAAAGACAAAAAAAAAAAAAGAGGACTGCAGCCCAGGAAGCAGCATTTCAGAGAGCTCTGTGAAACTTCTCCAAAGAGGTAGGAGGGAAGGTTAGTGTTATATAGGATTTTAGTTAAGAGGGTGGGGTACAGGCAGTCAAGCACATATTTTGGTAGAGGCTTGCTGCTAGTCACAAGGAGCAGACGTCACCATGAGTGATTTTAATAGTGTTCTAAGTATTAGGAGATGCAAGAATTGGGCTCATAAAATCTTCTGGAAATACTCTCTGAAGCCCTGTTCTGCCAGTTTTTACCGGAGCACAGAGGGCCCCATTATTAATCTTCACCCTAAACTTCTTTCAGGGGGTGTGGAAGGTCAGCAGCTGCAGCAGCTCAGATTTAACCCTTGCGGAGATAGATGACAAGTGCCGATTTGTGGCTGCAGCAGCTTTAATCCGAGTAAGCGTGGTGGCTGCTCCCCCATGCATTCTCTTTTTTTCTTTTTTTGGTTGTGCCCACAGCCTGTGGAAGTTCCCGGGCCAGGGATTGAACCCATGCCACGGCAGCCACCTGAGCCACCTCAGTGCCCACAGTGGATCCTTAACCCACTGTGCCATAAGAGAACTCCCCCGCACCCCACACGCACTTGCCTTAATTGTTATTTGGTTTGTTGTTTGCTTCTTGTCTTTGTTTTCCTCCTCCTTTGTTCTGTTAAATTCAGGCGTCCTGCCTTAGTGTCTTCATAATGAAACGTAGCAGGACTCTGTGAGCCTCCCAGTACAGATCCCTCGCGTCCCTCGTTTCCTGTTTGTAGGAAACAGGCTTCATTCAGCCTCCTGAGCGCCCCTGAGTTCCAACAGGCAGATCCAAAGAGTCGCTTATCCAGAAAGGGAGGGAATGCAGAAACTAAGGAGGAGCCGCTGAGAATGATAGCGCAGCCCTGGGGCAAGTCCTGGTTCCTCCTCAAGGAACAGACAGAGCAAAACACCTTTGAGTTCTTCGGTAGGAATTAAGGCCCGCATGCAGGTGGAGGATCGTGACTTTAGGCTGAGCACAAGTTTCCTGGAACACTGCCCCGTTACCTCCAACTGATCAGAAGAAAGTCTGTACACGCAGTGAAACATAAGGAAGACTCTGACTCCCTCTCCGAGTGATTCTCCCTTCGAAAACTCTCATGGATGAGCAGAATCTTTGCAGTTGGTTCTTGGATGTGAGTCCATGCCTTCTCCCCAGGTGGCCAGCCTTCTGGAGAAAACACGCTTTCTATTCCTACCTGCACTTGTCTCTTGAGTATTGGCACATAGCCGAACCTGAGGTCAGCAGCATAGTAGACCTCCCCGGCCCAACTCAATCCGGCCAGTGCCAGCAGAGCCAGATGAAGTGAGACCAGAGGGAGAGAGAAATGCGGGTGAAGATGTGTTTTGCACCCCTCTGAGCCCAATCAACCTGTGGGTGCTTGGGGTCATTCTTTCTCCTTCAACCAAGGCCTCAAAGACGAAGGGAAAGAAGGATGATGAGAGCGCATGGCAGAGTCCTTCCAAAAGGCTTTGCCCACGGATGAGCTGGCTACGTCCCAGCCGCTCACTGACCCCTGGAGGAAGGCGTACTCCCTGGGCCGCCTTGGCAGGACCAGGCACTGGACAGCTCCACAGAGAAACCTCTGAAGCCAGAAGTGGAGAGGAACCTGGGATGGGATGGGCCAGCTTCTGACAGCTCCCTTTCCACACTCAGGGCCCTGTGGTGGAGGAGAGGCTTGCAATTCTGGAGTCAGAGAAGTGGAATCAAATCCTTACCTTCCTGGAGTTCCCGTTATGGCACAGCGGAAACAAATCCAACTAGGAACCACGAGGTTGCGGGTTCCATCCCTGGCCTTGCTCGGTGGGGTAAGGATCCGGTGTTGCTGTGAGCTGTGGTGTAGGTTGCAGATATAGCCTGAATCTGGCATTGCTGTGGCTGTGGTATAGGCTGGCAGTGTAGCTCCGACTGGACCCCTAGCTTGGGAACCTCCATATGCTGCAGGTGTGGCCCTAAGGGGGAAAAAAATCCTTACCTTCCTGCTCAGTCAGAACTTTAGGACCTCAGTGAGCCTCAGGTCTTTCATCTGTAGAATGGGATAATAATACCTCACAGGCTTTTTTTTGTTGTTTAACTTTTAATTTGGAAATAATTATAGATCCATAGTAAATTGCAAAAATAGTACAGAGGTCCCCTATACCCCCCCCAGCTTTCCCTAATGATAACATCCTCCATAATTATAGTATAGTATCAAAGTCAGGAAATTGATTTTGGTACAAGGCATGGCCTTTATTCAGCTTTCACCAGTTTTACGTGCATTTCTGTGTGTGTGTGTGTGTGTGTGTGTGTGTGTGTGTACACATGTGCGCACACACAGTTCTATGCAATTTCATCACAGTGTGTGTGTGATCACCACCACAATCACGCAAAGGAAGAGCGCCATCCCTGAAAGAGACTCCTTCACGTGAGCTTATATACTCAGGCCCCCACAGACCCAGCCCTCGCCTCTGGCAACCAAGTTTCCATCTCTATAATTCTGTCATTTCTAGAATGCTACATAAATGAAATCATACAGCTGTTGACCAAAAAAAAGAGAACAAAATCACAACCTAAATGTTAAGAATGATGGTTTATTCGGAGATCTTACTGAGGACTCTAGCCAGGGATGGCAGCTCTCAGGCAGCTCTGAGGGACAGTTCTCAGAGATAAGGGAGGAGCCAGGATAGCCAGGAGTTTTTTGCTGGAAAGAAAACAACCACACGTGGTCAAACTTCAAAAGCTTATGGCTAATCACAAAAAGCCAGACATCTCAAGTGAATGATTTTAGTGCTTTTCTATGTACAGGAAGAGGCTGGGGTTTGGGCTCATTGAAATTTTTCTTTGATATGCATCTGAACTTCTCTAGGGCCAGTGTCCTGTTTTTCTCCTTCCTGAATTTTCCTCAGGGCGCACCCAGGGACAGCTGCAATGACTGATGGCTTTCGGGCCAGGACACCCTTTGTTTACAGAAATGACAGGCAGCATGCTTTGTCCACACCGCATGTCATCTTTCGAATTGGCCTATTTTCACTCGGCAAAATGCCACCCAAGAAATTGTATATGTCGGTCGTTTGTTCCTTTTTATTGCTGAAGCGTGTTCTGCACAAGCTTGTTTGAGGAGGCCACAGAACAGCACAAGGAGTTTTACGTGCATTTCTGCAAGAGCAAGAACAGCGCAGCACAGCAAGCCACTAGCTCAGTAAATGTCAGGTCTTATTTCCCAGAGGCTGATTCTGAGCTCCTGCTGAAGACGGACACCAGCTTAGGGAATGATTCCCCCTGCCTGTGAAGTCAGCCCCATCTCCGTCTGTCTTTCTGCTGGATAAGCCCTGGAGTCAGACTGCGTCTGGTCCTCTCCTTCCTTCTAGAGCCAAAGTTAGGAGGGGCCAGAGATAGGAGAAGGCTGAGAAGGGAAGACCCCAGTTCCTGGATGCTGAGCCCAGGGATCTTTCCATTGTACTGCGCCTGCTTCCCGGCCTGCCGACTAGGCCAGGTGGCTCATCCCCCGCTTGGCCCCGAGGCAATCTTTATACAGCACATCAGCTGGGGAACTGGGCTTCCTACCAAGGGGGTGAGTCACCCCTGAGCACTGATCAGGTTTAGGCAGGGAGCCAAAGATGGTGGGCTTTTCCCCAGATGCAAAGCTTGTATGAGGCCAAAGTCTTCACGGCTTCAAACTCCACTCAGCTGCACATTGAGACTGGCTTCATTCATTCACTCATTCATTCATTCAACAAAGGCTTTTCCAACTCCTACAGGGACCGATGGCGGATGGGGAGATACAAAGTTGAATCAACCAATAGGCTTCGACTTCATGGCGTTTCCTGGGAAGGATGGTAACAAAAAGGGGGGGGAGGGAGTCTTCATTCCATCTGCCATTTCACCTCTCGGAGCCCTCTGCCCAAGGAGGGGCTCCGATGAAACCCCGCTGACGTCTAACCCCTGTGCTCTGGATCTAACTCCTCCCCCAGACTGTCCCCCACTGGACCACGGGAACCCGGACAGAAGAAGGGAATTCATATTTGTTTAGCCCCTGTGGCATTAAAAATATATAGTCACTCACTAAATCACAATCCATTGAGGAGACTCCCTTGGTTTCGGGGTGAAAGACATAGTCATGTGGTTAAGGGAAGGGTGCTCAAGCCAAGATGCCTTGTTTCTGTCTCTGGGCTGCACAATGACTGCTGTGTGACTGGTTCCTGGCCCCAATGGGCCTTGGTTCCCTCCTCTGTAACATCTGTCACGGTGTTTGGGGTAGATGAAAGAGATTGTCTAAAGAAAGGTACCAAACACAGTGTGAGCACATAGAAAACACTTTTTTTTTTTTTCCTTTTTGGCTTCCCCCCAGCAAATGGAGTTCCTGGGCCAGGGATCAGACCCCAGCTGCAGCTGCAACCTACACCAGCATCTGTGGCAATATTGGATCTTTAACCTAGCACACCAGGGGCGGAGATCGAACCTATGTCCCAGTCCTCCAAAGACACAGCCCCTTGAGCCAGAGCAGGGACTCCAGAAAATACTTTTTAAAGAGTCTTTGCCTTTTCTTTGTTCACAAAGTAAACCATGTTTGAAAACCAGAAAGTCCCAAGCTATTAGAGCATTACAGAAGGTACTGTGGCATATTGGGAAAGTTCACTTTGGGTATTTGATCAGAAATCTGGCTTGGCACTTGAGCTCTAGTACAAGGGATAACAGTGCTGAAGTCATTTAAAAGGTTTTTCTCCGTACTGATGTCTCCCTTTCAGGGCTGCTGGGAGGATCCAGTGAGACAATGCACTTGGCGCTGATAGGAGCTCTTCAAACAGTCGCTGTTTTTCTTCCTTCAAGAAGAAACTCCCTCTTTTATAGCTAAGTGCCAAGGACTCACGCTGAGTTTCTTCACAGCAGCGGGTAGTGGGACCTTGGGCTGGGAGAGCCTCCTGGAAAGTGATTGCAAAGACCGGAAAAGCCCCTCCGCCTTTTCCATGAGGAGCCCGGAAGCCCGCTCTTCATCCCCGGGTTTTGTCTCTGGGTGCCACGTGAGTGGCAGCGAAGACAGGGGAGTCTTGTGAGAATGACGTAGGGTTTTCAAAAGTACTCAGGAACATCCCTGACTCAGAGAGCCCCCAAAGAGGAGCCAGATGGCCCCGTGGGCGTGAGCCTCCGAGCATTTGGAGCGGAGGCTGGAGAAACTTCGCGGGGAACCCCAGCCCCCAGGACTGCGCAAGCATGGGTGGGCGCAGGGGAGACGGATGCCCTTCACCGCGTCCCCGCTGGGCATCGGCGCTCCTGTCCCCAAGCCTGAGCGCCCGCACACCCCTTCCCAGCCACTGACAGTTTCTACTCCCCCTTATTTTATTTTTAATAAAAAAATAAATAAAGATGATCCAAGCTACGCATGATTATATACTCACTTCAAAAACCAAATCAGACAAGACCGAAACACATGGAGTGAAAGTCCTGCCTTCACGGCTCCCCCACCACCTCCCAAGCCCGTTCCCCCACTCGCTTGGGAGTCACGGTTACATCCTGAGGGTTGGTGCCCCTCCTCGCCCATGGTGAGACATCCTTCATCCAGCTGCGTTTCCCCATGGGCACCTGCCTTGCTCTGCCCACTTAAGGAGTCTGGGACTAAGTTGTCCAGGAAAGTGAAGAGCGTCATAAAACATACATTTTTCTTTTCTTTTTAAAAAATTTTATCGGCATATTGTTGACTTACAAAGTTAATTTCAGGTGTACAGCAAAGTAAGTCAATTATACATATACATACATTCATTCCTTTTCAGATTCTTTTCCCATATAGGTTACTATACAGTATAGGAGTAAATTTCCCTGTGCTATACAATAGGTCCTTATTACCCCCCTATTTTATACACAGTAGTGTGTGTGTGTACATATAAATCAGTCCCAATTCCCTAATTTATCCATCACTCCTCTTTGATAAACATAAGTTTGGTTTTGAGATCTTTGAGTTTGTTTCTGCTTTATAAGTCCTATTGTATCATTTCTATTAGATTTCACATGTTAGTGATTTTATATGATATTTGTCTTTCCCTGACTTACTTCACTTAGTATAATTTCTGGGTCCATCTATGCTGCTGCAAATGGCATTATCTTATGCTTTTCTATGATTGAGTAATATTCTGCTGTATATAAGTACCACATCTTTATCCAGTCCTCTCTAGGTGGACTTTTAGGTTGCTTCTACATCTTGGCTATTGTAAACGGTGCTGCAATGAACACTGGGATGCATGTATCTTTTCAAATTATGGTTTTCTCCAGATAAATGCCTAGAAGTGGGATTGCTGGATTATATATATGGTAGTTCTAATTTTAGGGTTTTTTTGTTTGTTTTTTGTTTTCATTTTTCCAGGGCCGCTCCCGTGGTATATGAAGGTTCCCAGGCTAGGGGTCTAATCAGAGCTGTAGCCGCCGGCCTACACCACAGCCACAGCAACCCCAGATCCGAGCCATGTCTGTGACCTACACCACAGCTCAGGGCAATGCCAGATCCTTAACCCACTGAGCAAGGCCAGGGATCGAACCTGCAACCTCATGGTTCCTAGTCGGATTTGTTAACCACTGAACTACGACGGGAACTCCCTAATTTTAGTTTTTAAAGGAAACTCCATACTGTTCTCCATAATGGTTGCTTTCATTCCCACCAAGTTAGACCTGAGTTCAAGTCATAGTGCCTCCATGTATCAGGCTTAAGTTTAAGCAACCTCCTTTTCTTCATTTGTAAAGTTGAGGTAATAACACCAGTGCCTTTGAGTTGCTTCGAAAGGTGAATGTAACGATGCCGATGAGATGGAGGGCAGAGTGCCCTGTACCCATAGGGGCCTCACCTGGGTCCAGAGGAGCTCAAGCTATTCCGTTTTTCAAGGCTCTTGGATAGAAAATGGATAGCAAAACAATGTTACATAAATTGATGAAGAACTCAGATGTGTACATTTAATCAATTTTCATGTTTAGTACGCAAATACAAAGTAAGATAATTACAGGGACTCTAGAAAACATTCATTCAAGGGGTCTGAGGAGTCTGTGCCCAGAAATTAGACCCAAGTGTGTATAATGACTATTCTTTTGTCAGGAAATCTCTGTGATTATATTATACTCTTTTTGGGCATATCATCAGTAGTTTAAATGTGCAGTCCTTTGTGAATGAGCTACCCACTTGACTCTTCCAGCTGCAGTAAACCTCCCTGGCACAGAACAAATGTTTCAGTAAACAGTAGCAATCCCTAATGTCAGCATCATATCTCCTGTGAAGCTGAAACCACTTATTGCAGACGGAGTCTAAAACAGAGTGTATCAATCCGTACAGGCCACTTAATGCTGCTTTAACAAATAATCCCCCACTTTCAGTGTTTTTAATCAACAGATCTTGTGACTTTGACCAATCAATCTGAGTGAAAATGATGTGATCATTAAGAGCTAATGAATAGTACTCCAGGTTCCCTTTCCCTCTGCCCTGTCAACCAGCACTGTTCCAGGCAGTGACTACTATGTCAGTCTGGGTCCTGGATAAAGAAAAACACAAGTGAAGGTCATGGATGTATAGCGTGAACACCATTGATTAAAAACACTGAGAGCTGGGGCTTCTTTGTTACAGCAGCATTAACTTGCCTGTACTAATTGATACATTCTGTTCTAGACTCTCTATATTGTAATAGTTCTGTTTATATGTTCATCTATCCTCCTAACAGTGAACTTTTTAACAGCAAAGACTATGTGTTACTCATTTTCTGATTCTGAAGCTCCCAACACAGTGCCAGCATGCACTCGTACATAAAAAAAAAATGAATCCTTATTAATTAAATGTTGACTGAATGAATAAACCTTACATGTAGTCTACTTGAGACATTGCTTCCTTCATGAATGACTTCATGATGTTGTCACATCTATGGAATAAGGTTTTCCTATTCCATTTTTGGAATAAGGTCTTTATGTTCCATTTTTTTCTCTTCTCCTGGTCCTTTGGCACAAGAGATCATCTACTGCCACATCATAGACTATTCCCACGTCTTCATCAACTTTCCAAATAATTCAGATATCTATTCATCCATCCACCTCTTTACTCATTCATACAAATACACATTTATTCTGCAGATGTTGTCTTAGTGTCTGCTATGTGCCAGGCATTGTCTTGTAGGCTAGGGATACGAAAATGTATAAAATGTAGATCCCAGTCTAACAGAGGAAAACAGATATGAAAAATGCATCATATAATAAAAAAATATTTCCACTAACACTGGGGATTTTTCCTTTTTTTTCTTATGAAAGAAAATCTGCAAGTTTGAAAAACCCTGCCGCATTCTAAATCTCTTGTTTTTCAGGCAAAGAAACTGATCACTTGCTGGGCCAGGAAGCAGCTCCTTGCCTAATGCCCTGCTGGGGGCCCTGGGATGCTTGAGAAACATAAGGAGCTAACCTGACCCAACAGGGATCTGAGTTTGCCACTTGGGCTGTCTAGGTCTCCTTGCCCAGTACAGCACAGAGTTTGGGGGAAATTAAAAAGTGAAAGTCAAGGAGTTTCTGTCGTGGCGCAGCAGAAACGAATCTGACTAGGAACCATAAGGTTTCGGGTTTGATCCCTGGTCTCACTCAGTGGGTGAAGAATCTGGCATTGCCGTGAGCTGTGGTGTAGGTGGCAGAGGAGACTCAGATCCTGCGTTGCTGTGGTCGTGATGCAGGCCGGCAGCTGTAGCTCTGATTCGACCCTTAGCCTGGGAACTTTCATATGCCATGGGTGCAGCCCTAAAAAGCAAAACAAAAACAAAAACAAACAAAAATCGAAAGTCAAATCAAATAAATCTAGCGCCACAGGATGCATAGCACCTCTAATGAAATGCTCCTGAGGGTATGACATTTTCCTCCTTGTGTATTAGCATCAGCTAATAGGAGGCCTGACAGTCCTAGGGCCAGAATGCCGATGGTGGAGTCAACTGTGTGAACTCCCAGATGGTTTTCAAGGAAGAATTTCTAAAGGGAACATCTAGGGTAACGGCTGCAGGGTGTATGGCTTTCTTCTGATTGGCTGGTGATGAGGTAACAGGATGGAGTTCTAGGCATCTCAATAATCATCAGCTTTCTGGTTCTGACAGGTCTGGAGTCTCAGCATGGAGTCACCATCCTCCACTTGTGTGGGGGCTTTCGTTCCTTTAGATCAGCTCGAAGATATGTATCAGAGTGTTCTGTGTATCCCTTCAGGAGGACTCAGGACTCCGTTTTATCACTGTGCTGTTGTTTCCTGACTACTTTTCCTTTGTTTTTGCTTTCCTTCCCTTCCCCAATTAGTGATTGCTCAAATCTGCCCTTTGGAACTCAGGGAAGGTCTGGGAGGCCGAAGCATTTTTTTCCTTCCTACAAGCAAGAAACAGAGGTAGGGGGTGGGATGCCAAAAGGCTCTTTCACCCAGGAGGTCCTGCTCCATTTCAGTAGGGAGAAAACCACATGCTCCTGATGTAGCAAGTAATTCTTCAGGCCAGAGAGAAACAACAGCACATCATTTATATTCCAAAAAAGTCCTTGCGGGGCAAAGAACTAATCCCAAGGTCTCTGGGGCTACATGTTGTTTTTTTCCAAACAATTTTGCCTGGCTTAGTATGGGGTGTTCAATTTATAAAGCTGCTAAAAGAGGGGTGTGTGTGTGTGTGTGTGTGTGTGTTTAAAGAGCCGTGTCCTGGGTTTACCCATATGGCAGAAAAGCCTGTTATCAACAAACCTGAATTTAAAAGGAGGCCTGTGTCTGAATTAGTTCATAAGGTAAGTAATACAGACCAATCATCAGTGACTGAATCTTCACTGCCTCTCCCACACTTCCACCCACTAGGGGAGTTCTGTTTTGCTGGCTGGCTCCTGGGACCCTATTATTTAGATCAGAATGATGGATAATGAGACTATGCAGAGAAGTGGATGGGCCTATGTCACCTCTGCACTGACAGAGAGGTATGGGGAAAGGAGGAGCCAGAAAAAGAAGCAAAAAAAAAAAAAAAAGGAAAAAAGAAGCATGTGTGGGTTGAGCTTATGAGTTTAGGAGACTTCAGGATAAGAGAGAGAGGGAGAGCTTGAGAGAAGCTGCCACACAGAAGGCACTAAGTGAGAGGGAAGGAGGGAGAGAAAAATTCCATCCAAAGATGGAAAGATAGACAAATAAATAAAAAGACAATGGAGTCCTCTGGTGGTTCAGTGGCTTAAGGATCTAACATTGTCACTGCTGTGGCTCAGGTTACTGCCATGGTTCTAGTTTGATCCTCGGTCCAGGAAGTTCTGCATGCCACAGGTGCAACAGAAAAAAACAAAAGCAAAACCAAAAAACAAACCAAAAAAAAAAAAAACCCATTATAAGTACTAGAAAGAATTACTACATCAAACATGAGAAATTATTTACATCTACATTTTTAGTATTGTACCAGCAAAGGTTTTAAAATGTTAATACTCACTGTGCGGAAGGTTTTTATATCATGATTCAAACAGTATGGACCTGATAATTTCACTTCAAGGAATTCTCAAAATCCAAAGACTTAAACAAAATAATGCTTACGATGGTTTTATTTATAATAATAAAAGCATTTGAAAGAACTAAGTGGTCAATATTAGCAAAATGATTGACTAAATTACAGTATATCTACATGTGAGACTATGAGGCAGCATTAAAGGTGGCATTAATAATAGCCATTATCAAAAGAGGATGAAAACATGAACATGGTCTAAAATTAACAGTTTTCTCTGAACTTTCTCATGGACCTCAAGGCCTTGATAATGCAAGAAATCATAGAATCTAAATTTTAAAAGAAATTGGAGGACTGGTTTCACCAAAAATGATAGAGTAGAGAGCTCCAAGGATCCATTCTTCCGCTGAAGAAAATATTAAGCTGGCAAAGCTGGCAGAATCATGAATGCAATTAAAAATTTTTAGGAATTAAAACCACTAGGGGAGTGCTTAATGAAGAAGAGGCTGCTAAGTTTTAATAACAGAATGTATGGTGTTTTTGCTCACCCAGCTACCACCCCACACTCCCTAGCTCGACCAGCAGCTGTGGTGATGGAGGCTCATGCTGCCGATGGTACGGCTTTCTGGTACCAGAGTGAGCAATTCAGACCTTGTTATCAAAGAACTGTGCTGTGCTTTTGGACCTGCCTGGTAGCTCCCTGAGAGACTGGCTCAGAGGCTTGCCTTTGTTTTGCCCCTTTGGAATTTTCTCAGGGCTGGAATGACCTCCTGGAAGCATTTGTCAAAAAGTACCTAATGGCATTATACTGCTGACTTCCACCTCGTGCAAGGGATGGGGAATAAGACAAGTAGCAGACAGGCCAAAAATCCTGGGAAGAAGGTGGCTGAGGAGGAAGATGCATAAGGAATAAAGGCTTTGAAGAGCTCCCAGGTGCACCAGGGAATACAGAGGGCCAGGCACACACCTGTCTTAATACATGCTTAGAAAAGACCTGAGGTGATCCTACGCAGGATAAATTCAAAGACATCTGACTAAGAAACACTGTGATGAAACTGCTGAAAGACAAAGATAATCTTGAAAACAGAAAAAGAGAAGCAACTAGTTATGTACAGGGAGCCTCAATAATAATTTCTCATCAAAACCCACGGAGACCAGAGGGTAATGGGGTGACCGATTTAAAGTGCTAAGAGGCCAAACAAAAACAAAAAACCTATCAACCAAGAATTCTGTATCTCGTAAAAATATGCTTCCAAATTGAGAGAGAAATTAAGCCTTTCTCAGATAAACAAAAGCTAAAGGAGGTTATTGCTAGTAGACCTACCCTAGAAGAAGCAATACTACAGGGAGGCTTTCAGAATGAGATGAAAGGACACGAGGCAGTAACTCAAAACCCTATGAAGAAATAAAGAACATCAGTAAAGGTAACTACATAAGTAAAGATAAAAATGGTATTGTTGTATTTTTTGCTTCTAACACCTCTATTCCTATATGACTTAAAGCATAAGTATATAAAGTAATAATGGTAAATTTATGTTAGCAGACACACAATGTATAAGGATGTAGTTTATGACAAATAACACAAATTATGGGGTCTGTGTCACTGGACAGGAGCAGAGTTTTTATATTTTCTTAAAGTGAAGATTGTATCAATTCAAATTAGATTGTCAGAAATTTAGATGTTAATTATAATCCCCAGGATAACCACTAAGACGATAACTAAAAATATATACAAAAAAGAAATGATAAAATAAAAATGGCACGCCAGAAAAAAAAAATGAAAAAAAGAATTTAGAGGTTTTCTAAACCAAGAATGCAAGAATTGCCTTACACTGGAATTTGGACATGTAGCCCATGGGAAAAATGAAGCTTCTCTGAACAGAAATTCAGCCCACATAAAACTTTTCACAAACATGTGCTATAAATATTTGTGATGTATTATCTAATAACATGTATGACCCAGGAGCTTAAAATGGTCTAAGCATCTTTCCCACTGTTGTTGCTGTGAAACTGAGGTCTAGTGCCATGTGGCAGGCCAGCATTTCCCTAAGTGTGATTGGCAGAACACCCATGCTCTGCTATTAATGACCTTAATATACACGAGGGGTGCTGTGGAAATGCTGCGTTAAATGGGGTTCAAGAAATGTCTTGACTGCAGGACTCCTCAGAGGCTGTAACTCATTCAGCATGTACACTGAGTCCTCAGGAGGTGCTGAGAGCTTGACTATGTCCCCACCTCTTTGGTCATGAAAATAATCACTCATTTTGGAGACTAGAGCTTCAGGGAACATCCTTTAGGGAATGATGTGGACGGGAGTTAATGGGGGAGTTCCCACTGTGGCTCAGCAGATTAAGGACCAAATGCTATCTCTGCGAGAATGCCAGCTCGATCCTTGGCCTTTCTCAGTGACTTATGGATCTGGCATTGTTGCAAATTGTAGCATAGGTTGCAGATGTGGCTCAGACCTGGTGTTGACGTGGCTGTGGTGTAGGCCGGCAGCTGCAGCCCCAATTTGACCTTTAGCCCAGAAATGTCCATGTGCAGCAGGTGCAGCTGTTTAACAAAAAGGGGGAGTTCGCCATAATACAGAGATTTTCTGCACCCCCCTTTCGTCATGATCAGCATTTAGGACTCCTATGTGATCACCTGAGTGACGCATTTAGCTCAGTCCTGCCGCGTGGCAGGTCCTGAATACTCTGCAGATTTTATTATAAGATTTAAGTGCCAAGAAATAATTCAGTAGACTTTTTTTTGTCTTTTTTTTTTTTTTTTTTTTTTGCCACTTCTTTGGCCGCTTCCATGGCATATGGAGGTTCCCAGGCTAGGGGTCCAATCGGAGCTGTAGCCTCCGGACTACACCAGAGCCACAGCAACAGGATCCAAGCCGCGTCTGAAACCTACACCACAGCTCATGGCAGCGCCGGATCCTTAACCCACTGAGCAAGGCCAGGGATCGAACCTATAGCCTCATGGTTCTTAGTCGGATTCGTTAACCACTGAGCCACAATGGGAACTCCTCAGTAGACTTTTTTTATCTGGTTAATGTAAAACAGAAGAGCACAGACTTAGAAGTTAGATAGACCTAGACTCAAATCTGTGTTCATCACTGACCACTGATTATGGGCTTGAAAATTCTACAAACTCCCTTTGTAAACAGCACCTATGTTAGTGTTTGAGGGAATCAAAGAGTCCGATAACCTAGACAAGCTGACATAGAAAACTGACCACCACAGCCTACTCTTGTCAACTTGGCACTGATACATGTCTTAAATCATACTTAATCTCCAAGATATCAGTGTCCTACTTCCGCATGATACAACTCTCCTGTGTACAACCAAAAATATGCTAATCCATTTCCCAGAGATGTTCAGTCTTCCCCTTTGACATCCTGCCACTTAAATCTAGCAATATAAAATTAGCCATTCCTAATACAGCTTATGACAGATGATAAGGAGATAAGACCTTGAGCAACTCATTTAACCTCTCTGAGATCATCTGTACAACAGGCTAAATACTTATGCAGGGTTAAGTGCTCACTATTCAGCAATTATTTGTATCAATCAATATACACTATGTCGTATATAGTATGGCACTAGACTCAATCTGTGCCCTTGACCAGCAGACAAGGCAATGAGATGAAGTCTCCCAAGAGTTTGGTGCAGGGCCTGGATCAGTCATTCCTGAGAAATCTTGACTTCTCCTTCCTCCTGGAATGGGGGAAGGCACAGTTCTCAGAATCATCACAGTGGTGGCTTGTGTCTCTTCATCTCACCCAAAGGGACCATGCATCCTGCAAGAGAAACACCCCCTGAAAACTTCTTCCAGATCCAAAGAAACCACCATGCTGGGCAATGTGGAGGAACTAAGAGAATTTCTACATTTCTGCAGATGGGTGCAGTGCTTTGAGGACAATACAGTAAGATGACTCAATGGCGCCTCTTAAGCCCCAGTATCCATGGCAACCAGACATTCCACAAGCTTTGATCAAAAAACAGAATCATCAACTCAACTATGAGGAGCCACTTAGCAAGTTAAAAATCTAGTTTTGTAAACTGGAGTCATTGAATATTCGCAAAAATTACCATTATCCAGAGAACTAAGTCTTAAGCAAACAAAACATTCGACAGCTTCACATAATGTGATATCATGTTGGTATAGGAAGCGGTCACTGAAGAATCACAAAATTCACTTTTCTAGAAACAACAACTGCTTAATCATGGCATCACCTGAGGCAGTTTTCCCATTGGTTTTTAGAAACTTGATCTCCCCCCCTCTCTAGCATTTCATTCATAGGCACAAGGGTACAAAGAGTCACACATTTGTCACCTTAAAGCTATTTCCTTTCCACTGATTTCTTTCTATAAGCCACAAAACACATTATGGACCTTCCAACCCATCTGTGCGTTTCACAAGACATTTTAATGTAAGCGAAGATAAAGACATAAACTAAAACATATCTAGAAAAATGCATATTTGTTTTCTTGAATCCATAATAATAGAAACTAATCCAATTTCATTCTTTAAACGTGAAATTGTGTACTAAGAGAAATTATGCCGAGAGAAAAACAGTTCACCAATCACATCGGGGAAGCCACATGGCTAACAGAGCTGTGGGGAGTCAGGACCACGAGCCAGCTGAGGCCTGTGGGTACAAGTTATCTAGTCAGAAGTGAGAGGTGAATGAGGGTAGAACAACAAATTTTTTAAAAGGGTGAGCATCCGAAAGCCTGCACATCACACACACACATGCCACTTATACCTGTGACTATCTACAACACCGAGGCGTCCCAGGATTTTTCCTGGCATGCTTCTTTGTGAAAATGAATCATAGAAGAGAAGTTGCTGGGGTTTTTTTTTGGGGGGGGGTGATTCTTTTTTTAACCAAAGAAAAGCACTTGTTCATTTTACAAATACCTACGAAGTGCCTGCCATGTACCAGGCTCAGCAGTCACAGCTGTGAAACTGACAAGACACAATCTCCACTGGTCCAGGGGCTTTGGTCTATTAGCAAACATGAAAGTCGGCAGACAGTGCCAGGAAAGTGTGGGATCCTGACGGAGGCTGTGAGAGGACCAGGAAGGGCACTAGCTCTTTGCTTTCTTAGTCTGTTCTGGAACTCCAGCACCTTGGGTGACCGGGAGAGTCGGGAGAAGAGAATTAACACTGGCCGCCTCCGGCTGTGGTCCCAAACCAGAGGCCGAGCTGCTCCTTCGCTGCTGTCTGCCTCCCCCTCAGAACCCTCTGGATGCTGCTCTAGCTCTGCTCTTGGCTATTTAACTGTTCTGTTTTGTTTAAGAACAAAATTGTTGGCGATCAGCCATTTCAAATGGCTTCCTCCACAGGCAGCTTTGGTTTATCAGCTATCTGTCAGCAAACAGATCTCTCTGGAAGACTCAATCATGGTAGGGCAGAAATGCGTTTTCCTCAAGGGCTGCAGACCCCCTTTCTGGGGGTGCAGAGGTCAGCCTGCTCTGAGGCTGCTCTGCCGCCCTTTGCCCCCACCCCGCCCCACTCTGCCCCCCCAGCACCTGCCCTATCCTTCCTGCTCATTTCCTACAGCCTCTCCCCAGGGCCCGCCAGCCGTGCCTCCTCCACTTCCCTCCCTCCCTCTGCGTGAAGGACATTTACCCAAGGACTTGTCTCCCCATTTCAGTCATTAGTGTTGTGCTTCACTGCCGGATTCCTGTCCCTACCACATCCACAGCCACCGGGCACTTAACGTTAAACCCAAGCTCTCCCACCTAATCAGACCTTGGGGCCTCCTGAATATTCATGATGCCTTGAACCAGACATGCACTTGAACCAGACCTGCTTTTCCCCTGCCCTGGGATGCTGCAGGGAGAGACGTGGGCTCTTTGGTACCAGACCCTAAACAGGGAGACCCCTGACTGTTTAGCACGAGAGGCTAGACATCAATCATCGATGTTCTCAGATAAAGCCCACACGTGACGCCCAACACACAATCTGATTAGGGCGTGTTTTTTCTGTTTGGTTTTTAAACAGACTTTTCCCACAGGCAGCACCTCCCCTTTCAGCCCTGGAGATCTCCCCCCCACTGGGTCCTCACGCACCAGGGATGGGGTCATGCTTACCTGAGTTCAGATCCTGGATCTGCCCACTCCCCAGCTGAGTCTCGGTTTCCTCACAGGTAACATGGGAAGGATGCTCACCAGGGGAGGGTCGTTGTGAGGAGTAAGCCAAACCGCAAACAGAAGGCCCAGCCCGGTGCCCGGGTCCTTCACGGAGCTCAGAACGCGGTGACCGCAACAACCCAGGCGTGGAGGATAGCATTTTCCAGCTCGATGATTAATTCCCGTCTGCACATCACCTGTGTAGCTAAACAGCCTGCTTTCTTTGCTTCAATTAAAAATGCTTTCATTGTCATGTTTCAATTTCCTGTGTGTCGATAAGACGCCAGTGACTTTGGCGACCTCTCCTTCAGAGAGGGAACTTGTTAGGAGGCAGGCCAAGAAATGGGCTCCTTTTCCAGAGTTTTCATCATCTTGGGGACTCTCCTAAGAGCCTGGCCACGTTTCCTGACTCTCCTCAGCTGAGGAGGATGAGCCCGTGAACTTCACCATGACTGAGGGCAGTTGCAGAATCTCTCGCTGGACAGCGGTCCCTGCTCGCTCAGGAAGCCTGTCTCCCAGGCTTGGAGGGATTTTTTTCAGTTTTGTTTGCTTTGGCTTTGGGCATACATTTAAATTCTTGCATCCCTGGCCGCCAAGGCCTGGGCCTAGCAGGAAGCCTAGCTTCCATGGGCTGTGAGAGGACGCAGTCATCATTACAGCCCAGGTGGGGTCCATCTCAGGTGACCGAGCTGCTGAAGGGGCAGGGAAAGCTCTGGAACTGGTCTGAGAGAGAAAAGCTTCATAGGATAAAAAGCTAAGAATAAAAACCATTTAGACTTACTCTGCCAGGCTCGATGCCAAGTCCTTTTTAGGAACTTTCTCGTTCGTTTCTTTTCCCCAACAATCCCCCTATAGCAGCCCTTTCTACAGATCAGGAAACTGACACTCAGAGAGTTTAAGGGGTTTTCTCAAGGTGGTCCAGCCAGCAGGCAGCAGAGCTGAGAGCAGAACTCCATAGCTGACTGGTTAGGGATCCAGCATTGTCCCTGCTGTGGCTTGGGTTTGATCCCGGGGCGGGGGCGGTGGGGGGACACTTCCCCATGCCTCTGGAAAGAAAAAAAAAAACAACTGAGGCACGAACTAAAGAGCCTAGGATCTTGCCTCCTGTGGGAAAGTGAAACCATCCTGGCTCCACCCACAGGAGGCCCCTGCGCGTGGGTAGGATGGATGCTGTTTAACGGGAGGCACCTGGAGCTCTGCATCCGCATTTGGCTCAGCAGGAACCTGAGAGGGTAATAAATAGGCTGAGGCGGCTCCTCAGCCTCATAATCTCCAGAGGCAGGAGAGTGGGGCTCCTGCTTTGAAAGTGAGTATGAAGAAAGCGCTAGAAGGGGCGGCATCTCTCCTCTGTTCACCTGATGTAATTGATTCACTCCAGGGCCATGTCTGTGCTTGCAACTGGTGCTGAGGCAAGAAAGCAGCCTTAGAGGTGGACTTGAGGGTGGTCTCAGAAAGGGAGCCGGGGTCTCCACCCCCGATGTTTGAGACTCTAAATGTGAGCTGGGCCAGAGGTTTGGGGTTTCACTGTGTTGGGTCCACGGGCTGGTTCCTGAGAAGCCTGGAGCCTGGGCTTCTGGGTGGGTGAAAGCTGGGGGGTGCCTCTGGTTCCAAGAGATGGGCTGTTGGAGGCAGGGCGTGTGCTTCTGCCCTTTGTGTTTGTTTCTCTCTCATATAATGAGAACTACCCAGAACAGAGCTGGCCTCCTCGTTCTTGTAATGTGGATCTGGTTTTGGATGCAGAAGATGTGGGTGGCTCACGCCTTGGCTCTGAGAGGCCAGTAGAGCTGCTGGGCTGCTGGCTGCCCCAGCCTCATGCGCAGGCTGGGTTTGAGATGGCGTGAGGCTAGTGGAGTCAGACTGCTGCGCTAGGGGACAGGACTCTGCCCAGACGGACCTTGGGAGGGGGCCAGTTGCCTGAAGAACTGTAGGCCCTGTGTGGACCCCCTCCGAAGGACCAGAGTTAGGGTTAAGGTTAGGGTTGGCACTCTATGGAGGAAGGATTGCATTTGTCATGCTACCCAACCCCCTATGTGTTCTTAGCCTCATGGAGAATCTGGTTACTGAGTATTTAGTTACTCATCCAGGCTCGAAGCTCTGAATTCCCAGCCCTTATGCCACTGAGTTAGAAGGGCCAGAGAAAATTCCCCCAGGAAAAGCTAGAATCATTCGACCCCCAACCCCCACTCATGTGGGGCTGGCCTCAGGTTCTACATCCGTAGGTTGTTGGGGCTGTCAGCCTTCACGGCCATTTTATATGGTGCTGCCTCACGGTTGCATGAGGGGGGCTTGAAGCCCATGCTTGCTTCCCAGGGGTAACAGAGGGAGTGGAATGCAATGTCCTCCCATCACAGGTGGGGCTTCTTCGAGGCAGGCCATGGGGTGGTGGTGGCAGCTCCTGCTGGGGCTGTGGGCGGTCCTGCCCACGTGGGCCGGGCCCGAGCTGCTCAACATCTGCATGAACACCAAGCCCCACAAGCCAGAGCCCAGCCCGGAGGACAAACTCTATGAGGAGGTACGGAGGGCGGACCTGGTGTGGCGGGTGGGTTGGGTGGGGGCCCCTGCAGATCAGGGAAGGGCCACAAAGGCCAAGATGGTTCCTCAATCCGCATCCACCCTGACTCGTTTGTTCCCTAAACTGGGATTTGGGCAAAGGCCACTGGAGGGGAGCTATGGCCTTTTGAGACCAAAATTCCTGAGTGATCCAAAGTTTCCATCTCTGATTGGGAGTTGGGGGCTAGTGGATGCAAACTGTAACATTTAGAATGAGCAGACAACAGGGTCCCACTGTACAGCACAGGGAACTCTCTCCAATCTCCTGGGATGGAACATAATGGAAAAGAATATAAAAAATACGGTATGTGTATATATATATATATATATATATATATATATATATATATATATGACTGGGCTACTTTGCTATACAGCAGAAATTGGCACAGCATTGTAAATCAACTATACCTTGATAAAACTTAAAAAGTTTCCATCCCTGAGCCGCTTAGGGAGCAGGGGCAGAGGGCGATCCTGGAAGCCCGTTGATGTTCAGCCAAGATTCTAACACACAAGGTTCACCTCCTCTGCCCTCCCACCAACCAGCCCTGGGGAGGAGTTCCCTGGTGGCTCAGCAGGTTAAGGATCCAAGAATCCAGCCTTGTCACTTCTGTGGCTCTGGTGACTGTTTTGGCAAGGTTCGATCACTGGCCTGAGAACTTCTGCATGCCAGGGCATGACCAAAATAAGCAAACACACAGGCCGGGGCAGGGGGAAACATGAGACTTAAGGGACCACCCCCGCACCCCCACCCCCCACCCCCACCAAGTTCCCAAAGACAATTGACAGCGATGAGGGAGGAGGAACAGAGCTGGCATGTGCCCTTCCTCCGGGCAACCCTACGGTCCCCTGGGTCCTGTGGGGTTCCCCAGCTGTCCCTCATCAGCTAAGGCCCTGGCAGCCCTGTTCTAGGGGACTCCTAGGCGGCAGCAAGGAAGCCAGCGCGCAGGCGCCCTTTGGGTGTGAATGTCAACAAATTATCGGCATTCCTCCTGCCACTTCCCCGCTGCCCGGGCCCTCCTCAAGGGGGCATTTGTACGTTCTGGCCCAGACACTCCTCAGGCCCCTGCCCCTACCGCCCATGCCTTTTGCTTCTTCGTCCACATCAGTGTATCCCCTGGAAGCACAATGCCTGCTGCACGGCTGACACCAGCTGGGAGGCCCACCTGGATGTGGCCCTGCTCTACAACTTCAGCTTGGTCCACTGTGGATTAATGATGCCGGGCTGCCAGAAGCACTTCCTCCAGGCCATCTGCTTCTACGAGTGCTCCCCCAACCTGGGGCCTTGGATCCAGCAGGTGCGAGGGGCAGGCTGGGGAGGCAGAAGTCGCGGCCATCAAGGCCCCATCACCTTGGGCCCTGGAAGATGCAATGGGCAGGATGGTCTCTTGAGAACAGTGGGATGCAGGGATTATTTGAGATGTGTTAAAACCGTGTACCAGCCCCTAAGTCCTTGTGTTTCGAAGGGAAAAGCTTTTTCTTTAGCCTCCCAGGCCTCCCCTCTGTCTCAAAAGGCTGACTCAAGAGTTAAGGATTAGAAAATAGTGATACAGCTGAAAATGAGTTAAAACAGACTCCATGATTTTATGCCCTATCTTGGCCACTAACTCACTCTAACCAGGTTTTCCACAGATGATTTCTTCCTTGCTTAATTGCTTTCTTTTACTAATGGTTACTTTTTAGAGTTATATTGCATCTAACGTTTTCTTTTGTAATTAAAATGCTCCCTGGAGTTCCCGTCATGGCACAGCAGAAACGAATCCTGGAATCATGAGGTTGCAGGTTCAATCCCTGGCCTCGCTCAGTGGGTTAAGGATCCAGTGTTTTGGTGAGCTGTGGTGTAAGTCACAGATGCAGCTTGGGCCCCCCGTTGCTGTGGCTGTGGTGTAGGCCAGCAGCTACAGCTCCAATTGGACCCCTAGCCTGGGAACCTCTGTATGCCACAGGTGTGGGCCTCAAAAGACAAACCAAAAAAAAAAAAAAGACAAACAAAACAAAACAAAACAACCCACTCCCTAACACTGCTTCCCTGTAAGCAATCTTCTTTCCAGAGAAAAGGTCAAGGAACAACAACCCCGATGACAACCAGAAACCATCCCCGGACCAGTTGACACCAGACTTGATGACTTTAAAATGATCCATGGAGGAAGAATAATGCAGACCCCTTAATCAATAACCCTGTCTTCCGAGCTAAACCTATAAAACCCCTCGCTATCCCCTCTCAAGCGAGGAGAGTTTTGTGGTGTGAGCCTACTGTGGCCTCCTTTGCTGGCAAAGCAATAAAGCTGGTCTTTCTAGTTCATCCCGAACTCTGTCTTGGAGCCTTAATTGGTGCTGGTGTACAGAGGCCACCTTTCAGCTGCAGTATCTTCTCTTTGTAGGAACAGAGCTGTGCACAAACTGTTTAACTCGCCTCATTGTTCTCATTTGTAAAGTAACATTTAGTGACTTTCTAAGAGACTTATGTTCAGAGGGTCCCTGACCCAAGTACCACGGCAACTATTGATATTCATCAAATTACTGCTTTTCCAATTCTCGCCTCTTGCTACTCTGCACCCAGATGGACCGGCACGGGCAGGCAGAGCGGATTCTGGACGTGCCCCTCTGCCAGGAGGACTGTGAGGAGTGGTGGGCTGACTGCCGCACATCCTACACCTGCAAATCCAACTGGCTCGGAGGCTGGACCTGGAGTCGGGGTGAGTGGTGCTTGACAGAGGCAGGGAGGGGTCCCCACCCGGGAGGGGTCCCCACCCACGGGTGGGTGCAAGCTGCTGTGCTTCCCCACACACACACACACCCACACACACCCCGCCCCGGGCAAATGATGGGGATGCCAGGACCAGAGCGGGTGTCGCCTGCCTCTATCCCCGTCAGGGAAGCACCGCTGCCCGGCGAGGGCCCTCTGCCACCCTTTCCCGCATTACTTCCCCACCCCCGCCGACCTGTGCGAGAAGATCTGGAGCCACTCCTTCAAGGCGAGCCCGGAGCGCCGGGACAGTGGGCGGTGTCTGCAAAAGTGGTTCGAGCCCACCCGGATCAACCCCAACACGGCTGTGGCCCGCCTCTTCGCCAGCCCTGCCCCGTCCTGGGCACTCTCCTACAGGCTCATGGCCTTCGCTCTGTCCCTGTCCCTGTCCCTCCTCTCCTGAGAGCCCGCCTCCCTCCACACATGAGCAGCACAGGGTGCAGGTGGGTGGGATGCTGAGGCCGCAGGAGCTGGTGCCTGAGCCTCGCAGGTTCCGTTCTGCTCCGCTCTGCCTTTCTGGCCTGGATGGCAGCTGGGAAGGCAAAGGTGGCTACCCCTGCTGCCCTAAGGCTGGGGGGCTGTGACATGGGACTCCACATTCCCATGGGACTTTCATGGTCCTTCGGTAAGTGGACCGGCAGTGGACACGCCCACGCAGAACCTTCTGGAGCCAGCAGCTTCCCAGCATACACAATGCCTCCTCACAACCTTTGCCTTGAGGAAGAGAGGCTTCGAGTTCAGCTGCTGTCCAGTTAGAAAAGCCAACCAATAGTCACCCACCCAGGCAGTGTCTCATTCAGTGCACGTCCACCCCCGTGTGCCCGGCAGAGCTGACGGTGACAGCCCGGGCCTCCTGCCCCACGATGGTGCCTCTGAAAAAACAGCAGTCGGCCTTTCCAGGCTGTGTGACAGGCTCTGTCCTGGCTCTGTGGTGCGGGGTTGGGCTGCATCAAGCAGGGGCCGGTGTGCCTGCTGGCACTAAAGTCTCCAAGTGGGTTGTCACTTTGCTAATGATGACTTCTCCACACGGGCCAGGCCCCCTCGATATCCTCAGGACGCCTCTCTGATGAGGGTACTTTCAACACCTGCTGTTCTTCAGCAAGCGACATACGGTGCAAAAGACCCAAAGCCAGGGCGACCATAGGACCACTGGGACCCTCAGCTCTATTTTGGGTCCCAAGATGGAAGCAGCTGCTCAGGTGTTTCCACTTTCCCTCTTCTTCTCAACCTCAGAATCACAACATGCTGGTCTGAAAGTTCTGGAAGCCAAAGTTCTAATGTCTTTACCACTTTCCGTATGACTTTTAGCAAGTCCCTTGACCTTCATTTAAGACTGTCATGATTTCCCTCTCCACTGAGAGGAATGAGAAAGTTGGAACCAGATGATTTTTAACTTACAAAAAGAAAAAGGCAGTGCCACCGTCTGCTGGGATACAGCCTGTTCTTCTTGGGCATGCGTCCTAGAACCCGGGAGGGAAGAGGCAGAGCTGAATCAGAGAAGGGACACCAAGGGGGCTTTCACGTTCCCTCAGTGAGTAGATGTGCCCGGCTCAGAACCTTCTGGAGCCTGCAGCCAGCAGCTTCCCAGCATAAATGGCGCCCCCTCACAACCTTTGCTCTGACAAGAGAGGCTTCAAATATATCTGCCGTTGAGTTAGAAAAGCCAACCAACAATTAGTTATTCTTGACAGATGCCAGCCAGCTCTGCTCATCAATTAAACACCACCTCCACCCCTCCCACGCTTGCCTTGAGCGTTGTGCTCATTCACTGTGCAAAGCCCAAGCCCATTCCAGGCAGGGCACTCATGTTCTAAAACCAGCCTCCAGAGTCCTGCGAGTGAGCTGCCCAGAGTCTGCAGAAGGAGGCAGACAGCAGCAGTGGTGACAAAGACTTTAAAAAAGCTGGAAGTTTGCAGGACCACCTCTGCCTGGTGGGGTCCTAGGAAGGCTTCACAAAAAGGGTGAGGCCTGAGCCTCAGTGAAGAAGGGTCACTTCACGGAGAACAGGAAGGAAATGTGAGACAAACCCCAGCCCAGTCCCCAGGCACGAACTGTCTGAAGCAGGACCTTTAATTTATCTTCAATAAATCAATCAAATGTGGCTTCAAAAAAAAATATATATATATATACACACACATAGGTAAAAGTCTCTTAAGAATTGGGGGTTGAATAAAGTGTCTGAGAGTGTGTTTTTGGTAATAAAGCTGAGAGTGTAATGATTATTTTTTAGTAATTTTAGGTATAAATATAAAATTAGTCAAAGTAGGGTTAACTTGAGATGAACAAAACACAACTAGTTCTGGGGATTTTGGAACCACTTTCCTGGAAATGTTGCTTGGAGCTGTGGAAGTAGATGAGTTCGAAGAAAAGTGTAGAGAGGAAAACAAAACACTCTCGGAGAGTCTCTGACTCAACTACTGTTGAGGGTTAACCGTTGACATCATTGCTGAACTCAGGTGCAGCCAAATTTTCTGCTCAGGCATGAAAACTTTTAAAGGGACGTAATCTCAGTTAATCATTGATTGATGCAGGGGATCAGACTCATCTCCATCTCCCACTGTGTGCAGGCTTGTCGAGATCTTGTGATCTTTTTTTTAGATGCTCTCTTGTCCGCGCAGGGTTCACACCGTTTGTTGGGGAGATTACTGAAGGGGGAGCTAGGGCAGAGCTCTTGTCATCTGTTCATTATTCTTCATTTCTACATCTTCGATCTAGGGAAAGAACCAACAAGTTAGGCAAGGTACTGTGTGATCAAAAGATTTGAAAGGTGTGCTTGGGTCAGAGGTGAGCATGACGGTGCCTGGTTTAAAGATTAGTTATGGAGTTCCCACAGTGGCTCAGCTGTAACAAACCCAACTAGTACACATGAGGACATGGGTTCGATCCTTGGCCTTGCTCAGTGGGTTAAGGATCTGGCATTGCCATGAGCTGTGGTGTAGATCACAGACGCGGCTCGGATCTGACGTTGCCATGGCTGTGGTGTAGGCCAGCAGCTGAGGCTCTGATTTGACCCCTAGCCTGGGAACTCCCATCTGCTGCAGACGCCACCCTAAAAAGACAAAAAAAAAAAAAAAGGTAGTTACAATGTAGCTTTGCTAAAGTGACAAGAAATGAGGTTTCCTGCAAAGAGCTGCTCACAAGTAGAAGCAAGTGAAGAGACAGGAAGCCGAAGCTAGGTGTAGGAGAGAAATGAAAAAACTATCTCAGATGGGTAGCATCAAATTCTGAGTTGTCTTTATATTAATTCATAAATAACTGGAGTTATTACTCTACACCAGACACTGCTGATCCTGGGGAACGAAGGACTGAATATACAAATGAACAAAGACTAATCTGTGTATAAAACTAGGATTCTTCCCCATAACATGTAACAACCTCAGAAGCCAACTTACTACCTGCAGTAACCAGTCCAAGAGGTCAAACTATTTTCTACGACAACCAGACAGGATCACCCAGTGATAACCTCTCTAACAATCAGACTTAAATGGGCAGGACTTGGTCAGTTACTGACAGCTTCTCTACGTTTGGCCCCTGTTTCCGACTTAGGACCAGTTGGAGAAAGCCAAAGGGCCTTTACCATCCACTCGCATTCAATGCCTCATTTCTAGTTAGCGTGCCTACAGCTTCCTCATGCTAAGAGCCTCCAACGAGGGCATTCCTGAAGCCCTTTTTTTCTAGGCTTCAGCCTGCCTTTGAGTCTCCCAAGAATTCAAGTGATGGCTCCATTGAAAGCTCCGAATAAACTGCCATTGCTTGTTCTCATCTGCTTGGTCTTATTTATGTCCACAGATAAAAATAACGGTTCCTGTCTCAAGGAACTTATATAGTAACGAGGAAGACAGTAAGAATGAGTAAGCAGTACAAATAAAAAATAACTACAAATGAGAAAGTTGTTGGGAAGGAAGCAGACAAGGGACTTGGAGGGTTGGGGGAAGCGGCTAATTTAGGTGATCATTTAAAGGAGTAGGCAGTGTGGAGTTCCCGTCATGGCTCAGTGGCTAATGAACCTGACTAGAATCCACGAGGATGCAGGTTCGATCCCGGGCCTCACTCAGTGGCCTGAAGATCCAGCGTTGCTGTGAGCTGTGGTGCAGGTCACAGACATGGCTTGGATCCTGAGTTTCTGTGGTTGTGGCAACTACAGTTCCAATTGAACCCCTAGCCCAGGAACCTCCATATGCCGAGGGTGCAGCCCTAAAAGGACCAAAAATAAATAAACAAATAAGTAGGCAGTTTGAGGGAACACTTCAGAGACTGGAAGCATGTTTGTAAGATGAATGGAAAGAGCTAGTGGAGGTAAAGCAAAAAGAGAGCAGAAGAAGGATTTCCCTAGTGGCTCAGTGGATTAAGGATCTGGCATTATCACAGCTGTGGCATGGGTTAGATTCCTGGCCCAGGAACTTCCACATACCATGAGCATGGACAAAAAAAAAAAAAAAGAAGAAGAAGAAGGAAAAAGAACTCAGAAGCTAAGTAAGTTCAAGGGGGAATGGGTGAGCCAGGGTATAAACACAAAGATTGATCTTGGCAAGGAAGTGAGTTACTCTTCCATTAAAACAGGAGAAGAACGCAAATGCGAGAAAGCAATTTCAGGGTTAAACTGTTTCAAATATAAACCTAACATTAAGGTTTTGCCACCTGCAAGGGGGTTAGATGCTCAAACCACTGGGCTAGTGAGAGAATTCTGGCCAAAGCATGAAGCCCAGGCAGCTGCTTCACACAACCTGCTTTCCAAATTCCCAGCCCAGACAGCTTAGCCATATGGTCAGTGTAAACTTTCCAGGAGATCAAAATCCACTCAAGGGTGACATTAAAAAAACTGAGACAGGATTATTTACAGGGTCAGGATATTTCATGAATAGAGAGCCTAAGAGTTGACACCAGCATTGAAAAAGCAAAACATTGAAATTTTCTGAGCTCTGCATCTGTCTATAGAGACAGGGGCTGTGGTCCCAGTCCTAGAACAGCCACTGGTTGTGAACCTGCTGGGCTCAGGTCCTCTGGCTCCTGCTTTGCAGAAGAAGAACCTAGAACTTACCAGGCTCTGATTACTTTGATTCAAGGGTGAACTTTGGAAGGAAGGAGAAATTTTCCCCGGGGTGGATCCTGCCACCTTAGCAGAGAGCTCCAGGAAGCCAGGTCACAGGTGGGGACAAAGGGAGACAGCTAGAAGGGGCCCTTTTCTTACCAAAGGCTAAGTTTAGAGTTTATTCTCTGTGGACGTAAGTCAAATATGCTTTTCTTTCCCCTCCAAGAGCATCAGAGTAGCCACAGCAAGACATTAAGTAATATTTATTGTTCTGTTTTCATTATTAAGTAAGAGGTATAATATCACCTAGTTTGAACCCATGTCTCAGGCTTGGTGCCTCCAGGTAGGCTCAGCAGTAGGGCAGAAATATTTGTCTTGCACATGACTTAATAGCTTTTTTTAATACCTTAAACATTTATGATGTGTGAAAGTAATAAGATGGAAATTTGGGTGAATATTTTCATAATTTTGATGAGAAGAACTTTCCTAAATAACTGTAACATAAGATTAATAGGTTTATCAATATTTTCAAAGGCAAGATAGAAAGGAAAGGGAAAGAGTTTTTTTAAACACTACATAAAATTGAAAGATGAAAAAAAATAAAGGAAAATACCTATATCTATTAGTAGACATAATTTTTTTTTATTTTTATGGCTGCACCAGCAGCAATGGGAAGTTCCCAGGCTAGGGGTCAAATTGGAGCTGCAGCTGCAGGCCTAGGCCACAGCCACGGCAACACCATATTCGAGCCGCCTCTGTGACTTATGCTGCAGTTTCTGACAACACTAGATCCTTAATGAAGGATTGAACCCACATCCTCGTGGACACTATGTTGAGTTCTTAACTGGCTGAGCCACAATGGGACTATAGCAATAGTCTTAATATAACAAACATTTTAAAAAATCGGTTTAAAAATACGACCGCTCCAATTGAAATATGGGTAAACACATTGTGTAGATAACTCACATTTAGAATAAAATCTAAAGTCCTTACTATGGCCTTATAAGTTCTGTAGATCTTCTGACCTCAACTCCTAAGACTTTCTCTCCTGCTACCACTGTCTAGCCACATGGGGTTTCTTCTAGTCCTCAGACAGACTAAAGTCATCCCTGCCTCCGAACATTTGCATGTGCTATTTCCTATTTGTTATATTTTTGTCTCATATCTTTGCATACCTAGTTCCTTCTCATAATTTGGATGGTGGCTCCAATATCACATCTTTAGAGGAGCCTTCTGCAATTATCCAATGTAGAGAAGACCCAATTCTAAGTCATACTTCATTATATAATCTTTCTTTTAATAGCTTGTATTACACCTGACATTGTGTGTACCTGTGAGTGTGTGTGTGTGTGTGTGTGTGTGTGTGTGTGTGTGTGTACATGCATGTATGCACTCTATATCCCTCTACTCGCTTTAGAAAGCAAGCTTCCTGAGGGGAGAGCCCCCTATCTCTTGTTTATTGCAGTATCCCCAGGACATAAAAACATTTCCTGGTGCATAGCAGAAGCTCAAATGACTAAATGACTGAATGAAGAAAAATGAGAAAATATGCTCAATGAACATGAACAAAGGTTTGATTCCATGGGTAGTCAAAGAAATGCAAATTAAAACAATGAGAACTTTTTTTTTGGCCACAACCACGGCTTATGGAAATTCCCACGCCAGGGATCAAACCCACACCAGAGTAGTCACCCACGCTGCTGCCATGACAGCACTGGATCCTTAACCGACTTCACCACAAGAGAAGTCCAGGAGAACTTTTTTTTAACCAATTAGATGGACAATTTTTAAAAAGAATGTGACACTGTCCAATAATGGGGATGTACACTGGGGACACTTTAAGGAAGGTAAATTTGTAAAATGCATCCAAATGCAGAATTTTCAAATCTTTTGAGCCAAAGTTCTATTTCTTTTTTTTTCCTTTTTCTTTTATTCTTTTCATTTTTTAATTTTTTTTGTATTACTCAAATGAATTTATCACATCTGTAGTTATATAATGATCATAACAATCCAATTTCACAAGATTTCCATCCCATAACCCAAGTTCTATTTCTATGCAGAGTCCTAAGAGAGCATCACTTTTGCTTCAGACCAAAATGATAAACCCTTAGGTCCAAGAAGCTCAATGAATCCCTAGCACAAGAACCATGAAGACAACACCAAAATAAATCATAATAAAATTGCTCAAAATCTTGGATAAAGAGAAAACCCTAATAGCCAGAGTGACAGCATATTTCTTTTAGGAAATAATGCAAATGAAATTATAGTGGAGCAACGATCTTTAAAGTACTGAAAGAAAACTCTCGGGCTACAATTCTGTACCTAGAAAAAGCATCTGTTTGGGGCTGAATTGTGCCCCCATCCAGATTCATAAGTTGAAGTTCTAATGCCCACCCCCCGGAGCTCAGAATGTTATTGTATTTGGAGATAGGACTTTTAATGCATAATTAAACCAAATGAGGTCATGTGGATGGGCCCTAATCCAATACAACTGGTGTCTTTGTAATAAGAAGAGAGGAGGAGGTAGATGCAGTCTTAGGGACAGCTATGTGAGAACACGATGAGAAGAAAGAAAGAGGCCTCAGAAGAAACCTTGGACTTCCGCCCTCTAGAACTCGGAAAAAATTCTGTTGTTTAAAACACCCAGTCTGGGTATTTTCTTAGGGCAGCCCTAGAAAACTAATGTGATATCTTTCTCAAAGGAAGACTTTTTTTCTTTCCTTTTTACAGCTGCACCTGTGGCATATGGAAGTGCCCAAGCTAGGGGTCTAATGGGAGCTGCAGCTGAGGCCTACACCACAGCCACAGCAACACCGGATCCAAGTCACATTTGCAATCTATGCTGCAGCTCGAAGCAATGCCAGATTTTTAACCCACTGAGTGAGGCCAGGGATCAAACCCACATCCTCATGGACACTATGTCAGGAGCCACAAAGAGAACCCCCAAAATGAAGCCACAATGGAAACTCCAAAAATGAAGACGTTTTAGGTATATAAAGTCTGATAGAATTCATCCCTGGAAGACCCACACAATGAGAAATACTAAATAGGCAGAAGGGAAATGACAAATTGAAAGGTAGCTATACACAAAGGAATGAGTGACATTGGAGAGATTAGCTACATGAATCAATATGCAAGCCCTTTAAAAATTATTTGAAATTCTTTAAACAATCATCAACCATTTAAACATTAAAATAAGTGTAGTGTGGGTTTTATAACATAAGCAAAAATAAAATGTCTGATAACAATATACAACAGTATAAAGGTTGGAGAGGAGAAATGGGAGTGTATTATTATTACAAGGTTCTTCTATCACAAGGAAGTGGCATAATATGACTTTACTGATTCTCGACCCCATTTCAGTGTGTGCATGGAGTTTTTCCCATACGGCCAAGCAAGTCTCCAACAGCAGGTGGGTGTCCTACAATTCAACTCAATTCTAACACTGTCAACCTAGAGATCGTATCAGATCCCACAGGTGAAGGGCTTAGTCCTACAAGCCTTTCCCCCTACCTACAACTTCACACACCAGTCACAAACCCAGATTATCACCTGTACTTCTGACCAGTCAGCTAGAGATTGGAGGTACCAGCAGCTCCCTGCTTGGGCTTAATTTGCTAGAGTGTCTCATAGACTCAGAGAAACATTTACTTACTAGAGGTGCCAGTTTATTATAAAAGGGTGGAACTCAGTGAAAGGCAGGAGGAAGAGATGCCTGGGATAACATATGGGGCGCTACGCTGGCTCCAGCCGAGGGCAGGCAAAAGTTCAGGGGCCAGAGGAAAGGAGAGAATTCTAACGAAAGTTTGGTTGGTGGCATTTTGTCCTTGTTAATCAGTGGGAACAAAATAATCCAGCTAATCCTTTATGAGGCCGAGAACGGGACTTCAGAGTGTCTATGTCTGGCCTTGTCATAGGCTAACAAAGAGAGTTTCCATGAGCCTTATCTCAGTCATATGTGGAAAGGTACATCTTGGCAGTAAACCATTTCCCAGACCATGCAGAGTGAGGAGCTGTCTTAACCTTCCCGCTTCCCGGAATCTCAAGGCTCAGATCAAATTCATTGCTTCCATTCCCATCCTTTCTACCTCCAACATGGGGCTGCTTCCAGGGAGGCCAAGCACCCCTACTTGACTTCTGCAGGACGAGGAGAAAGAGGGGAAATGAAAGATAGGAAAAAAAGAAAATATTTATTGAGCACCGGAGTTTTTCCTAAAGGCTTTCCCCATGTTACAAAGTTCTTCTTTAGCCCATTTCCAGGTCTGCACCACCCCATCCCCCATCTCTACCCCCCATCTCTACCCACTGTCTCCACACCCCCCAACCCCATGGCCGCTACTCCCAGGCCATGAACTCAAGTTGCCCCTCTGTATTTAAGATCTGCTTGCTATTCACATGTTTCACTGTGTTACTATTATTTACAAATAATTTCTAGACTGCAGGCTGAGTGACCCGCACACTTTTGCCAGGTCCTGAACCTTCCATTTTTTATATCTATAAAAATTGAGACTGGAGAACTGAACATTGTGTTGGGTTCTCAGAAGCTTAGATTTTTCCATTTCTCAAGTGGCCACAGACAATTTGGGAACAAGCTATGCAGTCTCAAGTCCATCTCATAGAAGGGAACTTTAAAAAAAATTGTACTTATCAGGCCCTTGTTATAATAGAATCTTCTGCAACATTCTACCAAGACTACTACTCCCTGATCAAATACAGCTTCCTTCCACTGCAGAGCAAACCCAAGAGGCCAGCAGGGAGATTTATGATAGTTGACTGCTTGAGGATTTTCCTATCTCCTTTCCACAGCTTTCTAGAAACTCCTTGAGATTCAAATAACATCTTTGCTTCTCCACCCATTCGCAACTTCCTGGCACCCACCATAGGACACTTTATCTCTGCTATCTGAAAGTAGAGCATTCCTATGAGACCTTTTGTAAGCTGAGAAAATGTAAAGCAAAGGACCAGTTACCTTGGGACACATCTTACTACCAGATGCACAAAATAAATAGAGATAAAGCATAGATGTTCACAGTTCAAAGTTATGGCAGCTTGATGCTGAGATGGTTCCTGGGAAAGGAGTTTGGCAGTGCAGCTGCTTCTATTAAGCCTCCCTGCAAATAATTTTCACTTTTTTTTTTTTTGTAAAAGCAAAAATCCTCTGTTGACTGAAAAGAATACACAACCTAAATGTTGAGAATTATGTTTTAGTTGGTGGATGTTCTGAGGACTTAAGCTCAGAAGACAACCTCTTAGATCACTCTGAGGGACTGCTCTGAAGAGGTCTGGGAAGATCCAGGATGTATAGGAGTTTTTGCAACAAAACCCAGTTAGTTGGAACATCAGTCAATACGATACACCACATTAACAAACAAAAATAAAAACCATATGATTGAAACAGATCATGGACACGGAGAGCAGACTTATGTTTTTTGGGGGGGCAGGGAGAGAAGGGGAGGGACAGGGAGTTTGGGGTTGGTAGATGCAAACTATTACATTTATTTTTTATTTTTCGTTGTTGTTGTTGTTGTTGTTGTTGCTATTTCTTGGGCCGCTCCCGCGGCATATGGAGGTTCCGAGGCTAGGGGTTGAATCGGAGCTGTAGCCACCGGCCTACGCCAGAGCCACAGCAACGCGGGATCCGAGCCGCATCTGCAACCTACACCACAGCTCACGGCAACGCCGGATCGTTAACCCACTGAGCAAGGGCAGGGACCGAACCCGCAACCTCATGGTTCCTAGTCGGATTTGTTAACCACTGCGCCACGACGGGAACTCCCAAACTATTACATTTAGAATGGGCCTACTGTACAGCACAGGGAACTGTGTACATTCTCTTGGGTGAGAACAAAATGGAAGATGGTATTAAAAAAAACTGTGTATATATATATGGCTGGGTTGCTTTACTGTACAGCTGAAACTGGAGGAACATTGTAAATCAACCATAATTTTTAAAAACCATATGATCATTTCAATAGATGCAAAAAAAAAACAAAAACTTTTGACGAAATTCAACATCAATTTCAGATCAAAACTCTCCAGAAAGTGTGCATAGAGGGAACTCACCTCAACATAATAAAATCTATACATGACAAACCCACATTTAACATCATTCTCAGTGGTGAAAAGCTGAAAGCATTTCCATCAAAATCAGGAACAAGACAAGGATATCCACTCTCATCACTGTTATTCAACATAGTTTTAGAAGTCCTAGTCAAGGCAATCAGAGAAGAAAAAGAAATAAAAGGAATCCATGGAGTTCCTACTGTGGCTCAGTAGATTACAAACCCAACTAGTATCCATGAGGATGCAGCTTCAATCCCTGGCCTCGCTCAGTGGGTTGGGGATCCGGTGTTGCCATGAGATATAGTTAGGTCGCAGGCACAGCTTGGATCCCACGTTGCTGTGACCGTGGTGTTGGCCAGCAGCGGCACCTCCAGTTTGACCCCTAGTCCAGTAACTTCCATATGCTGCAGGTGCAGACCTAAAAAGAAAGAAAAAAAAAAGATACTACCAGAAAACTGTTAAAGCTCATCCATGAATTTGGATTGCAGGATACAAAATTAATACACAGAAATTGCCTGCCTTTCTGTATATGAACAATGAAAGATCAGGAAGGAAAATCAGGGAAACAATCCCATTTACTATCACATCAAAAAGAATAGGAGTTCCCGTCGTGGTGCAGTGGTTAACGAATCCGACTAGGAACCATGAGGTTGCGGGTTTGGTCCCTGCCCTTGCTCAGTGGGTTGGCGATCCGGCGTTGCCATGAGCTGTGCTGTAGGTTGCAGACGCGGCTCGGATCCCGTGTTGCTGTGGCTCTGGCGTAGGCCGGTGGCTACAGCTCCGATTCAACCCCTAGCCTCGGAACCTCCATATGCCGTGGGAGTGGCCCAAGGGGTGGCAATAACAACAACAACAAGAAGACAAAAAAGACAAAAAAAAAAAAGAATAAAATACCTAGGAATAAATCTACCTAAAGAGACAGAAGACTTGTATCTGAAAACTCTAAGACAGTGATGAAAGAAATCAAAGACAGGAGTTCCTGTCATGGCTCAGTGGTTAACGAATCCGACTAGGAACTACGACGTTGCAGGTTTGATCCCTGGCCTTGCTCAGTGGGTTAAGGATCCGGCGTTGGCGTGAGCTGTGGTGTAGGTTGCAGACGCAGCTCGGATCCCGTGTTGCTGTGCCTGTGGTGTAGGCCGGTGGCTACAGCTCCGATTAGACCCCTAGCCTGGGAACCTCCACATGCCACAGAAGGGGCCCTAGAAAAGGCCAAAAAAAAAAAAAAAAAAGAAAAGAATTCAAAGACAACACAAACAGATGGAAAGATATGCCATAGTCTTGGATGGGAAGAATCAATATTGTCAAAACGACAATACTACCTAAGGCAATCTACAGAGGCAGAGGCAATGCAATCCCTATCAAGCTACCAATGACATTCTTCACAAAACTAGAACAAAATATTTGAAGAGATTACTGTCAATTGAAGAAAATCAGACATCTCAAGTTAATGAATTGCATGCTTTTCTATGTATAGGAAGACACAAGAGACTGGGTCCATAGACTGGCACCTAGTTATAGGGCCAGTATCCTGTGTTTCTCCACTCTGCATTTCCTCAGGGGGCTCCTCCAGGAGCTGCTGGCTTGATGGCTGCGACTGCCTGTTTCCTGACATGGCAAACACTTCATCCACGCTCCAGTTGGCGAAGACAGGTTCTAGTGAAGGTCTTCTGTATAAGCCAAGTGGTGTGAAGCAAACTTTTGAAAAGCCAGGGGTACTTGGATTTTAAATGCAATCTATTCAATAAGGGAAACAACTTCCTATCAGATGAAGAGGCAATACAGCAAGTAATAAAGGAGGGTAATTACATAAACAACGTAGTTAAGAGCTGTTTGGCCTCGGGGAAAATGGGACTCACCAGATTTGCAAAAATCACTCATTAGAATACAGAACACTAGTGGAGAATAAGCCTATTCTTTTTTTTTTTTTTCTTTCTTAGGGCAGTAAAAACCTATTGTACTGGGAAATACAAGATAAACGCTCATAAAGATATTCCATAAAGATAAACTCTCAGCCTGCAGACAATAGTACGCATTAAAAAATGCATTATTGTCCTCATTTAGTGAATGAGGTTACAAGTCTAAGAGCTCACTCAAGGCTGCAGAGCCCAGAAGTGGTAAAGCCTGAATTCAAACATCTGACTTCAAAGAGGATGCAAGTGCCAGGGACCCCAAGCCCTTCTCCCCATTCCCCCCCGCCCCCCGCCCCTGTGTATTCTTGGAGGGTAGGACTATATTTAAACATAATTTGTGCACCTCACTCAGTGCTTTGTACATTATCAGCCTGCAATATGTAGAATTCCAGACCTATAGAAACGTTGCATCCGTTAAGAATGGGTTCAAATGCATCAAACAGAAAATCCAACTAACAGTGCTCAGGTTAAAAGGGACTTGTTTTGCTCATGGGACGATGTTTTGCTCTCAGGGAGACAGGTGGCTGGCCCAGGTTCAGTTGTTTAGGCAGCATCTCTGAGATTCTCTTGGTCTTTTCGAATGGGTGTTAGGTTAGCCAACATGTAGTATTGGCCACAGGCTTTAGAGGGTATGTGGTCCTGAACCTTCGTTTTAGAGATAAGAGAGATTGAAGCCCAGAGAGGTTAAGCGACTTGTCCAAGAATTTTCAGCTAAGTGGCCAAGCTAAAGTTCAAATCCAAATTCCCCTAAACCATGGCTGTTTCTGCTTCAAAGACTTGATGATGCTGAGATCCTGCTGTCTCCCAGAACTAACCTGTTAATGAGTTTTGAATTGGCCTTTGATCGTTCACCTCCTCACCAGGTTGGTAGATTTATTTATAACCTAACCTAAGCTTTCAATGGTGTACTCCCAAATAGTGGTCATAATTGTAGAAATTAAAGTTCACACATCATGCAGAGTGTAAAGAAATGGTTTGGAGGCCAGGGGTTGGCAGTGCCTCCTCAGTCACATAGAAAATCAGTGACTCACTTGGGATATCTATCTACTGAACTTCTGGTCAACCTAAACCCACCTGTGCTCTCTTGAAGAATTTGTCCAGGGATTCCTGGCATGGAGCTCCTAAAGTTCTGGGATTTCCTGAATGCCTTTGTTATCCTAATGAGGTGATTCACCAGTGGACCCTAGATAGCTTCAGGATGGGCTGATGACCAGAGAGTCCAACTAAAGGATTAGAGGGTTGAACCTTTGGGCCAGCCTGACCTCCAGCGAGGGAAAGCGGGCTGGAGATGACATTCAGTTGCATGGCCAATGATGTAATTAATCCAGCCTTTATAGTGCAACATCGATTTAAAAAAAAAATCTCGACACTGATGCTCAGTGGAGCTCCATGGTTGGTGAACACATCCATATGCAAGTAGGATGGACTCTATGGGGAGAGGGCACAGAGACCCTGCATCCCTCCCATACCTCATCCTAGGTGTACCCATTATAATGAAGCTGTAATCATAAGTAGAGTTCTGTGAGGCTTTCTAGTGAACAATTCCACTTGAGGGAGATGTGGGAACCCCGTAATCTGTGGCCAGGTGGTCAGAAGTGCAAGTAGCCTTGGGGGCCCCTGGGACTTGTGGCTGACATCTGAAGTGAGAACAGCCTATGGAGGAGTTGTCCTTGAACCTGTGGGGTCTGTGCTAACTCTAGGTAGGGCCAGACCTGAATTGCAGTACACCTAGTTGGTGTCAAGCAAGTTGGGATGGACACGAAATTCCAACCCAGATGCACCCCTTCTTGGGTGCCTTTCCCTCTCTAGCTAAAATAAATCCTCCTTCTCTGAGCTATTTCAAAATATACCATTCAGTGATATATTTATGTACTTTTTAATCTCCTCTGCCTAGATTATAACTCTTAGAAGAAAAATGATTTCACCTTACCTGTTTTACTTGTGTTTCCATAGTGTTTGACAAACAGAGGTGCTCAGTCCATATGTAACATTTAACCAGATTGTGGAGAAATGGCTGTGGGTTATCCAGGGTGAGGCAAACAGGGTGCCAAGAATGCAAAACCTAAGAAGGCACTCACTCTCGGGGTTGTGCAAGGGCCTGCTTAAACTGTGACCTTGGCACCTACTGTACCTCACCCTAGTCCAAACTCTGGCTGAGAACATGAGCTCATGCATTGATAACTGATCATTTACTTGGTCGCTGAGACAGTTGCCTTTGTAAACGAACCTAGAGCTAGAGAAGTATGTCCTAAAAATGAGACCCTGTGAAATTCTAACGTGGCCAACACACAACATCGAGAATAAACAGACCCAGGAGGGACCAAAAGAGGTTATGCCTTTCTCCTGGGGTCAATCGAATGGCTCCTGACTGCTCAGGATGAGGCTCTCAGGAGATGATCAGAACAAGGGAGGAAAAAGAAAGGCTCTTTCTTCTGATGAGGGGACAAATTTATCAGAAGAGAGATGGTGGCTTTTCAGTGCGGAAGTAGCTTAGTTTTAAGAGCCAAGATCATGCTGAGGAGGGCTGCGTCCATCCATGCCTGAGGCAGCTTCAGAGCAGTCTAAGCCCTTTGGTTTCAGGGTAGGGGGTGATCCAAGTCAATGGTATTCAAACTCATTTGTTCAGATGATTTTGAATTGGGACAACTCCCCCCCCCCCAACAAACCAATCACAAACCAAAACAAAACCCTTGAGAACGGCAACACATCAGAATGAGGATTAGGAAGAATCCAGCCTCACAAGGTAGTTGGAAAATTGAGAGAAGACGTTGAAAACAAACCAGAGGTTATCAGAGGGGAAGGAGGGAGGGGAGGGAAGGATTGGAAGCTTGGGACTGGCATATACACACTGCGGTATTTGGAATGAATGGTCAACGGGGACCTGCTGTATAGAATACTCAATATTCTATATAATCTATGTGGGAATTGGATACGTGTATGTGTATAACTGATTCACATTGCTGTACACCTGAAACTAACACAACATTGTAAATCAGCTATACTTTAATTTTAAAAAATTTTTTTTTTTTTTTAAATCAAGAGAGAGTGAGTGGGAGGTCCTGGTAATAAGGTACCAGCCAGTCGTAGCTCTTTAGCTGTCAATTCATCTCACCCTTCCTTCCTGAGCTCTGCAGGGAATCTTACAGATGATAATGAAAGCTGCCATTTACTGAACAATTACTACAGGGCAGGCACTTTACATACTTTATTTAATCCTTGTAACTGGCCCATTTTACAGATAATAACACTGAGGCTCAGAGAAGTGAATTAAGTTGCCAAGAGCAAAAATGGCCGGGATGGCGTCAAGCCCCTGTTTGTCAAACCCCAGCAGAACCATGCCATTAACCACTGCACCCTCCCGCCCCTCCTGGCTTCAGAGTCACCGGATGAGACAAATACTTATCTTGAGCCCTACTTTCCAGACAAGCTCCTCTGAGGAGAGAGATTTCTCAGCCTTCCTGCTGGAACAATTCTCTGTCTTCAAGCCTCACACTAGGACTGCCCCCAGAACTTCCTTCTTCTGCCAAAAGCTCATTGCTTCTTGCTGTAATTTCAGCTTATTTCTTCTTGTGTTTATTTAAAAATATTTAGAACAAAATGAAATGAAAGTGTTATTTCAAAACACTTATGTAGCTGTCCTTCAGACCGTCATCAAAAACAGTTCTACCTTGGAGTTCTCATCGTGGTTCAGTGGTTAACGTACCCGACCGGCATCCATGAGGTTGAGGGTTCGATCCCTAGCCTTGCTCTGTGGGTTAAGGATCCAGCATTGCCATGAGCTGTGGTGTAGGTCACAGACACAGCTCGGATCTTGCATTGCTGCGGCTGTGGTGTAAGCCAGGCGGCTACAGCTTCAATGCAACCCCTAGCCTGGGAAACTCCATGTGCCACAGGTGTGGCCCTAAAAAGACAAAAAATAAAAACTAAAAAATAAATTCCGGAGTTCCCGTCGTGGCGCAGTGGTTAACGAATCCGACTAGGAACCATGAGGTTGCGGGTTCGGTCCCTGCCCTTGCTCAGTGGGTTAACGATCCGGCGTTGCCGTGAGCTGTGGTGTAGGTTGCAGACGCGGCTCGGATCCCGTGTTGCTGTGGCTCTGGCGTAGGCCGGTGGCTACAGCTCCGATTCAACCCCTAGCCTGGGAACCTCCGTATGCCACGGGAGCGGCCCAAGAAATAGCAACAACAACAACAACAACAAAAAGACAAAAGACAAAAAAAAAATTCCACCTTTCTTTGGACTCCTTGGCAGCAGCACTTTGTTTTTTATTTTCAGGATCATGCTCCAGCTAGTAAACATAATACTGGGGGGAGGGTAGCAAAATAAAAACTATTCATTGCCAAGGGACTGAGGTTCAACAACTATTTTTCCTTGAATAGAATTGAGGGCTGGTGTGGCATGGGGTGGGAGGGGGGGAAGGGAGAAGCTCTAGCATGTTCTCCGAGCTTTGTTTCCTCTCTTTGTACTTTTTTCTTAAGTATTGTATATTTTTTCCCTCATGCTAAAGTTTAAGGGCAACCTTACATCCTACACATAGAAAGATATGTCTATTTTCAGCGACGTATGGTTCCAACGACAAATAGGCACCAAACAACATACACTGAACTTTCAATTTTACCTTCAAAAGAAGAAAAAGCAAGCTGTTCAGGTCTCATCCACAAGACACCAGTTTCTTGACAGTCTCAAAAGGACTTCTGAAGACTTTAATGAAAATTTTGTACTGGACTTAAGTGCCCTCCAAACTACAGTTTAGTCAAAAGTCATGTTTCCTAGATACAACTTCACAATCTGTATTTTCATTTTTCACTCAAGTTTTTACTTCTACTGAACAATTTAGGGTTGACTGGACACCTACGGAGAGTGCCATATAAAAATCTCTCTCTTTTTTTTTTCTATATCGATTCATCCTGTTCACATTAAGACTTGAGTCCTTCCTAACATGTCCCTCTTTAAAATAAGCTGAATTTTTAATTTCTGGACAATCGCAATTACTTCCTCTTAGAAGTAAGTGCAGGAAGCTACCTCAGTCATTTTTCTTGGGGAGTAACCAAGATAAATGGTAAAAATGTGGTAGAGCAAGAAAGGGAAGGGTTTTTGGTTTTTGGTTTTGGTTTCCATTTTTGTATGGGGGGGTTGGGTTTTATGTTTGGTTTTGGTTTTGGTTTTGGTTTTGGTTTTTAGGGCTGCATCTGCAGCATATGGAGATTCCCAGGCTAAGGGTTGCATCAGAGCTACAGCTGCTCTCCTGTGCCACAGCCACAGCCACTCAGGATCTGAGCCTCTCCCGGGACCTACACCCCTGCTCACGGCAACACCGGATCCTTAACCCGCCAAGTTGAGGCCAGGGATGTTAATTGGGTCATAACCTCCTGAGGCACCACAGGAACTCCCAAGAAAGGGAGGATTAAGGAAATTATTTATAATGATGTTTATTAGGCACTCAATTGTGTTCCCCCAAATTCATATGTTGAAACCCTAAGCTCCACGAGGACTCTATTTGGAGAGAGGGCCTTTAGGGAAGTCATGAAGGCTAAATGAGGTCACTAAGGGTGGAGCCCTGATGCAATAGGATTAGAAGAGGAAGAGAAATGGGTAGGCTCTCTCCTCTCCACATGCTTTCCCCCCCACCCCCCTGAGTCCATACAAAGGAAGGGCCGTGGGAGGACACAGTGGGAAAGTGGCCTCTGCCAACCGGGAAGAAAGGCCGCACTAGAAACCAACCCTGATGGCTCCTTGATCTTGGATGTGTAGCCTCCAGAACTGTCAGAAAATGAGTTTCTGTTGTTTAAGCCACCCAATCTGTGGTATGTTGAGTTTATTTTCTGTGGCAGCCCTAGCAGACTAGCACAATATCACTAGGTAGCTTTTCAATGATTATTTAACCAACCAAAATGGGAATTTCTGAGGGTCTGGGCAAGAGTCCAAGAGAAGTGAGGAAGTGGGGTTACAAGTGAGCTAATTATGCAGGTTTTCTAGCAGGGAATAATAGATATTGGAGAGACCTGCTAATTCAAGAAAGGGGAATTTAAAATACAGTATTCAAAGTTAAAAGGGTGAAACCCTTAGGAATGATTTAGCTTCAATTAATGGAAAATCTGACTGTTGTAGTTTGAAAAATTGAGTTGTTTTTCCCCTCCAGCCCCACCTCCCATAAGAAGCAGGGCCGGGGATGAGCAGCTGCCGGCACTGGTTCAGAAACACCCATTGTCAAGGCCAACATTACTGCAATTCTGGCCTTTCCTTATGGTCACAAGCTGGATGTTGCAGCTCCAGCCATTAAGTCCTCATTCTACAGAGGAATAAAAAGTAGGGAAGAAGAGATAACACCAGTGAAATGTCATAATATGGTCACTCTTAGCTGTAAAGGAGAAATGGGTATTAATTAATGTTAACCCTATTTATATGTCTGTTACTGATATGGTTAAACGTATCTGCTTCTAAAGTGTGAAGCAATATGCACAAGCATAGTTGGTCCAGAGACTTTGGGTTTTATTTTATATTTTCCATGTACAATCTTTTAATTAATTAATTTTTTTTTTGCGTTTTACGGCCGCCCCCACAGCATGTGGAAGTTCCCAGGCTAGGGATTGAATCAGAGCTACAGCTGCTGGCCTACTCCACAGCCACAGCAACATGAGATCTGAGCTTCATCTGCGAGCTACGCAGCTCACAGCAATGCTGGATCCTTAACCTGCTGAGCCAGGCCAGGGATCAAACCCACATCCTCATGGATACTAGTCAGATTCCTTTCCACCATGCCACAGTGGGAACTCCTCAATCATTTTTAAAGCTCTAAACAAATATTTGAAGAATTTTGAAGATTAAAAATGCATGTTCAGATTTATGAATTACTACACATTATGGACATCTGGGGTCCTTAGTGAATTGTTGAAACCTCTGACTGCCAAGAATCTACTTGATGTGGGGCTTCCTTGGGGAGCTCCAAATTCATTTAGCATCCCCATGCATCTCACAGATGTGACTTAGATTAGCTTCCTCCTTGTGCTATCCATTCCAGGGCTTAAAGATGGCAACTGGATCTTTTTTTTTTTTTTTTTGGTCTTTTTGCTATTTCTTTGGTCTTGGGCCGCTCCCGCAGCATATGGAGATTCCCAGGCTAGGGGTCCAATCGGAGCTGTAGCCACCGGCCTACACCAGAGCCACAGCAACGTGGGATCCGAGCCGCGTCTGCAACCTACACCACAGCTCACGGCAACGCCGGCTCGTTAACCCACTGAGCAAGGGCAGGGACCGAACCCGCAACCTCATGGTTCCTAGTCGGATTCGTTAACCACTGCGCCACGACGGGAACTCCTGGATCATTTTTTTAATTCAAAAAATTTTACTAAAGTGCAATTGATTGACAATATTGTATTAATTTCTGCTGTACAGCAATGTGATGCAGTTATACATATATATATATATACACTTTTTCATAATACTTTTCCATGATGGTTTATGACGGGAGAGTGGATATAGTTCCCTGGGCTATAGTGTAGGACCTTCTTGTTTATCCATCCTATATATAAGAGTTTGCCTTTGCTAATCCCAAACTTCTAATCCTTCCCTTCCACACCCCCTCCCCCTTAGCAACCACAAGTCTATTCTCTATGTCTGTGAGTCTGTTTTTGTTTCATAGATATGTTGATTTGTACCATATTTAAATTCCACCTATAAGTGACACCACAGGATATTTATCTGTTTCTGACTTACCTCACTTTGTATGATAATCTCTAGCTCCATCCATGTTGCTGCAAATGGCATTATTTCATTGTTTTTATGGCTGAGTAGTATTCCATTGAATATATGTACCACATCTTTATCCACTCATCTGTCAATGGACATACAGGTTGTTTCCATGTCTTGGCTATTGTGAATTGTGCTCCTATGAACATAGGGGTGCACGTATCTTTCCAAATTATAGTTTTGGCTACTAGTTAATTCTTGTCCAGGCCCATAGCTGCACAGAATAGTGGTCAAAAGCATGACATGGGAACTAGAAAGTCTTGGGTCTAATATCCAATAAAAACTTCTTACCAATTAATTGTGTGAATTTGGACAAGTTTCTTCAGCCTCATTTTGTTGAGTCTCAGTTTCCTTACTTATAACATAGAGCTAGTAACGCTTCGCAGTACAGTGTTTGAAGATTCTTTACTGTTTTTCTAGCAATACAGTGCCTAAATTGGAGTTCCCACTGTGGTTCATCAGGTTAAGGACCCAATGTTTTCTCCATGAGAATGCAGGTTCAAGCCCTGGCCTTGCTCAGTGGGTTAAAGATCTGGCTTTGCTACAAGCTGCAGCATAGATTTCCAGCGCAGCTTGGATCCAGTGTTGCTATGGCTGTGGTGTAGACCAGCGCTGCAGCTCCCTTTTGACCCCTATTCTGGGAACTTCCATATGCCACAGTGTGCCCTAAAAAGCAAAACAAAAACAAAACACATACACAAAAAAACAGCAGCTAATCAGACATAGTGGGCTGCTGAATTACAACACAGGTTGAATTCACTGTCTAGCTTGGACTCTAATGTGAAGGTTAAGGCATTTATTAGAGACAGGTGGCACCCTAAAATTGGAATAGAAATATTTGTGAGGATTCAGATAACTGCAAATAACCCCAAACTTCATTGAGCCTTCCTTGCATGAAGGAAGAAGCAGTTCCTCTGATGAAGCTGCCTCCCCAGCCCACCCCCACTATTACCTGTAGTAACCACATCAGAGGATACCTTGATATGAAATGTCAAGCCTCTTGGAGTTCCCTTCGTGGCTCAGTGGTTAACGAACCCGAGTAGTAACCATGAAGTTGGGGGTTTGATCCCTGGCCTCACTCAGTGGGTTAAGCATCTGGCATTGCCGTGAGCTATGGTGTAGGTCGCAGACGCGGCTTGGGTCCTGCGTTGCTGTGGCTGTGGCGTAGGCCAGCAGGTGTAGCTCCGATTTGACCCCTAGCCTAGGAACCTCCACGTGCCATGGGTGCAGCCCTAAAAAGCCAAAAAATAAAATTAAATTTATAAAATGAAATGTCAAGCCTCTTCAAGTCCCACTACTGCCACCTCCTATGTGCCTTTAGATCCCAGGGTTCCAGATAGGGCTCCTGACATCATCAAACCCAGAGGAGATAGTACACCCCAAACAAATTACATGACTGATTGATTGATTTTATTTATTTTTTATTTTTGTTTTTTTTTGTCTTTTTGTCTTTTTTGTTGTTGTTGTTGTTGTTGCTATTTCTTGGGCTGCTCCCGCGGCATATGGAGGTTCCCAGGCTAGGGGTCTAATCCGAGCTGTAGCCACCGGCCTACGCCAGAGCCACAGCAACTCGGGATCCGAGCCGCGTCTGCAACCTACACCACAGCTCATGGCAATGCCGGCTCGTTAACCCACTGAGCAAGGGCAGGGACCGAACCCGCAACCTCATGGTTCCTAGTCGGATTCGTTAACCACTGAGCCACGACGGGAACTCCTATTTTTGTTTTTTTTAATGGCACACCTACGCTACAGCCACAGCCATGCCAGATTGGAGCTGCATCTGCAACCTACAATACAGCTTGTAGCAATGCCATTCCTTAACCACTGAGCAAGACCAGGGATCAAACCTGCATCCTCATGGACACTATGTCAGGTTCTTAACCCACAGAGCCTCATTGGGAACTCTCAAATTGCATGATTTAAATGATTGAAATCTACACACATATAGGTAAGATAGGTCAAAATGGATTATTAGAGGTGTAGGAAGAGGGAGGGAGGAATAAAAGTGTAGATTAGGCTGAGTTTATCAACACACCAGAGGTTCTGGAGTCAATGGATTAAGCCTGGGCTACTGAGAATGGCTTTTTTTTTTTAATTTTGATGTGCAGCTTACATCCTTTTTATAAAAAGGATGCAGGAAGGAAAAGTGAAGGCTTGGGCTTCTAGGTCTCCCTTTCTATGGGCTTGCTGTCTGTTTGTGTGTGTGTTTCTAGACTGCAGAGGCACAGAAATAGATGAATCATAATGCTTGAGTGATGGCACACTCTGAATGCGGGTCCAGCTGTGACCTGCTTTTAGCTATTTGGTTAGTTATTTGATTAATGATTTTTAATCATGTAATAAGCACCTCTGAACCCACTGCCCCAAACAAAAGCTATTATTTATAACCACATGGTTCCCATCACCCAATAGGCCAACCCACACACCTTTTCCACCTGAAGTAACCAATATCCTGAATCCTGCATTCATGATTCCTCTGCCTTCCTCATGTTAACGCTGGGCAACCTAAATTCCTGACCAATCTGAGGACAGAGTCCCTGCTAGGCTAGAAACAGGAGACAGGAGGAGCTGTTAACCTCAAGCACTCTGCCCCCGTGAAGCAGCAAATAGCTTCTTCTCAGTCAGAGAAGCTCTAAAAACTGAGCCCCAGGGCTTTCTCACATTAAATACCACTGGTCGTTTTTTTTTCCCCAAGTGCATCCAGCATTGCAGGTCTCATATTTGTTCTTTCTCTATGTCTTGCAATAAGAGAGAATGGAAGAGAACAGGGCATGGCGGGCAGAGGAGGAGGGGGAGGGCGGCTCGCGGTGAGGGGGTAGGGAGGGTACACAGAGATGCCTACGCAGGATGCTCACGACCTGATCCCACAGCACAAGGGGCATCTTCTTCCATCTCGAGGCAACACTCTAGAACAAGTGCGTTTATCCGGGGTTACTCCCAAACCCTCAGTCTTCTCAGAGGTGCCCCTGGCCCCAGACACGCTGGCATGGCTCCCATCATCTTAGAGGCCCTGGAGGCACGTCCCAACCAGCTTGGATCAGGGAGGGTTTAGCAAGTCCTGCCTGTGCTGTCTGGGGACGCTGAGGCCCCAGGCTGGCTATGAAATGTCTATTTGCCTTGGCAGCTTGCCAAGGTCAGTCAGACAGGGCATTGGCCACCAGGGGCATGGCTAACAGCTTGTTTGGAAAATGCTTCTAACCAGAGCTGAGCCCACAAGGCAGCATAAAACTCTATCTGTTCTAGAAGCATGGATTCACTGACTATGGAGCTGTAAAGGGCCACGGGAACCCCCCCTCTGCCCCCAACCTGGTCAAGCATTTCCCAAAGCATGTAACCCAAGCACTGGGTTTCGGACAGTGAACAGGTTTTACCCCCTAAAGTGCCTCACAATCAAGGAAACTCATAGAACATAGGATTAAAAACAAATGAAGGAGTTCCCGTTGTTGCTCAGTGGGTTACGAAACCGACTAGTATCCATGAGGATGCAGGTTCCGTCCTTGGCCTTGCTCAGTGGGCTAAAGATCTGGAGTTTTGTTAGGCTGGTGTAGGTCACAGAGGCAGCACAGATCATTGCTGTGGCTGTGGCATAGGCCAGCAGCTGCAGCTCTGTTTCAACCCCAAGCCTGCGAACTCCCATATGCTGCAGGTACAGCTGCCCCCTCAAAAAATTATATGTATATTCTTTTTTGCATGGCTTCTCAGAACCTAATCTCAAGCAGGTAGCATTTTCCCACTTTGGCTGTGGAATCTGTGCCTGAGCCTCAGTTTCCTCCCCCGCAGCATGGAAATAAAAACGCCCACCTTGGAGAAATACTGAGGATGAATGAGCTCCCGGCACAGAAGCATTTAGTCTGACACAGGAGGTGTCAGCAAATCCTGATTCCCCTCTCTTCTCCTCCACCTTCCATTTTCTTTCAAATGTTCCTCTAGGCTCAGTAACTTCCCTTCTGTGTAACGATTTAACACTGATTTCCTGGGCTCTGGGTGACATCAGGGTAATTATGCAGGCAGTGGAGGTGTGACCAAATCAGGACTGGCTGCTCACCACTCAAAAATCAATATGAGAGAGAGAGGGATACAAATGCTGGTAGAAGGGAAAGTTGTTTTTAATCAGAAAGCTGGCAGTCTGGGAGAAGGCGGACTCAAAACCACCTCCGAAGATTTTGCTCGGCCAGGACAGTTTTAAATGGAAAAGGGGAAGTAATCTCACCGCGTCACTGAGCTAGGGCACCAGAGGGGTCACTGTCCCCCACTGCGCGCAGGATTGTCGACTTCTGATCTTCCGCTGGATGCTCTCTTGTTCACACAGTTTGTTTACACAGTCTGTTCACACAGTTTTGAAACAGGAGGGAAGGGGGCAGGGCACAACCCTCAACAGAATGACAGGGTCCATGAGGATATGACAAAAACTGGATTGAACCAACGAGGTCCAAGATGGTGGATGATCTGACTTCCGGAGGAAATTGAGCTTCATTACACACTCGTTGTCACACCTTAGCGGCTGAATGACAGGCCCACAGCCACCATGACAGTTCTGCGGCCAACTGAGAAAGGCCAAAAAGTGGGCAGTGCCCCAATTCCTGGAAACCTCCACCTTTTCCCAAAAATAGTTGAGATTAGCCTCCCGCTCATTAGCCTATGAAGTTGCCCAGCCCGTGAAAACTCCCCACCCCGAATTTCAGGGCCTCAAGCCTTCTGACTCGGCCCACACTCCATGGAGTGTGTTTCTCCCAGGACTGCTCTCACCTTCATGAACCACACTGTCCATCTCTCACTAAACCCACTTCTTACCTATCGCTTTGCCTCTTGCTGAATTCCTTCTGCTCTGAGCCCTGAAGGACCTGAATTTCAGTAAGTCCTGGGACCGAGTGATTTTCGTTTAATATAAAAAAAAATAAAGGGGGGGAGTTCCCATCGTAGCTCAGCATTAAGGATCCCAGTTCGTATCCATGAGGATGCAGGTTCAATCCCTGGTCTCTCTCAGTGGGTTAAGGATCCAGCGTTGCCGTGAACTGGTGTAGCTGCAGATGTGGCTCGGGATCTGGTATCACTGTGGCTGTGGCATAGGCTGGCATCTACAGCTCAGGGTAGACCCCTAGCCTGGGAACTTCCAAATGCCACAGGGGCAGCCCTAAAACATAAATAAATAAGCAAATAAATAAATGACATAAAAAATAAAAACCAAAAATAAAAAATAAATTAAAAAAAAAAAAAAACAACAGTTCGAGTCCCTATCTGAGTCTTGGCTGGGTTAGTTAGAGTCCCAATCTATCTAGTAGAGTTTCCATTGGTTTCCAGGATTAACGAAGGGGAAGCTGGGGACGAGATCTGGTCATCTGTGAATGACTTCATTTCTACATCTTTGATCTATGGAAAGAACCAACCAGTTAGGCAAGGTGCTGCGGGATCACAGGATGTGGAAGGTGCGCTTGGGCCAGAGATGAGTAGAGCGTGGGGGTGCCTGGTTTAAAAGTTAGTTACAATATAGTGTTACTAAGGTCATGAGAAAAGGAGTTTCTGGAGTTCCCGCAGTGGCTCAGTGGGTTAAGAACTCGACCTGGTCTCTGAGGATTTGCGTTCAATCCCTGGGCTCCCTCTGTGGGTTAAGGATCCGGCGTTCAGATCTGGGGTGGCTGTGGCTGTGGTGTAGGCTGGCAGCTGCAGCTCCAATTGGACCCCTAGCCTGGGAACCTCCATATGCTGCAGGTGGGGCCCTAAAAAGAAAAAAGAAAGGGAGGGAGGGAGGGAGGAAAGAAAAGGAGCTTTTCAATAAGGGCAGTTTCCTGCAAAGAACTACGTACAGGGGCTCCTCAACCCACTTACCTGGTCCGACAGGAGGAGCCCAGGCCCAGTGGGGCAGAAACCCTGCTAACAGGAACATGGTACCCACCATACACGGCGCTGGGAGCAGCAGCTTTGCTTTCTCCTGAATCACCAGGGAACAGATGAAGTCCTGGTTAAATCTCTGAGCACAGATTTATAATCACACAAGAGGGGAGCGGGCAGCCAGCTCCGAGGAAGGAGCACCAGACCAGAGGGTTGGCTACGTATCCTCCTGGTGTTCGCGCTTGCTCGGCTGTAAAATGAGGAGTGAGGGCAGAGCATCACCACCCTCTCTTTGCCTGATCCATTCGGATCCCCATTCGAAAGGTCACCAACTGTGGCCTAATCACAAGCCAGGACGCACAGGCCATGGACCAACATGTATTTTATTGAGACTGGAAATATTTGCAATGAAGTCCTCATGATGCACAGGGGGAGACTCCATGTCTACAGGTGCCACATTTGCAAGCACAAATCACACAGGGCCCGTGGGGTAGGGGCAGAGAGGGGACTGACAGGGGACTGACAGGAGACCCAGATCTAATGGGCCATCTGTGGGTCCTCTGCTAGAGAAGGGCCTTGTCGGGGACTCAGTAGAATTTCTAGATGCCCTCAGGGAGGAGTTCGGCGAAGCCCGCCCCCTCCTGGAGCAGGCACTAACTTTCTGTAGCCCTGCTGCCTGTTCTTTTTCTGGTTCCAAGAATTTCCATGGCAGCATTCAGAGAGACAATAAGCACAGACCTGGGAGCCATTTGGCCTGAAAAATAATCCACGTGAGGGAAGTTCCCGCTGTGACACAGTGGAAATGAACCAGACTAGTATCCATGAGGATGTGGGTTCCATCCCTGGCCTTGCTCAGGGGACTAAGGATCCAGCATTGCCACGAGCTGTGGCGTAGGTCACAGACTCGGCTTAGATCCCATTGGTGCTGTGGCTGTGGTGTAGGCTGGCAGCTGTAGCTCCATTTGACTCCAGCTTGAGAACTTTCATACGCTGTGGTGCAGCCCGAAAAGAAAAGAAAAGAAAGAAAAGAAAAGAAAAGAAAAAAGAAGGCTCTCTCTGCCCCATGAAAGTCACTTTCGCATAGAAAAAATAAAAATCATTATAAAGAATAAAATAAATACATATTAAGAAAAAAGAAAGTCACTTTTTTGCCCACTGTTCAGAAAATGATGTTGTAAACTTTATACCTTGAAAATTTTCAAACATCCTCATAAGCAGAGAGTATGATGAAGCCCCGGGTCTGTTACAGGAAAGCAGATGATCTGCCTGGTTCAGGTTCAATTAACAGCCAAGAGATCTAATTGTCCCTTGGACAAACCCTTCTCCCTGGGCCTGTTTTCTATTCAGCTCCATGGCCATGCTCTGCTTTCAGGATCTCTCTGGTGCTAGGAAAAAACCCCAAACCCAGGTGGGAGCGGCAATTGTTCAGGGCTCGTCAATGAAGCGCTCTTCTGCTGACACGTCTCTCTTCTGGGTGATGGCGAGTCACTCGGGACCAGACGGAAGGTGTTGAAAACACTCCTGGTCTCTGGAATGAGGTTTCTGTGGCAAGGTGAGTCATGAAGGACCATCACGTGGCCATAGGTTTTTTGGAAGCGACACGTGAGCTGCCAGAGCGATGTTGACGGTGAGTTGTCTCTTGGGAATCGGCCTCAAGAAGCCTTATTATTCAGACAGCACAAAGGAGAAACGGCCTGTCTAGACAGCTTAGGGGGAGGAGATGTCCACGCATGAGTATTTCCCGCATGTTGGAAAGCTGGCTCCTTCACCTCCGGCAAAAGCAGGGCAGCATCTCACCCCCCTCGTCCTCTGTGTGATTGCGGGGGGAAGGAATTAGGCAGCTCGGATGAGTTTTGTTCCTGGTCCATCACCATGGCCAGCATCCTCAGAGAGAGCCTTTAGCCACCACCGGCTGCGGGACAAGGCAGTCTGGCCACTCTGGGACCATCTGCCTCTTGGGTGCTTCTTCCACCTCATCTTCCAGCCCTTCTGATGGACACTTCCTCAGGGGCGGGGGGCAGGGTGTTCAGAAGTTCTCGGCTCCGCCCCTGCTTCTTGCTTATCTCTAGTGGAAAAGTCTAATTCAGAATGAAATGAAAATCACACACACACACACACACACACACACACACGAAAGAGTTGCAAAGAAACCCACAGCATTTTGATAGAACATATCACAAGTTGGTGGGAGAAGGGGGTGACTTTTATTTTCTTCTCTGTGCTTTTCTCAATATACCAAAATTTCAATAATAGTTTTTCTTTGTTTTAAGGAAACTCAGTATTTCCTCCTTGCCTGAAGGAGCCCAACCGGCCCTTTCTTGTCCTCTGTCAGGCCAGGCCACCCCAGACCTGGGAGTCATTTTGCTCTGGCAACTTCATAAAGCGAGGCACACAAACCTCTACACTGGCTTCAGTTTGCTCAGCTTTCACTGGCCCAGAACGTCGCCCAGGCAGAGCAGTGCATCTGGGCAACCACACTCGAAGTCTGATTTAGGGGTCCCCTGTGGGTGCTCGGTGGCAAGAACGGTTGGAAGGCAGCTGGCCTGACAGCTGGAGGCAGTGGACCGACCCACACAGCCCCTATCTGGGCTGAAGCTGTCCTGGGTTCTCTGGTTCAGGGAACCAGCATGTCTCAGACAGGAATTCAGAAACGTGTCGAGCTGGGAGTTGCCTTTTTGTTTTCACTTCCAATGGGGTGAGGAGGCTGGGCAGGGTTGCCTAGGAACTCAGGCATCCTCCGGCTTCTGCAAGAACTCGATTCCAGCCCTGCAAAGCTTATATGGGAGGACTCGCTCTTTTCCAGGCGCGGTGCTCAGGCCCTTTCTCAGCCTCAGCTGGAGGCAGAGGCCCCCACCCCACCCCTCCCCACCCTCCTTCTCTAGGTCATGGCCACAATGGGCTCCACGGACGACAGGTCTGTCTTTCCAGACTGGAACTGGGAGGAGGGCGGCAGGTGGTTGGCCAGTGGAGCCCTGCGCCCGCTGCTCTTCTCTGTCCAAGCCATTCTGAAGGAAGGGACCGGGGAGGGCGGCCGCTCCTCTGGAGGCTTGGGTGGCCTTTGGCACATGCTCAGTAATGCCTTCAGCTCGACCCGGAAGTTCTCGTTGAGCCAGCAGTAGATGAAGGGGTTGTAGCAGGTGCTGCTCATGGCGAACCAGTGGAAGGCGAAGTAGAGGGCATTGTTGGTGCGGATGACCTTGCTGGACAGGAGGAGGACGTAGCAGTTGAGGGGGAACCAGCAGAGGGCAAAGAGGACCACCACCAGCATCAGCATCTTGATGGTCTTCTTCTTCTTGCGCCGCAGGGCCAGGTACTGCTCCGTGGTCACGTCGCCGATGGTGTTGCACAACCACAGCTTCTTGGCCACGCGGGCGTAGGCCACGGAAATGATGAGCAGGGGGAGGATGTAGAGCAGGATGAACGTGGCCAAGTCCAGGTACTTCCAGAAGAGGTCGGCTGGCTCAGGGAAGTCTGGCAGGCACAGGGAGCGGACAGTGTCCTCACTGGGGACAAGGTAGGGAGGGAGACAGAAGGAGCAGGTGCAATCAGAGTGGAAAAGTCCCGTCCCAAGAACCACTGTCTCGCCCTCCACTGGGCTCCTGGTATATCCATTCGTTACAGCACGTTTGGTGCTGCGCCCTAATTGCCTGATTGCATTTCTCGCGCTCTCACTAGTCTGGGAATTCTATACTGATAAGAAATACACCTAGGAGTTCCTCCATGGCCCAGCAATTAAGGATCCAGTGTTGTCACTGATGTGGCTCAGGTTCGATCCCTGGCCAAGGAACTTCCTCATGTCACAGGTGCAGTCAAGAAAAAAAAGGAAGGCAGGAAGGGAGGGAGGGAGAGAGAGAGGGAGGGAGGGGGAGAGAGAGAGAGAGACATAGAGAGAGAGAGAGAGAAAGAAAGAAAGAAAGAAAGAAAGAAAGAAAGAAAGAAAGAAAGAAAGAAAGAAAGAAGGAAGGAAGGAAGGAAGGAGGAAGGAAGGAAGGAAGGAAGGAAGGAAGGAAGGAAAGAAAGAAAGAAGGAAGGAAAGAAAAAGAAAACAGCTAGATTGTTCTGTGTCCTCTCTACTTTGTATTATTCCTAGTTCATAATAGAGACCCAATGAATATTTGGTTCATAAATGATTACAACAGTGGTCTTCCTAATCTTGGAATCAACTCATCCTGTGTTTTGGCTATCTTGGAATTTTCCATTGTACTATCTACTCCCTTTCCAGAGGTGATCCAAGGAAGGGGGCAAAGAAGTGATGGGTCTTGAGAATATGAGAGGCAACGCCTGAACCCGTAAACCTTCAGCCACTCAGACAAAAAGTATTTCTTCGCTATGGAACATACCCAGTCCTCATCAAGCTTTTTAGGAACCCCAGGTATGTTGGACAACCTGGAGCTGAGGGGTTAAGAATATGCAGACTAGGAGTTTCCATTGTGACTCAGTGGCAACAAACCCAACTGGTATCCATGAGGACTGGGGTTCGATCCCTGGCCCCACTCAGCGGGTTAAGGATCCAGTGTTGCCACGAGCTGTGGTGTAGGTCACAGACGCGGCTCAGATCTCATAGTGTAATATGGCAGCTGCAGCTCCGATTGGACTCCTATCCTGGGAATTTCCATATGCCGTGGGTTCAGTTCTAAAAAGACAAAAAAAAAAAGAAAGAATGTGCAGACTATGACCTGCTGAATGAGGTTATACAAGCCACACAGGGTGGCAGGAAGCTCTCTCAGTATCTGAGCTCCCACCTCAGGGAAGTGAAAACCCTGGGGAAGGCGCAGTTCCAATCCACTCACACAAAGGAAGTAGGACCACAAGATGCATTACCTACAGATCCCAGAATGAGGGCGCTGTGAGCCAGCAGAAGGGCAGTCCCCCCTCCCACGTCACAGCAGATCAGGAGAGACCCAGCAAGGTAGCAAGCCCCTGTTACTTGTAACCTGGTTGGGGGAGAGGTCCCTACTTTTTCACAGGCTCAACTCTGAGTGGTCATTTTATCTATTTATCTATTTATTTATTTATTTGAGTGATTTTTTTTGGTGTGTGTATGCCTTTTTAGGCCGACACCCGCGGCATATGGAAGTTCCCAGGCTAGGGGTCAAATCAGAGCTATAGCTGCCAGTCAACACCACAGCCACAGCAACGTAGGATCCGAGCCGTGTCTGTGACCTATACCACAGCTCATGGCCATGCTGGATCCAAAACCCACTGAGTGAGGCCAGGGATCGAACCCTCATCCTCATGGGTACTAGTCAGGTTAGCTAACCACTGAGCCATAGCAGGAACTCCCTTGAGTGATCATTTTAAAAGGTGCCCCAGGAAAAGAGAGGCAGGCACTTGTGGCAGGAATCCTAAGCTTGGGTTTTCCAATATCCAGACTCTGGGCAGGGTGTTCATACCCTAAAATCTCTAAACACCTCAAAATTGCTACCCTCTCATCATTCCCTGTAGCTTGTTGCTCTTTTTATAGGTGCTGGTGGCCATGGCTAGTGAAGCAAAGAAAACTCTCTTTGCTTTTCTTAGCAGAAAAAAGAAATTGCCCTCTACTCGTGAAGGCAGATAGGGGCTTGGGTATGTGATTCATTCAACAGCCTAGAATTCAGGGATGAGGCCTTCACAAATTACTCGAAATTGGCCTTCAGAGCTTGTTTTCTGGAGTCGGCTTACGTCACCAGAGTGTAAGTGTATGTTTCAGGTGGGACACGACACGACAGCAATGCTCCTTCTAGGTCCTCTTTACTGGTCTGGAACGCCAGGCCCCCAGGCTCCTGCCCACCCTACAAGACACAGCTGGCACCCGCAATCTTCTAGGGGCCTAGCGCTACCCGAAGGCCACTGAAGATACTTCCCAAGGATCCACTCAGAACCAGAAGTGGCCAGGAGTTCCCATCTCCCCAGAGAGTCCAGGAATATGAAAGCCCAGTTCCCTTGCCTCTAAGCTGGGAAACTGTGAGCAGTGTGCTCCAGAGCTCCCCCTGCTGATCGCAACCTCCCTCTGTCTCTCCCCATTTGCTGTCCTGCTTCTCCACTCCCTCACCCATCACTCCTGGCAGCACTTCCTTAAAAATCACAGGCACAAAAAAAGAAAAAAAAAAATCACAGGCACAGAGTTCCCTTGTGGTGCAGCAGTTAAGGGTCCAGTGTTGACTGCAGCAGCTTGGGCGGCTGCTGTGGCCTGAGTTTAATCCCTAGCCCTGGAATTTCCATGTGCCAAAAGTATGGCCAAAAAATAAAAATCAAAAAAAAAAAATATCATAGGCACATGTGCCTTCCTTTATCTCAGGCTCTGTTTCTAAGTACTTCAGCTAAAACAACAATGAAGTGATAAAAATCACTCTAAGCTCATTCATTCATTCAATAAATATGTATTGTTTGGTAACACATGCACACTACTGGAGTTCCCGTCGTGGAGTGGTGGAAATGAATCTGGCTGGCATCCATGAGGACGCAGGTTCAATCCCTGGCCTCGCTCGGTGGGTTATGGATCTGGCCTTGCTGTGAGCTGTGGTGTAGGTCACAGACAAGGCTCGGATCTGGCATTGCTTGGCTGTGGCGTAGAGCAGCAAGAAGAGCTCCGATTTGACCCCTAGCCCAGGAACCTCCATATACCACGGGTGCAGCCCTAAAAAGACAGAAACCCCCCCAAAAAACCACATACACATCACTATATATAAAATAGATAACCAACAAGGACCTAGGAATAACCAACAAGATTCCTAGCACAGGGAACTATATTCAATATCTTGTAATAAACTATAATGAAAATAATCTGAAAATAATATATATATTATATATACATATAACTGAATCACTTTGCTGTACACTTGAAACTAACACATTATAATGTAGCTATACTTCAATTAAAAAAGAAAAAGGAGGAGTTCCCACTGTGGCACAGTGGGTTAAGTATCTGGTGATGTCTCTGCAGCATCACTGCTGAGGTGTGGGTTTGATCCCTAGCCTGGAGCAGTGGGTTAAGGACCTGGCATTGCTGCAGTTGTGGCTTGGATTTGACCCCTTGCCCAGGAACTCCCTTATGCCACTGGTGCAGCCAAAATAAGAAAAAGAAAAAAGAAAAGAAAAAGAAAGACAAAATCTGTATTGATTTCAAGATGTGGAGACAGTAAGATGCTAGGGACACCACTATGGCAAAATTAGAAATGGGACCAGCTCCCTGGAACCCCACAGTCTAACAGGGAGCTCACCTTTCATGAACTAGAAGTATGAGTGTTTAAATTTCAAAAAAACCCAAGTGCTTTGAAAGAAATTCTCATTCTGTGAGACCATAAGACAAAACGTATGATAAATGGGAGGTGGGGGTGGGGTAGAGACACTCAGGTATATATGTGTTTATTTGTAGGTTGTACGAGAGAATTTAAACCTCATCGTTTTATTTGATTTTATTTTTGGCTGCTGCATGCAGCAGCTTGATGTGGGATCTCAGTTCCCAAACCAGAGATTAAACCTGGTCCGCAGCAGTAGAAGCACCAAATCCTAACCCCCAGACCACCAGGGAGCTTCCTAAGTCTCATCATTTTAAATATTTTAAACATTCTGAATATCAGTCTGAGTGAGGACATCTCCCCAGTGGCAGAGGCTGATTGCTATTGTCTTGACCTTGCAGACACACCAGCCAGAGAATAATGAGGAGGCTAAAAGAATGGAGGAGAAACGGTCAGAAAAAGCAGAAGAACCGCAGAGGATAGGCAGGGACCTGGAGGCACAGGATGGAAGGGAGGCAGAGAGACTGGCTGGGCATGGCAGGCACTGGGAACTCTGAGATCCAGAGGGGGCTCAGCTTTCCATCTGTCAAGGTCCTCCAGGTCCCCAGGCTGCTCCCTCCTAGTTCATCTCACCTGTACTTGAAGGTGAACAGTTTCTGGCAGATAGCATGTGGGAGTGAAAAGAACGTAGCCATGGTCCAAATGATTGCGATGTAGATGACACCTTTTGTGATTGAGATCCGGGGTTTTAGCGGATGCATGATGACCTGAAAGACAAGCACACTGGGCATCACTGGCTGAAGACAGTTTGAAACAAATGAGAAATCCAGATGATTGCAGCTCACCTGTCACAAGGAGGTGGCTAGGTCCTACTTATAAAGTCAAGTACCCTTTGATGCATTACTGAGTCCCTGAGCTGCACCACCCAACCCCCCCACCTCTGGGGTGAGGAAGAGGGTATCATCTGGACTCTGAGACTCCAGGCTCAAGTGTAGGTCATACTTGGCACAACCAGGGTGCAGTGAGAGGGTGAGGAGGTGTATGGCCAAAGAACAGCCATGGTCAGCTTCCACCTGGGGATCTGATCTCGTCTCCCCATAACTCCAGACTCCTTAGGTTATGACCAGGGCTGGTCCTTTCCTCCCATAAAAACCTTTAAAAATTGGGAGAAGAGATCTCAAATTTTGCCACATCCAATTCCCCAGCAGATGCATGAACCACCTCTAAAACATCCCTATCAAGTGATTATCCAGATCCCACTTGGATATGACTGGTGACGTGAAACTCACTACCCCCCCACACCACTCTGTCCTGCTCCAGACCCTTCTTTTAGAAAACTTTCCTCATATCGAGATGCATCTTTGAAACTTCATCTTAGAACCTTCCTATTCCTTAGTCACTGTGGCACTTCTTGGAGCTCAGAAGAGATTCTCTCCCTCTTTGTCCCAGTGGCCCTTACAATACTGGCCTGGTAGGTGCCTGTGAGTCTTTTCAGAGCAGAGGGCTAGGGATTGTCTAGTGATGCCAGCATGAGCCTGGAGCCAGACAGACCTCAGTTCTATTCCTAGTTCATCAGTCACCAGGCATGTGACCTGGGGGAGGCCCCGCCTCCTTCTGCTCCGCGCATGCCCTTTACTGAGCCTGGGAGCCTTGACTCAGCAAGGACCTAAATGTAGCCATGGTGCACTGAGTCAGCAGGAGCAAGGCGCCTGTGTGGAGCCGCCGCCTCGGGGATGAGCACCCTCAGGTCCCCTTTGCATCCTTCATCATATCCACCCAAGTGTGCCAATAGAGCAGGACAGGGAGCAGGGCCTCCCAACCCCACCTGACGCCTGCCTCTGCCACCTGCCTTGCTGCTTGTTTACCTCCTCAACAGCCTGGGGCCTGGGATGCCCCCTCATCTCCCAGCCAGGAGCCTGGCCTCTCGCCTGCCATTATTTGCCACTCTCGTCTCGCCTGCGATTTTCCAAACTGGCATTGCCGTTCACTCATTCATTTCTGAGACACACAATGCCAGTGGTGAGTTTCTTTGGAATAAGCCTGCATCACAGAGGGCTTAATATGCCTTATTTAGTGCTCACATTGGTCAATGCGAAGGCAAATAAACTCACTGAAAATTGGACTAAAGCTCTGTCTTGAGCCCCCTGGAAGGCCAAGCCGGAGGCAGAAGGATGGGATGGGGGTGGACGGGGTACCCTCACCTGGTGACGGTCCACGGCGATGGCCGTCAGCGTCAGAGCCGAGACGTGCAGGGAGCAGTACTGGGCGAAGCGGCTGACGTGACACATCCCTTTCCCGAACACCCACGTGCTGTTCACGAAGCGGACCTGGAGATGGGCCCACAGAGGTCAGGAGACACAGGCCTGGGCCCTGACCCCCGACCCCCACAAGCCTCTTCCGCTCCTCCTTGCTCCACTTGGTGCTGCTGGACTGTGGGCCATGCACGCTTGTGTCCAGCACGAGTCATTCTCTGTCATTCAACTCAACAAACCCTGACCGTGCTGATGGGGTTGAACCCCGTTAGGTGCTAGAAGAGAGTGGGAAGGGCATGGAGGCTGAAAGAGGCTTCCCATTTCTAAACTTTCTGAGCTGTGTGACCCTGGGTAAGGTAAAGAACCTCTCTGAACTTGGTTTCCTCAGTTGCCAAAAAAAAAAAAAAAAAAGGCTTAAAAATCTCTAGCTTGTATTTTGTTGTAGGGATTAACTTTTTAAAAGGGCTATAAAGCGTGGAACACAATGTCTGGCAGATTGCTAGAAAGATAAAATTTGAAGTAAATGGTAGCTATTTTTATGGTAATAATAACATTCATTTTTGGCTCATGTGAGTTCAGAGGCATGGAGGAGACGTCAGAAAAGTCACAACACAGCATGTGGGCTGTGCTCTGGAACGCTGGCTAAGCTGGCCTTGGGACAGAGTGTCTGGGAAGGAGACCCAGGGGCCACAGAGGTGGGATTCAGGGTTGGGGGCGGGACAGGGAGGAGACAAGCTCCCAGGGGCAGTGGGGGTCCAGGAGCAGCCCTCAGCTTCATCCTCCATCCTCCAGGGCTATCTTCTCGATCCCTCAGGGCCTGCGCCCTCAGTGCCTGACCCCGAGAGAGAGACCAGGCATTGACTCGGGCCAAGGAGCTTCCAGTCTGGGCAGAGGACCGCTCAGGCATTGCAGATGCAAGACCCAAAGTAGCCAGTGCCCTACTGGAGGCCTAGACACGGCAAGGGGGCCACCAGGCGAGTGCGAGGGAGCTGATGCAGAGAGAGACAGAGACGGACAGAGAGGATAGAGAAAGAAAGAGAGCAAGTCAGCGCAACAGCAAGAATCCTGCCTAGTGATCTGCTGCAGCGTATTTGTCACCGATAGCTGCCACCTTGGGCAAGGCACTTAGGCTCGATGAGCCTCACTTTCCTCGTCTGTAAAATGGGGCTAACCCACTCCGCCTGGTTGTTATGAAAATCGAACAGGAGAAATAACCCGTGTAAAGCAGGTACAACAGTAGCTAGTACACAGCAAGTACTTAACGCTAATAATGTAAATAACTGCCATTATTATTATAATATATGAGACATTAGAATGAGCTTTAAAAACAGGTAGGATTTGCACACGTGAACCCCGGGGCCTATCTGGGGCATAGGGGTTGCAATGGTTCGAATGAGAGTCGTGAGGGAAAGTCTGGCTCGGTCGTGAGCCTGGGACAGGAGACCGCAGACACTCCTTTCTCTGGAAGAGGCAGGAAAGAGCCCCATGAGGGTCCGAGCAGCCCAGAGACATTACAGAACTGGAAAACCTCAGCTCCTCCTACATACAATGAAGGAGGTACCAAAGCCAACCAATGCCACCTGGAAGAGTTTTCAGATCCACTCCCTCTTCTTCTGTGCCAAGGCCATGGCCAAGAATGGGGTCTCCCATCATCTCCCACGTGGACCATTACAGCTCTCCTTGTCCTCTAGCCTGTAATTCAGCCTTCACACTGCTGACGGTATTTTCTTAATGAAAAATCAGATCACTGGTCACCTTCCTGCTTAGAATCAGCAAGGCCTTCAAGACCCAGCCAGATGCCTTCCGAGTATCCAGGCGTCCAGGCGGCCCGCAGCCTGGCCCCAGCCTTTCTCTCTGGCCACCTCCCTCCTTCCCCTGCCCTGCCGGCTCCTCCGCTGTGCTTCTTGCCTCTGCTGCTCCATCTACGTTCCCTCGACACACTAGGAACTTCGACACACGGGCCTTTGTTCGCCTGGGTCCCGCCGTTGCATTTCCACCTGGGAAATTCCATCCCAGCCCCTCTGAAATGTCACGTCCTTTGAAAAGTCTCCTTTTGCCACCCCTGTGGGACCCTGGCAGCACAGAGTAAATGACAGCCTCCTCCAGGCACCACACTCCGCACGTCTCTGCCTCTGCCGTGGGGATTGTGGAATCCGGAGTAACCGTTTGCTTTTCTCTCCACGACCGGAGCTGGACCGCATGCTGATGGGCTGGGTGGAGTGAGGAAAGGGAGATCAGGAGGAAAGAAACCATCACCAACTAGCCCGAGGGCAGGATGGCGAGGAGCCCGACGGAGGGCTCCGAAGACCCTCAACCCTTTCTCTCTCCACGGCTGCCAGCACCTCGGCAGCTCTGACAGCAATTTGGGCTGGGTGGTTGCATGGGTCAGGCTGAAGGCCAAGCTGCTTGGGATCAACCTGGAGGAGGGGCTGGGTTCTCAGGCCCTTGACTTCCCCGCTCTCCGGCAGGAGATCCCCCAGGGTAGGGGTTGTCGGCTCTCAGCTGCAGCCTGGACTGCAGCCGCCCTGACTGCATCCTGCCGTGCATCCTGCTCTGGGCAGCAGCACAGGGCCGTGCCCTGGGACCTGCCAGTTCCCATCCCGGGTGGCCCAGCCCCAGCACCGCAGCAGGTCAAGTCAGAAGCCAAAGGGGAGCCAGGAGAAGCCAGAGAAGTATCTTCTTGTGTTTCAAGATGGCAGGGCACTGTGTGTTGGGGGGGGGGAGGTTGTTTGGAGGCCCCCTTGTCCTCGGCTAGTGCCCAGAGCATCCTGAGTGGCCAGGAATCCATTAGATGGAGGCAGGACAGAGAGCAGGCCAAGTCCATGGGCTGCAGGAGTGGGCTGAGTGCCCCACGCCCCAGTCCCCAATGGAGTGGCTTAGTGGACAGACCTCGGGTGGCACTTGTGTCAGGCGAAGTAATTCCCATCCTGGCCAAGTGACCTTGGACAAGGGATTGAACCTCTCTGTGCCTTAGTCTCCTCATCTGCAAAATGTGAGTAATGGTCTTACAAGCGAGGATAAGAGAGAATGCTGTTTTTAAATGTAAGGGTTGGAAGGATGTTCAGAGGTGCATAGGCTGGCGGGAGTCACCCGCTTCCTTTTGCTTGTCCCTTATTTCGGGTCGAAGGGGTGTGTGTGTGTGTGTGTGTGTGTGTGTGAGAGAGAGAGAGAGAGAGAGAGAGGACAGAGACAGAAAATCATAGAGAGAAAGCGATATGAACAGATATGGTTTGGTAATAACTCAAATATCAATAAGGTGAGTCCATAAATTGGAAAATATGTAATTCATGCTGCAGAAATACAGGGTGTGACTGTCAGGATGATGGCTTGGTCACGGCCCTCACAGTCTCAACCGGGCATGAGCACCACACTCCCAAGCCTTGGAGGGAAAAAGTGACACCGCTAAAGCCCAGTAGCCAGGGCTCAGTGGAGGAAAGAGGAAAGGGGGCTCACCCATCACCCACGTGCAAATCCCCCCAGGCTGCCCCAAGCCCCAGGGGCCAAGCCCACGTCACCCTCATCTCTCCCAAGACTCAGACTAAGTACACAGCGGCACTGTCAAACGACAGAAAAGAAATGCAATTGAAATAAGTGGTCTAGGAAAATGCGCTCGAGCTTTAACAACTAGCCACTGTTTGACATTTCAGCTTGGCACAAAGCAGCATCCCATGGAGGGGGGATTTAATGGGTTTTGCTTCGTGGGGGGCGGGGGGGGGGGAGAACCTAACAATCTATGCCAGCATTTCAAAGGGCTTTGATTTACTGCTCCACCGTCAAGCAAGTTGACGCTCAGGGACATTAAACAGGAAATAGACGTTGGTTCTCGGCTGGCTGCAGACACTCAAATCATTGACCCCAATGCCAAGAGCTGCAGAAACTCTGGCTTGGAAGCTGCTGTGAGAGCCACGGAGAGAACAGAAAGACAAAACCACAGAGACAGACGAGAAGAGTCGAGGAGAAAGGTGAGGAGAGAGCTAGAGACAGACAAGCAGAGGCACAGAAAGACAGGGTCGCAGAGAGGAAAAAAGATGAAGGCACAGAGAGACAGAGAAGAGAGAGACTCCTGAGAGACCCGCAGAAAGACAAACAGAATGACGGCGACAGAGACCCAGAGACTAAGAGGCAGAACAACAGAGGAGAGTGTTGAGAGGTGAGAAATGAGAGCTGAGAGGGCGAGAGAGGAGACAGAGGAAGACAGGCAGAAGAGACGGACAGAGAAAGGAGAGAAATCGGGTGGAGAGAGGGAGAGGGACCAGAGAGACAGAGACAGAGACAGAGGCAGAGGAGAGCTAGCGAGACTGCGAGAGCGGACACCACCCCGGCCCTCAGCCTCACCAAAGTGAACGGGGTGTTGAGCAGCGTGATCATGAGGTCCGCCACGGCCAGGTTGACGATGAAGAGGCTGGTGGCCGAGTGCATCCGCTGGTTCTTGAAGATGACATGACACACCAGGACATTGCCAAAAAGCGAGAAGACGATGATGAAGGAGTAAGCCACGATGAGCAGGGCTTTCACCGTGGGGTTCTGGGACTCGGCCCCGTAGCGCCTGCGGCCCACGAAGTTCTGCCAGTCGGAGAAGGTGTAGTTGTTCCAGGAGAAGAAGTGCGAGGCATTGGGCCCCAGGGCTGCTTCAGGGCTCTGCTCGTCCGCAGCTCGCACCACGGGGAGCAGGCAGAGCAGCAACCAGGGACGTCCCATCTTTGCAAGATCCTCGGCGCCCGGGACGGGGCTGGCGGGACGTCCCGCCGGGCCTCGCGCGTGCGCTCGGGCGCGGGGAGAGGCGCGCACCGAGTTGTGCGCGCAGGGGCCCGGGGCCTCCCAGCGCCTGGTCGGCGCCAGCTCCCTGCCCGCCTCCAGCCCTCGATCCGCGATCCGAGATCAGCGCTCCTAGCTGCCGGCCGCACTTTTGTGTCTCCACTGCGCCCCACCCCGGCTGCTGGAAAACCGGCGCGTCTGCCTATCCAGCGGCGCGGCGTCCCTCCCGGCAACGGTGACGCGCTCCGGCTCGGCGAGTCTTCCCACCCCCGGCCCCAGACCGCTCCCGCTCTGGAAATAAAACTGAGTGAGGGCTCTGTAAGGGCTCTTTCCCTAAAACACACCCATCCTCCTGTTTCTGCTTAAGCCTCGCGATCGGAAAGGGAGCAGGCGGATGGCGCACGGAAGGCGGTTGGGGTTGCGGCGGCGCGAGGCAGGGGACTGGGGCCGCCGGCTCCAGGCAGCCGCTGTTCCGTGGGGGGGCTACACGTCGCTGCTGAGCGTCAGCCCTAGCAGGCTTCCCGTTGGCGGGGGGTGGGAGGGTGGTGGTCACTGGGTCCTGCCGGATCCCGCACAAGGTGAACAATGGAATCAGTGTAGGCATCTGCCAGGCGCCTTCAGTGACCAAACTTGGGATGTGCTGGTGGGCATACTAGGTTTTGTCTCTTTGCAGTTACTAAGCTTCAATGGGGGCGGGGGGATGTTTTTCCAAGGAAGCACTTCCAAGCAGTTCTCCTGACCGGATCCAAAAATCAAAGGAGATAAATAGCTCTGTGTCCACTTCTTGGGTAACAGTTTTCTGCCATGAGAGTTTTTGAAGCTGTATCTGCAAGAGACATTACCCACGCTGGCTTGTGTTTCCCCATCTCCTTCTGCAGGAAATGTTGATCTCGTCCTCACCTGTCCCTTCACTTTCCCTGTGACATCTCTCTTGGTCTCCACTGCCCAGCCATCGCCCGCACAACCTGATCCCGTGGAATCAGAGTCAAACCCCAACTTTGTCAAGTCCTAGCTGTGAAATCCTGAGCAAGTTAGTTAACTTTTCTGGCCTTGGTGGAAAGTTTTCCTTTTCCTACCTATGGGATTTTCAGAGACCCCCGTACAGATCTACCACCGTTTGCACTGGGGTGCTACATGCAGTAATTGGTTGATGACTTGTCACCAGTCCCTCACCAGTTCTATTGGCAAATGCCATGTAGACTCTATTGTCATGGCACCTGCTGAGCAGTGCCCTTGGGCTGGTACCTTCTGAGGGGTTCACTTGGTTCAGGAGAAATCCTGCATCTTTGTCCCACACAGACCCTGGAGATAGACCCTTCCCCCCAAATCCCCTTTTCTCCCTAGGCCATGAGGGGAAGCCCTGCCCCTTCTCACTCTGGAACTTTTCCAGGAAAGTTAGTCATCAGCTTCTGTACCCCCTTGAGCTCCAGGCACACAGGTTAAGCTGTCCTGTCAATAAGCAATGAGGGGCACTCCCATTGTGGCTCAGCAGTAATGAGCCATGAGGATGCAGGTTTGATCCCTGGCCTCACTCAATGGGTTGAGGATCTGGCATTTCCATGAGCTGAGGTGTAGGGCACAGACGCGGCTCGGATCCCGCATGGCTGTGGCTGTGGTGTAGGCCTGCAGCTGAGGCTCAATTTGACCCCTAGCCTGGGAACTTCCGGATGCCACAGGTGCGACCCTAAAGAATAAATAAATAAATAAGCAATGAGAAAGTGGTTTGATAAGAGTCACCGCAATAAAGTACGAGGGCCACTTATGTAGACAAGAGGGAATCGAGGAGGTCTCCCTGTCTAGACACGTGCCCTGTGTCCTTTACTATGGCAACTCTTATCAAACCACTTTCTCACTGCTTATTTATTTATTTATTTATTTATTTATTTATTTCCCTGAGGGACCTGCAAGAGGTGTTAAGGTCATGGAGGAGGAGGCAGAGGGAAGAATGTGGAGAATTCCTCAAGGAGGGATCTTGGTACGAGCAAAGATAGGGAGATGAGTATGACTCATCCAACAACTGCAGGAGCAGAAGGAGCTAGAGTGTGTTATGCAAAGAGATGTCAGCTGCAGGAAAAGGCACCATCCCTGTTTTATTCAGGGATCTTAGGAGGGCTATAGTCTGGGAGACGGCCTCTCAGATAGCTCTGAGGAACTCTTCCCAAGAGGGAAAGGAGGAGCTGGGGTATGTAGAAATTTTTGTTCAAACAAAGAAAGGAAAGCCAAGTAATCAAACATCAAAAGATAACTGCTAATCAAAAGAACATACAGCTCAACTTAATGAGTCTAGTTATTTTCTAAGTAGAGGAAGATGCAGTCATTGAAATCATTCTTTGGATATGCTTCTTAAAGATCTAGGGCCAATATTCTGTTTATTTATCCTGAATTCTCTCCTTAGTGCTCCATCAGGTCGGCTGCATTGGCTGATGGCTTGATGGCAGGCAATATTCTTTGTTTGCTGAAATGGCAGGTGCATTGTATATGTAGTCTGCAGAGCTGAGTGGAGACAGAAGGCTGGAGAGGGAGACACGGGCCCCAACAAGAATCATAAGGATTTGAACAGTTTCCAGAGAGTAGCAGGAATTCAAAGAAGGGTGAAATAGAGACTGAAGAGATCAGATTTGCATCTTATTATATTTTATTTTTTATTTTATTTTTGCTTTTTAGGGCCACACTGTGGTGTATGGAAGTCCTTAGGCTAGGGGTCAAATTGGAGCTACAGCTGCCAGTCTACACCACAGCAACACAGGATCCAAGCCATATCTGCCACCTACACCACAGCTCACAGCAATGCTGGATCCTTTTGTTGTTGTTGTTGTTATTGTTGTTGTTGTTGTTGCTATGTCTTGGGCCGCTTCCGCGGCATATGGAGGTTCCCAGGCTAGGGGTGGAATCGGAGCTGTAGCCACCGGCCTACGCCAGAGCCACAGCAACGCGGGATCCGAGCCGCGTCTGCAACCTACACCACAGCTCATGGCAACGCCGGATCTTTAACCCACTGAGCAAGGCCAGGGACCAAACCCGAAACCTCATGGTTCCTAGTGGGATTCGTTAACCACTGCGCCACTGACGGGAACTCCAATGCTGGATCCTTAACCCAGCAAGTGAGGCCAGGAATCGAACCTTCATCCTCATGGATCCTAGGCAGGTTTGTTAACCACTGAGCCCTGAGGGAACTCCCAGATTGGCGTTTAGAAAGAACACTCTAGTAACTGGACAATAGGGGGGCCTGGGCTTAAGGCAGGAGTTTTGAAGACTCTTCTAGTGATCTGGGAGCAGAGGGGAGACCTGGACCCAGGTGCTGGGAAGGGGAGGAACAGGTTGACAGAGACTGGAGGGAGGAAGCAAGGATGATGGTCAAATTCTTGTGTTTTTGAAGTAAACACAAAAAAAACATAAAAGATCCTCCTTTGACCTTAGCCCCTCCCAGAGCTTTTAACCTACATTTCCCCATTATTTTAGTAGCAAGTTCAAAGAAGTCCACTCTTGTCTCCAGTCCATCACCTCCCATTCACTCATAAAACAACTCTCTCTAGGTGAGAGAGCACAAAGCAGACGTCCTTCAATTCTGCTGATGCACCTGGTGGGTCTCACAGAATCATGTGCTTGGGATAAGGGCTTGGGTGGCTGATCCCGGGAGAAGGAACAGAGGTCCCTGGCAGGTGAAATAATAGCTCTTTAGCTACAGAAAAGCAACCAAGAAACTACCTGTGAACACGTAGGGCAAGAGCTTGGGTGGACTGGATGTTCCATCAGGATGACGTGGCAGCATCTCAGTGAGGCAAGACTCGACTGGGATGGTGATTTAGAAAACGGAGCCCTGGTTAACTGAACTGTGTGTTGAGAAGGAATGGATGGTCTTTTTGCCATTTCTTGGGCCACTCCCATGGCATATGGAGGTTCCCAGGCTAGGGGTCCAATCAGAGCTGTAGCTGCCGGTCTACGCCAGAGCCACAGCAACTCGGGATCCGAGCCACGTCTGCGACCTACACCACAGCTCACGGCAACACCGGATCCTTAAGCCACTGAGCGAGGCCAGGGATCAAACCCGCAACCTCATGGTTCCTAGTCGGATTCGTTAACCACTGAGCCACGACGGGAACTCCCAATACGCACTGTTATATGTAAAATAGATAAGTAACAAGGAGCTACTGTGTAGTACAGGGAACTCCACTCAATATTCTGTAATAACCTATGTGGGAAAATAAGCTAAAAAAGAATGGATGTGTATCACAGAATCACTTTGCTATAAACCAGAAACTAACACAACATTGTAAGTCAGCTACACTCTAATAAACATTTTTTAAAAAAAGAAACAAGAGGGAGTGCCCTTCGCGGCTCAGCAGTTAACAAACCTGACTAGGATCCATAAGGATGATGGTTCGATCCCTGGCCTCTCTCAGTGGGTTAAGGATCCCATGTTGCCCATGAGCTATGGTGTAGGTCACAAACGCGGCTCAGTTCCCTCGTTGCTGTAGGCTGTGCTGTAGGTCGGCAGCTGTAGCTCTAATTCGACCCCTAGCCTGGGCACCTCCATATGCTGCGGGTGTGGCCCTAAAAAGCAAAAATTTAAAAAGTTTTTTTAAAAAAAGAAATAAGAAAAAACAAATTACTACATAAATAAAATGCTCCCATAGCATGTGATCTGTTCTGTGATGTTGCCCCTTCCCTTGTGGTAGTCGATCTGTGGTTTATCTGTCTTTTCAACTCAACTGTCAGCTCTTCCAGGATCTTCTTATCACCTCCTAGATCCTAGCCCAGTGCCCAGACAGGGGAAATGGGCAAGGACTGTGGTAGAGACTTTGAACGTGGAATCAGACCACCTAAGACGCAAGTCTTTATTTTTCTGAATACTGCTTTTTCTATCTAGTCACATCCAGGGACATAGCTAGATTATAATCACTTAAAATTATATCAACCACATCTTCTAAACTCAATGTAAAAATCTACCTTCTTTGAAAATAACTGTTTTCTGCTTCTATTGCCGGTTAATCACTTAAAATGAGGATTTCTTCCATAAACCTCTGAGAAGGCAAAGAGGAGGTCGAGTAGGTAGGTAGAGCTGTGGAATTAACATTAGAAGGAGATCTTCCTTCTGTAATCCTCAGGTTGAGTCATGTTTCTTCGCACCAGCTCTAGTTCTATGCTCTTAATTGCCCTTGAGCTATTTTTTCCTCTTTCCCTTTTATTTCTGCTGTGTGCTTTGTTTCAAATCAGATCCTCAGAAAGTGAAAGAGGATAATTACACATGATATTTAAGCCATTTGAAATTTATAGATGGAGGAATGAATGATGATTAGTGGGTTGTTTTTTTTTTTACAGCAATACCAGATAAAAAAATGTAAAGCTATTTCTAGAAAGCATCACCAGATCTGCAACTCATTTTCACAGGATGTAAGCAAGAGCTGTCATTGATCTTACACTCTTTTGAAAAATGCTTTAATAATTTTTTTTTAATGCCCCATGGATGCTGTTGGTTCTGAATGTCAGACTAAAAAAAGTCGTCTTTTCCATATTACTTTTATACTGACTTCTATTTTATAAGGTTCATGCTATGATAAAGACAAATTTTAAGCAATTACAGTTGTAAACTCAGCTCACAGGCAAGGGAACCAAGGAAGGCGGTGGTGTTTGAAATATGACCATACTTCTCTGAGGAAAAGAACCATTTGCAATAAAGTAAACATGTAAAGGTCAGATCCCAGCCAGTCACATTACTTTAAAAAATCATGTCAAAAGGAGTTCCCTTCATGACTCTGTGGATAACGAACCCAACTGGCATCCATGAGGTTGTGGGTTCGATCCCTGGCCTTGCTCAGTGGGTTAAGGAATCTGGTGTTGAGCTATGGTGTAGGTTGCAGATGTGGCTCAGATCTGGCATTGCTGTGGCTGTGGTGTAGGCCGGCAGCTGTAGCTCCGATTCGACCCCTAGCCTGGGAACCTCATATGCCGAGGGTGAGGCCTTAAAAAGCAAAAAAACAAAAAACAAAAAAACCCAAAAACACATTAAGGATATCATAAAAGCCTGAAATTAAGAGCAGACTAGTAACATCTAACCTAAATCATGTGAGAAAAAAGCCACATCATTTATACTATATTTGGAGATGTAATTACTAAATGAAAGGTCTTAACTGTAGGTGACTTCTGGAGCGGACCCCCAGCCTGGGTTTGACAGACCCCCACCCAGCCTGGGTTTAAAGTTTCACCCTGAGCTTATCTCTACACAGCCTCTTCTAAACTATGCAACAAGTTTCTATGTCAGCCTCTGGCATTAGACTGAACTTCCTTGCGTGGAAACATTCTGTGCTTTTCATCATTTAAACACAGAGCAGGCTCTTACTAAATACTTCATGAATGTATATATGAAAATATAAATAGAGGTTTTTTTATAAGACATAGGTTTTAAAAAAATAAAATAGTTTTTTTAAGGCAAAAAATTCCAACACATGGAGCTCCCTTGCGGCTCAGTGGGTTGAGGATCCAGTGTTGTCCCTGCTGCGGCTCAGACTGCTGCTGGGTGTGGGTTTAGTCTCTGCCCCAGGAACTTCTGCATGCTGCTAGAGTGGCAAAAAAAAAAAAAAAAAATTCCAACACGCTCATAGAACTAAACCAAAGCTATTAATTTCACCATCACTCCTTGACAATAGAAATGTCCCTTATAAACACAACTGGCTGTGTCCTGTAGAAGTATAGGGTATAGATTACAGAACAAGCTGTTTTATTTACTCCTGAACCACTTCCTTACATATAACTAAAAACTGCCACCGAGGTCACATTGACTCAGTTGGCTCAGGTCAGTTGGTCTCAGATGAGACCAGTGACCTATCTCTGACCATGACAATAAGGACCAGTTACAGGTAAAGACTGATCCTTCTCTTCAGGACACTCCTTTATTTTCTGAGTATAAATGGTATTTTTAAAATAGTACAGAAGAACATGAAGAAAATGAAAATCATCAAAATCAATGCTGTTAACATTTTGGTAGGTTCCCTTTCAATTTTTTACATAATTGAAATGAAATTTTATTAGTTTTGTGTCTTGATTACATCATTCTGAGCATTTTCCATGTTACTATATTTTTCTCAAAAAGTCCTTTTTAGGAGTTCCCATTGTGGCTCAGCAAGTTAAGAACCTGACTATTACCCATGAGGATGAGGGTTCTATCCCTGGCCTTACTCAGTGGGCTAAGGATCTGGTGTTGCCACAAACTGTGGCATAGGTATCAGATGCAGCTTGGCTCTGCTGTTGCTGTGGCTGTGGTGTAGGCTGGCAGCTGCCCAGGAACTTCTATATGTTGCAGATGTGGGTCTAAAAAGAAAAAATAAATTAAAAGGAAAAAAATCCCTTTTAATGGCTGCATATGGAGTTGCCTGGTGGCCTAGTAGTTAAAAGGATCTGGCGTTGTCACTTTTTTTTTTTGGTCTTTTTTTTTTCAGGACTGCACTTGCGGCACATGGAGGTTCCCAGGCTAGGGGTCAGAGCTGGGGCCGCCAGCCTACACCACAGCCACAGCAATGCCAAGTCCGAGCCTAATCTGTGACCTATACTACAGCTCACAGCAACGCTGGATTCTTAACCCTCTGAGCAAGGCCAGGGATCAAACCTGCGTCATGGCTGCTGCTCAGATTCGTTTCCTCTGAACTACGATGGGAACACCTGTGACTTGGGTTTGATCCCTGGCCCCGGAACTAATATGGGTTCATGGGTTCATTTTTTTTTTTTTTTTTGGCATGCCACAGGTGCAGCCAAAAAAAGAAAAGGTTGCATATTTTGTCTCATGGAATACCATACATAACATTACCTTTCATTGTAATAAATAATGTTTGATGGTTTCATCTTTTATATAAATATTTTAGGGCTTTTATATAGAAATATAGTATAATAAACTTACACGTGTCCATCACCCAGCTTCAATCCACTTTCCCTCCCCAGTCCAGATTATTTTGAAGCAAATTCCAGACATTAGATTATTATGACATTTAATTTGACACTTTAGGTGTTTCCATCGTGGTTCAGTGGAAATGAACCTGGCTGGTATCCCTAAGGATGCAAGTTCGATTCCTGGCTTCGCTCATTGGGTTAAGAATCTGGCATTGCCGTGAGCTGTGGTGTAGGTCGAAGACGCAGCTTGGACCTGGCGTTGCTGTGGCTGTGGTGTAGGCCGGCAGCTACAGCTCTGATTTGACCCCTAGCCTGAAAACCTCCATAAGCTGTGGGAGCGGCCCTTAAAAAAAAAAAATTATACACTGGAAAGCAGTAAATTATCCTTACAAACAGACAATGATGGTTTAATTAGGAGAGTTTGAGAAAGAAGGAAAAATCAGGATGTCAGAGTAAGTACCAAGGTGAACATACATGGAGACTGAAATATTTCACTATACAATTTGATGGGGTGGGTTTTTTTGTCTTTTTTGTTTTAGAAATATTAAAAGGGAATGAGATACATAAATGATGAAATGTGGACATTTTTCATTCAAGAACATGGAAGCTCACTGGACTCAAAAAAACCCAAATCTTTATTCTATAAAACTTTTATAATAATCTTAATGGCAGTTGGCTTTAAGAAGCCATAAAATACTGTGAGTTAAACGTAGGAGAGAGACAAAAACAGACATCAGATTGTATTTGGGGAAGCTTATTTTTAATTATAGTACATTCAACAGAAAAAAATTACAATGGGAAACTTTTTAATTCAATTTTTTCTAATAAATTTTTTCCTCTTTATTAAAACATAAAACATTTGCTTCTTGAAATTTTCTATGTAAAATTTATCAAGTTTGCAATTTCCTTAGTAACAGGCTGAGCCAGGTGAAATATGTATAGCAATTAACGTGTAAAATTAGAAAGCTAATTTTGGTTTTACTGCATAGATTTAGTATTATGGCATAGGTTCCAAATTGACTGCAAAACCCACACTGACTTCTATATTCTAGATTTGGAAGCACCACCTTGTGGCCAAAATCAGAACTTCTGAATGGTCAAGACTAGCTTCCCAGAGAAAACAGGTGGGCTTCAGAGGCACTGGTAAAATTCTATTTCCTGACCTATAAAGAGAATGAATGCCGTGAGACTCCCCTTATCATTCATTGTCTGTTAAACCACATGACTTTCTTGTTATTGTGTCTCATAAGTTGAAAAGTTCAGGGGGAAAAATGTCCAATGGGCCCCTGAATTGAAAGTCATATGCCTAAATGCTTGAATTTTCTAAGTGCAGTTTTATTTCCTAGAACTGTAAATGCACTATTGTATTTTTGATATAAAACACCGGAAAGAGAGCTATTCTTTAGTAAACGATGGAAGGATTTTCCCCTGGGCATGTTTCCATCACAGCTCTCTCCCAGCCCCTGCAGGGGCCCTACAATCATCTGGAATCCGCAACTATACCAACGTGTCTGAAAACTGCCCCCCAAACCCTAGACCTTACTGCATCGACACAGACTATCAAGGATATGGAGCATATTTTACTGTGGAGCAATATTCCTCAGAAAGGTCCCCTGTTTATTTACTGAATTTCCAGGAACTGACCCACGCTATTCACAAAATGACCCTGAATTAGCTGAGAATTTCACCCTCTCTCGCTGCCACAGAAGCACTTCTCCCAGGAGCTAGGAGCTGCATCACATTCAGTGCCTCTTTCATAGTGCAGAGCAGTTTTAGGGAGAAAGCCTTACTCTCGAGAGCTGTTGGGATGCTTTGCTAGGCTTTCCACCTCCTTCACTCTGACCCTCACCCCAGCACGTCTCGGGCTGAGCCTGCCCTGGGCAGGGGTGGCACTGTATCGCCCAGAGACCGCCACCACACCAGCTCCTCTCCCACCCCTGGAAAGCAATTCTTGGTCATTGTTTCATCTCTGCTTCATTCAAATACTGGGGAAATTAAAGATGAGGGCAGAGGTGCCCGAGAATATTTCGCATGACAAGGCCTTCTGCTGAGTGACTTGCTACCTGCTAAAATAATCGTTATGCTCCAGTGAGGTACAGAAAAGAAGACTCTTTTTTTTTTTCTTTTCTTTTCTTTTTAGGGCAGCGCCTGTGGCACAAGGAAGTTCTCAGGCTAAGGGTCAAATCAGAGCTGCATCTGCGACCTACACCACAGCGCATGGCAATGCCAGATCCTTTAAGCCACTGAACGAGGCCAGGGATTGAACCCACAGCCTCATAGATATCAGTCGGATTCTTAACCTGCTGAGCCATGACGGGAACTACCAGAAAATATTTTTGAAGAAACTAAGGTTACATCACAATTCTTGACTTGGGCCCTTTCAAAGGGCTAAAGATATGGAGGCAGCCAGTACGCAAATATTGCCTTTTTCAGTTTGACTTATTCTAGGTATGACGATACCAATAATCAGGAATATCACTCGGTCTAGTGTTGGTTTCTACATTTGAAATGTCAGGCTGTGGTACCGCCAAGGTCTATAATTTCCCTAAGGAGTTCTGAAATACAGCTGCATCAGAAGATGAAAAGAAGGACTACTCTCGAGGCTCTTTTAACTGAGTCTTAAAAAGGTGAATGGGATTTTGAACTTAAATCTGAAAAGGTCAAATTCTTACATCCCCCCTGAACATAAGTAAGAAAATGTAACATGACCTGCTAAAATGACCTGCTTCTCTAAGATTTTGAAATTGCCCATGTTCGATGTTAAAATAAAATATTATAAACGAGAAACCTTGGCATTGATATCCCACAGAAGTTACATTTCAATATTTTCATCTAATATAACCATAAAGGTCAACTGACCACTCTATCTAAAAAAAAGTAAAAATTCTTCCTCTTTTTCTAAGATACGGTTAAATTATTTTAACCCTTTCCTCCTAGAAACAGACGAGAGAGAAAGAGAAGATCATTAACAATGGAAAATTATTAATAATGGAAAATAATGGAGAAAACTACTACTGTTCAATGGTCACACAATTTTTTGAAATCTTGGCTACAACTGCAATGAAAACCGCGATAATCTGACAGGTCTTTTTAATATAAACTTATATCTAATTATTCAAAGTCTATGTCATCATTCAAATTCTCTGGCTGATACTATCACAAGCATTAGAAAAAGAACACATACACAGGAATAAACAGTGAGCTTAGGCACAATTTCACAGAGATTGTTTTACCTGCAGGAGATCCAAGATGTGTAGAAACTACTAAGGTTATAAAAGGGTTAGACTCCATAAGCTCTTTCCCTCAACTTTGGCTAAACATGAAATACTCACACAGTCTTTGATTATAAAGCAGAAACATACAATGGTGTGTTTATTTTAGTCCTTAAGAATGATATTTAAGCGAAGTTCTCACTCAGTAAGGCGTATACGAATGTATGTCAGGAAAATACCATTCCAAGTTTCATAGAGCATTTAGAGAACAGGTAACACATTGACACATAAGGAGAATCAATGCTATTCTATATGCCCTGAAGCTGGGAAGTTTCCTTATGGAGTCATGTTCAGGAAATATTAAAAAGCAAAAATCTTTATACATTAGTGTCTTTGTTAAGAATCATTTGAATTCTTCAGTGAACAGGACTACTCAAGAAACCTTCAGCTGGTAAACTTTTAATGCAATGTTTTGATCTTTCCCGACTCTTGAAAACTTCAAACTGCCATTAAATATATTATCTTCTGTTTCTTCTTAAAGAACTAAGGTTCATAAAAGGATCATCATCATCATCCTGAAATGACATCCAAACGTCAAGTTAGTGACTGTCCCGTGTCCCATTGAGACAAGACAGTTCTTTTGGGCAAAACGATAGTAAGAGCTATTTTCTCCTTTCACATGGGATGGACTTTCACTTCTCCACTTTCTTTATAAATATGAATAGTTTGTCAGTGTTTTCTCTTCTTCCCTTCCTCAGTAGCCATTTTATTGTTAAAATCAATAAGTTCAATTCTTAGCAAGCATTAAAAATAAAAATGTATCCTGCTCTGTGTGTGCGTATATGTACACTCACAATACATATCACAGATATTTTTCCCAATTATTCACCCTGATAAAAGCAAGCAAGGAGTGGGTAATAGATTCTCCAAGTCATTTCTATTATTTTTTTTTTCATTTACATTTTATTACTGGTGTATCTGATGTTCTGGAAACTCACAGCCAAAAAATAATGAAGCCACATGACCTAATTTAGAAATAGCTGTAATTTTTATTCCCATTACCCATTTAATGCTAGAAATAGGTAGCTACTCTCGGGCTGATGCAAGAAACAACCTAGCAAAGCAATCTTTTGAATTTTTTTTTTTGGAAAAATAAGTAGATGGACTATTTTAGTTTCTAAGCGTTCCCATGCTGCCAGGCTGTAGATTACATGCATAGGAAGAACAGGCAGGAATATCAGATGCTAACGGAAAGTTTACTTAGAATGAAAATTAACAAAACCTAGATAAGCCCCAAATACATAATTTGATAAGGATGACATATAATCAATGATTATATATTCTAATATTCTATAACTAAATATTCAGAAAAGAAAAATTTGTAAGGTTTTGATTTATGTTTAAGACATTAATAAAAAGGGATAATTATTTGGTGTCAGGCTTTGTTGGTGATATGAACATACCCAGATGTCTGCTAGATTAGCTGTCATCTAGTGATGCCTTGAGAAATACTAATTTGCTTTCATTTACTGGTTCACTTTCTGCTATTATAAAAGGCAGAACTTGTTAGTAAACCAGCAGGAAATCCAAATGAAAGAATAATAGAGAATCTGTTAATAGTTTTTCTTTGCAGTTGACATGAACAATGGATTTCGATTAAGTAACATATAACCGTATGTGTATCTAGATATTTTGGAATTGATAAGCCAGTTGACAACTGCGCACTTCTCTCCAGGGGGCAACATGTTAGTGTTTCGTAGGCAGACTGAGCTCATGCTGCCATTTTCCCCTGCAGCCTGAGTTCTGGGGAGGCTTCTCCTCAAGCTGTTTCAAAACCACAGTTGGGATACAGGAAACATGACAGCAGCAGCTAAAGCTCAAAATCAAAGGTGTGAGTCACAGGTTACAACAGGGATGAATGTGGAGGACATGATGCTCAGGGCAGTAAGCCAGGCACACACACAAGGACAAACACTGTAGCAGTCCACTCACAGGAAGCACTGAGAGGGGTCAAAACCATAAAGAAAGTAGAAGAGTAGCTGCCAGGGGTTGAGGGGAGGGGGAAATGGGGCGATGCTGTTCAACGGCTATAGAGTTTCAGTTTGGGAAGATGAAAAGCTTCTGGAGATTACTGCAAAGCAATGTGAACACCGGAGTTCCTGCTGTGGCTCAGCGGGTTAAGAACCCAACAAGTATCCATGAGGATGCAGGTTCGAGTGCTGGCCTTGCTCAGTGGGTTAAGGATCCAGAGCTGCCACAAGCTGCGGCACAGGTCGCAGATGCAGCTCGGATCTGGTATTGCTGTGGCTGTGGTACAGGCCTGCAGCTGCAGCTCCTATTCGACCCCTCGCCTGGGAACTTCCATATGCCGCAGGTGTGGCCCTAAAAAGAAAAAAACAAAACAAAACAGTGTGAATATGCATAACACTAGTGATCTAACTGCATATTTAAAACAAGCTAGAAGGGTTCGGTTTTATGTAATGTGTTTCTGCAGCGACTGAAAAGCGCCACCACGTACCACCTTAGGTGGGAAAAGGGTAGCGCGTGTACGGGGTCTCAGTGAACATTCTATTCTAAGGTGACGTTAAACGCTTTCACGGCCTCATCCTCCTCCTCCTCATCTCTCCAAGTACAAATGACAGAAGCTGGAGAAACGATTCGGATCCTACTACCACGTGGGCAAATTAAATAAGAGCGGAGTGAACATTATGTGTTAAAAACCCGCAAGCCGTTCACGGCTGCGATGTTTCCTCGGATGAGCACTCAGCAGAGGCTGTTCACTAGCTCGACATTAACTACAGTTCAAAGGGCGGGGATCAATGGAACCACCTTTAGAAATAATTTTCGGGCAACTAGCTTGGCAGGCCCTATTTGGACTTCATAAACAGTTAAACACGTTTTTCAGATGTATAATATGACTTTATTACCTCATCTGATTCAAAATCGACCCCTCTAGCCACCTGGCTCTGGGACGCGCGTTTGCTTGATGACGACGCGCTCAACCACCTAGAACAAAACACGAGAAAAACAGAGAAAATGAGCCAAAGACCTCATCACAGGAGGGAGCCTTTCTAAGTTTTCCATGTTTGCAGCAGCCGAGGATAAAAATAATACATTCCCTTCGAGCTACGTAAGAGGCAGGAAAAGCTTAGTGGCGAGGAAAAGGACTCTGAAGTCAGGGTTTGAATTCCAGCTTGCCCTTCACTAGCCACATGGCTTCAAGCAGGTTACTCCGCCTTTCTGGGCCACCATTTCCTCACCTGTACGATGAGGATGATAGTAATTTTTAAAAAATTAAATGTGTTAGGAGTTCCCATCATGGCTCAATGGTTAACAAATCCGACTAGGAACCATGAGGTTGCGGGCTCGATCTCTGGCCTTGCTCAGTGAGTTAAGGATCCGGCGTTGCCGTGAGCTGTGGGGTAGGTCACAGATGTGGCTCGGATCTGCTGTTGCTGTGGCTGTGGTGTAGGCTGGTGGCTACAGCTCCGATTCGAGCCCTAGCCTGGGAACCTCCATATGCCGAGGAAGCAGCTCTAGAAAAGGCAAAAAGACAAAAAAAGAAAAAAAAATTAAATGAGTGAGTGTACTTGAACACTCTGATCAGTGCCTGACACCTATGAAGGACCTCGCAGATGTGTGCTTTCATTACAGGTCTTAATGTGTATGAACATGTATCTTGCTACCATCCCCCACTCCTGAAAATGATGGGGGAAATACTGAAATATTCTAATTCGAAATCTCAGTTATGTTTCCATAACAGGATAAAAGGATCTTAGGAAAGGCTCATCTCTTTCTTGGGTTGCCTCCCTGTTTATATTACTTGGGTTCAGTCCAAATCAAACAGCAAATATTTACTTGCCAGGTCCTGTGATAGGCCCCGGGAAACAGCAGGAAGCGAGATAATTGGGAATCTACCTTTATGAAGCTGAACTTGTAGTAATGGAACTCATATTCCTATGTCTTTTTACTAATAAAAATTTTAAGTCATCTCAGAACAGAGGCCGGCAACCTTGGCCAGCAGGCCAAATCCAGCCTGCCTGTTCTTTACAGCCTGTGAGCTAAGAATAGTCTTCACGCTGTGAAATGGGTACATGAGTAACCTACAGAATATCCCCAATTTTGCCTCTCGGCCCACAAACCCTAAAATATTTATTACCTGGCCCTTTAAGAAAAAGTTTGCTGACTGCTTTCTTAGTGAAAGCAGTGTTTGTAAATTCTTAGCCAACAATTTATTACCATGCTATGGGATGATATCACAGCAAGAGAAATATATCTGCAGGTCTTGTCTGGACAAATACGCTGTGAGCCAAGAGGTCTTATGTCAGAAGGAAACAGAAAAACCCACAGGTTCTTAAGTGCAGAAGTAAAGGGATGCCGAGCAAACCTGAAGAGCATAGCTTTAGAGGTAAGAGGCCAAGGAACTTAATAGAGTCATTTGGGGAGTCCCCATTTTCTGTACTTGACCTAAGCAGTGGCTGGCCATTGTTGACTTGTTTCCATCTGTGACAGGAAGAAGCAGGTCATTGAAGGCATAAAGCCACAGGGTCAGCCTGGCAGCTTAGGCGATGTTGCTGCAGAGGCTGGAGGAAGGATGGGTACAGAAAGACACACCCACTGAGACCCGACCGCTTGCTGATGTCTCCCCACAAAATGATGCTGAGAAACAAGCCAGGTATCTATACCAGATGCTGGCTCATCTGATCACAGCAGGAACCCTAATTCTGCACCAGGGGATTTAAGACACAAAGATCTAGTCTATGAGAGAGCCCCTGTTCTTGGAGGGAATCAAAGAATGGTTTTACTGGTTGTTTTTTGTTTTTTTTTTTCCCCTGCTTTTTAGGGCCGCACCTGCAGCATATGGAGATTCCCAGGCTAGGAGTCCAATCGGAGCAATAGCTGCCGGCCTACACCACAGCCACGGCAACACCGGATCCCAGCTTGTCTTCGACCTACACCACAGCTCATGACAATGCCGGATCGTTAACCCACTGGTTGAGGCCAGGGATTGAACCCGAAACCTCATGGTTCCTAGTCAGATTCATTTCCGCTGCACCACAAGCCATGACGGGAACTCAGGTGTTTTCGTTTATTTAATTAAAGTTTTGCAATGTTGTGCCAATTTCTGCTGTACAGCAAAGTTAAAGTCACCCAGTCATACGTATATACATTCCCTTTCTTATACTATCTTCCATCATGGTCTATCTCAAGAGACTGAACAGTTCCCTGTGCTGTACTGTAGAACTCATTGCTTAGCCATTCTAAATGTAATAGTTTTTATTTACCAGCCCCAAACTCCCAGTCCATCCCACTCCCTCCCCACTCCCCAATGGCAACCACAAGCCTGTTTTCTATGTCTGAGTCTGTTTCTGTTTTGTGGATATGTTCATTTGTGTCACAGTTTAGAATCCACATACAGTGATAGCATATGGTATTTGTCTTTCTGACTTCTCTTACTATGATAATCTAGTTGCCTCCATGTTGCTGCAAATGGCCTTATTTCATTCTTTTTATGGCTGAGTAATATTCCACTTTACACATGTACCACATCTTTGGTTATACTGTTTTGACTGCTGGGTCAAATAAATGGGCTTTTGTCCTGGATGTCAAAAAAAAAAAAAAGTTTTATTTAATTAGCTTCATGTGCATGGCTCAAAAATAAGGCAAATAGGGTGTAATAAATCGAGTACCAGGAGCTACATATCTTCTCCATTTTTGTATAGATATAATTTGGAGCCATAAGTCAGACTTCCTATCTAGAGTCGTTCAGCCAATTATGTCAGTTGTAGCAGTGTTACAAGCATAGGATAACATATGAAATTGGCGTTGGCGCATAAAATGTGCCCCTAAAACGTTAGTTCCCCCCACTACAAGGTTTAACAGAATCCCATCGATCTCTCCTCCTCCCCCTGGCCTCTTGTTCGTTGCTTTAAGATGAAGATGGGTACCACCAGCTCCATCAACTCTAGATGGGTCCTCTTATCCCCAGTACAACCAGGGCAGAGTTTAGAACAATTTTTCCAGGGAAAAGTGGGCAGGTTTCCACTGCCCATCCGGCAAAAGGGAGTCTAACAGCTGGAGGTTTTTTCCTCTTTAAAGTTACCTGCCAAGAATATTACTGCTTTTACTGGTTACCATTCTTCCTATTATTCCTGTTCTATTTCCCTGGCCTGTTATTTACTTAATAAGCACTTGCAGAGGTGTTCCTATGTGCCAAGCACTGTACTTAGCATTTCACAAACATGAACTCACTCAAGCCTCATAAAAACCCTTTGAGGTAAATATTATTATCTTTATTTTACAAATGGGGACACTGAGGCATAGCAGTCAAAAACCTTGCACAAGGTCCATCCTTAGTAAGTGGCAGAGATTAAATACTTCCCATTATGAGTGGAATAATTATACGAACCACACCATTGCTACATAATTCTTCAAAAACACCCTAAAGTGTTGCTGTCATCAGGAACACAAATCTGCCAAGGCTCATTTCCGATTTCTTACCAAAATGTTAGTTTCTAAATTGCCTCTCATTATTTAAATTATTATTACATGCACCAAGGTCTGAGAGCAGAATCTAGTTATTATGTTAAGAAGCCACAGCAGAGGTGAGTTCTAGAGTGGAATGCCTGGCTATGTGACTAGCTGGGTGACCTTAGGTAAGTCACTTAAGACTCCCATGCCTCACTTTCTTCAAAGGTAAAATGGGGAAAATACAGTTATAATTTTATTTACCTCCCGGAGTGGTTGTAAATATTACACAAGCTAATTCACATGCAAAGGCTCAAAACAGTGCCTGACAGGTAGCAAGTGCTAAACAATTCAGTTATTATTACATCATAAGCAGCTATGAAGTCAATAGACACTTATTCTACTGAAGAACGGATTACCCAAATGGTAACACAACCCAAGTATTTTTTCATTCATACCCTTACATATGTCAAACACACTAAAACTGTATTTTCATTAGTTTCAATAATGAAAAATAAGGACTTCCCCAAGCTAAGCTTCCATATTCCTCTCAATTATGGATTCACTACTGAGGAAAAAGAAAATCAGAAAGCTAGACCTGTTTTTTGTTTGTATATACTTTAATTTACAAAGACAAGAACAACCAAACAAGCACTTAGAAAGGACTCTCTTCCTTCGATGTCCTGATATTCTTTCAATAAATCACTTTTTTTTTGGCTTTTTTGCTTTTTAGGGCTGCACCTGCGGCATACGGCAGTTCCCAGGCTTGGGGTCGAATCCGAGCTGCAGCTGCCGGCCTACGCCACAGCCACAGCAACATCAGATCTGAGCTGCGTCTGCAACCCACACCACAGCTCACGGCAACGCCAGATCCTTAACCCACTGAGCGAGGCCAGGGATCAAACCTGTGTCATAGTGGATGCTAGTCAAACTCATTAACTGCTCAGCCACGATAGGAACTCCTAAATCACCTTGTTTTCATTTAATCAAATTTAACTTTTATCCTTAAGCAATGAAAAAAAAAAAAAAGCTGAGATTATAAGATTGAGAGAAACATGGAAATAGAGCTTTTTCCTTACTTTCCTGTTAATTTCTGCAACTTCTACTCTTAGCTTCCATGCTCACCCCCACTGATCCAAACAATCCCTATCGTTAAAATTGCTGGTAAATTTTACTCCATGAAGCTTTTCCTTCTATGATAACCTCCACTTCCTTGTTCCTTTCTCTGAAGGCCCATGCCCCCATCTAGTCTGTATCATAAAATTTCATATGCGATGATGTAGTGACTCAATCATCCTGTAATGGACTGAAATGTGTCCATCTCTCTCTTCCACCAGGATTCACCCTCCTGAACGCAGTGTCCAGATTAGAACATTATGTGCTCCATCAGACCTAATATACTAACACTCACACGGAAAATGAGTATATAGAAAAAGCTGTGATTTTCTTAAGCAGAAATTTTCATGAAGTGAGTTTTTGTTAAGCAGTGTTCACCTAAAATGTTCACTCACAGAAAAAAATGGTTAATTGTGAATGCAGCCACGCCTGACAGTACCAGGCCAAAACCAGAAAGGACAGGAAAGGCATAGAAGTACTCTTAGCACAGCATTCTGTGTAATTTAGTATAGAAAAACATGAAGAAAAGCTGACATTGAATATTAACAAAGCTATTTTCTGTTCATTCAACAGAACACAGTACTCCATTAAGAAAATCACTGGGTGATAAAGGCAAAAGGAAATGAATCACAAGCTATTTAAATTTTCAATGAAAATACTTGTAATACTGCTGCATCAACTCTGTAGACTAGCCCTTGGTCGCATACGTGACCAACTGAAAACAAATCTGTTAACCTGCTATGGCACAGACAAATGTATGAGTGGAATGCTGGATAATTTTCAGAGGTTTCTTTTTGCAGGAAATCACTGCACCTACCTTTGATCTGTTTTTGAAGTGGTAGGAAAAATGTCTTCTTCCGTATCTGACTCATCCACCTCAATCACCTAAGGGGGAAAAAACAAAACAGCAGTCTTTGTGGGAATGCACAATTTGAAGAAAAATGAATGAAATAACTCAATTTCAAAGTCTGTTTTTTAAGTGGTTTTTTTTTTTTTTTTTCCTGTCCTTTTAGGGCTGCACCCACGGCACATGGAGGTTCCCAGGCTAGGAGTCTAATCCGAGCTGTTGCTGCCGGCCTATGCCACAGCCACAGCAATGCAAGATCCAAGCTGCGTTTTCAACTACAGTTCACGGCAATGCTGGATCCTTAACCCACTGAGTGAAGCCACGGATCGAACCCACAACCTCATGGTTCCTAGTTGGATCCGTTTCCACTGCGCCACTACGGGAACGCCAAATATTTCTTTCTTTTTTAAGTTATAAGAAAGGAAGCAGAAACCACGTAGGCAGCAACCATTAAAGCTAAAGTTCAGGCTGACCTCCCTGCCAATGTCACTCTTCGCTTATAAACGGTGTTCATACATCATGTGTGAGCTCACTTCTCTCCTGCCACCATGGCAGCCTGGGCACCTAAAGGAACATGCAGTTTGGTTGATGACTGACTCACACAGGTTATGTGCTAACAGTGCCCTATGATTTTCTGGGGTTCTTTTTTGGGGGGGGTTCTTTTTTTGGTTGGTTTTATGCCCCATTAAAGGTACTGATTATCTTAATATTGATTCTTATCATCTAAAATACCTATATTTTCTATTATCTTGACACTTAATACATATATTTGCTCTGACACTTAATACATATATTTGCTCTATCTTCATCTGACAAAGCCCAAGACAAAATAAGGAAAAAACCCCAGCACTTGAGACCACCTCCACCCGACTCCCCATCCAGTCTGACACTGAACTATTCATCAAACGCCATTAAACAAAGTGGTCCAAACAGCTATACATCCAGCCAATCTATCTGCGTGTTGTCCATGACACTCTCAGGAGAATTGTCTCGTATGTGCCTGGAAGGACTCAAATGTCTCCAGCGTTCCCCTCATCTACCACTTTGTAACCCCAATCAAAAAAATGAAAGAAAACGTTAGTTTGCCATGACTTGCTCTTCTCAAACTCGTGTTCTTGACTTCTGAAAGAAAAATCCAGAGGGGAAGCTACCTTCTAGATTTTGTTTTCAGACACAGTCCTGAAGCAAGAGCAGGTGACAGCTGAATAGGAATAATGAAATGGAGCTCAGGATAAAAGCTAGCACCGGTATACCCGTATATAAATGTAAAATAGGAAGACGAGGGGGGAAAAAAAGAAAGATGACGTTAAGAGAGATTAAAGAACAATAACAGAATCTGAACTGTGTCACAAACTTGAACCACCAAGCAGAAATGAAATTTGAGAAAATGCTGCTGGGACGGTATGACAGAGCAATGACTTTCAACTAGGCGTCATTTTTAACCTCCACTCCCATTCCAGAAACATCTGGACACATCTGGAGACACTTTCGATGATCATAAATAAGAGGGGGGCACTGCAGGCATCTGGTGGATAGAGGGCAGGGATGTCACCTGGGAAGTAAGACACGTGTTTCCAAAGTGAGGTGACAGGAGAGTCAAGCCCATATTGGACTCTTCTCAGAATCCAAAAGATGGGCACAAGTTTCATGTTAGATCTGAGCTGAACACAAGAGGTCCATAGGCTTGCAGTTTGTCTTGAGTTTAACTTCAGCCATTAAGACACCAGTCAGCGTATCATGAGAGTAAAAGTAACAAAAGGAAGCCAGGAATAAATAAGACCTCTCTACACACTGATATGCACACTCCATACACATGGTATTCGTATTCCATGAATGGGTCCTTTTGGTTCCACATTTAAAATATGACTGGGTCCATACATTTAGGATTTGCAATTATGTGATCCATTCTTTTAAAAAGAGAGAGACCAAAATCAATAAGTAAATCAATAAGTAAATACATGCATTCTCAGGAGGTCCCTGTTGGCTCAGCAGGTTAAGGACCCGGCACTGGCAGTGCTGTGGCTCAGGTCACCGCTATGGCACCGTCTAGATAATCAGCAAAGTTCTCCATTGTTCTAACAGTCCACAGGTTTTCTTCTTTTACGTACGTTGTAGACCAAAGAACTGACAATCATAATGTAGGAAACGTAAGTTATCAGTACACAACTGTACATCTTTCTTACCTCCGAATAATTCTTAGGAGCAGCATTTTGAGACGGCTGCTTTCTTGTAGATTTAAAGGCTATAATGAAAAAGATGAAACATCTATTATGTTATTCGTAAAATAGCTTAGAAAAATTTGCACATTTCTTTAGCTGAAGATTTCCTAAGGCCTACGTGCACAAACCTCTAACCACGAATCAAAAAAACAGCTTCCATTTTTTAAAATCTGAAGGGAGATCTGCAATTATATGTCTGCCTGCCAGTCTCATACGATTTGCTGGCAAGTAAAGTAACCAGCAGTGTTCACAGGTACATCTACACTAAAAATATGTTACAGAAAAATACCTGAAGGATCAAATCTGATCATCTAATGGACTGAGCTCCAAATACAATGAAAGTAACCCCCCCCCCATGTCTTCCTTGCCTTAGAGTGGGCACTATCTTTCCCTGGAGCCAGCTTAGGAGCCGTGCGGCTCCAGTAAGCACTTTCTTCCTCTCCTCTACTTTGTTAGAAATAGTCAGCACCTAACAAACAGTCCAGAGGGAGCTCTCTTAGAAAAGAGAGATATCTTTTATTCCGTGATAACTTTCATATGAAATCCTGACATTTTCGGCTTCCTAAACTTGGGTTTAGAAACAGGAAGTTGAGTTAATTTTTATTTTTCCAGAGACCAAAACTGTGATATTGTGATTTTATAGGAAGAAATGTATGTTGAGCCTTCCTTCCCATTTCTGGCACTGAGCTCCTAAAATCGTCATTTCCTAAATCCAGGAGCACCATCAAGGTGCCTTTTGTTATGTTAATGAGGTGATTTGGGGACCACACCTAAGAAGGGAGGCTGGTTACCAGGGGATCTGGCGCTGCTGTGAGCTGTGATGTAGGTCACAGATGTGGCTCGGATCTGGCGTTGCTGCGGCTGTGGCGTAGGCTGGTGGCTACAGCTCCGATTAGACCCCTAGCCTGGGAATCTCCATATGCCGCAGGTGCGGCCCTAAAAAGACAAAAAGACCCCAAAAAACAAAACAGCATTAATAATACTTAAGGCTGAAAACCACTGGAAGAATAAAAAGAGGTAGATAATGTAAATTGCTTTGGCAAGGGTCTGGTGGGTTTTCAAATGATGTCACTAGTAGCAGTGGCTACAGCAGTGGCAGCCATGGTAAATTAAATGCAAAGGCTGAGGCTTCTTTATCACTTAGTCACTATCGTCTGCAGACAAACTTCGATGGAGAAATCGGGGCTGTCAACTCTTATTCACAGCTGCTGCTGGCTATAACGGTAATACATACCTTTCCCAATAAAACTCCAGTACAGTGACACATCTCTACACTCCACGGAGCTTGTTATAACAGCTGAACCTTTATTTGTCTCTCTCTGCATGCCTCCATTTATAATGCAAATGTAGAAGCTATAGTTTTAAAGTTGCTTTTGTCCCAAAGTTATAGCAACTATAGCTGGTACCCCATAGTTATTTTGTCAGAGATTGTATTAAAAAGTCATTTTGGCTGAGTGCCGGAGGTAGCCAGTTCAGTTGCAACACCATTAGACCAAATCAATTACATAAAAGACAAATCTAGACTAATTTCCTTAAGTTTATGTAAACAGTGCCACTCATAGGAACAGCAGCAATCATTGACTGGATTCTTACTAAGAGCTGTGCACAGCAGTGTATATGCATAGTTCATTTAATACTTGTAACCACTCTGGGAGGTCAGTACTACTGTTCCAATGGGAGGACAACGTGAAAAGGTCATTCATTCATTTATTTAACTGAAAACTTAGAAGTGAAGAGAAAATGAATAGCATAGAGGTAATATCTGAAGGGATATAAGGGTTTCTAGAATTCATAAAAGACATCAATTTACAGTTTTATGAAGCTCAATAAATCCCAAGCAGGATTAAAAAAAAAAAAAAAGAACTGCATTATTAGATTCTTTACTGTGAAACTGAAGAACGCCAAAGATGGCCAGCTGGAGGGAAAATAAGTGTACTTAAAAAAAAAAAAAAAAAAGGCAGCAAGTTAAACTAATAGCTGATTTCTGATACAGTGGTTAACTACTTGTTCTAAAGGCCAGAGAATGTGGGGTCAGGACTTCCCGTCATGGCTCAGTGGTTAATGAATCCGACTAGGAACCCAAATCCCTGGCCTCGCTCAGTGGGTTAAGGATCTGGCATTGCCGTGAGCTGTGGTGTAGGTCACAGACGCGGCTCAGATCCAGCGTTGCTGTGGCTCTGGCGTAGGCCTGCAGCTACAGCTCCGATTCAACTCCTAGCCTGGGAATCTCCACGTGCCCATGGGTGCAGCCCTAGAAAAGACAAAAAAAAAAGAAAAAAAAAAAGAATGTGGGATCAATCCAAGCCCTCGAGTTTACATGTTGTGAGACCCTGGGTAAGTTGCGTCTTTCCAAAGCCTCAGTTGCCTTTTCTGCAAAACAGAGAAAATATAAGTACCTAGCCCAGTGAGCTGTCGAGAGGCACGCATTAATTGTTTCATAAATATTAGTATTATCAGGACTATTAGTGGTTTTATTACTCTAGGGCAAATTGCTTAGTTCAATTCCCTCACCTATAAAAGAGGGAGTGGGTAAAGTTGTTGTTAAGTCTTCCAGGTCCAGTTTATCAGATAATAAACTGAAATCTGTATGTGATTAGCTTTTCCCATCTATCTTCATTGGGCCAGCAGTTCTTAGCCTGGAGCCCATGGATGGGCTTTCATGGGGATCCCTGAGCCCTTTGAAATTAAGTACAAGTGCATATGCTTATCTGAGACACAGCTTTTGGAATCCCCATTTCAGAATGGATTTAAAGTCACTGCCTTTGGGACTATACAAATCAAATCTATTCAGTCGTTGACATGCTAGAACTTAATCGATATAAAGACCTGAATTTTTCTCAGGTTAAATATTCCAAATTCCTCTTACCCAATTTTTTACATTAAATGGCTTCTCTTCTGAAAAAAAGAAGGGTAAATAAAATTGATAGCCTTCTTGATTATGTAAATAAAATGCATATATTTTATCTGAATGGTAGAGAGAAAAAAATACCACGACCTATTTTAACAACTACTTTTATAAATCTGACTTACAACTTTGGCTCATCTCATAAGCCATATTTAAAATAGTTTATTAAATATTTATGTTAGGTTTTTATTTTTTTGTTTTTTGTTTTTTTTGTCTTTTTTGCTATTTCTTGGGCCGCTCCTGCGGCACATGGAAGTTCCCAGGCTAAGGGTCTAATCGGAGCTGTAGCCGCTGGCCTACGCCAGAGCCACAGCAACGCGGGATCCAAGCCGCATCTGTGACTTACACCGCAGCTCACAGCAACGCCAGATCGTCAACCCACTGAGCAAGGGCAGGGATCGAACCCACAACCTCCTATTTCCTAGTCGGATTCGTTAACCACTGCGCCACGACAGGAACTCCTATGTTAGTTTTAAAATGGTTTATAAAAATAGATTCCCTTAGTTTGAGGTTAATTTTTATTTATTTCTGTATTTAAGTAAAAAATTTTTTGGCAGTGCCCACAGCATGTGGTGATAATCGAATCTATCTAAAATAAGGGATTATAAAAATTAATTTTTAAAGCTCATCCTCTTCACCAACCCCCTTGGATGGCAAAGATCTTTTAAAATAGCATAATTTACCCTATGATTCTAATAGTGCTTTGCTACCCAGTGATGGCAACACAAACCAATAAGGTTTACTTGTGGGGTTTCCTAGCTCTTCCTGTGTTGGAATTTATTAATAACTTCTAGATGACTTGCGGTCTATACTCACCATCAATAATAGTCATATTTCTAGATGTTGACATAGTGGCTTTTGAACTTCTGCTTGGAGTAGAAGTCTCCAGACCAGTGCCTGTTGTTAGAATAAAGAGCAGTCAATATATAATCCGACCAGCAGCAAAGGTTTTTTGTTTTAACAACACCAAAATGAAACCCCAATAAAGTTAAATCAAAACATAGTTTATGTGTAAAATGCCAAAGATATATAAAAGAAGAAACATCTAGGGTCTGATCAACTGATCAATCTGATCAATTTCAGTGACCACACTTAGATCACATTTGGTTCATATTGACCCCATTAAAATTTAAGGAAAAATTTTATAAATGTAAGGATAGCGAAAACAATTATCACTAGAAGATGGAGCTTTCTCTCCCTGGAGATTTTTAACTAAAGTACTATCCATTTTACCAGCCTAAAATTCCTACGGATAAATATTTAATAAAAATCATTTTTAGATATTCCTAGGGGTGGATTTTTATCCAGGAAGTCACTGGATGACTATATTGTTTGGACTATTCGATGATAGTAACACAATGATGGCGGCGTTCCCCCAGTGGCGCAGTGGATTAAAGATCCGGCTTCCTTTCTACAGTGGTGCAGATTCGATCCCTGGACGGGCACAGTGGATTAAGGATCCAGGATTGCTCCAGCTCCAGCTTGGATTTGACCCCTTAGCTCGGAACTTCCATATGCTATGGATGTGGCCAAAAATAAAAAAAAAAACTAAACACAATAGCAATTAATGTTAATGACTGCTTTAAGAAATCCACTTGTTTGGGGGCAGTTTTCTTTTTAAACAAATTTTAAAAAGCCACTTTATACGAATGTGGGCATTTGTGTTTTATGACACTAACAAAAATAGCAATTTTTGTGATCTGGAGTTTTCGTCCTGCCGTCAGTGGGCATTAGCGAGCTATGTTCCTTAAGTGTTTGCCTCGCTGTTACTTTGTACATATGAGAGTACATATGTGTATTAAATGTACCTAATATGTGAGAAACAGTGAAATTCTTTAAAAAAAAAAATACGTGTTAAGAACTCCAGGTGTCTGTGGCCATTCAAGTAAAATGTACAAGTCAGAATATTAAAGACTGACTCTCTGCATTATAAAGACACATTTTTAGAGGGCTGTGCAACAGTTGGGACACGGGGCATATAATTCTGACTCTGCCACCCCCCTGCCAGCTGTGAAGGTGGAAGGAAGGCTGCAGTCGGGGCGAACCTCTTCCTCTCTGAGACCCTCCTCTCGACACCAAGCTCTGCCCTCTTCCTCCTCTCCGGCCTCTTCCTCGGCCTCTTCCTCTGCTGGCCGCTGCTGTGATGCTGTCATCAGAGTCATTGGCCGTCTGTTCTGCCGTATCGATGCTCATGAGGTCTTCGGCGCTAAAGGCAGAAGCGGCGTCCTCTTCCTGGGACCTGAGGGCTCTGGCTCTGTTCATGGCCTGAGAGGGACGACAAGAGGAGGACAGTGCACGTCAGGAGACAGCGCAGCCTCCCGAGTCACTCAGCTGGTCACTCGGATGAACACGTCATGTGGTCCAACTGTCTGAATGATTACATTTTTCACTACTCATGCTATCAAAATGTAAAATAGGGGCATTCCTGTTGTGGCTCAGTGGGTTAAGGACCCAACACTGTCCCTGTGAGGATGCAGGTTCAATCCTTGGCTCGCTGGGTGGTTAAGGATCCGGTGTGGCCACAAGCTGCAGCGGAGGTTGCAGATGCAGCCTGGATCTGGTGCTGCTGTGGCTGTGTGGAGGCTGCAGCTGCAGCTCCAATAATGTGACCCCTGGTCTAGGAACTTTCATATGCCTTGGATATGGCTATAAAAAGGGAAAAAAAAAATGTGGTATAGGAGAAGCCCTCTCCCCTATCAATCAAATTCTGTGCCTATGATTTGTCGGATCAATTTACAATACTGACACTACCTGTAAAAGGAGACCTTTGGAAAAGGTACACTGAAAACGATAAAATTTCACAGAATCAAAAGTTTCAGAACTGGGAGGAATGTTGGCAGTAACGCCATTTGTAAGAGATCATCATCATTTGAGCTACTTTGTACAACAGGCTCTTGATAAATGAGAAAAAAACTTAAGAAAAACAGCTCTTACCTCTGGGTGGTGAACTTTCAGGGTGCTTTTGTTTTCTTCATTATTCTTAAATATTACAAATTTGCAATAATATATGTTTTCTAAAATAGTACTTTTATAATCAGAAAAACATAAGCAGTAATTGCGTGAAAACAAATGGTAAAAAGAATAAATAGAGCAAAGCAACTGAAAGCCTGGAAGACTAAAAGCCTTAGGACCATGGTTTTAATTTGATAAACTTTAATTTAATAAGAAACTGTCTAGAAAAGATAAGCTTGAGACTTAGTGAAATATCCTAACTCTGAAATGAATACAGATTTTCTGATTAAAAATAAGAGCAATACTGCCCTGACCTCTTCTTTTAAGCCAATCAAAATGTAGCAAGGAGGAGTTCCCATCACGGCAGAAGCAAATCTGATTAGTATCCGTGAGGACCTGGGTTCAATCCCTGGCCTTGCACAGTGGATTAAGAATACAGCGTTGGAGTTCCCGTCGTGGCACAGTGGTTAACAAATCCGACTAGGAACCATGAGGTTGCGGGTTCGGTCCCTGGCCTTGCTCAGTGGGTTAACGATCCGGCGTTGCCGTGAGCTGCGGTGTAGGTTGGAGACGCGGCTCGGATCCCGCGTTGCTGTGGCTCTGGCGTAGGCCGGTGGCTACAGCTCAGATTCGACCCCTAGCCTGGGAACCTCCATATGCCGCGGGAGCGGCCCAAGAAATAGCAACAACAACAACAACAACAACAACAAAAGACAAAAGACCAAAAAAAAAAAAAAAAAGAATACAGCGTTGCCGTGAACTGTGGTGTAGGTCGCAGGGGCAGCTCGGATCCCACGTTGCTGTGGCTGTGGCGTAGGCTGGCAGCTGTAGCTCCAATTGGACCCCTAGACAGGGAACCTCCGTATGCTGTGGGTGGGGCCCTAAAAAGACAAAAATAAAATAATAAAATAAATAAAGGTATAACAACAAGAAAAAAGGAACAAGAATAACAAAGCCCAAACACCATATATCTTCAATAAAATGAGAAAACAGCTCTACCTCTGAAACACAAAACCTATGAAGAAGAGTTGATGGGCAGAGGGAACATCTGGCAGGGCTTGAGGGGGAGGGGTACGTGTTTCAGCCAGTGCCCAGAGCTCCAAAATTGGTCCACCCATCCCAGAAGGCCATGACGACAGCCTCTGTCCTTGGAATGACAAGCTTGGAGTCTAAGAATAGGAAGCTAGAGGATTTCTTTTTTTTTTTTTTTGTCTTTTGTCTTTGTTGTTGTTGTTGTTGCTATTTCTTGGGCCGCTCCCGCGGCATATGGAGGTTCCCAGGCTAGGGGTCGAATCTGAGCTGTAGCCACCGGCCTACGCCAGAGCCACAGCAACGAGGGATCCGAGCCGCGTCTCCAACCTACAGCGCCTACAACCTACAGCCAGAGCCACAGCAACGCGGGATCCGAGCCGCGTCTCCAACCTACAGCGCAGCTCACGGCAACGCCGGATGCTTAACCCACTGAGCAAGGCCAGGGATCGAACCCGCAACCTCATGGTTCCTAGTCGGATTCGTTAACCACTGCGCCACGACGGGAACTCCCCGGAAGCTAGAGGATTTCTAGGCTCTCTGGGGCGCCACGACATAGGGAGAGACAGGGCTAGGCGAGGCAATGAGAACAAAGCAGGTGGGGCAGAGGTAGGAGTAAAGTGGGAGGTGGGAGGTAATCAGTGTCATGGTAAGGAACTTAGTAGCTAAAGAGAAAGAACAGCAAAATGACTACAAAAAGGGCCCAACCTGGCACCACAGCTCGAAAAGAAAAAAAATTTCAGGGAATTTCACCCAAAAAATATGAAGAAAAAAACAGAAAAAGATGTCAATTCATCTTTCTTGTCCCAGAAGAAGTATGGTCAAATCCTCATAATTTTCAAATTCCATATTTGGAAAATCACTGACTCACCATAATTTATTTGTAACCCCCAAAACAATACTCCTGATACTTTTGGGGTCATTCACGGACATGTGCAGAGCAGTCATAATTCTGAATCACCTGACACATACAGTCCCAGGTGAGGTCACACAACACAACACTGAGCCTTCTACCATCAGCTTTCACACTTTTAAACAAGTGTCCTGGGAGTTTCTGTTGTGGTTCAATGGTAATGAATCCAACCAGTATCCATGAGGACACAGGTTCAATCCCTGCCTCGCTCAATGGGTTAAGTATCCGGCATTGCTGTGAGCGGTGGTGTAGGTCTCAGACAGGGCTCAGATCCCGTGTTGCTGTGGCTATGGTGTAGGCTGGTGGCTGCAGCTCCAAATTTACCCCTAACCTGGGAACTTCCACATGCCACAGGTATGGCCCTAAAAAGACAAAAAGAAAGAGAGAAAAGAAAAATATCAATCAACTCTAAACAGTTAAAAAAAAAAAATTATTATACTTTCTAATCACAATGCAATGAAATTAGAAATTAATTTAAAAATTCCTGATTCCAAACTACAAAACAAAAATTGTAGACTATCTAGAAAATAAAAGTAAAAAATATCGCATAACAGAACATATGAAACAAAGAAATGAATGGTTAAATTAAAGCAAAGAAATGAGGATGGAGGGGGAAAAGAAGACCTAAGGAAAATAAACAGGAGTTCCCGTTGTGGCACATTGGAAAGGAATCTGACTAGGAACCATGAGGTTGTGCGTTCCATCCCTGGCCTCCTTCAGTGGTGTACGTTGCAGATGAGGCTCAGATCTGGCGTTGCTGTGACTGTGGCGTAGGCCAGTGGTTACAGCTCTGATTAGACCCCTAGCCTGGGAACCTCCATATGCTGCGAGTGCAGTCCTAAAAAGGACAAAAGACAAAAAAAAAGAGAGAGAGAGAGAAAATTAAACAAATTATGACAAAACACTGCTCATTTTTAAGTAATTTGGAAAATAAATTAACTAAACTGAGCCAAGAAAAGATAAACAGTCTCAGCAGACTAATTAACAAAGAAAACTCTGAGAAAATTGTTAAAAGAACTAGGCTCCCGGAAAGGGCAACCAGAAAGTTTCATGAGTAAATTCTACCAAATCTTCAAAGAACAGATGATTCCGTGGTTATTTCAATAGTACTAGAACATAAAGAAAGCAAGCCTCGAATTTCTTTTTATAAAGCCAGCATAACATGGTACCGAAAACTGACAAAGGACAGCATGCACCAGAGGAAAGTTACAGTATCTTACCTACGAATACCAAAGCAAACAAAGGGAATCCAAAGCTCACATGGAGACCAGTACACCCACTACCAGGAGGTTCACAAAGGGATACCAAGGATGAGTCAGTAATAGGATATGAAATAATGTAATTCACCATATTAACAGAACAGAGGAGGAAAATTCCTGCATGTTTATCTTCACAGACGGGAAAAGGCTCTTAATTCATTGCCCACTCTGGATTGAAACAAACAAAAAACCTTTCATCTTGTACATGACAAAAACCCTTGCTCTGCTACACAAATGCACACACAGTGTGCACACGCTTTAACCTGAGTGCTCTCATAAATCAATTAGAGAAAGACCAATGCCTGAGCCAAAAACTATGCTGTGCAAAAAATATGACCAGGTGACTCATATAAAGATAACTTATATGAGTTACTCAGACTCACTAGTGATAAAAGCAGTAGAAATGAAAAACCACAGTAAGGAGTAATTTCTCACCATTATTTCCACTACATCGAAAGATGCAGTAATACATCATGATGGTAAAAATGCAGGGAAATAGTCACTCCTAAATACTAATCGGTCAGCACGTAAACTGGGGTAACATATTTGGAGAGATACAGCAGAATCTAGCAAAACATAAAACGCATATGCCTTTTTATGATTATCACTTCCCTTTTTTCTTTTTCTTTTTACAGCTGCACCTACAGCCTATGGAAGTTCCCAGGCTGGGGGTCGAACTGTAGCTGCAGCTGAGGCCTATGCCACAGCCACAGCCACACCTGGATCCGAGCTGCAACTGCGACTTACACTGCAACCTGCCAGAATGCAGGGTCCTTAACCCAAAGAGCGAGGCCAGGGATCAAACCCACATCCTCACCCACACGATGTCAGGTTCTTAACCCACTGAGCCACAATGGGAACTCCAACAACGATTATTTCTTAGACTGAATTACCATCATTGCTAAATTTCATACTTTCCCTTTGTCTAAATACTCTATCTTCACTTTAGCATCCCAAACATTGTACGCAAATATTTTAACTCTATCTTTTCTGTGTAACAGACTGTGGAATTTACTGATATCTTGGAATTACACTACTTCTAAGAATTTATCTCATGAGGGCTAGGCCTACAGCCAATGGCCACGCAATGTTTCCACATTTTTTTTTGTGAGATTTAAAGACATACTACCCTGGTATTACATTTTTTTTTCCATTGTGGTAAAATATACACAACATAAAAATTTACCATTTTAACCATTTTTAAGTATATATTTCGGTGGCACTAATACATTCGCACTGTTGTACAATCACTGCCATTAGCCATCGCTGCACCTTTTTTATAATCCCACACTGAAATTCTATATCCATTAAACAATAACCCTTCATCCTTAACCCCCAACCCAATCCCTTGGTAATCACTTTTCTACAGTGTATGAATTTGACTACTCTCGGTATCCTGTATCACAGAATCATAGAGCATTCTCCTTTTGTGCCTGGCTTACTTCACTTAGTACGTTTTTCAAGATTTGGGGTTTTAATTTAAAAATTTTTATTATAGTTGATTTACCATATTCAGCAATCAAGATTTCTTTTTTTTTCTTTCTTTCTTTTTTTTTAAGGGTTGCGCCTGCAGTACATGGAAGTTCCCAGGCTAGGGGTTGAATTGGAGCTGTAGCTGCAGGCTTACACCAGAGCCATGGCCTCACCAGATCTGAGCCACATCTGCCACCTACACTGCAGCTCATAGAAATGCTGGATCCTTAACCCACTGAGCGAGGGATCGAACCCGAATCCTCATGGATACTGGTCGAGTTTGTTGCCACTGAGCCATAGCAGGAACTCCTCAAGGTTTATCCATGCTATAGTATGTATCAGAACTTCATTCCTTTTAAGACTAAACAAGACTCCACTGGGTGTATATACCACATTTTGTTTATCCATTCATCTTTGAATAGATGCTGGATTGTTACCATCTGTCAGCTGCTACAAATAATGCTATGAACATTGGTGCTTAAATGGAACAAATATCTGTTCAAGTCCCTGCTTTCAATTCTTTCTGGTAAATACAGAGAAGTGGAATTGCTAGATCACATGGCAATTCCATGTTTAATTTTTTTTTTTTTTTTTTTGCTTTTTAGGGCTGCTCCTGCGGCATGTGGAGGTTCCCAGGCTAGGGGTCGAATCAGAGCTGTAGCTGCCGGCCTATGCCCCAGCCACAGCAATCCCAGATTCAAGCTACATCTGTACCACAGCTCGCGGCAATGCCAGATCCTTAACCCACTGAGCAAGGCCAAGGATCAAACCCACAACCTCATGGTTCCTAGTCAGATTTGTTTTGGCTGCGCCACAATGGGAAGTCCCATGCTTAATTTTTTGAGAATTATACTGTTGCCCATAGTAACTTTTATATTCCCACCACCAATGTGCAAGGGTTCCAATTTCTGCATATTTCTTGCCAACAAGAATACTAATACTCTCTAATTTTTGGACAATAGCCATCCAAAGATGTATGGCATGGTAGCCTGTGGTTCTAATCAAAATTTTGATTAGCATTTCCTAATGATTTCATGACATTGAGCATCTTTACATGTGCTTTCTGTTTATATATCTTCTTTAGAGAAATATCTATTTAAGTCCTTTGTCCATTTTTAAATTAGGTTGTTTTATTGTTGAATTTTAGGAGCTCTTTACATATTCTGGTTTTTAATCCTCTATCATATATATGATTTGCAAATATTTTCTCCCATCCCATTTGTTGCCGTTTTACTCTTAAGAGCACTTGGTATTATAGTTTAAAAGAGGATATCAATCCTGCCTCAATTCAGAGAGAACATAAGAAAGAAATCAGAGGCCAGTTCAATTATGAAGTGTGGATCAGACTAAGGGTAGTTTTTCCATTTTTAAGGGAGTATACGAGTTCCTACTGTGGCGCAGTGGGTTAGGAATTCAACTGCAGTGGCTTGGGTCACTCTGGAGGTCTGGGTTTGATCGCTGGCCCAGCGCAGTGAGTTAAAGGACCCGGCGTTGCTCTAACTGCAGCACAGATCACAAGGTGATTCAGTCCCTGCCCTGGGAACTTTCATGTGCTGAGGTGAAGCCATAAAAATTAATTAATTAATTAAAGGATTATTTTTTTAAAAAGAATATGTGACAGATGCCATATATGATCTGCACAATCTAAAATCCTTACTGTTTGGCCTTTTATTTAAATATGAACTTATAATTAAGAAAGTACTTGAGGAGTTCCCACTGTGGCTCAGCAGGTTACTAATTCGACTAGTATCCATGAGGCTGCAGTGGGTTAATGATCTGGTGTTGCTGTGAGCTGTGCGTTAGGTTGCAGATGTGGCTCAGATCCCACATTGCTGTGGCTGTGGTGTAAGGTGGCAGCTGTGGCTCCAATTCAACCCCTAGCCTGGGAACTTCCATATGCTACAGGTGTGGCCCTAAAAAATGATAATAGATATATAAGTATATTTGTAATAATTATAAAATAATACATTTATGTTTTATTTATTACTTCATTTATAATTTATTATTCTTTATTAATAAATTAATTAAATTCATTTATTTTATAATAAATGTTAAGTTAAATTTATATATTTTATTATATTTATTTGTATTTTTATTATATGTTATACTACTAATATATTATTTTAAGCTATATATTATATTATTAATGTTAAAATATTTGTATCTTTTTAAAAAACGGGGCTCCAATTAATTCTCTTTATTTTTGTAGAGAAAATAGTGGTGGCACAATACTGTAAATCAAGTATAATTTTTAAAAAAGCAAAAAAAGGGAGTTCTCTTGTGGCACAGCAGGTTAAGGATCAGCAGTGTCCCTGTAGTGGCTCAGGTTGCTGCTGTGGTGAAGGTTTGATACCTGGCCTGGGAACTTCCACATGCCATAGATGTGGGTTAAAAAAAAAAAAAGAAAAGTAAGAAAAAGAAAATAGTGGGACTTGTAAAAGTAAATTTGAGGGATGTTTCAAATGCTTCAACTATTTCTAATTCACTATCTGTTGACTACAGTTCTGAAATATTTAGGGACCGAAAATGGATTAGCAGGACAGTTGCACTAAATCAGTGAGGATGAAACTCTAGGTCACAGGATTTTCTTTCTGCATATGTCTGTCTCACCTACTAAATTAAGACTCTCTGATGGACACAGACCATACCTTTTTCATATTTACATTCCTAATAAAAAGCTGAATGGCTATGCATAACAGGTACTACACAAAATGCTGAACGAAAGCAATCAAGTCAAAAGCCCCAAAGTAAATAACTAAAAAAATAATTTTTAAATACTAGGCGGCAATCATAAATCACTAAGGACAATGAGAAAATAGGAAAATATATGTCAATCATGAATTCTCCTAGTACCAGAGAGAGGCCTGAAGTTTAAATTAACAGGAATAATCTCAAATTCCTAGTCTGCAAAGAGACAGAGAGGACAGGGAGGATGGAGAGCAAGCTAATTTCAACATCTGAGAAAGGCCAGCGGACACCATGGATTTACCTATGACGATATTGCCAACCAAAGCACTAAAATTTCTTCCTGTTTGCTCAGTAGGGTAGTATTTTATCTTATACAGATAAGATGTTGAGAGCAATTGGGTATTATTTTGATTAATGAGAGCTCTTTTTGTAATAGGTTAGTGTCCTTTTCCCAAACCCCGCCGCCCCCCACCTGCAAATACACAAACGCTCAACAAGAGCAAAAGGAAAAAAGAGACTATCAGCACGCAGAATATTTGCAGATTTGACTGGAATAAGTCAAAGGCAGCTGATCACAGCCAACTCCTGCTCCGTTCTACCCACCAAACCTGGGTCCTGGGGACTGACTACTCCGAATAAACCTACTAGTTTCTCTGATTTAACGAAATGGCACATAAGCAAAGGAATTTACAGAAAAATTACCTCTTGAACTTCATCATCTTCCTCATTAGTATTCTTCTGCCTGCTTTCTCTGAAACGACGTACCTGGATTACAATGAGTAAATCACAAACGTGTTAGAAACGTGTCTGCTGTGTAAATACACACCTGATTAACAGATGCTTTCCATTATAACATCGGTCTTGGAAATTCAAGTACCGTTTCATTCCACAAAAGGTTAAAGTCATATATTCCCAGGGACTTATATTAAAATTTCAGAAATGTACTCTAAAAAAAATGGCCCCAAGCAAAGCCATATCACCTGCTGCCAAAATATTCCACGTCACTGAAAAACAGTCTGTCAGACTGCAGAGGGAAAAACTCTAATGTGCTATGGGTATTATATGTCAGTAAAATAGTTTTAAAAATCTCCCTTTTAGGAGGTTTAAATTATTTATCACATTGCTCAAATCATTCTTGGGCACCGGGCTGCAAGTCATCCAGGAGACTCTCTGAAATGGTACCGAGTGGGTGGGCCTTGAAGATCCATTCAGTCAACAGTCAACTACCAAATATTTGCTGTTTGCCAATCCTGGGCATTGTAACATGAAGATACAAGCTTCATTTTTACTTCATTTTTACAGAACTACATTTTCCTACTCATAAAGCTCTTACAGTTATGTAGCTAGAGATAAGCTCCTTTTTTGTGTGTGTGTCTTTTTGCCATTTCTTGGGCCACTCCCGTGGCATATGGAGGTTCCCAGGCTAGGGGTCTAATCGGAGCTGTAGCCACCAGCCTACACCAGAGCCACAGCAACGTGGGATCTGAGCCGTGTCTGCAACCTACACCACAGCTCACGGCAACGCCAGATCCTTAACCCACTGAGCAAGACCAGGGATCGAACCTGCAACCTCATGGTTCCTAGTTGGGTTTGTTAACCACTGCACCACGATAGGAACTCCAGCTCCTTTTTAAAATAATTTATTCAGCACATATCACACACACACACACACACACACACACACACACACACACACACAGACTCTCAAAAGTCATGATGACATCACTCCACGTAGGGATGATTCCGTTTTTGGTGGAGATTTTCTTGGGCAGAGAAGTCTTTTTATTTATTTATTTTTTAAGCAGCTTAGGTTCACAGCAAAATTGAAAGGAAGGTACAGAGATTTCCCATATCCTTCTGTCCCTCACAGGAGTGTGCATAGCCTCCCCCGTTAATATCAATATCCACCCCCGCCCCAGAACTGGCACATCTGTTATAACTGATGAACCCACACTGATACTCCATCCTCCACATCACCCAAACGCCACAGTTTACCTTAAGGTTCACTTGTGGTATTGGAGAGTCTATGAGTTTTGACAAATATATAGTGGCATGTATCCAACATTATAATTTCAGAGAGTAAATGTCACTGTCCTAAAAAAATCCCCCTATGAATCTACCTATTCATCTCCTCACCCCATCCCTGCCCAACTCCTAAAACCACTATCTTTTTACTGTCTACAGTTTTGCCTTTTCCAGAATGTTAAACAGTCAGAATCATACATGACATTTTTTTCAAACTGACTTCTTTCACTTAGTAATATGCATTTAAGGTTCTTTCATGTCTTTTAATGGCCTGATAGCTCATTTCTTTTGAGCACAGAATAATATTCCCTTGTCTGGATGTTTCACACTTTTCTTCACCTATTGAAGATATCCTGGCTACTTCCAAGTTTTGGCAGTTATGAATAGAGCTGTTATAAACATCATGTGCAGGTTTTTGTTTAGACTTAAGTTTTCAACTCCTTTGGACATATAAGATAATGCTGAAAGAGTATGTTTCCTTTTATAAGAAACTGCCAAACGGTCTCCCAAAGTGGCTACACCACTCTGCATTCCCATCAGCAGTATAAGAATTCCCTTTGTGCCCCATCCTCACCAGCATTTGGTGTGGTCAGTGTTCTGGAATGTTGTCATTCTCACAGGTGTGTGGTGGCATATTTCATTGTTTTAATTTGCATTTCCCTAATGACATGTGGTAAGGAGCATCTTTTAATACACTTACTTGCTAACTGCTTATCTTCCTTGGTGAGGTGTCTGTTAAGGTCTTTGCCCATTTTTAAATTGGATTTTTAATTTTTTATACTGCTTAGTTTTAAAAGTGCTTTGTATTATTTTGGATAACAGCCCATCAGATGCATCTTTTTTTTCAAGTTTTACTGAAGTATAGTTCATTTACAATGTTGTGATAATCTCTGCTGTACAACAAAGTTATACATATATGCACACATCCCCCGTCTGTGACTTATCTTCTCGTTCTCTTTATGCTACACAAAATTTTCATTAATTATTTAATTACCAAATTAATTAATTATTTAATTACCAAAATTATTTAATTACCAGCTTATCAATTATTTATTTCATCAATTTGTTTTATGGCCACACCCATAGCATATGGAAGTTCCTGGGCCAGGGACTGAATCTGAGCCACAGCTACAACCTATGTCACAACTGATGCAATGCTTGATCCTTTAACGTACTGTGCCAGGCCAGGGATTGAACCCGTGTCTCCACAGCAACCTACTGCAGTTGGATTCTTAACCCACTGTGCCACAGTGGGAACTTCTCATGAATTTTTAAAAACTGAAGGTATACATGCATACATACATACATACATATATATATATATATGTATATGTTCTTTTTCAGATTCAGGTATTACAAGATATTGAATATAGTTCCCTGTGCCATACAGTTGGTCTTTGTTGTTTAATCTATTTTATACATAGTAGTGTGTTTATGTTAAATCCCAAATTCCTAATTTATTCCTCTTCCCCTCTTTCCTCTTTGGTAGCTATAAGTTGGCTTTCTATGTCTGTGAGCCTACTTCTACTTTGTAAACATCTTCATTTGTATTGTTTTTAAGATTTCGCATGTAAGTGATGTCTTCCTCTCACTTCACTTAGTATAATAATCTCTAAGTGTGACTTAATTCACTTAGAAGGATAATCTTTAGGTCTATCCATGTTGTTGCAAAAGGCATGATTCCATTCTTTTTATGGCTGAGTAATATTCCATTGGATATAAATATATATATTTACACCACACCTTTATCCATTCATCTGTTGATGGACATTTAGATTGTTTCCATGTCTTGGCTACTGTGAATAGTGTTATGAACACTGGGGTACATGTATCTTTCCGCATTAGAGTTGTCCTGTTTTCCATGAACTGTGCTTTTGACTCTTCCCACTCAACACTGAAAGCCATCACCATACACAAGGTCATCTATTTTTCTCCTATGTTATCTCCCAGGAGCTTTACAGTTTCGCATTTTGACATTCAGGGGAGATGGTCATGTTTTATTTATGGCACTTATCTGAGAGATCCACCCACTAAAAATTTATGAACCTAAAATATCCAGAGTCACAGAGTGACTGGTTTTATTTTTTTGTAACAATGACTTAAAAATATGGAACGCTTCACGAATTTGTGTGTCATCCTTGTGCAGGGGCCATGCTAATCTTCTCTGTATAGTTTCAATTTTAGTACATGTGCCGCCAAAGCGAGCACAAGTGAGTGGTTTTAGAGTATGCATTTGACTGCCTTCCCTGTGAAAGTACTTGGTATTGAATATTACTGGTTGTACATTAGTTGACACCATAAGACTTTGAAAGGACCATGTTAAATAACTAAAATCACAAAAAATAAAAGCCAAGGGGAATGAGTTTTAAAAATAATGTTGTTTACAGAGTTCCCATTGTGGCTCAGCAGGTTAACCTGACAGAGTCTCTATGAGGATGTGGGTTTGATCCCTGGCCTCGCTCAGTGAGTTAAGGATCCAATGTTGCCACAAGGTGCGGCATAGGTTGCAGATGCGGCTGAAATCTGGTGCTGCTGTGGCTGCTGCATGGGCTTCAGCTGCAGTTACAATCTGACCCCTAGCCTGGGAACTTCCATATGCCATATGCCACAGGTGTGGCCGTAAAAAGAATAAAAAATATTGCTTTATTCTCCAGCTCAGAGGGAATTTAGAAAATTAGGAAATGATCCCTATAATCTCACTACCTGAACATAAGCACTGATAATGTATGGAATATTTTCTTTCATTCTTTGCACAGACACACACACACATAAAATAAAACTAATAGGGGTCACATTGCGTGTAGTTTTACATCTTTGGAATTCTCTTCCCACTCAACACTGAAAATACTTTTCCACGGTCCTCAAAAGAGTACATTTTAAGAGCTGCATAGTATTCTAGAGTATGCATGGGCCAACATTTATCTTACAAAACACTTCCAACTTTTCCCCACTGCAGCTAACACAGAGACAAATTACTCCACATACAAATGTTTCATTACTGTCTTAGGAAAATTCCCCAGGGCTGACTTAAAGAGAAAATTCAGCCTCTTGAGGTACAGTGCCAAAACACTTTCAGAGCTGCTCTTCAAATTCAATATCCCTGCTAGCAGGGTGCTAAATATCTTTCTCAAATTGTTACCACATTGAGAAATAAAAAATACATTTAATTCTAGTTTCTCTCATTATCCTAAGTTAAATACCACTTTCATAGGCTTATTAGCTATTTATATTTCTTTTGTGAACCACCTATTAAGGTCCTCAGTTCATTATTCTACTGAAATGTTTAGTATTCTTAGGATTCATAAGAGCCCTTTATATTAAGACTATTAACCTTTTATTCTGCCCATATATGAATATTTTCTTCACAGCAATACCTTATAATTTTGTTTCCTGACAACTTGACATGCAAATATTTAAAAATTTGGTGTAGTCAAATCTAAAGAGCTTTTCTTCTTTTCTTACGCTTAAAGAAACTGCATTTTCTAGTTGAAATTCAAAATCTCAAACAAAACTTACTAAAAAATTGAAATAAGCAGAAATTTCCCCCTACAAGGTTCATTTTAAGCATATTCATGATGATCTTCAAGAGAAGACACTACCTATGGGGAACAAAACGATCATTTTTTTAAGATATTTATTTTTTTTATTATAGTTGATTTACAATGTTCTGTTAATTTCTGTGGTACAGCAAACTGATACACACACACACATACACACACACACATACACACATTCTTTTTCTCACATTACCCTCTATTGTGTTTTTTTGCTTTTGTCTTTTGTCAGGACCTCACCTGTGGCATGTGGAGGTTCCCAGGCTAGGGGTCTAATCGGAGCTGTAGCTGGAGGGTTCCAGGCTAGGGGTCTAATCGGAGCTGTAGCCACCGCATGTCTGCAACCTACACCACAGCTCATGGCAATGCTGGATCTTTAACCCACTGAGTGAGGCCAGGGATCGAACCAGCAACCTCATGGTTCCTAGTTGGATTCCTTTCCCCTGCATCACAAAGGGAACTCCTATCCTCTATCATGTTTCATCACAAGTGACTAAAGTGACTACATATAGTTCCCTGTGCTATACAGAAGGATCTCATTGCTTATCCACTCCAAATGCAATAGTTTGCATCTACTAATCCCAAACTCCCAGTCCATCAAAACTAATGTTTACTGGACTTCCTGTCGTGGCACAGCAGAAACAAATCTGACTAGGAACCATGAGGTTGCAGGTTCGATCCCTGGCCTCGATCGGTGGGTTAAGGATCCAGTGTTGCCGAGGTGTAGGTCGCAGATGCGGCTCAGATCTGGCATTCCTATGGCTCTGGTGTAGGCCGGCAGCTATAGTTCCGATTAGACCGCTAGCCTGGGTGCATATGCCACGGGTGCAGCCCTAAAAAGCAAAAACAAAACAAAAAAAAAAACAAAAAAAACCCAACTAATGTTTATTGGGTATCAACCATATTTAATCCTCCATTATAGAAGATTAGACATTTTATAATTGAATACTCATTTTACAATGTCAATTTTATAAATAGAGAAACTAAACAAATCAGAGTAGTTAATTAGCAATTTATGAAAAAAAAAAAAAACAAACCTCAGAGCTACTCTTAAAGAGAGACTGTGTAACTATTAGATTTTCCACCCCAAGTTAGTCACTCACCTCTTCATCGATTTTATCTTCTAGGGCATCAATATGACGTTCCTTAAGAAATCGCTGTGTTTTTTCCAACTGATATTTCACTAATTCCTGTATGGCATCTTTTTCTTCCTTGTCTACAAATTCTTGTACTGCTTTACCCATTCCCCTTTCTGTTAGAAGTGAGAGCTGCACATTCTGTAAGAGACACATACATAAACTGCATGCAAGAAACAGTATTCTTTACCAAGGAATTCTGTACGAGCAAGGAAAGTTACAAAATAATGTTGCCAGGGAAAAAGACAAAAACTTCACCTGGTTATTGGAGGGAAAACAAAGCGAAGCAAAACAAAACAGTGGACAGTTAAGTAAGCCTGCTGACAAATATTCAGGGCCAGGAAAGCAAAGTAAAAACTAGAAATAGGAGTAGAGTTACAAGACTGAAAATGCAGAGGCCTCAGTGGCTGGGCGTGTGTTTGGAAATGGCAGTGAAGGACTAAAAGACTAACTCAGAATAACGGTGGGAGGCAGAATTAGGGCCCCCTAAAGATGTCCCCATCCTCATCTCTGGGACCTGACTGTGTTACACGGCCCAGGAGAATTAAGGTGATAGACGGAATTAACCTTGCTCATCAGCTGGCTAGAAAATTGGGAGATTGTCAGGGACTATAATCCAGGTAGGCCCCGTGTAATCACAAGCATCCTAGAAAATAGAAGAGGGGAGAGAGAAGAAGGGAGTCAGAGAGAAACACCTGGGGAAAGACAGCCAGACAGATACAACGCTGCTTGCTTTGAAGACAGAAGGGGACCTTGAGCCAAGAAACCTGAGCATCTCCAGAAGCAGGAAAAGATAAGGAAATGGATTCTCCCCTAGAGCCCCGCCAATAGCTCAATTTCAGTCCAGGGAGACTAGTGTCAGATTTCTGACCTACAAACTCTAAGGCAATAAATCTGCGTTGTTTTAAAGCACTAAATAAGCTTATGGAAACTTGTTTCAGTAGTGTAGGAAGCTAATACAAACAGAGGGTCTCCAAGCGGCACATACACATGACAGTAAGCGAAGCTTCACCATCCAAGGAGCTATATTAACAAAGTAATTCTGAAATTACATCCAGATGCAAGAAAATTAAATCCTGAATTCAGACTTAGAGATTAAAGAGGATAACAGCATCAACAAGGATAGATAAGATAGTAACAATATTAATAACTAACGTTGATTAAACACTTACTTTGCATGATGTGTAATAATATAAAGGAATGTAATTATCACCCTACTTCATGGAAACATTTTGAGGATTCCTTTTGTTTAAACTATCAAATCCAAAATGAAAATCTGTTATTACAGAGCAGCCATTATTCAAATTGGGAACTGTAATGAAGAAATTACCTTCTCAGCAGTTTGAAAATATTGCTTGACAAGGTCTTCTACCCTGAGAGTTGTTCCTTCTGAAGGTTTTGGGATGAACTTCCCTAGGTTGATCTCTTCTCCTAGAAAAAAAGAAGTCCATGAAAAAAAAAAAAAATCAGCAGCTTCTACTTTAATGTTAAAGGGTCCAAACCCCTTGCAAGTTGCTGTAAATGAAGGAACTCGGGCCAAACTTTATCAACTGTCAGCGTGCTCAACGTAGTAAATTTTGAGGCAAAAACATGGCATTTTTGCTAATATTGAGAGGCGTTTCCCCAAAGTCTGTATTTCTTTTCCTAATCTCCAAGGAGTATGCCTCTCAGAGCTGGTCTTGCTGGGTGGTCCCCAGACCTCTGAGAGCCCCCCTTACCAGTTCGGGGAGCTCAAGGTCAAAAGTGCTTTCACAACAATACTGCGAGGTGAGGTACCTTTTCCACTGTGTTGACATTTGCACTGATGATCCAAAAGCAATCGCGACTAAACTACCCCTGCCTTGAGATGGGTCAAGGCAGTGGCTCTGAGCTCTACAAACAGTCATCATCACCTTGTACTCACAGCTCAAAACAAAGCCAGTTTCACTTGAGAATGTCCTTGATGAAACAGTAAAAAGTACTAATTTAATTAACTTGGCTTTTAAGCACACTTTTTATTCTGTGACAAATGGGAAGTATACTTAAAGCAACTTTGCTGCATTCCTAAGCAGAAGCGTTGTCTCAAGAAAACAGCAGATAAAGAATAAAAAGAGTTACTGGGTAAGACATCCAAAAGCATAGGGGCCAGTATGTGCTCTGCTCATAACCTTTGTCAGGGAAATGAACGCTATCTAGCAGGTGTGCAATCCGGTATGGAAAATACAAGGACAAAAATGATAGGATGCTGCCCATAAGAACAAATGATGACTGGGAGTTCCAGTCGTGGCTCAGCTGAAACAAATCCGACTAGCATCCCTAAGGATGCAGGTTCAATCTCTGGCCTAGCTCAGTGGGTTAAGGATCTGGCGTTGCCATAAGCTGTGATGTAGGCTGACAGCTGCAGCTCTGATTTGACCCCTAGCCTGGGAACCTCCATATGCCACGGGTGCAGCCATAAAAAGACAAAAAAAAAAAAAAAGAACAAATGATGACAATACAAGGTGTTTAGTGCTACAACAGAGGTAAGAACAGAAAATATGACACAGAAGAAATAAATGATTTCTTCTCAAAATAATGTGAAAATAATGTGCAGATAGCAAACACAGTGGCCATCTGACTCAGGACTTTTAAACAATCTCTAGAGTGTGTGTGTAGTTACTTGGTAGCATGTTTAAAAAATCTATGTCTGCAGAGAAAGCTTCCCATTTCTTTATTGCCAGACTCAGGTTTAGACACCTGCTACCTAAGAGATCTAATTATTCCAACTATCAGTTTATTTGTCTAAGATATTAGAAAGAATCATACTAAAACATTTTCAATTATTTTATACTTTTATTAGAGATTGATTTATGTAAAGCCTACAAAAGTATTTTTATTTATTTTTTTTTTTTTTGGCTGTATGCATGGCATGTAGAAGTTCCTGGGACAGGGCTGAACTCATGCCACAGCAGTGACAACACCAAATACTTAACTTGCTGTGTAACCAGGGAACTCCTAAAGGCAATTTTTAATTTGTAAAAGTAACTAGCTTACCCATGTTTTCCTTTTGCTCTTTATGCCTGAAGAAATGGATAATATCTTTTGGATTAGCTACTCGATCCACAAATTTTTGGCTAAAGCGAAGAACACTGAAAGGTTCAAAACCTCCACTATAGTCCACCTGGAAATAAGAATACAGATGACCAATTTCAGTATTTATATGTATGTGTAATATTTAAGTTAATATGTTAAATGTTCCACAATTAAGTTTAAAGATCATGATAATATACCATTTATTCTACTGAGAAGATAAAGTTTCAAAGATTTATGCTTATGCAAAAAATTATTTGATGCAATCAAGATGCGGTTAAAAATTCCTCCAGCGTCAGAATGAGCCCATCCTCCCATGATACGCTAACAGTCTAGGTACCAGGAACATTATCTGAAAAGGTGAAATTTCTAAACCAACTTTTAAGTTTCTAAAACAGAAGGAGAAGTTCCCACAGTAGCACAATGGCATTGGAGGCATCTTGGGAATGCTGGGACATAGGTTCAATCCCCAGCCTGGCACAGTGGGTTAAGGATCCAGGGTTGCCACAGCTGTGGCTTAGGTTCAGCTTCATCTAAGATCTGTTCCCTGGCCCAGGAGCTCCACAGGCTGGCGGCAGCCAAAAAAGAAAAAATAGCTAACTAACTAACTAACTAGCTAAAACAGAAAGATATTCTCCACCGAAATAAAATGCTGGCCCTAAAGGCATTTGTTAACTGTCTGCTATGCTTTCACACGAGACCAAATCAAATGCTAGGAAAATCCATGTAGGAAAAGAACCAAGTCTGTGAGCTTTGAGAAGTGATTGGTATTTGCATGGGATTGGTGCCCAAATCCCTGAGACCAACTTCTGCAGATGTCCAAGTTCCTTACGTAAAACGCATAACAGAGCCAGCCCTCCATATCTGCAGGTGCAGGCCTATAGATACAGTGGCCAACGGTTTCTGGGCCAACCATTTCTTTTTTTTTTTTTTTTGCTTTTTTTGCTTTTGTTTTTTAAGGGTCACACCTGTGGCATATAAAAGTTCCAGGGCTAGGGGTCCGATCGGAGCTGTAGCTGCACACAGCCATAGCAACGCCAGATCCAAGCCATGCCGGCAACCTATACCACAGCTCACGGCAACATCGGAGCCTTAACCCACTGAGTCAGGCCAGGGATCGAACCCGCGTCCTCACGGATCCTAGTCGGGTTCATAACCCGCTGAACCACAACAGGAACTCCCCAACTGTTCCTATTTCAAGCTAACAGTGCTCTCAAGGCAGCCTCTGTCTGAAGGAGTACGGAGTGGTCCCAAGCCCTTCACAAAGAAGAACGTGACATTGCTTTCAAGAGATGTGACCATTTCCCTAAACAAGCTGTTCTCAAAGCAGCCTCTGGGAATGAGCACTGCACCACATCACCACCCTATTCAGACAGCTGCTAACCTCCACCCCACTCACACGCTTCAGCACACTGAGCACTAGTGAGATTTCTGTTCGCACATCTGCTACCTGTTTATTACATCTCCCCTATAAGCCTCATCTATTTTACCATCAGTGTATCCTCTGCTCGCAGAAAAAAAAAGATACTCAACAGATATTCATTCACTGAATTAATGAATCAATGAGGGTCCTCTAGTCAATACAATGTACTTTTTGAATATTATTTACATGAAAATATTTGTTCTTTTGTTTCACCAATGAATGAATAACTTATTGTGTTTAGGAAAAAGAATGTCAACTTTCTATCGAAGTCTATTTGGTTCCAATGGTATCAGGTAGACACAGATGAGAAACATGGAATCTTCTGCCCTGATAAAGGGAACTATGTGGTTCCCCCATAACAACCATGTTTGTATTACCCAGAACATTCTACAGCTGCTGTGTTCTGAAACAGAAAATGTCAAATGCTCGGGCTATTGGGTCTCCTCCAAACTCTTCAGATATTTTTAACAACTGCATTCCAGCCAAGCTTTACTTATAATTTTCTCTTCCTAAGAGTCACAAAACTCATTCACTAACAATGAGTGGGTGCTCTGCTCCAGGCCAGGGGAGCAACCACAGATGAAACAGCATCTTGGATGTAAAGAAACTCACAAGCTGACTGGGATGATAAACCATGTAAATGAGTAACTGCAAACAAAATGTGACTGGGGCTGAAAGAGCTGTGTACAAAATAGACTGAAGACACGAAGGAAGAAGCATCAACTCTGAGGGGAGGGCAAGAAAGGCTTCTTTTACCCAAATAGACAGTTCTCCAAAGGAGACATACAGATGGTCAGCAGGCACATGAAAAAATGTTCAACATCACTTATCATTAGAGAAATGCAAATCGAAGCTACAGTGAGGTACCATTTCACACCAGTCAGAATGGCCATCATTAATAAATCTACAAATAACAAATGCTGGAGAGAGTGTGGAGAAAAGGGAACCCTTGTACCCTGTTGGTGGGAATGTAAAATGGTACAACCACGACAAAAAACGGTATGGAGGTTCCTCAAAAAATTAATTACAGAACTATCATGTGATCTAGCAATCCCACACCTGGGCATATATCTGGACAAAACTATCACTCAAAAAGATTCATGCACCGTTACGTTCATTGCAGCACTACTCACAATACCCAAGACATGGAAACAACCTCAATGTCCACGGACAAATGAATAGATTAAGAAGATGTGGTACATATATACATACAATGGAATACTACTCAGCCATTAAAAAAGAACAAAACAATGCCATTTGCAGCAACATGGATGCATCCAGAGATTCTCATACTAAGTGAAGTAAGTCAGAAAGAGAAGGACAAACACCATCTGATATCACTTATACCTGGAATCTAAAATGTGCACCAATGAACTTACCTACAGAACAGAAACAAACTCACAGACAGAGAGAACAGATCTGTGGTTGCCAAGGGGGAAGGGGGAGGGAGTGGGAGGGCCTGAGATTTTGGGGTTAGTAGATATAAACTATTACGCTTAGAATGGATAAGTAATGAGGTCCTACTGTACAGTGCAGGGAACTATATCCAATCTCCTGCGATAGAACATGATGGAAGATAGTGTGAGAAAAAGGATGTGCATATATATGTGTGTGTGTGTGTGTGTGTATATATATATATATATATGTATATATGAATGTATGTATGACTGGTTTGCTTTGATGTACAGCAGAAATTGACACAACACTGTAAATCAACTACACTTTAATTAAAAAAAAATTTTTTAAAACAAGAACGGCTTCCTTTGAAGAGCGGACGCTTTAAGTAGGTGTTCAAGGAGGAGAAGTACATTCCAGGGAGCAGGATCAGTGTGAACAAAAGAGTGAAATAAACTCCACTGGGCCCAGGGAACAGCAACGTTTAGTCTAATATAACTGGTGTTTAGGAGGGGTTAGCAGAAAATGGGGTAGAAGCAAAGACATGGGTTTGAACCATGTCATGTAAAGCCACTGAACGCCACCAAGAGTTTAGACTTGTTCCTGTCTGTGCAAGGTGAGATTGTTATGTTGTTTTCAGCAGTAAAGGCATGCAAGATTGGATCTTACAAAGATGATTTTGGCATTAACGTGGCGAGGCTAAAAGTGGGGGAAGAAGGAAACTGAAGGCCGAGTCAGGGAGGCAGCTGCAGCTACAGACCAGGTAAGAGATAATCAGGGTGCAGCTACAGCAACAACAAGGGGACCGGGGCGGGGGGGGAGGGTTACCTAATTCATTTAGCTCTTGTAAATCTATGAAGGACAAACCAAGGGACAAGAGATCCAGTGGCTCAAGGTCATATAGCTAATGGCAAAGCCAGACTGAATCCCAGGCAGTGCGGCCTTAGACTGTACTCACTGTCTCACACTCCATATCCCAGGGCCTCTCTAACTGTAACGAGCATATAACTCTCTTGAGAATCTTGTTGAAATGCAATTCAGTGGGTTTGATGTGGGGTCTAAGATTCTGCCTTTTTAAGAATCTCCCAGGTGATACCAATGCTGCTGGTTGGAGGCCCGCACCCCTTGTGCTCCAGGCTTTAGAAGGACTCTTGGACCTCAGCAAGGAGATTTAAGCTGGAGGTAAAAATTTGGAAGTTGTCATTCTACAGGTGGTTAATAAAGCCATATGCCCTGACTAAAAAGAAGACAATGAGATGGGAGGGGACAAATGTAACTTGTAGAAGAGAATGCCTAAGAGTGATGCAACATGATGAAACAAATCTATTGGATTTGACAATTGAAGGTCATTTTTCCACCTGAGATGGTGGCTCAGAGAGCCACGATTATGGTGAATTGAGGAAGAGAATGTTTGATGAGCAGTATATAGGCTATGCATTCTAAAGAGTTCGGAAGAAAATTAGAAAGGGTAGGAGCTAAGAGCAAGGCACAGGGACCCAAAAAAAAAAAAAAAAAAGGCTGCTGTTATCTGTTTGTATATATCATGGTGGAAAAGTTAAGCAGGTTTAGAGGCACAGTAAACACCTAAAAATTTCTTGGAATTTTTTAATTCTAATAGGTTTTAAGCACTTGCTATGTCAGGAACTATTCTGAGATCTTTGGCTATATTAGTTAGCAAGATTCACAAAGCCCCATGCTTCCGTAGAGCTGAAAGTTTTGTAGCTAAGGACAAACAATAATCAAAATAAATAAATTGTATATAGCTGTTTAGGAGGATGGGTTGTGAGAAAAAAAAAAAAAGAAAAGAAAAAGAAAAGGGGGAGTTCCTGTCGTGGCTCAGTGGTAAGGAACCCGACTAGCATCCATAAGGACTCAAGTTCAATCCCTGGCCCTGCTCAGTGGGTTAAGGCTCCCGCATTGCCACGAAATGTGGTGTAGGTCGCAGACGCAGCTTGGATCCCGAGTTGCTGTGGCTGTGGCGTAGGCCAGCAGCTGTGGCTCTGATTCAACCCCTAGCCTGGGAATTTCCATATGCCATGGTGTGCCCTAAAAAGACAAAGAGAGAGAGAGAGAAGAGTAAGTGAAATCAGGAGTGTTGGAGAGAGGGCCTGGGGCACTGTGATCTTAATTAGGCTGGGGCTCGCTGAGGTGACATCAAAGCAGAGCTGCAGGAGGTGAGAGTGTGTCTGATCCAGTGGAGGGACTGCAAGGAGGCCTGCAGGGGAGGGAGTAGTAAACAGTGAAGTCAGACAGCTCAGCCAGCCTATCAAATACAACAGACTATATAGAAAAAGACAAAGAAAAAAAAATCTAACTTATCAGAATGAAACTATGATTAAATCAAATCCCAACAGCTTTATCACTGTTCTTTTTTTGTGTGTGTGGCCCCACCTGCGGAAGTTCCTGGGCCAGGGACTGAAGGTGAGCCACTTAGTGACAACGCTGGGTCCTTAACCCGCTGAACAAGGGAACTTTTCTCTTTCCTACTTTTCAAAAAAAAAAAAAAAAAAAAAACACGTACACTGTACAGTACTATCCTCTGAAAATCAATAAAGCTGAACTGATCTAAACAGGACTTACTCGCAGTCGTATGAGAGGCTTCTCTGGCTGTCGAGAATTTCCTAGACGTTCCCGTTCTGCATTTTCAAGGATTTCTTCAATCTCAAAATAAAGGAAAAATATCATGATAACTAGGGGGAAGGGTTCTACTGGCCAGCATCAGAAGCAGGGATCAGAGGTTTGTAAAGCCCCTACCGTGCACAGAACAGGCTCCCACAGCAAAGCATAACCCAGTCTAAAATGTCCATTGTGCCAAAGTTGAGAAATCCTGGGCTTCCTGCCTAGGCTTGGACAATCCATTCATTTTTCATCTCTCTGGCTCCAGAGACTAGGGTTAAGGACAAGTCCATGACCTCAGTCCAGGGAAACTCAATGCTAGGGGTCTATTCGGAACTACTGGGGAAAATGATTCTTCCATCTATAAGGACAATTTAAGTCTGTGGGCCACCACATGAAAATGCCTTCCTTAGAGTGAAGCTTAAAAAAAAACCACCAGAGGGGGTGGCGCAGGACTAGACCCCGAAACAGAGAGAGCGAAACAGCAATGAGCTTCTGGATCTTGAAACCGGCAAACTCTTAAGGTTTTCAGTTACGTGAGTGACATGTTGCTGGTGAAGCTGTGACCCCGGGTGAGTTACATTATCTAAGGTTCAGCTCCTCTCTCTCTAAAATGTGGATGGTAACCTCTACCTACCTCTAGCACTGCTGAGTGGATTAAATGCAAAATGCTGCCAACAGCGCCCAGAATATATAAGAAGTCAATGAATAGCAATGATTATTATTATCATTACCATTATTTTTGTAAGAATAAAATGCAAAGCAGAAGAGACTACAGGATTTGAAATGCGTGTCAGCAATGAAGGTTATTGGGCTGTCAAGTCACACAACATTAATCGCATTCACCCAACCTCACAGGAGCCCTAGAACTTCTGCAGAGGTTCAGGGATGGCAAGCTGCATGGGGAGAGCGATGGGACTTTGCAGTACCTTGGAAGTGACAAGGTGCATAGCAGACACATTTTAAGATTTTTATCTGGGGGTAGCTTTCAGGGCGAAAGGGCTGCCTGATGGAGATTATTGAGAGAGAGAATGTGTTAGCCTCTCTAAATATCCTGCCATTCCCCAATCAAAGCCGGCTTTCATTAATACAAGGAACAAATTATCAAATCAGCATAAAAAGGGAGAAAAGATTATATAAAGGTTTTTGAGAAGGAGGACAGGATCTAAGAGAGGGGCTTAATTAAATAGAGGATCTTCTGTAGATAACATGCCTCCATCTCAAAGACTTTAAAAAAAAAAAAAGATCATTGATACAACGAAACTCATTTACTGAACCACAGTGGTTCCTTATGGGCTTCCAGACAATGTAACAAATACAGTGACTTCCCTCTAATTCTACCCAAGTATTTAATTCAGGGTAAATAACCTCTCAAGTAATCCCATTGACCTTTATCTGCAAGAATTACCTTCTCCAAGCAGAAGCTTTGTATGACTTGGGTCACTTTAGGATTATCTGGGTTAAAAATGTCTGGATGATCAGCCAGGACAACATCCTCCATAAAAAACTGCCGCACCGTGTGAAGAGGAATTTTCTGCATATTCATCTTCCTTCCTTTAATACGCAGCAAGCCCACATGCCTAAAATGGGGGAAGTGAAAGCCTAGTCACACTATAAACCTCCTCAGGAAAATGTGTATATCAAAACAATCACACTTCTAAATTTCTACAACATACTTATAAAAATCATACCCTTAAAAACCGTTTTTAGTAATTGAATGTTCTATCACAAGAAAAAACCTAAACATTCTTCTTCCCCACCCATCCATCATTTTTCCTATAGCACTCTAACTTAAAATTTAATTCATAAAGATTTTATCCTTGAATTGGCCTAATGAGCAGCAAAATCATTAATAACACTGGGATATTCTCCTGTGGAAATTAGCTTGAAATCTGGGAAAATACTAAGACTATATTGAACGATCAATCTTTGTAAGTCAACCTATTACATAAATAACACCAGCATCAGTACCTTAAGTCTACGAGAGGATTAGATGGTTAAAGCACATATTTCTGAAAATGGATTTGAAAACATAATAATTACTCACTTCTTTACCGCTTCTCCTGGGGAAAGAGAAGTAACCACTGAACTTCCAGGTTGTGATACGTAAAAGAGTTGTTGTTCATTTTTGGTTGGAGCTATTTTACACTCATGTTCATGGCCCCAGATAACAAGGTCAAGGAAGTCATCTAAAAACTGTTCTGGAATGAAGTTAGTCCTTCCGTGTCTGCTCCTGTGCCAAGATTTTTAAAAATAAATATTATAAATGTCCAGAGATAGCAAAAAAGTGCATATGGAGAAGTCTATACAGCTCTTTCTTTCTCCATTCATTCAAGCTTAGTACAGCCTTTTTACATGTCAGAAAATGTTCAAAGGATTGGGGCTACAAAGCTAAGAACTAATTCCTCCCCTCAAAGGGTTTACAAACTTACAGGCTATAGACACATAGACGCCTCAAAAGAGAAAGTGGTCAATTCGACATACAGAAGCTGGTCACAAAAGGCTGTGAAAAGGAATCACTCCCACTGTGGCAAAGTCAGGAAAGCAGGAGCTCTATCAACTGGAAAAACCTCAAAACTGGTCTGAGCGCATAGCAAACAAGGAGAGTACAGAAAAGGCAAGTGAGTTTAGTCTAAGCTTTATAGAATAAAAACAAATCTCTAAATATGTCCAGTCATTTTAATGTTTCTTTCACTGATTACAGAAACAGTGAGAATAAGAATGTCAGTCACACGTAAGAGATGAGTTTTCAACATTAAATAAAACATTGTGTGAATATGAGATTTGCAAACTCTTATTTTATACCCAGAGTCGTTGTGATTATTAAACAATACGTGAGGAAGACAAAAAGGAAAAGTTTTCCTTAACTTGGACTTATATCACTGGGAATTTAAGCAAACATGTTCAAATACATTAAATACTTGAACCAGCATTCACTAAGGCAAACTGATATTCACTCGTTCAACAAATATTTACTGAGTGTCTACTATGTATCAGGTATCCCAGCCTCTTCTAGATACTGAAGACACAGCAGTGAACAAAAATCCTTGCTCTAATGGGGAAAAAAACCAATAATACAATATGCATATGTACATGCAAACACACACACATCAGTGATAAGTGGTATAAAAATTAATAAAGGGGAAAATGACAGGGAAGAAGGAGGCTACTACACACAGGACGGTCAAGAAAGTCTTCTCTGGAGTTCCCGTCGTGGCGCAGTGGTTAACGAATCCGACTAGGAACCATGAGGTTTCGGGTTCGGTCCCTGCCCTTGCTCAGTGGGGTAAGGATCCGGCGTTGCCGTGAGCTGTGGTGTAGGTTGCAGACGCGGCTCGGATCCCGCGTTGCTGTGCCTCTGGCGTAGGCCGGTGGCTGCAGCTCCGATTCGACCCCTAGCCTGGGAACCTCCATATGCCGAGGGAGTGGCCCAAGAAATAGCAACAACAACAACAACAACAAAAAGACAAAAAGACAAAAAAAAAAAAAAGAAAGTCTTCTCTGACAGGTGACAAATGAGCAGAGAACTGAGATGACAGATCAGGAATACAAGGGAAGAGAGTCCTAGGCAGAGGATGAGCACATGGCAAAGGTGCTGACGTGGGAACGTGTTCCATGAGTTCCAGAACAGCAAGGAGATCAGGGTGGCTGAACAGAATGAATGCAGGGAAAAGCAGGAAATTAAATCAGAGTAACAGCAGCTCAAATATCCAGGAATGTTTTTGTAGAAATCATTTTTATGTAAAAAACAAATGATGCTATCACAATTACTGAAGAAATGCAGAATAACTCAAATACAACACGATGTAACTGTGCCTTCATGGAGCACTGACTCTCTCATGACTTCTCTCACCGGGAAGATGGTGCTGGTAAGTTGACTCTGATTTGTGACCTAGAAGCTGATCAAAATATCCGTGTGGAAATATTTTGCATGGGAGTTCCCACAGTGGCTCAGTGGAAACGAATCTGACCAGCATTCATGAGGATGCAGGTTCAATCCCCGGCTTCGCTCACTGGGTTAAGGATCTTATGTTGCCGTGAGCTGTGGTGTAGGTTGCAGATGTGGCTCAGATCTGGCATTGCTGTGCCTGTGGTGTAGACCAGCTGTTGCGGCTCCGATTCAACCCCTAGCCTGGGAACTTTCATTATGCCACAGGTGCGGCCCTAAAAAGACATTAAAAAAAAGAAAAGAAATATTTTGCGTGACAGAATCTCGTGCTCAGGGTTTACCTTCTTCTGCACAAGAGACAGAAACTGGTCCACATATAGAAACAAATGAGAAATAAAGTAAAATGTACTCCAGAATTCTTAAAGCTACTAACAAAAGAAAGCTGATCTAGGAGTTCTCTGGTGGCCTAGCATTTGTCACTGCTGTGGCTCAGGTCACTACATGGCTCTGGTGTGATCCCTGGCCTGGGAACTCCCATAAGCCGCAGTATGGCCGAAAAAAAGAAAGCTGATCTAGCTACATTTAATATTCTAGAAACACATACACACACACCAGGAATAATGATTAAGAATATTCATCACAAAAGGTTTTTTTAAAAAAAATTGTTGAAGACAGTGCTTCCCTCTAGAGTATGTGGATAGAGATGGGGACAGGAGAGGGCACAAGATAACGCACGGGTTATGTCCCACTTCCTTCTGAATTTAGGAGTATTCATTTTAGGGCTATTCATATACCTTATCCATATGCTAGAACAATTCTTTGTATGTATGAATACATATGGAAAACAATTTCAAAATGCACTCACACAATGTATATCTAAGGTCTTGCCTCATCCTGCACTGGCAACCTTCAAAGAATAAGGAGCATTTCACTGAAACAGGTTAAGCTTGTAAACAAGAGATCTGCGGGAACCTCAATATCTGACTCAGAAAATTTTCAGGGAATACTTTTACCTGTTCTGATGAAGCACAAATAAGTTAAACCAAGAGTTCTCATCTTCTTTTGGTCTCAACATTGTTACTTTTTTATTGATGAACATTCGATAGAGCCTTTCATCTGGAATGGATCCTGAAATGGATATTACATTATTGTAAAAGCGGTTTCTTACTTGGTTTTTAAAAATGAATATGCTTTGCTTCTAAATTACAGGCTTCTCTGAATATTTTGTTTTCCTATTAGAGAGACATTTGAAAGCGGACTCATTATTTACAAATGAACATGTTCCAGGTTCACGCTGAGGGCTGCTGGGAAGTCAATTGCATTTCAAATGGTTTCTATGTCAGGCATACATACCTTTAAAATGTGGAAAATGAGAAATAAAAATTTGAGTTTTCTGAGCTTTAATTGTTAGTAAAATTTTTAATAACACTGTTTTTCACTCTCCCTTTATTATAAACATATATACACTTTCAACCTAACATATATATTATACACAGGATGAGATATTAAAAAGAATCAAATTAAAATGTACTTAAAAATAATCTTATATATGCTTGCAAATAAAAATGCTGTGCTTTTTAATAATTTAATGACTTTTAAATAACTCTTCCTGTACTCCAAAGGATCACCTTAGTCTAGTGGAAGAAGTCAATCAAACAAGTAAATACACTTGCAAATTACAATTTAAATACTATAAAAGGGAAAAAAGCCAGGAGGCTAAGAAGGGGCTTATCTGTGCAAGGACAAGGTTGCTACTTTAGGAAGTAACTGGGGAAGGCTGGAAAGAAAAGCCAACAATGCAAAAGTCTAAGAGCTAGAAGAGGTCTAGCTTCTAAAGAGAATTCCTAGAGGGTGGCCAATGAAATAGATGTTGGAATGCAGAACATATAACTGGGGACAAAAAAGCCAAGGCACACAAAATCCAAGGCACTGGAAGGCTGATCTGCTTAGGTGTCAGAGAAGCACTGAGAACACCAACAAAACTGGAAGGTAGGCAGGTAAAAAATTTGAGGGAATGGAGAGGGCCCTTCAGCCAGTTGGCAAGTGGCTCCAAGGGGACTGGCTATTTGCAGGCAGGAAAGGAAGTGGCAGCTGGGAGCAGGGAGAGCAGCGACTTGCCCTCCACCTCTTCTGCCCTAAAGTCCATATGAGGCCATGAGAAAGCTGTGTGGGACACAGTAACCTCCGGGCCAGTTTCACAGAAGGTTGGGGAGTACAGGCAGCATTCTGAGACTAATGCTATGAGGGAAGCTGCTAGCTAAAAAGAGCTCTAGCTACAGAGAGAAGGGCTGGGCTGAGAGTAGCCAGGAGGGTAGAGATAGCATCCCTTAAGGAAAATAGAACAGGATGAGATAAGAGTTTGGGAGAAAACAGATGACTAAAGTCGTTTGCTTCTGGCAGGGACTGAGGCATCAAGGGATCTGTCCTTAGTAGGAAAGTGGGAGGATCAAGCATTTTCTACAGATATGGTCCCTAACAACGCGCGCGGGGATTAAAATACCTGTTAGGGGAGTTCCCATCATGGCTCAGCGCAATCTGACTAGTATCCATGAGGACACAGGTTCAGGCCCTGGCTTCACTCAGCGGGTTAAGGATCCAGTGTTGCCGTGAGCTGAGGTGTAGGTCACAGATGCAGCTCGGATCTGGCATGGCTGTGGCTGTGGTATAGGCCGACAGCTGCAGCTCTGATTCAACCCGTAGCCTAGGAATTTCCATATACTGCGGGTACAGCCCTAAAAAGACAAATAAAGAAAATACCTGTCAGTAGCTTTTTATTTTTATTTTTTATTTTTTTGTCTTTTGTTGTTGTTGTTATTGTTGTTGTTGTTATTTCTTGGGCCGCTCCCGCGGCATATGGAGGTTCCCAGGCTAGGGGTCGAATCGGAGCTGTAGCCACTGGCCTACGCCTGAGCAACAGCAACGCGGGATCCGAGCCTCGTCTGCAACCTACACCACAGCTCACAGCAACGCCGGATCGTTAACCCACTGAGCAAGGGCAGGAACCGAACCCGCAACCTCATGGTTCCTAGTCAGATTCGTTAACCACTGCGCCACGACAGGAACTCCCGTCAGTAGCTTTTTAAAAAAGCATGTTTCGCTTCCTGCTCTCTCTCTTACAAAATCAGACAGAACACCTCAATCTCATTTTCCGTACTTCTAAAATATAGATAACCATGATGCTGTTCTAATTGCTAGAGGACTGATGAAAACTGGGCAGACTGTAAGCTTCCTAGAGAGAGTATTTTAATAAACCATCGTAATTATTCTTTTAAAAACATACACAAAGAAAAATGAAGTTAACAAGATCTTCTATAGCTTCTATTATACTAAAATCACTCAAAAAATAATAAAAACTATGTTGAGGCTATAGCGTCAAATTTTTTCTCAATTTCTCTTGGGACACTTTAGGTTGGTTTAACAGGAAACAATTTTTAAAATGCTCTTTCAAATGATGCAACTGACAAGGGCTTAATTTCTAAAATATACACACAACTTATACAACTCAACAGCAAAAAAAAAAAAAAAAAAACCATTAAAATACTCTATATGCAAAGCAATAAAAACCACTGAATTCATACAACAAATATCAAGCTGAACATAACCCAAGGAAAACACAAAAAAATAGACTTTGAATGCATGCTAAGGTCTTTGTTCTTTCATTCATGTTGAATAAAGCCTACGAAACAAGCTTTTCCCTACGGGACGCTAAATAAATTGCAGAGAGTGAAACAGATAAAGCAAATTTTCTGATCACTGAAGATGACAGCTCTAGACTAGCACTGTCTAATTAAAATTTTCTACCAAAACCTTTTATCGCTCTTTCAAGTCATCCACAAGGGATAATTATATTTGCTTCACTTTTTTCCAAACAGCAGCAAAGTTAACTCCAGAATTTGATTTCCCAGTTGCTTAAACAATTAAACATTAATTGACATAAACAGAAAAACAAAACCATCTTACCTAAGCCATACAGAGCAACTTTTGTGTTTCCTTTTTGAAGCAAAACTGGGCTAATGTCTATCTTCTCCACGGACATTGAACGTCCAAAGTGATTTATAAATCCAGCACAATTTAAAATATCCAGGGCACAAAGCGAGTCTGCCTATATAAAATATTTTAAAAGAATATTAACGTATATCCAAAAAATAGATAATCTGCTTATCACATTATTACCTATTAAAAGAATACTCTATATAGTAGCTACAAAAACATACATTAGAATAGTGTCTTCTCAAAACACAATTACAACTGTAAAAGTATTTGCTACCCTTTTCTATTTTAAGTGACCCACTGCGACTGGAATCACGTGCTAAATGCAAAGTTAACATTTCATCAAAACTTATCATGGTGCCTCATCCACTGGAAAATAAAAGCCAGCTATGAAATCCATGCTTTGGGAGTTCCCATCATGGCTCAGCGGAAACAAATCTGACTAGCATCCATGAGGACTCAGGTTCGATCCCTGGCCTTGCTCAGCAGGTTAAGGATCTTGCATTGCCCCAATCTGTGGTGTAGGTCCAAGATACAGCTCAGAACTGATATTGCTATGGCTGTGGTATAGGCCAGCAGCTACAGCTCCAGTTCGACCCCTAGCCTGAGAACCTCCATATGACATGGTGGCGGCCCTAAAAGAAAAAAAAGAAAAAAGAAAAAAAAATCCATGCTTTGTAATATAAAGCAGACCTTTTAAGAGGTGAGAAAAAGACTAGTCAACTCATGATTTATTAATGACCAGATAAAACAAAAAGACATTTTGAATTTAGGACCCCTATTATTAAAGACCTTCCTCAACTACGGTGGGTTTATATCTCAATAAATCCATTGTAAGGTGAAAATATTGTAGTTGAAAATGTAATTAAAAAGCCCCTAACCTAAGGAAAATCCTAGTTTAGCCTAGCCTCCCTTAAACATGCTCAGAAACGCTTACGTTAGCCTAGAGTTGGGCAAAAATATAGTATAAATACTTTCGCAACCAAGTACTGAGTATCTCAACGAATGTACTGAATGAGGTACTGAAAGTGAAAACAGAAGGTTGTATGAAGCAAAGAATGTTTCTAAGCATAGCAGCTGTTCACCCTTGTGATCCCATGGCTGACTGGGAGCTGCGGTAGCCCAAAAAAGATCAACACTCAAACTACAGTTTCTACGGAATGCATATCAATTTCGCATCTTTGTAAAGTTGAAGAGTCTTAGGTGGAACCAGCATAAGTTGGGGACCATCGGCACTTCCATATCAAAGAGAAGATAAGATGATCTAATTTAGATTTAAAAGCGCTCCTCAAACAATCATTTCCTACCGGGGAGATTTATGAGATGAAAGATACAAACGCACTTGGTAAACTGTACGGCACTGTACAAATGGGAGGGGTTTAGTCCTCCTCCTGGTTACTTGTTGTTAACCTCGACCTGCATGAAATAAAAGCATATCTCACATGCCAATTATTAGTCCAGATTTGTAAAAATTACCTAAAAAGCAGGAGAAAGCCTTCTACGAATGATAAAAGTCAACTTGAACTTTTGACTCAATTTGACTAAAAATTGCCGGGAAGAAGTAGAAGAATGCTTTCCCAGGCAAACTAAACTGATCCTTTCTAAAACTTCAACAAACTTTAAGAACCCAATAATTACCCCTGTGGGATCATCGTGATTGCCATGAATGCTAAACACTGGAATTGAAATGTTGAGGTTGCCATCCTGGTAGTTCACCCATGGAAACCTTAAAAAAAAGAAAAGAAAGTTAAAGTTCAATAAGAGACAAAAGTTGTTTCCTCATTAGCCTCCTTCAAAAAAGTAATGAATTATATTATAGGCAAACTGAATGATAGAAGCTGGCAACTGATGGCCAGTTTGGTGCCTCAAAAAAAAAATATGGAGTTCCTGTCATGGCTCAGCAGTTAATGAATCTGACTAGTATCCATGAGGACACGGGTTCAATCCCTGGGTTGCTCAGTGGGTTAAGGATCCGGTGTTGCCATGAGCTGTGGTGTAGGTCACAGACACGGCTCAGATCCTGCGTTGCTGTGGCTGTGGTGCAGGCCAGCAGATGCAGCTCCAATTTGACCCCTAGCCTGGGAACTTCCATATGCTTTGCGTACAGCCCTAAAAAGACAAAAAACAAAAAACAAAAAACAAAAACAAACCTGCACTATTTCCAAGCCCTGAAAAAAAAGACGAAATGAATAAATAAATTCATAGGTAACGATTCATTTTAACTCAAATTTGATAAGATCTCAAAGAAAAACACTTTAAAATTAAACCATACAATAAATGATGCTTGTGAACTATGACAGAGTTGAGTATCTGATTAATGGGAAATTAACAGGCTTTCAAAACGCTAAAAGCCTTTGTATAAGGTTTATTATTTGTCGAAGGGGGAGCAGAAGAAACACAGCCAGTTTGGTATCCAAAACACCTAAATTAAATATTCCAGCTCTATCACTTACTACTTATACAATTTAAAGCTTCCCACACACTTCTGTCCCTAGTCACCAAGCTCCTCCTCTTAGAAGCAAATGACTTAGCTATTTCCAGTGCATCTGCACAGATGCAAATAAACACATCTTCCTTCTCACACAAATGGTAGCACGATATGGATTCTGCACCTTGCTTTCATTTGGGGGGTGGGGGAGGAGCAGACATTCTATGGATTATTTTAATGTGTTTAAATAGTTACTCATCAATGGACATTTAGATTATTTCCAGCCTTTTGTTTCATAAATAATGTTACAGTGAGTAGTCTTGTACAAAATTGCCCTTATGAGAGTACAGGACACTATCTAGAAGGAAACTGTATATCAAAAGATATGCATGCATTTGTAAATTTGATAACTACTTCCAATTTTCCTCCAGAGAAGTTGTACAATTCACACATAAGACAATGGCAATGCACGAGACCACTTCCCCTTAATCCACTAACATAAAACGTTATCAAGCTTTCTCAATCCATGCCAAGTGGTTCTAAAACCTAGCTGCATGTCAGAATTCTCTAGGACTCTTTAAAGATCCAGCCATGTCCAAGACACACACAGAGAGATGAACTGACCTGGAGACTGGACATCAGCATTTTTTACGATTCCTAGGTAATGATCACGTGCATCCAGGATTGAAATCACTGACCTATGTCAATCCCACAGGAGAAAAATATCTCCGTATGCTTCATATTGCACCTTTTATGCTTAAATGCCACTTTATTTCCTTTTCTGCGAACTATGTCCATATTCTTTAGCTACTTTTTATTAATTCATGAATTTTTTAAATGACTTGAAAGAACTATTTATCTATGGGGAAATTTAGATGTTAATTTGCAAATATTCTTCCTGGTTGAACCCTGACTTTTGACTTTGCTTTGGGTAGCCACTGCCATACAGAAATTTACAAAGAGAAACATATCAATCTTTTCTTTTATGGGTACTGGATTTGTATAATACCTAGAAAAGCCTTTTCCACATCCAAATTTTTTTTATAATGTCTAACAGTTTCTTCTAGTTCTTTTATTGAATAAGCCATAATTCTCCCAAAGATGAGGCACCACCTTTATCAAATACTAAATTCCTACCTGTATTGAGGCTCTTTCTGGAATTTCTAAACTTTTTCATTTATCTGCCTGTCAATTCATGAGTCATACCACATTTTTAATTATTGCAGCATTATAATACACTGTATTTTTTTTCCAGCATTGTGATATAATTGACATAGGATGTTATATAACTTTAAGGTATACAATGTCTTGATTTGATATACTCATGTATTGCAAAATGATACCCACACTTAAGGCTTACCATACACTTAGCTTAACACCTATAGTCTGTCATTATTGTGTAGAAATGTAACTGATTTCTATACACTGATTTTATATTTTGAAACTTTACTGAATTCATTTTTTAGTTCTAAACAGTTTTTTAGTTTTAGTTTAGGGTTTTCCATATATTATCATGTCATCTATAAACAGATAATTTTCCTTCTTTTCTGATGTGAATTCCTTTTATTTCTTTTCTTCTTTCTTTCTTTTCTTTTTTTTTTTTTTTTTTTTTTTCGTCTTTTTAGGGCTGCACCAGGAGCATGTGGAAGTTCCCAGGCTAGGGGTCAAATCGGAGCTGCAGGTGCAACCTACGCCACAGCTCACAACAATGGCAAATCCTTAACACACTGAATGAGGCAAGGGATCAAACCTGCAACCTCATGGAAACTAGATGAGTTTGTTACCACTGAGCCACAATGGGAACTTCCTTTTATTTCTTTTTCTTGCCTAATTGCTCAGGCTAGGACTTATAATACTGTGTTGAATAAAAGTGACTAGAGTGGGACTCCCTGTCTTTTCCTGACATTGGAAGATAAATGTTCAGCTTTTTACCACTGAGTTTGATGTTAGCTGCAGACTTATCATAAATGGCATATGCTGAGGTACATTCCCTCTCCTAGTTTATTAAGAGCTTTTATCAGGAAAGGATGTTGAATTTTGTCAAATGTTTTTTCTGCATCTATTGAGATATCATATGGTTTTTATTCTTCATTTATTAAAATTATAAGGAATATTAAAGAGGGAGTAAGCTATAAATAATATTCAGAAAGAGAAAGAATGGGAAACAATGTTTGAAAACATGGTTTTCAAAGGTAAGAATTTTCCAAAATTGCTGAAAAAAAAATTCTTAGATTGAAATGCATAAAAGCCCAGGCAGGATAAGGGAACTAAATCCACAACTAAATATGCCACAGTAAGACTGCAAAATGCTAAGGGCAACAAGAAAAATGTAATAACTACCTGAGTGCTTTCTTTATGAGAGGTACTAGTCTAAGAAGTTTTTTAAATTAATTACTCCTAACAACAATTCTGTAAGATTAGCACTATTCTTTTCCCACCTTATGATGATGAAACTGAGGTAGAGCCAAGCCAGGATTTGAACTCAGACAGTCTTATATCAGAATCCATGCTTTTAACCACAACATTATACAGCTTTTGCAGCAACTAAAATGACAGCAGATTCCTCAAAAGCAACAAAAAATAAGAGCTTACCACTGAGAGCCAATGATAAACTACGAAAAACTGTATTTCAGAAAGGAAACAGAATGTAGACAAAAGGAAAGAAATACAGCAAGAGTGAACAAAGAAATAGGTAAACACATCTATGGGGCAGGTGAAGCAGTTCAAAAATAAAATGAAGAGGAGTTCCCGTCATGGCTCAGTGGTTAATGAATCAGACTAGGAACCATGAGGTTGCAGTTCCAATTCCTGGCCTCGATCAGTGGGTTAAGGATCCGGCTCTGCCATGAGTTGTGGTGTAGGTCACAGTCGCAGCTTGGATCTGGTGGTGGTGTGGCTGTGGTGTAGGCTGGCGGCTACAGCTCCGATTAGACCCCGAGCCTGGGAACCTCCATATGCTGAGGGTGCGGCCCTAGAAAAGACAAAAAAAATTAAAAAATAAAAAAAAACAAATGAAAGAAGAAAATGCTAAAGTTTTAAATTTGAATAGAAGACAGCTAAAGACACTGATCGGAATTCTTAAAACCAAGACATACGTTAAAAATTATAGGAATCTTTTAAAATCTATTTTTTTTTTTTAAGGGTCACACCCATGGCAGGTGGAGGTTCTCAGGCCAGGGGTCCAATTAGAGTTACAGCTGCCAGCCTTCGCCACAGCAACATCAGATCTGAGCCGTGTCTGCAACCTACACCACAGCTCACAGCAACACCAGATCTTTAACCCACTGAGTGAGGTCAGGGATTGAACCTGCAACCTCATAGTTCCTAGTCCAATTCGTTTCTGCTGCACCACAACAGGAACTCCCTAAAATCTGATTCTATACTCATCAAATTATCAATCCAAAGTTAAAAACAGCCATTTTCTTACATACAAAAATCTCAAAAAATTTACCTCCCAATATAAACTCATTTTAACATATATATATATATAAAATAAGTAAATATGGCTGTGTCTGTTTTCATGGATCACCATATATGTGTGTGTGTGTGTGTGTGTGTGTGTGTGTGTATGGCATGGAACAGCCAAAAAAAAAAAAGTGAAAAAAACACCACAGTTACAACTGCTGTAGGCAACGACCACTAACGAATGCTAAAATTACTGGGCAAACTTTAAAAAGGAACAGAATAGTTGCACAGCCTGCTCTAAAATATTAACTAACTACTGTGGTGGTTTTAACATGCCCATAAATTCTCAGACACTCCTTCCTCATTCCAGGAGGTGAAACTCAACTCCCTCTCTTTAAGTACAGGCTGGATTTCACAACTCACTTCTCACAAAGAGTGTATGGAAAGGGAAAATTGTAACCTGACCGTGGTGACACCTGGCAGAAACCATCTTAACCAAGTGACCAAGGTTAACCTCACCAGGGACAAACTGGCTTGCCCTCCCCCCTGCTTTTTAGGGTCACACCTGGGCACGTGGAGGTTCCCAGGCTAGGGGTCATTTTGGAACTATAACTGCCGGCTTACACCACAGCCACAGTAACACAGGATCCAAGCCACGTCTGTGATCTATACCACAGCTCAGGGCAACGCCAGATCCTTAACCCACTGTGCAAGGCCAGGGACTGATCCTGCATCCCCATGGATGCTAGTCAGATTCATTAACCACGGAGCCACGACGGGAACTCCAGGACAAACTTGTTACTAGGAGGTGCTCCTCACATGCTGGGAGAACTATGAGGGACAGTCTTCCCCCCAAACCAATAACCCCAGTTTCGTCACAAGAAAAATCCAAGTTTCAACTTTCAAGACATTCTACAAAATACCTGACCATTACACCTCAAAAGCGTCAGTGTCTTTCAGGAAAAGACCAAGACTTTGGCATAGGCGGAAGGAGATTTTCAGACCATTTCAACTGAGGGCAATGTGGTACCTGCATAAAGCTTAAGAAAAAACATGAGAGTACCTTTATGACATGGGGTTTTAGCTGGATAAATAAGCTAAATAGCTTGTAAATAAGTCCCCAAAGCACAAATCATAAAGAAAAAGAACAACGTATTTGACTATGTATATCAAAATTAAATATTTCTGTCGACAAAAGGCCCTATAAACAAAGTTAAAAGACAATCCACTGATTGGGGGGATAAAAATGCCTGACAAAGGGTTAGTATCTAGTTATTTTCCTGTAAATTCAGTAAGAAAAGACAAAAAACCAAAAAAAAAACCCAAAAAAAAAAAAAAACAAACCCTCAATCTTTAAAAGGGACAAAGGATATAAACAGAGAGATACCAAACGTACAATAAAAATTTGAGAAGATACCCAGTCCCATTATTTATTAGAGAAAAATGAATGAATACAATAATGTGCAGGAAATTCAAAGAGTGACATTTACCAAGAAAACAGCTTATAATGAAGGTAACATGGCTGATTGTTACTGTTTATGTGTCTTATGCAGAAAATATTATGCACAAGGAAGCGTTCACTTAAGCACTTAAATATACTTACTTACTAAAACCAAAGTTGACTGACTGATCGCTGATAATTTCAAACTGCACAGGACGATCCCCCATGCAATATTTCCTTAATAACTCAAGGCAGGTATGTAATGTTTTTCTTGAGGGTTTATTTTCATGAAAAAGGTCACCACCTAACAAAATAAAATCCACCTAAATGAACAGAAAATAGTATGAAAATTAGTATGTTTTATAGGTAAAAATTATTTTTTAATTACAGATCAAGAGATAGAAAAAATCTTATAAGATACTATCACGGGAGTTCCTGTTGTGACTTAGTGGTAATGAAGCCAGCCAGTATCCATGAGGACACAGGTTCGTTCCTGGCCTCACTCAGTGGGTTAGGGATCTGGATCCAGCATTGCCATGAGCTGTGCTGTAGGTCTCAGATGCAGCTCAGCTCCCATGTTGCTGTGGGTGTGGTGCAGGCCGGCAGGAGCAGCTCCGACTGGACCCCTAACCTGGGACCCTCCATACACCATGGGTGTGGCCCAAAAAGAAAAAAAAAAAAAAGACACTATTATGTACGGAGATTTAAAAGATTTTATTTTTTCAAAGGTCCTTCCTACCGGGTTATGTATCTGATTCCAACTTAGAGTCCTAGGCCACCTTCGAAAAAGCCATCTCCAAATTACTACCCCAAGTCTCTGACTCGAGCTACCCAAAGTGATCACATTTCTTGCCTTCAAGTTCTCCAAATCAAACATAAACTTAGCACTTTCGTAAAACCTACGGAATCTAAGCTATTCCTATGCAATCTAAACCTATGCAATCTAAGCTATTCATTTCATTCATTCAACGAGCAGAGTTCTACAGGCACTGGCAGCTAAGGCAACAGTAATCTACAAAGTAGATGAGGTCCCTGCCCTCATTAAATACAGACAGTGTGCTTACCGCATCCTGGCTATGATGAATAAAATACGATCCCTGTCCTAAGTATGTTCGAAATATCCTGGAAGAGACAAACGGCTGTGTATCTAAACGTAAGTCAGACTCTGACAAGCACTAGAACCAACACATAAACAAACCAGGAGAGATGACTTTACAAACAACTCTAACTGAGGGAAGGAAACACATCTGAGAACAAAGTCTGGGAAGAATGCGCTAACAGGGCAGCACTGGAGTTGTACCATGAAGGATAAATGAGGTTTGGGGAAGAGCACTCAGGAACAACCAGAGAGAAGGGAAATTATACGGGAAAAAAGTCCAACACACTTTCCAGAAGTGTACCGTCAACCTAGAGAAACTGAAATTCTTAATGATCCGAAAGAAGCTGGAGTCCAGATCACTGTGGGCTACGCTAGTGAGGGGGGCAGAACATGTCACCCCAAAATGGGCCACTCTGGCATGTGCTCAGGCTTGAGCTGACGACAACTAAGACCCCAAAAGAGTCACGAAAAGCTTTTTCGCCTTTTTCTCAACTGCTGAAAAGAATCTCAATAGGGGGCAGGTACTAGGAAGAGAGCTATGACCAGAGATAAGTCTTATGTACAAAAGACTTATTTGCATGGCATGGCAAACACCTATTTACCAAACATCTGCTCCTAACAACTGCTCTTCTCATCTTCCTGCCAAGTGTCTTCCTCCCCTTGAACCCTGAGTCCTCTTCCCCCTTCTCCTTAGCTTGGGATGGCAGATAAGCCTCAATTATACCACTTCCTGGGGAGTCTCCTATTTTTGTGGGGCTCCCGTAAGTATGAAATTTGTTTCTGTTCATCTGTCTCACATCAACTGAATTATCAGACCAGCCAAAGAACCTAGAAGGGAAAAGATTTTTGCCCCCACAGTGGCCAGAGAAGCTTCCTCTTTTTCATTCCACACCAGCACTTTTAAAAAGCCTCAAACTCACCTTGCTTTCGTGCTATACTCTGTTGCCAGAAGACTTTTTATTAAATTGGGTACAAACTCCCCAATCTGGCATTTGAAGCCACTGATGCAGCTCAAACCACGTCTGGTCTTTCAGCATGTTTTCTAACATGGGACCCATGAGTGAGGCACACAGAGCTGCCGTACCCGAGGTACCTACTGTCTCACCTCCGTGCCCTTCCTCCTGCTTCTCGGGACATGTGCGCGCCTGTATGCCTGCCACCCCCGCAAGCCCAAGCTAAATGCCGCTTCCTCCATTAATCTCATCTTGCTGTCCTTGGCCAAATGCCATCTCCTCTACCTTTAAACTTGCAGGAAGTGCTGTGTATTGTTTTCTTAAGGCTCTTATCACACACAACCTTGCACCGAGCATTGTGGACATTTGTCTTATCTCAGATACTGACTGGCTGTATGTTCTTTGAGAGCAGAAACTATGATCGTTGTAGTTTCTGATGATGTTCATTTGAAATAAAAGCTGCCACAGGGCGCTGTACTCAAGTAAACACCCCACAGATATTTAAAAATTTTTACAGACTATTTACAAAAGTACTCCTACCTGACGGAAGAGAAAAAAAGCACACAGAATCTGCTTGGGGCTTTCACGTATACTGATATTTAAGCTGGCAAGGTGAGCACACGGGACTAAAAAACACATCTCTAAGGTTAGGAAGAAAAAGAGCGTGTTGCGTAAGGGAAATTGGTAGAAACCACAAAAATGCAAACCAAACTCACATCATTTTCCTGGGCAAGTCCTAAAATTTCATCAAGTGTAGCAAACGTGTCATTTCCTCTGATTGCATCTTTTTCCATAAATCCGAGATGAATATCCGTGGCAACTAAGATTTTAAATGTATTTTCATCATCACTGTATTAAAAAGGAAGAAACACTTCAATATAATTCATTAAAAGATGTTCAAGCAAATTGAAACCTAAACCTATAAAATCACAGCAGTTATGGAGTAAAATCATCTGTTCAGCCTTAAACTAGGTCTGAAAATTTGAAGCTTTCAATAGATCATTCATGTCAGTTTTCCTACCACTAATACAATGCAGAAAAAATGTACATACATTTTTCAAAGGTTCTGTAACTGCTTCAAAAATCTACAACCTCGTCACAACCGGTTTTATACACTTACACGTAACCTGGATCAGAAAGCTTGGTTGTTTTCCTATTCTCTTCCAAACAATCAAGATTTAACCCCAGTATCTAAACTTGCTGTTTATCTGCTTTGCACTTTTCTAAGAAATTAGAGTTAACAGTTTAATTTTAAAAGGTCTTCTATGAGTTCCCGCTATGGTGAAATAGGTTAAGAATCTGACTGCAGAGGCTAGAGGAGCTGTGGAGGTGTGGGTTCAGTCCTGGCCCAGTGCAGTGGATTAAAGGATCCAGTGTTGCTGCAGCTGCAGGCATAGGTGGTAGCCCTGGCCTGGAAACTTCCACATGCCACAGATGCAGCTGTAAAAATAAATAAATAAATAAATAAATGAAAGCCTTTCTTCTTACTTTTTTTGGGGGGGTGGGGCTCACCCATGGCATGCATAAGTTCCTGGGCCAGGGATCAAATTCGAGCCACAGCAGTAACAACACTGGACACTTAACCCACTGAGCCATAGTGGAACTCCTCAACTTACAAATAGGTTTATCCTAATAAACTAGCAACTTACATCCAGGCCCCCGAAGAGGCTTGCTAGGCTCTACCCTTCATATAACTTTAGTTTTTCATTAACAAATTTGACCAAGTAACAAAACAGTTTTACAATTCCATTTAAATTTGGCAGTGTTCAAAAGCACTTTCATGTGAAGCAGCAATGTAATAGTTATTAATACTCTGACACTTAATGTAACTTTTAACTTTCTTTAAAATATTTTGCTATCGCTGATCTCAATTCCCACATGTAAACAGATTAAGTATTATTATTTCTGAAAAACCGGAAGGCTAAATACAGAGAAATTAACTGACTTATCATGAAACAAAATGGCAGAAACAGGACTAAAACCCAAGATTAAAACTCAGGCTGTTTTCTCTAAACCACATGAACTTAAAGAAAAAACAAAAAACAAACAAACAAAAAACTTTATCTCTATCTCCAAAATTCAAACCTTTAAACACAAGAAAATTTTCCAGAAAAGATTTCTCTTCAAACACTCTAAAAATGAGGAGCTCCCGTGGTGACGCAGCAGAAACAAATCCAATTATACAAATGAAGAAATTGAGGCAAGGTTCACAGACTTGCTAATCTGCCCAAGGTCACATGGTGTTAATTAAAAAATTAAAACCAAGGTGAAAGACTCTACCTATGTTTATGCTTTTTCCACATAACTTTTTCTAGTCCTTTTATTTATTTTCATTTTAGTCAGACTCATTTCCAATATACTCAATGCTAAAGCATTTTCCTCCTCTAAAAATCTGCTTAAACCGACGTGCATTAGCTAGTAAGACATAGTTATTAAAAAATATTTATAGGAGTTCCTGTCATGGCTCAGTGGTTAATGAACCCAACTAGTATCCATGAGGATGTGGGTTCAATTCCTGGCCTTGCTCAGTGGGTAAAGAATCCCGTGACCCTGAGCTGTGGTGCAGGTTGCTGATGCAGCTCAGATCTGGCCTTGCTGTGGCGTAGGAACTGCAGCTACAACTTGGATTGACTCCCACTTGGGAACCTCTATATGCTGTGTGTGCAGCCCTTTAAAAATAAAAATTAAAAAAAAGATAAAAAATATTTATAGCTTCAATATTTTACCAAAAACCAAAAATATAAACATATAGCAATATGCCAATCTACCGCAAGACCCCCATCTATAGCTACATATTATCTTTTGTCAAAAACCATACAGTATGATATTTACTGACATTCCAAACATCCTTTTTGATGACTAACACTTCTGTTCATAGGCAAGCTTTTGATTTACTCGTAATTTATTACATAAGTTTTCTTTTATGATGATCATAGTTGATGGGATGTAGAAACCCAAAGCAAGAGAGATTCTGGAAGACAGGTGCTTACAGGGTATCTGCAGGACTCATTTCTGCGGTCAGTCCAGCTCCTCCCGGATCAGTTTTCTCTCCAAGTACCCCTGGGTCCTGCGCTCAAATGTGTCAGAAAACTCACTCGATTCCAAATCCTAAAACAAAATTATATTATTTAAAACACATTTTTAAAAAGCAGACTGGTAATTTTGGAAGTCTCATTTTCATCTAAGCACCTACTATACTTTTTTAAGAACAGAAAATAGTGTCTCCAGTGCCATTCTAGTTTGACCATTATGTTTCAGCTCCTCTCCTATTTCCCTTCACCATGCCCTATGGGAAGCTAACATCTGTTAAATGAATGGGCAATAAGGGTCACACCCAGTTCTGTTTTAATACACCAACAACTCTCCATGTGCCGCAAAGTTTGAGTTGCATAGACAGGCTACTATGAAGCAAGGAAGTGACGCCGGTATTTCCTGCTTAAACACAGAACTGTTTTTAAAGAAATGGGCTTGTTTTGATGAGAAGGGCCCAGTGTTTAAAGCTGGTGTAAATAAACAGAAACACGTGGTCTGCAGAGAGACAACATCAAGTGCCAGCGGCTTAAGAAAAAGGGCCAGGCTATTTGCGGGAGGAGCCGCAGCCACCGCGGAACGGTGGGAATTTCAAGCCTCAACAAGCTCTCAGCACTGGACTATAGGAAACCAGAACGCGCCAACCTCCAAGGCTCCTCCCCAGCCTCCTCTGCCCATTCTTGCCACAGGGTCAATCCTCTCCGAGCCCGGGATACAAGAAACGACTCCTAAATTACCCCACACCGGGACTCTCCAAAGCCCCACCCTGGGGACCCGAAGCTGTGTTTTACCCGGGAAGAAGGAGGGCGATCCGCGAGAAAAAAGGTAACGGTACAGCCCGAGCTTGTCTCTCAGTATAGGTTTGGCCAAAGACCTGAATTAGGCGGGAGAGAAACAGCAGCTTTTTCTCGCGATACTTCATTGATGACGTAGGTACTTTATTCTTCTCATTGGTTGAGGATGCTGTGAGGTCGCAGAGAAAGTAGCGGCGACGCCCCGCCCTCTTAGAGGAGCCAATCCTGAGTAGCCGAGGGGACGAACCCCGGAAGCGAAGTTCCCGGCGGCGATTTCCCCCTCCCGCAAGGTAGGTAGCTCTTTCTTATCCGGGGTCCGCTTCCAGCTTGCTTGGCGCCACCTAAGAATTCTTGGGCTCAAAGGGGCGGGTCTCCTGTCGACCCCTGCGGAGCCCTGTAAATAGGGCCACCGCATGGGTCCTAGGTAGAGCGGGAGCGGCTTCCTTGTCCTTAGCAGTTTGGAAGGCCGCAGACTCGACTCCCGGGCCAGTGAAGTGACCGGCGGGGACTGATGGCCTCCGAGCCTCACTCCCACTCCCGAGATTGAGCGTTCGGACTGTAGTTTGCAGGCCTTTCCCTGCGTCCTCTTACTGTCTCCCTGGATCCTTGGTTCAGCACATCTATGTTGCTTTGTGCAGACGGCAGTAAAACGGTGCAGTAAAAAATAATGTGAAACTTTTGAATTAGAAAATATGGACTTTCAGTTTCATTGAAAGTTGTTTAATCTATCTGAACCTCAGTGCCTTCACCTGTAAAATGGGGTTTACACACCCCTCACCCTCGTCACTGGGTTGTTTGTGAGGAGCTGATATAGTTTAGATCTCTATGGAATGTGATCTTTAGCAAAACATAGACTGTTTCTTCCTGGTGGGGTATCATCAAATAGGAGTCTTGATGGACTCTTTAAATCCTGAATCAGAAATATGCATCTCGGTTTAACTTTTTAAATCCGCTACAGAATCTTTATATGTAATTAATTTTATCTGGAACAGTAAATTCAAATTATAAGGAGCTTTTTTTTTTTTAAGTACTGGATTTATTTTATTTTTTTAATGATTTTTATTTTTTTCTTTATATTTGATTTACAGTGTTCTGTAGTTTTGTTTTTTTGGGGGGGTGGGCAGCACCTGTGGCATATGGAGATTCCCAAGTCAAATTGGAACTGCAGCTGCTACCCTATGCACAACAACACCAGATCCAAGCCATGTCTGCGACCTACACCACAGCTCACAGCAATGCAGGATCTTGAACCCACTGAGCAAGGCCAGGGATCAAACCTGAATCCTCTTGGATACTGGTAGGGTTCATTACCACTAAGCCACAATGGGAACTCCAAGAGTTTTCATAAAAAGGAGGGGGGGAGCCTTAAAATTTGTGCTATAATATTACTATAATTGATATAATTAACAAGTGAACTTAACATTATTTACTGGTATTTATTTAGTGTTTAATGAGTAGATGTATGATCTTTTATGTCGTAAGTTTCAGAGAATAATTTGAGAAAAAAGGAAAAAGTGAGATTATTAGAACATAGAGCCTTTCTGACAGGGTCTCTCTGTTGACTCTGAAACCTGGACAGTTTTTGGAAATCCTTTAGTAAAATTCTTATATTGTGCAACAAAGAAGTAAGTCCAGAGAAGGTACTGATCATATGTGATAGATTTAAACTTGAGTTTACTGCTCTTGGCACTAGTAATAAAGTGTAAAATGTAATGATGCATTTAAGATTGTATCAACTAAAATTTGTGAAATTAGGTAGGAAGAAATCATTATGTTAGTGGTATGCCTAACTCTTGAGCTTCTCAGAATTAATTTCAAGTAAAATCAAGTGATAGGGCTTTAATTCAGTTTAATTTTGCAATTATTTCTCTCTCTCTTTTTTTTTCTTTTTCCTTTTTTCTTTCTTTTTTTTCCAAGGCCGCACCTGCAGCATATGGAAGTTCCCAGGCTAGGGGTTAAATCAGAGCTGCAATTGCCAGCCTTCAGCACAGCCATAGCAACCGGGATCTGAACCTCATCTAGAACCTACCCCGTAGCTTGCAGCAACACCAGATTCATAACCCACTGAGCGAGTCCAGGGATGGAACCCACATCCTCACAGAGACTATGTCAGGTCCTTAGCCTACTGGGCCACAGTGGGAACTCTGAATTCTACAAATAGTTCTTAACACCTGCTGTATATAAGTGGAACACAAAGGTAAGTTAAATATAGCTCCTGTCCTTAAGCTGACAGTATTTTAAGAGGCTCAAACAAGAACAAAATTAGATAGTATGTAGCAGCAAAAAAAGTAGAAACGAGAGATAATTTGGAAGCTCAAGAAAGATTTAATGAGATAGGCAACCTCTGAGAAGAGTCTTGAAAGACTGGTAAGGTTTCAACAAATATAGTTGGGAAGCCGAGAAATAATATTTTTTAAATATCTATGATTCTCATCTCTTTTATTGAAGTTTAATATGCTGAGTAACTCTCTAAGTTGATATTAGTTTATAAATTATTATGGCAGCCTAGCAGAGTAAATATCATTTCCTTCAGGACGCCTTCTCTAATCCCTTAGGACTGGGTTAATGACCTAGGTTATGACCTTCCTGTATATTCATTGTATCTGGACCTGGTCTTATCATGGTACTCATTACACTGTGTTTGCCAGTCTCACTGACTAGAGAGTAAACTTTTTTTTTTTTTTTTGGTCTTTTTAGGGCCACACCTGCGGCATATGGAGGTTCCCAGGCTAGGGGTCAAATCAGAGCTGTAGCCGCTGGTCTACACGACAGCCACAGCAACGCCAGATCCTTAACCCACCAAGCGAGGCCAGGGATCGAACCCACAACCTCATGGTTCCTAGTCGGATTCATTTCCACTGCTCCATGATGGGAACTAGACAGTAAGCTTCTTGAGATTAATTGTTCATTATTGAACAATACTCAGAGACCGGCACAGACCAAAAATTCTGTTCATATTTGTTGAATGAAGGAGTGAATAAGAGCCAAAATTAAGTTTCAAAACAGGAAACCAACAAAGATCTGTAGTTGCCTGACAGTGAATAAGACTAGGTTTTTTGTTTTTTTTTGGCTTTTTGTCTTTTTAGGGCCCACCCACAGCATATGGAGGGTCCCAGGCTAGGTGTCTAATCGGAGTTGTAGCTGCCTGCCTACACCACAGCCACAGCAATGCCAGATCCTTAACTCACTGAGTGAGCCCAGGGATCAAACCCGAAACCTCATGGTTACCAGTCGGGTTCGTTAACCACTGAGCCATGACTGGAACTCCAAGACTACTTTTTAAAGTAGTGAATTTTTCTAAGCCTAAAATTAATTGCTAAAGTAGGAATAGAATAATTACTACAGATGTCATTATAAAGATCTCTGCATTGATGAGACATTAGGACATATGTCCTTAGGGGGCTCTTCCAGCTCTTAAGAATCTCTGAATCTTGGAAGTAGGGGGTTTTGTTTGTTTGTTTTTAGGAACTAAAAGGTTTTGCATCTGTTCTGTAGGATTTGTGTCTCTAGTTTCTACAAATTGTGTTATTGTGTTATAAAAGTTTCAAGCATTGTAGTTCCAGTTGAGGCTCAGCTGGTTATGAACCCAACTAATTATCCATGAGGATGCAGGTTCGATCCCTGGCCTTGCTCAGTAAGTTAAGGATCCAGCGTTGCCTTGAGCTGTGGTGTATGTCTCACACTCAGCTGGGATCTGGCGTTGTTGTGGCTGTGGCGTAGGCCAACAGCTGCAGCTCCAATTTGACCCATAGCCTGGGAACTTACATATGCCTTAGGTTCTACCCTAAAAAGCAAAAAATAAAATAGTCTTTAAAAAATAAGCATCAAGCATTAATCACTTAGCATAATATAGCATAGTATCTGAACTACTAGATTCAAAATAGTTATAACCATTGACTTAGTAGAAGAAAACAACCAAAGGATAAGGAATATTAGACCATTAAAAAAAGAGATGAGGAGTTCCTGTTGTGGCTCAGTGGTTAATGAATCCGACTAGGAACCATGAGGTTGCGGGTTCGATCCCTGGCCTCTCTCAGTGGATTAAGGATCCCGTGTTGCTATGAGCTGTGGTGTAGGTCCCAGATACGGCTCAGATCCAGTGTTGCTGTGGCTCTGGCGTAGGCCGGTGGCTACGGCTCCAATTAGACCCCTAGCCTGGGAACCTCCATGTGCCGCAGGTGCAGCCCTAGAAAAAGAAGAAAAAAAAAAGAGAGAGAGAGAGAGATGACTGAAATCTATCAGCTCCACTATTTGGGTATTAATAAATATCAAAAAGTTTAGTGTTTATTTGTGTGTTTGCAATACTTACCTATGCTTTTGATAAAGCTATTTTGCTCCTAATTTTTGTATTTGTGATTTCAGATCTTGATGAATAAGATAAAGCAGACATAATTCATCCCTGGAAAGATTATTTATACCCTGGCATTTGAAATGCTTTATTATTTAGAATAGTAGTAAAAAATGGAAAAAGAGAAAGTAAATGATGATGGAAAACCAGACCCAGAGGACTCCTTGGACTTTTCTGAACATTTTAACCAACTTGAATTGTTGGAAACACATGGACATCTTATTCCCACTGGTACCCAAAGTCTCTGGGTAGGAAATTCTGATGAAGATGAGGAGCAAGATGAAAAAACTGAAGAGTGGTACCAGTTGCAAGAAAAAAAAATGGAACAAGATCCAAGCAAATTGCTTCTTTGGGCTGCTGAAAAAAATCGGGTAAAGAAAAAAAAAAAAAAGCAGTTAAAGAGGAAACCTTAATTTAATAGAAAAAGCCATGGGAGTTCCCATCGTAGCTCAGTGGTTAATGAACCTGACTAATATTCATGAGGACACGAATCCCTGGCCTCAATCCCTGGCCTCGCTCAGTGAGTTAAAGGATTGGGTGTTGCCATGAGCTGTGGTGTAGGTCACAGACTCGGCTTGGATCCCGTGTTGCTGTGGCTGTGGTGTAGGTTGGCAGCTGCAGCTCCAATTAGACCCCTAGCCTGAGAACCTCCATATGCTGCGGGTGCAGCCCTAAAAAGACAAAAAAAAAAAAAAAGAAAGAAAGAAAGTAAAAGCCAGAAGACCTGTCCCTAAACTTTGCTTTGGTCTGTATCATTGGGCAAATCCGCTGTTTCTGACCCTCTCTCTTCTTATCTATAAAAAATGGCCACCATAATATCTGCCTCTTTTACATAAGATTTAGAGGATCAAATGAGGCAATGTACACGAAAGCACATAGTAAGCTACAAGATGACAGGGGTATTTGGGGGGCTTTAAGGATATAATTAACTATAAAGAGAGCAAGCAGTCATCCATATTTTTAAATCATTTATACTAAGTCATTACAATGATCTTAAAGACAAGTATCATTTAAGAAAGAAAGGGTGGGAATTAACATCCCTTAAATCCCAACTCTACTATGTGCCTTACTACATTTTTTTGCTGAAGTATGGTTGATTTACAATGTTGTAGTAATTCCTCTGTACTGCAGAGTAGCAAAATGATTCAGTTATACATATATGTACACACTTTTTAAAATACTCTTTTCCATAATGGTTTATCGTAGGACATTGAATATATTTTTCTGTGCTGTACAGAGGATCTTGCTGATTATCCCTTCTGTGTATAATATGTTACATCTGCTCCCCGCAGCCTCCCATTCCCCCCTTCCGCATCCCCCTCCCCCTTGGAAACCACAAGTCTGTTCTCCTTGTCTTAGTCTGTTTGTTTCATAGATGAGATCATTCGTACCATATTTTAGATTTCACATATAAGTGATATCACATGGTATTTGTCTTTCCGACTAACTTGACTTACTGTGATAACCTCTGGTTGCCTCCCTGTTGCTGTGAATGGCATTATTTCATTCTTTTATATGGCTGAGTAGCCTTACTGCATTATTGATTTAATTCCTATGAGATAGGCACTATTTTTCCCTTTTGCAGATGAAGAAGTTGAGATTTGGGAATATTAATTTACCCAGAGTCATCCAAGTAGGATGATCTTAATATCAAAAATCTATTCTTCCCACTTGGCCACTTCTACCTTGTTTAACTCAGCTCTTCCATGTCTGTGTTAATAAACTAATACCTAAGAAATCTTGCATTTGGGGGTAACTTTTTAACCCAAGAGCAGACTGCATCCCACCAGAGGTCCTCAAACCAAACGTAAAGCCACTCCCAGAAAACATGGGTCTCAGGTTGTTTTAGTTAGAAGGAATCGAGCTTCTTAATCTCTAGATTTCCTTGTTACCATGGCATTCTAATGATGAAAGTTTATTTTTTCAGGTTTTATACTTTGTGAAAGTATATTGCTTTGATAACCTTATTACAAAAGATCCGTCTGTTCCATTATTATGTCTTCGTCACAGATGAAATATAAAATGTTAAATATAACTCTAGCCTGTATTATTCATCCAGGACCACAGCTTTTGTGCAGTAAGACTTCCTTGGACCAGGAGTAAGTGTCTGGTTTGGTATTCAGAGAATCACGTGCTCAGAATCAGCAGTTTCTGGTGAATACTAACTTGTTATGGTTAGTTGCCCTCTACCCCCACCCCCCAAAGAAAAATGTGATTTTTCTTTTGCAGTCGTCTGCTACCAAGGAAGTTTCTAGCTAACTTAACTCAACCTAACACCACTAGACACTTGAATTTTCTTGGTCTCTCGTTGCGTTTTGCGTTGGGTGTTTAAAAGAGCTCTCACTTCCCTCTCAGCTTAGCACTGTGCGGAGACTGCTTTCAGAAAAGGCCACCCACGTGAACACTCGAGATGAAGACGAGTACACGCCACTCCATCGAGCAGCCTACAGCGGCCACTTGGACGTGGTCCGCGAGCTCATCGCGAACGGGGCAGACGTTCATGCGGTGACGGTGGACGGCTGGACACCCCTGCACAGTGCGTGTAAGTGGAACAACACCAGAGTGGCTTCTTTCTTACTGCAGCACGACGCGGACATCAACGCCCAAACAAAAGGCCTCTTGACCCCCTTACATCTTGCGGCGGGAAACAGAGACAGCAAAGACACCCTGGAACTCCTCCTGATGAACCGCTACATCAAACCGGGGCTGAAGAACAACCTGGAAGAAACGGCGTTTGACATCGCCAGGAGGACGAGTATCCATCACTACCTCTTTGAAATCGTGGAAGCCTGCACAAATTCTTCACCTCAGTCTTAACGGTTCTAAGAACTTTCTTAAGTTTCTACGTCCCAGTGCCTCCTTTTGTGTGAGATGTGAAGTATCCCCATAACACAAGGTTGCCGTCCAATGTCTTAAGACAGTGATTCCGTGGTACTCAAGATCCCACCCTTCCAAGTGGACTGCCTGACCTTGACGTCAACATATATTAGAAAGTTGTTTGGATCTATCCTCTAATGATTTCCGTGGAGTTTGTGCTTTTTATCACGTCATTTTAACTTACCTATACTGAAAAACTTGTCACAGGTTGTACAGAAAACTAATGATATTTTTGGTGCTGACCCAAGAGAAATGTATTTTTAAATATCCCCATCCTAGATCTTTGTTGAGTATTTAGTATACTGACATGTATTTTTATAAGGTAAGGCAACTCAGAATTTCATTTAAAAGTCTTAAATACACAGGTGCAGTTCAGCAATCTTCTCTGCATTACCAATAGCCATTTGCTTTCATTGGAAACCGTAAGATTCAAGTGACTTACAGAAAAAAAATCAAGAAACCTAAATCTTTGTCTTTTAGAACCTAGACCATTTCTGGGAAATAGTCAGCTAGGTGTTTAATCCACGAATGTTCTCTACTGGCCCACTGACCACAGTCTACACAGTCCTGTGGACCGTGCTACCTCGCCCCGTTCAACCTGCACCACCCTTCTTTCTGCTGGTAAGTCAGCAGGACCCTTCAGACACTCTCCCAGCCGTACCTTGGCCCAGGAGGCCGGCACGTACCTGCTCTCCAGCTAGTTTCACCTGCCTGCTCCTGCTGATCTGGGCACGGCTCAGCTAGTCTCTCAAGTTCACAGGAAGTGTTCTTTTCCAGGGTCCTCTCACTGTACAAACCACACAAAGTGACAAGGGAAAGGGAATTTGAAGAGTGAAGGGATGATGATTCTATCGGAGCTAGAACCCCAAAGTGGCTCAAGCTCTTATTAAAGGCCACAGTGTGGATAGCAACAAAAGCTTAAATATAAATATTCCAAAAAAATAAAACATTTTGGACAACCAAAAAAAGCATGAATTCTTTTTTTACCTGTGTATCTCTTCCCTGGATCCACAGCATACATTATTTAGTAAATATGCATATATATAATACACATTTTATACATTTAATATAATATACATTTGGTATAACATACATTTATTGAGTATCTACTCTCTTCAGCAGCGGTTTCCCATTGGCTACTTAGCCCCTCTGTGACTAAACCAAAGGGTTTTCTCTTAACTTCCCAAAACCAGAACTAACACGGGAAAGGTAACTAAACCAGTGGCCATTTGCTTTGGTTATTTTTGTGTGTGTATAGATATATGTGAGTTATCTAAAAATTATACATGTTACCAATTCACCGGAATTTTAAAAAACCAAGCAAAAAGTCAGTTGTAATTGCAAGGGGCAGTTTCTCCATTAAATGACAGAGTAGGAAACTGGAGTTCCCACTGTGACTCAGCAGGTTAAGAATCCAACTAGTATCCATGAGGATGCGGGTTAGATCCCTGGCCTTGCTCAGTAGGTTCAAGGATCCAGCATTACCATGAGCTGTTGTGTAGGCTGCAGACGCAGCTTGGATCTCTTATTGCTGTGGCTGTGGTGTAGGTTGGCAGCTGTAGCTCCAACTCGACCCCAAGACTGGGAACCTCCATATGCCCTAAGAAGCAAAAATAAAAGAAAGAAAAGGAAATTTGGTTTAGTTATGATAAGAAGGATTTTGTTGGCTTTTAAAATAATGAAGACTAGAATCTAGAATAGATACCAAGGTGGTTATAGCATCTACTCTAAAGAAAAAACGATAGCATTAAACATCCCATTGCTTACTCAATTGCCTTATTACTTAAGCAGAAGAAAGACTGAGATGACTTCTGGAAATGTGTTTGAAACCTAGAGAATTAAATACAGAATGTAAAACTTATCTACCCAGATTTTTGCTAATATTCCATTAAGTAGCACAAAGTAATATATTACCTTGGGCAATATATAGTTTTACCTCTTTGACAAAGACTTCATTTTTTTACAGTAAATTTTTTTTTTTTTTTTTTTTTTTTGCTTTTTAAGGTTGCACCTACAGCTTATGGAAGTTCCCAGGCTAGGGGTTGAATTGGAGCTGCAGCTGCCAACCTACACCACAGTCAGAGCAATGCAGGACCCGAGCCATGTCTGAGACCTACACCACAGCTCATGGTACAACACTGGATCCTTAACCCACTGAGTAAGGCTGGGGATCGAACCCACATCCTCATGGATACTAGTTGGATGCATTACCACCGAGCCACAACGGGAACTACCCCCACTTCTTTTTACATTAAATTAAATTTTTGTTACAAGAAAAATTTAGTCTTGGGTTTTGCCTCCATCTAGTGGGTATTTTTGTCTTTTCCATTGAACTAAAAAAAAAAAAACATCTGTTTTTATTCTTCATTTTTAATTTTTTGGAATAAAAAAAAGTAAGGAAAAATGGTAACCACAGTTTGTGGGTAAAACAGTACATTTTATACTTATTTTAATCAATATTTTATTCCCAAGAAGATTTGAGATGGCATATAATTAGTGGTATGCATGTAATAATTGGAAATAGAAAATAAGCCATTTAGGAGAAGGAAGGAAATAAACCACCTAAATTAATACAGTTACAGTTGACAAATTTATCACCAAGCTTTTTGGTATTCAAGGCAAAAGGAAAGACAATAGGAGTTCCCTTTGTGGTTCAGCAGTAGCAAATCTGGCTAGCATCTATGAGAACGCAGGTTCAATCCCTGACCTTGCTCAGTGGGTTAAAGGATCCCATGTTGCCGTGGGCTGTGGTGTAGGTTGCAGATTCGGCTCCAATTCAACCCCTAGCCTGGGAATTTCCATATTCTGTAAGTGCAGCCCTAAAAAGCAAAAAAAAAAAAGAAGGACAATAATTGCATTATTCTTTATTACTTGATCAAAGTAAACCACACTTTTTTATGAGTAAAAATATCTTTAGACCAATATTTTTCTAGCTAAAATATGCTTAATTTTTGTATAATCTTGTGGAGTTATAGCAAACACAGTAAGTTCGGAAATCTTGATGAATTCTACAGAGTCAACGCACCCATTTAACTACCATCTAGAACAAGCTGTAGAACAAAACCTGCATCCCTAAAGTCTAGCTTGTGCTCCCTCTCCCCAAGCTCCCTCAAAGGTAACTACTGTTCTAACTTCTAGCACCATTATTTCTTTCTGCCTACATAAAAAGAATAATTTATTATGTATATTTTTGTGTTTGCTTCTTTCACTAACCATTGTATCTGGAAGATTCATCTATATATTTGCATGAAGAAGGATCTTGTTCTTTTTCATTGTTTTATTCTGTTATATGAACCTGGGCTACAATGATGAAAGCGTGAAGTCCTAATGATTGGAGCACCAAGGAATTCCCTAGAACATACCACGTATAAAAACTAACTCGAAATGCGTTAAAGACCTAAACATATGACCTAAGTCTATAAAACTTCTAGAAGAAAACAGGGGAAAGTCTCCATAACACTGGTCTTGGCAATAACTTCTTGGATATGGCACCAGAAGTACAAGCAACAGAGGTGAAAATAGACAAATGGACTATATCAAGTTCCAAAACGTCTGTACATCAAAGGCAATAATCAAAAGGGTGAAAAAACAACATAGAGGATGAGACAAAAATATTCACAAATAACATAGCTAATAAGGGGTTAATTATCCAGAATATACATAAAGAAATTCTACAACTCAAAAACAAAAGAACACACACACAAAGAATACAAAACAAATATCTTGATTTTTAAAAATGGAAAAAGGACTTGAGTGAATATCTCTTCAAAGAAGATATACAAACAGCCAATAGAGAAAAAAGAGATTCCAAAAAATAATTCAATAAAAAGTCTTTAAAGTGAAAGGCATGCATTTCTAGATTGGAATGATCTGCTGAGTGCCCAGGAAAATGGTTGATTTGTACCCACATTAAGATGTATCATCATGAAATTTCAGAACAATGAGGACAAAGGGAAGATGTTTGTCTCATGTTTCTAGAAAGAGCACATCCTATCCAAGGGGTCAGGAATAGAATGGCAGTAGAATTCTCCACGGCAACAATAGATACCAAAAGACAATAGTGCAATGACTTTAAAATTCTGAGGGAAAATTCTTTCCATCTAGAGCTCTTTTCCATCTAGACCCCCGCTTTAGTAGAGCATAAAATAAAGACACTTTTAAGCCTGTAAAGGACTTGGACATTTTATCTTCCACATACCATTTCTCAAAAAGCGCCTGGAGATATGCTTCACCAATAAGTAAAACAAGAAAGAGAAGAAGACAGAATCCACAAAGCAGGGGTTCGATGCAAGAGAGAGGCATGATGGTGAAGGGAAGTCCTTAGACAATAGCTGTGCAACCGCAGGTCTGGAGAGCAATCAGTGCAGATTGAAGCAGATCGGAGGTCTCTTTGGAAGGAACTTTTTCAGGATGATGAAACATAATTTCCTCCTGTGTTTGAACATATTAAGAGATTTAACAAGGAAAGTTTGGGAATTAGTGATTAAGGACATTAAAAATCAAGCAAATTAAAATGCAAGGCAATTACTGACTGTAGGTAATTTAAAAAGAGTGTACAGAAAGAGGAGTTGCGGTTGTCGCTTAGCAGTAATGACCCCGACTGATATCCATGAGGATGCATGTTCGATCCCTGGCCTCACTCAGTGGGTTAAGGGATCCAGCGTTGCCTGTGAGCTGTGGTGTAGTCGCAGACACGGATAGGATCTGCAGCTCTGATTGGACCCCTAGCCTAGGAACTTCCATATGCTGCTGGTGCAGCCCTAAGATGGAAAAAATAAAAAATAAAAAAATAAAAAGAGTGTACAGAAAGAAAAAGTAACCTCAGGTTATTATGTGGTGGATAAGCTCAGCTACAACTAGAGTTTACACAGCCGTAGTAATGAAAACTCTCTAGGCAAAATTTCAAGTTATCTGCGTCGGGAGTTTGAGGATGCAGTAAGTATGCATGTGGTGTGAACCATGGAAAAGAGCTAAATCCTCATCTTCTATAGGAGGAAATCAAGATATGATACCTAAAACTGAAAAATGTAAAAAGCAGCAACATAAACACTTGGTTAAGCGGCTGTAAATACTAAACTCTGGGCCAAAAGGTGCAAGTGGTTGCCTCTGAAGTAAAATGGAGGCAGATGGGGTCCCCTGTATTTGGCTACAAACCTTATAGAACTATTTAACTTTGCATGTTTAACTTTCATAAAAGTAAAACCATAACATGATTCACTTTTTTTTTTTTTTTTGGTTTTTATAGGGCCACACCCTTGGCACATGGAAGTTCTCAGACTGGGGGTCGACTTAGTTCCACAGCCACAGCAATGAAGGATCCAGGCCACCTCTGCTACCTACACCACAGCTCAGGGAAAGACGGGATCCTTAGCCCACAGAAGGAGGCCAGGGATGGAACCCACGTCCTCATGGGTACTAGTAAGGTTGGTTACTGCTGAGCCACGACTGGAACTCCCATAATTCACTTTTTTAAACGACTGCAGAAACAAAACAAAAGCAACCTCACTCTCCAAGTAAAACTCTAGATTTTCCTATTTGCTACTCAATTCAAACTTTTCTGAATTTTTGTCTGTAAAGTTATTATATGGATTGAAATAGACTGTGAATACAAACGTGCTTGGATACTACGAGTCGTTTAATAATAACAAGAACTTACAATCCAAAAATTGGGACTCCTTAACATCCATTTATTCAGTCATGCTCTGTGTGTAGCAGGGAGCAGGACAGGTCAAGAATAGCGCTGCGTGAAACCGGAGACCTTACCTTGAGCTCACCTGTCTTGTCCCAGCTCCTGCCCCTACTTGTTCTGGGTGGTGGTCTATTCTTCAGCCTTCGAGGCAAACTTTTCTGAACTCAGATTCACCACTGCTTGCTGAATCTCAGTTTCCCTACCGGGGACTAGTAAAGCTTGTTTTTCAAAATTGGTGTGAGAAACAAACGAAAGATTAATGGAAAATGCTTTGCTTTGGTCGGTACGCAATCGCAGCTCCCCAACTGCAGCTCTACCAGGGAGCTCAGGACACCTGGTGACGCTAGCTGGAGAGTTGCTGGAGGCGGGGAGGATCCGCAGCCACCATGGCAACCTGAGACGCCTCGCGTTCCCGTTCCTCCCCGCGGGCAGCAAAGCCGAGAGGGCCAGCCAGCCAACCTTCGGCCCTGGAAGAAGACCCCCGCGGCATGAGGGGGGAGGAGGCGGTGACGGCGGGGGTGGTGCCCGAGGCGGGCCTCGACCGGGAGCCGCCTCCGCAGCCCGAAGGCCTGGGGTACGGAGCGCGTGGGGACCCCGGCGGCGGCGGCGGCGGCCCCCAGGAATCCCGTAAGCAGTGTGAGTTCCTTTGCAGTCGCGGACGCCGCGGGAGGGACCTCGGTGTGAGGAAGCGGTGAAAGGGGAACTGGGGCACACCGGAGGGAGACGCGCTGAAGCCGCCAAGGTTTTGGAGGGAGGGAGTAGAGCTGTTGTTTTGGCAAAGGCAGGGGTGATGGTTCTGTGGCCAAAGGCATCTAGTCCTTTTCCCCAAGCCCTCCTTTATAAAAGGAGGTAGCCTCCAACTTAATTGGTAGTGGCATTGGCCTGGAAGTTATTGAAAAAAAACTGTGTGTGTATCAAGAGCATTAAACTACAAATATATTTGATATTTTAACATAAATATATAAATATTAATATTAAAATATCGACTGCTAATTAACATACATTTAAAATTAAAATATTAAATTCCGTGTAAAATACAATCTATAAATTTGTTTTACATATAGTAAAATATGAAATTTATTTTTTTAACTATATAAATAATACATACACATACTTTTGGCAGTACCTTTATTTTACAAACCAGGAGGTCTAGACCAGAGAAAAGGAAGCGACTTGCCTCCCGTCCCTCAGGGCTGGAGAAATCCTTAAAACATTTAAACTTCCATCTGATTCTCCGTTTGTAAATTATGATTACCTGTCTTTTAGAGTCTCACAATTATGGGCCACGTTTTAAGGTATTGCTGTTGTTTCCCCCTTGCCCTGCCGAACACACAAACAGCATTCAACGGAAGCAAAGGCAGTTCTGGTTCACCGCCGCAAATCAAGGTGGTTGAAACCCGAGTCAACGCCAGGTCGAAGTGCTCATCCATTCTGTTCCATAAATTTACAGATAATACACAGCCCCCTGTGCCCCACGGGTCTTCAGCGGGTGCTAAGGAATGATGAGGGTGAAAATAAGAGGCCAAAGGGGAAGGCAGTGGTTCCCAGCCCTTCAGCAGCGCCTCTTTAATTGCCTCTCAGGAGAGCCGCCCGCCCAGGGGTTCTCTTGGATCCCTGGGCGCAGGGGAGAACCGGGGAGGGGGGGGGGGGGGGCTGAAGCGCTCAGCTTCTGCGCCTCAGGGAACCACACCCCCTTCTCAATTCTCAAAGGGACATATCTCCCATCTGGGTAGCCACCTGGCCCCGGAAGCCACCTGGCAAAAGGACCGCGTCCTTCTGCATCAGCCACAATATGCCTGATTATGATACCTCATTCCTGTTATTCTCAACAGCATGCAGAGGCCTTATTTAGAGCCACTACATTCAGTATATTTAAGTATTCAGTATATTAAATAATTCCTTACTCAGAATTAAAATTCTATCTGGGAATTTTGCTGTTAAAGATGCTGGAATTTAAAAGTTCTTTATTCCCTGTGGCTATAGGAGTAAAAGGTGGAATTAACCTTTCACTCCTCAGTTTTACCAAAGTCTTGGGGTTTACTGAGTCCTGGGGTTTCCTTGTGGCACAGCGGGTTAAGGATCCTGCCATCTTTAAACTGTATAGTGGTGGCTATATGAATACCCACCAAATCTCTCATTGACTGAGGGTTACCTTTATTATTTTCCTTTTTTCTTTTTTCAATGTTGTTTTAAAATAATTGTAGTGCTCTTACTGTGGTGGCTGAACTCAATACTCTCCATTTTATTAAATCACTGCATCCAATATTCCAGGTACCATCAAATTAGTATAGTGTGGTGGGACTATAACCTCCCTTGATCTGAATATTATACTTCTATTAAGTAGATCTAAAATTACAGTAGCTGTTTTGGCAGACACGTTGTATTATTAACATACATAACGAATTCAGTCTATGACATCCTCCTTTCTGTTTTCCCCTTTGTCCAATTGAAAGCATTTGACTCCAGTCTATTCTATCCTATATTTATGTAGTTCCTGTGTTTGATCCTAAATATAAGTCTATATTTATCCCCATCGATACCATCCTATGGATTTTAGCCCTTCATTCCAGGTATAGAAGGCCCTTTGAGTCCTCAGTTTGCCACTCGGCACGTAAAACGTTTACCAGGTTCGTGCCATTTTCACATTTGGTGAGTTTGCTGAAAGTTCCTATATCCAAATTAGCAAATTAAATGATGACCCCAACGATTCGAAGCAGAGTCTCTGGGAAGCCTCTGATCCGTCCATCAGCATCTTTGGCGTGAGCGCTCTGCTTCCTATAAATGCACATTATTAAATGCCTTGCTGAAATGCAGATACATTGTGGTGACATCTCCCTAATCTGGCTAGTTTAGTAACTTGGGTTTGAGAGAGTCAGGTAGGTAGGACTTAATTTTTATGACTGGTTTTGTAACTTCTAGGAGTTACTTTCTCATCTACAAAGTAGGAATAATTATGCTTGCCTGTGGGGTGATTGTGAGGAAGAGAGAGAGTACATGTAAGGTGGGTAGGGCATGGTAGCTTTCGATAAATTACAGCCATCGTTACTAGCCAGCTTGCTTGCTTTCCTTTCCTTCAGCAGGGAATATTTGCCTATACTGGCACTTTATTACTCTCATTTTTTCATAGTTCCTCAAAACCTTTAGTGATTTCCTCCGTAAATTCTCGTAGCGTAAGTTCTGAAATTTATCAAGAGACTTGAACTTAGAGCAAGTGATCTCTTCTTCTCTCTACTGAACTGTCATAGGCTTTTCTTCTTTCTTTCTTTTTTCTGAGCCACACATACGACATGTAGAAGTCCCCAGGCCAGCAATCCAACTCATGCCATAGTGGTGACCAGAGCCACCACAGTGACAGTTCCAGATCCTTAACCCACTGTGCCACCAAGGGAACTCCTTTCTTAGTCCCATTTCATAAACCCTTTTTCTGCCCAAAGATCATGATTTAGCCCAAAAAGTTTCAACCACGGAGTTCCCATCATGGCACAGTGGAAACGAATCTGACAAGGAACCATGAAGTTGTGGGTTCGATCCCTGGCCTCACTCAGTGGGTTAAGGATCCAGCGTTGCCGTGAGCTTCGGTGTAGGTTGAAGGTGTGGCTTGGATCTGGCATTGCTGTGACTGTGGTGTAGGCTGGTAGCTGTAGCTCTGATTCAACCCCTAGCCTAGGAATCTCCATGTGCCTCGGGTGCGGTCCTAAAAAGCAAAAAAACAAAACAAAAACAAAAAACAAAGTTTAAACCAAAGTTAAGCTTGAGGAATACTGACCCTCATTCATCTCTCATTCATATGACTCCTAACCTGGGGGAAACAAGAACAAGACCAGAAAGTATCTAGTTCTACCTTGTTCATGTCTGAGGTTTCATGACCACCCAGACCCACAGCCAGAAGCAGCAAGCCCCTTACTCCCTTTGAGCCAATCTGCACACAAGTCAAATATATTTACTTGTGTTCTTTATTGGTTATTCTAGAAAGAATGATACCTGCCACATTATTGTGTTGGTTGTTTAGGTTTTCCACGGTCCCTTGGATTGAGCTTTTGAGCACTAGCACGAGAACTACTGGTTCCCAGACGTTTACAAGGCCGTATGGGCAGACGTGCACATAGAAGAATCTTTGGGCTCCACCTAATTGAACAGTGTTTAGTTCCACTTGAACACACACTTGTTGAGCATTTATTGTGATGTCAACCTCTGTCCTAGGACTCTGATGAACTGAACAGACAACATCTCTGCCTTTGTGGTCTAGTAAGGAAGACAAATAAAAAGCTAACAGTTGGAGTTCCCATTGTGGCGCAGATGAAACAAATCCAACTAGTATCCATGAGGATGTGGGTTTGATCCCTGGCCTAGCTCAGTGGGTCAGGGATCTGGTGTTGCTGTGAGCTGCAGGGTAGGTTGCAGATGCAGCTCAGATCTGGCATTGCTGTGGCTGTGGTGTAGGCCAGCAGCTATAGCTCCGATTCCACCCCCTAGTCTGGGAACTTCCACATACTGTGGGCGCAGCCCTAAAAAGCAAAAATAAAATAAAAAGTTACACAAATGTATATAAAGTAAATAAGGTCAGATGCACATTTCAATAAATCAAATGAAAGAAAAGAGGAGAGTACTATGAGCAGAAGTAACCAGGAACAGTTGAAGATTGTGGGATCTGGGAAAGTTTCCCTAAAGAACTGACATTTCAGCCTAGACCTGAAATTCAGGTAGAAGTTACCCAAGCAAAACAAATACGAGAAAGGCAGTTCAGGCAGAAACAAATAGAATGTGGAAAGGCTTCTGGGTGGGGAGGGACAAAGGGCCATGAAGTTAAAGAGTTTAGAGAAGAAGAGAGAGAGGCTGGCAGGAGAGACTGGAGAGACAGACGAACAGATGGGCTCCGAGGGTGTAGAGCTCCCTGTGGTGAGCAGAAGAAATGGAGCTAAAGTACTTAGAACAAATAACCCATCCTCTTCTATAGCAGTGGTATCTCACAGGGTCAGGTTTAGAGACCAGGAAGTCATACGTCCATCAGAGGTTCACTACTACAGTTCAAGTTTAATCTTTTTAAAAAGCATGATTAAATACTGCTAGATGGTTCTATATTATGTATCTGGATTGTAGGCTCCATGCATATATCTGTCTTATTCACTGCTGTGTCCTCTGCCCTGAGCCAAATGCCTGGCACAGGATTGGTCTGTGTAATAAGAATTTATTGAATAAATGAACATTTTCTTTGAACTGATAAGGAAAACTCTTTTCCAACCTAAAAGAGGTATGGAAACTTTGTCCCAAAATGTAAAAGTCTCCCCCCAAGTTAAGAGTTACAATGGAAGTGATCTTTCCAAACTAAAATCTGTGGGATGAATGGTCTGCCTCTTTTATGGGAGGATTTATCTCTTAAATAGTTCTTTGTGTAGGTAATGGCTAGATGGTTGGGCAGAATTTATAAGTAATTAATTTTGTTAATGTCTTTGTAGGGAAGAAATTTTTATATTGTGAGCCACATAGGAGAATTAAGGAAGTACTGGAAGAAGAACTTTATATTAAGAGAGATGAATGCCACGTTAAAAATCCACCTGCAGGTAATCTCTGTGACAAAAGATGTGTATTTGTGATATAGATGTGAAATTACCTACTTGATACCAAAGCGATTATTGCATTACAAAACCATGACTATCAAAAGAAAAATGTCTCCTTGGTACATTCTTGAGCTAATTTTATAATTGTTTGGTCTATGTCCAAACAAACTGGGAAAAAAATGAGCTAGGTGTCAGTATCTGCATGACTATCCCTCATTTTTGGTGGTTATTTCTGTATTAGTGACAAGTAGAATTTTTTCCAAGTGACCCGAAAAGCGCAATAACATCTTCGATCCTTATCTATTGCAGGTATGACCTGTAACAGTGGTTCCCAAAGTTTAGACTGCATCAAAATCATCTGAGAATTACCTGTTAAAAGCAGATAGCTTGCCCATAGAGTAACTGGCTCAGTAAGTCTAGGAAGGGGCCCAAGAATTTGCATTAATTCTTAGAACTACTAAATGCCAAGGGGGTATTGATGATACTGGTCCAGGGATCCCACTTTGCAAAGCACTGACCCAGAAGACTCTGAGTCATTTAAATAGGTTGAATCATCCAAGGACTTTATTCCACGTATACCCAGTATATGAGTTATATGGTCTGGGCCTTGACAACTCTCACTGATGGTTCATTTGAAAAATACTCTGAAAAATCCCTTGTAGATTTTATTTTGAAACCGCTGGAGTCCCTCATTTTCATATTTCCTTCTCAGTGATTCCTCAGTGCACATTTCATTCTTTGCAAACCATGAGATTTTTATTGCAACCATCGTGGGTCCCAGCAGTTGCCTGAAGAAATAAAAGCTGCAGAATGACCTACTGAATTGTTTCTCTGAAACCCAACCTACATATGCTATTTCCCTGGTTAAAAAAAAAGAAAAAATTAAGTCTATACTGTTATATTTTGGGTTAGCGTTGTTGTCTTCGCAGACTACATAAAAGCTGATTTATACACTACTTGGATGTTGTATTATTCTTATTGGATACATTTGGTTATGAGACAGTCTAAATGATTAGGAAAAATCATTTGGTTTCTAAAAATTTGTTTTCTAGGCAATCCTTTCAAATATTCTTCATATAAAACGGACAAGGTTTGGGCTACATTTTTACAGCACCCAGCAGAGGTCGCACAAAGGTGCTATTTTAGCCTAGAAAAATCTTTCGAAGCTAGTATTGATTCTGTAAGTTTAAGTTTTAAAAGGCTCTATTGAAGAAAAACAGAAACCGGCTATATATTTTTTTTTCTTTTTCTTTTTTTAACAGCTGGAAGCCCCATGCCTTTGGGGCTTATTTTGCCACTTAATTAATGCATTAACTGAACAATTAAAAATCTCTTAAAATCTCAGCTTATTCTTCCATTAAACGGGGATCTTTATACCTCTCTCACTTGGCTTTTGTGAGGATTTGTGGTTAGAAAAATAAAGCCCTGTCCTCAGGTAGCTTATGTTCTAGTGGGAGAGATTATCAAGAAGCAAGTATACAACTAAATATATAATTTCAGGTAGCATAGGAAACTAGCACCTAGCTGGGCGCTGGCAGCTGTGAAACCGCTGGGTGGCGCCTGGGGGGCGGGGCTCCGGTTCACTCCGTCTCAGAGCTGGGAGAATTCAATGAGAGGCAAAGTGAAAGTTAAGAAGTGATTTATTAGAAGAGGACATCTGTGAGAAATATAAGTAGGTGGGCAAAAGAACTTAGTGGGCTACAGTTTTTAATCAAAGGGAGAAAAAGGAGGGGGGAAAGACCGCCTTCTTCCTCATTCTGGAGTAAACGTCAGGCGTCCATCATCACCTCCTCCTTGTCCCGCAGGGAGCCGTGTTCTTATCCGTACTTGGTCAAAGCGAGACTGCGGTGGCGCAACGGAAATGAGCAAAAAGGTGGTAACACTGAGTAAAATATTCTAAATCATCTCCGGTTTCAGTATAATGTCACCTTTCCCTATATGTTGGGTTTTTGTGTGTATGTGTTTAAAGAAGCATATGCCCTGGGACTTATTAACTTACTAATCTCACTGGGCAAGGATGTGGGTTTCATTCCACCATTGTTTGATTGTTTGGGGGCATGGGGCATGGCTCTTGTTTCTGTTTTGTAGTTTTGCTGTGGAGCTTTTTTTTTTTTGGTCTTTTGTCTTTTTAGGGTCGCACCGTGGCATATGGAGGTTCCCAGCTTAGGGGTCTAATCGGAGCTGTACCCACCAGCCTATGCCAGCCCCACAGCAACACCAGATCCCAGCTGTGTCTGCGACCTACTCCACAGCTCACAGTAACGCTGGATCCTTAACCCACTGAATGAGGCCAAGGATAGAACCCGCAACCTCATGGTTCCTAGTCAGGTTCATTTCTGCTGCACCACAACGGGAACTCCAAGTTTGCTTTCATGAGTGGTCATTAACTTACAGGGGTTTCCTTTGCTCTTTTTCTACTTATGGTCTCCTAGTGGGATTAACTATTAAATCATCTGTTCTGTCCCTACCAACTGGGGCCAGACATTGGAACTCCTCACACAGTGTTTTTAGCTCCTTTAAATGTCTGATGAAAGATTTGGCTTCTCTTGCTGGAAAACACACCTTGTTATTTTTACTTGGAATGCTGCATGGACCTCTGAGGGGCTTCTATGACTTCTATAGCAGCTGTTCCTACATGTTAAGAGTAAGTACCCTTGACCCATTGTTTCCACTTCTTTACTTAGCATTCGCTCTTTCACCCACCCCAGCTAGGCTTGTGCTGCCACATGTACAGAGAAATTGTTCTTTTCCAGATCACAAATGATCTCTTTCTCTCCTTTTTTTTTTTTTTTTTTTTTGGTAAAATGTGGAAGGTCTCTGGCCAGGGATCAAACCTGCGCCACAGCAGTGACCAGAGCCACAGCAGTCACCACACCGGACCCTTAACCCACTAGGCCACCAGGGACCTTCTAAATGACCTTTCTTTTGAAGGTCAAGTCCGGTGATCTAGAAAGCCAAACCCAACCCACTAACTCAACTTCTCTGCAGCATCTGACACAATAGTTTATTCCTTCTCTCTAGAATGCTCTCTCAACTTAGCCTCCAGGCTGCCATGCTCCAATCTCGGGGTTTGGCTCATCCCACTCTTTCTCTGTCACCTTTACTATTCTTCTTCCTCTTATGCTCTGAAATGTGCGGGATTTTCTCTAGCTTTACACCCTCCCAGGGGAATCACATCCAGTCCTAGTTTGCTATTGACTCCAAAATCTATATTTCTAGCCTCTGCTTTTCCCCTCAAAAGTCCCAAAAGCCTTACCTAACTTGGATGCCCAACAGCCTCGCAAAATTAACAGAGTTCCAGAACAGAACTCTTACTCTATATCCCCGCTTTTATTTTTTATTTATTCATTTTTAAATTTTTATTTGTATTTTCTATGGCCACATCTGTGGCATATGGAAGTTCCCAGGCTATGGGTTGATTTGGAGCTGCAGCTGCCAGCCTACGCCACAGCCACCCCACCACCAGATCTGAGCCACATCTGTGACCTCTGCTGCAGCTTGTGGCAATGCTGGACCCTCAACCCACTGAGCGAGGCCACGGATTGAACCCACATCCTCACGGACACTATGTCGAGTTCTTAACTTGCTGAGCCACACCGGGAACTCCATATATCCCAGCTTTTAAAATTCTGCTCTTTGGTGTTCCTTTCCATCTCAAGAAATGGTACCACCATGCCTAGTTTAGACCTAGAAGGCAAATCCTTTCTCCATGTTCAGTCTATCAGTGAATCCTGTTGAATCAACATTTAAAAGCTATCCTAAATTTCCCCCCCTGTGACCTTGCCAAAGCCCCCATCATCTCTTGCAGGGCCAGCAATAGCCTCCTATGGCAGTTTCTACTGTTGTCCCCTACAGTCTGCTCTCTGTCTCTAACAGACATAAAACATTTTCTGTCACCTCCATGCTTAAAACTCCCCAGTGGCTCCTCATCTCTTGCAGGGCCAGCAATAGCCTCCTATGGCAGTTTCTACTGTTGTCCCCTACAGTGTGCTCTCTGTCTCTTACAAACATAAAACATTTTCTGTCACCTCCATGCTTAAAACTCCCCAGTGGCTCCTTATTATTCGTAGGCTAAACTTCAATTTCCTTGTGTGGCCTGCTCACCTCTCTGAACTCCTCTCCCATAGAGTCCTGCTCCACTTTAGCCACCGAGGCTTTCTTGAAATTCTGCAACATCCCAAACCCGTTCTTATCTTTTTACTTTACCCAGAACATCAAATGTCTTCCTCCCTCTTTGAATGAAGTTTCAGTTCGAATGTCACCTTCTCAGAGGGAACCTCTTTACTAGGTTAAGATAGAAAATATACCCCAACTTACTGTCTCTTCCCCTTCTTCTTTCTGCTTTCTTCTGTCATTACCTGCAATTATACATTTATTTCTATTATCGCTTATTGACTCTCTCTCCCACTAAAACATAAGTTACCTGGGGACAGGGGCTTTATTTTGTTTACCATAAATCCTCACAAAAGCCATTTGATACAGGTAGTATGATCCCCACTTTATGGCTGAGTAGACTGAGATTTCGAGAAAGTTTTAACTGCCCAAGATTATGCATTAAATACGATTATGCATTAAGTAGGTGGCTAAACCAGATTCCAAACTCAGGTCTGACCCCAAATTCCATTGATTTTTTTTTTTACTCGCTATAATGTCTCTGACGACCTGTTATGGCTAAATTCAGTGGATACTGTTCTGCCCTTGGCTGGCTTGAGATTTCTGCAACATCTGACACAGCTGATGGCTCTGTCCTTAAACCCCGCTCTTTTCTCAAGCTCCTTGGTGCCCAAATGTCCTCATTATTCTCTTACTTCTCTAGATATTCTTTCTTACCCCCCTTTAATAACTCTTTTTAATCACCCTCATCTTCAGATATTGTATTTATGAGGGTATTATCCATATTCTTCTAATCTTGTTCCATTGGCTGTCCCTGGATTGTCCCATCATTTCCACCGCTATCTCACTACGATGCCTCTGAAATCTGTCTCCACGTTAAACTTTGCCTCCTGGTTGACCCATTTCATACTCCAGATTGACGTGTTGAAAACCAAACTCGCACCTCTTTCCCACTTGTCCCTTCCCATGTATCACCCACCCCAAAGAGTGGCACAGGCTAAGGTCCAAGTTCAACACCAAAGAGCATCCTCCACACTCGCTCCAGATCTTATCTCTTCCACATCTAAGTAGGCTGTCAGGGGTATCTTTGTTTGCCCAAGGATCCCAAACTCGGGTTGACTCACATGCCAGGTTCATCTTGCAAAGAGACAGACTGTTCAGTATTGTATTTTTTCAAAATGTACAAACCAGCGGCCAACATTTTAAAAATCAGGAGCTTTTACATACAAATTTAGATCGCTATATTATCTTGGGTGAAGAGGGAGGAAGGAGGAGAAAGGAAGATGTGACAACAGAGCTGACATTCACACCTGGCAGCAGCGGCTAGAGGCGGGTTATACTGCCCCCCCCCACCTGCCCACCCCGCTGTTAATCATGGCACGCCAACTTCCCCAGTCAACTGGGGCAAATCACAGGTTATGTTTAGCCAACCACTGCAGACTTCTTCTTCTCGTAAAAAATATTTCCGTGGTATCCATACCTACAACAAAATGGAAAAAGAGGGAAAATTGAGAGAGTCAATTATTTCTTACCTCTGGCTTGCTTTATGTACAGTTACCTGCTGGCCCTTTCTCTCTCTTTCTAAATATATACATAATATTAAAAAATTTATATATACATATATGTATATGTGTATACATAACACACACATATCTAAATATGTATATATTGTATTGTATATGTTTATATATAATATATGTATACATAATAATATATATGTATTTTCATTTGAATTTATGACTCGAGAGAAACAATATATACTATTTCTCATATTTCTTAGATACACCCAAATCTTTCTAAATTCTAGGGATATCAAGGTATATGCATATGTTTTTGAATTTATGGCTTTAGATAAAAGTATATACTATTTCTTAGATAACACACGTCTATCTAAATTCTAGGAACCCTAAGGTGTTTGCATGTACCCACACATATTTGTGTGGTTCTCTATGGATTGGTTGGGTTTGCTTGATATTTTTTTTCTTTTGTTTCTTTTTGATTAAATTGAAGTATAGTTGACTCACAGGATTATTAGTATCGGGTATATGAAGTGATCTGATATTTTTATAGATTATACTTTATATAAAGTTATTATAAAGTATTGACTATTATTCCCTGGGTTGTATATTACATCCTTGCACTTAGTGTTTGACTTTTTAAACACTCAGACCTACATGTTCTCACAAAATCTGATTCGCGAATGTGAGATTTCAATCAGAGTCCAGATTTTTCCTCAGCCGTCAATGCAGCACCAAAACACTGCATAACGTAGCAAAGGGCGGGGAACTTACCCAAGAGTTTATGCCTTTTATTGAGGGGTGTTTGTTCTGAAGTTAAGCAACTTAAATTAAAGCATGTTTCGCTTGTGACTGAGCTAATGATGACAGTTATAGAAGAATCCCAAAGCAATGGACCTACATTTTTTCTATTTTTTCTTCTCCTTTGGTTGGATGAAATTAATAAAAGGTCAAAAATTTCTTCTTTTTTTGTCTTTTTAGGGCCGCACCTGCGGCATATGGAGGGTCCAGGGCTAGGGGTCCAATCGGAGCTGCAACTGTGGGCCTACGCCAGAGCCACAGCAATGCCGGATCCAAGCCTCGTCTGTGACCTACACCAGAGCTCACGACAACGCCAGGTCCTTAACCCACTGAGCGAGGTCAGGGATCGAACCCCAGTCCTCACGGATACTAGTCAGATTCCTTTCTGCTGAGCCATGACGGGAACTCCAAAAGTTTCTTCTTTTTGAGTTGAATGAACTTGGCCAAGGGTCAAAAGCTCCAGAAATTAGGTTTAAAGGATGTTTCACAGAGCAACCATTGTATTTCTTTTGAAATATGGTTGTTTCAGTAGCAAGACGGCACTCAGGAGAAAAGCTGTTGGGTGTAGGGCCCTCGGCTGAATGATCTCTCCCAGCTCTTGTGGTCGTGTTATAACAATAGTTAGTAAGAGCTGTGAAGATCTTGAAATGGCCAAGCTGGCCCAGGTGTTTGCTACTATGGACCCCATACCCGGGTCTGGGAAGTGGCATTAGGGAGGAAATGTGGTCTGCCAGGTCTCCAGGCCTTCCTTCTCTGGGCGTTGGATGCTTTTCAGGCTCCTGAGGCAGAGATAGATGGATTCAGTGAGAAGGTGGGGGGCAGAGTGCGGGAGGGGTGTCTGTGATGATGCGGTAGTAATTGTAAGGTGAGTGTGGAGACAAAGAGAATGGGCTGGGCGGTCGGGCAAAGAGAAGGCAATTTATTGAAGGGAAATGAGGGGGCGATGACCCTTGAGAAGAGCCAGCCCCCTGCCCTTCTGGCTGGTCCTTTTTATACCCCACGGATGGGAAATTGGATCCCCTGGAGGGGGGTTAGTTTATCTTTAGCCTGAAGCTGGACTCTGGTGGTCTCGCACTCTTGAGAAAGCCGGAGGTGTCCCACGGTAGGGTGGGGTCTCGTCGTCTTGGGAAAGTGGCACCAGCGGCAAAAACAGGATGTTGCCTGAGCAAGGTGGTCAGTCTCATGGGTCACTGTGACCTCATGTTTTGTTTTCGAGGTCAGCACAATGAGCCATTTTAACAATGAGCCCCCACGTAGCCCCTGACAGTAATGATGAATAATGATCATTATTTATCTATTATTATTATCCTGGCCGTCATTCACAGTATGTCTCCTGGACATCAAAGATTTTACAAATTATCTCTTTTAATCTCTATAACAATCCTGAGCTCTTCTTACTCCCCTTTTGCAGGTCTGGAAGCCGAGGCTCAGGGGGAAGCACAGTGACTTGACCGCAGTCACTACAGTGGAATAACTGATCCTTGGAAGCAGGCTTGTCAGAAGCTGAGGTCTTTGCTCTTAGCCACTGGGTTACATGTTAAAACCTGAGATTATGTTTTCTTACAAGAGAAAAGATTTTGAAACTGTAGTGGGAGCAAATAGTATTTCTCTTCAGTAAAAACAGGATCTTGTCCAGGCTTAGGTTCAAACTGGAGGCAGAACAGGTTTCAGAGGCTTTACATAGACCTGTCAGGTAAGCACAGGGGCCTGGAGCCACAGGATCTCATCATTCTGAAAAAAAAGAAATGCAATTTTCCAGTCAGATCTGCTGTCAGATGTAATGGAATCTGGGCAACCTAGAGAACTCTCTGGATAAGTAAGAATTTAGCTAACATCGTCATTCATATATTCTCAGTGGTTCCCTGAAGATTTTCCCCTCCTTAAGACTTAAAAAAAATGAGAGAGAGAGAGGAGATCCCATTGTGGCTCAGTGAGTTACAAGCCCAACTAGTATCCATGAAGATGTGGGTTTGATCCCTGGCCTCGTTCAGGGGGTTAAGGATCCGGCGTTGCCACGAGCTGTGGTGTAGGTTGCAGACACGGCTGGGATCTGGTGTTACTGTGACTAAGGTGTAGAGTGGCAGCTGCAGCTCTGATTCAACTCCTAGCGGGGGACTTTCTATATGCCACAAGTGGGGACCTAAAAAAAAAGCAAAAAAGAAAAAAAAGAGAGAGAAGTAGGCTTATGAGACATGCATTATGGAACGATTGCATACATTTTGCCATTTATTTTAAAACTATTTCTACATTTCTAAACACTCCTATAGAGGACCATGTGGAAATAACATATTAAGTTAATATTTTCAAATTGCTAAGGGCTCGTGTATCTTTCTGGCTAAAACCTGCAGAGGTTATAGTAGTCGTGAAAAATCTGATTCATGAAGCTTACTAGTTTTCTTTCACACAGCCTTTCCTGTCCCAGTGAATATCAAAAGCATACTGCCAAATCCATTCTTTTAGGTCTATATGTGCCTGAAGGCATGGAAACTTAACTTTTGTCAAGTCTGGCTTGTTTATTATGTTTAGTACAGATTTAGGAAATATAAAATGTTGCTCAGCAAGTGTGGATGTGTTTACTCTTCTTTAATTCATTCAACAGAAATGTTTTGTGCACCTACAGTATACAAAGAATTTACTAGGCGCTAAAGGCCTGTCAAGATAATTACAAACCAAACCAAACCAAACAAAAAAAGATAATTCCAGAGCCCAGAAGTCACCGAACATAAATTTACCTAAAATGTTCTTCCTCTGACCATGTTTATACAAAGGAAGCAAAGACAATATGTTTGTAAACTGGCTTTTCAAGCTCTAATGTTTGTTATTCATGGTCCGGAAACAACACAAAACTATATTTAAAAGACAGACTTACCTTCTCTGATACACCAGGCCAGATCCCACTGGCTAATATCTTCAGCATAAAGACTTGGTTTTGTAATTTTAAAATTCAGGATAAACACACATCTAAAAAAGCTGCTGAGTAGATTTGGGGGCAGGAAAAGGGAGAAAAAAAAAAAAGACTTTCTGGAAGATTCTGAGCTTCAATAAAGGACTTCATTTCTCTCTCTCTTAGCTTCTCTCTGGTGCCTGCTGCCCTTTTCCTTTTCAGGTTAAGCTGAGACACCAAGGCCTCCACCGCCCAGCTTCACCCCCCCGCCCCCCGCCGGTCTTCCTTCCTCCTCCTGGAGAGGTCTTGCCCAGAGCTCAGAGAGCTGGATTTCCTTTCAAGAACCGCTGCTTCAAAGGAGATTCATGTTTCTTTCTGGTCCTCTTTTTCCCCAGTTGAATATATCACTTTCCGTAATTTCTTCATCCAAATACCGTATCGAATCAAAATCATGCTATTTTTTTTTTCCTGCAGCCTCCATCCCCAAGTACAGTAAATACTTATGCAGAATTGCATTTTGCTTGAGGGTTTTTTCCATGCGTCTTTGAGCCTATGCACTTACATTTCAGGTATTTTCTCTGTGAGGCTGCAAATGTTCAGCTCTTCCTGTGACTGCATCTGAAAGAGCACAGCTTGATTAAATGAATACCATTCTATGAGTTCTGCCTCTAGATTTTTAACTGTTTTCCGTTTACCAGATCTTCCCACAATGCAGGACAAATCTCAATCTATGTCCTTGGTCTCTTGTGGGATGCCACAAGGGGAAGTGACTAAATGTTTGTGGGCTCCTGGATCTGAGAGTTTATTAGCCTAGAAAAGGGAGCAGCCTTTTCTCTCTCTAGATGGGGCTAAAAGAGGAAACTGGCTTGATCAGTGGGGGAAGATTGCGATTGGCTATAAGGAACAGCTTCAACTTTGTAAGGTCTTGGCAGGAGATTATGGCCTCTTCCTTGAAGGTTGTTGAAGAAGAGAGAGGAAACTAATCTCCGCAGACAGCCTCAGCCCCTCCATTCAGGATGGGGTGAGCTCTGACATTCAGTTTGCTGAGTCAGCTCAGTGACTGTGCCTCTGGGAGTGGAACCTCTGTCCACGCTTGGACAAGAAAATGATTGTCTCTATAAAAATAACAGCTACCGGAGTTCCCGCTGTGGCTTGGTGGAAACGAATATGACTAGCATCCGTGAGCACACAGGTTCGATCCCTGGCCTCACTCAGTGGGTTAAGGATCCAGCATTGCCATGAGTGAGCTGTGGTGTAGGTCACAGACATGGCTCAGATCTGGAGTGGCTGTGGCTACAGCTTTGATTCGACCCCTAGCCTGGAAACCTCCATGTGCCGAGGGGGAGGCCCTAAAAAGACAAAAAAAAAAGTAAAAATAATAGTGACCACTTTTTTGAGTGTAAAGCACTTAGGCGCATTTTATCCAAGTCCTATAATAATCCTGCAAGGTAAACATGACTGTCATCCCCATTTCCAAGGCAAGGAAACAAAAATATAGGGGGTTAAACAACTTGCCCCAAGACACACAGCGAGGAGCGTTGCTGTGAGCTGTGGTGTAGGTTGCAGACGCGGCTCGGATCCTGCATTGCTGTGGCTGTGGTGTAGGCTGGCAGCTGCAGCTCTGATTCGACCCCTTGCCTGGGAACTTCCATATGCTGCAGGTGCGGCCCTTAAAAAAAAAAAATTTAAAAAAAGAAAAAGAAAAAGAAGCGAATCCTCATCATCTTCCTTTTGAAAACCTTGACAGTGGCCCTGGAGGGGATCTGGAGCATCCAAAGGAATCTCCCTGTGGGAGGCCTGAAGCCAGGACCGCCGACCAGAAACAGTTTACTGCCGCAAGCCAAGTACTATTCGAGGCACGGAGGGCTGAGAAGTAAGACCCAATACCCTGATTTCCACCCCAGCTTGGAGGGTGCTGAGCAGTGCATAACCAGCCGTGTGTGCTTTCTTTACAGTCCTCAGTCAGAATCCAATCTTCTTTTGACTCGCTTCCTCAGGTTATGAGCAGGTGAGCCGTAGTGCCTCATTGCAGAACCGCAACCATGACAGCTCAACTAACCACTTTATCCCATGGATACAATAGAAGTGCACAAGCTTTTGAGTTAGACTCCGGACTCTTTCCTTTCCTTTTCATCCACATAAAACTTTCCAGCGCACAGGCTAAGTGGGGTGGGATCTTCCTCTGCCCTTTCTTCTCGCTGGATGATGTGTGTGTACCAGTGGAAAGAGGAACGGGAGACCAGGGAAATTCAGGAATGATAAGGCAGCTGCTTTGCTTGGCCCCACTCGTGTTGCCCTATTTCACGCAGGCGGCCACTAGGCTGGCCTGGAAGACAGTTCCTCACAGACACTATATTTGGGGGAGAAAACATGACTCATCCTTCGCGGCCTCAGCTGATGTCAGCCAGCAATATTTGGGGCAGGCCATGGAGAAGGCAGGGGTCTGCCAGGGACGCACCCGCAGTGTGCTCCTAGCAGACGAACATGCAGTTGGGGCCACACATCCTGAAAATGGCTCTGCAGTTGGGAGGGAACCCTGGGAAGAGAGAAGTGGGTAAGTGCCAAGCTTAGGGATTCTTAACCAAGATAGGAATCACTTTTTTGCCTGGATTCTTCATGTATAATTATCTATGAAACCTCTACCTCGGAGTTCCCATCATGGCTCAGTGGTTAATGAATCCGACTAGGAACCATGAGGTTGCGGGTTCGGTCCCTGCCCTTGCTCAGTGGGTTAAGGATCTGGCATTGCTGTGAGCTGTGGTGTAGGTCACAGACTTGGCTCGGATCCTGTGTTGCTGTGGCTGTGGTGTAGGCTGGCAGCAACAGCTCCGATTAGACCCCTAGCCTGGGAACCTCCATATGCCACGGGAGTGGCCCCCAAAAAAGACAAAAACAAACAAACAAACAAAAAAAACCCTCTACCTCAAGCACATCAAATAGGTACAGTTCATTTCACAGAGGAGGAAAGGTTTTGAATACTTGGCCCAAGTCCCTTACTAGTGATCGGCAGTCCCTAGACCAGACCAACTCTGTGAGCCAAGCAGTGCACAGGAGCTGGAGTGTCTGGAGACCCCGGAACAGGGTGAGGGCTCAGCCAAAGGGCCCTAAAGGAGGGTGGGGGTCCCCAGAGAGGCAGCCTCTGGAACATGGATTCAGGAGGGGGAAATTATAGCTACTAAAGACTGAGACACAAGGTGAAAAAAAAACTTGTTCCTTAAGGGGATTCATGTAGCAAAAAAGGAACCAGTGATGGAGTCCTGGGTTTAATAATAAAGAAATAGAGTAGCCCCCATTTACCATGTGCCAAGCATGGCAGTGAGCGTTTTGTATAGTTATGTAATCCACGTGGTCCCGAGATGAGGGTTTTAATCTCTCTTTTGCAGGTGAGAAAGCTGAGGCATAGAGACTTTACATGACCCAAGATCCTATGTCTAGGGGATGGTGTGGCTAGAACTATAAATCTGTGTTCATTCGACTTCTGCCACTATGCCTCAGCTTCTGGGCCAGCATGGCAAAGGCTCCACTCATTGGACAACAAGGGTGGAACCAGTTATGGGTGGTAGTTAAACGGGCACAAATGCCAGAGCTATGGGAATGCAGAGGCAACTACCTTCAAAACACACAAAGATATCAGTGTCATGAAGCAATGGCTGATTCAACCCAAGTCTGGGACACTTGCCCATTAGGGGCTGTTTATTTCACCTTTCCAACCACTTTGTCAGGTCCCAATTCTAGTAGGCAAATCCATCATTCTAAGAAAACCCACGAAGCAATTTACAGATGATATATATATATATATATATATATATATATATATATATATATATATATATATTTCTTTTGCTTTTTAGGACAGCACCATTGCATATGGAGGTTCCCAGGCTAGGGGTCCAATTGGAGCTGCAGCTCTGGCCTATGCCAGAGCCACAGCAACATCATATCCAAGCTGCATCTGTTTCCTACACCACAGCTCATGGCAACGCCGGTTCCTTAACCCACTGAGGGAGGCCAGGGTTCGAACCTGTAACCTCATGGTTCCTAGTCAGATTGTTTCCGCTGCACTACGACAGGAACTCCAAGATGATTTTCTGCATTTTAAGACTGGTTTGGAGAACAAATTACCTTCTTTTGACAACATAGAAATGCAATAGATCACCCAATTGATTAATTACCCAATTGATCAATTGTCCCAATGGGGACATGCGATAAAATGTGTGTCAGATTTTGATCGTCACTACTTGACTTTCATCCATAGAATTTAGGAGAGACTTGTTCACAGCTCCTGCTCACTGACACTTGTCCACACCACCTTCCCAGCAGCCCCCAGGCTCTATCTCCAGCCCATATCAAGCGCTTACGTAGTGACCACATTACAGTAGAGAACTGTTATTAGCTTCATCTCTGTAAGTTACCAGCTGCATTTTGCCATATCAACTGCTACTATCTGCTATACAAATCACTACGGATGAATCCATAAGAATCAGTCGATGACTGATAACTGAGAATTAGATATTTCTCATTATCAAATGAAAAAAGAGACAAGGCACAGAAATGTCATAGATGAACAAAAACCACAGATAACTTTCAAAAACTGGTCAGTACTAATTCATACACTGTCAGAAGCTCCACGAAGGCAGGACCCACGTCTCTTTTGCTTACCGCTGTGTGTCTCGCTCTTAACACCGTGCCTGGCACAGTAGGTGATCAGTTGCTGTGTGTCATGAGAATGGCCGGTGAATGATGAAACAAGAAATGCTTATGTGTTAATGCCTTCTCTCTGTCCAGAATCTTCTTGCTGCTAACCCACATAGGTTTAGCCCAAAGATATACGGTTTCCCCCACTTGAACTGCTAAATTAAACAGAATGCAAATGATGGAAGGAAAAGCGAGGGAACTATGTGAATTATGAAAAGTTACACAGACATAAATTTTGGAACGGATGCCTTCAAAGGAGATTTTTCCATGAAATATAATATTTCTAGGAACCACTCTTGTAGAGCATCCTTTAGGTAGAGAATTTGGCCAATCCCTACTGCCCTCTTTTTCCTCTTCACTGGTGATTTTCCCCGTTTTCGCATGAGCAACGTGATCATTGTAGTTGTTACTCTTCCAACATTTAATATACATCATTTCAAATTTAAACTTAGGGAGTTTCCACTGTGGCTCAGTGGTAACGAACCTGACTAGTGTCCATGAGAATTCGGGTTTGATCCCTGGCTTCACTCAGTGGGTTAAGGATCCAGCCTTGCCAGGAGCAGTGGCATAGGTCTCAGATGCGGCTCGATCTGGTGTTGCTGTGTCTGTGGCATAAGCCGGCAGTCGCAGTAGCTCTGATTAGACCTGTATCCTGGGAACTTCCATATGCCACAGGTGCAGCCCTAAAAAGCAAAAATAAAAATAAATAAATTTAGAATCATGATCGTCTATTGTAGTTCTGAATTCTAAAATACTTTTCAGTTAGAGACTCTGAAGCATCTTCTGCTTTCATGATACTAACAAAATTGAGTCATTTAATTTTATCATGTCCTTGTTATTTTGTGGCATGTCACTAATAATATTAAAGTTGTCTAGTCCAGCTCTCGTCAAGCTTTAATATGCCTACAGATCACATGGGTATCATATTAAAAAGCAGTCTCTGATACAGCAGGTCTGGGGTGGGATTGGAGAGTCTGCATTTCTGACCAGCTCCCGGGCAATGCTGATGTTGCTTGTCCAGACGCTGGACTCTGGGTGAGTAATGAGGGGTCTAGACGACTGAGTTCCTCAGTTGCTTGAATCACATGGGTATGGCTTTTACATTCTGCTTTACCAAATGAAGCACTGTTGGGTACAATCGATCAAATTTAGATTAAAAGAGGGTTGGGATGAAAGGACATTTCCCCAACATAAACAACGTACTTATCTGTTTGCATATTTCTTTACTCTAGGATAAAATGGACAACTATTCCATTGAGAAGAAACCTCTTTCCCTGATGCCTGAAAAACAGAAGAAACCCAAGCTTATTTCATAGTTTAGATGTGTTAAAAATGTATATTAGTCTGGGGGGTTCTTATTGTGGCTCAGTGGGTTACGAACCTATTATCCGTGAGGATGCAGGTTCAATCCCTGGCTTCGCTCAATGGGTTAAGGATCCAGTGTGGCCGTGAGCTGTGGTGTAGGCTGGCAGCTGCAGCTCTGATTCAACCCCTAGCCTGGGAACTTCCATGTGTTGCAGATGCAGCCCTAAAAAGCAAAATAAAAAAGTATATTCGTCTGTAATTCCTATTATTTGTATAAGCTCCTATCTATAAATGAGTCCAAAGCAATGACAGACTGTTGGTAAAATTGCTAAGTACCTGAAAACAGTGAAGGAAAATATTATATTTATTTTTGGCTGTCACAGTCGAATACAATCAGGCTTCTAATTCAACTTATTAAATATGTCAAATGTGATCAAACAAAGGCATATTTATTGAGTCTTCACTTCGAGGTAAACATCATAAATATTAATCTTTCACTGGAGTATAATTACGTTCATCCATTAAAAAAAATTCAGTTATAGGTAAAGGTTAGTGAATAAATAATAGATGAAAAGTTTCTGACTCAGAACCATTTTAATGCTCTCCTTGGTAGAGCTAGTCATTTCTCTAGAATTTGTCCACTCAATAGTAAAGAGCCAGGAAATTTATGAGGAGATCTTAAAAACGGTTCGGGGGGCACAATTTACAAATACTATTTGGGCTAAAATACAAATACTACTGGGCTAAAAAGAGGTTAAAAAGGAGAGGGGAAAAAAACTCTTCCTTTTGCCTCCAGTTGTCGAAAGTAATGTATAAACAGTATAGAAGAAAATGAAAAATAAAGAAAAATAAAAGAGGCATTCCCGTTGTGGTACAGTGGAAACCAATCTAACTAGGAACCGTGAAGTTGTGGGTTTGATCCCTGGCCTCACTCAGTGGGTTAAGGATCCAGTGTTGCCATGAGCTGTGGTGTGGGTGGCAGACGTTGCTGTGACTGTGGCATAGGCCTGCAGCTGTAGCTCTGATTAGACCCCTAGCCTGGGAACCTCCATATGCCTCGGGTAGAGCCCTAAAAAGCAAAAAAAAAAAAAGAAGAAAAGAAAAAAACCCATCTATAATTTAATACCCAAAACAACCACTGATAGCATGCTAATATATTTGTATTCTTTTTTTAATGCCTATTTTATTTTACATGTTTAAAATCACATTTTATAGTATATACAGGGATTTGTTTTCCCTTTTAACACAACATAATTTCCCTTTTGTTAAAATATAACAATAGCTATAAATCTTTATATGTTTATACTCGTGTTTTTGCATTTATTACACTACCTTTTTGGACATTTGGGTTTTTCAGATTTTTCATTTTACATGTAACCATTGTGATTTGCTTACCCCCTCCTCAACTTAAAATTTTCTTTTTCCTAGTATTTTGGTAACACACCTTTCATTCTCCTTCCTCTCCTAAGCTCATCTTAAAACTTTCCTCCAGGTCAGGGTTCCCAGACTTATTTCTCAGATGTCCTGAAATAAATCAAGTCAGGTCAACAAAGAGGCCTGGCTATGTCCCTTCCCTCCTGAAAAATATTTACCCTATGAAACAGTCAATAATCTCGAGTCAAAATCCAAACTTTTCCAGATTTAATATAAAAATTTCCACTTAGTTAATACATATTAGAAGAGACCCCACATGTAAGCCACGTCCAGCCACTGCCATGTTTATGGAACGGTCTCATCCCTGGCTACTTCAAAAACAGTGCTGTGAGCCAGCGGCTAAAATTGGAGAGATTACATCTGCAATTACTCAAGAAAGAGAAAACCAAAAACTACCTGGAGTTGAGGCAGAGAGAACATTCACTCTTCTTACAAATCCTGAAGTCTTAACCTCCCCCAAATGCTTACCATCAATCTTTTTGCATGTGTGTTAGGACAATACACAAAAGGTGCCTTGGGTGGGGAGAACTGACTTTTATTCCTTCATTAGAAATGATGTCCTGTTTGCACTTGGGCTCCCAGTGAGACTTTACAAACACAGCCTCAGGCGTTTCCTTCTGCATTTCCATTCTACTCCAGCCCGGTAAACAAACCCCACGGTTTAGTCTCAGCCCTGCCACCTGAGCTGGGTGTTCTGCGTCAGCCCCTCCCTTCCTGCCCCACCCCCCCCCTTCCTGCCCCACCCCCCATCCCCAGGACCGATCTCCTGGCACTGCTCCCTTGCTAGGGCTTCTAGCCTTCCCTTGGGGGCCCTGAGCTTTGGGGGGTTAAATTCTCTTCTTTATTGCCTACTTCCTTCTTTCTTCCTTCCTTCCTCCCTCTTTTCCTCACCTTCTTTTCCTTTTTTTTGGCTGTATTTGAAGTATGCAGAAGTTCCCAGGTCAGGAATCAAATCCAAGCCACATCTGCAACCTGCCCCACAGCTGCAGCAATGCTGACTCCTTAACACACTGCACCACAGCAGGAACTCTCCCACTGCACATCTTCTGAACTGAATTCATGGACAGGGTTTTTCATGCCAAGACTGTTTATAATAATGATTTTTCAAATTACTATATAATATGATGCATCTTTATTATTATTATTATTACTAAACAAACATTTTTGGCCATTTTTGAATACACATATAAAGAACACAAAACTTAAGCTCATAGCTCAATGCTTTTGACCTGCAACTCTCCCTCTCTATTAATAATTAGCCTGATGAAGATATGAAACACAAAAGGCTCCTTCTCCCTCTTCCTAGTCAATAGTCTCCAAAGGAAACCACTATTTTTTATAGTTAAATTTGTCATTTTTTATTGTTCCTGACTTTATAATACTTAGAAAATCATACTTCTCCACCCTAATATTTTTTTAAATCTACCCATATTTTCTTCTTTACTTTTATAAGTTTATTTTCTATTGAAATATTGTCAATTTACAATGTTTCAAGTGTGCAGCAAAGTGATTCAGTTTATATCTATATCTATCTATCTTCTCTTTATCTGGAAACCACTGTTTTGTGTTCTGTCACCCTAGATTAGTTTTACTTGTTTTTCAAAATCTGTACATGGATTGCCCCATATGTTCCTTTTTTTTTTTTTTTTTTTTTAGGGCTGAACCTGTGGCATATGGGGGGGTTCCCAGGCTAGGGGGTCAAATCAGAGCTGTAGCCGTTGGCCTATGCCACAGCCGCAGCAATGCCAGATTCAGCTGTGTCTATGACCACAGCTCACAGCAATGCGGGATCCTTAACCCACTGAGCAAGGCCAGGGATTGAACCCACGTCCTCACTAATGCTAATCAGAGTCTTTGTTTCCACTGAGCCACAATGGAAACTCCTAAGTTCCTTTTTGTGTCTGGCTTTTTTTTGCCTTTATAATGACTGAGATTTCTTAGTCTAATGTGTTTGATTCTTTTTTGTTTTCCTGTGCCTTTCCATCGTACTAATATTTTACACTTTACCTAATCTCTTGATGATAGACTTTGGGTTATTTCCATGTTTAGGCTATTTTGAATAAAGTCATCACAAATATGTTTTACTGTCCTTTTAAGTAGCACTATCTACTGTGATAATGACAATGATCAATTCAGAAATGACGACCGAGTGACAAGGCAATCAAGGAAATGTTGCTTCAAGAGGTGGCTGGGCAGGGTCACAAAAGCCTAACACATCGCAGCTTCGGAAGTCAACCCTTGGACTCTTTGGGTTTAGAATTTCTCTACAGCTGTAATTCACAGGGGTGGGTCAAGCATAATAGCAGGATGTCCCACAAGGGCAGAAATGTTTGTCTGCTTGTTCAAACATACTTCAGGTACCTGGTACATAATGGACATCCATTAAATGTTATTTCATGAAGTGATAGCTTTTGCAAGTTTTTAAGCTCAAACAAGGTCTGAACTTAATGTCCTGAAAATATCAAAATAGAACAATGCCTAGTCTTTTTTTGTGTGTGTCTTTTTGTCTTTTAGGGCCAAACCTGGGGCATATGGAAGTTCCCAGGCTAGGGGTCCAGTCAGAGCTGCAGCTGCCAGCCTACACCCCAACCACAGCAATGTGGGATCTGAGCTGCATCTGCAACCTACACCACAGCTCACGGCAACGCCGGATCCTTAACCCACTGAGCAAGGCCAGGGATTGAACCTGCATCCTCATGAATACTAGTTGGATTTATTACCGCTGAGCCACAACGGGAACTCCACAATTCTCGGTCTTGTACACTTTAGAAATAGCTCTGCAAGCTGATAATGGCAAAGGAGTTATGTCATAATATATCAAAATAAAGAAATACTGCAGTCTTTTATCTTTCATTTATTTATTTATTCTTTTTACAGCTGTACCTGTGACATACAAAGTTCCCGGATTGGGGGTCAAATCAAAGCGGCATCTGTGACCTATGCTGAAGCTTGTGGCAATGCTGGATCTTTAACCTACTGAGTGAGGCCAGGGATCGAACCTGAAACCTCACAGGGAAAGGTCCTTAATCTGCTGAGCCACAGCAGGACCTTAGTCTTTTATCTGTTAGAGGAACATAGCAAATCCTAGGGTCATCAGATCAAAATCTTGTAACAACAATCCCCCCATTGTTCTTTCTCAAAATGTGGACAGGGAAATGGGCCCTGGAGAGCTTCAAGGGAACCATAGAAGCAAAGCAGCTGTTCAGTGACGAACAGTGGGCTCTGGAAATGGGTGACCAGACAGCATCTCCAGCTCATTCACATCTAATTTCTCTTCTCTGACTTCAAGAGGGGCTGCTATTCCCTTGTTGTCTTGGATGATCCTAGAAATTAAATCTTTGAACAGTAAGCTCACTCAAAGAAGTTTCCTTTTTTTGCAGGGTCCCCTGGTGCTGCCAGGATAAAAGTAGTTCCTGCAAGGCAGTTAGACAGTCAGGGCACTGTTTATTCTCCTGTCTTTCTTTTCTTCCCAAGACCAAATGTTTGTTAAATTGAGTTCAACATTGCTAAGGGTAAACACAGACCAACAGTCTTTTCAGAGAGGCTGAAAATAATATAACCACTATTTTTATTGTGATTTCATCCTGTTGAGTCATGCAGGATTTCTGGGCTGTGGTTTATCTGGCCACAGTCAGTTGGATGCAGAACTATGTGGCTGTCCCACTGCTTCGGGAATGCTTTTTCCTGGCTGTGCAGGAGCAACATGTATTTACCTTGCATTTCCACACTTTCCCAAAAGCATTAATATGTCACTGATTTTGTTTAATCCAACAGGATTCATATTTCAAGTGCCCCAGATCTCTTTTAGAAGAACAATCACAGGAACAAGTGTGATGGAACCCGGTCTGACCACTTCCTGTTCTGAGTGGCTGCTTGGGGAGGAGTTTGCTGGTCAAGGAAGAACCCCCTGATTTCTGTGGAAAATCCATCTTCTCTCCCTTTCTTTAGCCTGGGTGTGTGTGTGAGGAGGGGGGTCAGGACAGTGTGAAGGAGGAGGTTGTCACAATTCTTTCCTCTGTCTTAGAGAGACCTAGGCTGCCTCCCTGAGTTGGGGTCTTGTCTTGAGTTAGGGTCTGATTGCCTTGAGGATGGCCACACATACGTTCTGAGGTGGAGCTGGTACCAGAGTGAGCCCAAATCAGACATGTCTGAGTTCCTGAGACTGTACATAGTTTGGGCCAGCTCGTTTGACTGAGGACCCACGTAGACTTCAGGTGAGTCGGGGAGATAGTGCTGGTGAACCTGAAGAGGGTTTGGGGAGACCAGTATGAGTCTTACATTTTAACCCTGCACTCGTGCTATAGTGTTTATCTTAGTCATTATTTTACAGTCCAAAGCCTTTGGCATATTCGTCATGAATTAGGAAGGTGAACAGTTTCGTAAGTGCCTCATTCATGTAAAATTAATAGTGGTGTTCACTCATTGCTTTAACAAATATTTATTGAACCCCTTACATGTGCCAGGCATTGCCCTGTGTGATATTAACAGGTTTATTTCAATGTCAAAATAATTTTCTTTCGTGTAAGTCTTGTATTCCATAAATTTTACATGTGACTGCAAACTCTGTGCTATGAAAGAGTTGTTTAACAAGAAGAATGAAATAAGCCCTACAAATGTTTCTGACATTAATCAGGATTTCCCTACATAACTTTCTGAACATCCAAAATTTTTGCATTACTTATTCAGTCAAGTAAGAGTACAGGAAGAACTTGAGTGCATAAGAGTAAAACCCTAAAACAAATGTAATAAATTCTCTAATTGACTAATTCCTAACAATATCTCTTAGGGGCTGGACATTTTTACTCTTGGATAAAAAGAAACAATTTATAAGTTGGTACTAGTTTTCTTTCTTTCTTTTTTTTTTTTTTTCTTTTTCAGCTGCACTCACAGCATATGGAAGTTCCCAGGCCAGGGATCAAATCTGAGCCACAGCTGTAACCTACATACACCACAGCTGCAGCAATGCCAAGTCCTCAACCTGTTGCACCACAGTGGGAACTTCAGTGTTAGTTTTATTTCTCTCAAGGACTTAATAGGTCAATGAACAATAGCTTGTGGATTGTCGTTGATCTTACTAATACTTTTAAACTAACAATCATACCGTTCTAATCTGCCCCATTATATACAGTTAAAATTGTACCTGACAAAGGAAATCATCTCGATAATCTCTACTTTTCTGCATACAGATTAGCTTTTCCAGCTATACCTGCTTATCGGCTGCTCTCCTTTTCTAGTAAGCATGTAATACTGGAACTCTTGCTCTTTCCTCTCTTCCAGGAAAACAACACTGAAGGATACTTGTCAGGTCAATGTTCGGTCGCAGAAATCCCAGATCCTACCAAAACCAGAACTCGTTTGAGGCTAGCCTGGTTCACAGCCCCCAGTCTGACTGAGTTTGGTGCTGGTGGGAAGCTGAAGGCAGTGAGAACATGTCCTGAGGTGTCCCCAGAAAGCATCAGATGTCTCTGGTGAGGTGCAATAGGACAGGCTTCAAATGAACTCTTTCCCTGGGGAAGAACAAAGCACAAGTTAGGCTGTTAGGAACCACAGTTGGCCTGGTTCTTGCCCCCAAAGAACTCAATAGCTGATTCTTGGACCTATTGTATATGGATCCCTCATTCATCTTGATAAAATGAGCCTTGAATTCTGGAGCTCTGTTCTACACACCTTTGGCAAACTCAGGGGCCAAAAGCCCTTCCTTATACCTGAATTGTCATTGTGCTTGCAACTGAAGTCTAGTTTTTGCTGTATAATATTTTGTGGAAATTGAGAGGCTTTTTCTTTTTCTTTTCTTCTTCTTCTTTTTTTTTTTTTTTTTTTTTTTGCTACACCTGTGGCATGTTGAGGTTCTTGGGCCAGGGATTGAACTCATGCCACAGCAGTGACAATGCCAGATCTTTAACCTGATGAACCACCAAGGAACGCCCAGAGAGGCCTTTAATTATACAAAGAATCATTTGTTTATTGTTACCAAATTTAAAAGAATCATAGGGGAGTTCCTGCTGTGGCTCAGTGAAAATGAATCCAACTAGTATCCATGAAGATGCGGGTTCTATCCTTGACCTCGCTCAGTGGGTCAGGGATCTGGTGTTTGCCGTGAGCTGTGGTATAGGTCACAGACATGGGTCGGATCCCGAGTAGCTGTGGCTGTGATGGGACCCCGAGGCCTGGGAACGTCCATATGCTGTAGGTGCGGCCCTAAAAAGCAAAAAAAAAAAAAAGGTCATAGAATGTTTGAAGTTCTAAAGTGATTTAGAATTCATTTAGTGTAAGAGTAATTCCTTGGCATAAAGCCAGTAGACACACTGTTCGGCTTGCCCACTATCCCTTTCCTCTTACTCTTCAGATGACAGCACTTCGCTTTTTCCTTTGGGAAAATGCCTTCCCCCCCACTGTTAGTCCATGAGGCTTGCGTAGAATTGATTCTACCACCCAGGTCCAGGAAGGGTCTAAAGAGAGCCCACATCCCCTGACCACAGTGATTACTTCAAGAATGAGCATTCAGTTCAGGTTGGGCCATTGAGACCCAGCCTAATTTGATGGCATTTCCAATGCATGGCACCAGGGTTCTGATTATTATATGTGCAGTATTTTCCACTGAAAACTTCTGAAGGGGCTTCTTACCGTCACAGGAAGTCATTCACCTGGCTATTTCTCCTGATACTGACCCACATTTCTAGTGAGGAACAGAGATACTAAAACGTCATTTCAGTGATATATGAAGAGCCTTCATTCATTCATTCATTCAAGTATGCGCTGAGATGATGAATCCTACTAGATGCCCGGTTCTAGAGGTGGATACAAGCAAGCAAGTCAACAATGACCAGATGCCAGGGATTGCTGCTCCGGCACAGTAGGTTAAGGATCTGGCATGGCCACAGGTGTGGCCCAGTTTGCAACTGTGGGGAGGGTTGGATCCCTGGCCTGGGAACTCCCATGTGCCATGAGTGCAGCCAAAAAAAGAAAGAAAGACAAGAAAAAATAATCGACCAAATGCCAACATAAATGTTAGACTCTTATCTATGGTGCCTTATGTAATGGAAGTTGGGGGGGAACGGGTGTAAAGGTGTAGACTTTTGAATTGCATTAAAAGAAAAGCCAATATGTCCTTTTCTTCATTTAGCTGAAAAATGAGTCATCCCTGTACAACATTTTCCTTCTTTCTTTCCTCCTTTCTTTCTTTCCTTCCTTCCTTCTCTCTCTCTCTATCTCCCTCCCCTTTTCTTTCTTGCCATGCTCTGTGGCATATGAGATCCAACCTGAGCCACAGCAGTGACCCAAGCCACAGAAGTGACAGTGCCAGATCTTTAACCTTCTGAGCCACCAGAAAACTCCTAGCCTTTTCTTTTTTAATTAAAAATAATGGAGTGGGTGTTCCCCTTGTGGCTCGGTGGGTTAAGAACACGACATAGTCTCTGTGAAGATTTGGGTTCAATCCCTGGCCTCGCTCAGTGGGTTAAGGATCCGGTGTAGGATGCAGATGCAGCTCTGATTCGACATCTACACTGGGGAGTTCCATATGTCACAGGTGTGGCTGTAAAAAAATGAAACCAAAAACCAAGAGTGGAGAATAACTGAAGCTCCTGTTTCAAAGGCAGTCTGCTTAATTAGCTTGAAAATGATTCTACAGAAAAAAAAAATTATAAAAGGTTTTCGTGTGTAGAAGAAAGTGCCACTAGATTGATGGGTAACCCGAGCACCTAATGCTGTCCATTCAGCTCCCAAACTGCCCCTGTGGGCAGGCAGGCATTGCCACCTGAAAATATTTTATAGAAGCTTTTACAATCTGTACATGGTTTTTAATGAAAAGGTTCCACACAATAAATCCAATGGGCAAACCTGGTTTACTTCTTCACAGTAAAACCCAAATGGCAAAGCATCAAAAACACATGACAAGCTGGCCCCATTCCTAGCAAATCTATTTCTTCCTAACATCGGTAACTTACACAGCACTGGGCTAGGGCACCAGGGATCTCCGCCTATGATCTAAAAATTCTCTCAAAACTGCCTCCTTTCCTTAGGTCAGCAGTCCATTCATGCCCTATTTAGAATTTGCTGACTAAAGTTGAATTACATGAATGAAAACCCCAAAGCCAGAAATTCAAATTCAAGCCCTAGGCGAAAAAGAATTCCAGTCCCTGTAGAAGTAGATGCCTCCTTGCTTCATTAATAAAACTGAAGAGGCCAGTGTCATACTCCTTTATACCCTAAACTAGGGTGCTATAATATTTATCTTAGTCATCATGTTATAGTCTAGAGTGTTTTGCGGAATCGTCCCCAGTGCAGATTTTCTGCTGTTTCTTAAGCGCTTAGTAAAATTAAGGTGATGTTCATTCATTCGTCTCACTGAATAGGCAGGAAGTTCCCTGAGGACAAAGGCCTCGAGGGCCATATTTTTATGTTTGAGTTATGAGTTCTCCCAGCGCTGGTACAAAGAATGTTCTGAGCCAGCAGGCGGAAGGGTTCATTCAGAGGGGGGAACAAAGGCAAAGAACTGTTGCATTGCTCAGAAAACATTCGAGTCTTCTCTAGCCTCTGCTGCGGAGGTAAGCAAAGCGAATGTTCTTATGACAGAAGGGTTTCCTGAACACGTGGTTTCACAAAATGCACCGTCTTTGTGGGTCGCACCGCGGGACAGGCGGGTCACGAGGTCAAGGTCATCTAGCCCGTTTCCCCGTTCTCGCCGGCTCCCGCCCTCCGGCAGGCGTCGCTGGCCCGTAGCTGGGCCGAGAGGAAGGAAGCGGATCTTCGGTCCTGCCCCGAGGCTCGGCATCCCCGGGCCGCCTTCCTCCCACGCCCGCCTGCTCTCGCGCCGCAGCGGCTTTCGGAGGGTCTCGCGTCTCCTGCACGTGCCCACGGCTGACCCGGGCCCTCACTTTGGAAAGCCCACCGCGACTGAGGGCCGGGACGCAGTTGGGAGGGAACTCGGGCGGGCGCGGCCCCGGGAGCCTGGCCAGGGCGGAGGTTGCGCGCAGAGAGGCCCGGGACCCCTGCGGCGGGATCTGGAGTGGCGGGGCGGGGAGCGTCCGCGGCGAGGCGGAGGAGTCCGGGAACCCTGGAGGAACCGGAGAGAGGGCGGAGGTGCAGCCGGAAACGCCCGGGGCCTGGCAGGGCAGGTCAGGCCGGGGGCGCGGTGGAGGGGAGGGACCGGGCGGCGCCGGGCTGGGCCTCCGGGCCCACTCCCCTCGCCCTGGAGGTGCGCGGGGCGGGGAGTGGCTGGGAGGCAAATGGGACCCGTGGAGCTTTAGATCCCGGGACCGCCCTCTCCCGCTCCAGGGCCGGCGGCGAGTGGCAACGACGGCCAGAGCCGCAGCGGCAGTATGAGAGCCGGCGCCGAGGCTCCAAGCCTGCAGACGCGGGGCGGGCGGCGGCGGCCCTTTCCGCGCTGGCCATGGGTACGCGCTGGGGCCGACGGCGCAGCCGGCGCGGAGGCCAGGGGCTGCCTCTGGCCGCCTGGGCGCTGGCAGCCGTCGGCCTGGTGTGCACCGCCCTGACCGCCTACGTCTGCTGGAAGCAGCTGCCGCCGCTGCCCCGAGCCGCCTCTGCCCCGCCGCGGCCAGTGAGCGTGCTGCTGTGGTGGGAACCCTTCGGCGGCCGGCACATCTCTACCAGGCCGTCCCCCGACTGCCGTCTGCGCTTCAACATCAGCGGTTGCCGCCTGCTCACCGATCGCGCGGCCTACGGGGAAGCCCAGGCGGTGCTTTTCCACCACCGAGACCTGGTGAAGGGACCCCCAGACTGGCCCCCGCCCTGGGGCGTCCAGGTGCGCCCAGAGGAGGAACAGCAGGTGCTCGTGTTGGACGACGAGGAAGAACCGGTGGCAGCTGCGGCCGAAGCCCTGGCGGCCCGCGGTCCCAGGCCCCCGGGCCAGCGCTGGGTGTGGATGAACTTCGAGTCACCCTCCCACTCCCCAGGGCTGCGAAGCCTAGAGAGTAACCTCTTCAACTGGACCCTCTCCTACCGGGCCGACTCGGACATCTTCGTGCCTTATGGCTACCTCTACCCTAGGACCCATCCTAGCGAGGATGCCGCCAGGCCTGGTCCCGCCGCTGGCCCGGAAACAGGGGCTGGTGGCCTGGGTGGTGAGCAACTGGGACGAGAGCCAGGCCCGGGTACGCTACTATCGCCAGCTGAGCCAGCACGTGCAGGTGGATCTGTTCGGCAAGGGCGGGCCCGGGCAGCCGCTGCCCAAAGTCGGGCTCCTGCACACGGTGGCCCGCTACAAGTTCTACCTGGCCTTCGAGAACTCTCAGCACCTGGATTATATCACCGAGAAGCTGTGGCGCAATGCGTTCCTGGCTGGGGCGGTGCCGGTGGTGCTGGGCCCAGACCGGGCCAATTATGAGCGCTTCGTGCCCCGCCGTGCCTTCATCCACGTGGACGACTTTCCAGATGCCTCCTCCCTGGCCGCCCACCTCCTATTCCTCGACCGAAACCCAGTCGTCTACCGCCGCTACTTCAGCTGGCGCCGGAGCTACGCCGTGCACGTCACCTCCTTCTGGGACGAGCCTTGGTGCCGGGCCTGCCAGGCTGTGCAGAGGGCCGGGGACCACCCCAAGAGCGTCCCCAACCTGGCTGGCTGGTTTGAGAGGTGAAGCCAACCTCCCTGGGTATAACCCAGGGAGACCGAGTCGTCAGCTTTCGGGTCCTCTGCTGTGCATCTCCTTAACTGCTGAATCGTGGGACTAAATTTTCTAAACAACCATTTTTAATCTGTTGGAACAAGTTGATTTACCAATGAATATTATTCAGCACAGACTGGGGTGGGAAGGATCCTGGCTGCTTATGGTTTGCGCACAACTAACAGTTGGGCTCCCTCTGTTGTCCAAGGGCATCCGTGGTCTGGGATGAAGACATGGTCCTTTCTCATCTTGGAACCGGTGCAGAGGTGAAGAGGCAGATTGACTACAAGAAACCATTGTCCCTTGCCCTGAATTTCCTCATCTGTCACAGGTCATATGTGTGGCCTGTGCTGAGTCCAGATCTCAGGCACTGCCCCACCTCTCACATGTCACTGGGCCAAATGCAGCAAATTCCTGATTTTATAAAGAGTTTTGTTACAGGATAGTGAGAGGAAAGTGGGGCTTTTCCCATGTCCCTGGATTCCTCAGGTGCACCTCCTAAGGTGAGGAGGTGATCCAGGAATCCATGGACTTCCTTAGAAAGTAGTTTGTTCTCCTGCTTTATGAATGGACACAAGATGCTGGATGTCCTTGGAGAAGAGTTAGGATGAATCTTTGGTGTACCTCATTTTGCATAAATGTATTCCTGAAAAGCAGCTTTTGAATCAAATTCTCTGCTTTAGGAGAGCACAGTATTTAACGGAACCCTATGGAGAATCCCTTTACAATGTGAAAAATCGTCTCCTTACTGATTTCTTCTGTCTATGTTTTTCGATAACTTGGATTTTTAAAAAAGCATATTAAAATAACAGATGTGAAAGTAAAGCAGAAGCACCCGTCTTCCTTCTTCCCAGAAAACCAGCCTGTGTTTACAAACAGAAGAGAAGGAAGCCACAGTGGCACTTTTCACAACATTATTTATTTTGTATCTTTACTGGAGCTGAAATTTACACTGGAATGTCATTCTCCAGGGGTGCTGGCATTACCTGTCTGCGGAACAATGAAGGAGGTTGTACTGCTTTGTGGAATCCTTTTGCAGGAAAAAAGTTTCCTGGTGTCTGTTAATGGCAGTTTTTGTTTCTGTCTGCCAGTTTGTAGTTAAATGTTTAATCGCTAGAAAATAGAACCTTCTAAGTGCCTGCAGTAAAACGTTTATCTTTTTTTTTAAAGAAATCTACACTTCCCCTGAGGGCCACCAGGTTCCCCTCCTGAACTGCCTAGTGGTACAGTAAGTATATCCTCACCTGTCTACTGCCCTTGAGACTGTGCTATGGGACCAACTTTGAAAATACATGCATTGACTTTAAGAGTTGTTGAATGAGCTTATTAGGTGTCACCATGTGCCTACCCTATCCTAAACACTGAGCTTGGGGCGTGAGGATGTGTAAGGCGAGTTCCAGCTCTTTAAGGCCCTTACCATCTTCTACTGTCAAAAAGTAAAAAGTGAATTTTGATAAATCACTTAGCAGAACTTGTTTGTTTAAAGGGATATTTGTTTTTTTAAATTGAAGTATAGGTGATTGCCAATGTTAGTTTCAGGTATACAGCAAAGTAATTGTTTTATATATATATATATACACACATAATACATATATATGTATATATATTATTTTTCAGATTCTTTTCCATTATAGGTTATTACAAGATATTGAATATAGTTCTCTGTGCTGTACAGTAGGTCCTTGTTGTTTATTTTATATAGCGTAGTGTATATCTGTTAAGCCCAAACTCCCTATTTTGGGGGGAGGGATAAATTAGGAGCAAACTGACATTCTTAATAATACCGTAAATCAATTATGAGAAAGCCAGTTGATTTAAAGTCTGAAATAATGGCTCTTTTTTTTTTCTCCTTGGTTTATTATAATAAGCATCCTCAGTGACTAAGCATTGTGGGGAAGGTCCAAAATTAATTTGTGCTGTAGACACAAATTTGATTAGTACATTAGTGCATTTGATTAGTACAATTAGCTGCTTCCTAAAGTAACTTTTATCTCTATGCATATAATGCAGACTCACTAAAATCTAGGTGCTTCACGTTTCCCCTTTTCCCTAAAAGGAGAAATTAAAATTCCTGGATAAAATTTTCTCATTAAAATATTATAGAATATTCCAATATCAAAGTAGCAGCCAACCAATAAAGAAAGAAAAGTTCTCTTCCTAAAATAAGTATTTATGACCTATTGGCCAATGATCTTGGTGTTACTGGGAATTTACATGGGACAGTGGGGGATAATTTGGATTTTGGAAGTAATCTGGTTTAGATTTGAATTCCAGCCATGTGGACCTTGGGCAAATTAGTAATAACCCTGAGCCTCAGCTTTCTTATCTGTAAAATGGAGTGAGAAACTACTTCAGAGCTCCTTATGAACTGTTCAAGAAATAAAGTAACGAGGTGCCTGACACATAGTGGCGACTCAACTGGTGAGAGAGAGAGAGGTTTTTTCACCCTTCTTGGCAATGATTTCAGGGTACCTCCATATCCATTTATATGGATTATAAAATTAAATCTCATGATATGTTACAGAATAATCTGAAATAAAAAGGAAGGGGCCTCATATTATGTATTTCAAATGAATCCCTAAAACTGAGCCATACTGTTTCAAGAATCATTGCTATTTACACTGAGCTGAGCTTGAATTTGCAGACTAGGAAGAAGTACCTCTTTGAAAAAAAAAAAAAATTGGTTTTTTTTGGTTAAGTTATATAGTTAAGTAAGTAATTATTATTTTACTAATGCTTTCCTTAGTATTAACTAAGTATTTAAAACTAACCAGGTTTTTTGTTGAATACTTATCATAAGGAAAGTATAATTGCAGTTTTATTTATAAGCAAATTTTGCATAAGGAACAAACTATCTTTTAAGCTAATCTCATCAAAGAGCAATCGAAATGCAGCAATTGCTCATTTTATTTTTCAAGCCACTTTAAATTGAGGAGGTTGGAGTTCCCCTTGTGGCTCAGTGGTAATGAACCCAACTAGTATCCATGTGGATGCAGTTCTGATCCCTGGCCTCACTCAGTGGGTTAAGTATCCTGCATCACCCTGACCTGTGGTATAGGTTCCAGATGCAGCTTGGATCCCACATTGCGTGGCTGTGGCCGTGGCTGTGGCATAGGCCAGCAGCTGCAGCTCAGATTGGATCCCTAGCCTGGAAACTTCCATATGTTGCAGGTGTGGCTCTAAAAAATAAGTAGGTTAAAACTTCACCTACATTAATATAAAAAGACATATATTTCAAATGACTTTCATAAACTTGTCTTTCAAATTTATTACAGATTTCATATTTTTAGTGCTTGATGGCTAATTACATGAGTGCATGTGGAATGATATCTGCATCATGGAGACAGTCTGACTTGCTTTCAGTTATTCACAGGTCCTTTTCCTCGGCAGTAATTTTTTTTTTGTCTTTTGTCTTTGTTGTTGTTGTTGTTGCTATTTCTTGGGCCGCTCCTGCGGCATATGGAGGTTCCCAGGCTAGGGGTCAAATCGGAGCCGTAGCCACCGGCCTACGCCAGAGCCGCAGCAACGCGGGATCCGAGCTGCGTCTGTAACCTACACCACAGCTCACGGCAACGCTGGATCATTAACCCACTGAGCAAGGGCAGGGACCGAACCCACAACCTCATGGTTCCTAGTCGGATTCGTTAACCACTGCGCCACGACGGGAACTCCTTGGCAGTAATTTAGAGAGAGGGTAGCTTCATGGAAAGAGTTTGCAATTTGGAGTCAAAACCTGAGTATGTGGTTCTACCACTTTCTGCCCCTATGGCCCTAATTAGGCAAGTTACTTAAGTTAGCGTCCTCCTTATAATGCAGGAATGCCCCTGCGAAATAAGGATTAAATGTGAAGATGTCTGCCAAGGTGCTTCATACATTGTAAAGTGCTAGACAGTTACGGGATGCTCTAAATTTTCAAAGCTCTAGAACAAGGATCAGTACGCTTTTTCTGTACAGGGCCAGAGAGTAAACATGTCAGGCTTTGCCAGTCCTACAGTCTCTGCTGCCCCTACTAGCTCTGCTGTTTTGGTGCCAAAGCAACCATGGACCATCTGTGAATAAAGGTAGTGCCTGAATTTGGCCCCTGGGCCATACGTTAACTCTGCTCAGGATTTTTAGAGATATAAGGAATTTGAGAACTTTCCTATTGAGGGTTTCTTAGAAAGGATTTAAGAGTTGGAATTTAAGAACTTTGCAGGCACTTCTTCCTGGGTTACCAGACCAGCTTTACAGCATTTCCTAACTGTTTATCTTGGGCAAATTATTTAAGCTTTCTGTGTTTTGACATTTTCATGTCTAATTGGAGGTAATCATATATAATTTACGGAGGTGTTGGGCAAGTTAGAAAAGACACTCAAAGTACTCAGGACGGTGTTGGGTACACAGGAGGCATCTGGAAGAAGCTGGCTGTGATGATCACCAGTCTGTTTTACAGAGGAAGGAGCAGAAGTCCAGATCCATTTAAGGACTTGCCTAAGGTCACAGTAATAGTGGCACAAACCCTGCTTGCGCAAGTCACAACCCTGTCAAGCCTCTGTCACTTGAACTGCAACATGAGGAGGTTGGACATCTCTTGGGACCTTCTAGTTTTGTTGCCATCCTTCTGCTAACTGGCACCCTAGGGCTTAAAGAACTAATTTACGTCCCTAAGTGTCTTCCTTACAGTCTGGAAAAGACTTATTCTACACAGCGTTAGTAAACTGGCAGAAAAACCAGGTACCAGAGTTGGAGACTCTGATTTACCATATACATATGGTAATATATGTATATTATATATATATGTCTTTTTTTAGTCCCATGCCTTAAATATCAGGGGAACCAAGTTCTTGGTAATTAGTCTGGTGAATAATTGCATTGAATACATTTCAAGTCATTCTTGGGTGTGTCTCAGGGACTTTTATGTTACACATTCTTATAACAAGTCAAATATTTATGTGTGCTCATTCAGATTATTTTGACAAATAATTAAAGTAATGAGACAGAAAATGACTCCTTGTTTATAATATATATGCCCCCCATGCACTAATGCTTTCAACCACGATATGAAGGATATTTCTTGGTCTAGAGGTTTCTGTAAGTTCACTGGTTCTAGAATGGTAACTGAAATGTGATGCTTTGCCTCTTCTGAGCCATACAAGGTCTGGTTCAGCTCATCCTCTTGTCTTTCTTGCCTGGCCTCCTCACTTTAACCTGCTGACTCGTCTCCAAGGACATAAGCAGTATATTCCATTCCATTTCATTTTGCTAAGTGCTCTGATGCCCTCGGTACTGTCTCTAGCTCCTGTGCACAAAATTAAATAATGGTTTTTTTTTTTTTGTCTTTTTGCCATTTCTTGGGCTGCTCCCGCGGCATATGGAAGTTCCCAGGCTAGGGGTCGAATCGGAGCTGTAGCTGCCAGCCTAGGCCAGAGCCACAACAAGGCGGGATCCAAGCCTCGTCTGCAACCTACACCACAGCTCACGGCAACGCCGGATCATTAACCCACTGAGCAAGGCCAGGGACCAAACCCGAAACCTCATGGTTCCTAGTCGGATTCGTTAACCACTGTGCCACGACGGGAACTCCCAATAATGGTATTTTTAAAAGAGGTGGAATAAAGACTTGGAGCACGGTGGTGGGCAGGAGTACCTTTCCTCTTCATTTGGATGCTCAAATTATTGAAAGGGGAAAATATGAACTTGGAAAAACAAAAAACACTGGCTACTTTCTCTACCTTCTCTTCTCCAACAGAGGCTCACTGATGTGCCCATTTAAGTATAGAGTTTGAAAAATGATGATGGCCAGAAATGATGGCCAGCTGAGGGTAGGAGCAGGTGTGACAAGAAAAGGGGACTCAATAATGAAAGAGTTAAAAGAAAAGTGCATTATTCAGCAGAACAGATGGTGAATGTATGTGGGGAGTGAAGATAAAAGGAGAACCCTTGGAGTCAGTGCTTAAGTAGTGTTTGAAGCGAAAGGGAGAAGAGAAGATAGAGGGAGAGGGAAGATAAGGGCAAGATGACAATGAAAGAAGCAGGATAAAGGAGGAACATAGCCCCGAGAATGAGAAACAGTGTAAAACCTACCATGCGATGCCACTTTTCCCAAAAGACACCTTTGTGTCAACTTGAAATGCCCCATCTGTTGCCAAATGGAGGATGAAATCCAGGAGTCTGAACTCAGTGACAAGGAGTCAGGAACTTCACAAGGAATAAACTAACATTTCAGCAGAAATACAGAACTGTCGATTTATTGATTACAACAGCTTCTTGAACTCTTATGAATGCTTCTTTCTCATTGTGGAAAAATGAATTCCTTGCAGGGTTTTTTTTTTTCTTTCTTTTTAATTTCCAGTCAGCATACTTCAATTGTACTCAGTACCCACTTTGATTGATTGATTGATTGATTGATTAAGGGTCACAGGTGTGGCACATGGAAGATCCCAGACTAGGGGTCGAATTGGAGCTACAGCTGCAGGCGCAGCAATGCGGGATCCTTAACCCACTGGGCGAGGCCAGGGATCAAACCTGTGTCCTCATGGATACTAGTCAGGTTTGTTTCCACTGAGCTACAACTGGAACGCCTCAATATCCACTTTTAGAAAAGTGTTTTATTTTTTAATATAGCCAGAATCACCAGTTGATGCTTTTGAAGAAGGGTCGAGGGGAAATATGGAAGGACATTTAATACCTTATGAGTTTCATGGGGAACCCAACTGTAAAACTCTTTTTTTTTTTTGTCTTTTTGCTATTTCTTGGGCCGCTCTCACGGCATATGGAGGTTCCCAGGCTAGGGGTCAAATCGGAGCTATAGCTGCCAGCCTACACCAGAGCCACAGCAACGCAGGATCCAAGCCACGTCTGCGACCTACACCACAGCTCACAGCAACGCCGGATCGTTAACCCACTGAGCAAGGGCAGGGACCGAACCCGCAACCTCATGGTTCCTAGTCGGATTCGTTAACCACTGCGCCACGACAGGAACTCCTCAACTATAAAACTCTTTCAGGTAAGTTGTAAAGAAGTGGATTTTTTTTTTCCTTTTTTTGTCTTTTTAGGGCCACACTCGTGGCATATGGAGGTTCCCAGGCTAAGGGTCAAATAGGACCTGTAGCCACTGGCCTACACCACAGCCACAATGCCAGATCCAAGCGACATCTGTGACCTACACCACAGCTCGTGGCAGCACCGAATCCTCAACCCACTGAGCAAGGCCAGGGATTGAACCTGCCATGGATGATAGTCAGATGTGTTTCTGCTGAGCCATGATGGAAACTCCAAGAAGTGGATATTTAAGATCTTCGAATTAATTTTTGAACATTACTAAATATTCCCTAAATCTACTAAAAAATTGTATCCTGTTAGATCATGAGTGCTAAAAATCTTACTCTGAGTTATTTGCAAAGGGGAGGGGAATGGACTATTCAGAAACATTTGACAAACTTTTTTTTCTCTTTTTTGGCTGCCCCCTCAGCATATGGAAGTTCCCTGGCTAGGGATCAAATCTGAGCTGGAGCTGTGACCACAGCTGCAGCAACACCATTGCACCGGGGCTCGAAGCAGAGCCTCCACAGAGACAAGCCAGATCATTAACCTACCACACCGCAGCAGAAATTCCAACAAACATTTCTTCTCTGTGCAGGCACTGTGCTAGGACTTGGGAGTGTAAAAAAAACTAAGGCAAAGACTCTGTGCTCAAAAAGTGTATGTTCTGATGGGTGAAACATTTTGACAATCCTAACACATAATAAGCAAATAAGCACTGTCCTAATAAAGGCATGTCACACAAGGACAGATTAAGTCATATGCGGAATCACAGAATTTAAGGTGAAAAAAAGCAAACTTTCAGTAGTAGCCTTGGAGGAGTCAGGGGATTGCAAGCCAGGGAGGAACTTCATCACAAATTAAGTCTTCTTCATGAAATTTTTCTTTATGAAAATTTTCCTAGTGAAATTTTTCTTTATGAAAAATACAAGTGCTGCAGCCTGTGATCTCAACACTCATCTACCTGACTATTCACTAATACTGCAGTTAAAAATGTCATTATTAAGCATCACCTTCAAAATGACTAACCCCTATAGGGATTTTCCTCTCCTAGCCACTAGGAACACCTACCCTCACCCTATAATTTTCTCCTCATAACATTAGGTAAGCATTTTAGAAATCTCTGTTCCACTACCTGAAATTTATTCTGAAATATAATTAGGCACAACTATCACACTGATCAAACAAACATCTTTAGATAAAAATGTCTCATCTAAGAATGGATCAAGCCTCCTTCTTTGGGAGGTAAAAATTTGTGGCTTTTAAATAAAGTTTTTTTTTTTTTTTTTTTAAAGAGTTGCAACATTTATTTCAGGTTCTCTCTCTCTCTCTCTTTCTCTCTCTCTTTTTTTTTTTTTTACCACACAGGCAGCATGTGGACATTCCCTGGCTAGAAGTGCCACACAGCAGCAATGAGAGCCACAGTGATGAGAACACAGGAGCCTTAACCTGCTAGGCCATCAGAGAGCTCGAACATTTGTCTTTTTTTTTTTTTTTGGTCTTTTTAGGGCCACGCCCTTGGCGTATGGAAGTTCCCAGGCTAGGGGTCGAATCTGAGCTGCAGCTGCCAGCCTATGCCACAGCCACAGCAATGCAGGATCCAAGCAGTATCTATGACCTACACCACATCTCACAGCAACGCTGCATCCTTACCCCACTGAGGGAGGCCAGGGATCAAACTCACATCCTCATGGCTACTCCTCAGGTTTATTACCACTGAGCCACAATGGGAACTTTTTTTTTTTTTTTTTTAATTGTGCCCTTGGCACATGGGAATTCCTAGGCCAGGGATTACATCAGAGTCACAGCTGCAGCAACATCAAATCCTTTAACCCTCTGCAATGGGGTGGGGATTGAACCTGTACCTCTGCAGCCACCCAAGCTGCTGGAGTGAGATTCTTAACCCACTGCCTCACAGCAGGAACTCTAAACAAGGATTCTTTGCTGGAAGCTGTAGTTCACTCATCTGTGCTATTTTTTAAGCTCCTACTGTGCACAGGGTGCTTTACATTTTTTTTTTTCTTCTGTTTTTCAACTCTTTACATTAAAGACATTGTGGTAGTCAGTCTCCAAGACCACCTGCACTGGTCCCTGCCTCCTGGTATCCATTGGTTCTGATTTAGTGACTCATTTCTCTTCCTTCCTTCCTTCCTTTCTTTCTTTTTCTTTCTTTTTTGCCTCACTGGGGGCCTGTGGAAGTTCCTGGGCCAGGGATTGAACCCATGCCACAGCAGCAGCCTGAGCTGCTGCAGTGACACTGTAAGATCCTTAACCCGCTGTGCTCTCCCTTTTGAGAGAACTCCAGTGACTCATTTCTAATGAAGAGAAGAATATGGCAGAAGTGAAAGGTGGACACTTTTGAGATTAGGTGATAAAAAGCCTGGTTTTCCATCCTGGGACTCTTGCTTTCGAGCTTGCTTGCTCTGATAGGATGTGAGCTGCAGTGGGGGCAGGAAACCGAGGGAAGCCCTCTGGCCAAGCCAGTGAGGAACTGAGAACCTGGGTCCAACAACTTGAAAGGAACAGGGTGCTGCCAGCCTTCAGCTGCATGAAGTTTCAGATGAGACCCCAGGCCTGGCTGACATCTCGACTGCAACCTCCTAGGAGACTGCAGGGCACAAGGCGAGCCACACCCAGATTCCTGACCCCCAGCACCTGTGAGGTTAAGTAAATGTTTGTGGTTTTAGGGTTTGTTTGGACGTATTCGTTATGCAGCAATAACTAACTAATGCAAGAATTATCCGGATTTTAGAGATAAGAAAACTGAGAAACAGACTCGTACAGTCATGCAAATTGTACCCCAGCCAGGTGTCCTTTTGATTCCAAATCTTTCATTATAGGACTTTGCCTTTCATTAAGTCCTTTAAGTCTAAGCTCTGCAGTAACTGTGACTATGCCCCTCTGTCCTAGTTTACATAATTTTCATTCATCTTCTCAACTACTCTGAATGGGGATTTTCTTATCTGTAAAACACGGGGGCACATATTTAGCACGGGTTTACCAGGAAGCTTGCTGGACATTTGGAAACAAGTAGGAGCCATGCCTGGGAAGGGCTTAGACAAGGTCAGACGACTCACTAGAGGCCGTCCCTTTGGGTGGTCGCCAGCAGCTCTTACTGTGGTATCCACAAGAACCTAGAGACCTCATGGTGAGGGTCAGTGTCAAGTTAACATCAGTTGTGATCTTGTGGGCTCAGTACAAGGCTCTCCAGGTGACATGATTTGGGACCAGATGGGTGGCAGCACCATTGCTGTTTCAGGTGGTCAGTCCATGTGGTTTAAAGGAAGATCACAGCAACATGCTAGGAGTGTAGAAATGGGGTCCAGTCCCTAGGAGGATGAGGTTGCCAAGTCAGAGAAAATTCTAGGTCTTCTGAGGAGGGCTGGGGAAGGAGGGACTAGAAAACTTAACTGCTGTGAGCTGCAGTATAGGTCGCAGACGTGGCTCAGATCCCACATTGCTGTGGATCTGGCGTAGGCCAGTGTCTACAGCTCTGATTAGACCCGTAACCTGGGAATCTCCATATGCCACGGGAAGCGGCCCTAGAAAAGGCAAAAAGACAAAAAAAGAAATGAAAGAGGAGACATTACAACTGACACTACAGAAATACCCAGGATCATGAGACTACTAAGAACAATTATAAGCCAACAAATTAGATAACCTAAAATAAATGAATAAATTTTTAGAAATACACAACCTACCAACACTGAATCAGGAAGAAAAAGAAAATCAGAACATACCGATAGGTAATAACAATATTCAATCAATAATCAAAATCTCCCAATACAGAAAACCAGAACCAGAGGGCTTCCTTGGCAAATTCTACCAAATATTTAAAGGAGAATTAATATCAGTATTTCTTGGGGTTCCCATCATGGCTCAGCAGTTAACGAATCTGACTCGTATCCATGAGGATGCAGGTTTGATTCCTGGCCTCGATCAGTGGGTTAAGGATCCGGCATTGGCCTGAGCAGTGGTGTAGGTCGAAGATGTGGCACGGATCCAGTGTTGCTGTGGCTGTGGCATAGGCTGGCAGCTACAGCTCCAATTTGACTCCTAGCCTGGGAACCTCCCTGTGCTGCAGGTGCAGCTCTAAAAAGACCAAAAAAAATTTTTTTTTAATTGAAAAATGAGCCTACCAAGGTGAAAGTGCTTATGGCCAAGGAAAATTAAAATGGCATCTTGCAGTCATTGGGGGGTGAGGTTTTGTTGCTGAAACAGCCTCTGTCCACCAGCGCCTAATAGAAACATGGAGAGTTTTGAGCAAAAGAGAAAAAAAATAAAAAGATTTATTGCTTTGCCAGACAAAGGAGACCAAAGCAGGCTAATGCCTTAAAGATTGTGCCCTCTTTTGAGAGAGAATAGGAAGGGGTTTTATAGTTCAGGAGTAGAAAACAAGGCTAGAAAACAAGGCCACAGATAAGAATCAAGGTAGATGCAAGCGTTCGTTCTTTAAAGTTGGCGTTTAGTGGCCCTGGGACTGGTTCTGGTGGATCCTCCTTCTTTCTGGAATAAAGAGTGCTTTATAACTAACATCTTTCACTTTGGAGGGGTTTAGTTCTGCGGAAGAATTCAAAGCTATTTTTATGTAGATTCCTTGAGGAGGAACTATGACCTGGCCCAGTCTTGCACTCTTGAACTATTTGCTCACTATTCCTCTCCTATCTCTGTATCTACACACCCTCCCCTTCCCTGATTAGCAACTGTTTGAATTTGCTCTTTGGAACTCAGGGAAGGTTATGGAGGCTGAACAAGGCCTCTTTCCTAGAAACAAGAAATGGGGGACACAGAAAGCCCTCCATGCCCAGTACCCCCAGAGGGTCCTGCATGGTTGCCCCTTGTATGTGTGTAAATAAATTTAAATCTTTCCTGAAGCACCATGGAGCACATACAGATAAACAGAAAACATTTTTGCTGCATGGAATCTTCAGTGCTTGTAAGTTCCTCTCTCCAGAAGCAGTTAATTGACTTTCAGAGCATTCACTATAGACCAAGAGGCAGATGTATGTTTTGGAAAGATTTCCAGCATAACGGCTAAGTAGTTAACATGCATAATGGGAATTTTTCTTTCTTTGGATATTTTTTTTTGAAAATAATTTTTTTTAAAAATTTTAAATAGTTATTTCCTTTCTTTGGATATTTTAATAACATATTTCTTTTTCTTTTTTTTTTTTTTGGCTTTCTGCCTTTCCTAGGGCTGCTCTGCGGCACATGTTTCTTACAAATTGTTGAGAGAAACACAGGCACTCTTCATGTCACAGATTAAAAAACTGAGGCATAACAACCAAATGCAATGTATTATCCTGACCTAACTACTCTGGACAAGAAAAAAAAAAAAGATGATTTAAAGGACATTTGAGGATAATTGTCAAAATTAGCTATTCACTGTAGATTAGACAACAGTATTTTATCCATGTTAAATTTTGTGGTTGTGTAACCGAGCAGGGCCCCCGTAGGGCTTCTGGGTGCAAAGCCTTTCCGTGTCCTCCCTTTCTTATTTTTAGGGAAAAAGCTTCGGGCTCCAAGACCTTCTCTGAGTTCCAAAGAGCAGGTCCAAACAGTTGCTAATCAGGGAAGGGAGAGGATGCTGAGACCAGGGAGGAGCAGTCAAGAAACAACAGGGCAGCTTTGGGGAAGGGTCCTGGTTCAGCCTCAAGGAAACATCTTTGAGCCCTTCTGCAGAACTAAACCCCCAACGAATGGAAGATGGCAACTACTTGATGAAGCATTCTTCATGCCAGAAAGGAGGACCTCTGGAACCAGTCCTGGGGCCACTAAACACCAGCTCTGAAAGACAATGCAAGCTTGCCTTGACATCAATCCTCATCTAGGTCCCTATTTTCCACTCTCCAAACTACAAAACCACCTCCTAATCTCTCCCAAGGAGGGCACAGTCTTTAAGGCTTTAGCTGGCTGTGGCCCCTTTGCCGGGCAAAGCAATAAAGCTTTCTTTTTCTCCTTCGTTCAAAACTCTGTCTCCACATTTCTCTTTAGCAACAGCAGACAGAGGCTGAGTTTTGGCAACAATTGGATTGGGTTGTATGAAAGAATGGGAAAATATTCTTAACAAATACACACTAAAATATTAGGGAGTCAAAAGATATGATTTCTATAACACACACACACACACACACACACACACACACACACTCACTCACACACACACACACACACACGAAGAGAAAATAGTAAAGCGCAAACACCAAAATGTTACCTGAATCTTTGTGGAAGGTTCTTTATGCTAGTACTGACATTTTCCTGTAAGTGTGATATATTTCAAATTAAAAAGTTAAGAAATGAGACCTTTCAAAATTAATCTAGCAAGTATGGTTGAAATAAAATCCAAAGAGTACAACATTATTGATATACTAATTTCACAGGTATGCCATTATTTACAGCATTTTCCTAATAAAAATCATTTTTAAAATTAAGGTACAACCACAGGACTGAATAACTGAAAAACTGATTTTACAGCTCACTTGCAGGGTGAGTTTAGGTAACTCTTTTAATTGTATTTTCCCTCATTGATAAAATTCAGACACCCCTGCTTGAGTTCTCAGTGGACGTGAAATATGTTTTAAATGAGTGAATATGAAACTGAAAACATCTCTGACTCGAACATAGCCAAAAGCCACATTGGGACTTTAACCCCCCCCCTTTTTTTTTATAAATTGGTCTTTTTGGGGCCACACCCATGTCATATGGAGGTTCCTAGGCTAGGGGCTAGGGTGGTCAAATTGAAACTGTAGCTGCCAGCCTACACCTTAGCCACTGCAACTCAGGATTTTGAAACTGACAGCACTAATTTGCCTGAACCTACCCAGAACCCAGATTGGGACTTGAACCCAGGGTTTTAAGTTAGAATCACTCACCGTGTGTCTGGACTCACCGAGGTTCAGGTTCTTCATGTCTCCGCGCAGAAGGAATTTGTCGAGAGACAAAGTCATAGGCAAGAAATAGATTTGTTAAGATAGGAGCCTGTGAGAGATGCAAAAGGGCAGGCATGGAAGCTCTGCCCCAGGATCTGGTGGGCTACAGTTTTATCCTCCAAGGGGAGTGGGGGTTGGAAAAGCCTGCCTCTTCCTTTCTGGGAGTAGCAGCTCCTCCTGGGGATCTGGGAAGGTGTGTATTCACATCAGCAGAAGAGTGGTCCTCAAACTCTTGCCCTTGGTCTGACTCTGAATGCAGACCTCGTCCCATCCCCCACCCAAGGACCTGAGGCAGTTCTGGCGCCTCCACTAGTCAAGCAAACCTGCCTTGTTCTGATGGCTTTTTTGAGCAATTTATTTTCTTACAGTGATCTCCCAATGTCCCCTAAGTGTCCCTCTTTAACTATGGTCCTTTATGGGGACTATTACAACTACCTGTGCCTACTCCATCCCTATTAATCTGAGCCGTGTCTGCAATGTGCACCACAACCACATCGACACCAGATCCGAGCCTCTGCACCACAGCTCATGGCAATGCCAGATCCTTAACCCACTGGCCAGGCCAGGGATCAAAACCTCATCCTCATGGATACTATCCAGGTTCCTTAACTGCTGAGCCATGTTGGGAGCTCCCATGTATTTTTTTTTTTTTTTAATTAGAATCATTCACCTGGTGTCTGGACTTACAGAGGTTCAGTTTCTTTGTGTCTCAGCACAGAAGGAATTCAGTGAGAGACAAGTGATAGGCAAGAAATAGACAAGTGATAGGCAAAAAAAAAAAAAAAAAAAAAAAGACAGGACACTTGTGATGAATACAAGCAGGCAGGCAAAGAAGCTCTGCTCCAAGGATGAGTTGGGCTACATTTTTATAATGCAAGGAAAGTGAGCTTACATGGTTAGCTCCTCCTTCATACCCGTTAAGAGAGTATTTGACCCTATGAGGTCAAACTAGCAAGGTATTCATTCGAATCAACAGAGGAGTGATAACATATGCTACAATATGTTAAATTATCTCAGGTTTCTGTATACTGAGGGTCTCCTACTTTGGAATGTCATCAGGAGGTCATCGTTCCCTTAAATGCCTGTCCTTGGTCCAAGGTTGATGATCTTGCCGAACTTGAACGCAGGCCTCGTTTTATCTCTCAGTCAATGACCTGAGATATACCCTGTGCTTTTATTTATAGTTTTATAGTTAAAGTAAGCCAGCTTCATTCTGATGACTTTCTCGAGCAATTATTAACATACAGTGGTCTCCCCAAATTCCCTAGGCTTCCCTTGCTATGGTTCTCTTCTGGGACTTCTACAGTTCCAGCTACCTGTGTATCTACCCTATTCTATCCCTATCAGATACTACATTCTTTTTTTGAACTAGGCTAACCTAGGTTCCCTCCAAGATAGAACGTGAGATAAGAACCTGAGATAGAACCCGCTTGCATGCAGGTAGTTAATTTTGGGAAGTGATTGCAAGGAAGGAGAGTGAAGCAGGGAAGGGTGAAGTCAACCCAACAGTGCATTACCAAGGTCATCGCCACTGTGGTGTCTGATACTCAATCCCTCTCCGACCCTCTGTGAGGCTACAGAATGCACCACACAACAGTTTGCTCCATGGGTGGGGAGGGAGTATTTACCCACCATCTCCCAAATCACAATGGCCAAGCATTCCCCAAGGGATGTTAACTCCTTTGAGCTTCTGGGTTTGTTCCTGTGGGTATGTTTCCTGCAGTAGCAGAGAGAAGTCCAGGGACAGAAGTGAGAGAGGTATAAGTTGAGGTTACACTGTGTGAAGCTGATGGCCACAGCCATGCCTGGGGTTGAAAGGTAGGCAGAGGAAAACGTGAAGGGTGACACAAGATGAGAGTTGCCTGTGCCTCGAAACACCATTGCCAATATGTGTACCTGAAGGGATTTTTTTTTTTTTTGTCTTTTTGTCATTTCTTGGGCCACTCCCGAGGCATATGGAGGTTCCCAGGCTAGGGATCTAATCGGAGCTGTAGCCTAGGCCAGAGCCACAGCAATGCGGGATCCGAGCCATGTCTGCGACCTACACCACAGCTCATGGCAACGCTGGATCCTTAACCCACTGAGCAAGGGCAGGGATCGAACCCGCAACCTCATGGTTTCTAGCCGGATTCATTAACCACTGTGCCACAACGGGAACTCCCTGAAGGGATTTGACACAAGTACAAAATATGGCAAAAATTGTATTGAATTGATTTTGTAAATTGTGTCCATCACACATCCTTATAATGATAACCAATCATTCAATTTTTATTACAGGCCAAACATTACACTAAGGGTCATTATTAGTATTTCATTTAATCCTCAAAACACCCCTGAGTGGTAGCCTTATCTCAGTGCTTCTTAATCTGGGACAATTTGTCCTACAGGAGTCATTTGGCAGTGTCTACAGACATTAAAATTTTAAAACAATTTACCTTATTGAAGTATAGCTGATTTACAATGTTGTGTTAATTTCCAGTGTACAGTAAAGGAATTCAGTTACATATATATGTGTATGTGTAATGTGTATCCATTCTTTTCCATTGTGGTTTATCACAGGATATTGAATATAGTTCCCTGTGCTCTACAGTAGGAACTTGGTGTTTATCCATTTTTTCTTTCTTTCTTTCTTTTTTTTTTTTTTTGGTCTTTTTGTCTTTTTAGGGCCGCACTCATGGCATATGGAGATTCCCAGGCTAGGGTTCCAGCCACAGCAATGCCGGATCCTCAACCCACTGAGCGAGGCCAGGGATCGAACCTGCATCCTCATGGATGCTAGTCAGGTTTGCTAACCGCTGGGCCACAATGGGAACTCCTATGCATTCTCTATATAATAGTATGCATCTGCCAATCCCAAACTTCCAATTGACCCCCCTCCACCTTTGGCAACCACAAGTCTGTTCTTTATCTATGTATAGATATTTTGGGGCCTCACAGCAAGGACAAAAAAGATACTGGTGTGTAGTGAGCAGAGGCCAAGGTTACTGCTAAACATCCTATAATGCATAGGATAGCTCCCTAAAATAGCAAATCGTCCAGCCCCAAATGTGAATAATGCCAAAGGTGAGAAAGTCTGGCACAACTTTCCCCCATTTTATAGTTGAAGAAACTGAGGCTAAAGGAAATTAAGTGTATTTTCTTTTCTTTTCTTTTCTTCTTTTTATAGCCACAACTACATCATATGGAAGTTCCAGGGCTAGTGGTCAAACTCAAGCTGCTGCTACAGGTCTACACCACAGCCACAGCAACACCAGATCTGAGCTGCATCAGTGACCTATGCCACCACTTGTGGCAACACCAGATCCTTAACCCACCGAGTGAGGCCAGGATTGAACCCATGTCCTCACAGACACTATGTCAGATTCCTAACCTACTGAGCCACAACAGGACCTCCAAGTGCATTTTCTTGAGTCATAACAATAGTAAGTGATGGAGCTGGGATATAAATTCTAATCTGTCTGACTCTAAAGCCCATGTACATTGTAACCATGCTATTACAGGGAATATACAAACACTTTTTTGTGTGTGTGTCTTTTTACTATTTCTTGGGCCGCTCCCATGGCATATGGAGGTTCCCAGGCTAGGGCTCTAATCAGAGCTGTAGCCACCAGCCTACACCACAGCTCATGGCAACGCCGGATCATTAACCCACTAAGCAAGGGCAGGGACCGAACCCGCAACCTCATGGTTCCTAGTCGGATTCGTTAACCACTGCGCCACGACGGGAACTCCTACAAACGCTTTTAAAATCATATGTGGAGGGTACAGTGTGAATGATTTGTAGGTCAATTGTAATTATAACAGAGTTAAAATGCAAGTAGTGATTGGAAATAATTGATATTTCTGATTTCATAACGAATTAGTATTTGCACAATTGAAAGGATCTGACTGAAGCTGCCTACATGTGTTCTCAGCCTTTCTTGTTCCTCTATAATAATGGTCTCACACCAATGAAAATCAAATTTACCAGGAGGTGGTCAATTTGGAAAACATGGGATAAAGATTATTTTTATATTTGGAAACAAAGCATAGGCTTTCGAAAGTAGATTCCTTGTCCAGATTCTGTTTTCCACCTGTCTTACATTCTACATAGCAATTTATGATCATGCACAACTTTTAGATTTATTTTCAAAAGAAGAACTTTCTTTTTTCTTTTTTCCTTTTTAGGGCCATACCTGTGGCATATGGAAGTTCCCAGGCCACAGCCACAGCAACACCAGATCTGAGCCGCATCTGTGACCCAAGCCACAGCTTGCAGCAGTGCCAGATCCTTAGCCCACTAAGCAAGGCCAGGGATTGATCCACACCCTTATGGATACTAGTCAGGTTCTTAACCTACTTGGACCACAAAGGGAACTCCCAGACTCATTCATTTTCAAGAGAAATGTATTATTCATTAGCGTAGTTTCACTGAACAAAGTCCAAGACCATCATAGCTTTGCACTTGCCAGCCCTCAAAGTTAATGATTTCCCAGGACAATTTAATGAAAGAATATTCTGACAGAAAGTAAAGAGAAGGCAAGGTGTGGCATTTTACACTTTTTCCTCTGGCAAGGGCTGTATCTAAAGCCAGGCAGATGCCTTAGAGGGAGGTGAATAGGAGAGGAGTGGATATGGTGTGGGCTTTGCAGGTAGATGGACCTGAGTTGTAATTCTCAGCTCTGCCACACACACTTGAGTGAGTCACTTAAGTTTCCTAGGCTTCAATTTCCTCATCTATAAAGTGGCAACAATAATGTTTTCAACAGAGCCTGGCATACTACAGGTATTCAATTAACATTAGATACTATATTTATCTAATTGTAGGGTTTCAAGAACAGAAAATTGAATGAATCACATTCTTCAGTTCACTGTACATGGTTCTCATTGATCTGTGCCAATTCTATACTGTACCATATTTTCTTTTCCTTTCCACTTTCCCCATTACCACTCCTCTTCTTCTCCCTTTGTAGATGCTCAGTTTACTGTGTTTGGCATATATCCTTGGCTAATTTAAAATTAGAGTTCCTGTTGTGCAGAAAAAAATGAACTCAAACAGTAGCCATGAGGATGGGGGTTCCATCTCTGGCCTCGCTTAGTGGGTTAAGGGTCCAGTGTTGCCATGGGCTGTGGTGTAGTTCACAGATGTGGCTCGGATCCTGTGTTGCTGTGGCTGCTGTGGTGTAGGCTGGCAGCTACAGTTCCAATTCTACCCCTGAGAACTTTCATATGCTGTGGGTGTGGCCCTAAAAAAAAAAAAAAAAAAAAAGGCAGAAGAAAAAATTAGTACATATCAGAGTTCCCATCGTGGTGCATCGGAAAGGAATCTGGCTAGGAGCCATGAGGTTTCAGGTTCAATCCCTAGCCTCGCTCAGTGGGTTAAGGATCCGGCGTTGCTATGGGCTGTGGTGTAGGTTGCAGACGCAGCTCGGATCTGGCATTGCTGTGGCTGTGGCATAAGCTAGCAGCTGTAGCTGCTATTAGACCCCTAGCCTGGGAACCTCCATATGCCATGGGTGCAGCCCTAAAAAAAGCAAAAAAAAAAAAGTACATATCAATGTACATGTGTCCCTGATGTTTTTTTTAAAAAAACAACAGGTGTTATTTTGCCTCAGAGTAGATCTCAATCTCTCCTTGCTTTGTTCTTAATTCATTACAATGTGTTAAAGACCAAGTCATGTTGCTGAATGTATCTCTAGGTCATTGCTTTGACTGCTGGCCTAGTATTCTACTCTATGCATCTACCACATTTTACCTACTTATTGCCTCATCTGATGGACACATAGCCTGCTCCCCACACAAATGTGCCCTTATAATCTCAGCACAAGCTTTTTGATATATCCACAGCTCTATTTACCAAAGTTTTACATATATTCATGATTCAAATAAGCTTTGAAAATTAGGAACAGAAGGGAGCTCCCTTAAAATGATAAATACAATAAACCAGATATTCATAGCGAACTCAAAACAGAGACATTTCAGAGACAGTCTCCTTAATATCAGGAAGAAAATAAAAAGAGCAGCTATCACAGTCACTTTCAGCATTGTACAGGAAGACTTGACCAACATGATAAGACAAGAAAAAGAAATAATAATAAGAAGAAGGAATGAGATTACATTATTATTTGTAGATGATATGATCATGCAAATTCAATAAAAGCAAAAGACGTGATGTGAAATGAGTTGAAAAAACTCGATAAACAATATCAACTTACAAAAATTGATACCATGTATGTACACCAATGATAACTAATTAGAAAATATAATGAAAACAAGATACATTTCAAAAGACTGTTAAAACCACAATTTCCATAAATAATACACAAAATTTTTATGAGAAAATTAAATTTTATTCAAGGATATAAAGAAAAACTTGAAGAAATCTAACACTGTAGGAAGGACAGTTCTTTCCAAACTAATTTATATATTCCATAAAATGCCAATTAAAAATTAAATAGGCATTTTAAAGAAGGCTGACAAACTTCTTTTAAAACTTATATGGAAGAATATGGTTCACAAAAATAAATCAATTGAAAAAAATAAACAAAGAGTAAAGACTTACCCCACCAGATTTTAAGAGCAATAGCAAGAAATAAATGGAGTTCCTGTTGTGGCTCAGTGGTTAACAAATCCGACTAGGAACCATGAGGTTGCAGGTTCAATCCCTGGCCTTGTTCAGTGGGTTAAGGATCCGGCATTGCCATGAGCTGTGGTGTACATTGCAGATGCAGCTTGGATCCCGTGTTGCTGTGGCTCTGGTGTAGGCCAGAGGCTACAGCTCTGATTTGACCCCTAGCCTGGGAACCTCCATATGCTGCAGGAGCGGCCCTAGAAAAGGCAAAAAGACAAAAAAAAATTAGTTAAACATGGTAAAGTACTGATGCAGAGCAGATATAAATAAGTAGAGCAGAAATAGAGGGCACAAAATTAGACCTAGGTTTATTGATATGGCAATTTGTCATTTGCTGGATGTGGCTCCACAAACCATTACATAAAGAATATACTGCTTAGGAGTTCCCATCATGGCTCAGTGGTTAATGAATCCGACTAGGAACCATTAGATTGTGGGTTTGATCCCTGACCTCGCTCAGTGGGTTAAGGATATGGTATTGCCATGAGTTGTGGTGCAGGTTGCAGATGTAGTTCGGATCCCATGTTGCTGTGGCTGTGGCATAGGCCGGTGGCTGCAGCTCCGATTAGACCCCTAGCCTGGGAACCTCCATATGCCACGGGACTGGCCCTAGAAAAGGCAAAAAGACCAAAAAAAAAAAAAAAATACACTGCTTAATAGATGATGTTAGGGCATAATGACTCACTATACGGAGAAAGAGTTCAAATCCTTACCTCATACCATATATATCATATAAACATATACATGTATATTTATTATTTTTCGTTTTAGGGCTGCATCTGCAGCATAAGGAAGTGCCCAGGCTAGGGGTCAAATTGGAGCCATAGCTGCCATCCCACACCACAGCCACAGCAACACCAGGTCTGAGCCACATCTGTGAACTACACCAAAGCTTGCAGCATTGTAGGATCCTTAACCCACTGAGAGAGGCCAGGGATCAAACCCAAATCCCCATGGATACTAGTCTGGTTCTTAACCCACCAAGCCACAGGGAACTGCTATACATTTATAAGTATAAACGAACACTTGAAGGATACAAGATAGCTAATGTGAACAGTAAACTAAAAGAAAATATCATATAATTCCCTTGTAATCCTAGGGCAGAGACAATTTTCATTTAACCCCCCCCCCCCCCGGAAAAAACCCTAACACCGTAAAATTAAAAAATGGTAGATCTGACTACCTCAAAATCAAGAATTTTGATGAAAGAACTTTATAGTTAAAATTAATGTGATAAATTTGGAGTAGATATTCACAATGTTAAAAAAATATTTAAAAATTCTCCTAAATCATTAAAAAAAAGAGAAATCCGATTTAAAATCACAACGGATATAAACAGACAATTCATAGAAAGAAAAAAAAAAAAAAACTCCACAGCTATTACATCCATGAAGATGAAGTCACCCCCTCCAACCCTCTCCGTTTTATTTTATTTATTTTTTTCATCCATGCACCTTTTAAATGAATTCTCCCAATACCACTGAGACAACAGTAACATGACAAATTCGGAGACATCCAGAAGCCAGGAGTAGAAGCGAACAGAAACTATAGACGAAAAAGCAACAATGTGATACAACCTTACCTATACATAGGATGGGCAAATACTAGCAGGTTGCAAAATGTCAAATTTGAGTGGTAAGGGGAGGGAGAAGAGAAAAGTCTGGGCCACAGCCCTCCCACCCCCTCCAGTCCACGCGCCCCCGTGCCCGCGCCCCCGCCCCGGAGCCTGGCGGGCTGCGTGCCTCCCCCCACCCACGCGTGAGCCTCCAGCCCAGGAGCCAGAGAGCCACCGCTTCCAAGACCTACGTTGCAGCTTTGCTATCTGGATACCAATGAAAAAATACCCTCGTTGAGACTTTGCTGCCTTTGAAGTCACTGGGAACATGAGTGGACGGGCCCGCGTGAGGGCTCGAGGCTTGGCCCGCAGCCTCGGTGCCACGGACGTGGGGCGCATCCCGGCCTCGGCGGCGTCGGTGGGTAGACCGCTTGCTGACGTTATCCCACTTCCTCCCTCCATCTCCTTTGGGACACCACCTTCCTCTCTGCCTGGACGTAGTGGCTTACCTTCTTTCTCAACTCTAGGTCTTTCCGGGGTTTCTCATACTTTTGTTTGTTTGTTTTTTCCTGCTGGGGAATTTATTTAAGTAAGATATTAATTAATGTAGATATTTTGGCCAGTGAAGAGGGCTGCAAATTGGAGGCAAGTGTAGTATTCCTTTCTACTTTCTGAGTTTAAAGTACTTTATTCGGTTTGAAGTCTCTTGGTGACAATGGCTGTACCTTCCTCGGTACCATTATATAACATATAATCTAATATGACCCGCCTTGCTAATTCTTATGTAAAAATGAATAATCTCAAACACTCATGTCATTTAGAATCTACTACTGCTTCTTGAGCAGCTGCTGTGCACGGGGCTCTTACTAGACTTGGGCGACTAGGTAGAATTGAGCGGCAAATCAGCCATGTTTCAGTGATGTTACAACCACATGCTCTTAGGACCTGGAGCCTCTCTTATAAGGATGGAAAGTATTCAAGTGGGTAGTCTGTGGTCAGTATGCCTTTACTCCTAGGAAGAAGGCTTCTCTGGACCTCAGCCTTTTTTTTTTTTTTTTTTAAGCAGGTTGAGAACAGAGAGAAGTAATCTCACCGTGAAAAGAAAATACTAATGGCTCCCTTCACCTATTTTCTGAACTAATTTTGGACCAGTTTATTCAAGAGAGTCATCATCTGAACTGGTGGCTCAGGTCCTCTGGCTCTATTTCTTTTCTTTTTTTTTTTAAATCTATGTTTTTTTCATTTTTATTATTTGACGTGAGAATCGCAACTATTTATTTATTTTTGTATTTATTTATTTATTTTGCTTTTTAGGGCCACACCCACAACATATGGAGGTTCCCAGGCTAGGGGTTGAATGGGAGCTACGGCTGCTGGCCTATACCACAGCCACAGCCACGCCAGATCTGAGCCACGTCTGTGACCTACACCACAGCTCACGGCAACACCGGATCCTTAACCCGCTGAGTGAGGCCAGGGATCGAACCTGCAACCTCTTGGTTCCTAGTCGGATTTGTTTCAGCTGCACCATGATGGGAACGCCTCCATTTATTTTCTTGCTGCAGACATGTTCACATCAGAGGCCCATGTCTGAGGGCTGCAGAAGCATGAGGCCTGCACTTACCGGTACTGCCTGCTCTCTGAAGAGCTCCTTGGGTACAAGGATCACACCTCTGCCTCTTTCCACCTCCAGGGACTAAGGACTGTATCCGGCTCATGGCTGGCACTGAAATCAAAGATTGACCAATGGGGAAAACCATCACTTATCCTTACCTTTTTTTTCTAATCTCATCGCCTCTCTCCAGCATCTTACCTGTTAACATTTTCTTTTCCTAGTTCATGGTAATCTGATGCCATAAGACACGATACTGTTCTAGTTTATGATTTAGCATCTTAAATCTGACCAAATATTTTTTGCCCATTTTAGCCTCCTTCTGTTGCTCTTAGTGACAGTGAAGCATCTTCTAGCACTGACCCCGTGGGAACAAGCAGGATTTCACAGAAATGTAAGTGCAGCTTTGTCTGTTCCATCTAAATGGAACAGGAGGGATCCTGCTAAGTCTTACAGCAGCAAACTCATTTCTTGAGCCATCCCATCTTCTCTCTCTTTCTCTCTCTCTTTTTTTTTGGCCGCCTGGCAGCATATGGAGTTCCTGGGCTGGGCCAGGGATCTGATCTGAGCAGCATTTGTGACCTCTGCCCAGCTGCAACAGTGCTGCATCTTTTAACCCACTATGCCAGGCAGGGGATGGAACCAGCATTCTGGTGCTGCAGAGAGTCTGCTGATCCCGTTGTGCCACAGTGGGAACTCCCCATCCTCTCTTTCTTAAAGGATCTCCCTGTGTGTGTTGTTTCGTTGGAACTTCCAAACACAGAACCTGCCACTGAATTTCCTGACTGTCCTAGCAGTTGGAAACCCACAAACACTAGAAAGATAGTTTTTCTGATTCTGTTTACTGAATAGTTTTGGAAAAAGTATTTAAAAATTCTTTGTGAATATAAATGCCAGTTGCCTTGCAGGGATGGTAGAAACCTGCCGTGCCTGTTGCCCCATCTCTCTTCGTCCATCTCCACCCTTGGTAGACGTCACCATTTGGTGGTAGCCCTCTTCCCTGCAAATCCAGATACAGCCTCAAGATACTCCACATGCTGCTCCAAGTAGCCTCTACCATACCGTGCAAGTTGGCATGCGGATGCACTAGTTGCCTGGGGCTGCCATGGCAGAGTGCCATGCACAGGGTGTTTAGACAGAAGAATCTATTGTCTCATAATTCCAGTCCTACTGCCACCATTCAAGTGTTATTTGGCTTTTTCTTTGGGGTTTTCTTTCCACATTCGCTGCATATTCTTGTGACGAGCACATGATGGAGCCTTTCATCTTTTAAGGGTAGATTGAATTTTTTTTAAATTTAAAGTCTTGAGTAGAATACACATTACATAACATTTACCAGTTTCACAGTGTTTAAGTGTGTATAGTCCAGTGGCATTAAGGACATTCGCAGTGTTGTGCAGCCATCATCATGGTCCATCTCTAGACTTTTTCCTCTTGCCGAACTGAAACTCCGTGCCCATTAAACAGTAACTCTCCATTTGCCCTCTAGATCCTGGCAACTATTATTCTATGGTAGAGTATTTTTCTATGAATTTTTATGAAAATGTCTACAAATTTTTATGTCATTATTCTGTGGTAAATTGAATTTTTAGAAACCCTAGAACAGTAAATGATATGGATAATCTAGTGAGAATAGTCAAATTTTTAAAAATTAAATAAATTTTGTGATCTTCCTGGGAGACTTAGACTCCAGAGGGAAGGGTATGTATGGACAGCAGCTGGGGGCATACCAAGTGGTCGTGCCATGTGGGTAGCTGCATACAGTGACCATGTCAAAGGGCAGTGATCAAGTCAGAATCCCAGAGATTTGTCAGACTATTAGTCATATTACTTTATAGTAATAATTCCACACTATAAAATTTCTATTTTCCCATTATCATCAAAGTGCCAACGTTGTATCCAAAAAATTAGCATCTTTTTGTACTTGTTTATAACAGAAAATGTTCATCTGGAAACATTTTAATTTCACATTTTCTAGAATCTAACAGTACGTGGGATGCCCTAAGGTGAAGCGCTGACTTTCATGCCTGGGGAATGATCTGGCATAAAAACTGACAGCAGTGTCTGGGCGTTTCTCCTCCGTGGTTGTGAAAAGTGAGAGGTTTAGCCCCAATCTGTATAGAAGTTGATGTGGACAATCTCAGTCTGTAACTCTTTATTTTATTTTTTTTTAGGGCCATACCCGTAGCATATGGAGGTTCCCAGGCTAGGGGTAGAATCAGAGCTGCAGCAGCCAGCCTACGCCACAGCCACTGCAACGCCAGATCCAAGTTGTGTCTACAGTCTACACCACAGCTCATGGCAACGCTGGATCCTTAAACCCACTAAGCAAGGCCGGGGGTCAAACCTGCGTCCCCATGCATACTAGTTGGATTCCTAACCCACTGAGCCACAACGGGAACTCTTAGTCTGTAACTCTTTGGGGTGTTAACCAAGAGCTACAGGAGAGAGACCAGCTCCCCATAAATGGGTGTGGAGCAGGGACTAGGGGGAGCTGCCTCCTTAGCCAAGAGAAGAATCAGACCAGCCTCAAATGTTCTGAAGTAGGACTAACTCACAGTCTGCTAATTGGAACAAAGCATGCCCTGCTTCCTTCACAATTATCAGTTTTCAGGCTGAAGACTTCTGTATAGTCAGGATTGTTTTCTGCAATGTGGGCTAGTTTTATTAAAAGCCACAAAAACCTGAGTTTTGGTTCTAGATGCATTTTTTTTTTTTCAGGGGTGAGTGGGTGGTGGTCTTTTTTAGCTCCACAGCTGTGGCATATGAAGTTCCCAGACTAGGGATTGAATTGGAGCCATAGCTGCCAACCTACACCACAGCCACAGCAGATCTGAGCCATATCTGTGACTTACACTGTGGTTCATGGCAACGCTGTACCACAGAATGAGGCCAGGGATCGAACCTGCATCCTCATGGGTACTAATTAGGTTCTTAACCCACTGAGCCACAGTGGGAACTCCTTTAGATGCATTTTGGATATCAAAATTGTAAATAATATCATTAACCTGAAGCATAGTTGATATATATAATCTTAAGAATATATAATATTATAGTATCATTATTATTATTTTTGTCGTGCTGCACCCACGGCATGTGGAGGTTCCCAGGCTAGGGGTCTAATTGGAGTTACTGCTGCCGGCCTATGCCACAGCCACAGCAATGCCAGATCTGAGCCGTGTCTGCAACCTACACCACAGCTCACGGCAACGCCGGATCCGTAACCCACTGAGCGAGGCCAGGGATCAAACCCACAACCTCATGGTTCCTAGTCAGATTCCTTAACCACTGAGCCATGACGGGAACTCCTGTAGTATGGTGTTATTGATGCAGAACTTAGTGCTGGCAGCTGATCAGCATAGCGCACAGCAGCCCAGAACTTCTGGGCTCAGGTGATCCTTCACCTCAGCCAGGACTACAGGTGTTGCCACAAGGGGGGTCAATGCCCACTGGCATGTTTCTCTGCATATTTTAGATGCAGGTGGTATATCTTCTGGAGATGCTGGTTGTGCCTTCAAGGAGAGAGGTGGGAAAATCAGAGGAGACATCATGGATTTGGCTGTTTGTACTCGAGAGACATTGGCCCACGTGAGAGACTGCAAAACAGGTACCCAATCTTCATGTTACTTACTTTTTATTTTTTAATTTAATTTTATTTTATTTTTTGTCTTTTTGCCATTTCTTGGGCCGCTCCTGCGGCATATGGAGGTTCCCAGGCTAGGGGTTGAATCGGAGCTGTAGCCACAGCAATGCGGGATCCGAACCGCGTCTGTGACCTACACCACAGCTCACAGCGACGCCGGATCCTTAACCCACTGAGCAAGGCCAGGGATCGAACCCGCAACCTCATGGTTCCTAGTTGGATTCATTAACCACTGAGCCATGATGGGAACTCCTACTTACTTTTTAAATGTTACAAATCTTGCTCAAGAAATTTTAATTTCTAGATCTAAAATAAACAAGTTCATATATTGACTTAAAAGATATGTATTGAACATCTGCTATATTCAGGGCTTTCTTTAATACTAGTTTTAGCCTTAATTCTCTACTAATTTTAATAGAAAGAAGAACATTTTCTCCAAAACTACGTTTCATTGGTTGAAAACATTTGCTCCTTACACCTGGAGTAGGGGGGTCCAAAAGGGTGCTTTGTCTCTTTCCCAACCTTTTGCCTATTTGGGGAATAATAGCCTTTCTGAACTTCAGCTGTAAAAAGAAAGATGTAGCCTATTTGGGGAATTTTTTACTCAGAGTCTGGGGTCACCCCTGAAGTTGCACCTAGAATTGTGGGTGCACGTACTGCGCCACTGATGCAGATCAGTTTTTTTCAAACTTTTAAAAACCATGCAGCAAAGTCAGTAGAAATATTGTTATCAAGCCTGCGCGCACACACACAATACAAATACAATTGAAACAAAGTTTCATGAAACAACTGTTTGCCCTTCCTATAGGCAGGGCACTCCAGTCCATTCCTTTGTATTCTAGGCTTTTCATGAAATCGGATGGTTCACCTCACTTTCAGACCTGCAACACTAATGGGTCATGGTTACTCCATGTACTGCGGCAAATGATCTCAGAGGGGTATTGCTAACTCTGACATTCTAGATGTGACTTCTCTTTGTCCATTCATTTGAGCAGCTGAAATGCCTCTGGGAGAACAAGAACAACCAAAAAACCTTTTAATGAAAATAGCACAGTGATTCCTTACTCCTACTGTATATCTGTAGGTCAGTGGAAAAAATGTTGCCTGCTTTATCAGTAAACAAAGGATGTTGTAGCCATCAAACCACTACAGCCACCCCGATAGTGAGCGCTGAGGGAACTCAGGATGGAGACAAATGGGCTGCATGTTGCTGAACCCCCAGCCACTGCAGCCGCCCCCACTTGTACACCTGAGGGGATTCAGGATGGAGAGAAGCAGGATACTGGCCCCAGGTAGCCACAGTGCATGTCAAAGGAATGGTTTCCGTGAACCCTGACTTCCGCATCTTCCCATACAGAGAAAAGTGCTAAATGCCTTAACTCGATATATCTTGTTTTCTTTTTCTTTTTTAAAAAAATTTATTGAAGTATAGTTGATTTACAATGTTGTGTTAATTTTATTGAGTAGATTTTCCTGTACCTTAGGTCTCTGTTCCATATGCCACAGTGTGCATATGCCATCCCAAGTTCCCAATCCTTCCCTCTCCCTCTCCCCCCATCCTTCCTTTTGATAAACATACGTTTGTTTACAAAGTCCGTGAGTCTGTTTCCGTTTTGTAAATAAGTTCATTTGTATCATTTTTTAGATTCCATATATAAGTGATATCATATGATACTTGCTTTCCTCTGACTTACTTCATTAGTATAATCTGTAGGTCCATCCATGTTGCTGCAAATGGCATCATTTCATTCTTTTTTATGGCTGAATAATATTCCCTTGTACATATACATGTCTTCTTTATCCAGTCCTCTGCTGATGGACATTTAAGTTGCTTCCATGTCTTGGCTATTGTAAATAGTGCTGCAGTGAATATTGGGATGCATGTATCTTTTCAAATTATGGTTTTCTCTGGATATATGCCCAGGAGTGGGATTGTTGGATCATACAGTAGTTCTATTTTCAGTTTTTTGAGGAACCTCCATACTGTTTTCATAACAGTAATACTTTGATGTTTTGACTACCTGATCTTTGTTGCAAAAACTGTATATCCTGGCTCCCCCATCACCTCCTAGGAGCGGTTTCTCAGAGTTATCTGAGATGCTGTCTCCCAGGCTTAAGTCCTCAGTTTTGTCCACTGAATAAAAAATAATTCTCAAATTTAGGTTGTGCATTATTTTTTTCAGTTGACACTCAGGTTAAAACTGAGGGAATACGGCATAAGGTACATGTGACACTTTTTCTTTCTAACCACCCCAGGGCTCATGTTTGCATTTCCTCCATGAGGAAGGCGCAGGAGTGTCAGTTTGGTCATTCTTTTCTATAAGACAATCACTGGGTGATTCTCTAGCAGGAGACGTGAAAAGTACTTCCTTTGTGCCCTCCTAGATTCTGTCTGGGAGGGAGCTTATGCCAACCTGGGCACTGACTAGCTACATTGTGGCAATTGCTGAATTTGTCCTGCAGATGTTGAAGAGGTGGATAAAAAAATTCTGTAGGGGATCAAATTCTGGAAGCACATGGCCTCCTGTGCCTTTAAGAAACAGGGAGCCCTGTCTGTTCTCACACATGGTGGATGTGAAATTTCCTCCTTCCTCTCCAGCCCCTTGCTGCCACCCACCCCATCTCTCAGGGCCATCTGAGAATTACAGATGGAATCACAGAGCCATCACAGCCAACACTGATTGCAGTTGTTCAGAATTTTCTCAAGTAGGGTGAACTTTTGATTATCTGGCTTTCCAAGAGGAGGGGGCCTGTAATCATGGTAAAAACTGAACAGCCTCTTTATAATCTGAGAGCACGGTAATTTCAGAGCCAATCCATTGACATGGGGTTGTGGTCAAGGAAAGTGTGGTGTTTATTGTAAGGCGCTGTAGGAGTCTAGGACAGCTCGTGCTCAAAAAGCCCAAACTCCTTGATGAGTTTCAGTAAAGCATTTTTTTTTTTTTTTTTGGCTATGCCGTGGGCATGTGGAAGTTCCAGACCAGGGATCAAACCCACTCCACAGCAGCAACCCAGGATGCTGCAGTTACAATGCCAGATCCTAAACCTACTGCAAGGGAGCTCCTCAGCAAAGCATTTTTAAAGACCAGGTGAAGTAGAAGTGTCCCAGGATATGGGATCAGCTCGCACACAGCTCTCTGGTTGAAGTGAGGTGACAGGGGTAAACATTATCAATCTTTTGGTGCCAGAAGTTCTGGGGGTTGTGTGCTCCTGGCTGTGTCATCAAGTAGTTAATTTCTTCCTTTTTTTTGGTGGTTTTTAGCATCTGTAAAACAACTGAGGAAATATGCATCAAATACTATCATCTAGGTACTGTTATACTATTATCTTCAGAGAGGAGCTAAAGCAGAGGTCCTGGTAGAAGTCTGTCCCAGGAAGGCCCTGGGGGTTCCTGCTTGGTTACAAAACTATTTCTTGAATGATATGAGTTGCCTAGAATCAGCTGCAGGGCAAGCTTTGGAAGGAGTCCTAGGGTAGTTGAATTCGTATATTTCTCTTCTCCCCAAAACAAGAATGCTAGCATCTGCTCTTAGGTTCTTAGGAAGCCTGCTTTGAATAAGATCCTTTTGTTTTCAGGACTCCCATAAGGTTATCAGGCTGCTTGTTACTGGAGCTTACAGAGGGTCACTGAACAGGAATCCTTGCTTTCCAGGATTCATATGCAAATACTTTTTTTTTTTTCCTATTCTGGGGCCACACCCGTGGCATATGGAGGTTCCCAGGCTAGGGGTCCAGTCCGAGCTCCAGCTGCCAGCCTACACCACAGCCACAGCATTGCAGGATCCGAGCACCCCAGCTCACGGCCACACCGGATCCTTAACCCACTGAGCAAGGACAGGTTTCAAACCCACAACCTCATGGTTCCTAGTCGGGCTTGTTAACTGCTGAACCACGAATGGAACTCCTGTATGCAAATAAATTTTTTGAATGCTGTGATATGACCATAATGTTGGGTTTGGGGTGTTTTTTTTAATTAAAATTTTTTTTTTCTTTAGGTTCCAGTGGAATACCTGTGAAGCTGGTCACAAATCTCTTTAATTTAGACTTGCCCCCGGACTGGCAGCTGTACCAGTATCACGTGACTTACAGTCCCGATATAGAATCTAGGAGGCTGCGAATTGCTCTGCTTTATAGTCACAGGGAACTTTCCAGCAAGGCAAAAGCATTTGATGGTGTCATCCTTTTTCTTTCGCAAAAGCTAGAAGCAAAGGTATAGTATGGTTAATCTGGTAATACATACACACACATGCATACATTTATGCTCCTCCATAGAGATTTAAGAGGTTAGCTCTTTTCTCCACAGCTGGAATCAGTGTTTCACTCACTCGTTTTCTCTTTACTGTTCCTGTGCCTGAGAGCAAAGGACTTCTTAATTAAGACCTCATCAGTAATTGATATCTTAATTAAGAAGCGGATGGTCTGGCATTTAAAAAAGAAGAGCTGTAATATAGACACTGCTTTTTCAACTGCCTTTTTTTTTTTTTTAAAAGGCAAAGTGTCCTTGAAATAGGAGTCCTTTTCAAACTTTTCCAAAATAGGCAAGAGTTTAAGAAATACCACTTAGGAAGTTTCCATCACGACTCAGAGGTTAACGAACCCAACTAGTATCCATGAGGATGTGGGTTTGATCACTGGCCTCACTCAGTGGGCTAAGGATACAGCATTGTGGTGTTGCTGTGGCTGTAGTGTAGGCCAGCAGCTGTAGCTCTGATTTGGTTCGACCGCTAGCCTGGGAAACTCCATATTCTGTGGGTGCAGCCCTAAAAAAGGCGGAAAAAAAAAAAAAACGAAATACCATTTAGCCTATGGCCTCCGAGCTTTAAATTTACTTATTTTTTTGGCCCCTGCCCCATTGTATCCATGTGTCAAAGAACTTTACATCAGACCCTAGATCTGTCATTTCTTTCATGAATTGTTCCATCATCATATGAAATATGAGTTTTTAAAATCAATCTTAAGAATTTTTTTAACGGTGTGATCACCGGATGTGGCAGTTACATCAGTCCTATCCCTTTATCCATTTTTTTTTTTTACACCTTCGATATTTCCAAGGCTAAAATCAAGATATTGGTATTGTAGTTTTTATCATATACTTTGTTCTAAAGCAATAGTATAATCACTACAAAGAAAAAGAACTGGTTTCTGTATGAAAAATTAAAACAGAGTTTTCTCTCTTTTTTTTTTTTTTGGCTTTTCAGGGCTGCACCCGTGGCATATGGAGGTTCCCAGGCTAGGGGTCGAATCGAAGCTGTAGCCGCCGGCCTACACCACAGCCACAGCAACAGGGGATCCAAGCCATTCTGAGACCTATGCCACAGCTCAGGGCAACACCAGATCCTCAACCCACTGCGCGAGGCCAGGGATCGAACCCTAGTCCTCATGGATGCTAGTCGGGTTTGTTAACCACAAAACAGAGTTTTGGATTAAAACTTGATGCTTCTGTCCCTTGGAAAGCTTAACCTTTTTTAGTTCAGAATTTTGAACAGGATGGCAACAAGGACATAAATGTAAATTCCTAGATTCCATGGGAATCTTTGTGAATTTCCTCAAGAAATGTGTTTCTGAGCACTCTTGGGACCTTTATGCTTTCATGAGATGTTGAGACCTAGAGGAGCTGCTTGAATGTAGAGTTTTAAAATTATACCGTATGATTAGACTTAAGGACTTGGAAAGTCGGGATCTATACATTTAGAAACATAGTTCTATTCATCCTAAGTCCTTATTGATCCTTCAACATTTTGTCCTATAGCCAGATGTTGCTAGCATGCTGATATGGTCTCTCAGTCTTAAATGATGTATTATAAGAGTTTTATTATCATTAGAGCTCAGGGAGCTCCTGCTCTGGCGAAATGGGATCGGTGGCATCTCTGCAGCTCTAGGATGCAGGTTCAATCCATGGCCCAGCACAGTGGGTTAAAGGATCTGGCGTTCCTGCAGCAGTGGCTCAAATCTAATCCCTGGCCTGGGATCTCCATATGCCATAGGGCAGCCAAAAAATAAGAAAGAAAGAAAGAGAGAAAGGAAGGGAGAGAGGAAGGAAGGAAGGAGAAAATGATTAAGGATCATCTTGTTTTTCTAAAGACATTTGTCCTAACAGTTTGGAAATTGGGGAACATTAAAATTATATATACCCTCCTTGAATGGTCCAATATTCCTCACTATTACCTGACCAAAGTGGAGAGGTTTTATTCTGCAAATGCCAGGAGTAAGTTAATGTAACTCAATTCATATTCAAAATAAGTGTGTAGTGTGTGCCACACATCTTATCGTTGGAGATGGAGTCTGATGAGGCAGGGAGTAAGCAGCTGGCAAAAACCTGGTGCGACAAATCAGGCCTGTGGCTTTTATTTTTCCAGACACAGTTGCTCCTGTTTGCCATTCTCATGCATTCATTCTACACTTACAAAGAGCCTACTGTGTGCCAGGCAGGGTGCTGCCACCATGGAGGAAATGATACAGTCAGTTTCCTTGATCCCCGTCTCGCCCTAGCAAAACATTGGAACGGTAGATATTTTACAGATTTATTAAACTGAAAGTACATTGTCACAGAGGAGGAAGAGAGAGAACTCATGTGCATGCAGGTTAAAAAAAAAGAGGGCCCAGCTCACTCTGCAATAGTCTTTATACCTCACCATGCGGACCTGAGTGGAGACCCAATTTGATCTTCTGATGGGTCTTGGGCAGGATACCTTATTTGCATGGGGAACAGGTTCTATAGAGGTTCTAGCAGGGAGTGAGCCTCACAGGCTTGTCAAGGTGGGGGAAGGGGAATTACAATGAGAGGCAGCCAGAGGCTTTTGGGTTTCATCTCCTTAAAGGGAACCTGAAGCCTAGAACAGAAACAAGGGTAAATACAACAAGGTTCTTGTCATCAAAAAGATTACAGTGTAGTACTGAGGTTATTGGCAAATAAATGCAATGCAAGGTAGAAGGAAATAAATGCCATGATGATAACGAGCAGTTTTGTTGAGCACTTGTGAGGTTTTAGGTCCTGTGCTTGGTTGTTCTCTGGCTAAGCACGGGCACAGCTCTCTTGAGCCGATCTGTACTGTGTGTCCCAGCTGCTGTTACATTCAGCAGATTACGTTGGACAAGCATGTCCTCTGCCAGACTCTTTGGATGCATGGACTCATTTGATTTTCTCATCACCCCTGGAGCCTCAGAGAAGTTCGGTATCTTACCCAAGGTCTTCAAATGGAGATGAAGAAAGGAAAGGGTATCCCAGCAGGACCCTTCAGTGGGCATGATCTTCCATTTCTTGAGTAGGATTTGGGTCAGTGAAGGGGGCGAGGGGGAGGACCGGAAGGAGCAAAGGCACAAAGATAGCAAGTGAATGGCATATTGTAGAAACTTCTGGTTGTTCAGGTTTAGCTGGGAAGGAAGGGAAGTTGTGGCTCCTAAGGTAGGGAGAACTGTCCTGCTGAGAAATGGAGAGTGTCCTCCATGGACTGCCACTGGAGCCTTTGAGAGAGAGTTTCCATAGAGCTATGTTAAATTTCAGGGACTTTGATCACATCCTATTGAATGGTGGACAAGAGAAAGTGAAGTGGAAGATGAATGAAGTGTCCCTGGAGTAATCTGGACAGGATGTCGATAGAGCTTGAGCCTCGAACCATCTTTAAGGCTTGCCTGGCAAAGCAATAAAGCTATCTTTTTCTCCTTTACCCACCCCCCTGCCAAAAAAAAGAGTTTGAGCAAAGGTACAACACACTGCTGTGGATAGAGATAAGATCCATGAATTATCCTCCTCAATCTTCACAAGCCTGGTCTCACTCCCACAGTAGACGTGGGAAAAGATCTTAAAGTGTTGAAATAACTTGCTCCATGTCATACAGGCTGCAAGAGGCAGAGAACCAGGGTCTGTCCACCTCTAAGTCACATGCTCTTGAGCTTGGTGGTAAATAATTGATATGCGAAGCTGCCATAGACATTGCTGGTGTAGAAGGGCAAAGCCTTGCCACCCCATGAGGCAGTGGATGGAGGGCGGGGCGGGGGAGGGAGTGAAAGCTCACTCTGAGGGTGAGGGTGTGGGGTCCAGAACAGGCAGGAAGCAGGGAGGCCGTGGTGTTTGGTGGCGGAGGTGCGGGAGTTGGGGGCGCTGATGAGTTTGCGCTTAGATGGCTGTTAGGGATGCTGTTCCTGGAGACAGCAATCTGGGCGGGGACCATCTGCTGCCCACCACTCATCCCAGAAGCCTTATGCTTTTGTCCTGACATCCCAGCAGCAGTCTGAGAAACGCCTCCCTTCTCTCTTAAGCCCACCCCTCTCTTCCTCCCTCCCCCACCTCTGACTTCTGTACAGTTTTACCAGAAGCAAGAAACACCTCAATGAAATACTTCATTCCCTGGGAAAGGATGCATTTCTCTTTGCTTCCATGCTATGAACCACCCCTGCCCTGCATTCTTGGTTCAACCTAAAAGCAGGCAAAACTACAGTTTCACTGTAAAAAATAGGGCTAAAATACATAAATGCTTGCTGATAAACTGACCTCTTTTAATTCCTTACCCTTCTGAAAAATCCTTGATTATTGATTTTTTTTTTTCTTTTCTTTCTGGCCACCCCTGCAGCATGTGGAAGTTCCCAGTGACAACACCAGATCCTTAACCCGCTGTGCCAGAAGAGAACTCCAATCGTTGACTTTTATTGACTGATGTGTTCATTCTTTATTCCAGAAATCTGTTCTGAGCCCTACCTGGTCTAAGGAGCTTTAAAGTTAGCTGGGCATGGAGTTCCCATTGTAGCGCAGTGGAAACAAATCTGACTAGTATCCGTGAGGATGCAGGTTTGATCCATGAGGATGCAGGTTTGATCCCTGGCCTTGCTCAGTGGGTCGGAGATCTGGCGTTGCCGTGAGCTGTGGTGTAGGTCACTGGTATGGCTCAGATCCTGCATTACTATGGCTATGGTGTAGATCACAGCTGCAGCTCCAATTCGACCCCTAGCCTGGGAACTTCCATATGCCTCAGGTGCAACCCTAAAAAAGCAAAAAAAAAAAAAAAATTGGGCAGCTTGTATAAAGACCTATTCCTGCATTCATTATATTAGTAGAACACTGTTCCTGATTATAAGAATCCTAGGGATTTCTCTAGACCATTCCAAAATTGATATTGCAGATTTCCTATCTATTTAAACTTTCACCATTTTCTCCTCTCTCTTCCCACATTCATTTCCCCTCTTGTCTGTTCCCTATCCTTTGCTTTCTTCTTCTCTGCCCCTCTGTTTTTTGGGTTTTTTTTTTTTGTCTTTTTGCTATTTCTTGGGCCGCTCCCTCGGCATATGGAGGTTCCCAGGCTAGGGGTCCAATCGGAGCTGTAGCCACCGGCCTACGCCAGAGCCACAGCAACGCGGGATCCGAGCCGCGTCTGCAACCTACACCACAGCTCATGGCAACGCCGGATCCTTAACCCACTGAGCAAGGCAGGGACCGAACCTGCAACCTCATGGTTCCTAGTCGGATTCGTTAACCACTGCGCCACGACGGGAACTCCTTTTTTTTTTTTTTTTTTTTTTTTTGATAAACTTTTCAGAGGCTTCAGTCTGAAATGCATGAACTCTCAATGGGCAGAACAGTCCACTAATAGGCTTCTGGGCATCCATAAACTCTTGAAAATGGGTACATTCTGTACATATATGGCATTTTCTTGGGAGGATGTCAGTGACTTTTATCTGACTTTCAAAGTAAGCTGCGATCTGTCTTCCTGCACCTCTCCACTCCCCAAAAGGGTCAGAACCACTGCTCTAGAATTTTCTCTGGACTAAATCTTTTTTTTGGGGGGGGGAGGGCTGAACCTGTAGCATATGGAAGTTCCTGGGCCAGGGATTGAACCTGCCGCCATAGCAGTGACCCAAACTGCTGCTGTGACAATGCCTGATCCATAATCTGCTGTGCCACAAGGGAACTCAGGATCTTTGAACGCTGAGTCTGGCCCTGATGCTCTATTAAGAAGTTTGAAAGTAGAGAAATAGGTTGCTTTTCCAGGATTAGCAAAATACAGAGAAAAACCCAAACATAATGTGATGATTTGATTATTGCTCACGTTGCTAATGCCTTCGGTTTCATTTGTGTTCATGCCCATCAAGTTGTGACGGCTTTAGCATATCGACATCCCGTGTACTTGAGTGCCTTTGGAGTGCTCGTTTTTTCCAGGTCACAGAGTTGTCCACTGAAACTCAAAGAGGCGAGACTGTGACGATGACTATCGCGCTGACGAGGGAGCTGCCGGCAAGTTCTCCCGTGTGCATCCAGGTCTTCAATATCATCTTCAAGAAGTAAAGTGCCTTCCATGTGAATTTAATTGAGGCTAAGGATACCTCTCAGTGTAGAGTCTGGGTATCAACATTATGAACCCCTTGGTAGGCAACGTGCCAGCAGCAATGTCATCTTTAGGGCCATTTTCCATGTGCTTTCGTGTCCTTGTGCAGTAATTGCACTACAGTCCATCAGAGCCTCTAACCGGTGCCTCTGGTACTTTCTAGTGTTCCCCATGTTGAGACGAAGGACTTCAGGGTTGTGATGTCTTGGTGGTAGCAAGGCGGGTGCCTGGGTGCCTTTTTCTTTTCTTTGTTTTCTGTACCCACTTTTAGCCTCCACCCCAGACTTGAAAGTTGGGTGTGTCCAGCTTAGTAAACTGATGGACTGGTTTTTCTCCTAGTTGATTTATTTGGGATGTGAAAGGCCATCGCCCTCTGCTTTCTGCTCTCACTGCCTCTCTGATCCCATCCCTTCCCCATGTGACCCCAGGGGCAGAAGGAAAGTTGTCACCGAGCTTTTCAGTGATCTTCAATCTGATCTGAGGATCACTCGCTTCTGTGTCAACTTGGGTGTGGGGTGGCCCTTGACAAAATACAGATTCCCCAGCCCCTCATTGGAGCTAATGCACAGAAGATCATGGGTAGGGCCTGAAAATCCACAGCTTTGGCAAGCTTCCCACATGACCCGTGGGAGCCCAGAAGGCGAGAAGCTCTGTTTTCCTGCTACTTGTGTGGGCCCCTAGGATCTGTTAAAAATCTAAGATTCGAGCCCTTTGCTCAGCAGTAGCCTCTGGACAGGATGAGCACAGGGGAGCCTGGGGTTTGCTGAGCAGGCACAGAAAGAACTGCCCACTCACCCAGACGCATTGTTTCCTCTTTCTAGAAACATGCCATCCAGAGAACATGGACGCAGAGATTATCATACTAAGTGAAGTCAGACACAGAAAGACAAATCTTAAGAAGTCACTTATATGTAGAATCTAAAAAAACGATACCAATGAACTTATTTATGAAACAGGAATAGACTCACAGACATAAAAAACAAACTTAGGGTTACCCAAGGGAATTGAGGGGAGAGGGAAACCAGGAGTTTGGGACTGACATACACACACTGCCATATGTGAAACAGACAAACAGCAAGGACCTGTGTAGTGCAGCGAACCATATTCATTATCTTATAATAACCTGTAATGGAAATGAATCTGAAAAACAATATATAACTGAATCACTTTGCTGTACCTCTGAAATTAACTAACACAACACTGTAAAGTAACTATACAAAAAAAGACAGAAGGACCACCCATCTCAAAATAGGGAAGGGACCTGAAGAGCCTGTGGACATGGCTTGTCTCACCCCATCCAACCAACAATCACAGTCAGAACTGCTAAGTGATCACCTCGTTATCACTGGAGTTAAACCCAGACAGGTAGATCGCATTCCACTTGTGTCATCCCCAAATATAAAGGGATAGTTTTTATATACACACCCATGTCTGTATTTAGTAGCTAAACCCTTCCAGCATTATAACAATAAGAGTTCTGGATTTTCTACTATTTTTATGTGGGCATGGGTACAAACTTAGAAGTATACTGTTGTTGATTCATGCTTAACAATGATTTAAAACATATATACTTGCAGGATCTTAAAAAAGTTGTCCATGTACCAAATTGGACGGAACTTCTATAAGCCTTCTGAGCCGGTGGAAATTCCCCAGCACAAGTAGGTTTATTTATATTTTCTGTTACACTGAAATTGTTCTAATGTGAACATCATAATTTATGATGCAATATTATACCATTATGCCTCCTATGAGAGACACCAATGGTATGAAAAGTAATGGATTTTTTTAATTTTCAAATTTTTTTATAGAATGGTGAAAGTCAAAAGCTAGCAGCCTGTTTTCTTTTATTAGTGTGCTGGGTCATTACCATAAATCCTAGAAGGAATTTATAAACTGAGTTTTCTGTGTATGACAAGTAATAATGAGAGCATGGAGTTCTGTTGTGGCTCAGCGCTAATGCACCTGACTAGTATACATGAAGATCTGGATTCGATTCCCGGCCTCCCTCAGTGGGTTAAGGATCCAGTGGTTGCTGTGAGTTGTGGTGTAGGTCGAAGACTCAGCTTGAATCCAGCATTGCTCTGGCTATGGCGTAAGCTGGCAACTGCAGCTCCAATTTGACCCCTAGCCTGAGAACTTCCATATGCCTTGGGTGTGGCCATAAAAAAAAAAAGTAATGAGAGAAGAATAAGCTGTATTATGTTATACCACATAGCTTGTGATTTGTTTTCTTTTTAGGGTGATGCCTGTGGCATGTAGAGGTTCCTGGGCTAGGGGTCGAATCAGAGCTAAAGATATCAGCCTACACCATAGCCGCAGAAACACGGGATCCAAGCTGCATCTGCCACCTACGCAGCAGTTTATGGCAACGCCATTTTCTTAACCCACTGAGTGAGGCCAGGGATTGAACCCAAATCCTCACAGACACCATGTTTGGTTCTTAACCTGCTTTGCCACAATGGAAACTCCTGGTGCTCTGTTTTCATGCTGACATAAAGTTAGCACCACCAGGGTGGTCGATAGGAAATTATCGGGTAAGCAGAGGCCACACAAGCCACTAGGCTAAGCCACCCTAACAAAGGATAGAACTGTCAGGAACACTTGCAGAATTTTCACCCTCAACTGGGAAGTTGATGCGGCAGGGAAGGTGGTCAGCTGGGTCTTAAACTGGTTATTACTCAGTTCTCCAAAATATGTGGTTGAGCCAAATACAGAAGCAACCAGGAACCCAAGTGAGAAATACAGATGTTCCTTGACTTAGGATGGTTCCATGTAACGACATTTCATTTTTTTTTTTGTCTTTTTGCCATTTTCTTGGGCCTCTCTCGTGTCATATGGAGGTTCCCAGCCTAGGGGTCTAATTGGAGCTGTAGCTGCCGGCTGATGCCGCAGCCACAGCAACACGGGATCCGAACTGTGTCTGCAACCTACACCACAGCTCACGGCAACGCCAGATCCTTAACCCACTGAGCAAGGCCAGGGATCGAACCCACAACCTCATGGTTCCTAGTCGGATTCGTTAACCACTGAGCCACGACGGGAACTCCAAGGACATTTCAATTTTATGATGATGTGAAAGTGATACACATCCAGAAAGCATCCCTTGAATTGTGAGTGTTTATCTTCTCCGGGCTCTCCATATGTGGTGTGACACTCTGTCATGATGTTGGGCAGAGGCAGGGCATGATCCCAGGCAGCCATGGGATCCTGGGGGTAAATAGCCAGTAAACAGACACGCAGTCCGTACCCTTGTAACTATTCTGTTTTTCACTTTCAGTACAGTATTAGATAAGTGACATGAGAAACTCAAGACTTGATTATAAAATAGGCTTCGTGTTGAATAATTTTGCCCAACGGGGTCTGCTAATGTCAGTGTTCTGAGCATGTTGAGTGGGTTGGGCTCAGATGTTCAGTAGGTTAGGTATGTTGAATGCATTTTCGACACGGGATATTTTCAATTTATGTTGGGTTTATCAAGGTGAAGACCCATCATAAGTCAAGGACGATCTGCGGGTAAAACATAGAAGATGGGGGCAGGGTGTTTGGTCTTCCACCAGGTGGAGGGAAAGGTGGGGTTTCTGTGCATTAATTTAGTGTGTCGGGGTGATCTGTGTAAAGCATCTTATTCATTCATCCCTGTCGCTTTTCTCTCCACCTGGTTTAGCAATTCTCGTGGGTCTGGTGTGTGCTGAGCTGGAGTTGGTCCTAGTGTCCATGCTGAAGGCTGGTGCTCGTATCATGGTGAATGAAGTCCACAAAATATAAGAAGAAAGTATTATTATTATTATTTCCGCTGCCCTGCCACATATGGAGTTCCCCGCGGGGGATCAGATCTGAGCTGCAGTTGCAACTTACGCCACAGCTGCGGCAACACTGTATCCTTAACCCGCTGTGCCTGACGGGATGGAACATCCATCCTGGTGCACAGAGATGCCACCCATCCTGTTGTGCCACAGCGGGAACTCCCAGGAACTATTTTAAAAATATTTGTCTATTTTTTCATGCTCCTTCCGTAGTTTTTTTTCTTATTCCAAGACTTCAGACCATGATATTCATCAAAGGAGTTGTAGCCAGCGATAGTTTGCTTGGTTCAGCTGTATGTGGTACATTCTCATTAGTAAGTCTATGCATTGTCTCCACCAGTGAGTCAGGGTGCTTTTCTGAGCCTAAGTGTTTGCATGCTGGGCCAGAGAGCTCCATAAACAGATTAACCCTATAGCTGTGTTCCCAGTCCGGAGCAATTTTGCTCTCCAGGGAACATTCGGCAAGGTCTGCAGGTGTTTTTGGTTGTCACAGCTTGTGACACTTCGTAGATAGAGGCCAGGGATATTGCTAAAATCCTGCACTGGCAGGACAGCTCCTAGCAAAGAATTATCCAGCCCAAATGTCAACAGTGCCAAGGTTGAGAAATGCAGAAATGCAGCTCTAGAGGAATGTATTTTATCCTAAATATATCTTTAAAGACATTCTAGCTGAAAAGAACTAAAAGGGATTCGTCAGCCACTGACAGAAATCAGACTAAAGAAAGACGGTTTCATAAAATCCAGAGAATGGAAGTGTAAAATCACCATTGAACAATGTTTCTCTAACATTTAAACCATTTACTGAAAAATGCGTATTTTTATTTTTTAAGATTATCCCTTTGGCCTGGGTTCGCCGTTTCAGTATCACATTTTGAAAGCAGGCTCCTGTTTAGTGCTGATGTGAGTTATAAAATACTCCGGAACGAGACGGTTCTGGAGTTCATGACTGATCTCTGCCACAAGACCGGCAGGTCCTGCTTTATCGAGACGTGTGAGAAAGAGCTGCTTGGGCTCATTGTCCTCACAAGGTAAAAGCCTGCATTGAAATAGATTTTTCTCTAGAGAATGTGCTATTTATGCCACGTAGGAACGGGAATAGCATCGGGCACTGCCTGAGCACGGATCCGATCAGCCTCCTCACCCAGGTTTAGACCTGGTCGTCTGCATTGTCTAGAGTTCAGGCTTCCCCATGGGGTGTGGGGGGCTGGCCGCAGTTCCTTTCTCCTGCTGTACCCCCTCCCCGGATCCCCCGCGGTCTGTGCTTTGCTGCCCCAGGCTGGCTGCTGGATGCCGCCTCCCTAGTTCTGCCTTGTAGATTCTACTCCTATAGAGCCTCCCAGTCGTTACTGCTTTTCTGAAGCCCCCACCTGTCCACTCAGTTGGAATTATTCGGTTCCTGCCCCTGTGCTTCTCCCAAAGCCCAGGGCTTAGAGCAACCTCTTCGGACCCACTTTATTTCATTTCATTACATCACAGTGTAACCGAGCCGGACCCTATGGGGCCTTCCCAGGAAGACCCCAGCCCCATGTCCTCTGCGTCAGCTCCCCTCTGAAGCACGGGGATAACAGTATCTGGTGCACTTCCCTTCACCACAATCCGGGGTCAGTGGATGGGCTTTCCTTCACGTGGGCGAACGGACCCAAGTTTGGTTCTGTAAAAACAGGGTGGAACATCAGGTCCGTGTCTCATCTTTGCTATAAGATTATGGAGTCCCTGGGCTGAGCCCTTTCAAGTCTGTGGGTTTATCTCTGTCTGTTTTGCCCTCAGTGCACATTGAACTGAATGGAACATGGGCAGTTAGGTGACTTTTTTTTTTTTTGCCTTTTTAGGGCCACACCCACAGCATATGGAGGTTCCCAGGCTGGGGGTCTAATCGGAGCTATAGCTGCTGGCCCACCTACACCAGAGCCACAGCAACACCAGATCCAAGGCACATCTGCAACCTCACCACAGCTCACGCCAACGCCAGATCCATAACCCACTGATGGAAGCTAGGGATCGAACCAGCATCCTCATGGGTACTAGTCAGGTTTGTTTCCGCTGAGCCCTGGTGGGAACACCCATGGACACTTTTTTTTTTTTTTTCAGAGAACCCACTAACCTTCTTCTAGTCTGGCTTAAAATTTCTAGGTTATAGAGCAGAGAGGTGGCATTAGTTGAATTCCATGCTCCCCCCCTTATTCTGCTGTCAAGATCATGAATTAGTTTATCACACTATTTCAAAGCCACCTTGCAAGGTACCAAGAGCCTTGGAGAAGCTTGACAAGGAGGTTTCTGTCCCCAGGCTGGGGCAGCCTGAGAGGATGCTTCAGGCCACAGTGCTCGCTGAAGGGGGGAAAGGGCTTAGATGACCTTAGCCCACCTGCAGGACCAGTTTTGTGCAGGACCAGCCTTCGATGGGAGGTTAAGTAGGCTGCCACAATTGTGGCCAATCAGCCTTCTTGGAGTACTATTTTATTTTAATTCATTTGTCTTTTTAGGACCACACCTGCAGCATATGAAGGTTCCCAGACTAGGGGTCTAATCAGGGCTGTAGCTGCTGGCTCTGAGCCACAACTTCGGCCTATACCATAGCTCATGACAACACCAGTTCTTTAACCCACTGAGTGAGGCCAGGGATCGAACCCACGTCCTCATGGATACTAGTTGGATTCATTACTGCTGAGCCACAACAGGCACTCCTCTTGGGGTAGTTTTTAATCAGAAAAACTAGCAGGGAATTAAGAAAATCTGAGTGACTCCAGGAGCTGATGGGAAAGTTTTGAGCAAGGCTTTGGCCTCTGAACATTTAAGAATGATTTCCCTGAAGTTGCAGCATCTCAGTGAGAAAAGCACATGATGGGTCTAAGGATGCTTCCGCTGGTGTTTTTGGAATATAGAGGTCTTCTTGTCAAAGGAAGTTATTATAAATTCATGCTCTGCTTGGATGAGAGCTGATCATTTTTTTAAAAGTGATTATTCTTGAATTACTATCTTTCATAATTTCTGAAATTCTAGAGAATACTCTGAATTAAAGCTGTCGTGACCTTGCCACTGAGCCTGGGGGATTTGGGAGAAGAACTTAAAGATTTCTTGCATTTACCAGATACAATAACAAGACCTATCGCATCGATGACATTGACTGGTCCGTGAAGCCCACACACACGTTCCAGAAGCGGGATGGCACTGAGACCACCTACGTGGATTACTACAAGCAGGTCGGACTTGTCTTCCTTCAGCCTCATGACCCTTCCTTTCGGCTCACAGGGGTCTCCCAATTCCTCTCCAGTCTCCAGAGTCCCCTGGACCATCAGGCTGAGTCTGCCTCCAACATAATTCTCTGACCTGTCCCTTCCCCTCCATCGCTACCACCCCTGGCTTGGTTCAGGCCCTCATCCTGTTGCCAGCTGTCCCTCCTGTCGTCTGAGCTATCTCTTAGAAGCTTATCTAGGAGCTCCCGGGTGGCTCAGTGGGATAAGGATCCGGCATTGTCACTGCTGTGACTCTGGTTACTGCTGTGTCACAGGTTCATCCCTGGCCTGGGAACGTCCACACGCTGAGGGTGTGGCTGAAAATAAATAAACAGGCTCATTGGGCTGAGAAGCTGACTAGTATCTGTGAGGATGCAGTTTCGACCCCTGGCCTTGATCAGTGAGTTAAGGATCTGGTGTCGCCGTGAGCTGTGGTGTAGGTCAGATACAGCTCGGATCCAGCATTGATATGGCTGTGGTGCAGGCTGGCAACTGCAGTGCAGATTCGAGCCCTTGCCTAGGAACTTCCATATGCCACAGCTACAGCCCTAATAAATAAATAAATAAAATTTAATAAGCATATCTAATAATGTCACCTCCCTGCCTTACATATTTCCACGGCTCCTTATAGCCTTAGAAGCCAGATCTAAGCCGGTGAGCAAAATTTTCAAGGCCCTTTACGCTCTGGCCTCTCCCCACCTCTGGCCCCTCATCACTGATGTCCCATTTCCTCACCACGTCCTGCTGTGCTCGCCCTCTGTGGTTCCCTGAGTCCCTAACGCCCCTGTGTGTTTTCACACATGGGGCTTCCTCTTCCCGGATGTGCATTCACAGCCAGCCAGTCACTGAACACCCTTCAATATGCAGCTTGGAAGTCGCCTCTTCCGAGACGTCCTGACACTCTGCCCAGGGCTGTCCTGCCTGCACTTAGTGCTCCCAGCTATCGTGGCAGGACCTGAACGGCTGGACTTCCTCTCTCAGCTTGGAGCTCTTGATTTCTGACACCAAGGGCTAGCTCGGTATCGTGCAGGTCGTAGATACTCAAACATTCACTGATGGAATCTCCTGCTGACTCTGGGAGCCTGATTTATAAGGATGACACATCTCTCATCCCCACTGTCCATCCGAACAGTTCCTTTCAGAGGCGCCTTCTCTTTAATGTGCTGTCATAGTCCAGTCTCCAAAAGCTCACTGCTGTTTTATTTACTTATTTATTTTGCCCCCCCCCTTTTTTTTTGCCATTTCTTGGGCCGCTCTTGTGGCATATGGAGGTTCCCAGTCTAGGGGTCCAATCGGAGCCGCAGCTACTGGCCTACACCAGAGCCACAGCAACGCGGGATCCGAGCCGCGTCTGCAATCTACACAACAGCTCACAGCAACGCCAGATCCTTAACCCACTGAACAAGGCCAGGGATCCAACCTGCAACCTCATGGTTCTTAGTCGGATTCGTTAACCATTGAGCCACGACGGGAACTCCTATTTTGCCTTTTAGGGCCACATCCCAAGCACATGGCGGTTCCAGGCCAGGGGTTGAATCGGAGCTACAGCGGCTGGCCTATGCCACAGCCACAGCCACACCAGATCCGAGCTGCATCTGTGACCTACACCACAGCTCATGGCAATGCCGGATCCCTAACCCACTGAGCAAGGCCAGGAATCGAACCCGCAACCTCATGGTTCCCAGTCAGATTTGTTTCCACTGCTCCTTGATGGGGACTCCCTCACTGCTGTTTGAAAACCAAAAACAAACATAAAGCAAAACCTGGCCTTAACCTTTCTACACCTTCAAGAAAGGTGATCTCCTCCTCAGCTCATTTCTGTGGAAGGTCGTCTAACTAGATCTGAGCGCCTCTTTAGTTCTTCCTTCCTGAAACCTCAGCCGTCTGGTATCTGGTTCTGCTGCTATGGAAGTAGTTCTCTAAGGTCAAGGTCAGTTACTTGACTTCTTAAAATAAGTTGACTTCTTATTTTAAGGGGCTTTGGGTGGCTTTGGATGCTAGTGACCACTCCCACCGAGCAGAACTCTCTGCCTTGGCCCCTCAGCCCATCCCTGGAAGGCGGTCTTCCCCCGCCTCCTTTGACCCCACCCCACCCCCTGGACACCCCCTGCTTTCCCCTGGACACTAAATACTATCATTCACCACGGTCCCCTAGGTAGGATCTTTTCTTCATATTTTGAGATCGTTCAAATACAACATTTTTGCCTTGCCCTCATTCCCCATCTGCGTTTTCAGACCGTATTTGCACAAATATCCCGCAGGCACTTAAACTAACATCATTCAGACTGAATCCACTCTTTCCCACTCCTGCTTCTCCTTGGAATTCTGCCTCTCGGGAAATCACGGTGCTTTCTTCCTCTCCTTCACCCACACCTCCTTGTTCAGTTGTCACCAAGATGAATTCTGCCTCCTTTATCCTTGAGTTCTCCCTGGACCCCCTTCTCCTTCCCAGCCATGTCCCCCCTCCCCTTCCCAGCACTGTCCCCCCTCCCCAGCTATGTCAGGCCCCTGACCCCTCTCCCCCTCCCCAGACCCATCACCCCTCCCCAGCCCTGTCCCCTTCCCCCTCCCCAGCCCTGTCCCCACTGCATTAGTGCAGAGCCTCTCAGAGATTTCTGTCCTGGGGATCACAGCCCCCTTTGTGGTTTCCTCACCCCAGCCCTCTCCTCACTGGGACCCATCATCCTCACTGCTTCCAGAGAGACCTTTCTGAAATGCTGCCCAGAAATGCGGTAAAGAGCCTAACCTCTGAAATGAGGTGGTCCCGGCACTAGCTGTGTAACCTTGGGCAAGTCACTAATGGTGGAGCCTCTGTCAAGGGAGCCATCTGTCAGCCTTCATGGCGCCGGGGAAGCGCTAACCCAGGTACTAGTCTGAGCTGAGCTTTTCATCTGGTGCCTGCAGGTAGTGAGCACCGGGTAAACAGCCTTCAACTCCAGCATCACGCTGTTTGACTCCATCCCACCCCTTAACCTCACCCGCACGGCATTCCCACCGTGCCTCCACGCTGCCATCCACCCCCCCTCTACTTGCTGTCACTCAGCCTTTACTCATGTCCAAGAGACACTGGCATAAAGCCATGCTGTACCTTTCCTCTTCCCCACCTGGTGAAATACTAGGTCAAGGTCAAATGTCATCTAGTTCCTGAAGTCCTTTCTGACTTTGCTGCCTGTCACACACTCACAGACGAGCTGGCCATTCTCTCTCTGAGCATTTGTAGCGCAGATCACATTGCTTCTGGAACATGTTTTCCCTAAAGAACTCGGATGGCGTTTGGCATTTGGCAGAGCATCTTGTGCAGAACTGTGCTCCATATGTGTTTGTTTATTAAACACAAAGTTTGTTAAACATTTGGCTTTTCTCCTGCATGGTTGAATTCATTTTTCTTTAATGTATTTTAGGACCTGTGACATTCTGAAAAGGGAATCATGATAAAATCCCCCTCACTTTCTCTGTAAAGAGTTGTGGTGTGCTGCGTATATATTGTAATTAGGGAGAAAAAGAACAAAATGGGGCCACTTTCTAGAATGTCCTCCTCTCTGTCCCAGGAAAGGAACGATCAATTTTGATGTAGTCAGCTTTCAAAGTGGAAGGCATCTTGGAGTTCCTGTTGTGGTCAGTGGGTTAAGAACCTGATTAGTATCCATGAGGATGTGGGTTCGATCCTTGGTCTCGCTCAGTGGGTTAAGGATCCAGCATTGCCGTGAGCTATGGTGGAGGTCACAGATGTGGCTTGGATCCAGCCTTGCTGTGGTTGTGGCAGAGGTTGGCAGCTGCAGCTCTGATTAGACCCCTAGCCTGGGAACCTCTATATGCTGTGAGTGTGCCCCTAAAAAAACAACAACAAAAAAAAAATGGAAGGCATCTTGATATTGACCTTCGTATTTCTCTATTTTATCTTATCATGAAAAATATTTTCAAATGCTCAGAAAGTGGGGGCACAGGAGAGAGTAAAGTTCACCTCCTGCCAGAGCTTAGTGGGGCGTATTCATGGCCATGCCCGGGTGAACAGAACTCTCTCTTCCTCTCTTCTCTTCATGTCCCCGTTTTACTCGAGCTGTTCTGGGAACTCCTTGTGCTTCCATGTTTTCTTCAAAGTGCTCTCTTGGATTCCACCTCCTTCGTGAAGCCTTTTCTCTGATTTACCAGCCATAAAATATTTTCCCTACCACCCTGTCCCCACTCCTTGCCAGGGACCCAAGTCTTAAGGGATGAATCCTGGCTCTGCTGACTTCCAGTTATGGGACCTTGGAAAAGTTCTTTGATTTCGGATGGTGTTTGGTCATCTGTGAAGGGGATGATGATAGCATTTGACTCATGGGTTTGTTGTTAAGATTCGAGGGGGAAACATGTACGTGCTTAGTGGATATTATATTATATTGTGCTTCTGCCTTGCTTTGTAGATGCTGTCGTTATATGTGAAGGCAGGGACTGTGCCTCTTATCTTATTCCTGTAGCTCCTGGGATATAGGAAGCACGAGATGTGAATTAATGAAGTTGTGTATGACAACACTCTTTCTATGAAGACTTCTCAAGCTTTTCAGTTATAGCATTGCTGAAATCACCATTTTTAAATTTCTTTTTCCTAAATTGTTTTTTATTTTTTATTTTTTTAAATAAAATTTTTTTTTTCTTTTTATGGCTGCACCTGTAGCATATGAAAGTTCCTGGGCCAGAGGCCACATCTGAGTTGCAGCTGCAGGCCTACATCACAGCCACAGCAACACCAGATCCAAGCTGTATCTGTGACCTACGTGGCAGCTTGTGGCAACGCTGGATCCTTAACAACTGAGCAAGACCAGGGACTGAACCTGTACCCTCACAGAGACAATGTTGGGTGTTTAACCCACTGAGCTGCAAAGGGAATTCCTGTTTTTTATTTTAATGACTTAAAGTCCTTATTGAGTAGGGAAACACTCACTTCTGGCCTCCTTAATTGCAATTTTTGATGTCATCATCGCTTAGTCCGGGGCATTTTGTAAATTCTAATTCCAGTCGTTCTGTCATCAGTGTTGAGTAAGTTATGCTGGGAATGAGTGTGAATGGGAACCTTTGCCTTTGGAAGGTAAATGAACTCCTAGCAAGGTGAGAATGTTGAAATTCAAGTTTACCAAGGAAATGGGGTGGGGTAGGAGCTAATGATTGCCGAGGAGCCCTTATACCTTGTGGTTTACTGGGGACACCTCTGAGCCCCTGTGCCCCCCATTCCACAGATGAGGAAGGGTCAGTAACTCCCTCAATGTCACGTTCCAAGTAAGGAGAAGAGCTGTGGCTCAGGTTTACGTTCGTCAGACCTCAAACCTGCTTCCCTCTAACATCATACTGTCCTGAGACGTAAGGACAGTCGTGCTCTTTTGGGGAATCTGAGGTTGACTCAGTATAACCCTTGCCTCCAGCTTGTGTATAGGTATTTTCCAAAGGAACACAGATACTTAGAACCTGTTAATTATGCCTGGGGAGGTCTGCCTCAGTCTCCAATGATGGAAATGTGGCTGTTGAGTCAGCCGCAGTGGGGTCTTTGCACTAAGGATGGAGCCATCTGCAGGCTGTTTGACTCTGGATGAACTCAGAAGAGAGCAGGGAAGGGAGTAACAAACAAACAAAAACAGTGTCGGAGTTCCTGTTGTGGTTTAGCGGGTTAAGAACCTGACTAGTATCTGTGAGAGTGCGGATTTGATCCCTGCCCTTGCTCAGGGGGTTAAGGATCTGGCCTTGCCTTGAGCTGCAGTGTGGGTTGCAGATGCAGTTTGGATCTGGCATTGCTGTGGCTGTGGTGTAGGCTGGTAGCTGCAGCTCCAATTTGACCCCTAGCCCGGAAACCTCCCTATGCTGCAGGTGAAGCCCTAAAAAGAAGAGAGAAAAAACAAACAGTGTTGCGTTATAAACAATAATAAAATTATGAAACTGGCCCTGAAGTATAAAAGATAGGTCCTGTGGAGGCGTTCCCTAGTGGCTCAGCACAGTAAGGATCTGGTGTTGTCACTGCTGTGGCCCAGGTTCAACCCCTGACCTGGGAACGTCCACATGCCATGGGCGAAGCCAAGAAAAAAAAGAGTGGAAAGGTCCTGGAAAGGAAGTAGAAAGGAGTAGGTAACCATAGGGATTGGTGGAGACCTTCTTTTTTTTCTCTATTGAAAAGGATTGTTTATTCACCTTGATATGACCTTGCTGCTTATACGCAGGGATGCGCATTTTACGGTATTTCTATGTTAACTTTTCCTTCCTTCCTTTTCCATTCTGTAGCAATATGACATTACCTTATCTGACCTAAGCCAGCCAGTGCTTGTGAGTCTGTTGAAAAGCAAGAGAAATGATGACACTGAGGCTCGGATGATCCACCTGATTCCCGAGCTCTGCTATCTAACAGGTAAGGTTTATGTTTTATACTCCATCAGGCTCGCCATCACAGACTCCTGACACCTAGCCGTGGGGAGAACCTCCTTAAGTTAGCTGAGTGCCAGAGCTCTAATTTAATCCATGGAGGATGGCCCTTTAAGTTATTTCTTTGATTGTAGAGAACGTGGGAGGATAGAGTGCCCTTGGAAATTGCTTGGCACCCTGAAAGTTACATTTCCTCTATCTTGTGTTTTCCATTAGTTACTTTTTTTTTTTTTTTTGGTCTTTTTAGGGCCACACCTGTGGCATACGGAAGTTCCCAGGCTAGGGTCCCATCAGAGCTGTAGCTGCTGGTCTACGCCACAGCCACAGCAACATGGGATCCGAGCCATGTCTGGGACCTACACCACAGCTCACGGCCATGCTGGATCCTTAACCCACTGAGCAAGGCACGGGATCGAACCTGCATCCTCATCAATGCTCGTTGGATTCGTTTCCACTGAGCCATAACAGGAACTCCTCCATTTGTTACTTTGATGTTAAACTGACTTCCAGGTATTTTCCTAAAACTGAGCTGCTCGCCCTCGTTTTTTTGGAATGTCGCTAGTTTAGGAAACTACAGGACTTTAATTTTCTTCAGGTGTATTCTTTGGGTGCCAAAATGATCCTTACTTTCTTTCTGCATGAGCTTCCAGAAGGTAAACTCCACTCATTGTAGAATCTGAATAACTTGTCTCAGGCACTTTTCATCACATTCCTCTGGTTGCCAAGGTGAGGCTAAGAAGGGAGGACTTCCTACATTTTACCTTTTTGTATTGCTCGGATCGGTTATGATGTGTATGTATTTCTTTTGTGATTAGAAAAGTTAATAAGGACATCAGCCTTGTGGGGAGGAATGTCTGTTTTTAGGGTTACTCTGACCTTTCAGATCTGCAATTTCCATGGTAGCCTCTAGCGATGTGTTCACTGAGCACTTGACAGGTGTCTAGCAAGGCTCGGGGCTTAGATGGGCGAGCACTGTCAAAGACAAGGTGGATGTCTAAGATGCAGTTAATGTGGAAACGCCCTCATTAACAATGTTTTTATATTGGTTACATGTTGATAATATTTTGAATATACGGAATTAAGTGATATATACTATTTGAATAATTGCATCTGTTTCTTTCTGGCTTTTTAAAAATGTGGTTTCTCGAAAAATTTAAATGCCATGTGGCTCTCATTGCTATTGGATGGTGCCGTCCAGATGGTGAGGCTGATTCAGTTTAAGTGAAAAGTTTTATTACCCTGTGCCTGAGATGGGCCGGAGTTACATCAAGGCCTGTTCATTTTTTCTTCGTTTTCATTCACAATGAATAGGGCTTCCCGGCCGGGCAACCTCTGATTTCCAGCTGATGAAGGCTGTGGCCCAGGAAACGCGTCTCGGTCCTCTGGGAAGGCAGCAGCGTGTGGCCAGGCTCGCAGATGACATCCAGAGGTATGGGGACAGCTCCACATCCAGACGCACCACAGCATCTCTTTATTAACTAGCTTGTTACCAGGAATAATATCTTGCCTTTATTAAGCACTTAGCATGAGCCAGGCAGTGTGGCAGCCCTGTCTGTGTATTGTGTTTAATCTTTACATCAACCCTATGGATTGGGAATGAATGTAATTAGTCCTACATTTTGCCAAAAAAGAAACCATGGCTTTAAAAGCGTTTCGGAGTTTGCTCAAGGTCACATGTTATTACATGTCATCACTGAGAGTCGAAGCCTGGGCTTTCTGGCTTAAAGGCCCATTTTGCCACCCCTGGGGCCACACCAGAGCCTTTCCATCTCTGCGTGTCCACCGTGGGCCCAGTCTTCCTCTAACTCTCTTGAGCAGGGGGAAAAGGGTAAGTAGAAATAGAGGCCAGGAATTCTCAAAAAAATAAGAAACAAAAAATAAATAAATAAATCTGTCTCTGGATGGTTCAGAGAGTTATAATTCTGTCTTTAATGATTAAAATTCATTCGAAAATAAGCACTTTAATGATTTAAAACTCACCTCTCCACAGAAACAAGGATGCTCGTTTTGAGCTCGAGACCTGGGGGCTGCGCTTCGGATCCCAGATGTCTCTGACTGGCCGGGTCGTGCCTTCAGAAAAAATCCTCATGCAAGACCATATAGTAAGTGTTCTGATTTTATTTTCATTTGCAAGTATTTTCCTAAACGCGTGTCCGTTTGCTCATATGTGAGAGTGACTAGTGGGCTTTATAATGTAATATTCATTTGGTTTCTCCATGGCCACATCTCCTCTCTTCCTTTGCTCCAAACCTGCAGGTCCCTCAGGTTTCCTTTTGCCTTTTCATTTCTTTTTTTAGGGCCACACCCATGCCACATGGAAGTCCCCAGGTGAGGGGTTGAATCAGAGCTGCAGCTGCTGGCTTACACCACAGCCCTAGCAATGCCAGATCTGAGCGACTTACCCTGCGACTTAACGTCACAGCTCATGGCAACGCTGGATCCTTAACCCACTGAGTGAGGCTGGGGATCAAACTCTTGTCCTCATGGATACCAGTTGAGTTGTTAACCTGTTGAGCCACAGCAGGAGCTCCCCTCTGTTTTCCTTCCTTCCTTCCTTCCTTCCTTCCTTCCTTCCTTCCTTCCTTCCTTCCTTCCTTCCTTCCTTCCTTCCTTTCTTTCTTTCTTTCTTTCTTTCTTTCTTTCTTTCTTTCTTTCTTTCTTTCTTTCTTTCTTTCTTTCTTTCTTTCTTTCTTTTTAAGGGCTGCACCTGCAGCATGTGGAGGTTCCCAGGCTAGGGGTCCAATTGGAGCTATAAGCTGCCAGCCTACGCCACAGCCAAAGCAACACGGGATCAGAGCTGCGTCTGTGACCTACACCATAGCTCACAGCAACGGCAGATCCTTAACCCACTGATCGGGGCCAGGGATGGAACCCACATCCTCATTTGTTTCCGCTGAGCCACAGTAGGAATTCCCCTCACTGTCTTTTTTATTTAATTGTACTCTGAGTAAATGTATTCAGCCTATCAAGGTCTTAATTTTTTCCAGTGTCAACCTGTGTCTGCAGCTGACTGGTCCAAGGATATGCGAGCTTGCAAGATTTTAAGTGCACAGTCTTTGAATAAATGGCTGATTATATTTAGTAACAGAGCTGAAAGTGTGACGGAGAGCTTTCTGAACTGCTTGAGAAGAGTTGGAAGTCCTATGGGATTTAAGGTGGATCACCCCAAAATGTGAGGAGATGCTGAAAATCATCCCAACTTTTCCCTTGTATTAATTTGGTTTAGTTAGAGATAATGGCTGATATAGCTACAGATGTTACTTTATATCAGTAAAATTTCCTAATATAAAGGGCCAAGAAAATAGTTACAAGTAGATAGATGTGGCAAGTTTTATCCAGTTAAAATATAGTTTATGTTCGTCTTTTTTTTCTTTTTGCCCTTTTTAGGGCCGCTCCTGTGGCATATGGAGGTTCCCAGGCTAGGGATCAAATCAGAGCTGTAGCTGCCGGCCTGCACCACAGCCAGAGAAACTGGGGATCCGAGCCTCATCTTCTACCTACACCACAGCTCACGGCAGCGCTGGATCCTTAACCCACTGAGCGAGGCCAGGGATGGAACCCACAACCTCATGGTTCCTAGTCGGATTCTTTAACCACTGAGCCACAACAAAGACCTTATGTTGGTCTTTTTAAAACCTTATTTTCATAGTTCTTCCTAGGCAGTAGTCTCATTCCCTCAACAGCTTTCCAGTACCAGCTAGGGTATAATTCTTCAATAAATCCATGTATTGCCTCCTCAACTTTTCCTTAGTTCTTCCATATCACTTATTTATAAAACTTAATAACAAACAGGATATTAACAAATAAAGGTTGAGTTTCCTGACTTATTGGATAGATTTTATGTTTTGAAATTTAATGTAAAAATATGTCTGTAATAAGTTTTTCTTATTCTGTTACTATAGCCTGAGTTTTTTTTTTTTTTTCCTTTTAGGGCCACCCCTGTAGCATATGGAGGTTCCCAGGCTAGGGGTCAAATCAGAGCTGCAGCTGCTGGCCTATGCCACAGCCACAGGAATGCAGGATCCGAGCTGCATCTGTGACCTACACCACAGCTTATGGCAATGCTGGGTCCTTAACCCATTGAGTAAAGCCAGGGATGGAACCTGAGTCCTCATGGATGCTAGTCAGATTTGCTAACCACTGAGCCACAATGGGAACTCCACTATAGCCTAAGATTAGTCATCTAGCTAGTTTTCTGATAAAACCAAGGTCATTTTTTTAGCCTTTGAACATTTATTGAGTATCTACTACTGTATGCTAAATAGCATGCCATTTTCGTGGAATGAGATAAATATGATGCTTTCAGTTTACTAAGGGATCCATTCACACTCAGTCATACTCAAAATTGAATATTGTTTTGTTTTAGAAAAGCCATAAAGTTGGTCATACATTACTTCATAACTTGCTATGCTTAGGAGAGAGCAACAGATACTTGTTTTTCTTCATTGTTGTGGAGATGCATGTCCTAGTTGCAGGGTGGAAAGTTATTCTTTAAACATGGTTATGAATTAATTACATTAGCATCACAAGCATTCTTGAAAACCATAGCTGTCCCAAAGTCTCATTTTACACTGGCGTGTCGAATTCTCCTCTTATCAAATCTGTTAACAAATCTCCTGGTTTGAGTTTCACCTGCTCTAATTTCTCTTAACCTATGAGGTAATAGAGCAGGAAAAGATTCATGAAAGAAGCCACAGTCCAAGAACTTGGACTTGCACCATAGGGTCCTACACAAATTCCAGCAAGGCAGTGCCCATGATCTATTCTTGGCCTGATTTCTTTTAAAGTTCTTTTATTCCATCATTTTCTTTTCCATGAAGTATCCATTTACCCATGAGATCTATAAGCATAGGTTTGCAACCCATCTGAAACAGCACTGCCAGCCGTTCCTGAAGTTCCCTTGGAACCAGCAAGTGGCAGACAGTGGCCCTGCCACCTGCTGGGCAGGTGTTAAAAGGCTGCTGGGCATTGGGACAGCCTATTCATATATATATATGAGAGGCTGAACCTATGTCAAGAAAACAGATATGTAAATTCCTCTGCATGGGAATTTTTTTTTAGCCCTCTGGCCCCCAACATAATGTACGCACAGAACTGATCATTGCTAAGTACTTGTCCACCGGTTGATTGATTAACGCTAACTATTCCAGGCTTCAAACACGGTACCACTAAGGAAAAAAACAAATAATTTTACGTCTGAATCATAGATTATCTGAATATCTTGATCTAATTAACCTAATTATTTTTATTTTCAATTCCCGGGGAGAATTGCTAGTCTCGCTTTAACTTGAACTCTTTTTCAGATGTTTGATATTGAGACTTGTGGTTTCAAAAGTTCACTTTTTTTTTGTCTTTTTGCCTTTTTCTAGGGCCGCTTCTCACAGCATATGGAGGTTCCCAGGCTAGGGGTCCAATCGGAGCTGCAGCTGTCAGCCTACACCACAGCTCACGGCAACGCCGGATTCTTAACCCACTGAGCAAGGCCAGGGATCAAATCCGAAATTTCATGGTTCCTAGTCGGATTCGTTAACCACTGAGCCAAGGCGGGAACTCCAGAAAGTTCTCTTTCAACCCCAATTTAAACAACAGAATTGTTGTTTGAGTAGCAGACCCTCTATACAATGGAAAAAATTTTATTTTTCAACAACCTATTTTTTAAACTAATAAAAATGCTAATTAAATGTTTCTGGTTTATCTTGTGTGGGAGAAGCAATTTTAGATTCAAAAGGATTTCACTTTAATGATTTTTTTCCCTCAAATTATAGTCTGTTATAAAAACTGATGAATATTATTTTTAGCTGCATGTGACTTCGTGCTACTAAGAAGAGAATGACGCATTTTCAAAATTAATCTTTTTCTGTAGCATAAAAGTACAAGAAAATCCAGCTGCGTTTCTTCACGCCATACAGAAGCATGTGGATCCTGAGGTTCAGTTGGTGAGTACAGGGTAATGTTTTTGTGTTTCGGGGTATGATTTTGTTTTTTACTTATACCTAACAACTTTGAAAGAAGGCGTTTGAGCATATTCTCCCATGATATGTTTGCAAATTGCTGTGCATTTTCCCAGGCACCCAAGAAAGAGTCCCCAAATCTTAGTATTTTAATCAATATATTATTTCCCTTCATGTTTCCATTATTAATTCTTTTTTTTTTTTTTTTTGGTCTTTTTGCTATTTCTTTGGGCCGCTCCCGCGGCATATGGAGATTCCCAGGCTAGGGGTCTAATTGGAGCTGTAGCCACCGGCCTACGCCAGAGCCACAGCAATGCGGGATCCGAGCCGCATCTGCAACCTACACCACAGCTCATGGCAACGCCGGATCGCCAACCCACTGAGCAAGGGCAGGGACCGAACCTGCAACCTCATGGTTCCTAGTCGGATTCGTTAACCACTGCGCCACAACGGGAACTCCTCCATTATTAATTCTTAAACGCTCGTTGCTATTCAGCCTCCTGAATGTCTACATATTTTCCAACTTGTTGAGGGGTCATCTTTACTTAAGATTTAAGACAAATCACCTCCCGTCGTATCCCATAAATGTTGGGGCAGTGTGTTCTCCCAGGGTTTCAGGAGAGTCTTGGAAGGTTTAGGGTTTCCCATGTCACCTCAGGCCCCATGTTTATGCTTCCTCTGAATTCTTGCCCCGCTTCACGAGGGCATTTTCCTCCTGCATTGCCATCGCCCCAAGGAACCCATAATTGCTTCATTTCCCAAAGTGTTGTGTGTGCGAGTGCTGTGTGTGTGGGAGGGTGGCGTATGTAGCTGACTTTGCTGAGGGTTTGGGGCCAAGGCATGGTTACATCACATGCCAACATTCCATGCACATTAAAATTGACATCCCTTTCCTTAAAAATCTCAGCCATTCCTGTGTCTTGGAAATGTTCACTACGTCTCCCACTGTATTGTAATGCTTCTCCTGCCCATCTCCTGTTTTACCTCCCTGGCTCATCCGTCCCAGCTCGCAACATCCCTGTTCGTTTCTCACGCACAGGAGTTTAACTCTCTGTTTTCCTTTTAGTCAGAGACACACACACAAAATAGTTGACAAAGATGTTATAATAAACAAAGGAAATTCTCACCATAAGAGCATTTATTTTTCACCTAAAAAAAGTAAAATCAGATTTCCCATTGTGGCGCAGTGGAATCTGACCAGGAACGATGAGGTTGTGGGTCCGATCTCTGGCCTCGCTCAGTTGGATTAAGGATCCAGCACTGCCGTGAGCTGTGGTGTAAGTCGCAGATGCAGCTTGGATCCCGCGTTACTGTGGCTCTGGCGTAGGCCGGCGGCTACAGCTTTGATTGCCCTAGCCTGGGAACCTCCATATGCCGCAAGTGCAGCCCTAAAAAGCAAAAAAAAAAAAAAAAAAAAGTTATATCAAACTCACAGAAAAGTTGCAAGAGTAGAACAAAGAACTCTAATATTCCCTTCACCCACATTCTCCAATTGTTGACATGTTATCATATTTACTTTAACCCTTCCTTCTTCCCTCCCTCCCTCTCTCTTTCTTTCTTTTCCTGTGTGGTGTGTGTGTGTGTGTGTGTGTGTGTGTGTGTGTATCTATCTATCCATCCATCTACCTACCTGCCTACCCACTTAGGTACTTATCTACCTACCTACCTATTTTGTCCTGAACCATTTGATAGTAAATTATAGGCGTGATGTCCAGGTTTTTTGGTAGGGAGCTACCTTGAGACTATGTGAATATCCTGTTCTCATCGAACTTTTATCCACTAGTTTTAGAATCCATTGTAATTCTTTTAAAATTTTGTATTTTTTTTCATTTTTGTTCATTTATTGATAATTTGTGTCTGAATCCATTACTACTATGATGGTTGCCATATAGTGACTTTCTAATTTCATACTTCCTTCTATATTTATTAAGTGGCATTATATTTTAAGGGGGAGCTTTCTCTTCTCCCGTTTTTTGTTCGTTCACTTATTTACATCAGTATGGGTTCCTATTTTATTTACCAGCTTATAGTCTATTACTATTATTATTTATTTTGATGTTCAAATTGTCCCTGGTTTTGCCAATGGGAGCCCCATTCAAGCTGGCTTCTGTGTCTTTTTCGACCTATTCTCATCTTTTTTGGAACACTTCCTTACTCTCTGGCACAGTAAGATATTCCAGGTTAATCTAAGTTTTGCTGCCCAACTCTAGATTCATATATTTCTCCAATGAGCCCAGATTCCTTTTTGTAGAGACCTGTATTTAGAGAGCAAGGTCTGGGTACTGGGTGTGTTTATTTGCTTCTGGGGTGTCACTGCCCCTAGGCTTTCTCAATGAGAAAAGCTAGGAAATTGTGTGTGCATGTGTGTGCGCACACACGTGTGTGTCTGATGTACTTTATACACACAAACACACACATATACATGATACTCGCATCTATTTTATTACTGTATGTTGCTAGGTATGTATTAAAGCATTTTATTAACATTTTAAAGTATTAAAAACATTCGCATCTCCCAGTACCACAAGAAAGTGTCCCCTTTTTCCATGTTTGTACCTCTTTTCTCTGACAGTGAGAAACACGGCTTTTATTTCCCGCATTCTTGCTTAGCTCCCCATCCCTGGTGTGGGACCAGTCTTGCCTGACTCCCACCTTCTGATCCTGTCCGCACTGGGTCACTGACTTTTACTGCCATCTACTTGCTTAGCTGGAACTCATGGGATGGAAAGCAGGAAGGCCCTTAAAAGAATTTTGCTAATAATTTAAAATAGTTTTCCCTACTTTATGTAATTAAGTGTAAATAATTTTAGCCCTCGACATAATGATTTTGAACAGTTCTATAAGTAAAAAAAAATAACTTTATTTTCTGTTAATTATGACAGCGCCTGTCTTTTTTTCTTTTTTCTTTTTGTAATTTGAGGGTTTTGAAAGTAGAGAATAAAATATAGGAAGGAGATGGAGTTAGGCCAGGAAAGGGAAATACCTGATGGGAAGTAGGGGCAGTGACCAAGAGGGTAAGAATTTCAAAATACCAGGGCAGGCGTTCCTGTGGTGGCTCAGTGGTTAACGGAACCAACTAGTATCCATGAGGTTGTGGGTTCGATCCCTGGCCTCTCTCAGTGGGTTAAGGATCTGGTGTTGCTATGAGCTGTGGTGTCGGTCGCAGACGCTCAGATCCTGTGTTGCTGTGACTGTGGCGTAGGCCAGCAGTATAACTCTGATTTGACCCCTAGCCTGGGAACCTTCATATGCCACGGGTGCAGACTTAAAAAGACACAATAAATAAATAAATATTTAAAAAATAAAAATAGAAATACCAGGGCACCTGATCCTTAACCCACTGAGCACCTGAAGCTTCTTTCTCTGTATTTTCCCTCCCCTCACACCTTACACCCAAGTCCTGGTAAACAAAACCTGTTGTTGCAGCCTTCTTTTATGTTGGCTGTCCAGTGCCTAATGGGAAAAAGCCCACGATTTTAGTGAATTCTCCACTTTGCTTCTCTGTGGCTGACGTTTGCAGGGGAAACAGTGGGGATGAGAGCTGGAGAGCCACAGGGAAGGGTTACTGCAAAGAAGGGAGGCAGCTGGGGAAAGAGCCAGGACAGAGGGAATGTGAGGAGACAGACTCCAGCTGGTAGAGAAGCGAGGTAGGGTTGGAAGGAGGCTTTGCGGAGTGGATGGCTCATGAGACGGAGTTTCAAGTGGCTCCGTTTCATTGTCGGGTCTTCACAGACCACTTAAGAGAAGACCTGTAGGTGTGTTAGTATTTGCTCCTTGGGAACAAGGCCAGAGATGTTTGGAGAATCCATAATTCATTTTTTTAAAGCTTCCCCTAAACATAAGTAAATCAACTTTCTTTCTCCTGTTTTTGTTGCATTTAGGTGATGTGTATTCTGCCTTCTAATCAGAAGAGCTATTATGATGCCATTAAAAAGTACCTGAACTCCGACTGCCCGGTCCCCAGCCAGTGCGTGCTTGCCCAGACACTCAGCAAACAAGGAATGATAATGAGCATTGCCACCAAGATTGCCCTGCAGATGGCCTGTAAACTCGGCGGCGAGCTGTGGGCTCTGGAGATCCCTGTGAGAAACCCTCACTCTCTTCCTTTTGCTCATCAATCCATCTCTTCATGTGTTTTTAAAATGAAATCCAAGTAGGAGATATTTTCCCTTGATCCCGGAAATACTTGCTTTGTCTGTTTGTTGGGTTGATTTGTTGCTTGCCTGTGTATCTGTTTCATCACCCCAGCCTCCAGGAGGGGACCTGGGAGGGAAGGTGAGCCATGGTCCCTGTTCCCAGGGAGCTTCAGTCAAGCAGACAATGGAAAGAGCATCTGGTTTGGCACAGACTTGGAGAGAATTGATCTGGAGCTTCTCAGCCATGGTTGGCAATCTGGGCTCCATGGCCTCTACCTTTCCCTGCTTTCAGCAGGATGCTGCCTCATAGAGTAGACTTGTACCCTGGATGGGACCCCCCACCCCCAGACTTCCAGGGCTTGGGGAGCTGGCAGAGCCTGGGATCCGAACCTCCAAGCTGTGTTGGGAACTGACAAAACTCTCTTCTCGTTCCTGAACCGTAGCCACCCTTGGGGGCGGGGAGGGAACGTTATCCATCCCCTTAACCAGAATGTATGAGGTTCCCCCTGGCTGCTCCTCCTGGAGGGTATAGACAAATGAGGATTCTTAGCTGAAGAACGGGGAATGGAGTCTCTTTGGATTCTTTAGGCCCTTAGGCAGGGGATAAATGGACTGACCACTTTGCCAGAATCTCTTAAGCCGCCGATGGGTCTTGCCCACCCTCGCAAAGGAGGGTGGCTGTTTGGACTGCAGTGGGTCTCTGAGGCAGGGCATGTGCTGTGCTCCTCCCTCTCTCTCTAAGTCTCTTTGATTTCTGGTTTAGAAACCTGCCTCCTCTGGACCTTGATCACCCTGGCACAAAGCTTAAATCAACTGCTTTAATAACCAGGGACAGGCTTTTAAAAACTTCATATTCAGTCATTGCTTGAGAAAATGATACCATCATTCCATTAAATCATGAACACTTTCGCGTTGCAGTTGAAGGCCCTGATGGTGGTTGGGATTGCCGTCTGTAAAGATGCTGTTCAGCCAGGGAACGGTGGTGGTGGGATTTGTGGCCAGCACCAACCCCAGAATCACCAGGTACTTTTGAAATTGCCCCAGCATCTTCAGTTATGTAGACTATTGTAGTTTCTTCTAAAGACACTACAGAAAGGGATAGTTTTTATTCTTCACTCATTTTTATTTTTATTTATTTATTTATTTATTTGTCTTTTCTAGGGCCAGCACCTGCGGCATATGGAGGTTCCCAGGCTAGGGGTTGAATCAGAGCTGTAGCCACTGGCCTACGCCAGAGCCACAGCAGCGCGGGATCCGAGCCGCGTCTGCGACCTACACCACAGCTCACGGCAAGGCCGGAACCTTAACCCACTGAGCAAGGCCAGGGATTGACCCCGAATCCTCATGGATACTAGTTGGATTTGATACCACTGAGTCATGACAGGAACGCCTATAAAAATAGTTTTTAATGAAGCTACATTTTAGCTCAGTATTATCCATCATGTTTGTATATGTAAGTATAATTTAGGGCCATAGGTGTTCATATTTTTAAAATGAGTGAAGAAGGAGTTCCCGTCGTGGCTCAGTGGCTAACGAATCCGACTAGGAGCCATAAAGTTGTGGGTTCGATCCCTGGCCTTGCTCAGTGGGTTGAGGATCCGGCGTTGCTATGAGCTGTGGTGTGGGTCGAAGACACGGCTCGGATCCCAGGTTGCTATGGCCGTGGTGTAGGCCAGCAGCTATAGCTCTGATTCGACCCCGTCACCTGGGAACTTCCATATGCCAAGGGTGTGGCCCCAAAAAGCAAAAAACAAAAACAACCCCCCCAAATTATTTTTGTACAGACATTAGGACGAACCATTGCTTATATGTAAATCATATTCCCCAAATGATGGCTGTGTAGAAATTCCTGTGCAGTTATTTCTCAGAACACCTGCATTATATTGGGTGCTGTTCTAGGAAGCTTACCTGTTTTACGTCAAGCAGCGGAGAGGCAGATCGCCTGGCTTTACATCCTGATCTTCCACTTATTTTATGTACATGCTCAATACATGTTTGTTACTATTGCAATTATTATGTTACTATACTATTGTTACCATATAGTTTATTGCTGTTACTGTCACTATTGTTTTGCTCAAAGCCCCTGGATATGGCGGTGGTGCACACAGCTGTGAAAAATGTAGGCAGGATGACACATGAAACATGGACTCACAGCACCCATGCCATTGTAGTCCTTAGAACTGGTGTGGCATTTGTGTCTAAGCAGTGTGCTTCCAGGCTGTTTACAACATGTCTTCTTCCTAGATTAAACTCTTTGATTGACTCCATTCAGTTTGTGATTGAGTATATATTTGGGATTGTGAGACCCAGGAAAATCATAGCATAACTGCTTGCCTCCAGCTTCAGTCTGGGCTGCATGAGATCCCTGTTCTGTGTGTCACTTCCTTAATCAAACACATAAGGGACTTCTGGCTTATCAGTAGCAGTTTTAATGGTGTCATGACTGCTGGCATATTGAGAGAACTAGAATTGACGTGGCCACATAAGTCCTGATCTTCATTTTCCAAGTGCTTTTAATGAATAATTTTAGGAGGAGAACTTGCTTCTGAAATCTAGATAGGTTAGTTCATGTTAAAATTTCAGTTGCTGGAGAGCCTGTTGTGGCTCAGTGGTTAGCGAACTCGACTGGCATCCATGAGGACTGCAGGTTCGATCCCTGGTCCTCACTCAGTGGGTTAAGGCTCCGGCGTTGCTATGAGCTGTGGTGTAGGTCACAGATGTGACTTGGATCCCGAGTGGCTGTGGCTGTGGCTGTGGCATAGGCCGGTGGCTACAGCTCTGATTGGACCCCTAGTCTGGGAACTTCCATATGCTGCGGGTGTAGCCCTAAAAAGACAAAATGACAAAAAGATAAAAAAAAAAAAAAGAGTTCAACTGCCAAAAAAGCTCACCTGTAGAGGTGAAGTTTATGCCGGAGAAGTCTTTGTTTTGAAAGTAGAAGATCTACTGCTAAACCAATAAATTCCTTTATAATCATAATACAGTGGTCTCCATTTATCTGTGCTTATTATGCACCAAATGCTGTACTAGGTACTTTTCATATAGTATCTCTAATTTAATTTTTACAACTCTGTGAGGTACTGACTACCTACTATCGTGTACATTTCCTTGGTACAGATGAGGAAATGAGACTTAGGTTCACACAGCAAATCGCCTCGCTGATGAGTGTATCAGCCAGGAGTAGAACTCAGATACGGCTGATGCTAGCTAGCCCTGTAGCAAGAAATGGTGTTTGGGGGTGTATGTGAGAGGGAGAGCATTTGAATATATTGTGATCGTATTAAGAACAATTGATTTTTACACATAGTGTCTATTTTTAAAATTGAAATATAGTTGATTTACAAGGTTGTTATAATGTCTACTTCTTGATTTCATACTGGTGCATGTTTACCATAGAACTTTTGAAGGTGAACTTCAGTTTTATTCTGTGTTTACTTTAGGTGGTTTTCCCGCTGTATCCTTCAGAGATCAACAGCTGATATTGCAGATTGCTTGAAAGTCTTCATGACCGGTACTAAAAATGTAGCAGTGGGGAGGGGCTGCAAGGCCCATTCCTTCAGACCCAAAGGCCACAAGCCTCTAGCCCACCAGACAGGTGGAAACAGGCTCTTTTTTTATTTTTTAAATTTTATTTATTTTTTTATTACTCAATGAATTTATTTCATTTATAGTTGTACAATGATCATCATAATCCAATTTTATACGATTTCCACCCCACAACCCAAGCACTTCCCCCCACCCCTCAAACTGTCTCCTCCGGAGACCGTGAGTTTTTCAATGTCTGTGAGTCAACATCTGTTCTGCAAAGAAGTTCCGTCTGTCCTTTTTTCAGATCCCACATGTCAGTGAAAGCATTTGATGTTGGTGTCTCATTGTATGGCTGACTTCACTTAGCATGATAATTTCTAGGTCCATCCATGTTGCTAAAAATGCTGGTGTTTCATTCCTTTTAATGGCTGAGTAAGAATATACACAATGGAATATTACTCAGCCATGGAAAGAGACTCTTTAAGCCTCCCTGAGTCAACTGGTACCCAGTTGGAGATCCCAAAGCTGTGTCCTGACTCAGGCTACCAGACAGGCTTTGTAGAATTTACATTTGTCTGTGTGTGACAATCTGAAAGCCAGCAGGAAAGAAAGTTCGTAGCTGCTGGTGGATCTGGCAAGCAGTGTGAAAGCCAAAAGAAATCTATGCTGGAGGAGGAAGGATTATGACAGACTAGCATTCAGTCTAGAAACAGGAGAGAAGTTTTGGGGACAAGGAAAGGGATGCTGGCGGATCAAGTGTGGCATGGCAGGAGGAGATGGGGAAGCTAGCAGATGGGGAGGTGCCCTCCTCCTTGAGGGATGCGGGGGAAAGAGGGACCTGGGGCTCCCATGGCCTCTGGGACCCTAGCCCAGATGGGGCTTGGCCATTCCCTGGCTCTGCGACCAATGCGGCTCGCTACCTCCCTGATCTATAGCGTCCTATCTGTAAACTTTGAGGGGTTGTAAATATTTGCTTTCTCAAAAGGTGAATTTGGTAATGAACTTACATATATGGTCATCTATCAAACTAAAATGGATTCCTTCCTTCCTTCCTTCCTTCCTTCCTTCCTTCCTTCCTTCCTTCCTTCCTTCCTTCCTTTTGTGCTTTTTAGGGCCATACCTGCAGCATATGGCAATTCCCAGGCTAGGGGTCCAATGGGAGCTGCAGCTGCTGGCCTGTGCCACAGACACAGCCATGGCAGGTCTGAGTTGTGTCTGTGACCTACACCACAGCTCATGGCAACACCAGATCCCTGACTCACTGAGCGAGGCCAGGGATCAAACTTGCATCCTCATGGATACTAGTTGGATTCATTTCCACTGCGCCACAATGGAAACTCCTAAAATGGATTTCTTGGATGATAACTTCTCCTAAAACAGTGGTGCCATATATGCATGAAAATAGATTCTATACCATATCACTTTCCCCTCACTTCAAAACCTGGTTATTATTATTATTTTTTTAGTAGTTACGAAAAGTTTCCATTGGGGTTTCTATTGGGTGGAACTTACTGTCTGGGCTCTGCTCCTTAGGCAATTTCTAGTGAGGGTGAATGGAAATTTTTCAGGGTTCATATTGTCAGCGAGATTAACAGGCGAGTCCGTGTGAAGAGATGCTTTTAGAGGAACAGCCAGCTCTTTTCCTCATGTTTTCATGTTTATGCTCATTAGAGAAGAAAATTACCTGAAATTATTCTTTCCTTATTGAGAGGATTTAAAGATTTAAAGAAACCACATTAGTATTAATTCAGTTTGGGGGAATTGGTATGTCAATTGCATGAATTAAATTTTAATATATTGCTTAAACATTGAAATTTTACTAAAGAGATATGCTAAGTTCGAGAATATGTTATGCCGTAGAAACCATTATGAGTCCTCAAATAGCGGAGATGCCGGGATTTCTGCAAAGGGTTCTATTTTTATATTATCGCAAATACAACCCAGATTAGGTGTCACCCTGTCTTATTGTGGTCTGAAATAGCAAACTCTTTAAACCTTGAACTATATGGGAATTTTATTCTTTGCTGGTATCAGACAAGTCCTTCTTTGCTGACTCACACCCCTTTCTGCAGGAGCACTCAACAGATGGTACAAGCACAACCACGGCTTGCCAGCCCGGATCATTGTGTACCGGGACGGAGTAGGGGATGGTCAGCTGAAAACACTCATTGACTATGAGATTCCCCAGCTGCTGGCCAGTGTGACAGACGCCAGTTCGAATACCAGGTATCAATTTAGTGTGCTTTCCCCCACACTCCCAGTTCTAGCGCATTCATCATAACTGTTCACTGTGACTAGATACCAGCATCTCTCTCTCTTTTTCTCATGTCCATAAGGTTTGATCCTTTTCTGCCTCATGTTAGATACGAGGGTAGCTGGGATGATCTTCTGTAAATAGTCTGGGTGGCGTGAGCCTCTGCGGACTCTGAGTGGGGCGCCAGAGGAAGGCAGGACGCTGCGATTCAGCAGGAAGCCAGTGGGCGGCTGGCAGCTGAAGATGCCTCATACATATGAAGCTGCTAAGGGGGAAAACAAGCTGTGGTTTCGAACTTGAGGCCCAAATCAACACATGGGGGAAAACCTCCAAAATGCAGGCACTGGTGTGCAGCTCAGGTCTGCGGAGGTGCTGAGAGCAGTGTGGGTGCCATGAAAGCTGGGCACGTGAAAGCTTGTAGGAAATCAACTGTCACCATCCTGAACACCGGGCACCTTGCTCTTCTGCCACATTTCTTTCTTCCTTCCTTCCTTTCTTTCTTTCTTTCTTTCTCTTTCTTCTTTCTTTCTTTCTTTCTTTCTTTGAGGACCGCACCTGTGGCTTATGGAGGTTCCCAAGCCAGGGGTCCAATCAGAGCTGTAGCTGCCGGCCTATACCACAGCCACAGCAACTCCAGATCTGAGCCTCGTCTGTGACCTACACCACTGCTCATGGCAACGCCAGATCCTTAACCCACTGAGTGAGGCCAGGGATCAAACCTTCGTCCTCATGGATGCTAGTCAGATTTGGCCCTAATGTGTAGCTCATCCATCCATCCTTCTGTCCATCCACCCAGGCTTGTGTTTTGCAGGATTCAGAAGCAATGATTTGAGGAGTAAGAGGAACTTGTGGCTCTCCCTTTGCTTTCAGAAAATGAGGAGGAGCGTGAAGGTGAAACAGGGAGATGATTGATAATGGGAAGACCGATCTGGTCTCCATGGATAATTCTGGAAAATCTTTTTTTTTGTCCTGTGAACCATTCTTCCCTGACCTCCTTAAATAATATAAATTGGTCAGGTGACTGGGCATAACACGCTTTTGCAACAAATGAAGACAACCCTTAATTTAAATCACTTTGTGTCTGGGTGGAGAGGAAACGGGGGGTAATTTAAATTTTCTTTGTTTTGCTAATGAACTAATTTATTTCCTGTAAAAATTGCCACAAATTTTAAATAAGTAGAAAACTGGATTTCTCGTTGCAGCTCAGCTGGTTAAGAACCTGACATAGTCTCTGCGAGGATGGAGATTCGATCCCTGGCCTCGCTCAGTGGGTTAAGGATCTGGCATTGCCACAAGCCGTGGTGTAGGTTGCAGAGGTGACTGGGATCTGGCGTTGCTGTGGCTGTGGCGTGGGCCAGCAGCTGTAGCTCCGATTGGACCCCTAGCCTGGGAACCTCCATATGCCACGGGCGTGGCCCTAAAAAGAAAAAAAAAAAGCAGCAGAGGAAAGCTGCATGGCTCGATTTTAGTTATCTCGTTGTTGTTGTTATTGTTGTTATCGTTCTTACTATCCTGCCTCTCTGGTTCCAAGCCCCAGACTGTCGGTGATTGTGGTCCAGAGGAGGTGCACGCCGCGGTTCCTGACGGAGAGCGGCCGGACGCTGGAGAACCCGCCCCTTGGCACTGTCGTGGATCTGGAAGCAACTCGGCCTGAATGGCAAGTCTGTCGGAAAATCCCTTTGCACAAAGCTTTGACTCTGGGGTCCGCTTTGCCCTGTTCTGCGTGCCTTCTCCCTCACAGTGCTTCCTTTCCCCGCAGGTATGACTTTTACCTGATCAGCCAGGTGGCCCGTCAGGGAACCGTGAATCCCACCTACTATAACGTCATCTATGATGACAATGGCCTGAAGCCCGACCACATGCAGAGACTCACCTTCAAACTGTGCCACCTGTACTACAACTGGCCGGTGAGTGACCGTTGTGGACTTAGGTGCAGACTGGTACTCGAGGTGGCCACCCAGGAGCTGGCACCCGATGCACTTTTGTATCCTCAGCCCTGGCATCATGTCTGGCTTTATTTGATTGATTGATTGATTTTTTTTTTTTTTTTGGTCTTTTTGCCATTTCTTGAGCCACTCCCGCAGCATATGGAGGTTCCCAGGCTAGGGGTCTAATCGGAGCTGTAGCCACCGGCCTACGCCAGAGCAATAGCAACACAGGATCTGAGCTGCATCTGTAACCTACACCACAGCTCACGGCAACGCCGGATGGTTAACCCACTGAGCAAGGGCAGGGATCGAACCTGCAACCTCATGGTTCCTAGTCGGATTCGTTAACCACTGCGCCACGACGGGAACTCCTGATTTATTTTTTTTTTTTTAGGGCCTCATATGGAGGTTCCCAGGCTAGGGGTCGAATCGGAGTGGCAGCTGCCGGCCTGCACAGGCTACATCATAGCAGCGCAGGATCCAGGCTGCATCTGCAGCCTGCACCACAGCTCACGGCAAGGCTGGATCCTTAACCAACTGAGTTGAGGCCAAGGATTGAACCCGTATTCTCATGGATACTAGTCAGATTCATTTCCACGGAGCCACGACAGGAACTCCCAATGTCTGGCTCTTTACCAAGGAGGAATGAATGAACGGATGATTCCTTTCCTCCACTGTGAGTGAAACACCCTCGCTCATAGACGTCAAAGAGTAGTCACTATTATAATACATTAGCACTTATAATTTCTAGAAGTCTTTATTTATTTATTTATTCAATTTATTGCACCTGTGCCACATGGAGGTTCCCAGGCTCGTGGTTGAATCGGAGCGGTAGCGACTGGCCTACACCACAGCCACAGCAACTCGGAATCCACGCTGCATCTGTGACCTACACCACAGCTCACAGCAAACTCAGGATCCTTAACCCACTGAGGGATCGAACCCGCATCCTCATGGATACTAGTTGGATTTGTTACTGCTGAGCCACAGTGACAACTCCCTGGAAGTCTTTCTTGTATACATTATTTGAGGCCAGCCTGGGAGGAAAGGGGTACTGGTATTTCTAAGTTACGGATGAGGCAGTTGAAGCTAACTCAGAAGTTTCACACCAGGTAATGGTGTCTGGTGGGAAGGTAACAGGTGTGGCTACGTCCGTTTTCCTGTCCATGAGGCCCAGAGCTGCTGTCAAAGTCCAAAGCCAAGACCTGCTCTGAGCCCCTCGAAACACCAAGTCGTAGGAAACTTAGATCAGCTCTCAGTGTGTGGCTCCCAGATCCCAGCGCCACGAGACCAGGCTGGCCTTCCCCTGCCTATCCCCATCTCCCAATGAATTTCAGTTCCCAGGGAGCAAAGTTGCCCTTCGTTGGTTGGGTTTAGTTCTCATTGACTTACAACCCCTTCTATCTAGTGGATGAAAAAACTCAGGAAGAAGTATCCTTGGAAGAGCAAGTTATTCTCTTCATTACTGTCAATACTTCTCCGCAGGGCTTAATCAGTGTTCCAGCCCCGTGTCAATATGCCCGCAAGCTGACCTTTCTGGTGGCACAGAGCATCCATAAAGAACCGAGTTTGGAATTAGCCAATTCTCTCTTCTACCTGTGATGACACGAAGCACTGACATCCTTAGAGGAAGGATCTGAGGAGCACTTGGTGTGCTTTGTACAAATCCACCAGGAGCTCGAGGCTGTGACCGGAAGGAGATTTTTAGTTTTAAATAACTTCTGGGAAAAAAAAAAAAAAAGCCCAAAAACCTTAATCTAAAATGGTTCAAAAGAAATGTACCCTGTGCTTGGGGGTGAATTCTCATTTTGGTATGTGGAATTAAAATGTAGCATCATCTGTAAGTAATACCACAAAGCTGAATATGCTCTCAGAAAATACGTGTTCGTGTGATGACTTGATGGTAGGTAAATTGGGTCTAATTTCTACCCTCGGTTTTGCAGAAGTTTTCTTAAGTAATGTTATAGAGTGTTTTGTGGAGTGGCTTAAATCATTGTTAAAAAATAAAGAAAATTCAGAGCATCACCTATGTGTTTATTGTTATTTGAACCGCAGTTGATATTTCACGCGAACTTCATTTTTTACAGGTTTTCGGCAAAGACTCTTAGGCAGTAGACCACCTCACCATCCTTATTTGAGTTATATTTCTAGAAAGGAACATGTCACTTATTCTCATTCTCTCTCTGGCTTTGCAAAGCCAAAGCGTGTGGGAGCTCCTGAGCCAGGGATTGAACCTGCACCACAGCTCTGGCCTGAGCCATAGCAGTGACAAGGCCGGATTCTTAACCCACTGAGCCACCAGGGAACTCCAATTCTCTCTTTTTTTAGAAGTATAATTGACAATGTTGTTTTAGTTTCAAGTGTATAGCAAAGTGATTCAGTTATACATACATATATATGTATATAAGGAATATATATATTCTTTTTCAGATTTCTCTTGTTCTCTTGGGGAGAATTTTATTTCACTTAATAGCAACTGCTGTCATTGATGACCTTGCTTCCTACTGTTCGGAAAAGCCAGACGCCATCAGAAGAGAACTTGCGGGAGTTCCTGTCGTGGCTTGGTGGTAACGAACCCACCTAGTATCCATGAGGAGGCGAGTTTGATCCCTGGTCTCACTCAGTGGGTTAAGGATCTGGCGTTGCTGTGAGCTGTGGTGTAGGTCACGGATGCAGCTCAGATCTGGCATGGCTGTGGCTGTGGTGTAGGCTGGCAGCTGTAGCTCCCATTTGACCCCTAGCCTGGGAATCTCCATATGCCTTGGGTGCAGCCCTAAAAAGACACACCACACACACACAAAAGAAGAGAACTTGTACAGGCTCGCATCCCATTTACCCGTCTAAGGGCGTCTCTGCACGTAGACTCCGCCCTTCCTCACGTGACCATGAACAGACTTGTGGAAGGTGCTCCCCGGGTGTACAGAATCCTGTTCCCTCTGACATACCGAGGATGCTGCTCTAACAATCCTCCTCCCCCTTTTGCATCATCAGTTCCCCCCTCACACTGGATCATTCCCATTGGATTGTAAATAAAGTCTTTCTTCTCCCATATTAAGAAAGAAACTTTTGGGGAGTTCCCGTCGTGGCGCAGTGGTTAACCAATCCGACTAGGAACCATGAGGTTGCGGGTTCGATCCCTGCCCTTGCTCAGTGGGTTAACAATCCGGCGTTGCCGTGAGCTGTGGTGTAGGTTGCAGACGCAGCTCGGATCCCGCGTTGCTGTGGCTCTGGCGTAGGCCGGTGGCTACAGCTCCGATTAGACCCCTAGCCTGGGAACCTCCATATGCCGCTGGAGCGGCCCAAGAAATAACGAAAAAAGACAAAAAAAAAAAAAGAAAGAAAGAAACTTTTCCCTCTCCAGCTCCCACCCCCATTTCTTTGCTCCTCTTTACAGAAAGTCTCCTCAAATGAGTACTCAGTGCTTGATGCATCCAATTCCATACTTGGCACAGAATTTCACCACAACCACTACAGCAAAATTGTTTGGTCAAAGTGACCAAAGACCTCCGCTTTTGCTAAATCCGAGTGTCAATTCTCAGTCCTCGTCTTAACCTGAGCTGCCACAGCATTGACCCACTAGGTCACTTCCTCCATCTGGAGATGCGCTCTATGGCCTCTAGGATAACACACGTGCCTGGTTTCCTGCCTGCCATAGCCATCCCTCAGTCTCAGTTTCCTTTGCTGGTTTCTCCTCATCTTGTATCCCTTTCACACAAGAATGGCCCGGGGATGAGAATATGGTGACGTGCACAAATATTGTGATGCCAGACAGACTGGAGTTCCAAGTTCTTCTTCCAAGAAAGAGATGGTGGGAGGCAATAGTGGAGGGGGAAGCGGAGAGCCAAAGATTCTCCCTCGAGGGGATGAGGGGAAGCAGACACCAACACAGACTGTGTAAGATGTCCCTGGACATAGTCCTCTAACTGGAGAGTTTCATCCGGGTCTGGCAAAAATGCACCTAATGTGGTGCATTCTAGTAAGAGTAACAGGAATCTTTTGTGGGGTGTGCGGGTGCAGCGGGGGTTAATGCATTGCAGGCACAGTGCCAAGCATTTTACATGCACCTTTAATCTTCACGACAATTGTATGAACTCGGCATTATAATGATCATTTTACAGACGCTAAAACTGAAATTAAAGATGCCATGTGGTTCACCAAAGTTTAAAACATAAATAACTAATCTTAGAGCTAGAATTTGTCCTCAGATGGGTTTAACTCCAAAACCTAAGAAATGAACCACAAGATTCTACTGCCTTAATAAAAGGTATGATAAGCTGGAGTGTAGGTCGCAGACCCAGCTTGGATCTAGGATCTTGCGGGGCTGTGGCTGTGGCTGTGGCTAGCAGCTCTAGGTCCAATTTGACCCCTAGCCTGGGAACTTCTATATGCTGCACCTGTGGCCCTAAAAAGCAAAAAAAAAAATGGGGGGGTTATTGTAAGATTTTAAAAATTTCTCCCAGAGATCTTAGATGAAGGAGTTCCTTATATGATTTAAAGTTGGCGTTTTTTTTTTTTTTGTCTTTTTTGCTATTTCTTGGGCCGCTCCCGCGGCATATGGAGATTCCCAGGCTAGGGGTCGAATCGGAGCTGTAGCCACCGGCCTACGCCAGAGCCACAGCAACGCGGGATCCGAGCCGCGTCTGCAACCTACACCACAGCGCACGGCAACGCTGGATCGTTAACCCACTGAGCAAGGGCAGGGATCAAACCCACAACCTCATGGTTCCTAGTTGGATTCGTTAACGACTGCACCACGACGGGAACTCCTAAAGTTGGCGTCTTATAGCAAGACTTTAGAGGCAAGGCGCTGTACAAGTCCAGAGTGGTTGTGTTTTCGTGTTGATTATGTTGTTTTCTTCCTTCCACATACGAGGATGACAGTGCCACCGGCTACGAGCCGGCTGGTATAAACCTACAGGCATCATTATGATTAGGCAACCCAAAAGTCTGTAGAGCTTACTTATTAAATACTACCCACGGTAGTGGCTTTTTACCATTTTAACCCACCAGGGGGCACACAAGGACTATTTTATGAGCTCTTTGGCATTGCCATGTCCGTGTGGTACAACAGAGTTTGGAAGAACCGTCAACTTCACGTCATCTCCAGAGGACAACGTGGATTAGAAACTCTTCATTCGAGCTCTGGTTCCAATTCTTTTCGCTTTGGGAAATGATAATGTCCTCTCTCTGATCCTGTTACCCAATCTGCAATAGGAGAAGGGCTTGGAATAGGCCAGTGGTTCTCAATCTTGGAAACCTGAGAACTTCCCATATTTAAAAACTTAGAAAAAAAAGAATGAAAGAAAATTACCTGAGCCCATCTCCAGAAATAGAGATTTTATTGATCTGAGATGAAGCCTGATCATGAGGTGATTTTGATGGGGTGTCAGGGTTGAGGACAACTGGTCTAGGGCAGCCCTGGGTTTGAATCCTAGAACTATCACTTATGAGTTTGAGCAAGTGACTTAACCTCTCTGAGTTCAGTATATCTACCTGTAAAGACACCTCACAAGGTCTGCATTGTAGGGTTGTTGTAAGGATTAGAAATGTTCAGTCTAGAGTACCTGTGTGTAATCAAGAATGCCACATTATTGTACTTCACGAGAGGAAAAGGGTCAAATGATGTAATTTAGTCAACAAATACTCATGGGTCCATATAATGTGCCAGGCACTGTGATAAGTTCTAAAATTGGCAGAACACTGTAAATCAACTATACTTTAATAATTTTTTTAAATTGAAAGTGAAAAGTACAATTTAATCTGAACAATACAACTCAGGCATGTGACAGCACTTCCCAAAAGCAGTTTACTTTTCATGTCTGAGGCTTTGAAGTGTGTCAGGAAGATGTAAGAGTGAACTGTCCCATGGAAAACTGCCAACCTGAAGTCCAAAATTTTTAAAATGTGACGTCTCAAGGTAAATAGTGGTTTTTTGTTTGTTTGTTTGTTTGTTTGTTTTTGTTTTTTGTTTTGTCTTTTCTAGGGCTGCTCCCGTGGCATATGGAGGTTCCAAGGCTAGGGGTCTAATGGAAGCTGCAGCCTCTGGCCTACACCACAGCCACAGCAACTCCAGATCCAAGCCACATCTGGACCTACACCACAGCTCACGGCAATGCTGGATCCTCAACCCACTGAGCAAAGCCAGGGATTGAACCTGCAACCTCATGGTTCCTAGTTGAATTTGTTAACCACTGAGCCACGACAGGGACTCCTCAAGGTAAACAGTTTTAAATTTGGAAAATAATTGATGGATTAAAAGAGAACCAAATAGAAATTCTAAAAACGAAAAACAGAATCATTGAAATAAAAAAATTTCAATAGATGTGTTGAGCAGGAGCCTAAAAACAGACAAACAGAGGATTAATAAATCAGAAAGCAGACTTTAGGAAATCACTTCGAATGCAGTACAAAGAGATGACATGGAGTGTAAAATGAGACACCTCACCACTTATTTGGTAGAAATTCCTGAAACAGGGAATACAAAGACCGAAGTAGAAGGTGGAGGCATGTCTCAAGAGATGATGCTTTCAAATGGTCCACAACCGAAACATACATTCTTAGGGTGAAATAAATCATAAGGAGAATAGAGTGAAATAACTCACACTAATATAGTGTGATGAAAGTATAAAACATCAAAGAGAAAGGGAAAATCTTCAGATTCTCAGACAGAAGTGTCGACTCATGGACTGCCTGCAAAGAAACAATGGTACCACCTGTAGGCTTTATGTTGTAAGAATACATTAGAAAAAACTGTATAATATTTTCAAAGTTTTGAGAGAAAAGAGAAAATAATGAAGCTAAAATTCTATGTGCAGCTAAGTGATCTTTGAAGAATGAGTGGCAAACTTAAAAATTCAAATATAATGAGAATTTACTGCCCTCAGATCCTTGCTGAAGGAATTACTAAAGAATATACTTCAGCATGGTGGAAAATAAACCCATGGAACAAAGCAAGGATGAGTAAAAAAATGAGGAAAATATGTTGTAACTCTAAATTAATATTGGCCCTTTAACAAAAACCCATTTTTAAATTCCCTGTTAGTAAAAAGTTGGAACTCAACAGGGGCAACAGGAACACAATGAGATGAAAGCATTTAGGAACAAGCTAAAGTGTCCCATGTCCTTACCTTGTTAGGGAGGAGGTTAGAGATAGTAACTTTACATTTGATTAGGAGAAAAAATAGAAAGAGACACACCTTGAATTAATAGCAAAAATAAAACTGGATAGCAATATTGGTATCAAACAAAACAGAATTTGAGGCTAAAGGTAGGGATATTACACATTTGTAAATGCAGCAAAATTAAAAAGGTCCAAGAAGAGGGAGTTCCCACTGTGGTGCAGTGGAAACGAATCTGACGGGTATCCACGAGGATACAAGTTTGATCCCTGGCCTCTCTCAGTGGGTCAAGGATCCCGTGTTGCTGTGAGCTGTGGTATAGGTCACAGACAGGGCTTGGATCCAGCATTGCTGTGGCTGTGATGTAGGCAGGTAGCTGCAGCTCTGATTTGACCCCTAGCCTGAGAACTTCCACATGCTGTGGGTGCGGCCCTGAAAAGAAAAAAAAAGAAAGTCAGTGAGTAAGTATGGATTAGTGTAACTTTGAAATACACAAATGAAGATGAAAAAAAAAATCACAGAAATTACAATCTCTTTAATCCACAACTTAACGAAGAGACTTTAACATGTGCCTCTCAAAAGTTGACCAAAAGACAAAATCATTAGAAGTTACATAGATGAACTGAAAAAAAAAAAAACCAGAGTTAAAAAATATGCTTTAATAATAGGCACAAAGCTAGTCTGTACAAATTCCAAATAACTGATATCTTAGAGCTGCCACTGTAGAGGCATTTGATTAGAAGATAAGGTTTACATTTGATTAGAAGATAAGGTTTACATTTGATTAGAAGATAAAGTTAAAATGCATGTGCTGAATCATTAGAAGGGAAGAAAAAAGGATAAAGGATACTTTCAATTCATTAAAGAAAGAAAAGTGGAAGAGTAAAAAAGAAATAGTATAAAAGTATAAAAAGACATAGTATAGAAGCAACAAATGGTACATATATATGCAAAATAAATTTTAATATACAATAAAATAGTTTCAATTATTTAAAAAAGTTTTAGCATAGTTGATTTACAATGTTCTGTCAATTTCTGCTATACAGTAAAGTTATACATATACATATATATATTCTTTTTTCCACATTATCCTCCATCATGTTCCATCACAAGTGATTAGATATAGTTTCCTGTGCTATGAAGCAGGATCTCATTGCTCATACACTCCAAACTCCCAGTCCATCCCACTCCCTCTCCCTCCCCATTGGCAACCACAAGTCTGTTCTCCATGTCCATGAGTTCGTTTCTTTTATGTAGATAGGTTCCTTTTTGCCATATATTAGATTCCAGATATGTGATATACCATATGGTATTTGTATCTTTCTGACTTACTTCATTTAGTATGAGAGTCTTTAGTTCCATCCATGTTGCTGCAAATGGCATCATTTTGTCCTTTTTATGGCTGAGTAGTATTCCATTGTGTACATATACTACATCTACTTAATCCATTCATCTGTTGATGGACATTTATGTTGTTTCCATGTCTTGGCTGTTGGGAATAGTGGTGCAATGAACATATGGCTGCATGTGTCTTTTTCAAGGCAAGTTTTGTCCAGATATATGCCCAAGAATGGGATTGCTGGGTCATATGGTAGTTCTGTATTTAGTCTTCTGAGGTACCTCCATACTGTTTTTCATGGTGGTTGTACCAATTTACATTCCCACTGACAGTGTAGGAGGGTTCCCTTTTCTCCACACCCTCTAGCATTTGTCATTTGTGGACTTACTAAAGATGGCCATTCTGACTGGTGTGAAGTGGTACCTCATCGTAGTTTTGATTTGCATTTCTCTAGTAATTTGTGATGTTGAACGTTTTTTCATGTGCCTGTTGGCCATCTGTATGTCCTCTTTGGAGAAATATCTATTCAGGTCTTCTTACAAGCTTTTACACAGCAAAGGAAACCATTAAAAAAAAAAAAAAAAAGACAGCCCACAGAATGGGAGAAAATAGTTTTAAACAATGCAACCAACAAGGTATTAATCTCCAAAATATACAAAGAACACATACAACTCAACAGCAAAAAACCAAACAGCCCAACTGAAAAAACGGGCGGAAGACCTAAATAGGCATTGCTCCAAAATAGTTTCAATTATTACTGGAGAATGTGAGACTGGATCTAAAAAAGTCTAGTTATATATCGTATATAAGAGGCACATCTAAAATAGAACAACATAGACAGAGTTCTAAACAGTTTAGGGCTTAAAGGAAATCACACTGAAAAAAAATTTTTAATTAGAAAAGAGCACTACATAACAATAGGATAAAGTTAAATTGACATTCAAGGAAATTTATGGCTTAAATGTGCATACTAGAAAAAAAGACTGAAACATATTTAACTAAGCATTTAACTGAAAAGCTAAAGAACAGAGAAACACCCAAAGAAAGAATTAGGAAATAAAGATAAAAGCATACATTAATGAAAAATACCATGAATTAAAAAATTCAATAGATTGTGAAAAAAAACAGACAAAATCTGATTTTTTTTTTTTTTTGACCGCCTAGTTCTGAGCTGGCAGATCTAACTGGAAACCTAACCCACTGTGTTGGGCCCCGAATCGAACCTCATCCCAGCACTCCCAAGATGCCACCGATTCCACTGTGCCCCAGCAGGAGCTCCACAAAATCTGATTCTTTATCTTTGTTTACTTTTTATTGTGGAAATTTCCAAACATAGACAAAAGTAGAGAATGGTATAAAGAACGCTCATTGACCAAACTTCAGCAATTATCCCGCTACAGCGCATCATTTCATACATATTTTGTCACAGTTATACTCTTTACCGCATTGTTTTAAAGCAAATCTAGACATCTTACAATTAAATTCTGGCTCTTTGGGGAGAAAAACTAGTAGAACAACAGTTTAGTGAGACTCATGAAGAAAAAGGGAAGATAAAACAACATCAGGAATGAAAAAACCAACCAGCATAAATTTCAAAATCTCACACAAATACTGTAACACTTTATGCCAATAATTTTGAAAATTTGAAAGAAAGATATAATTTTCTAGGACTATGTAAGTTAAGACAATCTACCCCCAAAAGAAATTTAAAAACTTATTCTAGTATGGTGTTGAAGAGTGCAGATCCTACAGTCAGACTGCCTGGGTTTGATTTTGGCTCTGCTAGGTGTGAAATTCAGCAAGATACCTAAACTCTCTTTGCCTTAGTTTCCTCATACATAAAATGGGACTGAAAACTGCACTTAGGTCATAAGACGGTTGTGTTGATTAAAATAAGTATTCGTTGTTGAAATGCTTCGTTTGGAACAGGAGCCTGGCTCTGTGTGTTACCTACTGCTAATATGGTAATGACAAAATGACAAGAGATTGCATCTGCAGCTCAAAAATGTTCTCCCTAAAAAGGAAACAGAGCCAGAAAGATTTACAGCTGAGTGTTCCTATGGTCAAGGAACAGATAATTCCCATCTTACAAACTGTTCCAGAGAATAGACAGAGACAAAGCCTTTCAGTTTATTTTAGGAGACAGTATAATTTGATTCCAAAACTAAAGACAGTATAAAAAAGAAAACCCATGCCAACCTCACTTATAAACATAGATGTTAAAAATATAAGTAAAATATTAACCAATCCAGTTGAGTAGAATGGAGAATACATTTTAAAAAAATATGAACAAGAATGATTTATCCCAGGAATGTACAGAAGTTTTTTTTTTTTTTTTTGGTCTTTTTGCCATTTCTTGGGCCACTTCCATGGCATATGGAGGTTCCCAGGCTAGGGGTCTAATCGGAGCTGTAGCCACTGGCCTACACTAGAGCCACAGCAACGTGGGATCCGAGCTGCGTCTGCGACCCACACCACAGCTCACAGCAACGACGGGTCCTTAACCCACTGAGCAAGGGCAGGGATCGAACCTGCAACCTCATGGTTCCTAGTCGGAGTCGTTAACCACTGTGCCATGACGGGAACTCCAGGAATGTATAGACGTTTCAAGAAAATCTGTCAATGTAACTCACCATACTAACAGATTAAAAGAGACAATTTACATGATCACTAAAAAGGTGCAGACTAAGCTATCAGGAATATTTATTACTAATTTTTTATTTTAAAAGATAATTCTTTTTTATGGACGTGTAGTTGATTTACAATACTTTGTTACACTCTGCTGCATAGCAAAGTGATACTTTTAAAAATATTATTTTCCACCATGGTTTATCAAAGGACATTGAATATAGTTCTCTGCTATATAGTAGGACCGTGCTGTTTATCCCCTTTGTGTGCAATAGCTTACACCTGCTAACCTCAACCTCCCACTCCATCCCTCTCCCAAACCCCTCGCCCTTGGCAACCACAAGTCTGTTCTCCTTGTATGTGAATCTGTTTCTGTTTCGTAGATAGATTTATTTGCGTCATATTTTATTTATTTATTTATTTATTTATTTATTTATTTTTTCTTTTGTCTCTTTTTTGCCTTTTCTAGGGCCGCCCCTAGCTCCCAGGCTAGGGTCAAATAGGAGCTGTAACCACTGGCCTACACCACAGCCACAGCAACTTGGGATCCGAGCGGCGTCTGCAACCTACACCACAGCTTATGGCAACGCCAGATCCTTAACCCACTGAGCAAGGCCAGGGACCGAACCCACAACCTCATGGTTCCTAGTCAGATTCGTTAACCACTGAGCCACGATGGGAACTCCTATTTGCGTCATATTTTAGACCCCACATATAAGTGATATCATATGGTCTTGGTCTTTCTCTTACTGACTTACTTTGCTTAGTATGATAATCTCTAGGTCCATCCATGTTGCTACAAATGGCATTTCATTCTTAAAAAGATAATTCTTAACAAAGTATAGATAGGAGAAAATGTGAACATCCTTGTCTTAAAAAAAAAGCATCTAATCAAGACCTACATCATATCATAATAAATTTTATCATATAACACAAAATAAGTGATTAGAAGCTTTTCCATTAGAGTCAAAAACAAGACAAAGATATCCACTGCCACATTATCAATACTGTGTTACAGTAATTTTATTAATATAACATATAAATGTATAGTAATATTTATAATAATATGTAATTATATAATTGTTATTTATTATATAGTATAGGAATATGTTATGTACTATATAGTGATCATATAGCCTTAGCAGTACTATGTTAAAGATTCTAGGCAATAAAACAAAGGACATATGTAGATCAAAAAGAAAGAGACATAATTATAATTTTTGTTCATGGTATGATTATCTATTTAGAAAAACCTATCAAATCCTGCAGAACTGATAAAATTACCTAACAAGATCAATCATATAAAGCTACCTTCAAAAAGAAATAGCATTTCACAAAGAAAATAAAAAACTGTAACTTAGCAATAAAAGGAATTTGATGCCTGAGTAAATAAAATACTTGGTAAAATTTTCGCTGAGAAAATGTCAAAAACTACATTGAGAAGCATGTAAAAATATCTTTAAAAAATATATTACAGTGCTCATGAATAGGACAATTCAGCATGGTAAAGATGATACTGCTCCCCTCAGCAAAATCTAAAATTATTCTTTTTTCTTTTTAGGGCTGCACTCGTGGCATATGGGAGTCCCCAGGCTAGGGATCAAATCAGAGCTACAGCTTCCGGCCTATGCCACAGCCACAGGAATGTGGGATCCGAGCCTTGTCTGTGACCTACACCACAGTTCATGGCAACGCCAGATCCCTGACCCACTGAACAAAGCCAGCCATTGAACCCGAGTCCTCATGGATACTAGTCAGATTCGTTTTTGCTGTGCCACAAAGGGACCTCCCCAAATCTAAAGTTTTGATGCAGTTCCACTGAAAATCCTAACGTGGTTTTCTGTAGAACCCATAAAGTTATCTCTAAATTCCTGTGGCAGAGTAAGAGCCCCAAATAGCCAATATAAGGTCTGGATGGTGGGATTATGTACGGGCATTCATTTTCTCTTTCATTGTTTTATTTCTCTGAATTTCCCACTTTTCCAATTAGTTTTGATATCGGGAAAAATGCATATTTTTCAAACTCCCGCCATTTATTGTATGGCAGGTATGATACATTGATATAAATCAGACATCCGGAGGAGCACCAAGACCTGACCTTGCTCCTATCTGCACAAGGGAGCTATTGGCCCCATCCTTCTAACACCTCTCTCCAAGATCTGCCAGAGGTACCTACACTCTACCGTGGGAATTTCTGGGGAAGAAGCCTGAGAATTTACTTGCTAACAAGCATCCAGGTGATTTTTTTTTCTTTTTTTTTTCAGTTGTTCAGATAAGTTTAGAAAACTTAGTTCTCTAAGACTCAGCTCAGCATCAGCTCTGCTCTCAAGCTCTCTCCATCCCTTTCAGGCACTTAGGCTCTCCCACACAGCACTCCGTCACCTCTTTCCTTGTAAGGTGTGGTAGACGGCTGTTTATGCATTTGTCTCTGTGACCATTCTGCATGTTTTTGGTGATCTCAGTGACAGCATATGGTAGGCTTTCAATATGAGTTTACTTGGATACCTGCATGAAAAAGATAGATGGGTATGCAGGTTTAAAATAAATTGGGTGATTTGAGAATTCCATTATCATCTATTTTCAAGCCCCTTGAGAATGGTATCCCTGGTTGCTTTATTTTTTATTTTTATTTTTTGCTTTTTAGGGCTGCACCCTCGGCACATGGAAGTTCCCAAGCTAGGGGTGGAATGGGAGCTACAGCTGCTGGCCTACACCGCAGTCACAGCAACACAGGATTCAAGTCATGTCTGCAACATACACCACAGCTCCCCACAATGTCGGATCCCTAACTCATTGGGCAAGGCCAGGGATAGAACCTGCATCCTCAAGAATACTAGTTGGATTTGTTTCCACTGAGCCACAGCGGGAACCTTCCCCTTGTTGCGTTATAATGGGTGGGATGAGCCTCTTTTATCACCTCGGAGAGCATAATAATCGTTTTATATTATATTGCTTTAGGCTTGGATAATGGTCAGAGAAACTGGAAGTGTAAATATGTTTCTGAATATGTGGGAAACGAAACCCAAACTCACATTGGGTGAGTCATGCTTAGAACAGACCAGCCAATGCTCAGAGCTGAGCTATCCAGCATGGCAGCTGCTCATCGCATGTGGCCTTGGAAATTTGAATTCAAAGTGATTAAAACTAAATGACATTAAAAATTTAGTTTCTTGGTCACACATTTCCAGTGCCCAAAGGCCACATGTGGTAGTGGCCACTGGATTAGAAAGTGTATAGAATATCCAGATTATCACAGAAAGTTCTGCAGGAGCTTGCGGACATAGATTCTTCTTTATCCTTCAAAATCCAAATCGGATACTTCTCTAATGCAAGGCTTTTTCTCATCCTTCCAAGCAAGGTTCTGTTTGTTTCACAGTGTCAGTCACATCCAGGTTGCTACCTTGCTAGAGCTTACAACAGGGTTCTCAATGGGGTGCGGGGGGATTTGGCTGCCAGGGGACATGTGACAATGTCTAGAGACATTTTGGGTTGTCATAACGTATGTGAGTGCGTGCGTGCTTGTGTGTGTGTGAGAGAGAGAGAGAGTCTGTGTGTGAGTACGTGTGTGGGTATCTGTGTGTCTGTGTGTGGTACTGCCATGTAGTGGCTGGGGGCCAGGGATGCTGTTGAGCATTCGGCCCGGCACGGGACAGTCCCTCCCCCAGGCAAAGATTTATCTGGTCCCAAATGTCCATAGTGCAGAAGCTGAAAAACCTTGGTTTAAGGCCTTGTTAGGGAGAGACACTCACCAACAGACAATGCTAGTGGAATGTGGGGAGCAAAGAGAGAGAGGAGGGTACAGAAATGGGGCAGGGAGATCTCCGAGCTGGGTCTGGAAGGAGCCAGAGGGCTAGTCACTCCTTCGATGGTCCTATAACCCTTTTCACATTCCTCTTGATAGCACCTACCCATGTGTGTTAACCACAGGTTGACACATCCTTCTCCCTGTCACTAGGTATCTTCTTCAAGAGCAGGTCCAGTGTCTAGTTCATTGACACGTATCCCCCCCTGTTCAGTAATGGGGCCACACAGCAGAAACATGAGTTTGCACAAGTGAACACAGGAGGGGAGGGTATTTTCTCCCTCACCTTCCCCCAAACAGAAATGCCTCTCGATGTTCCTCATGGGGATTATTTTCCTGGCTGGCGAAACGTTTTCTAAAACAAGGTGCGGGAGTTTGCGGAGTTGTCACCAGAGTCTTTAGAAAGACGCCTGTCCTCAGGCAGTTGTTCCTGAGAGACGGATTGGGGGATTTAGTTCACATTCCTTGGCAGCCTAAGACGCTGCACCTCTTCACCTCCCTGCTAGCATCAGTTCATCAGGCAGGACAGGCAAGTCAGAACAGCCCATGCTGAAAACAGAGCAAGTTTCCCCTCTCACAAAGCATCTGGAGCCAGGGGACCAGGGGACAGCAACTCCGTGCAGAAGCGATATCAAGCCCTGATTTAACGCAGTGATTTCCTTTGAATGGCATAGACTTCCCTGTTACTCTCCAGTACGTTGGGAAAACATTCCTGTAGCGAAGTGAGCAAACCCCACCTTGCCTTTTCCTTTTCTGGAGGAGGTTTGTACCTATTAAGCCTTTGATTCAGATTTTTATAAAACCGCATCCCGAGCGAGTTACTCATGTCTTAGGTGGCAAATCACATCTTACACACATTTTTAACATCCAGGATAGATATAAAGGCTCATGAATCACAAAGGAAAAGGGAAACAATTCAGTAAAATGTAGGCAAAGGAGAGAGGCATGCAATTCACAGAAAAGGAAACCCAGATGGCCAATAAAGACCTGAAAAACTTGTTTACCTTCACCAGTGATTAGGAAAATGCTAATTCAAACAACAGCAGGCATTGTGCAGGCAAAAATTAAAATCTGAACTACAGAGAGTTGATGAGGATGTAGGAAAACAGGAACCCTGGGAGAATATAAATTAGAAAAACCATTCTGGAGAGTAATTTGGCAATTTCTGGTAAAGTTGAGAATGTTCAGCCCCTTTGAGCCCGTGCACCCTGTGGTGTGGGTGCAGCAGTGTTTGAATATTGGATGTTGAAAACAAGGTAAATACCCATCGGTAAGAAAATCGATAAGTAGATTGGAATACTATACAGGAGGTGAGATGGATGAACTATACGGATACATACTAACGTGCAAAACGCTCCAAAACACAGACACAATCGAATGAAAAAAGCAAGTCATGGAAGTACATGCACAGCATGAAAATATTTATATCAGAATCTTAAAAAACCCAATAATACTATTCAGTGTTATACAAGTAATAGAAGTTTAAAAACCTTTTCAAAGTAATACAAGTTTAAAAACATATGCCCCAAAGGCATACACTAAATTCATGACATTGATTATCTCTGATGGGCGGAGAACGGAGGTGAACAAAGAAGACTTCTAACTCTACCTCCTGAAGTTCTATTTATTTATTTTTAAAATGAGGAGCAGAAATAACGCAATATTTCCGTGTGTTAATTCCAGGTGGAGGATTGGGGGGGTTATTCCCTGTCTCCCTCCAGATCCACGCTTCACGCTCTCCATCCTGCAGTGTTCCAGGAGGCTGGTCCCTCTACTTGGCTTCTCCGCCCTCTGGCTCCCACTGTGTTTATCCAGCGGGGATCAGGGGCAGAAATGGAGGAGGGAGACAGCGAGGCCGGGTATTTATTCCTCCACTCCTTCCCTCTCTGCGGAAATGCAGGCTCCTGTCAGGATCCCCCTTGTCAGGTGCTGGTTACAGCTCCCCATCTTGCCCCTTTGAGATGCTAAGGTTCCCGAAATCCGTGGAGGAAACCACCCTTTCTTGTGGTTTTCTCATATCCTGCTTACTGTTTTGCCATATATTTCCTGTCAAGACCCTTCTTGACACAAGGGTATACGTTGTTTGCTATTTCTCTGCAATTTTTGTGTTTTAAAATCTATACCAAAAAAAAAAAAAGTATTAGAGATGTAAAGAGTTGAGAGGAAGGAAGCTAAAATATATGAAACCTTCTCAAGAACCCAGAATGCCTCGAGGAACTAGGCATTCAGTAAATGAGGACCTTCATGCTGATGTTTGATGTGAGGCATGTCCCCTCCTTCCCTTCCCCATCGGCCACGCAGGAGGCCTGCTGTCCTGCAGAGATGCAGCCCAGAGCACTCACCCCTGCTCTGCCATCAACTTGGCATGGAACAGAGGTATTACCGTAAGTCAGCAAGTTAGGCTCCCTGTCTGGTTTCCTTCCATCAACTTGACTGAGCGTCTCTCCTCTGTCAACCACTGAGCCAGATGGTGGGGGTACAGAGTCATCAGAGCCATTCCCATATATCACCCACAAGATGGGGCAGCATTTTTATCTGAATCAGAAACTTTTACTTTATTTTATTTTATTTTACTGTGGTAAGCACACTTAATGTGAGATCTACCTTCAACAAATATTTAAGTGTACAATACGTTATTTTTGACTATAGGTACAATGTTCTAGAGCAGCTCTCTGGAACTTATTCATCTTGCTTAATTGAACTTTGATTATCGTTGATTAGTAACTCCTCCTATCTCTCTTTCCCCAGCCCAGGGACCACCATTCCACTCTTTGGTTCTATAAATGTGACTTTTATTTTATTCTAGTTTATATTATTTTAATGGCTGCACCTGTGGCATATGGAAGTTGTGGGCCAAGGGTCAAATTGAAGCTGCAACATCAGATCCTTAACCTACTGAGCAAGACCAGGGATCAAATCCGCATCCTCACAGAGACAACATTGGGTCCTTAACCCGCTGAGCCACAATAGGAACTCCTAAACGTGACTACCTCAAGTAAGTGGAATCACGCAGTATTTGTCTTTCTGTGACTGGCTTATTTCAATTAACATAATGTCCTCAAGGTTCATCCATGTTCTTGTTTATTGCAGAATATTCTTTTTTAAAAAAAGACTGAATAGTAGTCTATTGTATGTGTATATCATATTTATTCACTTGTTGATGGATATTTAGGTTGTTTCCACATCTTGGCTGTTATAATAAGTAGGGCTGCAAATGAACATATGAGATTAACATCTCTTCAAGATCCTGATCTCAATTATTTTGGATATATACCTACAAATGGGATTATTGGATCACATGGTGTTCTTTTTTCAAAATTTTTTGAGGAACCTCCATAGTGTTTTTCACAGTGTTGCACCATTTTGCATTCCTGTCACCAGTGTGCATTGCTCCAACTTGTCGCATCCTTGACAACACTTGTTATTTTTTGCTTTCTCTATAATAGTGTCCTGACAGGTGTGACATAATATCTCATTTTGGTTTTGATTTGCATTTCCCTACTGATTAGTGACCGTGAGCAGTTTTTCATGTACCTTTTGGCCATTCCTATGTCTTCTTTGGAGAAATGTGGATGCAAGTCCTTAAACTGGATTACTAGAAGTTTTTTGCTATTGAGTTGTGGGACTTCCTTATATGTTTTGGAGATTAACCCCTTATCAGGTTATACATAGTTGCAAATCAGGTATATGATTTGCCAATAATTTTCCTGTTCTGTATTGGCCTTTTCACTCTGTCGGTTATTTCCTTTGCTGTGCAGAAGCTTTAGTTTGATGTAATCCCACATGTTTGCTTTTATTTTTGTTGCCTGTGCTTTTGGTGTCATATCCATGAAATCGTTGCCGATACCAATGGCACCAAGATTTTCCCCTATATTTTCTTTTAGAAGTTTTACAGTTTCAGGTTTTCCACGGAAACCTTTAACCCATTTTGAGTTGATTTTTGGGACAGTGTAAAGTAAGAGCCGGAATCTGACAAGGCAGAGATTAGCCTCAGCCCCAGGGGGTGCTCGGACTAGAGCTCCGTGAGGTCTTCCATGCAGAAATGAGGACGCAGCTGAGATTTCCCAGGAGCGTCTAACTGTCATTGGTTCCAGAAACGGTGGTTGAACACACTGTGTGTGAGGCTGACACAGTCTGCGAGGGACACTGGCGTGGTCTCCTTCTTCCAGAGCAGGGCAGGCCAGCAGACCTTTCTGGGCCGCTGGGAAAGTTCTCTCTGCTACCACTTGCCACATGTGCTTATTAAACCTTTGAACGGTGGCGATGACTATGAAGAAATTGAATTTGAAAATCTTAGTTAACGTAAATTCATTTAAATTTAAAAATCTGTATGGGGTTCATGGTGACAGTATCGGAGAGTTCAGTCTAAAGCATCACAATCTACCAGGACAAAGAGCAGGTTGTAATTACAATCATTATATGAGTCAAACATCATAAAGAATCTTTTTTTTTCATTGAACACACGTAGCCTGCCAAGGGGGAAGGTGGGGAGGGAAGGATTGGGAGTTGGGGATTAGCAGATTCTAACTATTATATACAGGATACAGGATGGATAAATACCAAGCTCCTGGAGTTCCTGCATTGTGGCACAGTGGTTAACGAATCTGACTAGCATCCATGAGGTTGCGGGCTCGATTCCTGGCCTCACTCAGTGGGTTAAGGATCTGGCGTTGCCGTGAGCTTTGGTATAGTTCCCAGATGTGGCTCAGATCCCGAGTTGCTGTGGCTGTGGTGTAGGCCCACAGCTGCAGCTCCAATTCGACCCCTAGCCTGGGAACCTCCATATGCCACAGGTGCAGCCCTAAAAAAAAAGAAGAAGAAGGTCCTACTGTAAAGCACAGGGAAGTACAGCAACATCTTGTGATAAATCATAACGGAAAAGAGCATGAAAAAAGACAATAAAAGAATGAAAAACATTATGAAAAAAAATGTATAAATACCTGACTGGCTTTGCTGTACAGCAGAAATGAACACAACATTGTAAATCAACTGCACTTCAGTAAAATTAGGGAAAAACCCATTTCTTAAGGATGTGATCTGTGCTGGCATATTGCGGAGATGATGTGGCCTTGGTCCCTGTCACGAAGAGGCCCGTGATCTAGGGGGACTTTAACAACCGCCAGGTCAAATCCTTCCTCTTGAGAATGTTTTCGTAACACATGGAACACACAGGTATAAACAAACCTCTCTGGCACTAAGGTCTTTCATGGCGTGGAACTGGGGAGTCTTTCTTTAGTCTGCCCCACTCGGAACCTCGGAATCTTGACTGTGATCATAGGACACACAAAGAGGACAACATCGGGGCTGATCCTTGAACTTGGAACTAGAGCAAGAACACAGGATTTGATGGAATGGATGCAGGCCCTCGGGTAAGCACGACTCCCAGTTCACACAGCTCTCTGTCCATTTGTATAAGCCGGCTATAAACACACCGGGGATTCTGACCCCCAGTCTCCTAAGGAAGACTCGATAGGTGCTCTTTGGCAGCATGGCTGGCTTTAAAGACTGGCCCCGTCTGAATTATCCTCTGTGTGTCTCACTTTGTTCTTCTCAGAACAATCTGTGCTGGAACATTCCCTTCTACCTTCCGGGCTTTTGTTACCTAGACCTTTTTTGCTTTCTGCACTGACTCAAAGCACGTGCTTTCATAGCCGTTTCTAGGGAAGGCTTGTCAGTGGCGGCTGCGGCTCTGACTCTAAATTGGACCCCCTGTGCCTGTACTCGTCTTCTCTGCCGCCGCTGCGCTCTTTCGGGGGTAGGGGATGGCTGTTCTTCTAAGTGCTTGGTCCTGGGAGCATCATTGTAAACTTATTAACTATTAAACAGAGCCCATCCTGCTCCTTCCACTGCTCCCCTAAAGGGCCTTGCTGCTACATCAGGTCCCAGATGTGCACAAATGAGATTGCGGTGTGTGCACAAGCAGGCCGCTGACCGCAAGGCCTTACGCCATATGCAGTGGACAGCTTTTCGGGTCTCTTTCTCTGAGAACTAACTCTCTCCTCCCTTCTCTGCATGCTCACCATGGGTGGCAGCTATGATCGGAGCATGTGTCCCCACGGTGGCCAGAGATGACGGCATTCGAGGTGAGCGCCTGGCCCAGGGTTCCTTCTCTGAGAATTTAGAAGTAGGGAGTGTGGGAGATAGACAGAGGGGGAGAGAGAGAGGCTGATTCTACCTGGGGTAGCATGGCACTGGGGCTGTGGAGCATCAGTGGAGATCATATAAAGTCAGTCCACGAAGAGAGACAATGACAAAGCAAAGGAACATAGAGACAGAGCTCTGCCTACGTCATTCCCCAGGCCAAGGTGCATTATTATCCTTGGCCCACAAATCCTCTTTAGTTCCTTAAAACAAATTTCCCTGAGGTTGTGGAAGTGAGTTGGAGCAAGTTGATTTCTGCTCTCTCTCTCTCCCTCATACACACCTTAGGAGCCCAGCAAATGGAAGGGGTGGTTGGTAGAATTTCAGCATGGCCTCCCTTGATTTCTATCCCTGCTCGCCACGATTCTGTGTAATTCTCTCACCTTCAGTTATGGGAATTGTTCTTGTATAACTTGCTTTTTTTTTTCTTCCCATTTTTTAAAAAGTTTTATTGGCGAATAGTTGATTTACAAGGTTGTGATAATTTCTGCTGTAAAACAAAGCGATTTAGTTGTACATTTATGCACAATTTATTTTTCTTACATTCTTTCCCCATTTAGATTATCACGTAATATTGGGTAGAGTTCTCTGTGCTATACAGCATGTCCTGGTTGGCCAATCATTCCATATACCTCAGTGAACATATGCCAATCCCAACCCCCCAGTCGATTGCTCCCCTGCCATCCCCTTTGGTAACCATAAGTTTGTTTTCAAAACCTGTGAGTCTGTTTATGTTCTGCAAGTAAGTTCATTTATATCCTTGTGACTTGCTTCTAACCCATAGCATATAGTAAAATGAGAGAATTTCGAAATCCCTAATCAGTTCATTTTAAGAGCTTATTCTGGGTGGGTCTGATCTAATCAGGTGAGCCTTTGAAAGAGCCTGTGGGAGTCAGAAATCCTTTCTTTCCTGCTGGCTTTAAAGAAACAAGTGAGTGAGTTATATAGGTACGAGAAATAGTGAATTATACTGTAGGGGGACAAAATTTGCCACCCTGAAGTGTCTCAATGGCATGTAGATTATTTCAAGCTGAAAGAAATCGAAGCCTAAAAGACTCACAAGAAACTTTGACCTTTTCCCTTAGCTGCAGGGAGAATGCAGATAGCTGTTAATTCACTCAGCAGAGCTGTCCCCGGAGCTATCTGCAAAGAACAAAGGCTAAGTGTGGTGGGGGATGTCTAGGCCAGCCTAGAGATCAGAATCCACTCTGTGTCCCATTGTCTCTGCAGGGTCCTCCCCACCCCCAACCCCGCAAACATTTATTTACCCAACATTCGCTTTTCCATCTCCGTGTGAATTGCCTTCCTCCCCTTTGACCTTCCAAACCACCAACCCCTTTGTCTTTAGCAGAACAGCGTATTTGAGATCTTGAGCCATTTTAGTGAGTTGCTCAGTTTTCCTGGGCTCTCCCACGTCTACACGGTATTAATCTTTTGTGTGATTTCCTCCTGTTCTTCTGTCCATGTAATTCTTAGACTAGACCGAAAAGCCTAGAGGGGTTGAGGAAAACTTCATCCTCCCTGATGCATGAGCTTGAAAGAGGACCCCAAGCCTCTGATGAGACTCCAGGCCTGGCTGATAATGTTGGTTGCAGCCTCGTGAGACCCAGGTACACCAGGCCTGGACTTCCGCTCAGTGGAAACTAGTTTAAGCTGCTGGGTTTATGGTGATTTGTTACACAGCAATAGAAAACATATGAAGGCAAATGAATGGTTTTTTTTTTTTTTTTTTTTTTAATTCAAGGCCCTCCCCCCTTCCCTCCTTTCTCCTGCACTGTTTTCAGATCTGATCAATAATTGGACCCTAGAAGGTTAGAGTAGCTATATTCCTAGCTTTTTTTTTGCTTTGCTTTTCAGGGATGTCCCTGCAGCATATGGAAATTCCTAGGCCAGGGGTTGAATCAAAGCTGCAGCTGCTGCTGGCCTACACCACAGTCATAGCAACACCAGATCCTTCATCTACTGAGCGAGGCCAGGGATCGAACCCACATCCTTGTGGATACTAGTCGGGTTTGTAACCTGCTGAGCCACAAGAGGAACGCATATATTCCTTGTTCTTACTTTGTCATCCTTCAGCCTTTTACTTCAACAAAATCTTAGGAGAGTCTTAACGCTGTCACGGAATCGGTGGCTTGTCATAAAGAATAGCTCTGCCACTGACAGCAGGGAGGAGAGTGGGAAAGGGAGATTTTTTAGAAGTGCCTGGTCCCCAGGATGAAAGTCTGTGGGTAACTGTGCTGGCCTCTGTGGGCAGAGGCTTACTGGTGGGACTTTCTTCATCTCTTCATAGACATGCAGTTCTCTGGAAAATTAGGCAGAGGTTCTGCTTTGCCAGGAAGAACCCTGGCTCCCTGCTCACCTCTTCATCCAGCTCGCTCCCCCCATGGGCCGACATCTACAAGCTATGGGCACCAGCAGACCTCCTGCCATTCAGAACTTTTCTAGAAACCATGGAGCCTAGGAGATGTAAGATTTGGGTACCGGGGCTGTTGCACCCTCTCGTAACCAACCCAATTGTAAAAGTGTAATAAGAGTTCCCATTGTGGCTCAGTGGGTTAAGAACCCAACTGTATCCATGAAACTGCAGGTTCAATCCCTGGCCTCACTCAGTGGCTTAAGGATCCAATGTTGCCATAAGCAGCCGCATATGTTGAAGATGCGGCTCGGGTCTGGTGTTGCTGTGGCTGTGGCTGTGACTCGGCTTTAACCACAAGCCTGGGAACTTCCATATGCCGCAGGTGTGGCCCTAAAGAGAAAATAAATAAATAAATAAATAAATAAATAAAAGAATACTAATCTATGACCTCCACGTAATGTTTTCCAGCTTTTAAAGTACCGTAAGCTTCATTTATCACTTGGTTCTTTCAAAAGCAGTGAACCTAAAGCAGTGATCATCAGCCCTCTTTTACAGGTGAGGACACTGAGGCCCAGAGACATTCAATGACCTGCCCAAGATCACACAGTTCAGGGAATGGCAGGACCCGGGCTGGAAGCCAAGTCCTTCCTCACGGCAGGTCCAAACTCACTTATTCTTTCCACAAAGTCGTGCCAAGGGTCTTTCCAATGCCAGGCACTGTGCTGTGCCCGGGGGAGGTAGCTGTGCACAGAGCAGGTGTGGTTCTGAGCCATCAGATAAACCACTACAGAAATAATTAGTTCAGATGTGATCAGGAAGGAGCCATACAAGGTTCTGTGAGAGTTTATTGGAGGGATCCCTAGCCCAGCTTGCAGAGTGGGAAGAGTTCCTTCGGAGGTAATAACAGTGAAGCCAAGATCTGAGAGCCAAAAATTATCAACCAGGAGAAGACTGGCAGTGGGGATGGAATTCCAGAGCCATCTTCCTGGAAAAGTAAATAGTGTTAACATGGCTAGGGAAGAAAAACAGATGAGTGGGCAAGACGAAGCTAGGGAGGTGGGCAGGGGCCAGACCACGAAGTGCCTGAAAATTCTGGTTAAAGGTTTCAGCTATGATTCAAAAAGCAGTGGAAAGCTTTGATGGTGTTTAACCGGAGGAGTCACACGCTCAGATTTGTACTTTTAAAATATCCCCCTGGCTGCTGCGTAGGAAACAGGCTGGATGTAGAAGACGGCAGGAGTGGAAATGAGGAGGTAAATGAGCTACTGCAGTGGTCCAAGCAAAGGGTATGATGAGAACATGGGCCATGGGGAGGCCGGAAGTAGACAGGCTCCATAATTGGATGTGGTGGTAGTGAGAGAGAAATACCGCCAAAGATTTTCCTCTTTCCTTGGTGTTTTTCTCCCAGGCTAGGCTTCTTGTGTTTGCTTTCCTTCTTACAGAACAAAGACAAAACTAGGCCCTTCCACACAGCAGCTGGAACACAAAGGCAACACAATGGGCTTCAGCTTAGTCTCAGAAAATCTCTCCAAATATCCCCTTGTTAGGAATTCCCAGAGTATCAGGAAAGGAGGCAGAGTGTTTCCACTTGATGCTCACATGTTTTTGGTTTTTTTGTTTTTTTTTTTTTGTTTTGTTTGCTTTTTAGGGCTGTACCTGCAGCATATGGAAGTTCCCAGGCTAGGGGTTGAATCAGAGCTGCAGCCGCCAGCCTGCACCACAGCCACAGCAACGCGGGATCTGTATCACATCTTCAACCTACACCACAGCTCACGGCAACACCAGATCCTTAACCCACTGAGTGAGGCCGGGGATCAAACCCTCATCCTCATGGATCCTAGTTGGTTTCATTAACCAACCACTGAGCCATGAAGGGAACTTCTGATGCCCGCCTGTTTGATCCAACTCTCTGAAAAAGACATTGAATTTCTTCCCAAGCAAGAAAAATAAAGATAGTAACGATAAAGCATTGTTAGATACTATGAATGGGTAAATGTCAGGTTACATAAAAAGTTCAAAATAATATATTGATATTATTCCATTAAAAGCCAAAGGATGGTGGTATTGGCAATGATAGGAGAATTTTTTAGAAACAGAAAAAAAAAAAGGTTTTTTGAGTTCATTTTCTATTCAAAATTCTGGGTTGTTGGGCAGCAGTTTATGACCAGGAAGAGTCAGGTGCCATGGAGAATGGGAGACCAGAAAGAAAGGGATTGGGGGCTATTCGATTCATGTCTATTAAAGAGCATTATAGTAGAAAATACATGGGCTTTGGAATCTGAGCTTTGTTCCCATTCTGCTTCTTCCATTTCTTAGCCGCACAATGTTGAATCAATGCCACCCTTCCTGTATCACAAATGGTGATAAAAAAAACTGATAAAACCTCCATGTCACAGGTTATTATGAAAAGTAAGACAATGTAGTCAAGACCAGTATAGATATGGGAGTTCTCATGGTGGCTCAGTAAGTTAAGAACCCGACTAGTATCCATGAAGATGTGAGTTCGATCCCTGGCCTCAGTGGGTTAAGGATCTGGCGTTGCTGCAAGCTGCAGTGTCGGTTGCAGAAGTGGTCAGATCTGGCGTTTTGCTGTGGCTGTGGCCAGCAGCTGCAGCTCTGATTCGACCCCTAGCCTGGCAACTTCTGTATGCTTCAGGTGGGGCCCTAAAGGAAAAAACCAGACAAAATCAATATAGATATAAAACAAAGTACAGGGTATATTGTACAACATAGGGAATGTAGCCAATATTTTGTAATAACTATAAATGGAATAAATCTTTAAACAATGTGAATCACTAGGCTGTACACCTGTAACTTATGTTGTACAGTAACTATATTTTAATTAAAAAATATGCCTGGCACAGAGTAAACATTTGGTAAATGTTAGCAGTAAGGTTGTCAATATGCTCATACTTAAAAGTTTTTGGCTCTTGGTGTTGAATTGAAAATTCTTCATTCTCACTAGCAAAGACAGAAAAGATCATTTCAATTTGAAGTCAAGGGCTCCTCAAACAAGTGTGTGATTTTCAAAAAATCAGCAGCTATTTATTGAACATCGCTAGGTGCTAATCATTTTGCAAAGTGATGTGAGAAGACCAAAGAAGTGTGAGACAAACATAATAGACGTAAGACCCAGAAAGCGACGTGCCCTCTCTGCTTATGGTCATGTAGGTGGAAATCTCACGGAAGGATGGAAAATTTTGTTGACCCCCTACCAACAGTATCACCTATTCGGTGCTATGCAAACATCTTTTCATTTTAACCCTTGTGAAACTCCCTTGAGTTTTTCCTTTTTTTTTCCTTTTTAGGGCCACACCCATGGCATATGGAGGTTCCCAGGCAAGGGGTTGAATCTGAGCTGTAGTCGCTGGCCTACGCCACAGCCACAGCAATGCCAGATCCAAGCTGCCTCTATGACCTACACTGCATCTCACGGCAATGCCGGATCCTTAACCCACTGTGTGAGGCCAGGGATTGAACCCGCATCCTCATGGATACTATTCGGATTCGTTAACCACTGAGCCATGACAAGCACTGCACCCCCCTCCCCCGTGAGTTCTTATTCAAATTCCCATTTTACAGGTAAGGAAATGGAGACAAGTAATTTTCCCACATTTAAACAACCAGCAAGTGAGGTCAGGCTCAAACCCAGGTTCAAAACCAACAGAACAGAACAGAGAACATATAACTAGCACTAGCGAATTCTGAGATTGGTGAAAACTTTAAGAATGTGATAATTCTTGGCTTTTAAAAAAGTTTTGAATAAATTAAATGGGGGGGGGGATTATTTTGGAGAAGAATTTGCCAACCTGAGGATTCCTGGTGGTGTCCTGACAGAATTTCTGAACAGAGATCTAGCACTTAATATTAAGAATCTACACTTCCATGGTGTCCATCTTGCTAAATCCGAGTCAGTCCACAGACTTGGACGGCATCGGGCAGAGTCACCCACATTTCTTCCTGGAAGTGCTTTCTTTGCCTGGCTTCTGGGACATCAAGCTCGAGTGGTCCTCCGCCCACCTCACTGGCTACCCCTTCCCAGGCTCCTTTGCTGGGTCCTCCACCTTTCTCCAGCCTCTGAACGTCAGAGCACCGGGGTGGGGCTGGGGGTGGGGACTTGGGTCTATTCTCCTGGGTCTCTCCCCGCTCCCTGATGATCCTATCTTGTCTCCGGGCTTTAAATCCCCACTCTACGCCGACAACTTCTCTTGAACTCCAGACAGCGATATTTCACTGCCCGCAGGCAGCTGCATGTGGATTCCCAGTAGACATCTCAAACATGAAATGTCTCTGAATGTTCATTTCTCTTTCCAACCTGCTCCATTTTCAGTCTTTCTCATCTTGGTTGATGAAAATATGCTTCTAGTTGCTTCAGACAAAAACCATGAGTCATCAGGGATTCCTTTCTTTCTTATCCAATCTATTAGGACATTTCTGTCAGCTTAAACCTCAACGTGGACCCAGCACTTGGCTGCTTCTCATCACCCCCTTGACTACCACCTGGCCCAGGCTATTGTACATCTCTCTTGGATGTTCCTTTTTCTTTTCTTTTCTTTTCTTTTCTTTTCTTTTCTTTTCTTTTCTTTTCTTTTGTCTTTCTCTCATTCTTTCTGGCCACGCCACAGCACGTGGAGTTCCCCGGCCAGGGATCAGATCGGAGTTGCAGTTGCAACCTACACCATAGGTGCAGCAACGCTGTATCCTTAATCCACTGTGCTGGGCCAGGGATCAAACCTGCATCCAGCCCTGCAGAGATGCCTTAGATCTCACTGTGCCACAGCAGGAACTCCTCTCTTGGATGATACAGATCATCCTAACCCCTTTCTTCCTTCTAGTCTTGCCACCCTCTTCCCACTTCCACTGCCTATTCTCAAAACAGCAGCCAGATGATGTTTTTAAGACATAAATCAGATGTCACTTTGTCAAAAATATCTCTTGAGGTTTTTTTGTTGTTGTTCAAAGTCCTCTTTATTTCTCAGAGAGGAAGTGAACACACTTGTATTCACTTTTTTTTGGGGGGGGGGCTTTTTGTCTTTTTGTCTTTTTCTAGGGCCACATTACTGGCATATGGAGGCTCCCAGGCTAAGGGTCTAATTGGAGCCGTAGCTGCCTGCCTACACCACAGCCACAGCAATGCCAGATCCAAGCCACATCTGTGACCTACACTACAGCTCATGGCATGCCGGATCTTTAACCCACTGAGCAAGGCCAGGGATCGAACCTGCAACCTCCTGGTTCCTCGTGATTCATTAACCACTGAGTCACGACGGGAACTCCTGTATTCACTTATAATTCTCTCCTGATAGCATTGCCTGCTGACAAACTGTATCCTTCTTTACCTGGCAGACTTATCATCCCTTTTCCTCACCACTGGAGTGCAAGGATTTTGCTGTTTTATTTATTACATGTCTCCTACCTAGCGAACATTAGGAGATATTGGGTGCTCAAAAAGTATTTGCCAGAGTTCCAGTGGTGACTCAATAGTAACAAACCCGACTAGTATCCATGAGGATGCAGGTTCAATACCAGGCCTTGGTCAGTGGGGTTAAGGATCTGACTTTGCTGTGAGCTGATGAGGTCACAGATGAGGCTTGGATCTGGTGTTGCTGTGGCTGTGGTGTAGACCGGCAGCTACAGCTCCTGTTTGAGCCCTAGCCCGGGAACCTCCATATGCTTCAAGTGCAGCCCTAAAAAGGAAAAAGCAGAAAGAAAGATAAAAGGCATTTGTTGGACGTTGCCGTGGGATCTTGTTGAAGCCCCTTCCTTAGCGTTGTGATTTGGGGCGTCTATCACATGGGGGGTGGATGCCCTCATGGCAGAGAGTAAGGCACAAGTTAATATGGAAAATAAATTAAGAGCAGTATTAACTGTTACAGGTGATTATTTGTGATACTGGTTTTCCAAATGGAAACTTCATTATTAATGAAAACCTCTTTTCAAATGAGACCTCTTTCTAAATTAAGCAGAGCAAACAAACCAGGCCAGTATCAATTTTGCTGTCACATGTCAGTAGAAAATCACCTATCCGCTGCCTTAGGAGGAGTTAGTCATTGCCTGGGCACCCAAGGGACCCAGGTTAGGTGGTACTGAGGACAGACATGGCTTACCTGTCACCAAGACTGTTGATGGAGAATGGGCTAAATTCACCAAGCTCTGGGTGAGATTTTTCAATTTTTTTCCCCCTCGTAAGAATCTGATTAACCACAAGTAGAAATAAGTTTGGTTTCACAAAGTAGACACATCTCGGTAAGCTGCAAATCAACATTCCATGAATTCAATTGTGTAAAAGGAGCACTTACTCTTTTTTTTTTCTTTTGTCTTTTTAGGGCCACTCCTGTGGCATATGGAGGTTCCCAGGCTAGGGGTCAAGTCAGAGCTGTAGCCACCGGCCTACACCACAGCCACAGCAACAGCAGATCCAAGCCGCACCTGCGAGCTACACCACAGCTCATGGCAATGTTGGATCCTTAACCCACTGATCAGGGCCAGGGATCGAACTCACGTCCTCATGAATACTAATTGGGTTCATTTTCAGCTGAGCCACAACGGGAGCTCCAGCATTTACTCTTAACAGGAATCCAAATTGGGGTTCGGGGAGACAGGGAGCCCCCCAATCTCCTACATCCAGGGAGCCTGCTTGCTCTTGGTAAAGTGGGTTAGTAGTATCTCAGTCATAGGGTTGTTGAGATTATCTGAGATTGTCAGTGTATATGAAAGTGATTTGTAAAGTATAATGCGGTATCTAAATGTTGGTCTATGACTAAGTAGTAAAACATTTTCATAAATCAAAACGCTTCTCCCGTAATCCTCCCATGATTCATTTACCTTGTAAGTCTGGATTTTTACATACCAACCTCGGTCAGATTTTTACGGTTGTTTTTGTATTTGCATTTTTTCAAATCACCATTTCTGTTGCGAAAACTGAAAATGTACCCAGTCGGCTCCCTGTTTTTTTCGATCCATTGATTCAAAGACCAGGTGTTTCAGGTCAGGATCTGCTTTGATGGATGCTTTTCGGAATTCCCCAGGGCCTTCACCAAACTGCCCAAGTTGGTGAGTTTTATGGGTTGAATTGCGTCCCCTGACAAAAAGGTATGTTGAAGTCCCAACTCTCCATATATCTGTAGGCATGACTTTACTTGGAAATCGGGTCTTAGTAGAGGTAATGCAGTTAAGATGAGTTTGCTAGGTGAGCCTTAACCCAATAACTGGTGTCCTTATATGAGAAGGAGAGACGCAGACACACCGATGGAAAACCACGTGATGACTCAGTGATGACGGAGATGGGGTGATGATGAGTCCAAACGCCAGGGATTGCCAGTGACTACAAAAGCTGAGGGAAAGGATAGGACAGATGGTCTTTCAGGGCCTTCCAAGAGGGCGTGGCCCTGCTTATGCTTTGATTTGGGGCTTCCGACGTCCAGAGCTGTGAGAGAGTAAATTTCTGATGTTTTAAGCCACATGGTTTGTGGTATTTGTACAGTAGCCCCAGCAAACCAACACGGCGGCTCTCCCACAGGCGCATCTGCGGTGGGCCTGGTCCTGTGACGAGCCTGGGGACATATGGCTCTAGGTTTGCTGAATGACCCGCCACGTCCACAGAACGAGGAAGTGACCAGTGTAACCTTGAAATGAATGGTCTGAAATGAAGGGCTCCTCCGTTTATGTTCCCACACGAGCAGGCTTACTTTTTCTGTCCCTGTAGCAACTGCACTACTAGTGTGAGAGCAACACTCTTGTTGGCTTTTTCTCCCACTACGCTCTTTCCACTTTAATTGTGAAGTTGTTTTTTTTTTTTTTTAAAGCACTTTGATGGTTTTTCATTTGTTTTGTAACATTAAACATTTTTTTGAATTTAGGAAAAGCTGCTTTATTTATTTCAACACTCTAGGGTAGGGTAGATGCATACTTTTTTTTTCCAAATGCCTCTGGGGAGCATATAAATGTATTGTTAGTCTCTGTTTTGATTTGTCTTTGTGCTTTGATGCCATTATTTAGCATCTTTGAAATGCATGCATATTTCCCTTTTACAGTATCTTATAATGTTACATTTTTATTAGTGGGAAAAAAAATGAAAGGGAAAGCTATATGAGGCTTATGGCAACCTGAAAGAGAAAAACTCAGAAAGCAATCTGGTGACCTTCTGGTCCAACGGCCCACGACTTTGGCTGCACTTCATAGTTACCTGGGGCCCTTTTAAAATACTATCACTTGAGTTCTACCCCGATTGATTTTATTTTAATTGATTCAAAGTGAGGCTTGGCCTTTGGTGCTATTTTTTTTACTTTTTGTCTCTTTTTAGGGCTGCACCTGCTGCGGCATGTGGAAGTTCCAGGCTAAGGGTTGAATCAGAGCCTACACCACAGCCACAGCAAGCTGAAGCTTGCGGCAATGCCCAATCCTCAACCCAGTGAGTGAGCCCAGGGATCAAACCCACATCCCATGAATATTAGTTTTGTTCTTAGCCTGTTGAGCCACAGTGGAAACTCCCCTTGGTACTGTTTTAGGTGTCCCAGATAATTGCTGGTCTGACTTTCTCATTTCACAGAGATGTTGTGATCCAGAGAAGTCAGTGACTTGCCCAGGTTTAAGAAGCCAAGTGCCCTGCTACTGTATCCCCAAGCATCCTTCTTCTCCTTCTCCGGATGGATACTTTCCAGTCACTCATCAGGGCAAATGTTGATTCCTCTTGGGACCACTTCTTACCCACCAACCTTTAGCTTCTCAGGCCAGCTAAAGGCCTCCCCTCTGTCCCCTTACCTTCCACAATCACTGCTCTTTGTCACCCACTTTGTTTCTACTCTTTTCAAAAAATAATTTAAGTATAGTTGATTTATAATATTATATTAGTTTCAGGTATGCAACATAATGATTCAAAATTTTAATAGATTGTACTCTTTAAAGTTATTATAACATATTGGTCATATTCTCTGTGTTGTACAACTTGGAGCTTATTTATTTTATACACGTTAGTTCATATCTCTTAATCCCCTACCTTTATCTTGACCTTCCCCCTTCCCTCTCCCCACTGGTAACCAGATTGTTCTCTATATCTGTGAGTTTGTTTCTGTTCTGTTATATTGATTCTTTGTTTAATATTTAGATTCCTCACATAAGTGACAACAGATTTTTCTTTTTCTGACATTTCACTTAGCACAATAGCCTCCAAGTCCATCCCTGTTGCTGCAAATGGCATTATTTCATTCTTTTTTATGACTGAGTAATTGTCCGTTGTATATATGTACCACATCTTCTTTATCCATTCCTCTGTTGATGGACATTTAAGTTGTTCCATATCTTGTCCACTTTAAATAATGCTTCTATGAATTTTGGGATGCATGTATCTTTTTGAATTAGAGTTATGGGGTTTTTTGTTTGTTTGTTTTGTTTTTGTTTTTGGTCTTTTTTTCTTTTCTAGGGCCGCACCCGCGGCACATGGAGGTTCCCAGACTAGGGGTCTAATTGGAGCTGTAGCCGCCAGCCTATGCCAGAGCCACAGCAACTTGGGATCCGAGTTTTGTCTGTGACCTACACCACAGCTCATGGCAACGCTGGATTCTTAACCCACTGAGCAAGGCCAGAGATCAAACCTGCAACCTCATGGTTCCTAGTCGGATTTGTTAACCACTGAGCCAAGATGGGAACTCCTGTGTTTTTGTATATACCCAGGAGTAAAATTGATGGGTCATATGGCTGTTCTATTTTTAGTTTTTGAGAAACTTCTATACAGTTTTTCTCAGTACCTGCACAAATTTACATTCCCACCAATGGTGTACAAGTGTTCCTTTTTCTTCACATCTTTACCAGCTTTTGTTATTTGTGGTCTTTTTTTGATAGCCATTCTGACGGGTGTGAGGTAATATCTCATTATGGTTCTGATTTGCATTTCTCTGATGATTAGCAATATGGAGCATCTTTTCATATGCCTGTTGGCCATCCATATGTCATTGTTGGAAAAATGTCTATTCAGGTCTTCTTCTCATTTTTAAAATTGGGTTGTTTGTTTTTTGACATTGAGTTGTATGAGCTATTTATATATATCTATTTATATAAATATTTACATATATTTATATACATATATAAAACCCCTTGTCAGTCATATCGTTTGAAAATATTCTCTCCTATTCAGTAGGCTATCTTTTCACTTTGACAATGATTCCCTTTGCTGTGCAAAAGCTTTTAAGTTTAATTAGGTCCCATCTGTTTATTTTTGCTTTTGTTTCCTTTGCTCTAAGAGACAGATCCAAAAGGATATTGCTATAATTCATGTCAAAGAGTGTTCTGCCTATGTTTTTTCTAGGATTATTATGGTTTCTGGTCCCACATTTAAGTTCTTAACCCATTTTGAGTTTAATTTTTGGTATGGTGTTAGAGAATGTTCTAATTTCATTCTTTTACATGTAGCTGTCCAGTTTTCCCAGCACCACTTATTGAAGAAACTGTCTTTTCTCCAGTGTGTATTCTTGCCTCCTTTATCATAGATTAACTGACCATAAATGCACCCATTGACCTAGGCATCTGTTTTTGTGCCAGTACCCTAATGTTTCAATTACTGTAGCTTTGTGATATAGCCTGAAGTCAGGGAGTGTGATCCATCCTGCTTTGTTCTTCTCAAGCTTGTTTTGGCTGTTCGGGATCTTTTGTGTTTCTATACAAACTTAAAAATTTTTTGTTCTATTTCTGTGAAAAATACCTATGATGTTTTCATATAGATTACATTGAATCTGTAGATTGCCTTGGGTAGTATGGTCATTTTAACAATATTAATTCTTCCCATCCATGAACACAGTGTATCTTTCCATCTATTTTTGTCATCTTCAGTTTCTTTCATTAGTGTCTTATAGTTTTCTGAGTACAGGTCTTTTCCCTCCTTAGTTAAATTTATTCCTAGGTATTTTATCATTGCCAAACATTTTGATGAATCAGACTTTCCATTAGACAGTAAGGCCCTTTGGGGAGATAGGAAACAGCCTGGTGGAAAATCACAATGACTTATTCTAAAGCTCGACAAAGGAGAGATCCACATTATTGCAGTTTCCTAATTTGCACATAATTCTTATGGTCAAGTTCATCTCTGATTATTATTAAGTTCTCTTGCCCTTTTACTTATCCTAATTTACTAATGTTTATTGGATTTTTTTTTTTTTTTTGCTTTTTAGGGCTGCACCCATGGCATATGGAAGTTCCCAGGCTAGGCATTGAATAGGAGCTGCAGCTGCCGGCCTATGGAATCCGAGCCACATATGTGACCTACACCACAGCTCATGGCAATGCCAGATCCGTAACCCACTGAGGGAAGCGAAGGATCAAAACTGCCTCCTCATGGATCCTAGTCGGGATCATTAACCACTGAGTCACAAAGGGAACTCTTATTGGATTTTTTTAATTAAAAATTAATTTATTCTCATGGCTGAAAATTTGGAAAGCATAAAAAATTACATAGATAAAATAAAATTCCCACTGAATCAGCACCTGAAGGCTTGTTTTTAGTATGACTTCTTAAATAATCAAGCACTTGTTGAATGCCTATCATACATTACTTGGTGTCAATACCTGGGTTCAAGCCAACCCTCCATCTCTGTGTCCTTTCTTTTCTTTTCTTTTTTAACCTTTAGGGTCACACCTGCAGCTGCCAGCCTATTCCACAGCCACAGCAACTCAGGATCCAAGCTGCATTGCAACCTACATTGTAGCTCACAGCAATGCCAGATCCTTAACCCACTGAGTGTGGCCAGGGATCTAACCCACATCCTCATGGATACTCATGGAATTCTCTTGTTTCTCCTTCTATGTTATTTCTTTACATACACATTTGCTGTCAGCTCCCCCTCCCACAATGGAGTGTAGAGACCCTCAGCTCCAGGCAGAGGCCTGTTTATGTACTGATATATCTCCATCACCCAGCACAGGCCTGGATCAAAGGAAGCACTTGATAAAGATGTCTTTGCACAAGGAGGAACTGGCCCCTGACCACCCTGTGGGCCCCTCAAGGGACAGAGCCACCCAGTCTGGTGCAGTCCCTGACACAGCATGGGTGTTCATTAAGTGAATCACCCATGGAAGGAATCAGGCTGGAGTGTCCTTCAATCAGAAATGGGAAAGCCAGGGAGTTCCCGTCATGGCTCAGTGGTTAACGAATCTGACTAAGAACCATGAGGTTTTGGGTTCGATCCCTGGCCTTGTTTAGTGGGTTCGGGATCCGGCGTTGCTGTGAGCTGTAGGGTAGGTTGCAGACGCGGCTCGGATCTGTTACTGCAGCTGTGGCATAGGCTGGTGTCTACAGCTCCGATTAGACCCGTAGCCTGGGAACCTCCATATGCTGTGGGAGTGGCCCTGGAAAAGGCAAAAAGACAAAGAAAAGAAAGAGAGAGAAGAATGAGGAAGAGAATAAGGAAGGAAGAAGGAATAAGAAAGCGAGATAGAGAAGACATAACTCCCTCTCCACTCTGTCTCCTCTCTCTCACAGCCCCTCTCAACCTAGAGCAATCACAGTCTCTGCAATCCAGATATAAAGAAAGCAATCACTCCACCAAAGACACCTACCCTCCATACAAGACATCCAGAACCATCCATCCCTCAATACAGCAAAGACCGCCATGCCTGAAGAAAGAAAGCATAACTGAAGGAAGGAATAACGAAATAAAGAAGTAAAGAAAGAAGTAAGGCGAAAGAAGAAAGAGGAAAGCCAGAGGTGGGTATTTGCTCCCTCCCTGCCCTGCCACTTACAGACTATGCTGCAGGAGCAGGCCTGAGGGAGTGTCTCTGCTCCTTGGCTGGACCCTGTAGCTAAGGGTGTTCTCTCCGTGTGCATCATGTCCCTCCCTCCTCACCCCTGTCTCTCAATCGCAAATGGCTCTGAGGCTGTGCGTCTGCCCTGGAGCCTGCCCACCGCATAGGGATGGGTCTTAGGTGCTCCGTGGCTGGGCTCCAGCCACCTCTGTTGGTCCTGAGAGCTTCCCAGTGTTTGGATCTGCTCCAGGGTGGTCCCAAGATGAATGTGGGAGCTCTCGACCCGGACTACTGCCAGAAGTGGGGCCCTTAAGGCTAAAAGGTGCGACATAGCTTAGCAATGAGTAGTCCTGACAACCAACATTTGTTGAGTGAATGAAGGATTTCAGGGGCAACCCTGGGTCAGAGATGCTCCATCCCGAGGGTAAATGAGGAAGGAACAGGCCTGGCTGTGTGTCCCAAGGCCAGTGGCCACTCCGCTCCTGCCTGGCCCCTCCTTTTCACCCTGAGCCGTTGGCACCTCTCTGTCATGAGTCTACTCTGCCCCCTGGACTGGGAACCATGAGCTCTGCTGCTGGGGACCTTGGAAGGGGAGGACCCCCCACCCCCCCACCCCACCTGCCCCTTTGCCACGTATATTCTGGAAAATGAGAAGAAAATGGGCCAGAAGATCACTCTGGGCTTTTGCTCCAAGAGAACAGTTTCTCTCTCCTTCAAAAAAATCTACCCACTAAGGCAGAAGGAGCCTGGCAACTCCGTTTCAAATAAAATCCTTTCTCCTAAATTATCATATTTCAAATTGGAATCACATCGCCACCCCTCCCGCCCCTGTGGCCCCTTCCTCATTGCTCTTTATTCTGCGTGAAGATGCGGTGGGGAAATGTGAATTCCACTGATTAAAAGCGGCCTGCGATGGGCCCGCCACCGGAGAGGTCTGGGGAGACACATCCAATTAAAACCGACAACCTTTTCAAAGCCCCAAGTTGGGCATTTCATCTCCTCAGCGCTTCCTCCAACATGTCAGCGTTACCTGCGGCAGGTCTTCCTCGTTTTTTTTTTTTTTTTCCCCTCACCCGATATAAAATTTAGGTCAGTAACTGCATAATCCACAAAAACAACCCTGGCCACCCATCTCCCTCCTCCCACCTCTGGAGCTGGATGTTTGGAAATAACATAATTGCGTCCAAATGCTGCTCTGGGCTGACTTCAGTGTTTGGATGAGAACCAGGCCCTGGGACGCTGGGTGCCTGGTGGGCTCGGCTGCCCGCAGCACCCGGGATGAGAAGAGGGCCTGCAAGGGGGCTGTGCGATTCCATAATGAAGGCAAAACAAGCTCCCAGCCCAGGACCCCGGCTGAGCTAGTGATCTCTCTCTCTCTCTCTCTCTCTCTCTTTTTTTTTTTTTTTTTTTGCTTTTTAGGGCTGCACGTGAGGCATATGGCGGTTCCCAGGCTAGGGATCGAGTCAGAGGTACAGCTGCCAGCCTCCGCCACAGCACAGCTATGCCTGATCCCAGCACAGCCATGGCAATGCCTGATCCCAGCCGTATCTGTGAACTACACTGCAGCTTTCAGCAACGCTGGATCTTTAATGCATTGAGCAGGGGCCAGGGATTGAACCCAAATCCTTATGGATACTAGTTGGGTTCTTAACCTGCTGAGCCACAATGGGAACTCCATAGTTTATTTTTTATCCTCCCTGATATCCCAGAATCAGCTTCTAAAAGTCTGGAGACCCAGACTGCTTCCCAGCTGAGGGTCTGCAGGTGGGAGGGGCCATGCCTGAGCCCCTTTTCTGGCAGGAACCCCTCCTGGAGGGGACACACAGCTGTATTCCAGGAGTCTGAACACTAGAGCCCTTGACTGCAGCTTATTCCAGTTTCCCGGAATGCCCCCACAGTCAGATGGCTGTGGGAATCCCAGGCTTGGGTTCTGGAGCTTTCCCCATTAGCTTGCTGCTTGGAAGAACTTCAGGGTTATGGTTCCTTGGGGTCGGAGGGTCCCATCTCTCCTGGTCTGTGTGACGTCCCCCATAGCCACCTCCACTTGCTCTTGGCTTCTTCACCTGGAGGGGGGAACTTCTAGGGAGCTGTGTTCTCAGGGAACAGACAGGATAGCTCGCCACAGTAGCATGGCCCACCTGGCCACAGCAGGAAGAACATGCTTCCAGTGGCATCTGTGGAAAGTTAAGGCTATTTGGAGAAGACGCCTGCTGTATCTATGAGCTAATCTCTCCCGCAGGGTCAATGCCAAGCCCTTTCAGGTAGTGCAGTGTCAAGCAGTCCAGCACAGGGCTGAGCTGAGGAGGCCTCCTGGGTGGCAGGTGGGGGTGGCTCCAGAGGGGCCGGATGGAAAGGACGAGTCATCCTGCCTCTATTTATGATACGGCAGGAATATGAGACAAAGGAACATGAGAAAGGCCACACGAGGTCCCACACGTGACCACCTATCCTCGATTCTCTTGCTGACATTTGGTTTGAGGGACGTGCTGGCCATGATGCCGTCTCACCAGTCAGCAGTGCAGCCATGCTTTCCCCACACAGCCTGGAAGAGAGACGGGCTGGGAGAACCGCCCCCCAACACACACCCAACCCCTGGCTCTGAATCCCGGCCTCACTGCTGACCTGCTCTGTGGCTTAAACCTTAGCCTCTCTGAGTCTCGACGTCCATCCTTTAAAGTGAATATATGGATACCCACCCCGCCAACCTCATCAGATTTTTTTCTTGAGGTCAAAAGTCCTGTCTACAAACCATTACTGATTCCACGGAGGAGTTTGTGCCAGAATGTAAATCAATGATCGCTAAACAAACAGTTTAGTTCAGAGGACAGTTTGCTTGCTTACCGCTGAGGCTTCCTTGCTGAAGGAAGCAGTGCTGGGGTGTGTTCTTTATCTCATCATGGACCTGCCCCTTTGAGCAGCACTTCTTTAACATATCAATGGGTATCTCTTATTTTTTAAAATTTTATGGCCACTCCCGCAGCATATGGAAATTCCCAGGTCTGGGATTGAATCCAAGCCACAGCTGTGACCCAAGCTGAGCTGCAGCAGTGCTGGATCCTTCAGCCTACTGTGCTGGGCAGAGGATCAAACCAGCACCTTTGCAGCAACCGAGCCACTGCACTCAGATTCTTAACCCCCCAGTGCCACAGCAGGAATTCTGGGGTATCTCTCATTTTAAGTGCCTTTGTTCCACTCACCATATTCTCTCCACTGACCCCCAGCAGGGCCACCTGTCGAATGTCTACTCACATTTTTTTTTTGGGGGGGGGTGTCTTTTCGCCTTTTCTAGGGCCGCTCCCGTGGCATATGGAGGTTCCCAGGCTAGGGGTCTAATCGGAGCTGTAGCCACCGGCCTACACCAGAGACACAGCAATGTGAGATCTGAGCCGCGTCTGCAACCTACACCATAGTTCATGGCAACGCCAGATCCCCAACCCACTGAGCAAGGCAAGGGATCGAACCCGAAACCTCATGGTTCCTAGTCGGATTCGTTAACCACTGCACTACGACAGGAACTCCTCTACTCACTTTTTAAGATGCAACTCAAGTGCCTCCCACCTAGATTGCCAATTCCCTTCCTCCTTGGTCTCCACTGGTGACAATTATGAAAGCCATCCCTCTCTCTCAACTAGGCTGTGGCATTCTTGAGGTCATAGTTGTCTGTGTCCAGAGACTGGCATGGAGGAGATGCCCAAAGCACATATGTTGGATAAAACATAGTTAAAAAATGTGAGATGTGCTACCTCTCAGCTATTTCTTGGGTGGATGCCATTAAATCTACTAAAGAGCCGAATGGTGCAGAAGTGGTGGTTGAGATGCACTTCTACCTGGAGGATGGGAAATAAGTGAAGCAATGGCCCTTTGAAATGGAAAGATTCTGGAAGTTTCCTGTCACCCTAGAGGTTAAAGATCCAGTCTTGTCACTGCAGCAGCTGGGGTCACTGCCATGGCACAGGTTCTATCCCTCTCTGAGAACTTCTGCATGCCTTGGGTGTGGCCAAAAATAAAACAAAGAAAGATTCCTTGGACCTTTTAAAATTTTTTTCTTTTTATGGCCACACCTGTGGCATAAGGAACCTCCCGAGGCTTAGGGTCCAATTGGAGCCACAGCTGCTGGCCTACACCACAGCCACAGCCATAGCGACACCTGATCTGAGCCACATCTGTGACCTATGCTGCAACTTGCCAAATCCTTAACCCACCAAGCGAGGCCAGGAATCGAACATGCATCCTCACGGAAACAACATTAGGTCCTTAGGCCGCTGAGCCATAATGGGAAATCCACTGTGGAGCTTTATTTATTCAACACACAATTATTGGTCCCCTACCACATCCCAGGCATGGCATGAGGCACTGGGGATACAACAATGAACCAAAGGCAGCATCGGGTCTCCAGAACCAGCATAGCTCACTCTCCACGTGTCCGTGTCCGCTGATAGAAGGTGGAGGCCCTGATGCTGGGACGTCCACCCTGCTGCCTCCACCTCCTGATGCTGGGGGCTGATCATAGCGAGTTGATGGAAGTCTCGCTTTCTGAAGACTCCCTCGGAACCTCACCTGCGGGTGAGGAAGAGGACTGCTATTAAGATGGCAGAAGTGGGTGGAATGTCCAGGAAGGGCCACAAGGAGTTGTGGACGAGAGGAGGCTCCGTCTGAGTCTTCCCAAGCAGAGCTCGCTCCCCTGTCCTCCACCGTGTCCCAACTTGATATGCTGCTCCTGCACTTGCTGGGCTCTCCCTTCTTGGCACCTCCTCCCTCCGTATACATGGCGTGTCATCGTGGCGCTTGCCAAGCTCCGTTGTCATCATGTGTCTATACATCTGCTTCTCTTCCTGGGCTGTGAGTTCCCAGAGGCACAAAGCAAGCTTCCTTCTTTTCATCTTTTGCCCGGTGTGTTTATTTCTGGAATAAGTGGATAATTATCTCCATTCACACAAATGAAGACCCAGGGTCCGAAATACTCTGTCCTGCCTAATGTCGCGGGCAGAGCCACGACGCGAGCCAGACCTTCTGTCTCCAGGCCAGGGGTCCTTCCCCGAGGCCCAGCTACACCCAGCAGGATGGCCCTTGGGACGATAATTAGAAAACCACTACTCCAGATCAACTTTCCTGTTCTGAGAACTAGAAACTGAAGCCTAGCAGGGGCCAGTGACCAGGGGTGTAAAAGTTTGAAAATAATGGCCAAGTGGGGCCCTGGATGTAGTTCTTTAGTCTCCAGCTCAGTAAATCTGGAAGTCATTCTTGACATTGACTTCTGCTTTACACGTCATCCTATGTGCAAAGTATTCCTAACATATGATCCAGCAATCCCACTGCTAGGCATCTATCCGGAGAAAAGCATAATGTGAAAAGATACAGCACCCCAGTGTTCACTGCAGTGCTATTTACAGCAGCCAAGACATGGAAGCAACTTAAATGTCCATGGACAGAGGAATGGATACAGAAGATGTGGTACATGTATACAATGGAATATTACTCAGCCACAAAAAAGAATGACATAATGCCATTTGCAGCAACATAGATGGACCTAGAGATGATCATACTAAGTGAAGTGAAGTCAGACAGAGAAAGATAAACATCAGATGACATCACGTATATGTGGAATCTAAAAAAATGACACAAATGAAATTATTTACAAAACAGAATCCGGTTCACAGATTTTGAAAACAAACTTATGGTTACCAAAGGGGCAATGCTGCAGGGAGGGATGGGCTGGGGGTTTGGGATTGGCACATGTACACCGAGGAATGGGTGGTCAGTGGGGACCTGCTGAATAGCACCAGAAACTCTACTCAATATTCTGTAGATAATCTGTATGGGAAAAGAATCTGAAAAGAATAGATATTTGTGTATGTGCATAACTGAATCACTTTGCTGTACCCTTGAAATTAACACAATATTGGTTTTTTTTTTTCTTTTTTTTAGGGCTGCATCTGTGGTATATGGAAGTTCCCAGGTGAGGGGTCGAATCAGAGCTATAGCTGCTGGATTGCACCACAGCCGAAGCAATGCGGGGTCTGAGCCGTGTCTGTGACCTACACCACAGCTCATGGCAACGCCGGATCCTTAACCCACTGAGCGAGGCCAGGGATTGAACCCGAGTCCTCATGGATACTAGTTGGGGTCATTACCACAGAGCCGCAATGGAAACTCCCTAACGCAATATTATAAACAGACTATACCTCCGTAAGATTTAAAAAATGAAAACAAAAATAAAAGCAGAAACAAAAACCCCCGAAGTGTTCCTAAATCCAGGGGATTCCACCTCCTTCGACACCTCTGTTTCTCTCTTGCCATTGTCACTGAAGCAGGTGGGCCCTCAGCATCCTTCCAACTATTGACCCTGCGACCCCAGCGGTTATCCTCCATACGGCAGTCAGAGGAGTCTTTCTAGAATCATGCTCAATCACGCCCTTTCCCTTGTTGGAAGCTCATTTAAGGTCCTGTGGTTCCCGGTGTCCCAGGAATAAATCTAAAGCCTTCACCTGCGGTCCTTTTGCTCTACCTCCTCACGCTCCAGCTTTGTCACCATTCAACCCCCACACCTGGGGAGCCGCCCCGGCCACCTCTCCATGCCCAACTGCAGCCTCGACGACTCTCTCCCTCTGCTCTGGGGTCCTGTGTTTCAGTCCTGAGTCCTGGGAACTAGGTCTTTCTCTGCCCAGTCCCTTTGGGCTGGTGAACTGGTTGCCTGTCTGCCTGGCTTTGCATATTATTTCAGACTCACCCTGAAGCCTCTGACGACCCCTGTGGGCTGGTCCAACACCATCCCCTCCCTCCCTTCTCCCCAACCCCTCCCTACCAGCGGCTCCTGCCCCCGCATTGCGGGTCTGGATCTGATCCTTCCCCTGAGTGCGGAAGAGCTATCGGAATGAATGAATGGAGGACCCGATGAATGAATGAATCCACTTTTGTGTTTTCTTCCCTCCTTCCTGTTCAAACACTCAGAGCCCTCCTCCGACATGTGGGCTGAGATGAGTCTCGCCATGACCTCCCTACCCCAGGACGGCTCTCCCTGAAGTGGCTCATTCTTCAAAATAATCTCCACTTCCTTGCTCTGTCTCCCGATCAACATGTCCCTCCCCCGCAGGGCGGCTGGGATGGAGAAAGGGTTCAGGCACAGGCCTCCTCGGGAGGTGTGGGGTTTCGTCCCAGCCCTGTCACTCAAAGACATCTCCTTCTAGATCTGCACAAGGTTGAGTAAGATCATAATCATGGCAGGTAGCCATTCGTGTAAAAGTTTAAGGCCCAGAGGAAAGCTGAAATTGTGGGAGACGCACTTCTGAGCAAGGCTTTGCCCTATCCTGATGCCTTGGGCCTGCCTCTCTTCCGACATTGAAGCCCACAGACCCCCCCTGCTTCTTGTCTGCATTTCCCACCCCCCACGCTCAAACTGGGCTCGGGAACGTAGCCTCCCCCCTCCCCCCAGAACTGCCAATAGGGCAAGTCTTAGCAACGTGGCTGTCCCAGGCTTACACTAAGTCATTTTGTCTTGTTTGATCGAAAGCAATCCTCACCTCTTTCTGAGTCAGGCCGAGCAGGTGTTAATAGCCTTATTTTATAGCTAAGGAATCCAGACTCCAACATGTGGAAATACCTGTTCACCAACACAGAACGAAGTGGCAGAACCCAGGAGGCAACACCAGGTTTCTTGACCCTGAAATGGTATTGCTGCCCCTGTGGACCAAGGGATGGAATCAACAGGGGTTCTTGCCCCTTTATTCCTTCCCTTCCTACCTGTCTTCCTTTCCTTTGTTGGGATGCAGGGACTAGAAAGAAACTGGCTCAGGGGCAGGGGACTTAATCCAAGGTGATGAAAGCTGTCTTTGACAGTTACACAGACCTCACAAAGAGTTTGTGGGGGGCCCAAGGCAGGGAGCTGGTGTGCCCCTGTGCCTGCAGACAGAAACGAGCATCTTTCAGATGAACACCTAAGTCTTATCCAAATAACCACGCACGGGGAGGGGAGCAATCATCACCTCTACAGGAGAACGTGCTCCAGTGCGCCCGCCCCGCATTAGACGCCATTCAAACTCGCTGTGAACAGCTTGATGAGAAAGACAGCAGGTACCACTTCCAGGCCTCTCCCTGGAGGATGCCGAGAGGCGCGGGAGACGGCTGACATTCCTCCTTGGGGTGAACTAGGAGGGGTCTAGACCTGTCCTGACTGATATGGGTGGAGATTCTTGGCCCTCTAACCTGCAGAAGAGACTGGGCCACCCTTGGGCAGACAGATTCAGGCTGGGCCCAGACAGCTCCCCTCAGGCGTCCTGGGCATCCAAGGGAGGGAACAGCTCAAAGTTCTCCTTTTCCAAGGAATTACCTGCAGCAGCCGCGCCTAAGAATCCACCCTACCCCCGAGCCCTGGCTGGTCCCTGTGGCGAGATGGCCCTGCCCTCACTTACCTGGGTGCTAAGGAGAGCCTGAGAGAGCAGCGCTCCTCCCAGAGTGGCCGTGGACCCGCTTCACTCCACGGCTCTGCCCGCTGTAAGGCCAGGGCAATGATGATGCCACCCTGCCCATATCACAGGCCTGTGCGGAAGGTGCCAGACGTCATTCAGGTGAAAGTGTTTTGCAGATTCTAAGCCATGATTATGGGGATGATATGGGTCATTATGGACACCCAGCCATTGCATCCCGGTAGAACTGAAGACAATCTGGGGGAAATAAGCCCCAGGGTCCTGGGGACATGCTGCTGAAAACATGCCTGCCTGTCATTTCAGGGCCAGAGAGAGGAAGGCTGCTGTCCTTTCAGAGAGGGATGCCATAGTGCATTTCCAGGTGCCCTCCTGGAGGGAGAGAGATGGGATGGAAGCTCCACTGCAACAAATTCCCTGCCCATCCCCACACTGCTGCGGGCCGTTCAAGGTCCCGTTCTGGGACCAGCACCTGCATGCCCAGCTGACATTAATTGGTTCTCATGGCAATTTGGGCTGCTCCGCAGAATTACCAGATGGCTGGGCAGAGCTCCTGCTCCTGAGCCTCCCAGGATGGGACCCAGCTACGAACCAGCTGCAGGCCCCTGGGTTTCCATTCCCAGGGCTCAGCCCACTTAACCACTGGCACAGTTTCCATCTACAAAGCATCTAAGGCTCCCAGTGTAAGAGGACCTGGAAACGCCAACTGATTCCATCGCTTGTGGGGCCAGCTTTATGAGCCACACCAGATCGGGTGGATTCAAGAGCCGACTCGAAGAAGTATTATGTTCAAATCCAAGTACGACTGCCTAAAAAACTTAATATTAAGAATTTGGGGGAGTTCCTGCTGCGGCACAACAGAGTCAGCAGCATCCCTGGAGAGCTGGGATGGATGTTCGATCCTGGGCCCAGCACAGTGGGTGAAGGATCCGGCCTTGCCACCGGCTGCAGCATAGGTTACAACTGTGGCTTGGATCTGATCCCTGGCCCAGGAATTCTACATGCTGTGGGGCAGCCAAAGAGAAAAAGAAAACAAAAGAAGAGAAAAGAAAAGGAAAAGCGTTGGGGTGATAGGGTTAAGATACACTTGGACTCAAATGCTAAGTCTTTCATTTACAACTTGAGGGATCTAGAGCATTTTCCTAACCTGCCAAATGGTGGAGGATAATAGTACTAAGCCCTCTGGGTTGTTGTGAGGAATGAATGGGACAATGGAAGTGCCTGACAAGTAGCCAGGATTCATTATGTTCTTGTGGTTTTGAATTTCTTGGTCTAAGATGCTTCCACTCTGGAAAGCAGATAAACAAGGCCCTGACTATAATTATTAGTCATAGGAAAATAAGCACAGTTGCCCAAGCTAGAAACCTGGGTGTCATCCTTAACTCCTCTCCCATCCGCACTCACCAAGTCCGACCACACAGGTCCAGCTCCCCAGTATCTTTCATATCGGTTCCCTTTACCAGGCCACTCGCCGCATTGATCCATGATAACATGGCACCTACATCACAATATCAGCCTCTTTATTGATCATTTTACTCATCACAGACGTGTGTGCTTGACAATGAGAGCTCATCGTTTGAGAGAACCAGCATTTCTAGAAGGAACAAAATGATGTGGTCTTGGACCCCACCGGCCTAGGTTAAAGTGCATTCTCAAGTAGACTGTTGAAATTGCCAAGGAGCTCCTTGATTTCTGGTACAAGAGGCCCTTCGTGATCTAGTTCCTGCCTCTCTCTCCCTCTGGCTTTCTTTCTTGAGTTTCCTCTCAAAGTGCTATTCATGGTCATGGGAATTATTTGCTGGATAAAACGTGCTCTCTTTTTCTTTGCACATGTGATTCCCCCTGCTTTTAATACCTCTCACCTCCTTCATCTGGAAAACTCCCACTGGTCCTTTGGTCTCAGCTGAGGTGTCCCTTCCTTTGGGAAGCCCCGCCCCCCTCCCCTAACACATATGCTTCAAGGTAGATTAGGTGCCTTACCTTTAGAAGGGACGTCAGCTCCTGGGAAAATTTTTTTTTAAAGGGCTGCAGTTGAGGCATATGGAAGATCCCAGGACTGGGGGTCTAATCGGAGCTGCAGCTGCCAGCCTACATCACAGCCACAGCAACGCCAGATCACAGCTACATCTGTGACCTACACTGCAGCAGATGGCAACGCCAGATCCTTAACCCACTGAGCGGGTCAGGGGTCACAGCCGAGTCCTCATGGATACTAGTCAGGTTCATTTCTGCTCAGCTACAATGAGAACTCTGTTTTTCATTCATTCTTTCATAGCATGTGTCACCTTCATCGGCTGGTCTTCCCCCTCAACCCCCAAATTGCTCTACCTGCTACCTCCATAGATGGTTAACGCCCCAAAACAAAGATACATCCTAACATCTCTTAGCATATCAGTCTCCGAGGGGTACCCACGTCAAAAACACGTGCCGCTGAGCTTGGGGAAGAGCGCATCCATTCTTCTAGAATTCCTGCAAAGGGTCCCTACTTGGGCTGCCTTAGAGCCTCTGCCGATTTATATAACCAGAGGTCAGTGGGCAAAACGCCTATAGTGAATTTATAGCCCAAATTACTTCTTCAAGGCAGTCCGAACAGGGATTGAACTGATTTCAAGCTGCTTTTCAGGCTTTGTAATACTGAATCTTTTTCCTATCTGCCCTTATTTCTGAGGCACCGCTCTCAACATGACAAAGAGAAGCCTAAGATTCCTAGGTTCCCTCTCCTTAGTGTGCTGAGAGTGCTGAAGTCTGCCTAAATTCTCAGCCTTTCTTTTTGATTTTTTTCTTTTTCTTTTTGATGCTTTCTGCTTGGCTGATCAGCACGACTCCATCCAACTTATGACTAGACAAACGCTTTGAGGAGAAAAGCTACTCAGATTGTCACAATCACTTCCCAATGCTCCCCTCTCTCTTGATCCCTCTGTTCCCGGTGGGCCGAACTTCCATTTGTGCCAAAAGCTCTACTTAAACCACTGCTCTGCGTGCTTCTTGGCTTCTCAGTCTCTCACCCTTAAATCCCTTGAGGGGAAAAACGGGGTGGACTATCCGGATCACCTCCGTAGGAGTTTTCCCTTCACCCCAAGGCCTTGGCCCCTCAAGTCCTGGCTTTCAAGGTAAACGCTCTAGTGCTTTCAGCCACTTTTAAAGTCTAGTCTTTTCCTATTGCTTGTTTGCTTACTTATTTGTCAGTGGGAGGTCTGATCTGTTGCAAATCGATCTGATGCTGCTGACACCACTGGAAGTAAAGTCAGTCGTTCCTCCCTTTACAAAAACTTCCCCTTAAAGGTGGTTTCCCACCTAAAGACACATTCTGAATAGGTTTTAAAATGATAAAAATTTATCTGGATTATTACAGAGTAAAGACTCATTATGAAGCAAATCAAGCCCTATGAACTTGGGGTCAGAGAGAGAAAAAACCCATTTAAATACGGTGGGCAATTCTGTCTAATAAACCATAATAAATGTGTTCCAGAAGGAATGTGAAATGGGAGACGGGATTCTCAGGTTCCTCGGGCAGCTTCAGTTTGAGATCCTTGCCATCCTGAAGGTGATTCTAGATAAAAAGGGACAGTACGATGTTTGTCTCAAAGCCACCTCATCTGAAGAAATGGGAGTTTATGGCGTTCCCATCACGGCTCAGTGGTAGCGAACCCAGTTATTATCCATGAGGATGCAGGTTTGATCCCTGGCCTTGCTTAGTGGGTTAAGGATCCAGCATGGCCATGAACTGTGGTGTAGGTCACAGGTGCCGCTCTGATATGGCATTGCTGTGGCTGTGGTGTAGGCCGGCAGCTGCAGCTCCAGTTCGACCCCTAGCCTGGGAATTTCCATATGCCACATGTGCAGCCCTAAAAAGACAAAAGAAAAGAAAGAAAGAAAGACAGAAAGAAAGAAAGACAGAAAGGAAGAAAGACAGAAAGAAAGAAAGAAAGACAGACAGACAGGAAGGAAGGAAGACAGGAAGGAAGGAAGGAAGAAAGAAAGAGAAAGAAAGAAAAGAAATGGCCTTTTACCTCTAAAGGATGCAACAATTGTGTTGGACTTATGGAAAAATAGTATTTCAGTCACCACAATGATAGCTTTATGAGAGATTTCCTATGCTATTTTGAATTCTATGCAGTTTTCACCTTGCATGCCAACGCTCAAGGTCTAGTTCTGTGTCACATTGAACTCAACCCATGGGGCACCCATTTTTCTGCTCTAATTACCTCCCAGAACCAGTGCTGAGGAAAAGCAGCTTCATGGAGAGGGGTCATCATGCTCTTCTAGAAGTTTGGGAGGTGGCAGCCACCCTCAGGAATAAGGGGAGAGGACAAAAATCTGGAGGCCCTTTCTTCCCCGTGTCACCACGAAGGCAGGAGCCGGAAAACAACAGCAGTGGGAAGATACCTTAATCTTCGTCAATTCCCCATGTTTAAAAATATATCTTCAGTGTGTTTCCCTTGGGTGATTAAATGAAAAGGGCCTCTGAATGAACGGAGAAGCACAAGGACAGGCAAGTGGCAGCTCTGAAGAGCAGGGCAGCGGGCTGAATGGCCCAGACCCACCATGAGGGGCGAGAGGGAGGGATGCCTCTGCAGGAAGGCTGGGCTTCATTGAGTTTTACCTGAAGATCTGTGGATTTATAATTCTATACAAATGTACTCTGAAATTTGATAAGCCGGAGTTCCCACTGTGGCTCGGTGGAAAAGAGCCTGACTAGTATCCCTGAGGATGCGGTTCGATCCCTGGCTTTGCTCAGTGGGTTAAGGATCCGGCCTTGCCATGAGCTGTGGTGTAGGTTGCAGGCGTGGCTCAGATTCCGTGTTGCTGTGGCTGTGGCACAGGACAGCGGCTGCAGCTCTGATTGGACTCCTAGGCCCAAAGTGGAAAAAAAAAAGAGAGAGAGACAGAGGCTGGCCCGAGGTAGGAGAAGAGTCTGAGCTACTCCATGCTGAGGATGCTGAAGGAGGCTTTGAGAATCATGTTTGCTGATGTTCCCTTTGAAGTCCTCCTATGAGTTTGCTGGTATTGCCCCAATTCAGTACCACGGAGCGGGGTGGCTTAAATAGAAACGTATTGTCTCGGTTCTGGAGACTAGAAGTTCAAGCCCAAAGTGTCTGCAGGGCTGGTTCCTGCAGGGGGCCATGAGGAAGGCTTTGATCCATGCTTCTCCCCTCGATACCGGTGATTTGCTGGACATCTCTGGTGTTCTTTGGCTTGTAGCAACATCACCCTGATCTCTGCCTTCATCTTCACATGGCGCTCTTCCTGTGTATAGATCTGCCTCCCAATTTCCCCCTTTTATAGACACTAGTCAGATTAGATTAGAGCCCACCCCAATGACTTCATTTAAAAAAATTCTTTTCCATGATGGTTTATCACAGGAGAGTGAGTATAGTTCCCTGTGCTATCCAGTAGGGCCTTGTTGTTTATCCATCCTATACCTAAAAGTGGGCATCTGCTAATGCCAAACTCCCGATCCATCCCTTCCCTAACCCACCCCCTTGGCAACCACAAGTCTGTCTTCTATGTCTGTGAGTCAGTTTCTGTTTTGTAGATAAGTTCATTTGTGCTGTGTATATATGTATATTGTTTTGTCTTTTTAGGGCCGCACCTGCAGCATATGATAGTTCCCAGGCCAGGGGTTGAATCAGAGCTGCAGCTGTTGGCCTACACCACAGCCACAGCAACGCCAGATCCAAGCCTCATCTGCGACCTACACCACAGCTGATGGCCACACCAGATCCTTAACCCACTGAGCAAGGCCAGGGATTGAACCCGAAGCTTCATGGATTCTAGCCCGGTTCATTACCGCTGAGCCACAGCGGGAACTCCTGGTGCCGTGTTTTTGCTTCCACATATAAGTGATATCATATAGTACTTGTCTTTCTCTTTCTGACTTACTTTGCTTAGTATGATAATCTCTCGGTCCATCCGTGTAGCTGCAAATGGCATTATTTCATTCTTTTTTTTTTAAATGTCTGAGTATCATTCCGTTGTGTACAAATACCACATCTTCTTCATCCATTCATGGGGCTTCATCTTAACTCGATGACTTCTGTAAAGAACTTACCTCCAGATGAGATCACATTATGAGGTACTGGGGTTGGGACTTCAGCATATGTTTGGTGGGGGGGGGGGACACAATTCAATGTATAACAGCTACCCCCCTCACTCCTCACTAACACACAAGGGCTCATACGAGCTGGATTTTAGCAGAACCCCCACTGCTAAGTCACGGGTAGCCAGAACACAGAAGCTACAAGCAGGAGCTCAGTGTGCGAAGGAACCATGGACTCACAGAAAACGTGAAGTCTTCGCATGTCTACTGACCCGCAAGCCAGGGTGTGACAACTTTTCATAAAATTCCATTAAAAGCACGGGTTGGAGTTCCCGTCGTGGCTCAGCAGTAACAAACCCAACTAGTATCCTTGAGGACACGGGTTCGATACCTGACATTGCTCAGTGGATTAAGGATCTGGTGTTGCCGTGAGCTGTGGTGTAGGTTGCAGACACATCTCGGATCCAGTGTTGCTATGGCTGTGGTGTAGGCTGGCAGCTACAGCTCCAATTTGACTCCTAGCCTGGGAACCTCCATATGCCATGGGGGCAGCCCTAAAAAGACAGAAAAAAAAAAAAGAAAGAAAGCACAGATTGATGTTTTATTACAATCTTTCCACACATGAAAAGGCCTCCAGTCAACCAATTCAAAGACCCACTTTTGGTAGAGCTATTTTCTTGGAAAAGAGACTTGTTGCCTCGTTATTAGATGAAGATACAAAAAGAAAAGAAAGATTATTTGGTTAAATAATTGATTAAGCATTGAGACAATTGGCTGATAGTCAGCAGGTAGGAGGTTGGGTGATTAGATTCCCAGGATAAAGATTCTTCTCATTAAAGTTGATCAGAAAATTGATTGGTTAAGTAATTTATCAGGAACTTTCTTCCCAGAAGTAGATGTTGAATTTCATCTATCAGAGAGGTTCTGTCCTAGACTAGATTTCAGATGCTTTTCCTCTGACAGGGGTTCCCAGCTGACACCCAGGCTGCATTCTAAGGATCTCGTGTCCTCGTGGCACCCCTTTCGCGCACAGGTCTTCAGCTCCTCTGCCCTCAGGGTCTGCCCTCCTCCATCAGAGCAGCTCCTGCCCAGCCTGTCCTCACACATCCAGAGATGGGAGTTAGTCTCCTCTTACTAAATTCAGACTCTTTAGGAAGGCTTGTGCCTTTCTGCCTCTCTCTCTTACCTGCCTCAGTCCATTTCCTCTTGGCTCACTGTCCCCCATCCACCCTGGCTTCCTTGCTGTTCTTCAGACCTGCCAAGCTCTTTGCTGTTAAGAGTTTGGCGCCTGCTCTTCCCTCCGCCCCGAATGCTCTTCTACAGCGAAGGCTCCTCCCACCATTTGGAGCGGCTGTTCCAAGACCCCTCCTCACTGAGGCTTTCCTCGTCCCTCTCCACGGGACCGCCCTCTTTTACACTGTTGACTTTCTTCACAGAGCTTACCACCATCTGCTTTTTTTTTTTTTTTCTTTTTAGGGCCACTCTTGCAGCACATGGAGGTTCCCAGGCTATGGGTCGATCTGGAGCTGCAGCTGCAAGCCTACACCACAGCCATAGCAATGCAGGATCTGAGCGAAGTCTTTGACCTACTCCAAAGCTCATGGCAATGCCAGATCCCCGACCCACGGATCAAGGCCAGGGATCGAACCCGAGTCCTCATGGAGGCTAGTTGGGTTCGTTACCACTGAGCCACGACGGGAAATCCACCACCATCTGTTTTGCCTCGTCCTTTTTGCTCACCTGCCCTCCCTACCAGATTGTTAGATGCATCCGGGCAAGAAACAGGTCTGTTCACCACGGTCTCCAGCTGTCTGGCTCATGTAGCAGGCGCTCAATAAGTTGTTGATGAATATTCAATAAGTGTACAGAGAAGCTGTGGCTTAGAACAGTTGAGTAATTTGTGTAAGGTCACACAGCATTAAGTGATAGACGGGGAAACTAGTGTGAGTCACTCCAAAAGCCCTACTCTTTTCACTCATCTGTCCTCTTTCTCTGTTAATCCTGGGGCTCCTCAACAGTTCTTTGTTGCTGGTCTTTGAGCCTGACTTGTAAGAGCTCATTTCCCTTTCATTTCCCCTTGACCTGGAGGCCACGTACCCTTTCTGATGCTGTGCCCCTCCCTTGCCCCCAAGTCCTTTGACACCCAACTTGCTCCAAGCTGGTTGCCCTTCCTTCCAAAGCACAAGATACAGGGCAGCCCCAAAGCATCTCTTCTTCTCCATCTTGGAAGCCTTTCGTTCCACACTCGTGCAGCCAATGGTCATTAAAAGGCTACTCTGGACCAGGCTTGTTCAAGCCATCCCTCTTCTCTCAGTCCGGGCTTTCCGTCATGACACTGCTCCATCCTCTTTCCTTCTCAGTTTCTCTAAAACACAAAGAAATCAGTAACCTCTTCTATCTTTTCATCAACCACTTCTCTGCAGGCTCTCGGGTCCCTCCAGGGCCCTGTCCCTACCTGCCTGGTCCTGTCCCTGGGTAGGCAGAAAACAACCCAGCCCAGCCCAGAATGAGCATTAACATATCAAAAAACTCTGGTTTACCTGGTGGATACTCCCACTCAGCACAGCCCCTGAGGCTCACATCCAAGGAGATTTTGAGGCCAAGGGTTTCCGGTGTTATATTTCCGTATAAGGTGCCTGGGATGATGCCGACACCACCTCCCCAGCCTTGCTCTGTGTCCTCCAGCCCAGATATTAGGGGGGCAGGTTGGGCTTGCCTGGCCCTGCCTTTTCTCAGATGTAAGTCCAGGATGAGGCTAAAATGAGCCCCACCCCCTCCCAGTGTTAAAACTCAGCTGGAGCCACTCGGGGTCAGTTACTTTTAGAAACCATCCCTTTGGGGCTTAGAGCTGAGCCACAGGAACAGGTGATAGAAACTGGGCCTGGAACCCGCCAGGCAAGAAAGAAGATCCAGATCAAGTTCAGGAGCTGGTAACAGATCCAGGGGCCAGGGCTGCAAATCCAGACCGACACAGTGGTCACGGTCGAATCAAGGAGAAATTGCACAAAACCAAGCCAGAGCTGCCTGTAGCTCTTGTTGCAATGCTAAGGGGGCGGCGGGGGGGGGGGGGGGGGGGGGGGGGGAGTAGGAGTACATGGTGGGAAGGGAGTGGACACTGTGCCCTAGCTTTATATACGGTATCTTAGGGGATCTCATTGGTAGGAGCTATTATTTTGCCTCTTTTAGCATGAACTAAATGGAATGTCAGAGCCCTTATCACACGGTCAACACACAGCAAAGCAGGGATTCACACCCTCGCCTATTTAACATATTGCCTGGTACTTAACTGTTTTCTGCCTGTAGGAGTAGCAGAAAGGGAGATTTCAAATGCACCCACAACCCATGAGACTGGACCACGAGGTTGCCTCACCAAGATTTCTCACCTGGGGCCAGGTCCTAATTGCCTGGGACGTCTTGACAAAGGTACCAGTGCCTGTGGCCCCCATCCCCCAGAGGTTCTATGTAATTGTTCTGGGGCAGGGCCTAAGAATAGGTATTTTACTATCTCCCAGGAGATTCTCTTAAGCCACCTGGGTCAAGAACGAAGCTCTGGGCTTGGTTACTGATCAGTTCCCCTGGGGCGAGCTGGGGAAATAGGTGGGGCTAGAGGTTTACGCCCAGCTCATCTGGGTTCCACTCGGGCTACTTGGTCAGCAATGGCATTGTCTACAGGAGATTCTCTGGTGGAGAGTTGATCTTCTCCAAATCTGAAGTCAGGTAAAGGTTTAAAACAGCCTTCCCACAAAGAGAGGGTGGAGGCCCCGAACCTGGGAACATAGGATCCTGTAAAGCAGAAATCGTCAAAGAAAGGAGGCGTAGAATCAGCCTCATCTCTTGTTCTGATGTGTTGCTGTGCCCCTTTCACCAAACCTTTATGGAGGGAGGAGACTCTTGCCGTGTAGCTGGCGGGGCTCCCCGCCAAGGAGTCCAGGGGAGTCCACCTCTGAACACACTCAGGCTAACTGTCCTGGCACATTTAACTCACCACGTCTATGCAGTTTAGCACTTGATTCTGTACCTCTGGTATCCTTTTGATGTCTAATTATTTCATATTTAATTACTTCAATCTTGCCTTCTTTGAAGTCTCCAGGAGGGCAGGGATTGTATCACGTGGGAGACAGAATATAACATCTGAAAAACCTCCGATGGACCCAGCTGGGACATCCCTGGGTCCTCTTGATGGCACAACTGGCCTCATCTTGGAAATTAGTATTGGGTCCCAGTCCCTGAGAAGGTGATTTAATTGGTCTGGAATGTGGCATGAACATCATGACTTTTCAAAACTGCCCCAATAATGAGAATATGCACCCAAGGCCGAGAAACAAGATTGAAGGATAATCAAGAGCTATGGGAAAAAAAAAAAATGGTAAAGACAGTTATGTCTATGGGGGAAAAATAGGGTTATTTATCTTATTTTTGCTAGTCTGTGTTCTCTAATTGTTTCTCCGCATTGGTTATATCATTTTTAAAAGGAAGGCTTGTTGCCAAGGGGGAGGGGGAGAGTGTGGGATGGGCTGGGAATCTGGGGTTAATAGATGCAAACTTGCATTTGGAGCAGATAGGCAATGAGATCCTGCTGTAGAGCACAGGGACCTATATCTAGTCATTTATGATGGAGCATGATGGAGGATAATGTGAGAAAAAGGGTCACTTTGTTGTATAGTATAAATTGACAAAACATTGCAAATCAACTCTGATAGAAAAAATAAATATCATTAAAATAAAAAAAAATTTAAAAGGAAGACTAAAGCAAAAATGGAACTAGACTAGTTATTCCTAAAGTGTCTACTCTTTTTTTCAGAGATCGAGCACTGATGATAACTTGTGCCAAGTTGGAATGGGTCCTAGTCAGAGACTATCCTCGTTCACTCACCAAATATTAATTGAGCGCCTGCTGTATTCCATATGATAGGCACTGACTGGACATATAAGAGCGAATTTTACAAGCATAATCCATGCTCTCATGAAGTTTACATCTAATGGAGAAAATTAACCGTCAGACAAGCAAATAATAGACTTCAAGAAGATGTTCCAGTAGGTACAAACAGCTGAATATTATATTGTTTTATAAATCACCATAATAGAAATTGCAGGTATCTGGCTTACATTTCCCCTCCTATGACCAAGGCAGGCATTGCTTATTGATTATGTCACCCTTTTCTGATGAAGCGCAGTATCCACGTCAACATAACCAGTCTGAGGTGATGCTTGAAATAGAACAAATGGTATCCCAGGAATGAGCTACAAATTGTCTTGTTGAAGGTAAACCAGATGACTCAAAACGTAATTGAAACCTTCTGGTATGGCCAAGGAGCTCATATTGAAACACACATATTATGAATAACATTTATACATTTCTGGACAAAATATAAGAACTCCTATTTAAAGGTACTAGAGAAAAAAAATCCGGCAGAAATCAGAGGAGACCGAACGATTGGAAGAAGAGTATGGCATGGGGAAATTTTCCTGATTTATAGCTTTTATTTTTATTTTTCTCTCTCTCTTTTTTTTAAAAATGTTTTTTATAGGGCCACACCCACGGCATGTGGAGGTTCTCAGGCTAGGGGTCCGATCGGAGCTGTAGCCGCTGGCCTATGCCAGAGCCATAGCTACGCGGGATCCGAGCTGCGTCTGCGACCTATACCACAGCTCACGGCAACGCCGGATCCTTAACCCACTGAGCAAGGCCAGGGATCGAACCTGCAACCTCATGGTTCCTAGTCAGATTCGTTAACCACTGCACTACGAGGGGAACTCCAATTTATAGCTTTTAGACTCAGAATAGGGCCTTGTCTGTGATATGCAGGGCAGAAAGGAAGCCCTACACTCTATACATAAACTCTGCCCAGATCAGTGTCTCACCCTGAATCACGTACATAAGAGGCAGAGTTTAAGAGTCCCAGCCTCAGTCGAAAGAGCTGGACTGAGATTCCAGCTACTGCAGGGAAGATAGAGTTTTGCAGTTTGAGTTCAGCCACTTTAAAAGCCCAAATAAAGAAAAGTCAGGACTCAACAGCAGAGCATAATAGAATCCAGAGTTTCTACAACACAGCATTCATAATGACCGGGATACATTCCAAAATTATTCAACATACAAGAAAATAGGAAAACATGACTCATTTTAAAGAGAAAAGATAATCAACAGAGACCAAATCTAATATGACTTAGATAACAGAATTGGCAGACAAGAATTTTAAAGACGTTATTATAAATATGTTCAAGTGTGTAGAGGAAAATATGTCTGCAATGAATGAAAACAGAAAATCTTAGCAGATAAATAGAAATTATTTTAAAAGAACCAAATGAAAATATATGAACTGACAAATATCCAAAGTAAAAATTCAATGCATGTGCTTAAAAGCACAAGGAGGATGAAAGAAGAAAAAATCTGTGAACTAGAGGTTAGATCAGCAGAAATGATTCAGTCTGAGGAACAGAGATTTAATAAATGTGCAAAGACTCATGAATCTTTTCAACAATGTCAAAATGTCTTTTATACAAATAATGGAGCCCCAGAGAGAGGGGAGAGAAATAATGCAGGAAAGTATTTAAATAAATAATGAGTGAAAAGTTTATAAATTTGGTAAAAAACCAAATATTTACAGACTCTAAAACCTCAATAAATACCAAGAAATATAACATCAAAAACAAGACTGGAGTTCCCGTCGTGGCGCAGTGGTTAACGAATCCGACTAGGAACCATGAGGTTGCGGGTTCGATCCCTGCCCTTGCTCAGTGGGTTAACAATCCGGTGTTGCCGTGAGCTGTGGTGTAGGTCTCAGACACCGCTCGGGTCCCGCGTTGCCGTGGCTCTGGCGTGGGCCGGTGGCTACAGCTCCGATTGGACCCCTAGCCTGGGAACCTCCATATGCCGCAGGAGCAGCCCTAGAAAAGGCAAAAAGACAAAAAAAAAAGACAAAGATAAAAACATTCAGGCATATCATGGTGAAATTGACGAAGATTCAATGACAAAGAGAAAATCAACAAAATAATGCCGAGAGAAATTGAAGATGCATATAAGTGCAAAGATACATCAAGTTAATGGATGAAAGACTCTGTGTTGAGGTGGAAACTATCAAACTGATCCACAGAGGCGTTACAATCCTAATCATAATCGTACTATGCTTTATAGTCAAAATTGACAAGGCGCTTCTAAAATTTCTGCAGAAATGTAAGGAATTTAGAATTCTAGAATTCTCAAGACGTCAAATAAGTCTTGAGAAAAGAAGCCAAAGATGTAGACTTACACTGCTTGACTTCAAGATTTACCCTAGAGCTACAATAATAAGGATAGTGCAAGGCTGACCCAAGGATCAACAGACTGAAGGAACAGACTAAAGAGCCCAGAAATAGACCACACCTAGACATTATTTTATTTTTGACAAAAGTGTTAAAGCAAATGGTAAGGAAAGGACCAAATGGTATTGAAATAACTACATATTCATGGGAAACAAATGAATCTTGCCCTAAATCATACTAGCCACAAAAATCAATTCGTGATGGGCCATAGATCTAAACCTACACGTTAAAGCTAGAAAACTTCTAGAAGAAAACATAGGAGAATGTCTTCATGACTTGGAGGAAGACAAAAGCCAAAAAGGAAAAAATAAAATAAAACGTAGACCATCAAAATTAAATCTCTGTTCATGAGAAGAAATATCACTAAGAAAGTGTATAGGCAAGCCACGGAGCAGGAAAAAATACTTGTAAAACATGTCAAAAAACTGGCATTCTAAATATAGTAAGTACTCTTGAAACTCAATAATAAAATGACAATTCAATTTAAAAATCGCCAAAAGATTTGAACAGACAGTTCATAAAAGATGGTAAAGGAATGGCCAATAAACACACGAAAACATGTTCAACTTCTTTAGTCATCAAAGACATGCAAATGAAACCACAAAGAGATTCCACTCCACACTCAACGGCATGGCTAAAATTAGACGGACAACACCCAATGTTGTCAGAAGGCTATAAAGCAAATGGAACTCTTGTACATTGTTGGCAGGAAGGAAAAATGGTCAAAAACATTGGGAAACATCTTCCAGTTTTGTATAAATTAAATACATACCCATTCTAAAAACACACACAGAGATTCTATTCCTAGGTATTTACCCAAGGGATACAAAAACACTTGTCCGCAAAAAGAAGAGTGGCCAAAAATGTTCATATTAGCTTTATTAGTGAAAGCCCCAAACTGGAAGACCAGATGCCCATCAGTAGAAGACTGGATATACTGTGGCAAACTCATACAGTAAAATACTATTCATCAGTGAAAAGAAACCAACCACAGGAATGGATGGACCCTCAAAACATGCTGAGTGAACAACAATTCAACAAAAGAAAACAGATTATATGATTTTACTTACACAAGTTACCATAACAGGTGAAATTGATCTACGGTAAAAAAAAAATAAATAAATAAAGAGAAGATTGGATCTCTCTAGGAGTCCTAAGGCAGGAGTTTGCTAGGGAAGGACAAGGGGAATTTTCTGGAATGATGATTAATGTTCTGTTTCTTGATAGGGTTTGAGTTGCATGGATGTATGCATTTACGGGAACTCAATGATATACTGAAGAGTTTCACATTGAATTTTATATGATTTTCATATGAAAAGAAATAAAGGAGTTGTAAACAAATTCTGAACTCTGGCTAATAACATTGAAGTATTTGGGGGAAGTGTTTTAATGTCTGCAATTTACTCGGGAGTGGAAGAACAGAACAAATTCATTGAGTTGCTGGATGGACAGAAGAATAGATAGAGAATTCGTATACGATAAAGCAAATACAGTAACATGTCAGTTGAAGAAACGACGTGGTATGTTTATGGGTGTTCACTACAAAATTCTTTCAACAGAATTGAAGATACTAGGCAGATTGCCTCCGAGATGGCATCCTGGCCCTGGGCAAAGCCACGTGAGTCTAGCTGATGTACAGGGCACCTAAGTAGGCAAATGGGGCTCTATTTGGTCTATTTTATTTGCTCTATTCTAATAGTGGCGATGAGCCTGGGAGTTGAGGCAAAGCAAAGGGGACCAAATTTCTCTTGCCTTGCAGAAGACCCACTTGCTCACGCTCTCTGCAATTGCCTTGCTTACCAGACGGTGACTTTAAGAGTTGTCAATGCATATAAATATTGAATTACTATGATGCACTGTGATGAACACACATAAAACTACTATGCTGTTGTATATCAATTATATTTCAATTTTTCAAAAGTCCTCAAATGTTTTGTTCTAGAAATCTGGAACTGCAGGGGCTGCCAGACACCACTTAACCTACTCAGAGCCTCTTGTGAGCTGCTCTCCGTGCAAGGCTCTGAAGGTACTACGATAAACCGAATAACAATGGCTCCTACCCTTTTTCGCTTTTACCACTGAGACAATTTCTCTTCTCTTCTATTTCTAGCATCAATAACCCTCCGACCAGAAGACTTGAAAATTCCTTTCAGAAACCATGTCGACACTGTGTAAACCTCTGAATTCAAAAATCCCTTGCTCCTGTAGGGATTGAAAGTCTCAGTCTAAACCAAAAGAGATTTTTTTTCTTGTTTTAACCCTCTCTGGAGTGAAACCTGACACAAGAAGATCCCCAAAGCCCCAAAATAGTCCAGCAAGAAATGGACACACGCGCAGAAACCCAAAGTCACCGTACACCTCCTGATGAGAAATGTGAGAGGAAGGGCAAGTCAGCTGCCAAGCTCAACCCTCTGCCCCGCTTCCAACCGAGGTCACAGCCATTACCATGCCTTGTCCAGGCAGCACAGCCGGAAGTCCTGCCCAAAGTCTGGCCCAAGGGCGTGGCATCATGGAGAAGTACCTGGCCTACTGGGTCGCTCGACCTGGTCTTGAATCCCATGTGAGAAATCTGACTGCTCCAGCCTCACCGTTAAGATGCAAAAAAGAAAACTCCTGACTTAAATAAATGTGTCTCTCTTGGGATAAACCACAATGGAAGATAATATAAGAAAAGGAATATATCTATACACACACACACACACACACACACACACACACACATACACACATTTGCTGTATAGCAGAAATTGGCACAACATTGTAAATCAACTGTACTTTAATTTTTTTTTAAATGTGTCTTTTCCCAAATCTTGGTGGTGTGCAGGCATGTTTTGAGCTAATATATTAATGTTCCAATGACCTCAAAGGGGTTGAATGGTACCACCGTCAAAAGGAAAAATTAAAAATAGGTCGCCTTCATTAAAAAGGTTGTCACATTTCTTTCCATGCAGTGACTCATTCCTTCTGCTGAACCCAATACTTTCCCCTCGGCCAAGTCCAGATCGTCACCTTTTTGTCACCTTTGCATGCTTACAAATCCAGCAGCTCTGAGAACCTCTTGGCACGGTGCTCCCTTCCAGCTTCTTACAGCCTCCCCTCCATCCTGAAAGATTCTTTGCTTCTTCTCTCTCCCCGCCTCCCCTAAGAATTTTTTTCACCTCTCTGCAGTTTAAATACCTGTTTTCCTTCCCTAGAATGTTGGCTTCCTGCGAGATAATGAAAGGCCCCCGGGGGTTGGGGTGGGGGGAGTGTGTGATTTCTCTACCCCTGGTGCCGGGGGAAGGCGGTTGGTGCTTCCGGACTTTCTGAAGCTCTTTGAAAACCACTGGGCAAGTCAGATTCCAGCGATTCACCTTCCGAAGGCTGAACGTGTCTGGGCAGTGGCTGCATAATTTGGATGGAGTCATCACTGGCGAGGCCGAGTTGGCTCAGCCAGGGAGCCCTCACTGCTCTCCTAAACTCCACGGCCCCCGAGATGAAGTCACCTTTCTTCTTTTAAAAGCCACAGAGCTGTCCTGTGCGTCCCCGTCACGTCTGCTGGAACTCAGGGTTTTTTCCACGGCTGGACCCCGGGACCTTCTCTCGAGGTAGGGAAGCTCCTCTTTAGTGGGCAGGAGAGCTTGATGTGAGGGGGGCTTTTTAGGGCATTTCGGGGTAAAGTTGGGTCAAGGGACACTCTGGGTGAGGAGGGTGGCTGGTTCCCAGGCGGCTGGTTTCCACTGGTGGTGGCGGGGGGGGGCAGGCTGCCGTGGGCATGGAACTCTAACCGGGCTTAGTCGCGGGTGCCTGTTCTAGGAGTGAGATGATGAGCACGTTGGTGAAGCAGCTTCGGGTGGTCTCCTTGGGCTGTCCTACCCCCCTGACCTTCCTAACCACTGGCTTCGTGCTGTGGGTAGAAGCCTTAGAGGGGTTCACGATCAAAGCAGCTGCTCTCTGCAGAGCCATCATGTGCCCACTTGCTGGGCTTGAATGCTTCCCTTCTTCCAGGAGCCGGGCAGGGACAAAGCGCCCGGGCTCCCTGTCCTGACACGCAAGAGCCTTGTGTAAACAATGGCTGTGCTCCCTTGTGGGGCAGAAGTGTGCAAACACGTCTTAAAGCCTGTCCACGCAGGTCCTAAGTTTTGGGGGGGGGGTGTACGTGTGTGTGTGCAAACCTGTGGTTTTAGGGGCTGCTGAAATCTCCCTGCCACACGTCCTCTGAGTTATATGAGTCACTGCCACGGACTGAATCATACAGCTCTTATGAGCTTTGGAAGTCTCAAGAAAGACATTTTGGTGATGACAGAGGCGCCTAGAGGGTGATAAATGGCTTTTGGAGAGAGTTGAACCACCACGAAGTGAAAACATTGAGAATTGTGGAGCCCCTTTATCACCCGACGAAGAAGCCTGCCCCACACGGCGTAGAGGGCTTTCATCCCTAACCTATGAAGGGAACAAAGCATCGCATTGAGATAAGAGGTGCTTGTTTGGTTTTAAATGCAATGGCATGCCAGCTGCCAGCATCTGCTTGCAAGTTCACCTCAAACTTGGCACATCCAGAATTCATCCTTACCTGAAGACGGCTTCCCCCCCACCCCATGTCCTCCAGCTTCATGAAAAGCAGTTGGTGATCTAGGACAGATTTCTGGACTTCACCCTCAACCCTTCCTTCATCCTCACATTCCACATCTAGTTTGGCAACACATCCTGCCGGTTCTGCCTCTGTGTTCTCTCTCCAGCCCAGCCTTCTCCCGCTTCCAACGCCTGCTTTCCTAGTTGAAGCCCTCACCGTCTCTTCTCCAGGAATGAGGAGACCTCCCATCCCGGCTTCCTCTCTCCAGTCTCAGGTTCCTGGTGCAGCCAGAGTGATGATTCGACACTGACTGATCACCACCTGCACCATCCAATCCATCACTGGTCTGCGGGTTCTGTCTTCTTAATAATCCTCGAAATTTTCCATCCCCATCCCACCACCCCTCCCTTGGTCCATCCCACCAACACTCTTTGCGTCAGTTGTTGCAACAGCTGCTTAGCTGACCTCTCCGCTGCCAGGCTCCCTCCCTTCCTGGTATACGACGCTTTAAGCTTTGTGTCTTCCTAAGCTTTTAAAGGACATTTCTTCTGAAGGCAGAATTGAAAACCCTGATTGCCCTATGTGGGGTTTAGAAGCATTAGCATTTTTATGATGCTTCAAGCAGGAGGCAGAGAGGATGGGGCACATGGGGCGGGTGAGGGACTGTACATTGCAGTGGGAGGATGGCTTGAAGGACACATAAAGCTCAGGTCCTTGAAACCCTGCAGGTCTCAAAGGAATCCTAGCTCACCACTTTGCAGTGTGGCCTTGACCAGATGGGCACGTTTCCCTTTTTTTTTTTTCTTTTTAGGGCCACACCCATGGCATATGGGAAGTTTCCTGGCTAGGGGCCGAATCTGAGCTACAGTTGCCAGCCTACACCACAGCCACAGCAACGCCAGATCCCAGCCGCATCCACGCCCTGCGCTGCAGCTTGTGGCAACAGCGGATCCTTAACCCACTGAGGGGGGCCAGGGATCAAAGCAGCATCCTCAGGGGCATCATGTCAGGTTTTTAATCCCCTGGGCCACCACAGGAACTCCTGGTACATTTCCCTGAGAATCATTTTCCTCAGCTATAAAGTGGAAATCAGAACGCTTATGAAACATAACAATGAAGAATTTTTAGTTCCTTCATTTCTTCTCAGGCTTATAATTTCTTTTCTTTCTTTTTTTTTTATTCATAGGAACTTTATTGATAATGGTCAAATACTGAAAGTAAGATGTCCTTCAATACTGATAAATTCATAGAATGGAAGAGTATTCATCCAAAGGGAAAAAAAGAAAGAGAGAATAGGGCTTATTATAATTTCTGACTATCCTGTATCTTGTAAGCGTCCGTGTGTATATGTAAGTATGATTATCCAGTTTTGGCAAGATGGGGAGGAGGACTGGCAAAGAAATACATGAGAACTCTCTCAAGGAATCTGCAATTTACTTAGGCAGGTAAAGCAAACAAACAGTATCAGAACACCTATAAAATAAGCATTATGCCATTGTCATGTATGCAGTCCCCGTGGAGTAACTAAGCAGGAAGAGCTTGGGTAAACAGGTGAATACCGGCCGACTAAATAGAGCTATGTCGAGCAATTTTACATCTAGGCTCTTTAGGGACTTAAAAATCATTGGCCTCTCTGATGTTGAATTAAGACTTCCCAGAAGGCTTTATACTTTTAGAGTGATGTAAGGACATTCAGACTTTATTCATTCATTCAGCAAACAATTATTGAGGAACTACTCTGGGCCGGGTCCTCTATTATACAATCTCTTTGCTTGTCTTCCAAGGGACAATGAAGATAATTCTCCTCCTCTTGAATCGGGTATAGGTTTAGGGACTCGTTTGATAGGATAGGAAGAAAGTGACGGTTGGGGACGTCCATGGCTAGGTTCTCGGAAACTTTTGCAGCTTTCTTCTGGTTTTCTTGGCCCTCTCACTCTGGGGGAAGCCAACCACCATGTAAAGAAAGTCACGTGCTGGTAACCTGGCTCTTGGGGGTCAGGGAAAGGCCCCTGATGGGCAGTGGTCACTGGTTTGCATGGTATACTCGCTCCCACCATGGCTGATTTCACGCTACCAATGTGACAGCACGGAATGCAGGGTTGGAAAGAAATACGCAGAATTAGTTCTAACAAGTTCCTACAAGCCGGCCCCAGCACATGGCTGCCTGTTACTTCAAGACTGTCATGCTGTGAGAATACCCAAGCTAATTAGGTGGAGGGAAGTCCGACCAGCCCCAGATGGTCCAGCCCATCAAACTCAGGCTGCACGGTCTGTATGGGAGACCCCAAGGGAGAACTGCTCAGCTCAGCCCGGTCACCCCACAGCATCCTGAGAGAGAGCAACAATACGTATTCTCCAGGTATAGAGGTAGTTAGTCATGTAACAAAAATAACTGGAACACTGGTGACATTCTTGTTTACACAGAAGCCAGCCTAGATGAAGCCCCCCGGGGTGTGGAAGGGCAGAGGCATCTATTCAGAGAACAGTTTGTCCCTGCATAGCCTCAGGCCTCAGACCACACCCCAGTGTTCACAGCAGCACTATTACAATAGCGAAGACATGGAAGCAACCTAAATGTCCATCAGCAAAGGACTGGATAAAGAAGATGTGGTACATGTATAAATGGAATATTACTCAGCCACAAAAAAGAATGACATAATGCTATTTCTAGCAACATAGATGGACCTAGAGATTATCATACTAAGTGAAGTAAGTCAGAGAAAGACAAGCATCATATAGTATCACTTACATGTGGAATCTTAAAAAATGATACAACTGAATTTATTTACAGAAAAGAAACAAGGGAGTTTCCTTGTGGTACAGCTGGTTAAGGATCTGGCTTTGTCTCTGCAGTGACGTGGGTGGTTGCTGTGGCATGAGTTCAATTCCTGGTCTAAGAACTTCCACATGCACACAAAAGAAACAAATTCACAGACTTCAAGAACAAACTTAAGGTTACCAAAGGGGAAAGGGGGTGTGTGCGTGGTGGGGGGATGGATTGTGAGTTTGGGATTGGCCCATCCACACCATTAAGTAGTGAGACAGACATTCTTACCTTATTCCCAGTCTTAGAGGAAAAGCATTCAGTAGTTTTTCACCACTAAGAATGATGTTGAACGTACATTTTTGTAGGTGCTCTAATCACATTTAGAAAGTTTCTCTCTAGTCTTAGTTTGTTGAAAAATTTTATCATGAGTGTCTGTCATGGTGCAGCAGAAACGAATCCAACTAGGAACCATGAGGTTTCAGGTTTGATCCCTGGCCTCGCTCAGTGGGTTAAGGATCTGGTGCTGCTGTGGCTGTGGCCGTGGCCGGCAGCTGTAGCTCCAATTAGACCCATAGCCTGGGAACCTCCCCATATGCAGTGGGTACAGCCCTAAAAGCAAAAAAAAAAAAAAAAAAGAAAAATTCATGAATGAGTGTTGAATTTTTTAAAGGTTTTTTTTCTCTATCAGCTGATATGATCATATGTTTTTTCGTCTTTAGTCTGGTGATAGAGTGGATTACACTTGGATGTTTTTTTTTTAATTTGGGCATATTTGTGTATCTGGAATAAATCCCACTCGGTCATGTATATTATCCTTTTTGATAGAGAACTGCTAGATTCAACTTACTGATACTTTGTTGAGAATTTTTGCATCTCAGTTCATGAGCATTATTGATCTGTAGTTTTCTCTTGTTTGTATTGTCTTCTCTGCTTTTTTTTTTCTTCTTCTTCTTCTTTTTTTTTTTTTTTTTTTTTGGCCACAGCCATGACATATGGAAGTTCTTGGGCCAGGGATCGAATCCATGCCATAGCAGCAACCCAAGCCACTGCAGTGATAACACTAGATCCTTAACCCTCTGAGCCACATGGGAACTCTTCTCTTCTATATTTGGACATGATTATGTAACATTGGTGTTAATTCTTCTTTAAATGCTTGATAAAATTCTCATGAAGTTATTTGGACCTAAAGCTTTCTTTCTCAGGAGGTTTCTAATTATAAATCAATTTTAAAAATAATTTTAGAACTATTCATATTACTTATTTCATCTTGACTGAGTTTTTATTGTTTATGGTTTCCAAGACATTAATCCCTTTCTTTGAAGTTGTTGAATCTACAAGTGTATATTTCCTTATTATCCTTTTAATGGCTACAGGATCTGTAGCAATATCTCTTGTTTCATTCCTGATGTTGGTAATTTGTGTCTTTTTTCTTTTTATATTTATCAGTCTAGCTAGAGATGAACAGATCTTACTGATTTTTTTCCTCATAAAAACCAGTTCTTTTTTTTCATTGATTCTATTGTGTTCCTGTTTTCAGTTTAATTTATTTCTGATGTTGTCTTTATTATTTCCTTCCTGTCTGGTGAGGTTTTTTTTTTAATTTCTTCTACTGTGTATTTAAACTCTATATTTTACATCTGGTTCTTTTTTATAAATTCTATTTCTATACTGAGATTTTATGTTTTTTTTATTTGTTTCAAGAGAATTTTTAATTGTTTGTTGAAGCGTTTTTATAACAGCTGCTTTCAAATCCTAGTCAGATAATTCCAACATCTGATTCACCTTCATGTTGGCACTGGTTGATTGCATTGTCCCGGGTTCTTGGTATGATGAGTGATTTCCAATCATGCTTTGGACATTTTGCATAACATGTTAGAAGACTCTTGAGCCTACTTAAATATTTTATTTTAGTAGTACTCGCCCTATTTAGACAGAGTGTAGGTCCTGGCCAACTTTGGGGAGCTATTGTTGCAGGGACAATTTGTTTTCAGAGTTCTCACAGTGCTAATATGGGCTGCCTTGTTCTTCTGGTACTGTTTGGGCTCCTGCTTTATCACTGCAAATACCTCCCGGGCTGCTTGGCGGATGTGGAGCAGGTGAGGAGGCCCTAGCCAGGCGATTTCTTGGTGTCAGGGGATGGGGTGGGAAGTAAAGTCAGGAAGGAAGTCTAGCTACACTAGATATGAAACCATGTCACAACATACAATAATTAAAATACTGGTGCAAAACTAGAGAGATCGTGGAAAAGCAGTGTCCAGAAACTGATTCATGTTAATATAGTATTTCAATCTAGTAGCATTGGGATAGTTGACTATCATTTGGAAAGAATCCGCTTTAACAAAATTAGCCAAGTATCCCAATATAATTTATTGAGTAATCTGTCTTTTCCCCAGTGACTTGAAATGCCCATTTTTTCATATACCAAATCAATTTCCTGATTATTTTTAACATTTTATTCTATTCAAACGAATAATTATTCTAGCAATAAGATCACACTGTTTTATTTACTTTTGCTTTACAATTTGTTGTAGTATCTGGGAAAGTAAATACCCTCTCAAACCCTGCTATTATTTTTTAATCAAAATTTTCTAGACTAGGAGTTCCTGCTGTGGTGCAGTGAGTAAATGCTCCAGCGTTGCTGCAGCTGTGCTGTAGTCCGCAGCTCCAGCCTGGATTTGACCCCTGGTCTGAGAACTTCCGTATGCCATGGGTAGAGGCGAAAAAAATATTTTTCTAGACTAATAACCAAAATATATTTGTAAGGAAAAACGTCAGCCGCAGGAAAAAAAAGATATGTGTGTGCGTTTGTATATATAGTCATGTATGTCTCTCTCTATACAGACATGCATATACTTGTGTATATATATATATATATATACACATTTGCATATATTCGCATATATTTGCATATGTACATATATACATGTATATATTTGCATAGGCATAGACAATTCTTGGAAGGGCGCCTGTGAGGTTAAAATAGTTACTTTCAGGGAATGAGACCGTTGGAGATTCTACTGATAAGTGAGACTTACTTTTCCACTTTGGACCATTCTTTATTTTTAATGTATTCTTTAAAAAAAAATACGCATTTCTTTTATAATGAAAAACAGTACCTGATTTTCTCTGCCAGAGCCCAAGCCTATACAAGGGTATATCCCATGTATCAGTGTCTCTCAGCTGTGGCTGCGCATTGGAATGACTTGGGGAGATTTTATGAAATACAGGTGCCCAGGGACCTGTCCCCAGAGATGCTGATTTTGTAGGTCTGGAAGAGGGCCTGGGCAACAGTGTATTTTAAAAGGACTCTAGGTGGTTGTGATGTGTAGTCACGGCTGAGAACCACTACTGCAGATGATGTGAGGCTTGAAAAGGTCCCCAGAGGGCTACCGCAATGAAGCCTTTTCAGAATATAATTACTTGGGAATGCAACCCAAAGTAATCCATCACTTCTCTGTCAGGCTAACTGTAGTCATGAGACAGCACACACAGGTCCAGAGGGGGGTGTGGAAAAAAAGAATTTTGCTTGAATGTGTGTGGAGGCATCCATCTCTGCGGTAGGCCTTTTTTTTTGAAAGGTACAGACGCCTTCAGGCTTCCTCAATCCGTAAGGGATTCTTTTAAACTTATCGTGACCATAAAAGACACAGCAAAACAGCTGTGTCGATGCTGGAAGGTTCTCACAGAGCTCCAGGAACTAGCGTTACTTGGCGATTCTCCCACAGGAGACTTTTAATATTCTTTCATCTAGAGAATTGCTTTGCAAAAATGAAATGTCTATTGGAAGCTTGATCTGAAAAACAGATCCAAGAGGACCCCGAAGAAACCTAAGGACGGACTGGAAATCCAGTGTTACCATAGCTCTCTCTGCCTCTTGCATGTGTGTCTTCTTTGGATGCTTCTATCCACTGACTGATTCTGCCTCTGTATTCCTGACAAAGGAGCTGATTGGCCCAACTCATCCACAGTGGTCTGTCCCTTGTTGGGCAAGACTTCCATGCCATGTGACTACAGGGATGGGCCCAACAGTTCCTGGGGTCCTGTGCCCATTCATCCCTGGTCACCCGAGCCAGGGAGGGCATGGGGAGAAATGGGTGCATAAAGCTGCCTTGGGATTGCAGGGAGAAGGCTTGGACAACAGTGTCCCTTAGAATGAGAGAGTGGACAGACCATCCACCATGATTAACCTGCCCAGGCCAAGCCCTAGCTGGTCATCTGTGAGTGTTGAATTGGAGGAGGTTTTCAACAGAGTGCGAAACTGCTTAAATTCAAGCAAGGAGGGTAAGGAAAAACTGTCAGGAATAAATAGATGGTTCTTGTACATTATATATCTATATCTCCTCGGAAGGTGTCTTCTTCTTCTTCTTCTTCTTTTTTTTTTTGGCCACACCTGGGGCATGTGGAAGTTCCCAGGCCAAGGATTCAACCTGTGCCATGGCAGTGACCAGATCCTTAACCCGCTGAGACACCACAGAACTCCCAAAGGTCTTTAGGAGTCTGGGCTTTTAAAAGGTCCTAGTAGCTGCCCAGGAGGTCAGGAAAATGGAATTCTTTTCTCTTGGGATCAGCTCTGCACCACATGTGGATGTTGAGTGCTTGAGGTGTTGCTGGTATAACTGACAGGTACTGTAGGTGAAAACACATAGTGGATTTTTTTTTTAACACACTGGATTTTGAAGCCTTGGTATGAAAAAAAAGAAATCTGATATTTTCATTAGTAATTATTTATAACTGTTTGGGATGGAGTGGGTTAAATAAGGTGTGTATATATATATATGTATATATATATATATTTTTTTTTTTTTCCCCTTGCTTTTCTAGGGCCACACATGTGGCACATGGAGGTTCCCAGGCTAGGGGTCCAATTGGAGCTGTAGCTGCTGGGCTACGCCATAGCCACAGCAATGCCAGATCTGAGCCGTGTCTGAGACCTACACCACAGCTCATGGTGACGCCAGATCCTTGACCCACTGAGTGAGGTCAGGGATCGAACCTGCAATGTCATGGTTCCTAGTAGAATTTGTTTCTGCTGCGCTAGGACAGGAACTCCGCCCCCCCAACCTCTTTTTTTTTTTTTTTTTAAGATTAGTCCCAGTTTACTGGGAAAGTTGTCTGTTTATTTTCTTTTTAATTTTTTAGTATAGTTGATTTACAATGTTCTGTCAATTTCTGCTCTGCAGCAAAGAGACCCAGTCATACACATATACATTCTTTTTCTCACATTATCCTCCATCATAATGATGAGATATAGTTTCCTGTGCTCTACAGCAGGACCCCGTTGCTACTCCAAATGCTATAGGCTGCATCTACTCACCCCAAACTCCCAGCCCATCCCACTCCGTCCCCCTCGCCCTTGGCAACCACACGTATGTTCTTCATGGTTCTTGTTGGTTCAGTAGCAGTGCAACCTCCTCTGGCTTTCTCTCTCTGCCTGGTAGACTGCAGCCCAGTTCCCTTTCTCAAACAGAACCACTTAATCCCCTCCCGTGATTTCCCCACGTCCCACACCCCGGCAGCGTTGTTTACGACTTCGCCTCAGCACGTCTTTGCAAAGCTTCTCTCTGCCTCTTGGCCTCTGTTATTCTTTCCTTGTTCCCCCCACCTTCCTTTCTAGGACCGGCTCACAGCAAGCATGGCGCATGTGTATTCTTGCCCACTTTTTGCAAATTTTCTACCCAATAGCCTGACTTTGGAGACAAATGACTGCTTCCTAATGCTTTGTCATCATTCATCCTGGTTCCCCGTGGAACGAAGTTTGCGGATGGGACTAAGTCACTTCTAGAAGTGTATCTACTTCAAGAGTTAATAATGAGGGAGTCCCTGTGGTGGCTCAGTGGGTTACGAACCCAGCTAGTATCCTTGAGGACACACGTTCAATTCCTGGCCTTGCTCAGTGGGTTAAAGGATCTCTTGTTGCTATGAGCTGTGGTGTAGACTGCAGATACGGCTCGGATCCTGAGTTGTTGTTTTGGCTGTGGTGAAGGCCAGCCGCTGCAGCTCTGATTCGACCCCTAGCCCGGGAACTTCCATATGCTGCAGGTGCGGCCCTAAAAAGCCAAAAAAAAAAAGGACTTAATAATGATTTTAATAAAAACAACTACTGTTGCCATTTTATTTTTGAGTTTTATTTTTGGCCAGGATCTCTGCTAGGTACATTATAGGTATTTCTCATTTAACCCTGACAACAAAGCCTATGCTGTGACCCCCTCTGACAGATGGGAAAAGTTAGGTTCAATGACATTAAATCTCTTGCTTACAGATCTTGCCAGGAAATGGTGGCCCTGAGATGCAGACCTGCATCTGTCCCCAGAGTCCTTGTCTTTACCCAGTTCCATTTGTACTGCCTCCCTCCTGCTGTGGCACTGCCCCAGTTAGGCGACTCCAAGTGTGAGTTCGGCATTGCATAGTAAGTGATATTGATAAGCAGATTTGCTGAATGACAGCAGTGCTATGCATTTGCGTACTGGGCTGGTGCTTCGCACGCTGATATACAATTCTCGTGAAACTCTGATAAAGATGGAATAACAGACTTTATGAGCCCTGTTTCACACACTGCAAAAACTGATCAGCCATAGGATGAAGTGATTCATCTGGGATTACTAAATTGCGTAAGAATCCCAAGCCAGGGGAGAACCCAGTTTTTTTTCTTTCTTTTTTTTTGAGTGGCCGCGCCCATGGCATATGGAAGTTCTCAGGCCAGGGATTGAATCTGAACCTCAGCTGCAACCTGCAACACCAGATCCTTTAATCCAGAGCACTGGGCCAGGGATCGTACCTGCCCCTCTGCCTCCCATCCCCGTCCCTGCAGTGACCTGAGCCGCTCAAGTCAGGTTCTTAACCTACTGCACCATAACAGGAACTCTGAGAACTCAGTTTTCTTAAAATATTTATTTCCCTTTGTCTTTCCTCATCGCTGTGTACCTGGGCACTGTGCTGCCTGGATGGCAAAACACGGTGACAGATCTTGTGCTGCAATTGCTGATTTCACAAGAGTTATATGAAGAGTTTGCAGGCACAGACTCATTTGAGTTTCTTAGCTGTAAGTATGTCAGTTTCATCCATTCAGCAATCATCGCCTGATCCCCAGTCTGGCCAGCTGTGGTGCTAAGAGTGGGCATGGAAGGGTGGATAGGATACAACTTTGTCCAAAGGAGGCCACCTGCTAATGAGGATGACAATCGTTCTTGTAAAGAGAGTATTATCATCCAATGGACACGTGTGGTCTAAACGGAGTAGAACATGTTCTGAGAAGCACAAAGGCAGAAGGAAATACCTGCCTGGAGAAGTTTCATGGTGGAGGGAACTTCTGAGCTTGGTCTCAACGTTCTGACTTCAGAGATGAAAAGCCTGAGTTACGGAGAGTTGCAAGAGGACCTCATCATTTTATAACTTCATTAGGTCTCTGAAAAATATGCTCGTTGCCACAGTTCCTTAGAGAGGAGCAGCATAAATTATTTATTGGAGTACTTAAAGTATTAACATCCATAAATTCCACAGTCACTTCACAAATACTCTGCCCAGTTGGATAAGCCAATTTGAAAGAACGCTTTTTAAGTTACTCAAACTTTGATGCCACAAAGCTGGTAAGAATACCTGGAAACAAATAAGGAGCCCAGAAGAATCATGTCAACTCTGGAAACATCATCCGTTTCAGACAGAGGAAGACTCCACGCCTCAAGCATTTTATGTCGTTTTGTCCATGTAAAGAGCTGTTTTCTTTCACAGTGGATGTTTAGGGTTCTACTCTCTCTTCTTTTCCATCCAAGCTTGAAAGTCTTATATTTTGGAGTTCCCCTTGTGACTCAGTAGTTTAAGAACCTGACTAGTATCCATGAGGATGTGGGTTCTATCTGAGGCCTGGCACCATGGGTTAAGGATCCGGTGTCGTTGCAAGCTGCAGCATTGGTCGCAGATGTGGCTCAGATCTGGTGTGGCTGTGGCTGTGGCATAGGCAGGCAGCTGCAGCTCAGATTTGACCCCTAGCCTGGGAACTTCCATATGCTGCACATGTGGCCCTAAAAAGAGAAGAAAAAAAATAGTCTTGTACTTTAAGTGCCATTGAATTTTGTCATTTGAAAGTTAAGCGCCCAGGTGTACATGTTGATGTTTTGGTTTATTTGGACCTGGAAGGAAATATCCTTCTAAGTTTAGAAATTGAAACTCATCAGAGCTAAATCCTTGGGGCAGATCCAGAGAAGACTCTCCTCTATTGACCATAGTTCAAAAGTTTGCCAAAGATTGGGTTTCTATCCCAAGCACCTAGCACAGTAACTAGCACATAGGAGTAAATATTTATCAAATAAATGAAAGAATTCATTTTCCTTCTTTCTTTCTCTTTCTCCCTTTCTCCCTTTCTTTCTTTCTTTCTTTCTTTCTTTCTTTCTTTCTTTCTTTCTTTCTTTCTTTCTTCTTTCTCTCTCTCTCTCTCTCTCTCTCTCTCTCACTATCTACACTTATGTATATCTTGATTTATAGTATAAGTTATCAGCAAGTGGCCTTGTCTGCTCTAAGTGTGTTCATATGCCTTAGGTCTCATTGTTGCTTGAAAATCTGAATGATGGACTATGCCATCTGATTTTTCAAACATGGCACTTCTAGTTAATCTCTTCCCTACAGATGGAGCTATATTATGGCAGTTAAGGCAGAATCAAAGTATGAACAAGTTTTTTTCTGAATTTATATTTCTAGTTAAGCTCCCCTGTATAGGTGTGACTTGGCTGTATTTGGTGGGCAAGGGTCTCTTGTGGATAATCAGAATCGTATTTTTTTTTTAAATTTTTTTGTCTTTTTGCCATTTCTTGGGCCGCTCCCGCGGCATATGGAGGTTTCCAGGCTAGGGGTCTAATCAGAGCTGTAGCCACCGGCCTATGCCAGAGCCACAGCAACGCAGGATCCGAGCCGCGTCTGCGACCTGCACCACAGCTCATGGCAACACCGGATGGTTAACCCACTGAGCAAGGGCAGGGACCAAACCCACAACCTCATGGTTCCTAGTCAGAATCGTTAACCACTGCGCCATGATGGGAACTCCCAGAATCGTATTTTTATGCAGTCTTGGCCGGGAGGAAGGTGCAAGGTGGGTGGGGCTCCAGGAGCATGCTGGGTGGAGGAGCAGGTATGCAAATTGAAGTGGGGGCCTAAGTGGGAGAACCTCAACCAGTTAGACCAGATGAGAAGGTCAGAATAAGGCCAAGAAGCAGAGGCAGACAGGGTGTGGTTTTTAGGCAGAGAAATTGCCAAAGAAGCAGAGGAGGCGGGTGAGGTTGCACAGAGAATATTTTCCAAAGGGACATGTTAAACTTGGGCCAGCACCACCATTCAGTTCTACATTCATTCAAGAAGTACATATTGGGTGCCACTGTACCAATGCTAGGGATAAAAATAATGGAAGCTCTGCTCTTAAGTAAGTCTAAAATCTACAGACATTAACGATTACAGTGAAGTGTGATACACGCTGTAAGGAGGCAAGCACAGTGCAGTTGTGGGGACACGTAACCAAATCTGAGATGAGATGTGAAGGATAAGTGGTAGTTTGCAAGATGAGCCTAGAAGAACAATCTTGCTAAAGATCTAGGAATGGATGAATATACAAAAGACCAAGAGGGAAGCTTATTTAGGGACAGCAGGTACTTTGCTCAAGTTGGGCCTTTTATGCCATGTTAAGTGATGCAGACTTTCTCCTGGGAATAATGAGTCACTGGAGTTTTCTGATCAAGCAGTGCCATGATCAGATTTGTGTTTTCAAAACATTGCAATCTGGAGTGCCCATCATGGCTTAGCAGTTAACGAATCTGACTAGCATCCATGAAGACACAGGTTCCATCTCTGGCTTTGCTCAGTGGATTAAGGATTCTGGCGTTGCCGTGAACTGTGGCGTAGGTCACAGACATGGCTCAGAGCCTGTGTTGCTGTGCTGTGGTGTAGGCCGGCAGCAGTAGCTCCAAATCCGCCCCTAGCCTGGGAAACTCCATAGGCCACAAGTGCAGCCCTAAAAAGCAAAAATAAATAAATAAATAAATAAATAAAATTACAATCAAGTGTGGAGAAAGAGATGGCGGAAAGAAAGACCAGGGACCCACTGAAGTCACTGCAGTATCTCAGTGGGAGGGGATGAAGGCTGAACTGAGGCTCAGGCAAGAAAACAGAGGGAAGGCATTGCATTCTTAAGATAGTTCAAAGCCACGTGGAACAAAGCTTGATTGGATGTGAGAATGTAATCAGTTCATCAAGGGTGGCCAGTTTCTGGCTCAGACAGCAGGGGAGGTGGTTTGCTCTAGAGATAGCTCCAAAAAGAGAGGAGAAATTGTCAGGTTAAGGAGAATCCTGGTTGTTGGGGAGCCCGAGGGCTAAACTCCTTAGGTCCAAAGGTCCATTTGACCTCACATCCTCTCTTAGGGTAGACAGGTCGCCTTTGGGAGCTTAATGGGATGTAATATCTGACTAGGGTCCTTACTCACAACGGCCACCATCATTTATTCATTCAATCAATCACCCAATATTCACTAAATAGCAATTATATATTCATAGTGCTCCAATATTCCATAGATCCCAGGGTCCCACTCTACTTAGTTGTTCTCTCTCTCTCCCTCCACTTTTCTTTGCTATTTATTTATTTTATTTTTTTCAGATTTATTGAGGGATAATTGACAAATAATATAGTAAGATATTTAAAGTGTCCTTCATGATGATTTAACATATGCATACATTGTGAAATAATTCTTCCATCTCGTTAACACATCCATACCTCCCATTTATCTTTTTTTTTTCTTTTGGTGAGAATATTTAAATTCTACACTTTTGACAAATTTCAATTATACAACAGTGTTATCAGCTATAGTCATCATGTTTTACATTAGATCCTCAGACCTTGTCCATCTTATAGCTGAAAAGTTCTACCGTTATATCAACCTTTCCCTGTTTCCCCTGGAACCCTGCCCCTGGCTACTCTGTTTCTATGAATTCTACTTTTTTTTCTTTCTAGATTTCACTGGCAGTGTTTGTCTTTCTCTTAGCATAAGGCTCTCAGGGTCCATCCGTGTTGTTGCAAATGGCAGGGTTTCCTTCTTCCTCATGGCTGAATAGTATTCCATTGCACATATATTTGACATCTTTATCCATTCATCCAATGACAAGACACTTAGGTTGTTTCCATATCTTGGCTATTGTGAAAAATGTATCAGTGAACATGGGAGTACAGAACCCTCTTTGCAAAAGTAGTCCTCAAAGTCAGAATTACGACTGTGAGTTTTCAATAGACTTTCCCACTCACGCCACCCCTGTCTTATTATATATATTATTGTTGGAGCTGCCATGTGCTGCTTTAGAGAAAAATATTTCCTCACTTCTTATTCCTATGGCTATATTAATTTTTTTTTCTCTTTCAGTTTCTTTTTCATAGACTTAGTCTTTGGTAAAATTTTGACCTGGAAAGAAGTTAAAGGTTTTATAGAAAACTCTGAGTAAGTTGTTTTATATGGCCAGAAGCCTGGAAAATACTTTCTAGCCTCCTGAGTTTCATGAGCAACTCTGGGGCTTCCTGTGACTGATGTGATGGTGTTCCAGTTTCAGTAACAGATGTGATTGATCAGTCTTCTTCAAAATAGTTGTGTTTGATGCAATTACATTTCACATTTTGTGCTTGCTTTTCCCAAGTTGGGGTGTGAAATTCAAGTATCAGAGAAACCAGCAAGGTTTGCAAGTTGAAGTTAACAAAACATTCAACATGAACCCATGTGGTGCAGATTAATAAAATAAAAGGTATGGGTGGGAGAGGCTAACCTCACACATCCAGAAGCTATCATCTTGCAAATCTGTTTTCTAGGGGCCAGTGGGTGTCTAGATACAAGGGCCCAGAGGGATGGGAAATCAGCTTTGAAAACCACTCTCCAATGATTCAATAAGGCTCCATTTTTGGTCAAACCAAGCTATTAGAATTTCCAACTCACTTCTCAAGGATACTGCAAGGATTAATAAAATGGTTTTGAATGACAAGTTTATTGTAAATGAATTTTGCTTTTAAAGGATGTAGTATTTTTATGAAATTGAAGAATAGTTGATTTACAATGTTGTGTGAGTTTCAGGTGTATATCAAAATGATTCAGTTATACATACATACATACATACATACTTTTTTTTCAGATTCTTTTCCCTTAAAGGTTATTGCAAAATACTGAGTAGAGTTCCCTGTGCTATACAGTAGGTTCTTGTTGTTTATCTATTTTATACAGAGTCGTGTGCATGTGTTAATCCCAAACTCCTAATTTATCCCTCCCCTCTTTCCCCTTTGGTAACCAGAAGTTTTCTATGTCTGTGGGTTTATTTCTGTTTTGTATATAAGTTCATGTGTTTTTTTTATTATTTATAGTTTTAGATTCCACATATAAGTATATTTGTTTTTCTCTGTCTGGCTTGCTTCTCTTAGTATGATAATCTCTAGGTCCAAGGATGTAGTGTGAATGTTATTTCATAACTGATGACGATATAAGATGTTGACTCTTTAGGTCATTTGATTAAATGGTACCAGTATGATCGTGGTTCGGGACTGGATTTCTCTCCCAGACGTGTTTTTTGTTTTGCACAGAGAACATGTCTTGTTCCAATGGCAGACCACCTCTAGCCTCAATTAGCCACCTCTCACATACGGAGGCTGATTCTCAGTTTGCTAATAGACAACACAGCGTTCTCTTGTGGATGGATAGGTCACCTTTGTATGTTAAAGCTTATTATTAATATTTGCAAATATTTTCTCCCATTCTGTGTGTTGTCTTTTCAGTTTGTTTATGGCTTCCCTTGCCATGCAAAAGCTTTTAAGTTTAACTAAGTCCCATTTGTTTATTTTCATTACTCTAGGATCTGAAAAGATATTGCTGCAGTTTATGTCAGATATCGCTGTGGTTTATAGTCTGCCTATGTTTTCCTCCAAGAGTTTTATAGTGTCTGGTCTTATGTTTAGGTCTTTAATCCATTTTGGGTTTATTTTTGTGTATGGTCTTGGAGAGGGTTCTAATTTTGTTCTTTTACAAGTAGCTTTTGTCCAGTCTCTAAAATATACAAACACCTCATGCAGCTCAATACTTAAAAAAAAAATCAAAAATGGGCAGAAGAGCTAAATAGACATTTCTCCAAAGAAGACATATAGATGGCCAAAAAACACATGAAAAGAATGTTCAACATCACTCATTATTAGAGACATGCAAATCAAAACTACAATGAGGTATCACCCTATGCCAGTCAGAATGGCCGTCATCAAAAAGTCTACAAGCAATAAGTGCTGGAGAGGGTGTGGAGAAAAAGGAACCCTCCTACCATTGGTGGGAATGTAAATTGATACAACTACTATGGAAAACAGTATGGAGGTTCCTCAAAAAACTAAAAACAGAACTACCATATGATCCAGCAATCCCACTCCTGAGCAAATATCCAGAGAAAACTCTAATTTGAAAAAGATACATGCACCCCAGTGTTCATTGCAGCACTGTTTACAATAGTCAAGACATAGAGCCAACCTAAATATCCATCAACAGAGGATTGGATAAAGAAGGTGTGGTACCTATCTACAATGGAATATTACTCAGCCATAACACATTTGAAAGAATGCCATTTTTTTTGCAACATAAATGGACATAGAGATTATCATTCTAAGTGAAGTCAGTAAGATGGAGAAAGACAAACATCATATGACATCACTTATATGTGGAGTTTAAACCTAATGATACAAGTGAACTTATCAGCAGAGCAGAAACAGACTCACAGACTTTGAAAACAAACTTATGGTTACCAAGGGGGGCAGGTGGGGAGGGAGGGCCGGATTGGGGTTTGGGATTGGCATATGCAAACTGTGGTATACAGAATGGTTGTTCATTGGGGACCTGCTGTATAGCACAGGGAACCCTACCCAATGTTCTGTGATAGTCTATGTGGGAAAAGAATCAGAAAAAGGGTGGATGTGTGTGTATGTATAGCTGAATCACTCTGCTGTACAGCAGAAACTATCACAACATTTATAAATCAACTATATTTCAATAAAAACTTTAAAATTTAAAAGAGCATATTATTATAGATCTTAGATATCAGAAGACTGCACAGATTTTTGACAGCATCTAGTCCTAATTCCTTCATTTAAAGTCAAGGAAATTAAGCCCTGAGAGCATAAGTGGGTTTGCCCAAAGTGGCCCAGTTAATGCCAAAGTCAGGGCCCAAGTCTGGATTTATTGAGAAGTGCAATGTGTTCTCTATGGCACTGTGCTATGCCCTTTCTGGCCTAGATCTAAAATTGTGGGGTGCTTGAACCAAACCCCTAGGGAGCCATGACCCAATAAAGTGCCGTAAAAATTGTGGTATCTCTTGGTATATTACTAGAGATTTTTGGTTGTTTGTTGCAACTCTGGAGAGAACCGGCCTTCCTTAGGCAGGCAGCCAAAATCCAGCACATCAGTCTGTCTTGTCTGCAGTCAGACGGGCAGTGCAGGAACCTGCAGGGCAACTTCAAACAGCATTCTCGAGACCAAATCAAGCCAGCTGCTCTGATTACAACAGATGATAACGGGTGCCCATCCTCATCAGACTGACAGGATTTCTGCCGTGGTGGATGTCCCACTCGCTGATTCACAGAGGACGTCACTCAGCCACGGTCAATTATTCAGCCATGTCCATTGGAGGGCCTGCTATACAGAATGTTTTGAAAGTCTCTCGCTCTCTCTCTCCTCTCTTTTTTTTTTTTTTTTTTTTTGCTTTTTAAGGCCACACCTGCAGCATAGGGAGGCTCCCAGGCTAGGGGTCAAATTAGAGCTACAGGTGCCGGACTACACAACAGCCACTTGGGATCTGAGCCACAGTAGCATCCTGTGCAAGTCTCCTTAATAGTTGGTTTAGTCCCCTTTTTTCAGTGTATGTGCACTGACATGGTCTTTTAGGCAAGGACTGAGGGTATCTTTACAGTATATATTTGTTGGATTATCGCAGGGTCCTTCTTCCTGGGGATCTGGCCATCTTTTCATTTGATGGTTCCAGATCTGAAAATTGGTTCAGGTCTGGGAACTGAGCAAGGCATTGTGACTTCTTTTTATTGGGACCACTGTCCTCAGTCTCCTGCTCCTTCATTCTTTTTTGTCTTTTGAGGGCTGCAGCCGAGGCATATGGAGGTTCAGGCTAGGGGTTGAATTGGAGCTAGAGCTGCTGGCCAACACCACAGCCACAGCCATGCGGGATCTGACCATGCCTGTGACCTCATGGCCATGCCAGATCCCCGGCCCACTGAGCAAGACCAGGGATTGAACCCGCTTCTTCATGGATACTAGTCAGATTAATTTCCCCCGCGCCACAACGGGAATGCCTGAGCTCTCTTTTTATTCTTTTAATCTTTATTCAAATATAGTTGATTTACAATGTGTTAGTGTCAAGTGTATGGTAAAGTGATTTAGTTGTACATACAAGAATATATATATTGTTTTCTTACATTCCCTTCCATTATGGGTTATTACAAGATATGGACTATAGTTCCCTCTGCTATACAGGTAACCTCGTTGGTTATCTGTTTTATTTACAGTCCCAATCACAGACTTAGAAAACAAACTATGGTTACCAAAGGGGAAGGAGGGGCCAGGGATAAATTAGGAAATTGGGGTGAAGATGAAGGTCTCTTAGGCAGAAGTTTGGCCATCAATGTTAATCCTCCCAGATACAGTTGATAGATAGAGATTCCCCAGGCTGGACTTCCTGTAGGCAGCCAGCAAGGCGTCCTTCTCACAAAAAGATGAGCCCTCATGACATGGACTTTTGATTACGATTTTCAAAAGGCAAGGGAAAGCTGGTCTCCATGGTCCTTCTCAGTCCCAGTATTTTCCTTTAAAATAATATTTATGGTATACTTTTCTCAGATTGTAAAATAATGCATATTTATTATGAAATATGCAGAAAATCACAAAGAAAATAAAAAGCATTCATATTTCCAATGCAATGGGAGCTACTGCCAAATTTTAGTTTAATTTTTCCAGTCTGTTTTTTTAGGCATACCTAGAGGTATATACCTATTTATTTTTATGAAATTGATATCCTACCCTGAAATTCTAGGATTCGACAAACATGCAGAACTAAACACAGTAAGGTCCTTGCTTAAAGCCTGGCATGCAAAGGTGGCTCCATAAACATGGGTTAACTGAGTGGAGAGGGAAGCCATGGTTTGTAGACTTGGCCATGACCAAATCTTGACAACAATCTTTGCATGCTAAACAAACAAACTGGAAACTGACTACTTTCCTTCAAGAAAATGCCCCCTTCCCGGGAGAGCCTCAGTAGTCATTTATCTTCATTTTTTTTCATGCTTATTATTTATTTCAGGAGATTTCCATTTGATCCGAGAGCTGCACATATAAGAGACTTGCTGGCAGCATGGACCTCAGTGAAAAATGGCCTTTGGAGGAAGGGACCTGGCTGTCTCATGCTGGAATTCATCACTTTGCCAACGGCAGAGGGGGTATGGCTGCTTTTGCTGTCCCTGATACACGTGGTCCTCTTCAACTCCTGCACCCATTGTGTCAACCCAGCTGTCCTCAGTACGTGCCCAGAGCTGTTTTTCTTTTCAAAAGCAGCCGGGTGGAGCGGAGAGGGCAGGGATTTGGGGGTCTGACAGACCTAGGTTTGGATCCTGAATTCTCCTCTTCAAAGCTATGTGGCTTTAAGAAAACCTCTTGTTTCCTTAGCTCTAACATGATAGTAAGAATGCCTGCTTGGGAGTTCCCTTTGTGGCGCAGTGGAAACGAATCTGACTAGGAACCATGAGGTTGCAGGTTCGATCCCTGGCCTTGCTCAGTGGGTTAAGGATCCGTTGTTGCTGTGAGCTGTGGCATAGGTTGCAGACGCAGCTCAGATCCTGCATTGCTGTGGCTGTGGTGTAGGCTGGTGGCTACAGCTCTGGTTAGACCCCTAGCTTGGGAACCTCCATGTGCCACAGGTGCAGCCGTAGAAAAGACAAAAGACAAAAAAAAAAAAAAAGAATGCTTGCTTTGAGGGTTGGGATAGGCACCATGCGTAATATAAGTGGTCACTGACTGAGCCATGACTCTCACCAAGTGGGAAGTTAGTCACATCTCTTTGAGCACCTAACACGTGTCAGGCACTCTGTTCTTGCCTGTCTCCCGTCTCCTCGCCTCTTCTCTTCTCTCCTCCACACAGCCCTGCAAGGATTAAGGTTGAGGGTCATGCAGCCACTATAAACAGAGTAGAGTCAGTGGCGCATACAGGTGTCAGAACCATAACCCTGACACAGAGCTGTGGTCCCCTGGCAGATCTAAGATTCTTCCCCCTCTCCCATCCCCCAGACCTAAGGGAGATCCCCTTGGTGGTAGGAGCCACTCTGTGGATGGGAGAAAAAGGCCACTGAAGTTATGGCATCCGTGTGATGTTTTTAGAAAGGATATGCCTCCTGTTTGCTGTTCATGCATTCACTCAGTAAATACGGAGCATCTTCTATGTGGGAATACAGGGAAGAAAGATAGACATAGAGATCCCCAGACTACTCTCTGAACTGTAACCCATCTCTAAAACGGGGTAACTTACACAGCAATAAACATTTCCTGAGCTTCTGCCCTGCACCAGGGTACATCTCCCAACCAAGGCGACCACACACAATGGGAGGTTCCCTGAAAAGAGGCTTGATACTCTGAGAGGAAACTTGGATGAAGTCCAGCCAAGAACCAATAGCTATGCTCTCCTGCACCTTATCACACTGCCAAGCCAGCCTCTTTTTAGAGGGTCTTCAGCCAGTGTCTCCTCACACAGCCCATGAAATGAAACGGAACCTTCTCAGCTCAACATACAGCCTTCCTTTCCTGTTACCACCTCTGCTCATCACTTAAAACAAACCCCTTCCTCATCAGTGTTATCGGCCTCCCTCTGAATCCTGGACTACATCAGGCTCTCACACACCCGTGGCCCTTTGCAAAAGCTATCATTACTATGTGCCTTCTACTTGGCCAGCTCCTGTTCCTCTCTGAAGCTCCAGCTGAAGTCATCTATTCTGGGATCACTTCCTGCCACTGCCACCTGCCCACCCCCATCTTGGTCTGAAAGAGGTCCATCCCCAGTACTGCCAGAGGACATGCAGATCCCTGTGTCACAGAGCTGCCACACTGCATGGTCATTATTTATATCTTAGACAGCTCGTGAGCTTCTTGGGGGCAGCTGTCTTGTCTTATTCATGTTTGCATCCCTTTCACAAGTAGCCTGGCAAATCCTTGGTGGCTATTTCGTGGCTGACTGGTTGGGTGGCTCGGTGAATGAATGGATGATGGCCAGGACCACATGCTTTGCATATTTCTGCCTTCACAAAGAACCTTTTCTGACTGTGGCAACCCAACTGGTTGCACAACAGCCTCCAGCACCATCCCTTCCCCTTGCTTTCGGCACACCTATAGCATTTCATTCAGTGACCCCAGGCTTGGCCACCAAAGCTGGAATGCAGAGGAGAGAATTAAGTAGGTATGGTTTGTCTGCTGGTCCTTTTTTGTAACCTAGGCAATAGAATCATCCATCATAGAATTTTAAATGAAAAGAAGCCTTAGGGATCGCTATGGCAAAGAGGTGGCTAGAAGCTGCCTCTTTGGACCAGTTCCACACACTGCCGGCACACCTCCTCGAGCTCACCATGGCACGTATCTACAGTCTTTGAGGGTACAGCTGGCTCGTAGGAAGGGGAACCAGACCTGGGTCTGGACCTGCCTGATGGGGAGACTCTGTTCTTGGGTAAGTGAAGCGCTTCTGGGGCTGATGAGAAAGCTTAGCTTGGGCAGGCAACAGTTACCATGATATCTGGCCCCAACTCAGACAATCAGTCTGTGACAATGGACAAATGGAGGTGTCAGCGACAGAGTATAGCAGTGTGGCCGTTTGTGGGTGAGGTTCGGTCACAAGGCATCGATGTGGCTGAAATGTGAACGTCCTTATGAGCAGTTGGCTTTAGGGGAGCTCTTAGAGGCCTGGGATAGGGCTCAGGGGAAGGGCACAGGTCCTAAGAGGACTAGGGAGGGAGACAAAACGGGAACGTGGTGAAATGTTGAAATGAGGAAACACTCTCAGAAACAAAGTGGGAGCCTCATTATGTGAAACTCAGGCCAGAAACGAATGAATTACAACAAAAATTTGGAAGTATTTATTAGGTAGATACACTACAGGGACATTATGCTAAGCCTTTTTTTTGTATCGATATAGAGGCTCACCATTCATTCTCACAACAACCTTTTTTTCTATTTTATTTTATTGCTTTTTAGGGCTTCACCTGCAGCACATGGAGGTTCTCAGGCTCGGGGTCTAATTGGAGCTGTAGCTGCCGGCCTACGCCAGAGCCACAGTAACCCCAGATCTGAGCCGCGTCTGCCATCTACACCACGGCTCAAGGCAACGCCGGATCCTTAACCCACTGAGCAAGGCCAGGGATCGAACCCACATCCTCAAGGATCCTAGTCGTAACCGCTGAGCCATGATGGGAACTCCCTTATTCTCCTTTTATGAGTGAAAAAAACTGAGCCTGAAGAGGCTGAGAAACTTGCTCAAGGTCAGTGGCAGAGGGGGGATTTGAAACGAGGTCTGCCTAACACCAAGCCCCGCCATGCTCTTGCCCCACAATTCACCCTCCAACACCCCCTGCTCTGCCTTCTCCGTTAAAGGATCTAGTGGCCCGGTTCTGGATTATTTTTATTATTATTATTGCTGCTTATTTCATTGGCCCGGTGGAGAAGAGCACTAGCTCTGAGCAGGGCCAGAAAACCAACAGTGCTGTCACAATGCGTGGATGGTCTTCCAAGGCCTTGAAGCACCTGCTTCCCAGCATCTTTCCTCCGTCCCCGGCCCCATGTCCTTCCTCTCCAGCACCGGCTAGTCCCAGCTCCTCCATCTCAGAGGTCCACTGTGAACTAATGGGGCTTACATTTCTAGTGAGGTACCAGGGAAAGTTCTGGAAGTATCTGGGCCTTGAAGTTTTATTCTTGGCTTCACAGAGTCCTCTGAGAACGGCATGATCTGCCAGGGAGGCTCAGTCATCCTGGTGAGTCAGCGGCCTTGAGGTAGGGCCAGATCCATGCAACATCTGCCTTTGTGCTATCCTCAGAGCATCTCGGGCAGCCACGAGGGTGGGTCAGCCTCCAGGGAACCAGCTAGGGAGGACCCAAGATGTCTGGGGGTGATACAGAGTTTCTGCTGGAAAGTCCCTCTGCCACTTTGGCTTCTGACACTCCTTAAATATCCTGGAGGACCTGGGCCAGTGGTTTTGCAAACTGATTTTAAAGGCCTGCAACACATTTTCCAAATGAAATCATATGCAGTGCCTGACACACAAAGCATTTCTGACTGGGCAGTGTCAGCTCGTCCAGCTGCTCCTTTCGTTTGCCAGCTGCCACATCAGACGTGTGGGGATTTGATGCAGGGGGCCCCCATAGCCTTTCTCCGTGCATCTATAAAACACTTCTTCTTCCTGTTATAGATGTGCTCGCTCAGCTGTTTGGGAATCCGGCTGCCATTCACTCTTCCCAGGGGACCCAACCTGCTTAAGCTCCTCATTAGAGGAGAGGCAGGAAGTGTGGGGAACAGAACCCGGCAGGAGAGGCCAGGTGCACTTAGAGACTCAGGGGTGCTGTTCTCACTCTGGTTATAAAAACGGGAAGGATTGGATTTCCCTCCTGGTGCGTCTTAAGGTCCGGGAGAGTTTGAACATGTCAAGAAAGAAGGAAGGAACTTTTTCTGAGAGTGATCTGGGTGCCAAGCAGTGCTATGCACATTATTTCATTTTATCCAAATCCTCATTGACATCTCTTCAAGTAGTTATTATCATGCCCATTTTGCAGATGAGGAAACTGAGGCTTGGGAAGGCACAAGACCTAAGCCAAGTTCACGTAGCAAATGCCCGCAGAGGTCACATTCCTCTGCCAGTCTTGATTCCCAGAGCTCTGCTCTGTTCATTTCCCTTCTCTGTCCGTTTTAAAGGACATCTCCAGCTTTCTGTGACGCTTGATCCTTTGTGTCTATTTCTCTTGCACGTAATGTGGTAAAAAGACGATTAACACGACGGAATCTGTTGTCCATGGTCTCCTCATGGCATTTGTTTTAGTAAGTTTCCTAAAGGTCTTTTCATTTTACAGAGGAGACCTCAGGCCAGGGGGGTTTGGAGACTTAGCAAAGAATAGTGGCAAAACCAGAGCTAGCACTCAGGTCTCTGCTTCTCCTTCCAGCACCTACACTATGCTGCCTGCCAAGGCCTTGGCTTCTTGGAAAAGCCATTTTAATGTGAAAGAGAGGCTCTGCTGTAGCCCAACTGGACTGTTTTTTTCAGGCCTCTGTCCAGGATGCTGGGATCAAAAGTGGGAGATCAGAATGGTCTCTGCATCTCAGCAGAAGCTCATATGCATCCTAGGGATTTCTCTTTTAATGGTTTAGTCATAGATTTCAGGGGCAGCAAATGTTTTTGCCCTTAATCTTCACACAGGGTATTTTGTCTGATTTCACTCAATAGATCCCACTGAGTGTGAGCTGGAAGTGTATGATTTTCCTCTGCAGGGACTTTGTCTTTGTGTATTTTTGGAATGCATCTTTATTCGGATTCATGGCCACATACTCCTTCTAGTGTCTTCTTGGCTCAGCCAGAGTTTACTTCCTTTGATATGATGCTGGGTGAGAAATCTTTTAAATCTTCATCTCTATTCCATAGCTGGGACCAGGAATCCGGGTGGGAGGCTGGGGATGGATGGATCCAAGTGGTTTATACATTCCACAAAACACCTTGCTTTTATTAATAGCGTCTATTGCATTGGTTATTTGAATTTTTCAGAGAACATATTTAGCATTTTTACCAAAATGAATCCTCGGCTTCCTGTCAGACTTAATATCATATCATCCCTTGGCTTGTATTGTTTCTGCTAAGAATAATGATTTTTTTCAGATGAGATACTGTGAATTACTCTTCCTAGGGAGCTCATTTATGTCTTCTGGAAGTTATCAAACACTTACAGAAGTCATCCGAGGCTTGATTTTCATTTAAGGGAAACAAAGCAACTGTGTTTTCTTTCTTCCTTTCATTAAGGATTATTTTTTTTAAAAAGTGGGGTTGTGCCAAAGAAAAGAATATTAAACCCCAATGGAAGGAGAGCTGTTCTTTGGGCCAGTTCGCTAATGCTGCGACCAATTAAGTGTAAGATGTACTTTGATGAGCCCATATGGGTATATGGGTGGATGCATATTTTTCCTGCTGTCCTCAGTTGGCTTGTCCTAAGACGATGCAATAAGAGACAGGATAACAGAGAGAGTTGGCCGTGCTCAGGCAGACACGGCCCTGCTTTTCCCTCCTGAATCAGACCCGCTTATGCCCCCCGGGGGCAAGGAGGGGAGGAGGGGCAAGGACTGCTTCTCCGAGCAGCTCTGCTGTTAATGAGCAGAGAGACAGAAGGCTACCTGCAGAGAAGATGAGCAAAGGGCAATAGCAAGGAGGAGAGGGAGGCAGAGGGAGAGCTCAGCCTATTTCTTTCTGTCTTTCATGCTTGAAATTGGTGACCTCCCAAGGGTTGGGGTTGGGAAGGCTGGGCACAGGTCCTAGTGGCTTCCAGCTACCATTCTAACTTGTTACGGCGTCTGTGCATCTTTTTCTTGCAAAGAGAAGAGATAACACACCTTCACTGAAAAAAACCTTCTCCCCATGTGGCATTTAGCCCTTGCCCATCTTTTGGGGGAAGAGGCCGCATCTGAGGGAGACCCCATCTCTTCTCCTCTACTGACCAAGGGGTTGTGTAGCCCCTGGGAGGCCCCAGAGCCCAATCAGCCCACATAGGCAGCGTTCTCTGCTATCTTTCCTCAAAAAAGAACCTGCAGTCAAGCAAGGTCCTGCCGCTGCTGCAGTAGAAGCCAGTCAGGGGCTGATGGTGTCACCAGACTCCCGGGGGGCATGGTCCTGGCCCCTATAGTCACAGTCCAGGCACACTAAGCGGGATATCAGCGATGGGTGTGATGCTAAGAACACCTCTTCTAGCCACCCCCAAGAGCATCCAGAGTGTGCTTTTCGCTCCCGACATGGATCTAAGAATTCCTTTGATTCTAGAGTTATGCATTCAGCGTTGCCTATGACCGTGCTTCATTTAGGGAAGAATGAGTTCTGATTAAGTGAGTTGTCCAGCTAATTGGAGTATAACCCTTTAAGTGCCTCGATTTTGTTCAAGATTTTACTGTTTCCTAAGAGTTGAGAAAACCCTTTTCCTATGATTTTTAAAATATACCTTCTTGGAGTTCCCGTCGTGGCGCAGTGGTTAACGAATCCGACTAGGAACCCTGAGGTTGCGGGTTCGATCCCTGGCCTTGCTCAGTGGGCTAAGGATCCGGCGTTGCCCTGAGCTGTGGTGTAGGTTGCAGATGTGGCTCGGATCCTGCGTTGCTGTGGCTCTGGCGTAGGCCGGCGGCTACAGCTCTGATTGGACCCCTAGCCTGGGAACCTCCATATGCCACGAGAGTGGCCCAAGAAATGGCAAAAAGACAAAAAAATAAATAAATAAAAAATAAATAAAATAAAATAAAATATACCTTCTTGCCCCACTAAGCAGAAAATAGTCACACCTGAATTGATGATTGGGGTTGGAGCAAAATTTCATTGAGAACTGTATTGTCTTTAATTGGGGTCATAATATGAATTCAACTTGTTTAAAAAATTTACATACATGTTTGAATAGGCCTAAAAGATCCCCTCTACCAGGACACACAAGAAGCTGTGGCTGGCGCTGCGGTTTGGGGATGAGACTGGGATAGGATGGGAAAGGGCGCCTCTGTTGCTCAGTTTATACGCCTCGGTTCTAAATGTTTCTTCCTTCACCTTGGATATATATTTTTTGCTTAGCTAATAAAAATTAAGTAAAAACATTTCAAATTATACATAATATATTCAATAAAACTATTAATATTTATTAATACCTTATTATTAGCTTTCTATATATGAAGACATTTTAAAGCAAGGGGTGAGTTCCCAGGTGCACTCCCAAAAGTCTGTTCACCTCACGATTAGACATCAGCCCTTTGTGGACTGTGTTTCCATGGAAAACCAAAGTCCTAGAAATAGTTCATCCTGAGCCCCAGAAATATTTCCTCCTGGCTGCTTTCTCCCCACATGTCCCACTGTGTAATAAATGCTGCCCCAGAAATAAGATCAGAGACTCCCTCCCTGTCTTCAGGGGCCATGGCAGCAGGAAGACCACTCTCCTCCTGGGACAGCGGTCCAGCAAGCCCAAGCTTTCTCTGTGGGGTGGGGTGTGGGGGAGGGCCATTCCTCATTTCTCCATGGTAAGTTCTCCATAAACGCTGTTTGATTAACAGAGAACATTATGGCTTGCTCTGCTCTGCCTTCTAAGATAGAAAATTGGAATCATATATTTTAGAAAAAACTGTCAACAACAAATATTGAAATGAGACAAATATTTTCTTATTGATCTTCAGCTGATGAAGAAACTTAACTATAGTGCTACAAAGAAAGCCTTGGCTTATATGTCATCCATCTATAGGAACAAATTAAAGTCCATCATGAGAAAGAAAAAGTTGGCAGACTCCAGAACCTGGTAGAATATTTAGAATAGTCTTCCTATAGGAGTGCCAGGTCCCAGCTTCACAGAAACCCTTTTTTTTTTTGACCATGCCTGCAGCCTGTGGGTGTTCCTGGGCCAGAGGACACATAACCAACTTTCAAGCCAACTCTTAGAAAGCAAACTAAAAATGGGACAGTTGTACATTGCCCTTAATTTGATGCATAATCTGCAATTAGTGATTTCTTTCAGTAACTCCAAGTGGTTAAAGGAGAGAAAAGAGCCCATTTTCTCATCTGTAAAGGAGCACGCCATCTAATAACTAGCTATTACTTCCTTGATTTTCACAATGTAATCGTCTCTTTTCTACAGGCTCTCAATGCTTTAGTTTATTGTACTCTCGCCACTCCCTTCTGAGTTAGGTATGATGATTCTCTCCATCCTCATAGAAAACCAAGGGTAGGAGAAATTATACTAGTTCATAGTGGAGCTGGTATTAGAACCAAGGTCCGGCCTAGACCAAAGCACTCTGTAGACTGTCTTTCTTGGAACATAAAGCCCAGTTGCTCCCAGTACGATGGGGGAAATGGAGAAGACTGGTCTTGCAGACCGTCCAGCTGAGCTCGCCCAGGCATGGGATCAGGGGTCAAAATCTCCTATTCCGACCAAGAACTGACCATTGGAATTTGGCAATGTTAAGGCCAGTCTTGACCTTGGCAAGAACTACTTTGGAAGAGTGGTGCGCTAAAAGCCTGTTTACCTTTATTTTATTTTATTTTTTTGTCTTTTTGCCATTTCTTGGGCTGCTCCCGTGGCATATGGAGGTTCCCAGGCTAGGGGTCCAATCAGAGCTGTAGCCGCCGGCCTACACCAGAGCCACAGCAACACGAGATCCAAGCCGCATCTGCAACCTACACCACAGCTCAGGGCAACGCCGGATCCTTAACCCACTGAGCAAGGCCAGGGATCGAACCTGCAACCTCATGGTTCCTAGTCGGATTCGTTAACCACTGAGCCACAACAGGAACCCCCGCCTGTTTACCTTTAAAAGCAAAAGAAAGACTTGGGAACAACGAGTATAAAGAATTCTTTGCTGAATTTTGATGTAAACTAAAGCTGAGACTTGAGACTGGTAAGTGGAGAGAGAGGTGGAGTTGGGAAGGATTTCTTCTTAAAGATAGAAACATAGTCGCATGTTTGCATACTCTGTTCTGGAATGATCTAGAACAGAGGAAAACATTAATTTAGGTAACAAGGGGGAAAAGCCATGTGGGAGGGCACACGATCTGATCCACAAGGGAGGAGTTGGCTTTAAGTGAAGAACAGACAGTTTATCCCCAGTAACAGAAGAGCAAGAGAGTAAGTAAACCTGGCAGCTGGAGGGAGATTGCTAGACTTCACTAATGCGCCCTTGAGGTCGGTGGTCACAAATCGAAAAGAAGAGCAGTCAGCATGATGGCTTGCTTCTCCACTCATGTTTAACTGAGTGCTGGCAGAGGGAAAATGAAGAATCAGATTTTACCAGGGTTGTAGTTTTTCCAAGGACTTAAGAGAGAGAGCGAGAAAGAGAAAGAGATGGATTTGAAGGTGTATATAAAGGAGAAATGATGATAATAAACATAGAAACTAAGCTGGTTAAAGGAAGAAGGACGCTTAAGAGGAGAGTAAGGAACAGAGAAAAGGTCAGGAGATAAGTAGACTATAGGAGCTGTTGGGATCAATGAGACCTTGGGTTAAGATAACAAAGAAAAAGTTGGAAAGGTAGGAGGTGGTGGTTGGAGATTGGGATGCTTGGTGTTGAGATTACAGATGATGTCCCTAAGAGAGCAGGGAGTGGATGTTGAAGAGCTGAGAGACAAGACTATGAGAAGACTCCATTCGATAGACTCAGAAATAAGAATTATGGGAATCGTATTGGGGAGAGTGACAGTGATCCAGATGCTAATAGCTTCAAGGAATGAGCTAGACTAACACAAAGGTCTAGAGCTGGTTGCCATGAGTAGGGGTGGTGGGCAAGGGGGTTGGTTATTTTCAAGGAGCGCCAGGGTTCCGTCAGAGTAAGAAATTGGAAGAAACACTCAGAGAAGAGGCTGGGGACATTGGGGATTGTGATGAACCATGAATTCCTGCAGGCAAATGGAGGCTTCTAGGAGACGGGCACACATTCATCCTAGCACATTTGCTTCTTGGAGTTGAGAGTTCAGATTGCCAGGAGTGGGGACAAAAGAAGAGGATAGAGAGATAGGCTAGGCAGCTTGAGAATAGCTACTTCAATGGGGAAGGACAGCCTCAGCCTGGTCTCCATTTCTCCATGAGCACTTTGGCTAAAGTGGCTTCTTTCTGTCCTCCATGGTAATTCGTAAAACAAAAAGCTGAAGCTGGAAAACCCAAAGATGGCTGAGTGTTTACAGAATGAGGGCGCCTTGGCACAGATCCTGGAGGCCCTCAGGCTGCTGCAGCTGGTGATCTGGTTAGTCTGAGTTTAGAGAAGCCTCCCAGGACTTTGCCCAGACTGTTGACTTTCTGGCTAATCCATCTCCAAGGACAGGAACAGAGAAGAGACAACCATTTTCCATATTTGCACCTTCCTTCCTCTGGCCTCCTCCCAGCATCTCTCTACAGCACATCCCCAAAGCCCAGGGCCCTCCCAGGTGAGCAGTCAGGCAGTCCTGGTGGAAAACAGCTGGTGCACAGCCCAAGGTATTCTGGTCACTGACCCAGAGAGGCAGATTTCCGCAATCTGACGCGAATTTCTTCAGGATCTACAACTTGGACTTTCAGACCCTAACTTCTGTCTCTACATTCTGTATTTGAAATCGCTCAGCTCTTTTTATAATAGAAAGAGCACGACTCTGTTCCACCCCCCATCCCATCCACCTTCCCAAGGGGCTCGCGCGCGCGCACGCACGCACACAACACACACACACACACACACACACACAATCACAGAGCACAGTCATCCATAAGTTGCTTAACTTCCGAGTCTCGGTTTCCCTACCTGTGAAACGGAGATATATTTATTGCTTTCCCTGCTCGAACCACGTGGTCTCTTAAGAGGAGGAAATAATGCTGTTGGAGTGGAGTTAGAATTCGGGTTCAAAAACAAGGAGAGGGTTGGAGATACTGGAAGCTTCTCCTCCCTTGCGGCGAGAAATAGTCAAGCTCTGAAAATCCGGCATCTCCCATGAAAAGCACAGAAAACAACAACAACAACCCCCCCCCCCCAAAAACAAAACAACAAAACGATTTCCCAAGCCTTGGAGTAGAGCAGACATAATACCAAAAAAACAGGAATCGTTTTAAAATTGGTTATGCTCTGATTTGTAATACATGGTCAAGGGGGTTGGGGGTGGGGTAGACACCCTCCAACCCGGAGTTGGGAGGCAGCGCGCGCGCCGCTGCCCAGCGTGACGGCTGCGGTCGCCTAGCAACGGGCGGCGGGGATGCGCGCGGGGCGCTCTGCCGGGTGGGCGCCAGGAGCTCGCTGCCGCCGCTGCCGCTGCTTCCGCGCGCCTTCGGGCCTCCCGGACCCGCAGGGAAACTTTGGGGCTTCTGGGCGCCGGGGCGGCAGCGGCAGATGTTGCGATGCGCTAGTCAGGATGAGGGCTGAGGGCTGAGGATGAGGTCGCCGCCCAGCGCTCCCGGCCAGGGGATCTGCCGGGTCTCACCCACGGAAAGTTGGCGCGCATCTGCCAGCGCCCGGAAGACTCTCAATCCCCGGGCCGAATTGTCCCCCTACCCCCGCCAAGTTTCTTTGACAATAACCTTATCCCCAGTGGATTGGGCGTCCGGAACCCCGTGTGGCGCCGGGTCCACCGATCCTGGTCTCTGGGACAGAGAAACCCGCGCTTTTCTAAGGGACCTGCGCGGTAATTGATGCTTAGTCGATTCGCCCTGAATGGTTGCGATTCTATTTTTGTTTTGTGCTTTTCTTCTTTCTCCAGACAGTGAGTTTGTGGAAGCCTCCCCTGCGCCCTACAGCCCGGAGGAGTTAGGTAAGTCTGCCCTTTTGCCTTTTCTTCTCGGCGGCGTTCCGTCTGAGAACCGCGAGTCGTGGGGGGGAGGGGTATGCCTAGGGCTGGATCAGCAGGAGGGACTGAGAGAAAAGGCCAGGGGACACTTCCCCAGCTGCATGTTCCCTTCTCTGTGAGAACTGGCCATTTCCTGGCGCGTGTGCTTTGGGGGTGGTAGGGAAAGTGTCAGCTTTTCCGTGTGTGTGTGTGTGTGTGTGTGTGTGTGTGTGTCCGGGTCTGTGTTGCTGCTCTGAGGAGCGAGGCACAGCAAACTTCCCATCTGGGGCCTCAGAACAGCGGGACTCATCCTGCCTGGAAGGACCCCGGCGGGGCTGGCTCTGCCTAGCCAGTTCCTGGCACAAGAAGGGCATCGTGTGGATTAGTCCTTAACCTGAATTGAATGGAGTCCTGGGCCAAAAAAACTGTCTAGTAATTAACATGTCAGGACCTAGGAACTGCGTTCTTCCCAGATTTCAGCTTCAGGTGTCTGGGAATAGCGCATTTCATCCTCCTCTGCCTGTCATTCTAAGTGTAGATTTGTGGTGGGTGAACGGTGACACTCTGGTCAGAGACAGGCTTCCTTGTGTGAAGAGGAAGAAATCTGCATTGTCAGGATCCCTCTAAGTCTTCCTGCCACCCAGTCTCACTTGGTGGCTTAGCGGTTGGTGGTTTTTGTTTATTTTTCTCACTCTCTGGGTTTAGTTAAGCTGCTGACAATCTGGGCTGTCAAGTCTGTCCTTGCTGTTCTTTTATCACCAGCTTGAACATCTTGCCTTCCTTCCATGAAATGACAGCTGTTTAAAAATGTTTATCCACAGTAAGGCTCTCAGCCTTGGGTACCTTGTGACTGGTCAACCCCCTCCTCCTGGGCTGTGTGTCCTCAGCAAGTCCTGTGGCACCTGAAGGAAGCACAATTCTATCGCAGTGACCTCCATGCATTTCTAGGAGCCAGACACTCAAAATAGGTCTAGTTCAAGGAGGACCCTTCTGAGGTAGGGAAGAGGACCTCATTTTATTCAGAAGATATGTTTCTGACAAGTTGTAAAGCACTGGCATCTCTGGAAATGGCATCATAAATTAAATGCATGAGCAAAACTAGCTTTTAAAGGTATGCCAGGGTGAGTCCTTTTATGAAATGAAAATGACATCTAAACCGTAGCTGTGCATGAAGTGACTTATTAAGAGGACCGTTCTTGATGATCTGCTCCGTGCGTGTTTAATTGTGCATTAATGAGAGTGGCACTGGTGCTCCGAGGTGTGACAGAAGCTGTTTGGTCCTCTTGAATTATAGACAAAGCATAAGCCATGGCAGAATGAGCATTGCTTGCCCTGAGAAACCACCCGTATAACTACCTAATTGTTTGCATTCATACAATGATTTATGTACCAGAAAGGCCCCGGCGGCTGACCTGCTTTCCATTCCATCTCTACCCCGGGGTCTAAGAGACCGGACTGCCCAGCTGGGCTCTGATCAGTAGGGGGAGCCCTGCAGATGAGCAGGAGGAAATCAAAAAGCAACCTTTTTTCTCTTCCAGTTTCTCATGAGAAGGTGAGAGTGTTATAGGAATCGTGGGTTTCCCTCCTGGGCTCTGGGACGACAGGATGATTGAGAATGTAAAATACAAGTCAGACTTCGAGACCAGGGTTCTCCCTACTTTAGTTTTCTTAGTAGAGATGTTAACCAGTCTAGTTTCTCATCTTTGAAAAGCTGGGATTTGGAGTTCCCGTTGTGGTGCAGTGGAAAGGAATCTGACTAGGAACCATGAGGTTGCGGGTTCCATCCCTGGGCTCATTCAGTGGGTTGAGGATCTGGCGTTGCCATGAGCTGTGGTGTAGGTTGCAGACATGGCTTGGGTCTGGCGTTGCTGTGGCTCTGGCGTTGGCCAGTGGCTACAGCTCCAATCGGACCCCTAGCCTGGGAACTTCCATATGCCTATGCCGCGGTGCAGTCCTAAAAAGACAAAAGACAAAAAAAAAAAAAAAAAGCTGGGGTTGTGCCAGGTGACCTCTAAGGTGTCATCCAGTTCCAGCCTCCTGAGACCCTAAGTCAAAAGAGGCCCAAAGCTTCCGGGTATTTATTATTATTACACCATGCTGTTTGGGTGTATGGGGTCTTGGTGCAAAGGGTTATTCTCTTCCCGACAGAGCAGCTCACTCTTGTTTCCAAGCTATTTGGGCCAAAGAGGGAGCTAGCATTTCTCCCTTGGAAAGAATCTTGATACTTTTGGGTGCTTTTCGTAGACACACAGAGGGAACGATGCCTCCTACAGTGGTTAATGAGCTTGTCAAGCAGCCATGCTTTCCAGAGCACAGAAGAGCATAGATCCAGCCCCTGGCCAGGATGTGAGGGACCTGGAGAAGAGGTAGAGGGAGATAAGAAAAACGTAATTTGAATGGACACTGCACCTCCTTGTGACCTTGGGCCTCAGTTATGGCTCAGTCTAAGTGGAGACCTTGCATAGCTGTTGCGAATGGGGTATGTGAAGTCCTAGCCCCATATGTTGTATGTGCGGTGTTCAGGAAGTACTTATTGCTGTCACCTTACTATTACTCATTTGAAAGACACTGGTTTCCTGTCCATGAAGGACGGAATGGCTCTCATCAATGGTCCCAACCTATTAACTAAAACCATTTTTATTTCTAGAAATTTCTCTGCAGCTTACCTAGTCTCCAAACACAGAGGCTCAGGAATGGTGATCAGGTTGGTTGAATTATTTAGTGATCTGTTCTTGGAGCAGCATGTGGAATGGTGTTCGATCTGGGGTCCTTGTCCATCCCACGACTTCCTCATGGCATAATAGGTAGTCTGTTTCACCTCCAGATTTTCATGCAAGTCTCCAGATGAGCTACTGCTAGTTCTTTGGGGGGATTTATTCTCAGTGTTGCCATAAGATCATGTAATGATATCAAGTGGCCAACGAGGGGCTTTTGAAAAGGCAGTGGAAACAGGAACCTGTCTCTAGGTGAATGCTGTGTTGAAGGTGTCCTCTGATGCAGAGTCCAGAAATATGCTCCGGCTCCTGTGATGGTACCATTTTCTAGAGGCAATGCCCACACCTCTCCGTGGTCTTTCTGTAGCCCCACCCGTCGGTAGAAGAGATGGCCATCTGTGGGGTAAGAACGAAAGCATGGAGAGTTGGGATGAACCCAGGCGTGACCATGCCTGACTCTGTTTAAGAACCTTTACCAGCATCCACCTTCTGGAGGAGAGACGTTTGGTTAGCTGTGGGACTAACAGTGGTTAATGAGCTTGAAGGACCGCCATGATTTGCATCATCCCCACCCACCGTAATTTTCTAAAGACGTCGAACTGTAGGACAGTCCTTTAAATTCAACTCTGTTCCCTCTGCCTGCCTCCCCTTCCTCTCCCTTCTCCCTTCCTCCCCTGGCTGCCTCCTACCCCTCCCTCAACACGAAGCCCGTGCGGCAGGTGCTCCTAGTGGTTCTCAGTGCTGCTCATTAGAGTCAGGGGAGTTATTAAAAGTCCTGGGACCAAGTCCAGGCCCTGATCAATACCATCAGAATCCCTGCAGTGTGGACGCAAGCATTGGTGTTTGTACCAGTGTGTATTTTGGAAACTGGATCTCGGAGTTCCCATCATGGCTCAGCAGAAATATATCTGACTAGTATCCATGAGGATGCAGGTTCGATCCCTGGCCATGCTTGAAAAGGTCTGGCGTTGCTGTTCAACTGTGGTGTAGGTCACAGATGCGGCTTGGACCTGGCGTTGCTGTTGCTGTGGCTATGGCTGTGGTGGAGGTTGGCACCAGCTCTGATTAGAGTCCTAGCCTGGGAACCTCCATATGCCACGGGTACCACCCTAAAAAGACCAAAAGGAAAAAAAAAAAGAAACTGGATCTCAAGTGACTCCAGTGTGGAGCCAAGGTTGTAAGCTACCGTGCAGGTTGTGGCCCTGTCATTCTAATTTGTAAATGTAGCCCCCAGTCCAGGGTCTGGCCCATGTCAGTCTTCAGTAAATGCGTATTGAATAAGTGAGTGAGGGTCACCACTGAAATGCTTTGTCTTGTCATAGTTATTATATTCCTAAGATTGGCCTCTCTGCATTATCACAGTGCCTTGGGGCACTCGAATCCTTTGACTTTTGACCTCTATCTCTCTTGTTTGTTCATTCCTTAGGCTTAGGCTGTTTATTTTCTTTCTTAAAAAACTGAAGTTTTAAAACCACCTTTTAGCACAAACGTAGCACATGCTTACTTTAGAAAATTTGGACATTAGAAAGGATGGCGAAAGTCCACCCGCTTACCACCCAGAAGCACACGGGTCCTTGTTTCCCTAACTTTTCCTAATCTGCTGTCTTTCGGGGTTGCCTGACCCTCTGGCATGCCTCAGGGAGGCTCCCTGTGACCTTTCCTGAGTCCCCATAGGACTGTTCATGAGAACAGCATTCTTTTTTTTTTTTTTTTGTCTTTTTGCCATTTCTTGGGCTGCTCCCGCGGCATACGGAGGTTCCCAGGCTAGGGGTTGAATTGGAGCCATAGCTGCCAGCCTACACCAGAGCCACAGCAACACGGGATCCAAGCCGCGTCTGCGACCTACACCACAGCTCATGGCAATGCCAGATTGTTAACCCACTGAACAAGGTCAGGGATCGAACCCGCAACCTCGTGGTTCTTAGTTGGATGCGTTAACCACTTTGCCACGACAGGAACTCCCGAGAATAGCATTCTTGAGGATGACCAAGGTTAATGCCCCTAGGGCCACTGTACCATGAGAAAGGATTTTTCTTGTGCTATTCTTGCCTTCCTTGTTCAGGCAGGATGTAGGGGCTTTATTAAAATAAATGATAATATTTGTGTAGCTTCTTTAAAACAGTAACATAAATGTTTGCCAGCGCACACCCTTGCCCTCCTAAAATATGAGCTGAGATTGCATTGCTGGCTAATAGTACTTAGGGCGGTCAGAGCACAGCAGCTGCTGAGTATAAAATTAGTCAGGTTAAGCTGACTGCCGTAACAAACAAACCCAAATGTCAGTGGCTTAACATGATAAAGACAGTGAAGACACTGTGTCTTGTTTGGGTTGTAGTCTAGTGTTGAGCTGTTGGGAGGGCTCTGCTCCACGAGGCCCTGGAGAGCCCCAGGCTTCTTCCCTGCCTTGGCTTTACCATACCCTAGGCCATCAGGTTCCTTCCCAGCATCCTTGGCATCCATTTGGCAGATAAGTGAATAAGGTGAGCAAGACACGTATGCTCGCCAATGGGGGTCTCAGCCCACAGGTAATATACTCACCTTCCCTCCTATTCCCAAAGTGGGAGCTAGTCCCATAGCCTCACCCAAATGGAAGGAAACTGGGAAACAGAGTCGAATAATGTTTCAGGAAGAAGAGGAGCTCACTTTCATCAGGGATCAATAGCTGTTCCTATCAGTAAAGGTCTCTTATAGCCCTAACCACAATGATTGAACTACATCTTGGCTACGTAGCAACTTGGTCTTTGTATTGCTTAGGATACTGGTTTGGCCGCCACAACGAAGGCTAAAATGGCAGAGGCTGGAACAAGAAACAAGTTAAATTCTCTTTCACTTAGAGTGTAAGCAGTCCAGAGCTGATGTGGTGGCTTCATCATCCTCTGATATCCTCAAATATAGTTTCCATGCAGTGGTCTAAGATGGCTGCTGCAGATCCCACCATCACATCCACATTCCAGTCTACAGGAAAGAGAGAAGGAAAGTGGAGGGCGTAACCTGAAAGCTGCACACATCATTTCACTTATATCCCTGTAGCCTCAACTTTAGTTAGATGGCCATATGTGCCTCCAAGAAGGCTGGGAAATCTGGGTGGGAGTAAAGTGGATCTATTACTGGAAGAATGATTGAGTAGGATGCAGTGGAAGAGAGGGGCTGGATAGCTAATAATCTTTTCAACAAGTTCTAGGAAGCATGTCTTAGTGCTTAAGGGCATGGACTCGGAGTCACACTGAGTGGGTTTGAACTTTGTTCCACCTCTTATTTGTTTGATGACCTTGGGCAAGTTAGTTAATCTATATCTCTGTTTCCTAATCTATAAAATCATGTGGCGGCTCTTCCAAACTCACTCACCATCCTTCACCACCCTGTTCTTTGCCTTGGAAGTCTTACCCTTGGAACATAGCTTCTGGCTTCCAGTTGGCTTAGGCTCGTGGCCGTTACTGGCAGGAGGTGGGAAGGTGGAAACCGAGACGTGTCCAGGTGCCATGTCAAGGTGCTTAGTCCCTTCTCGTCAGGGACCACATGGCTGCATTCGTCTAAGCCCCTGCCCCCTCTCTTATAGCATCACATCGTCCTGGATTCTGGAATCTCCTCTTCCGATTGACAGTGGTGGCAGGTCCTCCAGGGTGCTCCTCTGTCACCAGTGTTCCTTCACCCTCCCCATCCTACTGTCGCAGCAGTCCCTTCATCAGGCTCTCTTCAGTCACTTTTTGGGGGCATACCATCCATTTCTTGTTAGGACCCAAACTGGTATGATGGGATAATGATAGTCTTGGCCGCAAATCATGGTGGTGAGGGGCAAATGGGTTTTATTTATTTTAATCCTTTAAATTTATTTATTTATTTTTAATGGCCAAACCTGTGGCATTAGAGCTGGGAGTCTAATCAGAGCTGCAGCTGCCAGCCTGCACCACAGCCACAGCAACACCAGATCCAAGCCGCGTCTGCGACCTACACCCCAGCTCGTGGCAATGCCAGATCCTTAACCCACTGAGTGAGGCCAGGGATCAAACCCCTGTCCTTGTGCATACCATTTGGGCTCTTAACCTGCTGAGCCACAACGAGAAGGTTGCAAATGGGTTTTAGAAGAAACCCTTGAATGTAGTTGCCATCATTAGATGTTTGCTGTGTTTCATGTTCCTAGGCGAATGCCCTGATCCCTCAGTCAAACCTTCTGAAAGACCTGACTTTTGACACATAAATTAGAGTTCCCTCTGTGGTGCAATGGGGTCGACAGTGTCTCGGGAGCACTGGGATGCAGGCTCATTGCCACAGCTGTGGCTTAGGTTGCAACTGCGGCTCAGATCTGATTCCTGGCCAGGGAGCTCCATGTGCCAAGGGGCAGCCAAAAAAAAAAAAAAAAAATTAAATAACATGGCCATTCGTCTCCTTTTCCACCGTTCCGTGTTAGGAGGATGCAGCAAAGTCAAGAGTAGTGAACACATCTGTTCCTGCATCCAGAGTTTCTTCCCCCTCAATACATGGGGATGAACAAGGAGGAAGGTCCCAGGCCTCTTATTATTCACCAACTCCGTGCCGTGCACTTTACTTGTGTAAACCCTCTACTCAGCTTCTCCAGTTGGAGTTTAAATCATGTCACCAACATTGATAGCCCCAAAGATAATGATTTCCAAAGATTTGCCTGCTCGAATTACTGACAAACCAAGTCCTTCTCTAAGGCTACGCTCCAGTTTTAGGTCTGAGAATTCTGAGGGGTGCTCGTTCACAGCCACAGAGTCAGCTCTGGCTGCTCAGCCCTTTGTCAAGGGAGCTGGAATCCAGATCCACATTCTTGAGGCCGGTGGGCACCTTGATAACTGTGCCACATCCTCTTTCCTCAGAAACTGGTGACCACACGACATAGCCATTGCTGCTGCCACCTCTGTTCCCACCAGAACCCAGAGGCTTGGCATTTGTCTGATGGGAACCTAGGTGCTGGCCACCCAGCCAGCGTATGCCACCTATGCGTAGGAGAGGACCCGGGGCCTTCTAATCACCACACAAGCCCAGATTCACTGAGGGTCTAGGATCAGGTTGGCTCCCTGCCCAGCGCTGAGCTGGTCTCCAAATGGCCAGGACCGTTCACCCCAGCCCTGGGCCGACCCCAGATCTCCGCACCCTTGGAAGCCTATCTGCCCTGCCTTCCTCCTCCACCTCCCCACCACACCCCCAGTGTAGCTTCTGAGAGGGAGGGAGTTCTCACCACCCTTTAACTTTTTCTCAGGATGACTGACAGTGGAAAATTCAGTTCCCTCCTCAGGAAACCTCACCCTACTGCAGGGGTGTGGTCTGGCCTCCTGGCTCCAACAAAACAATCACAGACTGGCTCACTATTGTTATAGCTCCCTAAATCTGGGCGCTCCGTCTCTTCCATGATTGATCTCCTTGAGTTTATCAGCTCAGTTCATCCGCAGAACAACTCAGGGAAGCAGAAGGAATTGTTTTCATCTCATGGAGGAAGAAGCAGAGGCTCAGAGGGGTTGAATTATCTACCCAAGTCACACAGCTAGTCTAACTAAGGTGAAACGACTCCAAATTTAACCTCTAGTTCCAGAACCAATCTCTGTTTCTTGGAGAGGAGAATATACACGTTGCCCTCCTTGCAGAGGGATTTGGTTGTGGGTTGAATGCTCTAAATTAGGTAAAAGTTACTAGCCCAGGGCCCGGCTGCACAGTGTATGGCTGTTCAGTACATACTTGCTGACTACATGAATGAACAGTAGGTACTCAAAGCCATAGGTATAGTTGTTTTCTTTAGACCGCAAATAAGGACTCATGAAAAAGTTCTCCAAAGGAATTTTCCATAATGAGATCTGAAACAACGACCAGAAAAACTCTCTCTAGCTTCCTTCAGCACAGTTCATTCTGTATGCCAGTGCCAAGTCCCTGGGACAAGAAACCTCTTATGGTTTCCTGATGGTGCCACTACTCTCTCTAAAGGAAACTAGACCTTTGCAAGCAGCATAACTGGGGGCAGGACAGTGGAAGCCTGACGAGGAATCTGAAAGTGTCACTGAGGGCAGGTGGATTGGGTGTAAAACTCATCGCAGATTTCCCATTGTGGCTCAGTGGATTCAGAACCTGACTAGTATCCATGAGGGTGCAGATGCCAGGCCTGGCTTTGTTCAGTCGATTAAAGATCTGGAGTTGCCACAAGCTGTGGGGTAGGTCGCAGACGCAGCTCGGATCCCGCGTTGCTGTGGTATAGACCGGCAGCTGTAGCTCTGATTTGACCCCTAGCCTAGGGACTTCCATATGCTACAGATGTGGCCCTAAAAAGAACCAACCCCCCCCCCAACTCATAGCCACTCCCCTAATGTTTGCTCTCAAAGTGATATTACGCATGGCCCAGGAGGTGAGGTTTTGTGTCGGGGGTTCTCGCTGGTAGAGAGAATCAAGGAGGAAGGGAAAATAACCATTATCCGCCTTGGCTGAAAGAGCAAGGAAGGAGGGGTGGAATAGTGGGTAAAATGCACACACGCACACATGCACACACACAGGAAAATGGAGCGGGCGTTTCCTTGCCAAAGAGAAAGCGATGTATTACTAGAAAAATATAGAGCCGTGTCCACTTGTTCCTGAATGTTAAACACAGACATGACCGCCTAGAAAGGATGCTATTCCATCCATTGTTCAGGACTTCCAGAGTCTGAAGAGTGTTAAATAACCAGCTCGATCTGTTCAAGAAGGCTATGATTATGGTTTCTAGGTTACATTCTTCCTGGATGATCTTTCTGGAATATGTCCTGTTGGTGTGGGGTTCTCTCTAATCCGTTGTGCCATGGGGGGCACATTAAAACGGCTTGCAAAGACAAGTCCTTGCAAGGACTTCTCTCTCTCTCTGGGTCAGCCCTCCCCTCGCCCCCGTTCTCCCCTCTTCTCCCTCCCTCCCTTCCGCATCTCAGCCTCAGCGCCCCCCCCCCCCCCCGCCCCGTCTGTCTCCTCCCCCCTTCCCCTCCTTCTGCCTCCTTCCTGTTCTCATCTTAAGTTGGAATAGGGACAGAAAAGGCAGTGCTTGCCTTGCGAGGGCCCTCCGCCAGAAAAATGGAACAGGTCAAATTATAAAAAAGGATTGAAAAAGAATGCTCTTTGGCAAAATGGGGGAAACAGATGTTCAGGGGTGGTTTTTCTGTCTCAGGCTGTCTGCTGCTTGCTGAAGAAACACACTCCTTACAGGCTGGCTGGATCGGACATTCATCGTCACGGCACACACGGGGGTGTTTTAACATCAGATCTGTGTATATATTTATCTCTACTTCATTCTCCTCTCCCTGTGACCTTTGTACCCCCACATCCAGAGTTGGCAAGATTGCTGACCACCTGGTAGCAGATTTATTTTCAGTCTCTTCGCAGAGTTTTTTTAGGACTGCCAGGAAGGGTGGACACTGGAGCTGCTTTCAGGTCACTGCTTGACAGTAAATACTTTAGGGGCACAGGGGGACAGATAAATTAGGGCAGTGGGATTAACATATACACATTCTCTATATAAAACAGATAACCAGCAAAGGACCTTCGAGATAGCACAGGGAACTATACTCAATGTTTTATAATAACCTATAAGGAAAAGATTCTGAAAAAGAAAATATATCTCTCTATATCTATATATCTATCTACATCTGAATCGCTGTGCTCTAGGCCTCAAACTAACATAGTATTGAAAATCAGCTATACTTCCATTAAAAAAAAAAAACCCAGGGAGTTCCCTGGTGGCCTAGCAGTTAAGGACTTGGTGGTGTCACTGCGCTGACTCAGGTTCAATCCCTGGCCTGGGAACTTCTGCCTGCTGTGGGCACAACCAAAAAACAACCACCAGTAAATATTCTAGGGGAACTTCCGGTTTTTAAGAAAATAGAGAAGGGGCCCCTGGGTGCAGAACGAGGTCCGAAATGAACTCTATGGAATGTTGGGGGTTAAAGAAAGGCTGAATGTTGAGGTCTCCTGCTGGAACTTGTTACCCGCCAGGAGTCCTTTGCTTCTGTCTCCCAAAGGCTTGCTATTTACTGGCCGGAGACCAAAAGGAAAAGTTCATTATGTAGCCCTTGTGGTTGGCTAGCCAGAGACCTCAGACTGTCTCCTTTAAAAAAAAAAAAATTTCCCTTTTGTCTCTAAAAGCCATTTCCACCGCACACCTAAAAGAGGGATTCCAGGTTCTGAACATTAGCTATAGCCCGAGGAATGTGGCAGGCAGTTGAGGTCACTGTGGGACCCTCGTGAATGGGGTAGCTTCACATGACCACCTGCTGCCTTCATGTCCAGCGGGTCCTCTTGTCATGAGTGTAACTAGAATCAAACGGGTTAGCACATCTAAAGCACTTTGAATGGTGTCTGACAAATGACCAACTTTTTTTTTTTTGTCTTTTTATGGCTGCACCTGTGGCTTAAGGAAATTCCCAGGCTAGGGGTCAAATCGGAGCTGTAGCTGCCGGCCTACACCACAGCCACAACAATGCCAGATTTGAGCTGCATCTGCTACCTACATACCACAGCTTGTGGCAACACCAGATCCTTAACCCAGTGATCGAGGCCAGGGATTGAACTCTCATCCTCATGGATACTAGTTGGGTTCATTACTGCTGAACCATGGTGGGAACTCCAAATGACCAGCATTTAATCCATGTTACCCTTATTTTCCTGCTTCCCTTTTTTCCTGCCTTCCTTCACTTCCCTCATCACTTTGAAGTAGGTCTTCCTTCCCTGAGCTGTGTTCTATTTCTTTTTTCCCATTCTGTTCATCTAGTGACACTGAAAGAAGAGAAAGGGCGAAAGAGAGTCAATCACAAATGTAGATTCTAAAGCCACCACCAGCTCAAATAGTGCCTTTGAACAGATTAGGAAAAAAACATCCCCTCCAAGTGGATGAAGAGCAGAGACCGTGTTCCTGGTGTAGTGAGTAGAGAATAAACTAGATTTCGGCCCCACACCTCTGCCTCATTCACTCCCTTAGCCCCGTACTCTTGTGCAGTGAATAGCTTACACAACTGGTCATGGTAGCTCTGATTCCCCACTCCCAGCCTTCTAGTGGATTTTTTTTCCCCCCTTTTCTGGAAATCCTTTCAGGGTTGTTAAATACTAAAAAGACTATATTTTTCTTTGAGTAATACATTAAAAATAAATTTCCCCCAAATTATTTACATTATTTTCCCCAAGTTCTGATCTCCTAAATAAAAACTATGTCTAAAACTTGCCATACTTATGCCAATAGTTAACCAAAGTTTATTTGTTCCAGTTCAAATTGGCATTATAAAAGGCATTCTAATAAAAAGAGCTAATATTTGTGGAGAGCTTTTCATGTACTACGTGTCTTGCTAAGAACTTTCTATCAGTCATCCCAAAACAATCCTGTAGGGCAGGTACTATTGTTTCCCTCATTTGACAGATGGGGAGTTGGAGCCTAGACAGGTTGAATAATGTGCCAAGTCACACCTGGGAAGTGGTAGAGCCAGGACTTGAGCTCTGCTCTGTTCTCTCCCGCTGGGATTCCTAATCTCCACCCTCACTTCCCGGGCAAGTTACTAGAACCCAAACTCCTGATTTCCAGTGGCAGATTCTTGGCAGAACCATCATTTGCATCCAGACCCATTTGATTGTAGAATTGTGGGCTGGCCCATTTACAGTACTGCCTTTTATATTGTATTTATAGATTTATTTATATGCATTTTTGTGAGCAGAGGCCATACGAGGCTATTCACACACTGAGTGGAGTGTGTGGCTTATTCAATGTAATCGAAAATAGTATGGAATGAATGAATGAGTGAACTTCGGCAACTCTCACGTGGCTCTGCCTTCTTTCAAACTCTATTGGGCTTTCTGTTAATCCTTTCAGTTAGTCCATCTGTCTAGGACTTATTTTTTTTCTAGTCGTTTCTATGTATTCTCCTCCTGACCTTGGACTTTTCTGAAGATTCTCTTCTGCTTAGCATGATACTGGCTCTGTCGCTGGCACATAATAATTCATGATTTCTGGATGGATCACTTATCATATAAAATGTAAATTTTAATTCTTCTCCCCCGATTCTGAGTTTACGCTGTAAAACACATTTTTCTCCTAAGTTGAACCACCCAGAGTGGCCAGAGTCCTTGAGAATGGAGGGGGCTTCCCCACCTCTCTGTCTTTGGCTTTTAAAGTACAAGATGTGCTGGAAGACATGCTGGGCTTTCTCGCTTGTTCTAGAAAGAGAAGAGTTAGAACTGCTACTTAGTGGAGGGTCCATTCTTTCCACTGTTTCATCCACCTATGAACAGAAAGGACATATTTTCAGAATAAAACACACCAGCGTCCTTTTCAGAATGGCAACTACAAGGGATGTTAATTAAGTATAACATTCTGATCAAAGTTATCTCCAGTTATCGTGACAGTCCTTGGTTTTAGTAGTGATTTTTATGTTGCTGTTGTTTTAGAAACTCAGTATGATTCCAGTTTTAGAAAGAAAAAAAAAAACAAAAAAACGCATATCTGTACCATTATTGGAAATAGAGTAAAACCTGATCAGTTTTTTGCTCATGAAGAGAGAAATAGGAAGGAGTTGCCATAGCATGATATATGCTGTTGGATGGACAAAACTGAGGCTGTCTCTTATGCTGATGCAATTGGATTCACTGGAATGATCAGTATAATTAGACGGGAGCCTATAAACTGGGGAATATGAACTACTCAGCTAACTCAGTGCTCCTCCAGTGGGGGCAGTTTTACCCCTAGGGGATGTTTGACAATGTCTGGAGACCTTATTTTGGACAACTTGGAGTGGGGGTTGGTGGATTGCTACTGGCATCGAATAGGTAGGGGCAGGGAATCTGCTAAACATCCAGCAATCCAGAGGGCAGCCCTCACGACAAAGAACTGCCAGCCCCAAATGTCAAGAGTGCCAAGGTTGAGAAACCCTGAAATAACCAATCAACCAAAGAGCCTGAGCGTTCAGAATTCCCAAGGGTTCCATCCTAAGAGCAGCAAATAACAATTAGAATGCTGATCATTTATTAAATGCCCAAGACATGGCAGGAGCTATCTGTTCATAGCTACTGAGTGTCTCAGTCAGGATCCCACCCCAGCTGTGTTTGGGGCCAAGGTCTCTCCTCTTCCTCCTTGGTTATTCTGGTGTAGGTGCATTTTCCCTGGACCTGATTGTATCCAGCCTCTGCTTCTTGTGTTTTATATAGATCAGATCATGTGTTTAATGCATATTAGGTAAGACACTCAGAGGAGAAAGCTGTGAGGTAAGAAGAGACCAGTGTGTCACAATGGGTGTGAAGCTGAAAACATCCAGACAAACAGGCCTCGGCTCCATAACTCACTAAATGAGCCAAACGCCTACGGAGGATGATAGCGCAGAGCCTGCCCCTTAGTTGGTACTCAATACATATTGGCTGGGCAGTGTTTTCATAATCCAGAGTCCTTGGGTAAGCTTCAAATGGATCAGAGTTTCCAAATGACCTATTCTATTATACAACTTTTTTTTTTTTGGTCTTTTGTCTTTTTAGGGCTGCTCCCACGGCATATGGGGATTCCCAGGCTAGGGGTCTAATTGGAGCTGTTGCTGCCAGCCTACACCACAGCTTACAGCAACGCTGGATCCTTAACCCACTGAGCGAGGCCAGGGATCAAACTCGCAACTTCATGGTTCCTAGTCGGATTTGTCTCCACTTCGCCACAACGGGAACTCCCCTATGATATAACTTTTTTGGGGGGTGGTGCACCTGTGGCATATGAAAGTTCCCAGGCTAGGGGTCGAATTGGGGCTGAAGCTGTCAGCCTACACCACAGCCACAGCAACTCAGAATCTGAGCTGCTTCTGCAATCTCACCACAGCTCACGGCAAAGATAGATCCTTAACCCACTAGCAAGGTCAGGGAGGGAACCCACATCCTCCTGGACACTAGTCAAGTCCGTTACCACTGAGCCACAATAGGAACTCACCTGTTATATAACTTTTAACTCCTCCCAGGAGCAGTTTCCTTATCTCTAAGGCCCCTGGTATTTCCAGAACTGCAGAGGGGTCTCAACTGTGCATCTTCTATTTGCCGTGCACATCTTCCTCTTGCTTCTCAGTCTCCATTCTCTGTCAGTCTGGCCTGGCAGAGGTTCATCCTTTACCCCCGCCTTCCTCCCACCTGTGCTCTCCCGGCATCCTCTGCTTTGAGCACTCCCAGGACACCCTGCCTTTTGCTCCCGTCAACAGTTTGCAAGACGGGGGCAGGGCCTGTGTCGGAATCTCCAGAGGAGGCATGTGCCATGTGAAAAAGCTTATTGGAGAATGAGATTTTATATTTGGAAACATGAAGGGCAAAAAAAAAAAATAAAACTATTGTTTTTGTAAAACAAAGAACTGAAAGAAATGCTTGGGAGAAATTGTCCTGCCTGGCAATAAGATAGAGATTTTTAAGTCTGAACTTGGTGTGACTATTTTATGTTTTGGAGAAGAATTGGTTTAAAGAAAAATGTTGCAGGGAATTTCTGTTGTGGCTCAGTGGAAATGACCCTGAGTAGTGCCAGTGAGAGTGTGGGTTTGATCCCTGGCCTCGCTCAGTGGGTTAAGGACCCAGTGTTGCTGCAAGCTGTAGTGTGTAGGCCACAGATGTGGCTCAGATCTGCATTGCTGTGGCTCTGGCTTAGGCAGGCAGCTATAGCTATATTTCCCCTAGCCTGGGAACCTCCATATGCCGCAGGTGCGGCCCTAAAATGACAAAAAAAAAAAAAAGAAAAGAAAATGTTTCCTCCAAGTTTATGCAGCAACTGTAAAAATGTCATAATTATTTTTCAGGGATTACTGCTTTCTTATAATAGTGGACCCAAGCTGAAATACCATTCCTACTATTACTGGAGATACCCAGTAACTAAGTTGCTGTCATTGTATGATAGCATCCTCCTCCCCAGAGCAAAACATAAAATACAATAAAACAAAATAAAGAAAAAGTGTTGCAGAGCTGGGCAGTGTGAGTTCTCCTTTCGCTGCAGAGCTCCTTCCCTCAGCACTTGGGTTTCTCGGAACCTGCCCTTCCCCCCCCCAGAACAAAGCCAGTCCCTCCTGTATGCACCCATAATGCTCGGTTTTTAACATTCTAATTTGTCACCATCGTCTTTTACTTTTATCACATTAAGTTCTGATACAGTACATGCTGCTAAATGAGGAATATAAGAGCACCTTGAACCTACTGCGCCGATGGGAGACCCCTAGTCCGTGGCCCTCAAACGCGGATGTGCTGGGGGTCACTTACAGTGGGTTCTGCCACCAGTCCATCCTTCTGAGTCTCTAGAATTTGGAAGGGGGACATCAGAATTTAAATTTTGTTGTGCTTTGGTATATAAATCACTACAGAACTTGGGCTTATATGTTCTAGAAGCAAAACAGGCATTTGATTAAGGCAGCCTGGCTGTATTCAGTCTTGGTTTGTTCACTCAGCAGGTGTTCACCGAGAACGACCAATTGTGGTGTGACCTGTCCTAGGTGATGCTGGGCAATTGCTGTTCCTTTTGTGGACATGCCTGTTCATGCTCCTTTTTGTCATTTGCTGTTTCCGTCCCGGCAGGGTTCATTCTCAGGGCCCATCCTAGTCAAAGTAGCCACTGATATAGACTTTAAGGGTGTGTTCCTTTGGCAGGCACAGTGGAGAAGAGTGAAGGGGAAGGGGAATTGCATTTGAACAGAGAATTTGAATTCCTTGGTATTTGGAATCACTGGGGAAGGGGAGGGTTTCTTTTACAGAATTCTCATTTTTGTGCCCAGGACATGACACGTACTATTTCATTTCATCTTCACCATAAGCCAATACGGTAAGTGCAATTGTTCCCATTTTACAGAGGAGGAAGCTGAGGCTTATGTTATAGTACTTTCTGTGGCTAGAAATAGGTGGACCAGGACCAGAACTCAGACTTCCTCTGAAGGCCGTGCTCATTCTTCTCTAGCTGGATGCCTCCATTACCTCACTTTTCTTCCAGCCTCTGTGCTTGCCTGGAACCTCCTGGTACCTGCCCCGTTTGGAGTTAAAGATTGTTTTCTGAGCTGTTCCTAAGAGTGCCAAAATTGTTCTGCTGCCTTCTTAACTTTCCTTGGGGTGCGTAAGACAACTTGGGTCACCTTAGAAAGGATGCTGACTTGGAGAGTGAGTATGTAGCTCCTAAACCAGAGATGCTGACTAGTTCACTACCTAACTGCTAGTAAAGCTGCACATAGTTTTTATTGTAAACAACCCTTGTTTCTACTTGGTCCCAATGGTAATTAGAATCTGCCACCAAATATACTGTAAAATGTCATCAGTGGTCTCTTGCTTGGTCAAATCCGAAGTCTTTTTCTCTGGCCTTCGTTCCTGAACAATAGAGTCTGATGTGTTTGACGTAGATTATTCATGTTCTATGTTATTAATAGTTGAGGAAAGGAAAGTGGAAGGAGGGGGAAATTGGCCTACCAGTTATCTCTAGGTAGCAATTTGAAAACTCTAGGCTTGATCCATGCGATTGAATGAGCAGATTCTGGAGCCCACAGGCTATGCTTATCACTTCCTCAGAAGTCCAGGAGTCTGTAGCATTTGATAGAGGGACCATCTTTGTAAAATGTCCTCTGGCTTCCCTGCCTTTAAACCTCCCCAGCTCTTCTACTTCTCCAGCCTCTGCCTTTCCTGCCTCCTCCTTTCCTGAATTTTCCATAGTGGGCATTTTTCAAGTAAACGGATTTTCACTGCTTCATCTTTTTTTCCTACTTCCTCTCTTGACTTCTCAGCCAGGCTCTTGCTCTTTATTTCCAGCTGCCCAAAGGATGGGAAGCCTGTCAATGCCTTTCTTCACCCAGTTCCCCCTCTCAACTCAGCTTCTTCCTTCACTGGTCCATCCACTGGGCCACTTGGTTTCTAAATCTTCCAAGAGTGATCCATTCTCCCTATGACCCAGGCTCAAAATCTGGGGTAACTGCATTACTTTGTTCTTTGTCCCAGCATAGCTGTCTAGTCAATGAAAGAGAGTAAACTCTTGCTTCAAAGATTTAGTATCTTCCCTGTATTTGGCGTCTTCAAAGATTTGGTATCTAGATGGCATATCTCCCTGCCTTTGTATCTCCTTTGCCCCAACCTCCCTCGTCCTTTCTTCCTGCAGCTGTTTCCCACACTGGCTTCCTCTCACCAGGGCTATTGAAGGGTTGCTCCAAACACTAGCAAATATGTGCTGAGCACTTACATGCATTGTGCTAAGCATCTTATATTTGTTACTTTTCAGTTCCTACCACCACCCTGTGAGGGTGGGGGCTATTTCCCTCATCTTCCAAATGAGAAACTGAGGTTTAGAGAGGTGAGCTGACTTGCCCAAGTGCTCAACCACAGACACCGTGGTTGAATTGTGACTCAACAATCCAGTTCTGTTTTGTTCCAGTGGATGCTTATACCTGTCAAATTCTGCTGTATCTACTAGGGGACAGTTAATAAATATTAGTTTCCTTCCTACTTTCCCTCCTTTTTCTTTCTACCACCTTTCCCCCAGCCTGTATTAAATTCATACCATGCTGGCAGCATCTGAGCTCCACTACCTTCAAGGCTTTTCTTTCACCTGCATGTAGTCAGCCCTCTGCACCTTTTCAAAGCAACTCCAGTGCTTTCCCGTTCTCTGGTTGCATCTTTTGTTATCTTATATACATAAATCCTTGAAGGGCTGGTTAGCTGCTGTTTCATTTGTTTCTTTCTCTTTTTTAATTTTTTTTTTTTTGGTCTTTTTCGGGCCACGCCCATGGCATATGGAGGTTCCCAGGCTAGAGGTGGAATGGGAGTTACAGCTGCCAGCCTACGCCACGGCCACAGCAATGCTGGATCCGAGCCTCATCTGTGACCTACACCATAGCACATGGCAACGGCGGATCCTTAACCCACTGAGCAAGGCCAGGGATAGAACCCTCATCCTCATGGATACTAGTCAGGTTCCATAACCGCTGAGCTACAACAGGAACTCATCATTTGTTTTCACAACTGGAACTCATTTGTTTCTTTTATGTGTTATCAAGCACTAGGGTAGTGGACTTTAAATGGGGTAGATATTTTGTAAATAATCCTTCAATTATTGCATTTGGGCTATATCCTCAGAGCAGAGGTTACTGACCCATCAGGGATGTTTCAGAAGAACAGACTGGAATCAGAAGGACACACAGCCTGCCAGGATTGAGTACAGGCGTAAAACTGCTGGCGGACTAGTTAGCTAATTGCCGCAGTCCAGGCAGGAATCCCTGAAGGAATCCTGCTTTAGTGAGAAGGCTAAGAGGTGAGAGGTGTGGAATGCACTGACTCTGGCACTAACACCTGCAGCAGCAACTGCACTGTCATTACCTGGCCTCTTCCTTCTCGGAGCAGCAGCGCCGGCTCCTGAAAGCTAGGGAGAAACATTATGGTGTGGGCTGGTTGGGGTCCCCAGGGCCAGGCTCCGAGGTCTGTAATTGGGTGAAATGGGGCGGATGAGTCGTGTTACTCAGTACAGTCTGATTTCAGAGGTGGGGCAAAGTCGGCAACGTTTCTCCAGAGTCATCTAGTTTCTTTGCCTCCACGCAGGCAGACAACAGCTTAGAGGTTTCTCACCACTGGTTGTAACATCTAAGGTTGTAGAATCTGTTTTAACCCTTCTATTTGTCCACGGAGCCGGTGGTAGCAGCTTGTCGCCCAGTGCCAGTGTGTGATGGAAGCACTACGGCCACAGGAACGCAAAGCGCCAAGTCTGGCCACATTTCATGCGGACATTCCGCTTAAAAAGAAATAAAAAATCCTCGTAGAACCTAATCTGGACTTGGAGGGCAGGTCGGGAAACCGATTTCGGCCGGGAGGTGGCCCGGTGGGAAAGAGGGGAAAGTCAAGGAGGGAGAACGGGTGAGTCTGACGTGAATTAAAACGCGGCCGGGGCCAAGACAAGGGAGGCTGTCTCCCTCCTAACTCTCGGGGAGACACGTCAGCTTGCGCTCAGGGCAATTTCAGCCGGCGATCTCCCGGGCTCCGGGAGGGGCGCCGGGCGGCTGGAGACCGGCTCTAGGGCCCAGCGGCCCGGCGTCGGGCGGGGGTGGGGTGTAGGGTTACGGCGACCCGCCCGGACGACCCTCCCTCGGCGGCGCGCAGCGCGCGGGGAGCGCGGGCAGCGGCGGCGGCGCGCGGGCCGCTCTAGGACCCAGCGGCGGCTGTCGGGTTTGGGGCTGGAGGGGAAGCCCCGGCGTTTCTCCGCTTCGCGTGTGAATTGGGCTGATTGTCGGGCGTCGCTTCCCCGCGCTGCCCCACGCCATGCCCGGCGCGCTGCCCGGCGGCCGCCTCCCCCAGCCGCGGCACTGAACTAGCCATGATCGCCTCATGTGGAGGGCAAAGTTGCGCCGGGGAACTTGTGAGTCGGCGGTGAAAGGTAACTGGTCCCTGCTCGGGGTGCAGGGAGGGCGCCTCCGACTCTCCCGCGCGGAACCCAGTCGACGGATGCTTCCCGCCGGGCCGGGGGCTCCTCTCGGCCCTGGGGCTGAGATCGGCCCGGCTCCGGAGCCACTGGGGCAGCTTTTTCGGCGCCTGAGGCCGGGAGTGTCCGCCACCGGCATCTTGATCTCCCTTACCCAGATTGTTTAAAAAAAGAAAAAAAAAAAATCAGAGTTCCCGCGCCACTCTGCAGGCCCGGGAGCCAGCGGGCTGGGTGGCAGCACCGCGCCGCCCCGCGCCCCCTCGAAGATTGGGATTCCTTTGGCCCTCGCGGCCGGGGGCCCGGGGTGCAGGCGCGCCCCCGCCTCCTGGCTGGCCCTTCGGGAGGGGCACTGCCATATGGCCGCACTCTCCGCGACGCGCCCGCGTACGGGTCCCGGGCAGCCTAGGGAGGCGGCGGAAGGGGTGGTCGGTGGCCGCTTCCCTCCGCGCGAGACAAAGGCGCGCACGCTGGCCCAGCAGACGTGCCGGACCTTTCCTGCAGCCCCAGAGTCTCGGCCTTGCCGGGTGGGGGTGGCGAAGGGGTCTTGCGGGGCACCCCGAGGCTCGGGTAGCTTTGCTGCTGCTCCTTCTTTGTTCTCCCGGCACAAGTTTCTTTGACAGAAACCGGGGAGTTGGATCCAGCTTTCCCTTGCAGTTAGTGTTGTCTTTAAAAGAATCTGCTTTGGGGGGGAATATATTTAAACTTTTCGAGTGGAACTGGCTTTGCTTGGGATGGGACATTCGTGGCAGGAGCGAGATTGGCACTTTGGCCGATGACAGCCGGGGCGGAGGGGAGCCCTGCCCTCGGGCCGGGGCCGGATGTGCCCCGTGGGCAGCCTGACTGGAGGATCGGGCGGTGGAAGGAAAGAACGAGCGCCGACGCGCACCTACCTCTCCCGCCTCCTCCGGAGACCCCGCCAAGTTGCCCCCTTCCGAGCCCAGACTATGAAACCGGCTCCCCGGCCGAAGCTTCCGCGCCTCGCCACGCCCTACTTTCTAGTATCTTGATAGATGCCTGGAAAGACCTTAACTTTACATTTTTGCTCAAAGGTTTCAGCTTTTTTGGCTTCGGCGTTGGTTTACTGTCCCCGAGGGGCACATGCTGTGGAAAATGTCAGGCTAGTGTGTGGATCACCTGAACTCGGGCTTCTGTCGACCGGGCCCTGATCGTGGGCCTCGGAGCCTTGGCGTCTGGGACTGAACCGTTTTCGCCCTGGGTCCCTCAGTTCCTTTGCCCTGTCCTGATACAGTGCGGACGTGGTTGTATTCTCCTGTATCAGGAGAATCGAGTTTTTGTACTGCTTATAAAGTCCGTGGTTGCGGTGGAGGTATGGGGACACGAGAGCCATTTATTGACCCTGGAGAACCCCAAACAATAACGTTACTTGCCGTAAGCAGATCCAGCCAGAATAGAGGGATTATTAATAGCTACTGTTCCAAAAAAATTTCCTTCCTTTTCGGGAAGTGAAAAGTCTGGGCTTGAAATGTTGAACCATCATTTCTCTCTGCTTCCAAAACTGCCCAGTGTGTCCTTGCCAAACTGGTAAGGTTTCTCCCGGCTGCCCACCACCCCTGGACCTGACGGCTCTCCGTGGACATCAGACCCAGGTTAAGGACTGGACTCTCTCTAGGTTGCAAGTTCTTGAAGCATCTAGACCAATGTGGTATTGCTTTCCCAGGACGGTGCTCTGATCATCACAGTGCATCTACTATGAACGCTCTTTATGGGAGCAATGTGGGCCCAAGGTTTAATACACTTTAAACTGTTTTGCAGAGGAGCAGAGGGTTGGAAACCATTGATTTGATCAGAATGAAAAGGAGTAAAGGGATAGAGAAGGTTTTAGAGCTGCCTGCCTCTCTTCTCCTTGGTAGACGGGGGTGGGGGGGGTGGGGGGGTGTTTAGTTTCTGAAGGGGTGTACTTACTTTGCTTTTGTGAGATACATTTTTTACGATAAATGAGGAAACCCTTGTGAATGCTGCAGGTAGGAAGGTGCCGCATTTGTAACTCCACGCCTCTCCCCCTTCTTTTTATTTTTTATTTTTTGTGTCTTTTTTGCCTCTTCAGGGCCACACCCATGGCATATGGAGGTTTCCAGGCTAGGGTCCAATCGGAGCTGCAGCCGACTGGCCAGAGCCATAGCAACGCCAGATTGGAGCTGGGTCTGCGACCTACACCACAGCTCACGGCAACGCCGGATCCTTAACTGACTGAGCAGGGCCGGGGATCGAACCTATGTCCTCATGGATGCTAGTCAGATTCGTTTTCACTGAGCCACGATGGGAACTCCGTCCCCCTTCTTTTTAAAATGCACAGAAGTCTTGGTCTTTTTCGGTTCTGTGCAGGTGGTGGAGTGCAAGGAATACTAATATACTGAAGGGCATGTGGAGATCAAAGCATTTAAAAATACATCTTTTCAAGGAAGCTAATGGAGGACTTTCAGTTTAAATGGGATTTTAAAGTGCCGTCGTTAGGAAAAGCACAGGAATGCAGAAACCTGAGTGATTTGATGGGAAGGTACTCTGCTGATTAGACTTGAGAGTGTCTGCCCTTGGCCAATTAGTCTGGAGGCTTCTGTGGATAGAGCTTTGCTTTTTTTCATGTCTACCCCTGTGGAGAAGTATGGACCCAGGGTCTGGGGGAAAGATAGCCGAACTAATTGAAATTGGATGGCAGTCTGGCCGCTGAGAGTTCTGTCCTAGGTACCAGGACTGTGTTTCTTTTCAGTAATTTGTGAAAGTGCTTTGAAAATGATAAAGTGCTATATAACATAAAGCTTTGTAAGGAAAAAAAAATAAAGAATGACTTAGGAAACAAGGGACTTGCTAGTGAAAATGTAAATACTTAATGTTCCAGGCCAAGAAATTAAAGAGAAAGCAACTTTGTAAGACCTATTAGTAGTCCTGATAAGCGAAATTCTCCCCTAGTAGCATCTTCTTCCCTTCCAGGTAGCTATCTGCATTTAAATGCATATGGAAGCCGAGATCAGGAAATTCTCTAGTGTTTTGAACAAATTTTTCTCCTCCTGTTTTTTTCATTAATTTTGATAGGTTCTTATGTCCCAGAATTCACTAGGCAATAGAATACTTTTTTTTTTTCTTTTGTCATTTTAGGGCCGCACCTGGGGCATTTGGAGATTCTCAGGCTAGAGGTCTTATCGGAGCTACAGCTGCCGGCCTACGCCACAGTCACAGCAACGCCAAATCCGAGCCACAACTGTAGCCTCCACACTACAGCTTGCAGAAACACTGGATCCTTCACCCACTGAGTGAAGCCAGGCATCGAACCCAAAACCTCATGGTTCCTGGTCAGATTCGTTTCTGCTGCGCCATGATGGGAACTCCGGCAATAGAATACTTGAAAAGCAAGGGGTACCTTGGAGGTCAAGTACGAGGACATATTTGATTATAAGTTTTGCTGGAAATAGTCTGAGGTTTTTATTTGTTTGCTTAGCAGTTTTTTGTCTTAAAGGTTTTATTTTGTTGGTTTGTTTTGGAGGGAAGGCAGCATTGAAATCTTGGCCATTGTGGGTAGATCTGAACGCCACGTTTTCTTGGAAGGGAGCCATGCCTGGGCTTGTGTGTTGGCACCACTCTGAGCGCTTCTCTAACTTGTGAGGCCCTTGGCCTCCATCCTTGTGCAACCTTAGGATATATTCATTCCTGGCACTTAGCACCAGACTCCTGGGCTCCCAAAGTGGCTCACACATGAGGCATTTTTGTCCCCCTTTGTTATCGGGGTGGGGGAAGAGCCCTAACGTGTTAGGAAACGTGTCTCTCTTAAGCTCCTTGAGAGTTGGGTTTAACTTTTCAAAAGAATAAAGTCTTCTGGTTCTCCTCTTTGTATTTTATATCTGTCTTTGGGACTTCACTGGCCCATGGTACAGCTGTGCATACCCCTTTTTGTTTGCTTTGTTTTTTTTTAAGTAAAAGGCCTGTAATTCATTTGTTTGTTTGTTTAACTTTTGGTTTTGAAATGACTGGAGCTCTGTGGCAAGTTGCACAAATAGTAGAGAGGTCCCACTCTTCACCCACTTTTCCCCTTGGTAACATCTCATGTAACCAAAATACAACTGCAGAACCAAGAAATGGACTTGGGGGCAATCCAGACCATATTCAGATTTTACCGGTTTTACATGCACACACTTGGGCTTGTGTGTGTGTATACTTTTGTGCAGTTTTTTTCACATGCGTAGATTCCTGTAGCTACCAGCTCCATCAAGGCACGGAATTATTCTGTCACCTCCAGGATCTCCTTTGTGCCACCCCTTATGGTCACACCTTCCTTACCCTCACCCCCTCTTTAAACCCTGCTGTTCTCCATCTATACTTTTGAAAATGTTACATACATAAAATTATGCAATATATGATTTTTTGAGATCAGTGTCATTGATATTAGCATCATACCCTTGAGATCCACCCAGACTGTTGCATTATCACTAGTCCTTTCCTTTTTATTGCTGAATAATATTCCCTGGTGTGGATACTGGGGTTGGGTTAAGCATTTACCCATCAAAAAACTTCTGGGTTGTTTTCAGTTTTGGGGTCAGTTAAAGTTGCTGAGTGTTCCTGTGTAGGTTTTGGTGAGGACAAAGTTTTCATTTTTTTTCTGGAGCAAATGCCAGAATTGTGATTGCTGGGTTTTGTATGGTAAGTTTATGTGAAGTTTGTTTTTTTTTTTTTTTTTAAGGGCCGCACCCATAGCACATGGAGGTTCCCAGGCTAGGGGTCTAATTGGAGCTGTTGCCGCCGACCTACACCAGAGCCACAGCCACGCCAGATCCAAGCCACGTCTGTGACCTACACCACAGCTCACGGCAATGCTGGATCCTTAACCCACTGAGCAAGGCCAGGGATCAAACCCAAAACCTCATGGTTCCTGGTCAGATCCGTTTCCGCTGCACCACGATGGGAACTCCAGTTTATGTGTAGTTTTTTTTAAAGACATTGTCTAACTATTCCAGAGTGGCTGCACTGTTGTACAGACCCACCAGCAGTGGGTGAGAGATGCGGGTTCTCTGCCTCCTCACCAGCGTTTGTTTATCATTTTAGCTGTCCCAGTATGTGTTCTAGTTTCATCACAGGTTTAATTTGCATTCCCTAATGGCTAAGGATGGTGGGCATCTTTTTATATGCTTATTTGCCATCTGTATATTCTCTTTGGTGAAATATCTGCTCCTGTCTTGCCCATGTTCTAATCAGATTATTATATAGATATTCTTTTGCCTTTAAGCTTTGAGATTCTTCATAAATTCCAGATAAGAGTCCAGATATGTGACTCACATATGTTTTTTTCTAGTATGTAGTTGTTTTTTCAAACTTCTATCCAGATCTTTTGCAGGAAGAAAATTTTAATCTTACTAAAGTCCAATTTATTGATTCCTCCCTTTTATGGATTGTGTTTTTGGTGTTACGCCTAAAAACATCTTGCCTAGGTTAATATCCCGAAGATTTTCTCCTATTTTTCTTTTGTTAAGTTTCAGTTGTACATTTTATCTTCAGGTCATAGCTCACTTCTGTCCTCCTAACAGGATGTATGCCTTGCAAACGATCTCATAAACCATCTCTTATGCATTGATTATGTATTTAGCGTTCTGGAAGCACACCGATGAATCAGGCATAGTTCCCACTCTCCAGAGCTCACTGCAGGTGGGGTGGTGGGTGGGCATTTCCAGGTGTTAATACCACAGCAGAGAAGAGCCTGGTGTACTGTGGGAGCACAGAGAGGACGGCAGCAGGGAGGTCTCGCCTTGACTGGCTGGTTAGGGAGGGCTGCTCTGGCAAGTTGCCCAGGCGTGGTTGGGAAGATTTTATAAAATGGGTTCTTGCCTTAGGTCCAGCTTCCTTCCTTCTGTCTTTCCTTCCTTCCTCCCTCCCTCCCTCCCTTCCTTCCTTCCTTCCTCCTCTTTCTTTTGGCTGTGCCTGTGGCATGTGGAAGTTCCCAAGCCAGTGACTGAACCTGCGCCACAGCAATGACCTGAGCCAGTGCAGTAACAGTACTGGATCCTTAACTCTCTGCACCACAAGAGAACTCCTGATCCAGTTTTTCGATATCTTTACTAGCGTGGATTCTTTCGTGTGGGTCACCCTGGTTCCTGAGCACAGGTCGAAGGACTTGGGGTAAACTGAGTGGTTGAGGGTTTTTTTGAACAGTGCCTGGTATAATGGCTTTAAAAAAAAAAAAAAAAAAGAGGAGTTCCCATCGTGGCGCAGTGGTTAACGAATCCAACTAGGAACCATGAGGTTTCGGGTTCGATCCCTGGCCTTGCTCAGTGGGTTAAGGATCCGGCGTTGCCGTGAGCTGTGGTGTAGGTCGCAGACGCGTCTCAGATCCCGCATTGCTATGGCTCTGGCGTAGACCAGTGGCTGCAGCTCCGATTCGACCCCTGGCCTGGGAACCTCCATATGCTGCAGGAGTGGCCCAAAGAAATAGCAAAAAAAAAAAAAAAAAAAAAAAGACAAAAAAAAGAAAGAAAAGAAAATGCAATACTTAAAACTGAATAACATAAAGAGTCTGAGTAAGGTTGAACAGATTTAGTTAGAATATCCGTCAAAATGAAAAAGGCCTTTGGATTGTTTAGGGTCAGACAGACCTGGTTGGCTTCCTGGCCCTGTCGCCTCCTTGCTGTGGGATCTCAGGGACTGTGACCTGGGATTCTTCATGGAGACAGTGGAGACAGTAGCAGTTGCTACCTCGAGGAGTCGTGTGCGGGTGAAACGAAATGATGTGTGCATAGCACTTAGCACAGTGCAGGGCATGTTCAAAGTATTCAGTAAGTGCCCATTATTATTATTATTATTATTATTATTATTATTAGAAGAGCAGAGAGCCCAAGGGTTTTATATTGTTAAATGGAGTCTCATGTATCTTTTTCTCTGAGATGCTAGAATCCCAGTTCTTACTCATAGAAGCTTATCTTTTCACACTTGGGAACAGGGTGTCGTATACCAAGTACTGTTTATTTATTTGATTTTTTAAAAAAATGTATTTTATGGACATATAGTTGATTTACAAAGTTGTATCAATTTCTGCTGTCCAGCAAAATGATTCAGTTATACAAATACGTGTGTGTGTGTATGTTCTTTTTTTTTTTTTTTTGTCTTTTTGCCATTTCTTGGGCCGCTCCCGTGGCATATGGAGGTTCCCAGGCTAGGGGTCGAATTGGAGCTGTAGCCACCGGCCTACGCCAGAGCCACAGCAACGTGGGATCCGAGCCACGTCTGCAACCTACACCACAGCTCACGGCAACGCCGGATCGTCAACCCACTGAGCAAGGGCAGGGACCGAACCTGCAACCTCATGGTTCCTAGTCGGATTCGTTAACCACTGCGCCACGACGGGAACTCCTGTATGTTCTTTTTCATGTTCTTTTTTCTATTGTGGGTTATTACGGGTTATTGAATATAGTTCTCTGTGCTATAGGATAGGGCTTTGTTTACACCTGTTGTGTATCGAATCAGGTTAAGAGGCTGGGATGCTTGATTCACCGTCTAGTACTCCCTATAGAACACACCTTTCCTCTCCTTATAAACCAGGATTTTCTGAGTCAAGAACGGCTTCCTCTCTGCCCTAACCACAGGAGGTGGCAGGAGGTGTGTGTTGTCTCCAGCTAGTTCAGAGTCTGCGGTCTTTATTACCCAAGGTACCGTAAGCCAAGGCTGATGTCACCAGGTCGTGTCCCAAGCCTCACAACCGGCAGCTCCCTTTCCTTTCCCTTGATGACCAAATTGTTTATTTCCCAGAGGAAACGGACGGAAGCGGGTGGACATGGCAGTCATTGAGGGGGCTTATTTAAACCCAGACTGCTGTACCCCGCCCCCAGAGTTTCTGTTTCAGCAGTTCTTGGAGGGGGCCTGAGAATTGGCATTTCTTACAAGTTTCTAGGTGAGCCTGTTACTGCTGGTCCGAGGCACCATCATTTGAGAAGCACTATTTTCGAGCACAGTCTCCTATCAATGAGACGCAGACAAGGGTCCTGTACTCTTTGGAACTGAATAGTGTTCGTATTTAATGGTTGAGATTGACATGGAGTGGATTTCTGAGGTTTTACTAGTTGATGTACATAACTCACCTCTCTTTTCATCCCTCTTTTCTGCCTTTCCCCTTCCTGAGTTTGCTTCTCTCAGTTATCTTTGACCTCTCACTGCTTGGAAGATGTGTCACTTTAGGGTACAGTTTAGGGTAACCATCAGATACCAGCCATAGTCCCTTGGCTAATTCACCTAATCTCTGTAAAATAAATGTGTTTACTAAAATGCCTATATCCTAAGGCTTATGTGAGATAATGCATGTGAAAGGGCTGCTTAAGAGATAAGTATGGGGCAAAAGTCAGTTTTTAGTTTGTTGGCTTGTTTGTTTTTCTTTTTAGGGCAGCACCTATGGCATATGGAAGTTCCCAGGCTAGGGCTCGAATTGGAGCTCCAGCTGTGGGCCTACACCACAGCCATGGCAACACTGATTTTGAGCCACTTCTGCAACCTCCACTGCAGCTTGCGACAATGTTGGATCCTTAACCCGCTGAGCGAGGCCAGGGATTGCACAGACATCCTCATGGACACTGTGTTGGGGTCTTAACCCGCTGAGCCACAATGGGAACTCCTCAATTTTTTTTTTTTTTTATTTCAAGTGCCCTGGATTTCCCTTTAAAAAGTATCCTTGGATTTGGTGGTGGACCACCTTTCCTGATGCTGAGTTCCACGGCTTCTGGGGGTGCTTGGTGAAAGTGGCCTAGACATCCATAGGAATGTCTTGGAGAAGGTTCCTGCAGTGGATGGGCTGGTGGGCTAAAGTCTACGAAGGCCTTCAGATACCCTACACAACCTCGTAGTTGTAATGACCGGAGAAGGGCTGGAAAGTAGCTTCGGCAGATGCTGGACTGTTAAGAGTCAGCTTCCTGGCAGTGAAGAAATAGAATTCCATGATTTTTTCTTAGCTGCTTAGGAAAATGTGATCTGGCCCCATCTGTCTCTCTTTTTTTAAAAAACACTTTCTAGATTTGTACTGACCATAGTAACCACTAAGTCCATGTGGCCATATAAATTAATGAAAATTAAATGAAACTAAACATTTGGGCCCTCAGTCCTACTGGCCACGATTCAAGAGCCTTATTAGCCATTTCCGTCTTCACAGCAAGTTCCACGGGCCAGTGCTATTCCAGAGAGATGCTGGCCCTGTTTGTCCGACAGCAGTGTCACTGGGGCTTCACAGAGGGGGACTGGGACATGGTTTGGAGTAAAATGTACCGCTCCTTCCTTGGAAGTCTGTTGTGGACAGATTGGGAGACAACAGCCCAGGGATACTGCCCTGAGCTTGAACTTCGCTTTGCCACTTGTCGTTTCAGAGGCTCCTTTCAGTAGGTGGGTCAGCCAGGCATCTGGGTTATGCGGGGCGTGGAGCTTAGCAAGTTAGCAGGCTGTTATCAAGGGGGTCTCCTGTTTCCAGGATATTTGAGGCTTTGCATCCGTGGGTGGGATTCCCCTAGGCATCTGGTTCTTGAGAGAAGCAAAGAGAAAAGATCAGGTGCCTTTAGTCCTGAGACACCCTTCTCCTGGGGAGGATCAGAGGCCGCCTGGACTCCTCCAGCGTGGGCCTGCTTCACGGTCGAGCCAGCCTTTGTCAGTGGGAGTCAGGGGGCCTGTGCATCTGGTTCCCGGCGGGCGCCACCGCTTGGGGCTTGCTCGGATGCCATTCCGCACTGCGTCATCCTCACTGTTGCCTCCTTTGAAAGTGTTCTGTAAGCTGTCAAGTTCCTTTCGTTACTCGCCCCACATCCACTCAGTCCCCAGGTCCTGGCCGTGGACCCCGGGGATGCTTCTTGCATCCGTTCCCTCTCCTCACGTGTCTCCACAGCCCAGCTAGCTGGACTGCTGGTTCCCCAGCTTCTAGACTGTTCTAGTAGCCACGGGGCAGGTCTCCCCACTCTGCTCTCCAGCATCTCTTCCAATGAACTCTGCCCTTCCTGCTTCCCTGCTTCCTCCCTCCCTTCCGCCACCCTCCTCAGTTCAGGCAGAGCAAGATCAGGATGTGGCTCCCAGGCCTGCTCTGCTTCTTCAGCGGGAGGTGGGGCCCTGCACACCCCCCCTGGTGGCCCTGTGCCCTCCAGGAAGGAGGCATCTGTCTCCCTTTCAGCTGCTGCTGCTCAGCTGTAAGGGCTGCTCTGGATGGTATGATCCATGGGTAGACCCCCCCACCCCCCCTTCACCCCAACCCAGCCCAGAGCAGGTGTGAGTCAGGCCTTTGCCTTCCTGCCACGAGCTGTGCCCTGAGCAGCTCTGAGAACCACATTTCTTATGAGTGAGCCTTTCCTTCTGGGGACTCTGGGGGAGAAGAAGATAAAATCCTCTGGTAAGACCTGTGTCCTGAAGGGCGGCTCCTTAATATCCCTGCAACTAGGTTGCTCCTCCTGGTGATGCGGAGCGAGATGGAAAGACGGAAGGACAGACAAGGTGGCCTGTCTGGGATCTTTTTTGAGGAAGGAGGCAAGAAGGAGGAGGAAGAATAGGAACAGAGACGAGGAAAGGTGCTTTTTCAGAATTATCGACCCTCGTGGATGCAACAGATGTCTGTTAGGGCAGGACAGAACACACAGCACCACTCTCGTTTCTGAAAGGAGAACTGCTCTCCCGTTCCCCTTATGCAGAAGAGTGAAAGAAAAGGACTCCTGAAATCGCAGTGGGCTTAGATGAAGACGCCTGCGAAAGTAATACAACCAGCGGCGCAAAACCATTTGCACAAAACTTGAAGCTGCTGAGGCTGCGAGGTAATGAGAGCCCGAGGTTGGTGACAGGATGGACTCCTGTCAGGCTTCCCCTCCCCGTGGTGCGGACTGGCCTGACAGGTCAAAATTAAGGGGCATGAAACGTGGTGAATAAATGCACTGCAGCTGACTTTTAGATTTGCTCCTCTGCATTCATCCGAGAAAAGGGGAAGACGATGCCTGACAGGGTCTCCTCTGAGATGGAGCTGATGCTCGTCCCGAGTTTAGAGATTAAAAATTTTCCTCCAATTCTGAAGTTCTTTGCCTTCAATTTTCTCCAAAATAAACTCCAGGAATATGGAAGGGAAGCAAATCTAATGAAATACAAATATTTATATTTTAATGACATTTATTAAGTGGCGGAGATCACTGTTAGTTTAGGAACACAAAATGGGCTATGTGTAATTAAGCCTGCTCGTAAAGTGAACAGATTTCGTAGTATTTAAATTTAGTAGTTAGGCAGCAATCGCAAATATTTGGACTGAATTTACTCTGAATTAGTTTCACCTTCTCTTAAGGAAGGTACCTGTTGAACGTGACATTTCTTATTTGGGGACAGAATATAAATTAGGCAAAAGTTTGGACACAGACGCTCTCAATGCTCAATAAAAAATCATGGAGTTCCTGTCGTGGTGCAGCAGAAACGAATCCAACCAGGAATCACGAGGTTGCGGGTTTGATCCCGGGTCTTGCTCAGTGGATTAAGGAGCCGGTGTTGCCGTGAGCTGTCGTGTGGGTCCCAGATGTGGCTTGGATCCTGCGTTGCTGTGGCTGTTGGTGTAGGCTGGCAGCTGTAGCTCCGATTAGACCCCTAGCCTAGGAACCTCCATATGCCTCGGGTCCGGCCCTAAAAAGCAACAAAACAAACAAACAAACAAGCAAAACCCCAAGAAAACACTGTCGGCTTACTCCAGACTGTACAAGTCAATACTGAAGTGAAGAATTTGGTGAGGATACAGTAAAAGGATACAGACGTTTGAGGGTCTGTCCTGTGCTTGGAACTGAACTAGCTGTGGGGTTATATGCTGTGCATCTGTGGAATTTATATTCTAAAAGGCATGCAGTACAGAAATGTGTTAGAAAACGGAAGGCAAATGAACTGGCTTATTCCACTCTGGGAAGAGAAGGCCAAGAAACAGGTAACAATTGCCTTTCAAGTAGTCTGTCTTCACTGTGGACCGCGTAAGAGGCCATGGGCTGAAATGACAGATAGCATGACGTCTAGAAGCATGGAAGAGTTCCCTGCCAGGGACTTTGGAGGGGATGGAGGACACAGATGCAGGCAGGAAATTCCTAGATGTGTAAGTGGGACTCAGTGTGGTCCTGATGGTGGGAGGTGAGCCTCACGGGCCAGTTCATCTGTAGAGCTTAATGGTTAGGACTCCAGAGCTGGAAACCTGGAGTCACGGCCCACGGGTGCTACTTGCTGGCTGTATTATCATGGGCGAATTGCTTAAGCTCTCTGTTATTTTCTTCATATGTTAAATAATAATAGAGATAATAGTAATATCTGTCTCAAGAGATCATATAAGAATTTACATGTATTATGTGAGTTAAAATATGTAAAGTGCGTGGAACAATATCTGACACATTACGAGAATTATGCGTTAGTTATCACCCATGTTCCATAGCGTGACAACTTGCCTGAAATCCCACTGGCTTCAAACACTCCTTTTATTCTGCTTACGGATTCTGTGGGTCAGGATTTCGAGGAGGGCCCAGTCGAGATGGCCTGTTTCTGCGACACTGTGCTGGGAAGAGGCTGGGAGGGACTGAGTGGTTTGGGACTGGGTGATCTGGGGGCGCCTTCATTCACAGGCTAGGTCTGCACATTGGAGCTCCTCAAGTGACCTTTTCGTGCTGTGATGTGGCTTCATCACGGCATCAAGCTAGTAAGAATTCTTATGTGGTGGTTCAAGGCTTCAGATGTGAATGTTCCAGCAGACAACATGGAAACCACTCTTCTTTTTTTTTTTTTTTTTTGTCTTTTTGCTATTTCTTTGGGCCACTCCCGCGGCATATGGAGGTTCCCTGGCTAGGGGTCCAATTGGAGCTGTAGCCACCGGCCTATGCCAGAGCCACAGCGACGCGGGATCCGAGCCGCGTCTGCGACCTACACCACAGCTCACGGCAACGCCGGATCGTCAACCCACTGAGCAAGGGCAGGGACCGAACCCGCCACCTCATGGTTCCTAGTCGGATTCGTTAACCACTGCGCCACGACGGGAACTCCCCACTCTGCCTTTTATGGTCTGGTTTTAGAAGCCACCTAGATTCGCTTCTGTCACTCTTCATTGGTCCGTGGACTTAAAAGTTAGCTTAAATCCAAGAGAGGGGAACCCACCTTTTATAGGAGCGTCAAGGAATTTCAAAATGTGTTTCAAACTGCTTCATAATCATGTCATCAGTATTAAGATAAAAGTCTTAAAAATTTAGCACACAGTAAATCCTCAGCATTTGGACCACCTAGAGAATGTGTTATTCTAAAGATAACTTAGCATTTCCTCTGTAGTGAAAGGTAAATATATTTTTGTTTCATTTTTTTAAAGTTTTATTGAAGGACAGTTGATTTACAAGCTTGTGATATGTTCTACTGTACAACAAAGTGATTCAGTTACACACGTACACACATCCATTCTTTTTCAGATTCTTTCCCCACATAGATTATCACAGAATATCGGGTAGAGGTCTCTGTGCTATCCAGCAGGTCCCCGTTGGCCAGGCATTCCATGTGCCACAGTGTGCATAGGCCAATCCCAAAGCCCCGGTCCAGCCGTTACCACCTCCACCTGTATGTGCACTTTGGTTACCGTAAGTTTGTTTTCAAAGTCTGTGAGTCTGTTTCTGTTCTGCAAATAAGTTCTTTTGTATCCTTTTTTTTTTTTTTTTAAGATTCCGCATATAAGTGATATAGTATGATGCTTGTCTTTGTTTAACTTCACTTAGTATGATCACCTGTAGATCCATCCATGTTGCTGGAAATGGCATGCTTTCGTTCTTTTTTACGGCTGAGTAATAGTCCATTGTGTATTTTGTACCACATCTTGTGTATCCAGTCCTCTGTCAATGGACGTTTAGGTTGCTTCCATGTCTTGGCTGTTGTAAATAGTGCTGCAGTGAACATTGGGGTACATGTATCTTTTCAGATTATGGTCTTCTCCCAAAAGATGCCCAGGAGTGGGATTGCTGGATGACATGGTAGTCTTATTTTTAGTTTTTCTGAGGAACCTCTGTACTGTTTTCCATAGCGGTTGTGCCAGTTTACATTCCCACCGACCGTGTAAGAGGGTCCCCTTTTCTCTCCACTCTCTTCAGCATTTGCTGTTGGTAGACTAAAGGTAAACACTTTTGGTGGCACTTTTGATCAGGATTGATCCCCGTCCCCTTGCCACCCCTCTACTCTCTTACTTCTTGCCTTATGTAATTTTTTCTTGATGATTCGAGATCATCATTACAAACATTAATTCAAGTGATGTGTTGTTTGCATTGAGGATGGGGGGAGAGAGGTGATAATGCAAATATATCCTGACAACAACCCTCATTTTTTTTTGTACAGGCACCACAGTTTTCTTCCAAGACAGTGCTTTTCTATCCATAGTTGAAGTTATGATTCTAAAATAGGTAGTACCTGAAGCTACACAATGATGATAGAATTAGTATAAAAATTCACTTACTATGCTCAATGAGCGAGAGGTACTGGGTGATACACTTGAAAGCCCTGGGTTGAGGACCTTGGCCATTTCTTAGAGATTTTGGGCTTTGAGAGCCCTGCACCCACAGAAGAGATGAGAGTTACCAGCACTGCAGAGCAGTTCAGGCGATTGAATATGCGTCCGATGGAGTGCTGAAAAAAATCGCTTGCCTGAAAAAGTGTGTATATTGGCAGACATCTTTTCGTGGGCTGTATTGTAGCCTTCTAACACCCTTTACTTAAGGGGCCGCCTTAAAGACCTCTGTGGAAAGTACTTATAATTTATATAGTTCAGTGGATTGTTTTCTTTGTCTTATTAAAGAGCAGCAGCAGCCTTTTACTTCAGCTCGTTTTCACTGAGAACTGCTCTTAGAGGGATCAACCGAGGATGGCTCCGAACCTTCGCATAATTCAGCTGAGTTTTCTGAGCCTGATAGGGTGGGTGAAGCTGTATTGTCCTGGTCATTTTTGCTTTTCCTTTTTCTCTTCTCTTCCTCCCCTCCCTTGAAAAAATCATAATCATATTGTAAGTTATAATTGAAAAATTAGAGTCCTTTTTTCAATACACTGTCATTTGCTGTCTCTATGGAGACAGCGACAGCCATTTCAAGAACTGGAAGTGGGTAGGAAGGGCATGGGTCATAGGTCTTAGACCTGAAGACTGCCATTCGTTGAAAGGATAGGGAGTTTCCTGGTGGTCTAGGGGTTAGGTGTTGGTGCTTTCACTGTTGCCACCAGGGTTCAATCCCTGGTCTAGGCACTGAGATCCCACATCAAGCCACTGCATACTGTGGCCAAACAAAATATTAAAAAGGGCCATGGAGCCCTGGAGGAACGGCAGGAAGCTCAGGTGGCTGGGATTGTGAGTGACGTGAGAGGCAAGAACCAGAGCAGATTCAGTGGGTTCTCCCAGATGAGTGACAGGAAGCTCTTGGAAGGCCACCAAATGGGGCACGTGTCAGGGGGTTGTCATGTGAAATGGATTCTATGGTGACAGCGTGGTTTGTTGTATCTACATTCGCCTTCTGTTTTCAATAAAAATTTTTGGATTGAAGTTTGGTTAGTTTACAATGTTGTGTTTATTTCAAGTGTTTCATATATATATATATATAAAATTTTTCAGATTTTTTTCCATTATAGTTTATTATAAGATACTGAGTGTTCCCAGTGCTATGCAGTAAGACCTTGTTGTTTATCTGTTTTGTATATAGTAGTGTGTATCTTTTAATCCCATTCTCCCTAATTTGGCCCTTCTCCCATCCCTACCCTCGATATCCCTTTGGTAGCCATAGGTTTGTTTTCTTTGTGAGTCTGTTTCTGTTTTGTAAAAAAGTTCATTTGTATCATTTTTAAGTTTCCACATATAAGTGATCTCATATATTTGTCTCTCTCTGTCTGACTTACTTCACTTATATGATAATATTTAGATCCATCCATGTTGCTACAAATGGCATTATTTCATTCTTTTTTACAGCCAGGTAATATTCCATTGTGTGTGTGTGTGTTTACACATATCAATGCATTTATCATCATTATCCATTCATCTCTTGATGGACATTTATGTTGTTTCCATGTCTCGGCTGTTGTAAATAGTGCAGCTGAGAACATTGGGGCGCATGTATCTTTTTGAATTAGAGTTTTCTCTGGATATATGTCCAGGAGTAGGATTTCAGGATCATATGGTAACTCTATTTTTAGTTTTTTAAAGGAAACTTCATACTGTTTTCTGTAGTGGCTGCACCAGTTTACATTCCCACCCACAGTTTAGAGGATTCCTTTTTATCCACACCTTCTCCAGCATTTATTATCTGTAGACTTTTTAATGATGGCCATTCTGACTGGTGTGAAGTGATTCCTCATTGTAGTTTTGATTACCTTTCTCTATTAATTGAGATATCTAATATTGAGCATCTTTTCATATGCCTGTTGGCCATCTGTATGTCTTTTTGGAGTTTTTTCTTTGATTTGAGTGAGTTTTTCAATCTGGGAAGATCTGTGGGAAATTAGTGCTCGTTATTCATCATTGTTTGCAAAATCTGCCCTCTTTAATCGTGTAGAAAAACAATTTAGGGAGGTCTATTGTTTGCTCTTCCATTTAAGAAGTTAAAAAAAACCCCTCAGACGCCTAATTCTATTTATCACCTAGAAATCACCATTAAAGAAAACGTAAGGGTCATCAATACAGCAGTGAAATCTGCTCACATTGATGACCTTTGTGCTAATTCAGACCTGAGATTCAGATCTCCGGAAATGTTACATTGATTCCAGGCCTTTTTTTTTTTTTTTTTCTTTTTTCCCTTGGCTTTTTTAGCGCCACACCCATGGCATATGGATGTTCCCAGGCTAGGGGTCAAATTGGAGCTACAGCTGCTGGCCACAGCCACAGCCACAGCCATAGCAACGCCAGATCCGAGCTGCGTCTGCGACCTACACCACAGCTCATGGCAACGCCAGATCCTTTACCCACTGAGCAAGGCCAGGGATCGAACCCACAACCTCATGGTTCCTAGTCGGATTCATTTCCTCTGTGCCGTGACGGGAACTCCCCAGGCATTTTTTTTTTTTTTTTCCCCTCTCTCAGAGAGTTATTGTTAGTCAGTTTTGAAATCCTTTACTTGGCAGAACCAATCAGTTACTTGTTGCCCTGGATATTGGAGAAAATGGTCCCGCAGGTCCTGCAGTCGGCCGGTGTGTTACACGTCTTAAAGTGAGGTCCATCATTTTTCACCTTATTGCCCAGTTACAGGACTCCCTGGCGATGAAAATGGGCTTTAAGGTGCCACCTATGTTATGATGCTGAAGACCTAGGCAGGCTTCCCCACATCTGGTAGTGAAGGCTCAGGTGTTCTCTCCATTGTCAGTGAAGGGGAGGCAGGAGATACAGAGAGAGACTGGAGTTCACACCTTGGCCTCCATCCTGTTATAGCACCACCGGATTGAAAGAAAAGTCATGGATCACTGGTGCCAAGGAGGGGATGGTTTTTCTCATATTGGTCATTCTCAGTGCTAAGGACAGATGTGCCCTCCACTCGTCCCTGTGACTACCCTGTGGTCCTCTCTGTGAAGGCGGAGGCTCCTGGGCAGCCCAGGGTGTTCATTTGGAGTCTGGCCCCTGACACCTCGCCCAGCTACAGCTAGGTCTCCGCACGCCAGCACGGCCAGACACGTTAGGAGTTTTGAAGAGCCTCTGGGTAACACCATGTATTCTTTTATTTTGGTTTTTTGATAGTAGGACCACAACATTACATGTATTTTCTGAGGAATCGTGTGTTGTAGGACTTGCGTTATACGAAATGCTTGGAAAATTGTAAATGTGATTTTAATCTTGTTTGTCAGTCTGCTGAACAGTCCCACCCCAAACACCCTAACAGCCTTTATCTTTGATTTACTTGAGAATCTTGCTGCTGTTTTTAAAGAACTCACTGATGGGATCCTCTCTTGAAAGTGAAGTTGATGGCAGCGATTCTTTCTTTTGTTGTTTTGTGTGGGTCTTTTCATTTTATTTTATTTTATTTATTTATTTATTTATTTATTTTTTGGTCTTTTTGCTATTTCTTGGTCTTGGGCCGCTCCCTTGGCACATGGAGATTCCCAGGCCAGGGGTCCAACCGGAGCTGCAGCCACCAGCCTACACCAGAGTCACAGCAACGCGGGATCCAAGCGGATCCGAGCCGCGTCTGCAACCCACACCACAGCTCACGGCAACGCCAGATCGTCAACCCACTGAGCAAGGGCAGGGATCGAACCCGCAACCTCATGGTTCCTAGTCGAATTCGTCAACCACTGCGCCATGACGGGAACTCCTCATTTTATTTTTAATTAAATTTTTTCATATTCTTTTCCATTATGATTTATCACAGGATATTGAATATAGTCCCCCCCCCACACACACACCCCTTGTCTATTTATTTCATACATAACAGTTTGCATCTGCTAATGCCAAACTCCCAAGCCTTCCCTCTCACACCCCCCAGCTTGGCAACCACCAATCTGTTCTCCATATCTCTGAATCTGTTTCTGTTTCATAAATGCGTTTATTTGTCATATTGTAGATTCCACACATACAGTGATATCATACATGTTTGTCTTTCTGACTTATTTCACTTAGTATGATAATGTCTAGGTCCTCCCAACAGTGATGATTCTTGTCCCATTTCCCCATTCTCATAAAAAGAAGCTAAGATGCATTGAGCCCTTCCTCTGTGCCTGACGACTATAGCCTTTGCCCTTGTTTCAGTGAAGCTTTATAACAGGCCTGTGTGGTAGGTCTTATTATTCCCGTTTACTGATAACGGGCACCAAGAAGTTAACTCATTTGCTCCACTTCACATAGCTAATAATGGTCCCAGCGGGATTATTACTTTAAGAAGCAGATTTGCCAAAACAGAACAAACAGCATAGCACATCCTTCCTTTTCATTCAGTGCATATTTTCTCCTCTGTTGTTTCTGTTCTTTAAATCTTTCTTGTACTCTGATCTTTTGACTTGACAGCCTCATTCTTTTTTCTTTTCAGTTCTCCCGTCTTAACATCCTTCCCTTTGTCCAAGGATTGCCTGACTTCCTGCTGGGCAAGTTATTACAGTGTCTTTTCTCTCTGCCTCCTAAAAGTAATCTCATGGAGGCTTTTTGCTCGTGAAATATCATTGTTGATTTGTATTCCCTTTTATAAGAATTCCTCAAGGCAAGAAAACACACTCCTGTGCAGGTGTTTTCTACAGGGGCTGCTCTCTCTTTTCAGATTCATTTTCTTTAATCAACGGGGTTTGTTCATCTGACAGAGTTCACGCCATGCTTTACATCAAAGGGCCTCGGTACATCTTCTCTGTATGTTTCACCAGCTTTTGGGGGCTGTGGGCATATTCCTTTGTGGGCAGGGAGGGAACTTGTTTTCAAGTATGACAGGATGGAAACCATTTTTATCTTAAAGTTTTCCTTAAGTTTCACATCTTTTGCTGGAAGAGGCTATGGAGTGTAGAGCAGTGTTTTTCAAAATGTGGTCTGTGGAACCCTAGGGGTTTCTGAGACCTAAAAACTATCTTCATAAGAATACTAAGACGTGCCTTTTTTTTTTTTTTAAACTGTATTGATGTTTTTACTGATGGTACAAAAGCCACGTGGGTAAAACTGCAGGTGAGTCCACATGAATCAAGGCAGTGGCCCCTGATTTTATCAGAAGTCAGGTCACTTCTAATCAGAACACAGTGTTCTGCTGAAATAGTTCAAATGATCAGTGCTCTTAGATCTCAGACCTCATGTACAACTTTTTAACGTCTTGTGTGACAAAATGGGAAGTACACGTAAAGTGTTTCTGCCTCAGACAGAGGAAGAGCCCTTGTGTGACAAGCACTGGAGCTTAACTAGCAGCCTTTTTCATCTTTAGTTGAAAGAACACTTGACAAACTGTGGTTATTCTGAGCTAGGTGTGTGATAGCCGTGTTCTAAAAAAAAATGAGTAAAGGGAGACTGTCATGGAGTTCCCGTCGTGGCGCAGTGGTTAACGAATCCGACTAGGAACCATGAGGTTGCGGGTTCGGTCCCTGGCCTTGCTCAGTGGGTTACCGATCTGGCGTTGCTGTGAGCTGTGGTGTAGGTTGCAGACGTGGCTCGGATCCCGCGTTGCTGTGGCTCTGGTGTAGCTGGTGGCTACAGCTCCGATTCAATCCCTAACCTGGGAACCTCCATATGCCATGGGAGCAGCCCTAGAAAAGGCAAAAAGATAAATAAATAAATTAATTAATAAATTAAAAAAAAAATAAAGGGAGACTGTCATGCCAAGAAAATCAATGGCCAGTATTTGTTGCCAATAATAAAACTCAAGCCTTCAAATGAAAATTAGAATTTTGGAAAACTTGAATCTGCCACCATGAGCTCGACAGCTTCCCAGCACTTAAAAAACTTTAATGATGATTGTGATCCATGGTGTATTAACAAATGTAATTTTGTTGATTACAAATTACTGGAAAGAGTTCTCTGTGTAGAAGATTTTGCATAGGTTGGTGCACCATTATTTTCCCAACAACCAACGTATACTGTTAGGAAATCGTGAATAGGTAAGGAAGGCTCACTTCAAATTCAAGATGGACCAATAGATTTTAACGTAACAGAATGTAGAGGAATCGCCAAAAGAAGGTCACCTGATAAGTTTTATCCTTCCCATTGCATCTTCCTTTAAGGACTTATCACTTGTTGAGTTTTGGTATAGTTTCAAAGATAGTCACAGATATAGAAAAAAGGTATTAGAGTACTCCTCCTTATTCCAACTACACATTTGAATGAGGCCAGATTTTCTTTATTCAACTACAAGTCATATAGCAATAGATTAACAGTGGAAGCAGATATGAGAATCTGTCTTCTGTTAAGCCAGTCACTAAGAACATTTGCACAATTATAAAACAGTACCACTTTTCTCACTTTTTGTTTGAGAAAGGAGTGTTCCTAATTATATAACTTATAAGTTACTGTACTGTTTTTAAATGATTAACATATATTTTAATGCTTCTCAGTTTTAATTTTTTTTTTTTGTATTTTTCTCTTTTTAGGGCCGCACCTGTGGCATATGGAGGTTCCCAGGCTAGGGGTCCAATCAGAGCTGTAGCCGCCGGCCTGCACCACAGCCACAGCAACGTCGGGTCCGAGCCACATCTGCAACCTACACCACAGCTCATGGCAACAGTGGATCCTTAACCCGCTGAGCAAGGCCAGGGATCAAATCTGCATCCTCATGGATGGTAACTGCTGAGACATAATGGGAACTCCTCAGTTTTAATTTTTTTTAGTTGAAACTTTCTGTTAAATTATGGTTGATTTATAATGTTGTGCCAACTTCTACTGTACAGCAGAGTGACTCAGTCACATATACATACATATACACACATTCCCTTTCCTGTAGCGTCTTCCCTAGAGACTGGATACAGTTCTCTGTGCTGCACAGTAGGACTTTATTGCTTACCTATTCTAAATGTAGTAGTTTGTATCTACTAACCCCAAACTCCTAGTCCCCCCCCACCTCCCCCAGCAACTACAAGTCTTTTTTTTTTTAGCTATTTCTTGGGCCGCTCCCACGGCATATGGAGGTTCCCAGGCTAGGGGTCAAATCGGAGCTGCAGCCACCGGCCTACGCCAGAGCCACGGCAACGCGGGATCCGAGCCTCGTCTGCAACCTACACCACAGCTCACGGCAACGCCGGATCGTGAACCCACTGAGCAAGGGCAGGGACTGAACCCGCAACCTCATGGTTCCTAGTCGGATTCGTTAACCACTGCGCCACGACGGGAACTCCCACAAGTCTGTTTTAATTTCTAATACAGTAAATATGGATAGATATGGCCCCCAGAAACAAAACAAAAGCTTATTGGGTTCAGTAATTTTTTAAAGTGTTAAGGCACCCTAAAACCAAAAAGTTTGAGCACTGTTTTTTTCTTTGAGTGGCAGGCAATAGACCCTGGAGCCAGATGAGGTGCGCTTGAATCGCAGTTTTGCCATTTACCTCGTGTGACTTTTAGGCAGGGGATTCTCGGTGCCTTGGTTTGCTCATCTGAGAAGGAGCACGATCCTCACCGGCTGTCAGGAGGCTTAAATGAGCGCGAGTTCCTCGGCGCGCCCTTCCCATAGGAAGTTCCCAGCCTTGCTGCTTTCCTTTTCTTCGTTCCAAGGCTCGCCGGATTTGCCTCCGAGAAATGGTGCTTTGTAGCGTGTTCCCCTCCATTCTTAGCTGGGAGTTCTGACCCTGGGGTGATGGTGAACTCCTGCATTTAGAGTGGGTGCCTTCTTTAGCCCCTCTCGTTCCGTGTGTGCCCTGGGAGGGACGTGGACACCGAATCCCCGCTTGTCGATCCGGGCCACCACCCACTCGCCTGTGTCACTGCATTTCTGCACCGTTTGGCACCTTCTGCTTTATCTGTATGTCTCCCTCACAAGCCTGTCAGAGTTGGTCCTCAAACCGGGCTCCGTCTTGCCCGGACAAACAGATGCTCAGTGTTATAGATCTTTGTGGAATGAATGAATGAGCAGAGGAATGAGTTAGTGAGGGCGTCTGCTGCTAATCCAAATCACAGGCCTTTGACCTTTTGTAACTCATAGGAGTTGTAAGGAACCCAGATATTGTCGCTGTTACCTAGGCGCTTTAAAATATCATTAAAATTCCGTGGCATCCTTTGGAACCATTCACAATGAGTTTGCATCTCAGCCTTAAGGCTCTGAACTGTGTGACCCGGAGCATGTCATTCTGGTTTTGTTTGGGCAAAAAGGAGATAATGAAACCTCATTCGCAGAGATGGCAGAATTACCTGAAGTAATGATTGAGCACCATGATGTGCTCAATGATGTGGCTTTCTCTGCCTTCCTTCCCCGTAATTAGCGAGCTGCTTTTGTCTTGTAGGACTTGGTGGCCTAGCTGGCTGTGTGATTTCTGAGTTTCAGATTTAGGGGTATTTGTCATATAATATGGTAGGCACTTTCCCAAGATTTTTTTCATCAAATTGAATTAGATGTATTTTTGTATCATCGCTTCATTAGTATAATCTTTATAACAGTATTTTAGATGTAACTGAAATAGCCATGTGCCCTTACCAGGCATTCACATTAGCAATTATGAAATATAGGGCACTACAATTATTGACTTCAAATCTCAATTTATTAAAAAGTAACAAATTTATGCAAGGGATTCTTCACTCTAGAGAAGTCAGTGCAGATTGGTGGGCTGGTTAGTTTTAGAAAAAGTTATCTCGTTTGATTAATTGTTCATCATTTGTGTGAGATCTTACATGGCAGAGAAATACAAGCTTCCCAAATCTATCTCTATGTTCAAATCCACTGTGAAGTGTGGCCAAAAAAAATTCATGTAAGGTTCACACTTGTGGCGATCCTGATGTTGCAGGTCTGACATGGGGGCTTGGAGGTGACATTTTCAGCATGTTCCATGAATGACTCTGACAATACGCAGGCTTGGAATTCATTGTTAAAGTGGAGACACTGTCGTGGAAATAATATGTGGCCAAATGGAAGAGATTGGAAGGGTGACTTTATCCTTTGCCTTGGTGTTCTGTAGAGGCAGGCAGAGTGCTCTTCGTACGCTAAGCTTTCATGAGAAACAACACAAATCTCCCTCACACACACAGGCATGTATAGAGGGAAGGAAACTTTCCCAGGGCCCATCTCCATTATCCACCGGCAAGGGCATTTTATTAAAACCTCTAACATTAATATAAGAAATTGTAAGAAATTAGGCAGGAAAAGAGGACTTAGAATTCAGTGTGCATTGCAACCCCACTCCTGGGTATATATCCGAAAAAAAACCCAAAAACACCAAATTCAAAAAGATGCATGACCTCAGTGTTCATAGCAGCACTATTTACCATTGCCAAGATGTAGAAGTATCCTAAATGTCTATCACCAGGTAAATGGATAAAGCAGATGTGGGACATGTATACAATGGAATACGACTCAGCCGTAAAAAAGAATGACAGTTTACCATTTGCAGCAACGTGGATAGACTTAGAGGGCATTATATGCTAAGTGAAATAAATCAGACAAAAATACTCTGTAATATCACTTACATGTGGCATCGAAAAAATACAACCAACTAGTGAATATAATAAAAAGGAAGGCACTCAACAGCTGTAGAGAACAAACTGGTGGGAAGAGGGAAGGGGCGCATATGGGTAGAGGATTAAGAGGTACGAACTGTTATGTATATAAAACAAGCTACAAGGATGTATTGTACAATACAGGGTATATAGCCAATATTTTATAATAACTATAAATGGAGTCCAACCTTTAAAACTTGTGCACCACTATGTTGTACCCTTGTAAGTTATATGAAATTGTACATCAGTTTTGCTTCAATTAAAAAAAAAATGAAGTGTGTGTGATGGAGGAGCTTTGGAAGGCAGAATGGCATCGTAAAAGAGCTTTGCTGTGGGAGGGGCTGAAGGTCTCTGCTGCTGGCTCGTTTTGTGACCCTAGGCATGACATAACTTTGTGAGCCTAGTATTCCTATCTATAAAATCGGAATAGAGGGGTGATAATGGAACACAATAATTTTTATAGTATCCTTGCACTTAATACGCATTCAATAAATGGCTGCTTCTGCTACTATTGACTGCTTTTATTACCAAAGGGATGTTTAATTTCTTGGGAAATCTTGTTTGCTTTATTGTAATGCATCCATGAGCTGACTGTATGAGGGAGCACGGTGTGGCAAGGAGAAATGTTCCTGCCTCCTGAGAGTCCCAGTCCCTGTGGGACGCTGCCACCTAGCAGAGCTCTTGGTGTCACGCGACTGCAACAACACACATCGTGGAAAGCTGGAGGAATGGGGCCAGGCCCTTCAGAACTGCTCCTCTTTGCAGTGTGGGTGAGCTGGGGAGCTTGGAGGTGCACAGCTGGGCGTTCATGCTGTGTCTTGGAGTTTATTTTAAGGTTTTTTCATCCTGTTTGTTTTCCTTTGGTCCCCAAACTGTAAGTCTTTACTGCCTGCATACAGTGGTCAAAACACGTTTAAGCAGTGGAGTTGATGTGCTAATAACGCTTCTTTCTCAGTGGGAAGATCATGTGAGCCAGGGCACCCCAAGGAATCCCTTTGTGGACCTAACATAGGTCTGAACAAATAAGATGTATTTAAAGGTTCTTTAAATTTCAGTGATTGAATTAATATAAGGCTTATTTAAGAACAAGCATAGTGCCTAGAGCTAGCAGTACTGTGGTGTATGCTGAAACTTTACTACAAGGATAGAGCTTACGTTAAGGTCTTACCATTCTCTCTCTCTCTCTCTCTCACACACACACCCACATGCACACATGCTCACACACACAACTACAGAGGGGGTGGGAGGAAACTTTGGGAGATAATGGACACGTCTGTGACCTTGATGGTGGTGATGGTTTCGCAGCATTGACTTATCCCCAGACTCATCACGTTGTGTACGTTAAATATGTGCAGCTTTTTTATGTGTTAATCATACGTCAGTAAAGTAGTTTAAAAAGAACTTATATGTGGAACGGGATCTCTGGAGTCTGGGTACTTCTGGTTTTAGATAAGTTCAACACCAGATCCATTGGTGTGAAATATGAATTAATGACATTACATACAGTTTGAGTCGATGTTTATGTAGCCTTTGGATTCGCTATTAAAATCTAAATTAAAAAAATGACTTCCTCTGTGTAGATAAGGCTCCCTTATTCTGGCTGCTCTCTCTGTGCATCCCCGTGACTGTGTGGTAGCACTGGGATGATTCCTCTCTTTACGGTGCACGCGTGGTTACTCTCAGAAGTCTCCCGACTCTGCACCTGCTCCCAGGCCTGTGAGGAAGCACGAACCCAGGGCTGCATGGAGGGCACAGCCCCAGGGCGCTCTGGGCCTGCTGTGGGGGTTGAGTGGGACAAAACATTTCTCCAACTGTGAGTTTGTGTTCAAGCTACAGAATCCCTGCCAGGCTATACCTCGAACAGGATTTGGATCACAGCACACATATAATTAGCCTGCTTTAGCACTAGATGGCTTTCTTTTGCACCCCCACCCCACCCCACCCCACCCTGCCCCCAGTAACTTTTATCAAGCCTTGGTGTCCTGAGTAGTTTAAAAGAGACATATTCACCTTTGAGCTAAGCTCTGTAGAATTAAGAATATGTTTATAATTGGTTATTTTAAAATGTATTCCATTAACAGATATTGAGTGCCCACTATGTGCTAGAACCTGCTAGGTGCTGTGAACATATGCACATGATTCATTGATTCAACAAGTAAGTTTTGAGCGCTTCGATCTTATTTCTGCTAGAAACTGGGGAGAGAGGTGAATAAGATGTGACCCCTGCTGTTAGTCAATTTAGGAGTTAATGAGGGGAGAAAAAAAGACACAGGCAGTTTAATAAGTTTAATATATCGTGGCCCAAATATGCATGGAATGCAGTGGAAGCAGGTTCATGGCATATAAAAAGTGAGAGGAAGAGGGTAGGTGACTTCCTGGAGGAAGTGGCACCAGAGGAGGGCTCCAGAAGGCATTCGGATGGTCAGGGTGGATGTTTCAGCATCTCGTGTGTGCCAGAGTAAGGGTTTCCTCCACTCATACAGGGAGAAAGGCCCTCCAGATGGGGGAAACTTTGGGGGAACTGCAAGTATTTCTCTAGGCTTTGTACAAGGGATATTTGAGGCAATAGATGTGAGTTACTATAAATCGAGGAGATTGTACTAAGTCATGTAGTACTTAAGATACAAACAATATTGTGTTCTTAGAATAGGGGTCAGAACAATTTTTTTTGTTGTTGTTTTAAGGCCCGCTACCGTAGCATATGGAGGTTCCCACCGGTTGAATCTGAGCTGTAGCCGCTGGCCTATGCCCCAGCCACAGCAACTCGGGATCCGAACCGTGTCTGCAACCTACACCACAGCTCACGGCAACGCTGGATCCTTAACCCACTGAACAAGGCCAGGGATCGAACCTGCAACCTCATGGTTCCTAGTCGGATTTGTTTCCGCTGCCCCATCACAGACACTCCAACCATAGATGATTTATTAACACTTTTTGTTTTTGTGTCATGTCCTCAAGACGCAAATCCTTTGGTTGGAACATCCACTAACTGAGCCTAGGTCCTCCTAGCTGCTGGAATGGGGAAGGGACATTTTGATTTCTGTAATGGGGGAGGGGGTAGACCTGCCCCCAAGGCTTCTTCTTTTTTTTTTTTTGTCTTTTTGCTATTTCTTTGGGCCGCTCCCGCGGCATATGGAGGTTCCCAGGCCAAGGGTCGAATCGGAGCTGTAGCCACCGGCCTCCGCCATAGCCACAGCAACGTGGGATCCGAGCCGCGTCTGCAACCTACACCACAGCTCACGGCAACGCCGGATCGTTAACCCACTGAGCAAGGGCAGGGACCGAACCCGCAACCTCATGGTTCCTAGTCGGATTCGTTAACCACTGCGCCACGACGGGAACTCCCCCAAGGCTCCTTACACAGTGAATTCAGGGTGTGATTGACTCTCAGGAGTATCGTATGTAGTAGTTGAAAGTTGAACCACCTAATTTCTAAATTATGTTCCATTTCTGTAGTGTTACGAAATAATGTACCAGCAGTGCTTTCTTTTATTTATTTATATTGAGGTATAGTTGATTTACGATGTCGTGTTAGTTTCTGGTGTACAGCCAAATGATTCGGTTATAAGTATACATATGTAAATATATTCTTTTTCATATTCTTTCCCATGTGGTTTATTATAGGATATTGAATATAGTTCCCTATGCTATACAGTAGGATGTTGTATCTATTTTGTATATGGTAGTATGTACCTGCTAATCCCCAAACTCTTTTTTTCTTTTCTTTTTTTAAAAAGTATAATTTACAATGTTCTCTCAATTTTTACTGTACAGCAAAGTGACCCAGTCATACATACACATCTACACACACACACACACACACACACACACACACACACGTTCTTTTTCTCATATCATCTTTCATCATGTTGCATCACAAGTGACTGACTACAGTTCCCTGTGACATACAGTAGGACCTTGTTGTTTATCTCTTTTATGTATGTAGTGTGTATTTGCCAAATTCTTAAGTTATCCCTTTTCCACCCCCTTTCCTTTGGTCACCATAAATTTGTTTATGGTTATGGAGTTTAAGATTCCACATACACGTGACGTCACATAATATTTGTCTTTCTCTGACTTACTTCATTCACTATGATAATTTCTAGGTCCATCCATGTTGCTGCAAATAGCATTATTTCATTCTTTTTAATGGCTGAGTAGTATTCCCTTGTATAGGTATCGTATCTTCTTTATTCACCTGTTGGTGGACATTTAGGTTGTTTCTGAATCTTTGCTATTGCGCGTAGTGCTGCTGTGAACATTAGGGTGCATGGATCTTTTCACATTAGACTTTTCTCTGGCTCTATGCCCAGGAGTGGGATTGTTGGATCATATGATAACTCTATAGGCTTTTAAAAAGCGCCCTTAAATACTGGATTCTGGGCCTGCGGATTGAGCTGCATTCCCCTCCTTACCTAAACGCCTGTGTCTGTGAATTCCCCATCCCTTTATGAAGCCAAACGCTGGGATGATGCAGCGCCTGTGCTTCTCCTTTGCCTTGTTTTGGGCTGCCCGTTCCTCTCCAGCCTCCTCTGCTCATCCCGCTGCAGAGGGACAGCCTCCCCCTTTTCTCCAGTTCAGCTCCAGAGTCTCTCCTTGTCATTGCAGCTCGGGATCACTTCCGTCAGTTAATAGGTAGTAACGAATGACTCCGGAGCCTCCAAAGCTTTGTGTCCCTTTAACAGAGCACTTACTCTGCAGTGAAATTTGGGTGGTTGTGTGCCCATTGTCTGTGGAACCAAATCATACTAATCCTGAGTCCCCAGATGGTCTCAGTCCTGGCTTTGTTACTTACACTTCCCAGCATAGCGCCCAGATGAACTCAATTGTTACTTTAAAGGTTAGACATACCTTCTGCATTTTGGTTCACACTGATAATGTCTGAGAGCTATTTCAAAATAAGCATTGCAGAGTTAAATTTCACAGAACTTTAGATCAAGTGATTTATCACAGATTCCACTTGGAGAGAGTCTAAATTAAACAGGCATTGGTGTATTTATTTTGCTTGTCTTCTGCAGGGGATGGACTGGTCCAGGGACCCAAATTCAAGTTTGGTGCCCAGGAGGATCATACCGCATAGAGGTTGAGAAGTTTGGAGACCTTCTTGCTCCCACCTCTCTCCACCCCTGTCTTGGTTTTTTATGGTTCCTTAGGGAAAGTGAGTAAGAAGGTGTATTGAGATGTGTGCTCTCAGTTTAGTGTTGGAATTCCTGTTTCCCTTTTATTTTTTAAAAAAAATTTAAAATTTTTGCTTTTTTTTTTTTTTTAGGGCCGCACTGTTGCATGTGCAACTTCCCAGGCTATGGGTCCAATCGGAGCTGCAGCTCCCAGCTCATACCACAGCCACAGCAATGCAGAATCTGAGCTGCATCTTCGACATACACCATAGGTCATGGCAATGCCGGATCCTTAACCCACTGAACCAGGCTGGGGATTGAACCTGCAACCTCATGCATACTAGTCTGGAGGGATCTTTACCGCTGAGCCACGAACGGAACGCCCCTTGTTTCCTTTCTAAATGTGTTTACTGCGTGCAGGTGTTCATGGAGCGGGGGTGTCATGACCTGTTCACGTCCCTCAGGCCTCAGGTTCAAGAGTGTGTGTGGCCTATGCCATCGAGAGAGCTTGGCATCACATGAGGGCCACATAAGAGCACACAGACTAGCCCTTATTTTTCAGATACTGGTTGTGAGATCTCCACACTCCTTCTAAACAGGGCTTCTAGGGCATCTGGCCCCCGGAAAAACCTCCAGCTCTGCCAGAATCAGAAGGCTTGGTTGCTTCCATTTAAGTTTGAGGATGCTGGCACACTCAGCAAATTCCTTAGCTCTTTGAAAGGGAAGGTAGAAGCCACAGAATTATTTGTTGCTGTGGTTAAAAACTCTTGTTATGAAGTTAGAGGAGGTTATTCTAATCTCAACAGTGAAATTGTTTTCAAAGGCATTCAGTGGTTTTGGCTTCGATGGAGCTGGCAGGAAATTTTGCACTTTGGCGCAATGACACCTGGGAATTCTTTTGCAGCAAGAGGAGGCTGTGAGGAGTGGGTGCCTGGCCTGCTGCAGACCCCAGGGCACTGCTGCCAGCTGCCAAGGGGAGAGCGAGTGCTCCCTCATCTCAGGGGACAGAGAGGTCCAGGGAATCGTGGGAACTCTCAGAGACAGGCTTTGGAGGGTACCTCTTCTTTCAGCATGATAGTGAGACCATCTCAGGGACTATGCCGAGTTCTCCATCTCTCAGAGAACATATATCCCGTATAGAGAGTAACAGGTACACATACGGTGCTGCCTCCAAGCTTCGCCAGGGCAGGAGCACCAGCCCATATTAAATGACTGTTTTGCACACTACTAGGCAGTTGATGTTTAAGGGTTAAGATGTGTGATTCCGATCATAATTGCTGTGGCCATTGGCGGAAGGCAGGCCAGTGCAGGGGGAGGTGTTCTGGGGGAGGTAAGCTGTACTGGGGTGAACTTTAAAGGACTTGGGTCAGGGAATGTGAAACTGGAGGATGCCATTCCCAGCTGGACCTTGGAGAATGAGGGTGACATGTGCACGGGCTGCTGGGATACTGAGGGGACCCGCGAGGCTGGTGACGGCTGGGAGGGGTCTGATTGTGGACAGAATTTGAAAACCTTGAAAACCAGACAGAATTTGAACTTGAAGCTATAGCGAAAATGGCCATGGGCAAGGCAATGACATGCCGGCCGTGGAGTTTAAGGACGGGTGACTCGCAGCTGGGTGAGTGCCAGGTGATAGTGGGGTGACAGTTTGAATGTCCTCCGGTGTTTACACCTGCAGGAACCTCTGAGCCTGTTTTCTTGGTCTGTCTGTGGACTTGGTCTCAGATCTTAGGGAACAAACTAGTTACAGTGGAGGCGAAGCCAATGAGCAGGTGACCCGGGTTCTGGTGCCTCTCGCCTCCCCCAGGAATCTCGCTTCGTTTTCCCTGATTCATTTTTCCTTCAACAATGAGGCCTTTGTTATGGCTACTGAGGAGTGAGGGAAAAAAAGCCTTGTCCGGGGTCACATTACTTAAAGGCCTCTGGACAGTTCCAAAGAAAGTAAGCGCGTAAAACCGTAATGGGAAGGAAGTTTCCATGCTGTAGACGCCAGCCCAAAGCAGTCACGCTGGTAGAGAGAGAAGCAAGGATTCTTCTTGTTGACAAATGACATGCAGTTGTTGCAAAGAAAAAGGAACATTCTGGGTGAAATGGGTCATCGCCAGTATAAGGCAGAGACAGCGAACCCTCAAACTGGAGTTTCAAAAGTTCATAAACGGATGTCCCCTTCCAGTGGGGACCCAGGGGCGACAAGACCCCTGCCCCGAGGGAGACCCTGGGCTGCTTTTCTTTTCTTTTCTTTTTTTTTTTTTTTTTGTCTTTTGTTGTTGTTGTTGTTGTTATTTCTTGGGCCGCTCCTGCGGCATATGGAGGTTCCCAGGCTAGGGGTTGAATCGGAGCTGCAGCCACCGGCCTACGCCAGAGCCACAGCAACGCGGGATCCGAGCCGTGTCTGCAACCTACACCACAGCTCACGGCAACGCCGGATCGTTAACCCACTGAGCAAGGGCAGGGACCGAACCCGCAACCTCATGGTTCCTAGTCGGATTCGTTAACCACTGCGCCACGACGGGAACTCCTGGGCTGCTTTTCTGTTGCTTCTGCCATGCTGCCCACTCAGTGGGGTGAGCTGTGGTCCTTAGATGAAGGTCTGGTTTAGAAGAAGGTACCTGCAGGTTACCAAGTCAAGAGAAACTTACAGGGAAATGGTGTGTATGAAGCCCCGAAAGGCAGCTCCATGCACAGATGACACAGCACTGAGCTGGTAGGATTGCTGGTCCACTGTGGACGCCCCTAAAAACCACACTGTCACTGAGGCCAGGGCCCCAGCCAGGCCTTGCAGCTCTCACCGGCTAGGGGTGGTGTCCAGGTGTCTCCCAGCTCTTTTTTTTTTTTTTTTTTGGCTTTTTAGGTCTGCACCCGAGGCATATGGAGGTTCCCAGGCTAGGGCTCGAATCAGAGCTATGGCTGCTGGCCTATATCACAGCCATGGCAACGTGGGATCCAAGCCACGTCTGTGACCTACACCACAGCTCACTGCATTGTTGGGTCCCTGACCCACTGAGGGAGGCCAGGGATCAAACCTTCATCCACATGGTTACTAGTCGATTTGTTTCCGCTGTGCCACAGCGGGACCTCCTCTCCCAGCTCATCCTCCCTGGGGATGGAGAACTGCAGGAAAACCACAGCTCTGCTCGAGTTGGTATCGATGTCCAGTTTCTGATTTCCAGTATCCTCGACCCTCTGGGTTAGAGTATGTGCTGGGTGTTTTGCATAAGAAGACAGACTCAGGAGTTCCCGTTGTGGCTCAGTGGTTAAGAATCGGGCTAGTATCCCTGAGGATGTAGGTTCGATCCCTGGCCTTGCTCAGCGGGTTAAGGTTCTGGCGGTGCCGTGGCTGTGCTATAGATCACAGACTCCTAGCCTGGGAACTTTCACATGCCATGGGTGCGACCCTAAAAAGAAAAAAAAAATAATAAAATAAAAATAAAAACAGACTCAAGTGGTGCTACCAGAGTTCCTAATGAAGATCCTGAGCTAGAACAGGAAGGGAGAGATTGTGGGACTGGAGATGGTGCCCCTCTTACATTCCGTGTAACCCAGGAATCTCATGCAGACCCCGTGATGCTCATTTTTTGGTCACTGACCTTGTCTTATAAGAGAGGGAACTAGAAGTGAGATGATTCCCTTAGGGCGTAGCAGTGCCGAGGGAGCTCGAGTGGCTGTCTCTTGGCTTAGCAGAGAGATGACCCCTGGGCCCGTCTCTCTGGAAGGCCTGTTTGATCACCTCTTCAGCCGCCTTCTCTCTTCACCTCCGAGGAAAGGATGCAGCAGTGGGAGCAGAACGCTCCATCAGTGTGTGCACCACCAAGTCTTAAATGACTGTTGATATGGATTTGGGTGTCCTGTCCTTCGGTCTGCATAGGGGTGTGTGTGTGTGTGCGTGTGTGCGTGTGTGTGTGTGTGTGCACATGCTCGCACACGTGTGAAGTGCATTAGTAATTTCGTAATACTGAGGCCTGCAGAAGAAGTGGTGACAGGTGGCACATCTTTGGTGCCCTCTGTGCTCATATCCCCCGCTTAAAGCCCTGCTCTCTGTACAGGGCTCTGGAGCCTGGAGCCCTTGAGCCTATCCCCCACTCGGCAGGCTGTTGGATAAGGTGTGGAAGAGCAGTTGACACCCACATCCTGGTGAGTAGGAAAGGCTTCGTGCAGGCGTCTTACCTGGGTTCCGTGTTGAAATCTGGGTTGTATCTCACACCTCTCCTGCACACTCCTTTATACACTCATGCATATAGACATATAGATTCTTAGGCCTCAGTTTTATTGGCAGTTTATCCTCTATTATCACTTGGAAATTTTAGTCCCATGACTAGACAGAATGGCCCAAAGTTGTAATCTGCTGGCATGTGCCTTTTCTGTCCCAGATCCATGTACGAGAACACCACACTTTGTTTCATTTTTATTTTTTTTATTTTTATTTTTTGCTTTTTGAGGTCACACCCGTGGCATATGGAGGTTCCCAGGCTAGGGGTTGAGTCAGAGCTACAGCTGCCAGCCTACACCACAGCCACAGCAGCTCCGGATCCGAGCTGCGTCTGCGACCCACCCCACAGCTCACGGCCACGCCAGATCCTTAACCCACTGAATGAGGCCAGGGATTGAACCCACAACCTCATGGTTCCTAGTCGGATTCGTTAACCACTGAGCCATGATGGGGACTCCCCAGAACACCACACTTTAAAAAAAAATTGAATTATAGTCGATTTACAATGCTGTGTTAGTGTTAGGTGTAGAGCAAAGTGTTTCAGTTATATATACATATTTTTCCTTTTAGATTCTTTTCCATTATAAGTTATTACAAGCTCTTGAATATAGTTCCCTGTGCTATCGAGTAGGTCCTTGTTGTTTATCGATTTTATATATAATAATGTTTATCTGTTGCACTTTCTTTACTGAAGTACGTGGGTCCTCACCCCTCCCTGACTCTGATTTGGTCGGGGAGGGGCCAAGGGTGCACAGGGTGTGTTTGTGCTGTTTTGTTTCTTTGCCTGTGTGCACGGTTCTCCCTCGAGCTTTGGGCTTCCTGACGTTATCTGTGTGCCAGAATCACATGGACAGCTTTATAAAATACAGAGGCCCGGGCCCTGTTCTGGAGGTTCTGATTCGAGGTCTGGGAAAAGCCTGGGTACTGACATCGTCACAGTTCCCCCAGGTGATTCTAAGGTTGCTCCGTGCATCTTTCCAACTTTCCGCCAACATTTTCCACCTGCCTGAAGTAGGAGCCAGGCCAGGATTTGCCTTAGAATCCAGGCCATCAGTGATTCCTAATTTTAGCCGTAGACTTAGATTTAGAGATGTAGAGGACGAGGCCCTGGAGGGGCTGAGTGTCTTTCCAGGGTAGTTCTTGCAGGTTGGCCAAACAGAAAATGCTGACAGGTACTGTCACAGGCATTGGAACTGTAATTTTAGGCTGATCTTTATATAGGATGTCATTCATCCTCTGTATTTATCAAGACCTCAGTCACAGCTGCTTTATTTGTTTTAATGTCAGAAGACAAATATTCTAGTTGTCATAATCTTTCTTCTTCTCTCTAGACCAAACCTGCCTCTGAGACCTGTGAGCACACATGCGAATATTATTTTTTGTGTTGAGGTCAAGAGACTTAGGAAGAAGATGAGTAAATTTCCATTTTACGGCCTCTCAGCATAATTAGTTGCTTATTGCTAGCTTTGGTCTAATGGGAAATCGGTAGATCACAGACCTAAGCAAGACATTTCCAATGACTAGTTTGAAGTGATGGCTGAAAAACATTATTTTTCTTCTTCTTCTTCTTTTTTTTTTTCTTTTTTAGGGCTGCACCCTCGGCATATGGAGGTTCCCAGGCTAGAGGTCGAATTGCAACCGCAGCCGCTGGCCTGTACCACAGCCACAGACACGCCAGATCCAAGCCGTGTCTGCGACCTACACCACAGCTCACGGCAACATCGGATCCTCAACCCACTGAGCGAGGCCAGGATCAAACCCGCAGCCTCGTGGTTCCTAGTCGGATTCGTTTCCGCTGAGCCATGACGGGAACTCCTATTTTTCTTCTAATGGAATTATCTTTGGGGCAAGGATTTTTATTTATTTATTTTTGAATATCATGACTCTTTCCCCGGAGTAAACTAAGTTACTTTTGCCAAAAAAGAGCCTTCGGCTTGGTGCCCACGCAGAGAAATCCGTGCAGAGAGGGCCGACAGCCCAGATCCATCGTGCGGAGTGTTCCCACGATGTTGTGTGGGCCATATCAGTGTCACTGTCATGATATCTCATATTCAGTGACTGTAGGATTGAACACAGCGTCACGTTTAATTGAAACAGGAGTTGCACTTTGGTTTGTGTGTGAAGCAGAAACACTGGAGCTGAGAGGCCAGTGCTTGGCAGAGGGCCAGAACCCATGACCCAGCCTCACACGGCCACACGGGGCCCCAGAAACCTTAGAGTGGGCTGAGCGCTCTGTCCTGGGCTGGGCCGGGCCCTTGCTCACACGTGGCCTGGCCACTCTGTATCTTTCCGCTGTTCCAAGAGACAGCTGCACTTCCCGTTTTAGTTGGCCTTTCCCGGCCTCCCCGGAGCCTCCCTCCTTTCTGTCTTCCACCTGGATGGTTCCGAACGTGACCACTGCGAACTTGGCCAGGTCCAAGGTCGGTCGGTGTTTTTGCTGCTGCCCTGGGATCAGGGTTGTGTGACAGCGTCCCTGCCTTCACTCAGCGTATCTTGAAAATTGTTATTGTGACGTCCTGGGTTGTTTTGGTGGCTGGCTAGACGTGTGATGGTTCTGAATAGTAACTTTGGAATTTTATGAATCGAAAAGACAGAGCTGCCACTGCTCGTGGAAATGCGCGTGGGAGCTCGGCCGGCGTGAGTAGGGCGGGGCGGACTTTACCGACACTCAAGTGCGCTTTGCTTTTGCCCCCAGGTCCCCCGCCTGCCTGTTACAGCCCCAGTAGTCCCGTCCAGGTTCTGGAAGACCCCAACTACTTTTTCCCAGACTTTCCGCTCTATTCTGGGAGGCATGAGGCATCTGCTTTGACAGTGGAGGCAAACAATAGCATCAGGGAAAAAGTTGGTAAGTTCTTGTACTGGCACTTGGGTTGGAAAAGCAGAACGATGTTCAGTTTCTCATATTTAGCTCTTTGCGTAATTTTTTCTCTATCCTCGTTTTAAAAATCAGCATATTGGGAGTTCCCACTGTGGCTCGGTGGGTAACAAACTAGCATCCATGAGGGCACGGGCTCAGTGTGTTAAGGACATGGCCTTACCGTGAGCTGCAGCATAGGTCACAGAGGCGGCTTGGATCTGGCGTTGCTGTGGCTCTGGCATAGGCCAGCAGCTGAAGCTCGGATTTGACCCCTAGCCTGGGAACTTCCATATGCTGCAAGTGCAGCCTTAAAAAGGCAAAAAAAAAAAAAAAATCAGCGTATTGGATTATCGATTGTCTCTTTATTGGTAAGTGCCTTGTTTTTAATGTTTGTTAAATATTAACAAGGTGTTAATAGACAATTTTACCTGACTCTCTCAACAGATAGAGTTCCTCAGTTTGTAGGAACTTCAGAATCATGCCATTTATTCCCTAATTTTTCTCTCTTTCCTAAATACTCTTTTGTACTCTTTTCCCAAATGTTTCATTTCCTTTTTTCTTCTTGGCTTTCATTTTTACCTCTTTTTGCAAATGATTCAGAAATTTGGTGAAATTCAAAACTATAGTTGGGAAGGAACTGCCACCTTTGCAAAAACTTCCTGCCTATTTTTCAGGGCTTAAGAGATTGGTTAAACCATGAAGGAATCTTTAAAACACTTTATAGTAGGATTCAGGGTTCTTGCCAAATACACTTTTGAAAAGGGAACTCAGTAGTTTTCATGCTTAAGACTCCCATTCCTTTTCTTATTCCCAAAAAAGTCATTTTCCTTTGGAAATACATTTTGATTTTAATTTGAATTTTATTCATTCTATTTTAAAATGTTGATTTTTATTTGAATTTGCTTGTTTCATTAAGCCCTGAGGGTAAGGACTCTCCACTTTATTGTCCTAAACCAGCACCTGTCAGAGGCCTGAATATAACAGCTCGGCATGTGGTATTTGTAGAGTGAGTGATGGCCCAGCTCAACCCACTCTTTTTTTTCCCTCTTTCTTTTGATTGTTCCTCAAATATTACAGTTATTTGGCAGTTCGTCTTGTGTGGACTTTCAGTGATCCATTTTTGTTGTTTAAAAGTTTTTATTGTTAGGAGTTCCTGTTGTAGTTCAGCAGAAACGAATCCGACTAGTATCCATGACGTCATGGGTTCGATCCCTGGCCTTGCTCAATGGGTTAAGGATCTGGCGTTGCCATGAGCTATGGTGTAGGTCACAGATGCAGCTCAGATCTGGCGTTGCTGTGGCTGTGGTGTAGGCCGGCAGCTGAAGCTCTGATTCGACCCCTAGCCTGGAAATTTCCATGTGCCTCCAGTGTGGCCCTAAAAAGGCAAAAAAAAAAAAAAGTTGAACTTTGGGTTTATATCTCAGTTACCCTATACATTCTTTGAAGATGAATAAGTTTGACTTTAGTCCACCCTCTGTCCTGTGAGGCAGCATGAAGCCTGACCATCATACAGGGGCAGGAAGTTCAGAGAACCTAAGTAGTTTGCCTTAGATCTTGCAGGCTTGATTTTGGGGTACATCAGAATTGAGCTTAGGGAACCATTCTGCAAAGTTCTTTACTTGGCAATTACTTCTTTTTTTTTAAGCCATTAAAAAGATGAGGTAGAGTTAATATACGGCATTGTGTATATAGCAAAGTTATACAGTCATATATTCTTTTTCAGATTCTTTTCCATTATAGGTTATTCCAAGATACTGAGTATAGTTCCTGTGCTATACAGTAGGACATTGTTGCTTATCTATTTCATATGGAGTAGTGTGCATCTGTTCATCTCAGATCCTAATTTACCCCTCCCCTGCCCCACCCCCCTCAGTGCTTTCCTGAATGCCTTCTGAATAGTGAGGTAGCAGTGTTCCCGGCACTGGGGATGCAGCACGTGAACAAAGCATACAAGTCTTTGCCCTCCCGTGCTCGAATTCTAGTAGAGGAAGACAGATAATAAGTACAGTATTGATTAAAAGGAGAAGAGGCCAGAGGCAAGTGATCGTAGGCAAGTTAGGACATTCAGGTAGTGGGTTAGGGGAGTAGAACCCGGAGAGTGACTGGGGCCACGGAAGCCAGGGCTGCAGTTTTACCATTACGGAGACACTAAAAATGTCAGCCCCCATTGCTTGTTCTCATATTTTAAGACTGGAAAGAGTAAGAGGGATGTAATCCTTGACAGCAACCCTTGCCCAAAAAAGATAGTAAACCTAATTACATGTGTCTGTGTATACACACCCACGTATATGTGTGTGGTTATGAGTATATGTGTGTTTATATATCTTATAAGCATATCTTACTACTTCCATTTTTTCTCATTTCACTGTGGACTGAAAAACTAGCTTGACCCTTGATTAAATGTATGGAGCAAAGGAGGCAAAAGGGTCAAAACTGAATCTGAAATTTCTACCCGGATGACTCTTATGATGAGGGTAGCATTTATAGAAGAAAAAAGGCAAGAAAGATGGTTTGGAGGAAAATGCTATGTTGTATGTATATATGAAAACATAGAACCATCATTGCATGAAACGGTAGAAGTGAAAATTGTAGAATTGAAGGCTGCTTTGAGTTAGGCTAGTTCAGCCTCCTCCATGTATACGTTCCTGTATGATTATGAAATGGGGTAACTTATGTACTTCATGGCACCCAGATATTCTTTTACTGGTTAAATGTTTGACCTCCCATTACACACTAGGGAGACCCAGAGGCATGACCTTTGCCTTTAAGTGGTTGAGAGTCTTGTGTATATAAATCATTGCCATCCACTGTGATCATTGCTCTAAGGGAGATTCAGCAATGGGGCTCGGACATTGGAGAAGGAGGACTCCAGCCTGCTGGGCTGCGGCAGGAAGGGCTTGCTTCAAAGGTAGCTTTGCACTCATCACCCAAAGCATGTCTAGGAATTTCCCAGGAAGACAAGATGAGCTGCATCTTTCTAGACAGAGGGACGCATGGGAGCAGAGTCCTCGAGGCCGCATAGAGCTAGCATGTCTGGGAATTCTGTGTTCTTAGGTATTGGTGGAACTTGAACTCCAAGGGGTTGCCAGTGAGGGAGGCGGTGGTGGCATGAAAGAAACATTGCTGGGTAGGAAAAGCAGTGCCTGCTACACCCCATGATGGAATGTCAGTTTCATCCTGTAATTAATTGTTGAGGAGTTTTATGCAGAGGAGTGCCAGTGCTTAAGTTTTCCTGTTTGAACAATCTTTCAGGGCCGTGCGAAAGACAGGTGGAAGTTGAGGGATGAGCTTGGAAGTAGGAGAAAAACTAGTATCAGGGAAATAGAGGAGGGAGAGGGGTTTGGGGATGAAGTTCTGATGGTTCGTAATCCCGAGTGAACACAGATTTCCTTGTGGATGAGTCAGGTCTGGATCTGTCTCTTCCTGTCTCTGTGACCTCAGTGATGGACCTTCTCTCAACCTCTCTCCTAGAGTGGATGGATGTATATGTATAACTGAATCCCTTTGATGTACACCTGAAACTAACATGACATTGTAAATCAACTATACTCCAACCTAAAATTAAAATTAAATTCAAAAGATGGAACTTAAATAATAAATTAATAAATAATTAAAAAATCCCTCTCTTCTCATCTATAAGATGGGAGAATTCATACCTGCCTCCTAGGATTATGTGTGGGCTAAACTAAATAATGAGAGAATTCAGTGCAATATATGGCACATCATTTGTACCTTAAACATGGTTCTCGTGGTTGTAGTGTGGTTATTAATAATGAACTGACACCAGAATAAAGGGGAGAGTTGGGAGAAATGTTTCCTTTCGGAGGTAGAATTGACTGGATGTTGGGGCAAGGGAGAGGAAGGGATTTTGGAAAACTCCCAAGTTTCTGGCTTGGCTAAGAGCAGAGGGGGCAGGGGCACAGGGGTTGGTTGGGTGGGAGAGTGTTGGGGGGTGAGGAAGACACACTGAGTTTGGAGGACTTGGGGGCCATCGGCTGGTGGTGGTCGATGTGTGGACCACGAGTCAGTGGTTGCAGACGAGCGTGGATGTGGTGGGACTGTGTCGGGTGAGGCGGGGAGAGCGCTCAGGGCAGAGCTGTGGGGAACACTAGGATTTAAGGGGCAGGTGGAGAAAAGGGATCCAGAGGCGGAGTGTGCAGAGAAGCAGGATCCAGAACCATGGGGTGGCCTGGATGCCGAGCGAGGAGAGCATTTCAAGGAGGGGGTGATCTACCTGCCAAAAACTGCAGAAAAGTTATGCCAGGAAGTTCTCCCCAGGAGTGGTTACTAAGCAGAGCGGTAGGGAGAGTAGTGGATGGAGCGTTTGGAAGGTGGAGGCGGCAAGTGTCGATTGCCTTCTGAGGACAATTAGGAGAGAAGGGAAGGAGAGATGCAGGCTGGAGTCAGAGGCTTACGTAGGGCAGGAAAGGTCGTTTTATTTATTTATTTATTTATTTATTTATTGTCTTTTTTCTTTTTAGGGCTGCACCCGTGGCATATGGAGGTTCCCAGGCTAGGGGTCTAATGGGAGCTACAGCTGCCAGCCTACGGCACAGCCACAGCAATGCCAGATCCGAGCCGTGTCTGTGACCTATACCACAGCTCATGGCAACACCAGATCCTTAACCCACTGAGCGAGGCCAGGGATCGAACCTGCAACCTCATGGTTTCTAGTCGGATTTGTTTCCTCTGCGCCATGACGGGAAGTCCTCTTTTTTTTTAATTAAAGTATAATTGATTTACGATGTGTTCATTTCAGGTGTGCAGCAAAGTGGTTCAGTTATACATATATAATACATATGTATATACATACATATATACACATATATTCTTTTTTAGATTCTTTTCCATTATAGATTATTACAAGATGTTGAGTTCCCTGTGTTATACAGTAGGTCCTTGTTACTTAGCTATTTTATATATAGTACTGTGTGTATTTTAATCTCAATCCCTGCCTCACCTCCTCCCTTTCCCATAAATTTGTTTCCTATGTCTGTGAGTCTGTTTCTGTTTTGTATATAAGTTCATTTGTATCTCTTTTTAAAAAGATTCTACAGATAAGTGATATCATCTGGTATTTGTCTTTCTCTGTCTGGCTTACTTCACCTGGTAGGATGATCTCTAGGTCTGTCCATGTTGCTGCATGGTTTGGGTTTTTGCTTGTTGCTTGTTTTTTTGTTTTTTTTTGTTTTTTTTTTTTTTTTAGATGGGAAAGACTTGATCCGTTTATGTGATGCAAAGAGAGGGCTGGTGGGGAGCTTAAAGGAAAGACAGGTCCTGAAATCCCAAGTACGGTCTAGGAGGAAGCAGGAGGCGAGGGAACCGGGAATAGCAGAGACACTTTGAATCCGAGGAACGCTTGCCTGAGAAACTGCAGGGTGAATGGGGGTGATGGTGGATTTGAAATCTTTAAAGGCCACTTTCATTAGAAAGTTCCTTATTCACCCCGAACGGCATGACCTATATTCCCGTGGAACAGCCTGATACCTTTTTTCCCATGTTTATCTTCCAGTTGAGGATCCCCTTTGTAACTTCCACTCCCCGAACTTCCCGAGGATCTCAGAGGTGGAAATGAGAGGTTCCGAGGATGCGGCAGCTGGAACAGTGTTACAGCGGCTGATCCAGGAGCAACTGCGGTATGGCACCCCGACCGAGAACATGAACTTGCTGGCCATTCAGCACCAGGCCACAGGGAGTGCAGGACCAGCCCACCCCACCAACACCTTTTCTTCCACGGAAAACCTTACTCAAGAAGACCCACAAATGGTCTACCAGTCGGCACGCCAGGAGCCGCAGGGTCAGGAACACCAGGTGGACAACGCGGTGATGGAGAAACAGGTCCGGTCCACGCAGCCTCAGCAGAACAACGAGGAGCTGCCCACGTACGAGGAGGCCAAAGCGCAGTCGCAGTTCTTCCGCGGGCAGCAGCCGCCGCCACCGCCGCCGCCGCAGCCGCAGCCTGGGGCGGTGGGTCATGGTTACTACATGGCAGCGGGTGCCAGTCAGAAGGCCCGGACGGAGGGCAGGCCCACGGTGAACCGCGCCAACAGCGGACAGGCGCACAAGGACGAGGCGCTGAAGGAACTCAAGCAGGGCCACGTCCGCTCGCTCAGCGAGAGGATCATGCAGCTGTCGTTGGAGAGGAACGGAGCGAAGCAACACCTCCCTGGCTCAGGGAACGGAAAGGGGTTCAAGGCGGGCGGGGGGCCCTCCCCAGCCCAGCCTGCAGCCAAAGTGCTGGACCCCCGAGGTCCTCCCCCCGAGTACCCCTTCAAGGCCAAGCAGATGATGTCCCCGGTCAGCAAGACCCAGGAGCATGGACTTTTCTACAGCGACCAGCACCCGGGGGTGCTCCATGAGATGGTCAAGCCTTACCCTGCGCCCCAGCCTGCGAGGACAGAAGTGGCCGTCCTGAGGTACCAGCCACCCCCAGAATATGGGGTAACCAGGTGATTATCAAACCTAGAGGCTTTATACAATTTTTTTAAAATAATTTTTTAATGGAGGTATAGTTGATATTAATGTGTATTACAGATGTACAATATAGTGACCAACAGTTTTTAAAGGTTCTACTTTATTTAGTATTATCAAATATTGGCTATATTCCCTCTGTTATACAGAATATCCTTGTAGCTTATTTTATTTTATTTTTTTTTGTCTTTTTGTTGTTGTTGTTGTTGCTATTTCTTGGGCCGCTCCCACGGCATATGGTAGTTTCCAGGCTAGGGGTCGAATCGGAGCTGTAGCTGCAGGCCTACACCAGAGCCACAGCAACGCGGGATCCGAGCCGCGTCTGCAACCTACACCACAGCTCACAGCAACGCCAGATCGTTAACCCACTGAGCAAGGGCAGGGACCGAACCCGCAACCTCATGGTTCCTAGTCGGATTCGTTAACCACTGCGCCACGACGGGAACTCCAGCTTATTTTATATCTCATCGTTTATACCTCTTAATTCTTAAAACTTCCCCTCTCCCCACTGGTAACCATGAGTTTGTTCTCTGTATCTGTGAGTTTGCTTCTTTTTTGTTATATTCACTAGTTTGTTGTATTTTTTAGATTCCACATATAAGTGATATCATACGGTACTTCTTTCTCTGACTTATTTCACAAAGCTGAATATTCTCAAGGTTCATCCATATGGCTGCAAATGGCAAAATTTCATTCTTTTTATGGCTGAGTAGTAGTCTATTTTGTGTGCGTGCATGTGTGTGTGTGCATATACCACATCTTCATCCATTTGTCTGTTGATGGACACTTGTGTTGCTTCTGCATCTTGGTAATTGTAAATAATGCTGCTTTGAACATTGAGGGGCATTTTACCTCTTTGAATTAATGTTTCTGTTTTTTTCATATGGGGAGAATGGAATTGCTGGGTCATGTGGTCATTCTAGTTTTACTTTTTTTGAGAAACCATCGTCCTATTTTCCACAGTAAACCTAGTTGTTTAACTCATGTTTTTAGCACTCATTACTTTCAAGTCACGTTAGGTTTTTGTCATCAGGTTTTTTTTTTTTTTTTCTTCTGTGTAATATTTTATAAGCCACCTTTTGGGCAAAATATGTAGACTGAAACAGAGAAGAGGGCAGTTGGGGATTTTTCTCCAAATGCAACAGAAGGAGTTGGGAATTTATGAGTTTAGAGGAGGAGCTGGCTGTACTTGGGAGCTTGGCCTAGTGGCCTGGCAGAGCAGCAGTTTTCCTGGCTGGCTTTGTGGAGAGTGTCCAACCTCCTGGAACATATTATTACCGTGGGGTATTATAGAGCCTTTCTTTTTTTTTTTTCTTTTTTATTAAAGTATAGTTGTTTTACACTGTTATGCCAGTTTCTGTTGCACAGCAAAATGACCCAGTCATACATGTATATGCATTCTTTTTGTTATATTATCTTCCATCATGGTCCATCCCAAGAGACTGGATACAGTTCCCTGGGCTGTACAGTAGGACCTCATTGCTTATCCATTCTAAATGTAATAGTTTGCATCTACTAACTCCAAACTCCCCATCCATCCCACTCCCTCCCCCTTACCCCTTGGCAATCACAAGTCTGTTCTCTATGTCTGTGAGTCTGTTTCTGTGTTGTAGATATGCTCGTTTATGTCGTATTTTATTTATTTGTTCATTATTAAATTTTTAAATTATAGTTGACTTACCACGTTGCCAATTTTTACTGTACAGCATAATGACCCAGTCATACATACATATATGAATTCTTTTTCTCATTATCTTCCATCATGTTCCATCACAAAAGATTGGATATAGTTCCCTGTGCTATACAGTAGGACCTCATCGATTATCCATTCTAAATGTAATAGTTTGCATCTACTAACCCCAAACTCCCTGTCCATCCTATTCCCTCCCCCTCCCTCTTGGCAACCACAAGTCTCTCCTTCATGTCTGTGAGTCTGTTTCTGTTCTGTAGATAGGTTCATCGGTGCCACATTTTAGATTCCACATACAAGTGATATAATATTTGTCTTTCTGACATTCTTCATTTGGTATGATAATCTGTAGTTGCATCCATGTTGCTGCAAATGTTATTATTTTGTTCTTTTTTTATGGCTGAATAGTACCCCATTGTATGTATGTATGTACCACATCTTCTTAACCCATTCCTCTGTCGATGGATATTTAGGTTGTTTCCATGTCTTGGCTACTGTGAATAGTGCCGCTGTGAACATACGGATACACGTATCTTTTTGAATTGTAGTTTTGTCCGAATATATGCCCAGGAGTGGGATTGCTGGATCATATGGTAGTTCTATATTGAGTTTTCTAAGGAACCTCCATACTCTTTTCCATTGTGATTGTACCAGTTTACATTCCACCAGCAGTGTAGGGGAGGGGTCCCTTTTCTCCACACCCTGTGGAGTCTTTCTTCATTGTCAATTTTAAAGGAAAAGGTAGTCTAAATTCTAGAACAGAGGAGTTAAAGGGACCATAGAAATCATATGGCCCAACTCCCTTATTCAACCGATGAGAAACTAAAGCCTGGAGAGGTAAAAAAAAATGCCCATAGTATGTGACTCTGAAGCAGCTGGAGCTGGGCTCAAGTCTCCTGTTAAAAATTTTCCCTTCATTGCCCTAACTCCTCTTATGACTGACTGATGGATTTAATAGCACTTACTGAGTGTGTACTCTGCACAGCCCTGTACCTGGTTCAGAGATAAAGATATGGTTCCTGCCTTCAAGGTCCTGGAGCCTTGTCTCGGGGAAACCAGCATCTGAACAGATCCTTGCGGTGTCGTATGCTATTTTAGGATAGAAATGCATGGAGAGCATTAGGGAACCAGGATGGGTAGTATGACTCACAACCGAAGGGCTTGGGGAGGGCTTCACAGAGGAGGTGACCTTTGAGTTGGGTCTTGAAGAGTAAATGAGGGTTGTGGGGGTGGAGGTGAAGTCGTGGGAGGTCCTCTGCAGGGGAGATGTCACATCTTCTGACATAAAGTTTGGGAGATCTTGCCTGGCATACGTTGCAATAATGCAGAGCCCTGGTGGGATCGGGTCGGGGGAGAAGTGGCAAAAGATGTGTTTGGACAGGGCAGTTGAATTTAGAATTTATCCATGAACAGTTAGGAGATCACTGTTTTTAAGTAGAGACTCTGTTGATACTTAATAGGCTATCTTTAGGAGTTCCCATCGTGGCTCAGTGAAAATGAATCTGACCAGCACCATGAGGACACAGGTTCAATCCCTGGCCTCGCTCAATGAGTTAAGGATCCGGCATTGCTGTGAGCTGTGGTGTAGGTTGCAGACACGGCTTGGATCTGGTGTGGCTGTGGCTGTGGCATAAGCCACTGGCTACAGCTCCAATTTGACCCTTCCATATGCCATGAGTGCAGCCCTGAACAGACGAAAGACCAAAATAAATAAATAAATAAATAAAAATAGGCCGACTTCAATGGCAGCAAAGGATGAATTGAGGAAAGAGAGACTGGAAGCCATGAGGACCTTCAGGGACAGGTTCAATTGTCCAGAGAAGAATTGGTCAAGGTGGCCTAACTTGAGGCCTTAGGTATAGGGGAGCTATTTGCTACAAGAAATAGAAAGGACCTCACTTAATGATTGACTGGATATGGGCAATTGGAAAAAAGGCAGTTGGAAAACAAGCTCTCAGCAGAGAAATTGGGTCTGGAGATAACAAATTTGGGAATTGCCAGCATCTAGATGTTGTTGAGCCTTGCCTGGGGAAAGCCTGGAGCATGAGAGAAGACACGGAGCCACTGCCTACTATGGGATATGTCTTTCTTCTTCTCACCAAGGGCGCTGTTTATCTATTTCTACATCAAATAAGCTGAGGTTTCCCCTTGCGACCCCAGCAGCTGTGTGCAGGGCATACTTCGGCTGCCCATCTTCTGAAAAGGGAGGGCCTGGGCCTTGGCAGAGAGCGAGCCGGCCGATCTGCTCGCCACTTACTTCCCAGCTGCTGACACATTGTCCTGCATTAGGTGGGGATTGGCGGCTGTGAAGCAGTGTACCAGCCTTTAGGCCTCTGATGGGCGGAAGTTGGATGGCATAGTCTGACCCCACTGGGGAATCAAGATGGGACCTGGCTGGGGTAGGGGGAGCTTGTTCTTACCCGTTTATAGTTTCTTAAGCCAATAGGAAATTTAAACAAAAACTATCAATTTTTTTTTAACTTTAAAAAAAATGTCTTTATTGAAGCATAGTTAATTTACAGTGCTGTGTTAATTTGGGGTATATAGCAAAGAGATTCCTTTTTTCAGAATCTTTTCCCTTATGGGTTCTTACAGGACATTGAGTAGAGTTTTCTGTGCTGTAAGTAGGTCCTTGCTGACCATGTGTTTTATCTATAGTAGTGTGTTCATCTCAAACTCCTGATCTCTGCCTCCTGCCCTTCCTCCCCTTTGGTAACCATCCGTGTGTCGTCTTTGTAAGTCTGCTTCTGTTTTGTAAATAAGTTCACTTCTATCATGTTTCAGATTCCACCTGTAAGTGGTATCATATGGTATTTGTCTGACTCACTGTACTCAGTATGATAAAAGCTATCAGGTTTGAAGAGGAAAAGCACATTTTCACATCTCTGGTCTTAGCACCTTGTTGATTTACTAGCGTTAAATAACCCATGAAGTTTATGTCGGAATCATACCAGAGTTTGCTTTGTGGTGATTCACGTTTGTGCCTAATCGTTTAACTCGGCCTCTTCAGCTTGGTAGAAAGTGAAGATACCCACAGATGAGGTTTTCTTCCTTCTTCTTGGCTTTTACTGCTTGTCAAACGGCAACGCCTCAGTGGGTCCTTTTGCTTTTCGTCATTTGGCAGTAGGTGTGCGGTGAGTGGAAGGCGTGGTAAGGGGGAGAGGGGAGCACTTCCTGGAGGGCCACGCAGGGATTGGTGGGCAGTGTTATTTATCTCAAGGTCATGATGTCAGGAAGAAGAAGAAACATATAAAGGATTTGAGCTGATAGCCAGGCTTGGCAGCTGCATAGACATGACACATCAAAATGTCCCAGAAGAGGTAACAGACAGGCCATTGAGGCCGGGCTCCAGAGCTACAAGGCGCCTTTGTGAGCCTGGCCCTGGCTCGCCAGCATGGCTCCAGCAGTGCACCCTTTGGCTCACAGGGTAAACAGAGTTGCATCCACACCAGCCCTGCTTCAGACACATTCCATGCGGCCAGAGCTCCAAGGGTTGGATCTGAAGCTCAGCAGTGTGTGATGTTCAAGTTATCTTTGACCCAAGAGAAGAGCCGGGCTCCTTTTCATTTCACTGACACATTCCCTTGTGCTTAATGGGTTATCAGTTTGTCATGAATAGCGATGGTCTGGGAAGCTGCAGGCTGTTGGGCCAATACAACATAGACTCCTGGAGAGGAGGAGAGGCCTCTGACTGCGCTCACGGGGTCCATATCCTGGCCCCGTGGTGCAGAAAGGGGCTCAGTATGTTGTGAATATTGATCCAGCCTTGATCCAGTGCTCGGATCCAACCCATTACGTTGTTGAGACTTCACTCCTTTTTGCCTAGAGATGGAAAGGTCAAAAGAGCATAGAGCTTAAGATAAGAGGAGTAAGGCCTTGGAGTTCTTGCCTTCATTACTCACCCCTCATAGCTTACCGATTCTCTCACCTGCTCTGATCTGAAAGGGATGGGAGATGTGTGGTGGGCTATGGTCCCCTTTCATGGGAAACCCCATGGAGAAGCCACCAGTCAAGCCCTTCTGGACTTGTACATCTTGGCCTTTTTCATGAGTGGGCTAGTAGGGCTGGGGAGATGGAGGGTCTAGGGAGACCATGCCCTACTGAGATGGCTGGTGGGGACCTCCAGGGAACATGAGCCGGCCATGGATAAGGCTCTGGTTTTGTTCCTGCTCCATCTTCCTTTTCTTTCAACCTGAAAGTGGAAGTATATATAAATGAGGACCAAGTGAGAATTGGACAAGTTGTTCTATGGAGAATTATGCTTTAAAAAAATACAAGGAAGTATGTGGATATTAACTCTGACACACTGTGGAGACAGAGCATTTCCAGAAGTACTGACTTGGCTCATGCACAGTCTGAACTGTAATAGAAGTGAATGTGCAGATGAAAACCGGTGGACGATCTAATTATTATCAAAGCAGTTTGGGGGCAGGTTAGTCAAATGCATGTCTGTTTTCCAAAGAAATCTGTCCATATTTCCAGAAGTAGAAATTAAAGATGCTAAAAAAATCACTTAAGTACCCTATTTTTTTTTAATACAACCAGTGTTAACATTTTTCTTGTACAAATTAATCTTTTCACTTTTTTTTTTTTTTGGTCTTTTTAGGGCTGCACCTGTGGCATATGGAGGTTCCCAGGCTAGGAGTTGAATCAGAGCTGTAGCTGCTGGCCTGTACCATAGCCATAGTAATGCCAGATCTGAGCTGCATCTGTGACTTAAACCACAGCTCTCTGGATCCTTAACCCACTGAGCGAGGCCCAAGATCAAACCTGTGTCCTCTTGGATACTAGTCGGGTTCATTACCACTGGGCCATGACAGGAACTCCCTTTTCACATGTTATAATCATAGATTATATTCAGTTAAGTATCTTAGCTTTTTTATGTAGTATTGTATTATAGGCTTTTTTTCCAACAGTGCTTAATTGTTTTCATAACCATCCTTTTTATTGCTGTATAATATTTCAGAAAGTGTATCATTTCTGTTAATGATAGTGCATGCATATCAAATTTTCCATACTTCTTTAGGAATTATTATTTAGAAATGATATTAATGGGTGAATTGTGAGCATTTAATGACTTCTGATATCAGATAACTTTATAAAAACATTATAGTGCTTGATTCTCCACCCTTTGACCAACATTAGTCATTTTAGAAACTTTGCTAATGTAATAGGCAAATTGAGTTCATTTTTTATTTTAAGTTGCCATTATTAACTAGATGAATTGGGGGGGTATATTTGCCAAGTTCAATTGATTTGATTTTGAAAATTGGCTTTTGATGTTTTTTCTGTAGACTATCTATATATTTTAATGGCTTCAGAAACCTGTTTTCCCTAACACTTGCTCAGATTTTTCAGTTTCTAGAACTCTCTCTCCACTCTTTGCAGGTAATGTGGATCAGAGGTGATGGTCATGGTAGCTTGTGGCTAAATCTTGGAGTGTCTGGTTACACTTACTCTCTCCATTTTATGATATGGGGATTTATTTTTTTTAATTAAAAAAAAATTTTTTTTGGTCTTTTCTAGGGCCACACCTGTGGCATATGGAGATTTCCAGGCTAGGGGTCTAATCAGAGCTATAGCCACAGGTCTACGCCACAGCCATAGCAACTCGGGATCCGAGCCGAGTCTGCGACCTACACCAGAGCTCACGGCAACACCAGATCCCCAACCCACTGAGCGAGGCCAGGGATCGAACCCCGCAACCTCATGGTTCCTAGTCGGATTCGTTAACCACTGAGCCATGATGGGAACTCCTGATATGGGGATTTGTGATATAAAAACTTGGGCTTAGAGAGAGAGGTTAAAGCGCCTTAGTCGCAGATACCAGCTTGGACCTCTGTCACACACTACCTCCCCACGAGCTCACACACACTCGCCTGCTGCCAAAGATTTCCGGTTTTATTTGGAGTCATGTAGCTGGTGAATTTCTCATCAGAGTTATATATGTCACACCTGATGTCCAGCCTGTGCTCTGCCCACCTGTATTTTTTTTTTCCAGGAGGATCAGGATACCCTTTCTCTCTCTTGAGGTACCTCGGAAGATTTAGGAGCAAACCGAACCTTGCTGACAGTGGTAGGCTGTGAGCTTGGGTCTGTCTTTGGTTTGCTTTCATTTGGAGGCTAGCAACTAGGGAGGGGTTGTTTGCTTTAGCCCGTCTTTAGCAGAATGTTGCAGTTATGTAAGCTGATAAGTACTAGTTTAATGATTTTTATGGTTTTCTTATGTTTCAGGCAGTGCCAGCTTGGGAAAAAGACTAAAAATGGCTTCTGTCAATGAAAGGATCTCTTTCTGCCTGTTCCCTGCCTTTTTTTTTTTTTTTTTGGCTTTTGTCTTGGCTGAATCTTGCCTTTCAGCATAGGGGATTTGATTTACTAGCTTCCCAGAAGTGGAGGGAAGAGTGGTAACTGTTTAATAATATTTTATTTACCTATGAATGTAAATTCATGCCATTTTATTCTTGGTATGTAGGTAGATACTTTATAAAAGCATGGAGTGGGGCGTTCGACCCAGCCCTTCTATCCTGGGCTAATACAAGTGTCATCGTCTTCTTTTTCTATTAATTTTTTAAATTATTTTTTTAATAGTTATTTCCCCAATACAATTTTTTTCTACTGTACAGCATGGTGACCCAGTTATACATACATGTTTTTTTTGAATTAACTTTTTTCCTTTTTATGGCTGTGCCTGTGGCATATGGAAATTCCCAGGCCAGGGGTTGAATTGGAGCTGCCGCAGTCAGCCTACACCACAGCCACACAGCATTGGATCTGAGCCGCATCTGTGACCTATACTGCGACTTGAGGCAACGCCAGATCCTTAACCCACTGAGTGAGGCCAGGGATCGAACCCGAGTCCTCATGGAGACAATGTTGGGTCCTTAACCCACTGAGCCACATGGTAACAACTACAGCTCCTTCTCTTTCTCCTCTTCCTTCTTTTTCTTCTTTTTTGTGTATAGTCTTTTTTTTCCCCCATTTTTAAAAATTTTACTGAAGTAGAGTTGATTTATAGTGTTGTGTTAACTTCTGCTGTATAGTCATCTTTACTATAATTCATGAATACATTAGACGCGGTTGAATCTCTTCAGTAAGACACCTAGGTTCTCATGGGCATCTGTTTTCTACTCATTGCTAGAAAATCCACTGTTTACTTGAAAAAGATAAAAAAAAAACAAAAAAAACAAAAAAAACAAACAAAAAACAGCCAAGCAATATCTTAGTGTCATTATGACAGGTTTTCACCTCATGGGAAATCTGGAAGGGGCTCTGGGGCCCTTAACAGACCTGCCCACACTTGGGTGTCTTCTGGAATTCCTTATAAATTTCAGTGGGTACCTGGCCAACAGAACATTCTGTTAATCTGCTTGTTTTTAAAGGGTGCAGTTCCAGGGTTAAACATAGTGTTCAAATTTAACTGTTTCAAACTTCCAAGCTTATCTTCCAAAAACAGTGTATTACTCACATTACCGACTCTCTGGGCCAAATAAAGGACCCCAAAGCATTAAGTGTTAACTAAAAAAGTTATGTGCGTCTCCTCTTCTCTCCCAATCCAAGTTATTTGGAATCCTGAGCAAATGCAAGCATTGCAAGTGCAGGGCAACAGCCTTTCTCGGAAAAAGCATGAGCATCTTCTTTTAAGAGGACGTCAGAGCCATCGATGCCATGGATCCCCTTGGTCCTTCTCTGCTACAGGCCTGTCATCCATCAGCACCAGCATCCTTCCTGTCCGTGCAGGGGGCTTGAAGTTTTCCCAGTCCGTGCAGGGAACCTGTGGTGCAACCAAGCCCCCAAATTGCTCATGTGTTCCTTTAAAAAATGCACGGGGAGTTCCCTTCGTGGCGCAGTGGTTAACGAATCCGACTAGGAACCATGAGGTTGCGGGTTCGGTCCCTGCCCTTGCTCAGTGGGTTAAGGATCCGGCGTTGCCATAAGCTGTGGTGTAGGTTGCAGACGAGGCTCGGATCCCGCGTTGCTGTGGCTCTGGCGTGGGCCGGTGGCTACAGCTCCGATTGGACCCCTAGCCTGGGAACCTCCATATGCCGCGGGAGCGGCCCAAGAAATAGCAAAAAGACCAAAAAAAATTAAAAATGCACGGTACATTTTCCCCTAGAAAAACCTCCTGGCCTGGTTTTATTTAGCCCAGAGTCAACGTTACTGCCTTTCTCTGGGAACATGCCAAAAGTTGGTGCAGGAAGGAGGGAGGGAGCCAAAGGGACACAGCCCTGGAGCACATGTCGCAAATGAAAGAGAACACCTCTCACGTAGAAACCCACGTCCATCAGCGGTGCAGCCAGAGCGCAGCTGACAATGTGAAGGAGCCTAAAGACAACGGGCTAAAAGAGCAGGTCGCATTCTGGGTGGGCATGAGGTCTAGAATGCAGCAGTATAATGAAGAATGTTTGGTGGTCCCCTCTTTGAGTCGGAAATGACTGGAGGAGGAAGGGGAGTTTTCGGAGCGTGCTTCCAAACCAGTGATTTGCAGTTTAGACAGTTATGAAAAGGAATTGCTGTGTGGCATCCAAAGGTGAGCCAGACCCAAGGCTATTGGATTAACCACTGTGCGTTGCCCTTAACAAAAATGAGGCCAGGGAGCCTTATTTAAATTCCACCAGCTAAACATGTGTTTTGAATACCAGCGTTAGAACTCATGCATTTGTACAATTTTTAAGCTGAATTAGGGCTGGATGAGCCAAGTAAACTGCCCTGTTTATCGTGAGAAGCGGCTCCGCAGTGTGGGAATTTCAAAAGGCTGGGGTCAAGTTCAGGTTACTTTCTCAGGAAATCGAACACAATTCCAGCTGTAATGCATTAAATGAGTAGCTTCTCCAAACAAGAGGATTATCCATATCCATCCTGGTTCGCAATAATTTTGATCTTAGTTTTCCCCAAGAGTCTAATCTCAATTTGAACATTTATGAGTCTTGTGTCTGCACAAGCGAAGGGGTCCAGGTGGGAAGGCTGTGGGTTTGGGAAAAGAAGATTTGAGGGGTTCTGAATCCCGGTTCTTCCACTTTGTGGCGACTTATGTAAGTTCTCAGAGCCTCACTTTCCTTTTCTGCACCTTGGTACAGCTGATTTTTCCTAAAACGAACTGATTTTCTTCCTTACGTAAATGAAACATGTTCATTGTAGAAAATCGAGAGATACGGATCATCCCCACTTGTCCCACTGCCTAAAAAAAAAAAGAAAGAAAAGAAAAGAAAAGAAAATGAAGGAAATGGAAATTGCCTGTAGTCCCATTGCTTAGCCATAACCATTGTTCACTGCACTGTTCACTTTTGCTTTGAGAATCAGAAATTATAAGAAAATACTGTAAGTTGGAAAGCTCTCTGTAAATACGAGATGTTTTTGAGTGAAAAGTCTTAAAATTTGAACCTCATTACAGCCAAGAAGCCCTCAACTATTTCATCTCCTTTTTAAAATCTTTCATTTCATTTGGTGGACTTTCTCTGATTCTTAAAATAGCAGTGCTGATTTTTTTGCTTATCTTTATTTCCTGTTTTTTTCTATAATGAACATGTAATAATTAGATAATGAAGTGGAGCTATACATGTTTATTGTAGAATTATGTCAAGAAAAATATGAAGAGAAAAATCCATGATGTCATCACCTAGAGATAAGTGACCTTTTGTCCTAGTTTCATCTAGTCATTTTTCTCTATATTGTTTTTTATTCAGGTGCATGCTAATATGTGTTGTATATTGAGAATTTCAAAGAATCTTTGCTTAGAGACTCAGTTGAACCGAACATTTAATTGAACGTATTGAACCGAACTGTTAATGTTGATAAATTGAAAACGTTGTTTTGATTTTACCTCTCTATTAATAAGCTTGCTTTGGAAAACGTATTTAGCTGTTTGCATTTTCTCGTTTGAATGACTTCATCACATCTTCGTCTCTTTAATCATAGATCTTTCTTTTCTTGCCGTGTTTTGGAAAATTTTTGTCAGTCACACAAGTCCTATTTATTAAACATTAACATGATGGCCTCATTGTAGGTAAACATAGAGTTTAATGTATTGAGTATAGCATCACCGTTGATGCTTCAGAATCTGGGGACAGTAGGATGGGGACCATTGGTCTCTTTGCATAAATTGCTCTGGCGCTCACTGAACTCTGGAATTGTCTCCAAAATGAAGCCTTTTGGTGTCCTTGCGGTATAGACCAGAGCAGTGCTGTCCAATAGAAATATGATTTGGGTCACATATCTAATTAAAAATTTTCTTGCAGCCATATTTTAAAACAGTTAAAAGAAGCAGGTGAAGTTAATTTAAAACATCTTTTAGTTAACTTATTATTTTTTTTTAATTTTTAATTTTTTTTCTTTTTATGGCATACTTGCAGCATAGGGAAGTTCCCAGGCCAGGGGTCGAAGCAGAGCTTCGTCTGTGGCCTATGCAGTAGCTTGCGGCAGTGCCAGATTCTTAACCCACTGAACAAGGCCAAGGATCAAACCTGCATCCTCATGGAGACTATGTTGGGTCCCTAACCCACTGATTTTTTAAAATTGAAGTGCAGTTAATTTACAATGTAAAAGTTTCTGGTGTACAGCAACGTGATTCAGTTATACATATATTCTTTTTTATAGTCTTTTCTGTTATAGTTATTTCAAGATATTGAATATAATTCCCTGTGCTATCTAGTAGGTCTTTATTATTTATTTTATATATAGTAGTTTGTATCTGTTAATCCCAAATTCCTAATTTATCCCTTCCTCTGGCTTTCCCCTTTTGTAAGCATAAGTTTGTTTTCTTTGTCTGTGAGTCTATTTATGTTTTATAAATAAGTTCATTTGTATCATACATTAGATTCCACATATAAGTGATGTCATATGGTATTTGTTTTTCTCTGTCTGGCTTTGCTTAGTATGATAATTTCTGGATCCATCCATGTTGCTGCAAATGGTGTTCTTTCATTCTTTTTTATGGCAGAGTAATATTCCTTTGTATACATGTACCACATCTTCTGTATCCATTCTTCTTTGCTTCCATGTCTTGGCTATTGTAAATAATGCTGCAGTGAACATTGGGCTGCATGTATCTTTTTCGAATTAGATTTTTCTCTGGGTATATGCCCAGGAGTGGGGCTGCTGGATCATGTAGTAATGCTTATTTTTAGTTTGTTAAAGGAACTTCCATGCTGTTAGTTAACCCACTTAAAAACATATTTTTAAAAAAGTGTTTTGGTTAACCCATTGTATCTATATATTGTCATCTCAACAGGTAATCAACATAAAAAGCTATTGAGATATTTTACATTTTTTTGTTCTAAGTCTTCAAAGTTTAATGTGTATTTTACACTTCCTGCACATCTCAGGTCAGACAAGCCACATTCCAGGTGTTCAGTAGGCACACGTGGTTTGTGGCCACTGTTTTGGACCGCCCGGGTCTAGAAGTAAATGAGGATCTGTGTCCAAGAGAGAGTGTCTTGACGTGTGTGGGCGTCGCCTTGACACTGCAGTTTTGTCGTGCATCATGTTGCAAGAAAACTCTGCAGAGGCGGGAGATGCTATGGTGCCGGAGTTTGCTTTGATTCCTCTTTGAAGCTTCAGTATTAGGGACTGGGATTCTCACCACGTAGTGTTTGAAGAGGATGGGACACCCCAGCTTGCACTTCTCCCCTGCCTCTCTCCAAACACACATCAGCAGTGTGATAAGAACAGAGGCTGGCAGTTATTACGTGCTTCCTAATGATGGACGCTGTGTGCAAGGCATTATCTCATTTAATTCTCATAACAACGCTGGGAGGTAGGTACTATTATTATCACCGTTTAAAGGTGAAGAAGGAGTTAAAAACTTGTCTATGGTTACATGGCTAGAAAGAAGCAGAAGCAGAGAAAAGAGACCCCGTGTTCAGGGGCAGTGCTCTCCTGTACCAACATGGGGCCAGAGCCCTGGTGTGGCGGGAGGATGTGGGTTCCAACCCCTAGTTTGTAGCTCATTTTTCTGCTTTGTAAAGATTGCTAGATCTCTGGGGTTGTGAGTCCTCTGAGCCTTAGTGTGACTACTTTACAGGTAGGACAATGATATATGGTGTGAGCAGGGAGAATGCTCAAGCTTGTGAGACTAAAATGATAGTGGCTGTAAGTGTTATTCACGGCACACCTAATACAGGTGTGATGTAAATGTGTACGTTTAAATAAGCTTGCTCTGATGCTTTGGTGAGTGTGTGCATCAGGGACATGGTGGTGACTCAGATTGAGCCACCGGAACCCGGGAGCAGAGGGCACAGGGTGCCTGCCCTTCTTTCACCATCCTGTATAGGGAAAGGGTGGACTCTGGAATCGAAAAGCCTGGGCCTGGATTTCCTGTATGTTTCTCTGATCTCTGTCCCATGTTAAGGTACCTACCATCCTGTGCCTTGTTTTTCTCATCTACGTAGAGAGCCTTGACAGGGATGCCTCTTTTATTCGGCAGTTATCAAGGTCACAGTGAGATGATGCCCAGAGCAGTGCGTACCACAGTGGCTGGAATGTAAGACATGCCCAATAAATGGTAGCCGTGACAGAAGAAAATATTGGACTTCCAAAAGCTGCACTCAGGGCTAGGCTCTAGGACACAGATGCTCATACGTTCAATAATGGTGATAATAGCTCACACTCATCTGGTGCTTCATTTGTGCCCAGCTTTATGCATATCAACTCCTTAAGTCCTTTAGCAGTGAGCCAAGGGGTGTATAGTCCCGAGAAACAAGGTACATGATGTCAACCTAGCTCTCTGCCTTCACATAATAGACTCGCACAACAGAATAAACGATTCATAGGCAGTTTCTCAATCCATGTTGGTCACCATCCCCTTTCTCTCTTTTCTCCGTGTCCCCATTGCGAGGAAGCGTTTCTCCTGGTGGTGGCCAATCCGTAGCCTTATCTTTGGAAGCTGAGGATGGCTTGTTTCATAGCACTGGTAGGATGTGTGTAGGATTTTCCCGTCCCCCACCCCCGTCAGCATTCTTTCCCCTCGTTTACGCTCAGCTGGATCTGCCCTGTACAGACCTTGCACCCCAGCGGCTGAGCAACGGAGCCAAGGGACAGAGGTTTGCTCTCCTGACTGCCCATCGTCCCTTGTAACCTGGCACTTCCTGAATGTGCAGCCAAGTCTTTTTGTGCGGCCAGTGTTCTCTGTTTGACAGAAGACTTCCCGTTTTGAAAGACCCAAACTTTCTGTCCCTAGGCTTGGCAAACACCCTTTTCCTGGATGGCCATTCCAGGTAATGAGTCACTAGCATGGATGACTTGGGCTTGGCTTTAAGAAAACCCTTCCTTCTTGTTCTATCATGGGGAAAAGATGACCGAGAAGATTAAGCCCATTGTTGACCTTAAGTGAGTTACAAATCCCAGAGCCCAACAGTGTTCAAAGGTAGAAACCCCAGCCCGAGGCTGTCTGGCTCAGAGGCCAGCCCCCCCCTGCTTCATCTGGGCCCACCTCAGCTCCAAGGAGATGCGCCATGCTTGTCCTTAGGATTGGAGGAAGTGGGAGGTGGGTACGGAGGTCCTGGGACTGGGTGTCTGCCTTTGAATCCAGGCAGCCGTAACTGGTGGTATTTTGTCTTTTGCAAGGGAACCTCTTTTTGTGAAAAATGCAGGGTAGGATTTAGCCAGCCTGCAAGAATGCACTTAGGCAGGAACAGATCGGTGGGTTTTTGGGTCCACACCTGCTGGGAGTTCCTTTCATCTGGGGTGAAAGTTGGCACTGAGAATGGCACCCGAAGGCATTTCGGTCTTGCTGTGGAGTTGGCCCACAGTCACAGAGACCTGCGGACACACGGGATGACACATACTCATACCGCTTCAGTGTGGAAGGGGCCGAAACTCATCAAAATGCAGAAAGGTTTTACTTCTAACAAGATGGCCAGAGAGTAAGGGTGTGGCGAGGAAGGGAGGAGGGAGGATTTACAGCCCCACAGACAGCATTCCTTTCTGAAATCAGAGGCACTTAAAGAATAGAGAACCGCAGTTGAGTTCCTTGGTTCTCTGTCTTGACCTGGGGAACTTAGATCCCAGCTATTTCTTTTTCTTTTTTTTTTTTTTTTTTGGCTGCATCCATGGCATGCAGAAGTGCCCAGGCCAGGGATCGAACCTTCACCACAGCAGTGACAACACCAGATTGCTTGGCCACCAGGGAACTCCCAGATTCCAGTTGTTTTAACTTGAAATGGATGGGCGCCTCGATTGAAGGCATAGGAAATCTAGCTGGAAACTGTCTTCTGGCCCTGGGGCCATGCTCTGATGTTGGTTACCAGAGCAGGACCTGTGGTCCCTCACTGTGGTGGCACTTGCTGGCTTCACTGTGAGGTCATCTTTAGGAGCATCTGCATCCCTCTGTCGGGAGGGCTAAGGTGACCCTTGGCAAATTTGCTTCTAGATTTGACGTTGAGCTGCCAGGAGTCAGCATTCAGAGGATGCTTAAGGCTCTAAGAAACGCGTACAGAGTGAGAGACGTGGAGGCTGACAGGGTCCAAAAACATTCCAGTAAATGTACTTAAAAGGAAATATAAGAGCAGACAGCCCCCCCATACCCTCTACCCAGGAAACAGGGAGTACCTCTGAGAGCTTTGGCCATGGATGGCCACAAGTAACAGGTGGTGACACAGGAAACTGTTATGAAGTAAAAGGATCTCAACTCTTTGATATGGAAAGTTGATGAGTTGGGGGGTTCCTGATCATTTTTAGGAACCCCAGTTCCCAGACTGAGACCTAAAGATTGGAAGGGTCAGCGAGAAAACCAGTTTTCCCAAGTCCCTGCCGTGGTTGGAGGACTGGATGCCAAGCCTGGCCTTGCCGTTCATCCCTGCAGATGTTGTTCGGATCCCTGGGCTTTAGGCTGAAAGAAAACCCAGTGATTCTCATGAAGCAGGTTAATGTCAGAGTCGTGAGGAGGGGATCGTTGGGGAGGAAGGGGGGAGACGGAAACTCGTGATTTCAAATGTAGGAGCCGTTCCCAGGAGTTGAATTATCAAGGGGCGCCTCTCTGTTGTTTTTGATGTGGCTGAGATCAGACTTTTGATCCCCAGACCTCTTCGCCCCAGCACATCTAAGCACACAAAATTTGTTCCTTCCCCAAGGCTCCCATTTCATTAAAGGGTACCCCTGTTATTTGTGTAAAGCCTGAAATCTTGGAGTGATTTTATTTATTTACTTATTAATTAAAAAAATTTTTTTTAAGTCTGCATCTGTGACATGTGGAAGTTCCTAGGTGAGGGGTCGAGTAGGAGCTATAGCTGCCAACCACAGCCACAGCCACAGCCACACCAGATCTGAGCCGCATCTGTGACCTTGCAGCTTGTGGCAATGTGTTGGCTCCTTAACGCACTGAGCAAGGCCGGGGATCGAACCCAGATCCTCATGGATACTAGCCTGGTTCTTAACCTGCTGAGCCACAACGGGAATTCCTATTTTAAATTTTTAAAAAATTTTATTGAAGCGTATAGTTGACATAATGTTATAATTTAATTATAATGTTATAACTTTATTTTTTTATTTTTATTATTATTATTTTTTTGTCTTTTTGCTATTTCTTGGGCCGCTTCCGCGGCATATGGAGGTTCCCAGGCTAGGGGTCGAATCGGAGCTGTAGCCACTGGCCTACGCCAGAGCCACAGCAACGCGGGATCCGAGCCACGTCTGCAACCTACACCACAGCTCGCGGCAACGCCGGATCGTTAACCCACTGAGCAAGGCCAGGGATCGAACCTGCAACCTCATGGTTCCTAGTCGGATTTGTTAACCACTGCGCCACGACGGGAACTCCTAATGTTATAATTTTAAAATTCTCCTTACTTTATTGCTCCACATCCATGACATACATAAAACGGACCCCAGATCCATGCAGTCTGTCTTCCGTTACTAACTACCCTGTGGGCCTTGGTCAGCTCTCAGCTCCACCACACCCAGGCCTCCTCGCTGGGCATCATCTACACACCCCCTGGAGCGGAGGCAGCTGCCTGCGGCCTCCCTTCGTTGTCCAAGAGGATCTGGCCTTGGCTCAGCCGGGCCCTGCTGGCCTCGTCTGGTCCCATGCGTGCAGGCTGTGCTCTGTATCGACGTGCTTTCTTCCACTTGATCTGCTCCTGCTGAGTCCTGCCTTAGGCCCTGATTGAGGCCGATTCCTCCACCCGGGATATTCCTCTTCCCACTTCTCCATCCCCCGCCGCCCCCAACACTCTTTCCTTCCTGTCTGCCATTCAGACTTCAACTTGAGCTTGCTTCTTAGAGACCCCTTCCCTGACCTCTCAGTGAGAACGGGCCACTCTGTCTGTCCCTGTCCCCTGTCACTGGTTTACTCTTTGGAGAGGGCTCTTGACTTTGCAGTACATGGTTTTGTTTATCTTTTGATGTGATGCTCCCCACCCCTCCTGAGAGCATAAGCTCCACGAGAGCAGGGACCTTGTGTCTTGCCCACTGTCCCCCCGGGTGACCAGCACAGCGCTGATTGAGAGGCAGAGCACATTAAACACTGTGACGTGGAGGACTGGAGCTGCGTCCCTCAGCCCAGCGTGGAACGTGCGTCGATGACGACCCTGGCGCTGGCAGCCATCCGTGGTGCCCAATTGTTGGGCTTCCTTCCTCTGCCCCAGGCCTGGGGTCTGACCGCCACTCTTCTGCTCCCTTGCAGCCGCCCGTGCCAGCTTCCTTTCCCGTCCACTGTGCAGCAGCACAGCCCGATGTCCTCCCAGAACTCCTCCGTCAGCGGGCCCCTGCACTCCGTGTCCCTGCCACTTCCGCTCCCGATGACCCTGGCAGCCCCGCAGCCCCCGCCCGCCGCCTCCCCCAGCCAGCAGCTCGGACCGGATGCCTTTGCGATCGTGGAGCGAGCCCAGCAGATGGTGGAGATCCTGACGGAGGAGAACCGGGTGCTGCACCAGGAACTTCAGGGTTACTACGACAATGCCGACAAGCTCCACAAGGTACTGACCTCCCAGGGCCCCGGGGATGGGGTGTGTGTGTGTGCGTGTCTCTGGAAGGAATGCCGTTCCTTCCTGCTCATGGGGCGCTGAGTCACTGACTCACTGGCCAGTGTTTAACTAGATGCCTTTTTATACCAGGCACTGTGCAAGGCTTTAGGGAGACAAACAGAAACATGCCTCGGGGCCTGCCTTGGAGGTGTTTACAGTCCCTAAGGGGGAGCGTGGCCTAAGCTAAAACTGCACTAGAAAGTCAGGGGGCCACAGGAAGTGCAGCAGAGGTGACCCTGAACCTGCATTCCCTCAGGTGGACAGTGTGGAAGCGGGGACCCCAAGAGTAACACAGTGAGTCGAGAGACAGGTTTTTCCTTTACAGCTGGGATCTCAGGTCTGGTTCATTAGCCGATCTCTGCAAAAAGCCGTGATGTCTCGCCGCTGAGGGCAGAGTGCGAGTTACTTCGTTCTGTCCTTATGCTTGTGACTTACCAGGCGGGGAGATGCCGGGTAATCCCAACCTGTGTCGTTATCATGGGAAGATTGGGATGTATGACAGCTTTTATCCTTAGGGCTTTGTGCGGAAAGCCAAAGTCAGCAGGAGAACATCCAGCGAGGGTGAACTTGTACACGGGCAGTGACTTCATGGTAACCATCCCCTCCCCATGCCAGCCTTGAAATGCCGCAGGCAGAAAAAAAGAGGTGGGGCGGGGGGCAAAGTAATAGCATGTTTTCAGGCCGTGGAGCCACAGGGCACTCGAGTTTCCCTTCTGGAGGCAAGGGGGCATGTGTGCTAGGAGTCACCTCCTAAGAGTCTGGGTGCCTGCTCTGTCCTGGGCAGTCAGAGGCTTTTGTAGAGACAGAGTAAGGGAGTTTCTGTTGTGGCTCAGCAGTAATGAACTTCGTGGACTAGTATCCATGAGCATGAGGGTCCGATCCCATGCCCTCCTCAGTGGGGTAAGGATATGGCGTTGCTGTGAGCTGTGGTGTAGGTCACAGATGGGGCTCGGATCCTGCGTTGCTGTGGCTGTGGTGTCAACTGGCAGCTATAGCTCTGATGGGACCCCTAGCCTGGGAACGTCCATATGCCATGGGTGCAGCCCTAATAATAATAATGATGATGATGATAATAATAATAATAAAGAGAAAGAATAAGAATGTAAACCCACCTGACTACAGAAGCCTTGCCATTTGTTTCTGAATGACAGGACGTGCTCCTGGCTGGCCCATGGTGTTCACTGTTCAGTGCTGATCTCTCAGGTAAAGCCTGGCCTTTCTGCTGGTCCTGGTGTCTGAGCAGTCAGCCCCTCTGATGCCCTGGGGGCTGGCAGCGGTAGGCTGGGCAGTGCATTGGATGATGCAGAGGTTCACAGACAGGCCCTGCCCTGGCATGTTTATGTGGAGCTTCCACGAAAAGGGTCTGAACTCCCTGGAGTCAAGACCAGGCTTGGCCAGGAGAGGTCTGGCTGCCTTTACTGGAGGGAAGAAATGAAGATCAGGAACGAACCGGCTGCTTCTCTTAGAAGTTGGGAAACACCTGCTGGCTCCCGGCCGTGGCTGCAAGTCACTGCTCAGGCGCAGGCTTGCCTCTGACGCCTCCTGGGCAGCTTCTTTCCTGGTAGTCTGAAAATCGGGAAGGCCAGCCCAGCGCTTCCTGGGAAATGAGTCATTTTTTCCTTCTCCCTGATGAAGCCCAGTGGCAGACACATCCAGGAGCTGTGCAGACACACCTGGGGGCAGAGTGGGGTTCTCGGTCATTTCTGTAGATGTTTTTGAAATGACAGGGACCATGCAGAAATTGAAAGGTCTTGTTATTCTTCATTGACTTATTTATTTATTTATATTGCCCCCCCCCCCTTTTTTTTTTTGGGCCACACCTGCGGCATATGGAGGCTAGAGGTCGAATCAGAGCTGTAGCTGCTGGCCTACACCAGAGCCACAGCAACGCAGGATCCGAGCCATGTCTGCAACCTACACCACAGCTCACGGCAACACTGGATCCTTAACCCACTGAGCAAGTCCAGGGATTGAACCTGCAACCTCATGGTTCCTAGTCGGATTTGTTTCCATTACGCCACGACGAGCACTCCGACTTTTTCATTAAGGTGTATTTTTTAGTGGCCTATAATGTACATCTTTGTTGTTGTGGGTGCCCATTTCTATTCTGAGAACCAGAAGCAGCCTCCCAGTGACTCAGTCTCCAGGCATAGGGAATGAATGATTCTTAAACTTTGTGGCCAATAGCATTTTGGTGACTTTGGAAAAAGGAGAAAAATTAAAAGGTGTGTCCCTTCTGGAATCCCAAACTCCTTTAGTCCCTTGAATATTACGAGTGGCTCTATAAATATTACCTGTCATTCTTCTGTCATATGTCAAACTGTAATTGTCAATTTAAAAACTCAGATTTCAGAGTTCCCTGGTGGCTCAGTGGGTTAAGGATCCAGCTTTGTCACTGCAGCAGCTTGGGTTGCTGTTGTGGCTTGGGTTTGATCCCTGGCCAGGGAACTTGCGAAAGCTGTGGTCCTGCTTCCCCCCAAAACAACAGCAGCAACAAAAAACTCAGATTTTGATGGACACTCATCATATTTATCACTGGCTCCATAGCTTTTCTCAGCAGCAGGGACAAGAGATAGCAGAGCAAATGAAATCCGTGACTTAACTTTGACGGCGGATGCTCCCGAGGTCCTCCTCGTCCAGGCTGCCCCTCGGCATCCACCTCACTGCCCTGTGTGTCTCCAGAGCTATTTAAGCGCAGGTCTGGGTGGAGGCCTGTGGGATGAGGTTACTTTACTCCTCAGTGAGAATAACTTCTGCCTGGGGTGGAGCCACCTGCTGCTTCATAGGCTGTGGTTGCCCTGTGCCGGCAGGAATGTCCATTCTGGAATCCTTCCTCAAAGCCTTGGGAGCACTCGCAGAGCTTCGTCAGGGCAGAACCAAAAATAGATGAATTTTTAATTGCAGGGCTTAGCCTGTGCGCCCTGTGCCAGGAACCCAGCAGGAAACGAGGACTGACTCTCAGGCTGCCCGAGCACCGCCTAGAAATGAAGACCCTGTTTGCAGAGAGGCGCGGGGGGGTGATTATCGCCGTTAGTGTTGGAAGGATGGCCCGAAACCCCCTGAAAGAGCTGTGGTTTTTCATTATTTCCTTTTGGCCACTCGTTTTGCTTCTTTTTCCTCCCAGTTTCCCCAAAACATAATTAATGGACGGAATTTCCTGCAGGACCAGACTGTGGGCTGTTCAGCGGGTTGACCCTCAGGAGCCATCAGGGTGTCAATGGACGTTTGAAGGGAAAGGCTCACATATTTTCGGTCCCCCTTGGGCTTGCTCTAGACCCCCTTCTTTTGTCAGCAAAGCAGTGGTGGCTGTGATGGGTGGTCTGAGGCTTGGACAGCAGGCCTGTCTCTGATCCTGTAGGTCCCTGAGCTGCACCTGAAAAGGTGCACAGGGAACAGGCCCGTCTCTACAGCTGGGATGGGCTGGGATTTTCTCAGGGCCCCTTGCCCAGGTGCTTCATGTTCCGTTTCTGGGCCACAGAGTGCTTCTCTGGGATATCAGGGGCGCTTGCAGCCTGGCCTAGGAACTTCCTGACATCTAGGCTGGAAGGGAGCATGGGAGCCGTGAAGGCAAACCCAGTATCCTCTTCATAGGATCACCCTCAGACCAACTGGCCTAGACAGTTTTTATATCAAAGCCACTCTGGAGTTCCCTGGTGGCATAGCAGGCTAAGGACCCAGCACTGTCAAGGCTGCGGCACACGTTCGATTTCTGGCCCAGGAACTTTTGCATGCCATGGGTGCAGCAAAAAAAAAAAAAAAAAAACCATCTTTCATTTCTACAAGGGCGGACTTAAGATGTTCTGGATCCAAGGGGTGTACAGATATGGTTCTTTTGTAGAGGGAGTGTGCAGTCAGAAACCACAGAGCTTTAGACTTAAAATTCTGATTCTAGGGAGTTCCTGTCGTGGCGCAGTGGTTAACGAATCCAACTAGGAACCATGAGGTTGCGGGTTCGATCCCTGGCCTTGCTCAGTTGGTTAAGGATCCGGTGTTGCCGTGAGCTGTGGTGTAGGTTGCAGACGCAGCTCGGATCTGGCGTTACTGTGGCTCTGGTGTAGGCCGGCGGCTACAGCTCCGATTAGATCCCTAGCCTGGGAACCTCCATATGCTGTGGGAGCGGCCCTAAAAAAGGCAAAAAGGCAAAACAAACAAAAAAAACCCCCAAAAAACCAAAAAAATTCTGATTCTAGTCCAGTTTCTCACTCCTTAAGAACCCTTGTTTCATGTCTCTGAAAGGAGGTTTTTCATGTCTCTGAAAGGTTCAGTTTTTGCTTGAATGCTTCCAGAGAAGAGATGCTCACTACTGGGTAGACTTCTGGGAAAGAGAGTTAAGAAATCCTGGAGTTCCCACTGTGGCTCAGCGGGTTAAGAACCTGACATAGTCTCCGTTTGGATGCAGGTTCAATCCCTGGCCTCGCTTAGTTAGTGAAGGATATGATGTTGCCGCAAGGTGTGGTGTAGGTCACGGCTCTGATCCCCCGTTGCTGGGGCTGTGGTGTAGGCTGGCAGCTGCAGTTCTGAATCGACCCCCTAGTCTGGGAACTTATATATGCCACAGATGGGGCCCCAAGAAGAAAAAGAAAAGAAATTTTTCCTTACATTGCATCAGAATCTTATCATGTCAACATCCTACATTTAGTCGTGGTTCCACGTGCCCCCCCCCCCGCCCCCGACCACACTATAGGGGACACATCGGCCTCCCCCGTTGCAGCTGTCCTGTCTCACAGGACGTACCTTGTTCTGAATGAAGACCCTGCTCCTCTGTCTCTCAGCGGCCACAAGCACGTGACCCTATCCAAGTTCTTGTCTGTCCGTATCTGAGGCAGTAAACGCCGCTGTCATGGGGAGCCTGCGGTTTCCCTTTATGGTGTAAAGATGGAAGGTCTTCTAGTGAAAGTAAAGAATCCAGGACCAGGTGGAGTTTATCAGGGCCGAGATCTGTCTTCAGGAGACTTGTGTTTTTGTTGTTGTCGTTGTTTTGCTTTTTAGGAACACATCCGAGGCATGTGAAGTTCCCAGGCCAGAGGTTAAATCGGAGCTACAGCTCCCAGCCTCCACCACAGCCACAGCAACGCCAGATCCAGGTCGCATCCTCGACCTATGCTGTAGCCTGCGGCAATGCCGAATCCTTGACCCACTACGAGAGGCTGGGGATCGAACCTGCATCCTCATGGATACTAGTCAGGTTCATTTCCATCTGAGCCATAACGGGAACTCCCGCTCTCCACTTGTGACTTCTGTCCACTGTACGCAGTGACACAACTCCTCTCCCGACTTTCAGACCTGTATCTTTCCTGCTAGATGGAAATCCTTGCCACATTGTCCTGCAGGCACTTAAGACGTGGATTCTCCAAAACCAGGCTGGTTCTCTTTCTTTAGTAAACCTTTTTCTCTTATCATCACTTATCGTGGTTAAGTTTCATGACTCCAGCCTCTGAGGTCTGAATGTGTTGTCTTTGATTTCTTTCTCCCTTAACCATCCGGACCAGTCGCAGAGACCTATCGATCCCAGTCTTCAGTATCTTGGGAATTTGTCCATTTAGTTGTCCAAGTTCACGTCCTTGTCATCTGTCATTGAACTGTTTAGCTTCTTACCTGGACTCTATTCTCCTGGCTTCACTCCCTACGGGCCACCCCTGGCCCCGTCTTTTAGTTTGACCTCTGTAAAGGCTCAGATGATACTACGCTGCCCTCCCCTCCCTGACCCTTCCACCCCCATGGTTCTCTTTGGCTGTCAAGTCCTTCCTTTTGGCTCTTGCTCCGGCCGCTTGCCCCTTGCTCCTCTCCCCAGGTGCCCTGTGGTGTCAGAGACACACACGTTCCTTCGTGGCCCTGTCTTGGCTCATGCCCTGTCTTCTGCCTAGAATGCCAAAGCCCTTTGGCCTTTTCTGCCTGGCCAATTCCTGTTTTACCCCAGGACTCATTTTAAATGGCATTTTTCTCTGAAATCTTTTTTTTTAAAGAAACCCCCTCTCACCCCTGCAAAATTAATGACTTTGTCTCTAGGTTTCCATAGCATTAAACTACCATACCCCTTGTCACATTGCATCATAGATGCATATAGGCCTGCAGGCCAGCTCTAGGCTGTGAGCCCCCAAAGACCAGAAATTGTCTTATGTCTGTTTCCTCAGCACCCAGATCATAGTATGTTGCAAGAGGTATCTGTTAGGATGTGCAATGTTTATAGGAGTCTCAGCGGGGACTGATCTGGGCAACGGGAATTCAGGCAGTTGCAGGGCCCAGCTTGTGTTGCCATTGCTCTCCTGTGGGGGGACCAAGACATGTTGCAGGTCTCTTGGTGCCCAGGGAGGGGCGCTGGTGTTTTCAACCCTGCTGCTTGGCCTCTGAGTCCAACTTTGGTAACCAGATTTGCAGGCACTTTTTACTCTTTTGCTTTCATTTATGTTACATAACAATAAAATAGGATTTATCAATATCTACTGCAAAATGTACTATTATATTAGACTCTGTTTTGACAGCTACAGCTACTTGTTATAGATTTGCATATGCTGTAGATTAAAGGCTCTCTCGGTTACAGCTCTCAATTTAGGGAAAAAAATAAATGGTTTTTATCCCATGTCTTTTGACTCCCTCATGTACAGAGGTTTCTGTGGTAAATTGATTTACAATTAGATACAAAATCCATTAGTCTTTTATATAGATAATTTCATAGACAAAAGGGTAGCAAGACTGAGTGATGAAGCCTCTCTCTGTGTGGATTCTATGTTCCTTTGGGGATGGGTAGGAGGGTCTCGGGAAAAGCACTGTACTTCGAATTGGGAGATTTGGGTTCTAGTTGGAGTCTTTTCGTTTTCCTGTACTTTAATATTTTCCTTCTGTTAAACTAAGAAAAATAATAATAATTATAAATTGCCATTCAAAATATAGGTGTTTGGAGCTCTGTTTAGATTCTCTCATTCCTGATATTTGTACAGAGGGACTATTACAAGGTCACATCAGATGGTCCTGCCAGACTTGTGAGCCTATCATTCACAGCATCCTAACTTAGCCCTTGGGGCCGTGAGGGGGAGTGGTGGACAGACTCGAGATACAGACAGGCTGCCTGGACGGTACAGCCTTTCCCACGTGGAACGTCCAGGCATCAGTGGAAGCTAAGGCATGGGTGAGAAGTCGGAAGTCCCACATTCATGCCACTTCTTTCTTCCAGTTTGAAAAAGAACTTCAGAGAATCTCAGAAGCCTATGAGAGCCTGGTCAAGTCTACCACCAAGCGAGAGTCACTGGACAAGGCGATGAGAAACAAACTCGAAGGCGAGATTCGAAGACTCCATGATTTCAACAGAGACCTCCGAGGTACGTCAAGTTCACTCACGTTTTTCTCTACCTAAACCCTCCATGTAGCTTCAGGTCCAGGTAGTGCTAGATAACCTCGTGGATTCGAACCTCTTGGGGAAGGGACGCCAAAGAGCAGAGATGTTCTTTTTGCCTTGTCGATTGTAGGTGGCAGCCCTGAGCCTGAGACATGACCCCTGGGCACGAGTCCTTGAAAGGCAGGGAGGATGCTTGCGACTCCTTCTTGTTTTAAAAGTACTTAACATGACTCATGTTGTGAATGGGAATGTCTGAAAAGGCCAGTGTTGCATGCACAACCTTTGCCACATCAAGCTGAGGCATTTGATAGCATCCTTTGAAAGCCAACACCTCGCACTGGCTCAGTGTAGCATGGAAGATAGAGCTAGACACATATCCCTCTTGGAGAGAAAAAAACCCACAGTTGTGGAAAGACTAGATATATATCAACTTCCTGAAACCTGGGAGCCCCCTGTTGCAGGATCTTGGAAACCTCTAATGTGCAGAATGATTTGACCCATGCAATGGACTTCACTTTCAGTCGGCCAAGCCATTTTTTTTTTCAGTTCACTCATGTCAAATACTCAGTGTATTGAAAGTCTGTAGCTGGACCCTGCCTTTTCTATTACTGTAACCCTTTGTCTTAAGGTATCATATGCATTTCATGAAGAATTGTTAGGCTGAATTATTTAATTGGAGAAATGAAGGGTGACAAATAATATGAATAAACCTAGAACTCACTGAGTAGAATCTTCATCCATTAGGTCGTCTTGCCCTGTTCTTTTGGTATTTATTTAGCTATTATTTTTAACTTTTTGCTTCCCAGCTATAGAGAGCATAAAGTCAAGATTAGCCAAGGGCTGGGTTTGAGGCCAAGGGGACTCATCCCCTTTGCGAGGACATCGCTGGCCTTTCAGGAGCCCGTTCTAAGCTGCCTGCCACGGTGCATACCATGGCACTGTATTGCATAAAGGCCCAGTGTGGCATCTGAAGACTTTTCTTTGGATGCTTTGGAACGTCTTGTTCTTCCCCAGCCAGGAGTTGTTCAGTTTGGGGTTCCTGCCTGGGCATCTCGTCCTCAGCACCCAGGTCATTTCTTGGTTGGAGGAGGACTCCGAGGCATTTCTTTGTCACCATTTCTTCTCTGTGCACAGATCGGCTGGAGACTGCCAACAGACAACTGTCCAGCCGGGAGTACAACGGGCACGAAGACAGAGCAGCCGAGGGGCTCTACGCGTCCCAGAGTGAGTCTCCCCGCTCTTCTTTCTCCCTGGTGCTTTTCAAAACTGAGGGCTGAGCAGAGAACCCCTTTAGCACCGAGCAGGTTTTGTGCTGCTTGAGTTTTGTTGTTAGCATGTAAGCTCTTGGGCCACAGACGAGGCCCTCCTAGGTCTGCAGAGACAAAGCCGGGCTTGGTATGTATTCTTTCAGTCACGTTTATTCTGACCTTCTGACCTACAGTTTCAGTTGCTCCATAACACCCTCCAAGGAACAGCAAGGCAGCAGCGTTTCCTGGCACTCACCACGTGGAGAAAGGCACAGTTCCTTTTCTCCATGGAAAGGGAAGGGGGCCTGCAGTAGGATTAGCTCTTCTGTCTCATTTCGAGCTCACTTAGATGGGGCAGTTCTGGACTGGCCACCCCGGCAGCACGAAGCCATCTAAATGGTCATTGCACGTGTCTCCGTCCGTGATGCTTGCTTCCAGGAACATTGAGCCCATTTGAGCCAGGAAGAAAAAGGCTTCCCGTGCCTCTAGATTTATTGGGAGAGCATTTTCCTAATTTCACCAGAAGCCAATGGGTTTTGAAAATCCATCGATTAAGGTTCAGTTTTCTGCAAATTCACTGTCCAAGTCAGAAATGTAAAAATCTGTCTTTGTTTTTTGGAAGACTGTTCAGAAAATTGACCTCATTTCCATATCATAATCCTCAACAACACTGAGACGTCAGTTCTCAACATCTCAACAACATTTACGGCGTCGCGAACTAAAGACCGTTCGAACAACAAGTCATGTGTCAGACACTGGCTGTCCGTGATGTAACGGTGGTATTCTTAGGCTTGGGTCCCTCAATACAGCTCTGCATTTTCTAGGCTGGGAAATAATTGGTTCAATTTTCTAATTTCTAGAAGTGTTTGTTGGGGTTCAACTCCTTTGTTTTTCCCAACTTTACTCAGGATTGTACTCCAGTGGAGCAGTCAAGTCTCAGCTTCACTTTTTAAATTCTGCCTTGGCAGACAGACACTCATGCAGTCGAGAGCTTTTGCGTCAGATTCCTTTGCAGTCTCAAGTAAGTGAGTTGGCCTTTGCTCCAGACTCTCGTAGGAAGCTATGTAAGCATCTTGAATTGTTCACTTTTGTAACAACACCTATTTTTTCTTGTGGGTGCTACTGCTTCTCAGATTTACCGTTTAATCTGAGCTTTTGTCTGAAACATGAGTCATCTGTATGATTTGCTCTTAGGAGTTTGACACCTTAAGTTGGGGTGATCGGATGCCTAGGTAGAGGAAAGAGCTTTGTGGGAGTTATGTCAGCAATGTCACTCTGCTGATACTCTGCCTTCTTGCCAGGGGATGTTATTTTGTCACCTAGTTCAGGTCAAAATGGAAAAGTCCGTGAGTTTCATCTGATGAGCATTCGCTCTGGCCTCCCAGCCCAGGGTGTGCTGAAGAACTCATGGGCTTTGGTGTTATGCGAGTTCAGAAATGTTCCCAAAGACTTTAACCTTCTGGCTCAAAGCTAAAACATCAATAATGCAGGCAAAGAGGCCCTTCCAGCTTTACAGGGAATGATGTGTTCTGTGCAGACATGCTCGGCTATGTTCCAAAGGCATAAACAAGAGAGTCCAGGGGCATTTTTCAGCTGCTGAAAGGTGCCTCCGTGTTGACGTGTGATGTAATTGCATCTCAGCAGGGCATTTGAAGCGGTTTTGCTGACAGTGATATCTAACCAATCCAGTACCTCATCTTTGCAGGACACTCTGTGCCTTCCTCACGGCTTTAAAATTATTTGCATTAGTTTTCCCCTCTCTTAGTGTGGCCAAGAGATGGACTTGAGATGTTATTTCAAATGTACAAATTTTTTTTTTCTTAGCGAGTCGGACGAACTCTTTGTATATGAAGGAAATTAGCATGTCCCCCATCATATATAGTTTTAAATCTTTGAATATGTCCTCTCTCTTACAGAAGATTTTTAAAGTGTCTGTATTTGTGCCTTCTGGGTTTGATGTCAGGTTTAGAAATGCTTTTTCCACTCCAAGATTTTAAACATGTTCACCTATGTTTTCAAATGTGTTTATGATTTTATTGTTTGCAAGGCTTTTATTTTGAGAAGCTAGTTAGGGAGACACAGAAGAAGAGAAATGTGTGAAGGCAAGGAGACAAGTTAACAGCCTACTAGTATCTGGGCAAGACAGGTAGAAGTCCTGAACTAATGCAGTAATGGAGGGTAGGGGACAAATAGACAAGTGACACATTAGTAGGACTTGGTGACCAATTGAATAATGACAGTAAGAGAGAGAGAAAGAAGTCTGATTAGAGCCAGCAGATGTATGATCATCCTTTCCTCATAAAAAAGCAGGAGGCGTTGGGATTAGGTAACCAGTTATGGTTTGAGCTTGTTGAGTCATCTCAGGGTGTGGCCCGCAGCGAAGTGAGCAGGCCTAACCAAGGGGCAGACATACCCAGGGGGCTGCCAGTGGGCAGAGCTCTCTGTCAGGCTCGCCTTTTAGCACATGGGCACAGAATGGCAGGCATCAAGTACTGTCTCTCTTCACAGTTATTAACGTGCTCCATTACCTGTATATTCCTGTAGAAACTCTATTATTAGAAGACTTTTCCCAGGCCTAGTAATCATAAGATAAACCTCACACACTCAAGAGACACCATCCTTTTCAAAGGAGCCTCTTGAGGTTCTGACACTTGGCTAAGAGAAAGGCAAGACTGCCTGCGTGGCACATAGTAGCAACTTCTCTGGATCGCACCTACCAAGAGCTAAGGCTAAGTTGGAACACCCCTGACAACCACCTTGGCCGACGGAAAAGTTAGAGGGAAAGGGAAGGCAGAGGACACCATGTGTTGACTTTTTTGCTCAGTGTTCAGGTTGAAGCGCCAAGTCCAAGTCCAAGCCTGGCCAGGGCACCCTTGCAGTCTGAGCCGTCGGGAGGTCTTGGTAAACTCTCTCAGCTAACGGGAGGGGGATGTTCTTCCTCACCTGATTTTTAAATCTCTCTGCTGCCCAGAGTAGTTTTCCTTCAAAGACTGAGCTCTGCTTTGGAGTTGGAGCCTGAGGAAGGCCTGGGTGGACTGCCTGGGTTGTTACCACTCAGCGCTACGAGTTGAAATGAGCCTTCAGCAGGATCGTTGTGCTCTTCTGGGTCATGAGATGTGTCTGATTGGAAGTCACCGGGAGTGAGGCGTTCAGGAGTGTGATGACTCTGAGGAATGTTTTTCCCTAGCATCTCATGGTGTTGCATTGTGCTCTTTGTAGGAATTAAAAAATGTGCGTTTGTTTTCTGGTTTTGCTTGTTTTTCCAAATACGTTGGCAGCCAAATTTCTCCTTAAAAATAGGGCATCTAACCAATTTCTTTTTGGATCTGGCTGTGTGACACTGGGGCTTCTTGGTCCTTTAGCTTCTTTAACTTGCTGAGATTCCTGGTTTTCCCATTCACTTATTTGTCACACACACACACACACACACACACACACACACACAGAGCCACCGTCCACTAAAGGCAGTGCCCCAGGAATGTCTGTTATCATTCTTAGTTCTGTCTTCTCAGTAAGTAAAACTTTTTTTAACAGTTTTCTTTCTGAAAGTGGGTGACTCTGAAGAACTTGCATTATTAGTAGGTCAGAAAGCTCAAAATAAAATACTGGATTAGGGATACTTGATTGATGATCTTATTTACATGCTTGGGAGGGCGGTGGCTGGTTAGCCCTGGCACACTTGTGTTACTCCAGGATAAAGCCCAGTTGTGTTACAGGATGGCCATAAATTTAACCCCCACCCCCACCCCCTGGGATTCTTTAAGCCCCACAGGTTCAGCATATTTGGTTAAACTGAAGTCTATGCAAGTGAGAGTCTGGCTGTTAAATGTCCCTCTCCAGAAAAAAAAAAGATTTTTTTGAACATTCATTTATTTGTTTAAATTAACTAGTAGTGGATGTAAATGGGGCGAGACTAATCTATAAAATTTGATTTCCCTTATAATCCCCACGGGTTTAAAATGAACCCCCCCCCAAAGAAAGTGTGGGGCCATTCTCTTTTCAAAATAATAGTAATTTACCGTTTTCAGTGTGTCTTATAATCATCACTGTACCCTTGAATCTTTTATTTTTAGGTACTTTGATTTTCTTATAGAATGTAAAGAGACAGAAATAATTTCCTAAAAGAAAAGCCCTCTGGTTTTTGTATGTCCTCTCAGGGCTTGTGTGAACCACGAAGCAGACATTGCACTGACATAGGCATTAATTCTCTTGACCCACATAGAGAGTAAGGAGCTTGATCTGAATCCTCATTGGGTTATATTGTATCATGCTGTGGGTTTCTATCAGGCTTCACGAGGAAGAAGAGGTTAGATGCTGTCGCATGACGATGCCCTGGGTTCCCTCCTGCTCTGTGCGGCTGTCAGTGCTTGCAGCTCCTGACTCAGTGCGAAGCCCCTGCTACAGCACGTACCGCACCTCCATCCTCCACGGGCACCATTCCTTTGCGTGGATCTCCTCCACTAGATGGGAGGACTGCAGGTGTTCCTGACCAGCATCCATTCCCAACCCTCATTAAAACTCTTTGGATCTTTCTGTACCCAGCACTCAATAAAGGTTTAGTGAGGGAATGAGTAAAAGGGGGAAACTCCTGTAACAATAGGCTTCAAATCTCTTTGTGGAGCATCAGTATCAAAATGTCCTTGATACTGAAGCTCCCATCGTGGCTCAGCAGAAACGCATCTGACTAGCATCCATGTGGACGCAGGTTCGGTCCTTGGCCTTGCTCAGTGGGTTAAGGATATAGCGTTGCCAAGAGCTGTGGTGTAGGTCACAGACGCCGATCAGATCCTGTGTTGCTGTGGCTGTAGTATAAGCCGGCAGCTGCAGCTCTGATTCAGCCCCTGGCCTGGGAACCTCCATATGCCACAAGTGCACCCTAAAAAAGGCAAAAAAAAAAAATGTCCTTTTGAGTCCAGGGTCTCCCAGTCATGTTGGAAGCTATCCCAGGTTATCTTTTTTTTTTTTTTTTTTGGCCTTCTACCTTCCTTCCTTCCTTTTTTTCAAGTGGCAAGATATCCGGGTAAGGGGATGAGTAGTCTTTTTCATGGAAATTACTACTATAGGGAGTTCCGTAGTAGTCTAGGGGTCAGGACACGGTGCTTTCACCACTGTGGCCCGGGTTTAATCCCTGGTCTGGGAGTTGAGATCCCACATCAAGCTGCTGCATGCCATTCCTGCCCCCACCCCCCACCCCAGAAAAAAAGAAAAGAAAAAGACAGAAAAGAAAATGCTTTTTGTGTCTTCACATATAGTTGACTTCCTCCCTGACTCCTTCCCTTTTACTCTGCCCTGGTGTGTTGGAGATGCGAGCTGGCTGTGGCTTATTAAAGTCTTTGTAGCAACTGGCCATGTGCTCACTGACAGCCCGTAGTCCATACCAGACACTACACAGATCAGCTCCTGGCAAAGGGGAAGGAATTGTCCACTAAGCCCGCCAAGGTGCATCTCTTAAACAAAGAAAATTTTCTTGTCCTAAATTAACCGATTGTCCTTGTAAGGCAATGACTTTTAGATGACCTCTACATGTAGTAGGACCGTGCGATTCTAAAAAGCAGTGGTTTTCCATGTCCATGAGTTCCTTTTCTGTGGAAAGGAGCATTTGTGCCATATATTGGATTCCAGGCATAAGTGATATCATACAGTATTTGTCTTTCTCTTTCTGACTTACTTCACTTAGTGTGAGAGTCTCTAGTTCCCTTAGGAAATTGACAGAACCCTGTAAATCAGCTATCATGGAAAAAATAAAAATCATTATAAAAATAAATAAATAAAAAGCAGTGGTTTTATAGGCACGGGCTCCAGCATCTAATCTTGGATCAGTTGCCACATCATCTAATCCCTGGGCTCTCACTAACGCACTCAGTGACCTGACGTTAGATGCTTCACCTCCCTGGACCTATATTTCCTCTAAAGACACAGAAGAATAAGTCTCAGTTCAGCCAACAGAGCTCTGTGGGATAATCGGTGACAGGAGATGCATTGATTCTGCAGCAGCTTTTCCGGCTCCTGTGCATCCTTCCTCACCTCACCTTCTCTGGAGAGACCTGCCAGTTTTCAGGGTGGGGATGAGTCACGTTCCCAGTGAATGCCTGAGTGGCCCACTGAGCCTCGCTGGCTTTGGAAAGCAGAGCGTGCAAGTGCTTAAGCCACTCAATCAACCTTGACAGGCCGCACTGAGAAACCTCAAACCTCCGTGACAGCTGGCAGCACACCGAGGCCGCAGGCTATCTGTTTACCTTCCATCAAATCTTCCCCCCAAGTGTGAAAATGAATGTTACTCAATTTAGGCCGGTTTTCTGTGCTTAAAGAACCAGCACTGATGGCAGGACGGTCTCTCAGTCAGGCGTTGATATTTGGTCTCTAACAAGTGAATGCTGCTTATGACTTTCACATCGTTGGTTTTTCCGTTATTTATTTGCTTAGCATTGCTGTTTGAGGACTGAGAAATCGGGTGTCTTAAGCTCTGTTACAGTCTGCGTTCCTTGCACTCGTAGCTAGAGGGCTGGATGGAGGAAGCACAGACTGAAAAAATAGACTGAAACCCCTTTGCATTTCATGGGGCGTCCGGAACCCCTCACTTTCCCTGACAGTTCAAAGCCAAGAAATCCACGTTCAGATCTCTGCTCAGATGAAGTGGAGGTTACTCAGAGAATGCTTCTGAGATGGGATCCAGGCTTCCTGTTATAAACTCCCCCAGTGCCCTGTTGCCTTCATAAACACTCATCACAACGGTAAATAAGGAACCGTTTGAATGGGCATTTTCTGTCTTTCCTTGCTAAACTGTCCGCACCACGACCACATGACTGTCACCCTCACCATCGTCGTCCAAGGTCACTGTGTTTCCAGAAGCTGGCAGAGTGCCTGATGCTTAGAAGCATTTAGCAAATATTTGCTGGATGTTGAATGAAATGCTGATCATGATCATTTTATTCAAACAAGCAGTTATTAGCTGCCTCCTAGGAACGAGCTGTGTTCTGGGCTGTGGGTCACCAAACTCTTTCTGCAAAGGACCAGAATGTAAATAATTCTAGGCTTGGGGGCCGTAACTACTCGATTCTGTCCCTGTAGCCCAGAAGCCACCATGGATGAGCCATGGACAAGTGGCATGTGTGGCTCTGGGCTGGATTTGGCCTGTAGGTCGTAGTCTGTGGATTTCTGTTCTGGGCACTATTGATGGAAGAGGAAGGGAAAGAAGGAAGCCCAGCAAAAACAGGGTGGAAAATAAAGAACTTGAGAAGTATTTCCTAGGTCTTATTTTGTACATTGTCCTGATATTGATAAATTGAGATATAGTTGTTATTTTCTTTCCAGGGAGAGTTTCACGGTTATCTTTTACCTAATTCCTAGTCAGGTGATCATGATTATTGCACTCTAGATAAACTGAGACATACAAATGCAGTCACAAACCTTAGTTACCCGAATTGGAAACCAAAAGTAGCTAATGGAGGGCTGGGCAGGACTAGCCTGTGGTTACCCATGGGTGGTCACTGCCTGAGTAGTGGGCCTCAGGGGTGCCTCTCCCAGCAGGGCCATGAAGCCTCTGATAAAAGCATCCTCCTGTGAAGTGAGGCCTGTAGATCTTGTATATTGGGGTTGGAGAGAACCTTCAAGATCACGAGGCTGGTTGCCAGCACATGTCCTCTGAACTGGAGCTCGTCAAGAGGCCATCTGACTGGGACTTTTATGCGTTGTAAAATGTATCATAATTAAATATTTGTTCATAGACACTTAAATGTACCAAGGGGAGGCCATCTGATGGCCATTGTGAGTGACAGTGTTTCTAGAAGCCGTTGATCTGAAGGTTTATCTTCAGATGGAGCTGCCAGTGTGCCCCCTTGTATCTAGCTTTCCTGTCCTGGTTCAGTAACAGCTGCCACCACGCACAGAGCACTTGGCATGAGCAAGCACAACCTCTGTAGGTACTTTGTCTCTCTTCATCCCTTAAGCAACCCTGAGGGGTAGGCATTACAGGTGTTTAACCAACGAGGAAACAGGGGCATTGAAAGGTTAAGTGATTTGTCCATGGTCATGCAGGCAGATACATGGAACAGACAGATTTTGAACCCAAGGTGTCCTGCCTCTGGAGAGCCACTCCTTGTGTACCAGGGAGGTGGAGAGAGGTGGCAGCGCTTGACGTCTCATGATTATAGAGCTCATGTAGTGTGACCCCCATGTCTCATTAAAGAGGAAAGTGTGAGCAAGAATGACCATCCCCCAGTGTTCATAAGAGCACTATTCATAATAGCCAGGACTTTGAAGCAACCTAAGTGTCCATGAGCAGATGAATGGATACAGGAGATGTATGTGTCATGCCTAGTGGAATGTTAATCGACCATAAAAAGGAATGAAATAATGCCACTGGCAGCAACATGGATAGATCTAGAGATTATCATTCTAAGTGAAGTAAGTCTGAGAAAGATAAGTCTCACATGATATCACTTATATGTGGAATCTAAAAAAAAAGATCAAAGGAACTTATTTACAAAACAGAAATAGATTCACAGACTTTGCAAACAAATTTACAGTTACCAGGGGGGAAAGTGTGGGGAAAGGATAAATTAGGGGTTTAGGATTAAGACACTACTATATATAAAATAGATAACCAGCAAGGACCTATTGTATGGCACAGGGAACTGTGCTCAATGTCTTGAAATGATCTATAAAGGGAAAGAATCTGAAAAAGATTGTATGCATGTGTATATATATTTCTGTATATATACTATGTATACTATATATGTGTATATACTAACTCAGTCACCTTACTGAACACTTGAAAGTAACCCAGTGTTGTAAATCAACTACACTTCAATTTAAAAAATGATCAAATGGTTTGCCCAAGGCCCCCTAGATGCTTCATGGCAAAGTCATGACAAGAACAGGGGTCTCCTTTTTTTCTTATTTTTTTTCCTTTCCCTTCTCCAAAAGTCATTTCTGTTGGCTCTGGGGATGATGAAAGATTTCACATTCTTACCCCGAGAAGAATCCAGCCAAGTAAGGACCATAAATAATTCTTGTACTAGAAGGCTTATTGAAAATTATTCAGCCTAGCACTTTGACTTAATAATAATGTATTCAGGTCATCTCAAGTGAGTTCTAACTACTGGAATTAACATTCTGTGTTTCTGACTTCGACATCTGTCTTTGAACCAGAGCCAATTATGATAAAAAAGCCTTGCTGGGTAATCCAGTATATCTCTTCAGATACAAAAACAACAAAATTGTTAAAACCAGGATAGAGTTTTGAGTTGTAAAAAAAAAAAAATTTTTTTCTGAAAATGTCTATGAAATTAACCTTTTTGTTCTCTGGATGGCAAGAGTGAAAAATAAGCACAATATAATGAGTAGCCCTGTTGCTGTAGTTTCTTACAATTAGCTTTTGAAATTGTATTTGGTTCCTGAATTGGAGTGAGAACATCCAGCTGTATCTTAATAGAATCCAAGAACTTTGAGGGGACAAAGTATTTGTTTTAAGTCCAGAAAATTTGGTCTTAGACCATTAAAAATAAGCTTGCATCTGCTACTAATTTTCTTTTTGCCTACAAAGACTGTGGTTTGCTAGAAAGATGAAGGAAAAAGGATCTGCTCAAAGCAAGTTACAAAAATGACAGTGGGCGGGGTTGCAGAAGTTAAAGGAAGAGAGAACATTTAATTGCAGGTGATGTATTTCTTTTTCGCCCATCAGCCCTAGAATGAGCCACTTCTGTCCCAGATGTAACAGTTTCCCCAGCATCAACTTCTATCTTTCAGCCAGGTTTTGGTGTTAGGCCCTACCTGCCATTCAAGGGGCCCATTTAGAAAATAGAGTTTTGTGTGGGGACGAGATAATTGGGAGCATGGGATTATACATACACAATACTATATATACAGTAGATAACTAACAAGGACCTACTATAGCACAGGGAGGTCTACTCAATGTTCTAAAATAACCTATATGGGAAAAAGAATGTGAGTATATATATCTGATTCACTTTGCTGTACACCTGAAACTAAGACAACATTGGAAAGCAACTATATTCGAATAAAATGTTAAGAAAAAAAAAAGGAAACATAGTTTTATTATAATAATGCCTCCATTAATCCAAACAGAGGTATATAAGGTATACCCATATTTACATACATTAAGGGGCGAACATTTAAAGTGCAATGAAATGTGACAGTGGCCCCAGTCCCGACCCATCCTGAGAGCATGTGCAGCTCTGTCCTCAGCAGGGAGTACCCTCCTCCCACCTTCTGTCTGCCCGCCTCACTTTTCATCACCCTCAGGTCATCACTGGTTTCATTATGTTCAGTTTTTATGGTTGTTTTCTACATGGGGAGCCAAATTGTCTGATATGGTCTTCCTTTGTCATTCCTGAAAATAGACATGTCTGTTATTTATCTTTTTGTATTAAGAAAAGAGGAGTTCCTGTCGTGGCACAGTGGAAATGAATCCGACTGGGAACCATGAGGTCGTAGGTTCGATCCCTGGCCTTATTCAGTGGGTTAAGGATCTGGCGTTGCTGTGAGCTATGGTGTAGGTCTCAGATGTGGCTCAGATCCCAAGTTGCTGTGGCTCCGCTGTAGGCCAGCAGCTATAGCTCCAATTCGACCCCTAGCCTGGGAACCTCCATATGCTACAGGTGTGGCCCTAAAAAGCAAAAAAAAAAAAAAAAAAAAAAAAAAAAAAGACAAAGAAAAGAAAAGAGGAGGCAAAAAAAGACATCTGTGAAGGTTATAGAAAGTGTAAGTCATCAGATTTAGTTGAAAATCGACTCACACCTACATGTATGGTCAAAGTCAAGTCCCCTGTGCATGCTATATTTATATGGCCTTATTAATTCATTGCTTAATTTGTTATCATGCTGCCTGCAGTGACATAGAAATAGCAGTTCATTTTCATTTCACATGAAAAAAAATAAAGTGAAAAGTTTAACAGTACACATGGAAGTTGAGCTGGATGAATGGGTGTATATTCAGTCAAGTTTGCAAGCACGTATCTTATATTTAGGCAAGTTTCAAAAAAATACCTGTGAATTATGCCTGAATATTTAAGTACAGTTTCTAAAATAAAAATGCGCTGCAAAGAATGACTAAAAAAATTATATTAAGAGAGCTTTTACTGATATTCAAGTCAATATTTTACCAAATCATACTTGAGATAGTTTAATGCTACAGAAAATATCACTTTGGGATATTTAACTCACCTTATGGATATTAAAGAGCAGTAGATAAATTAAGTATATTAAGACCAAAATGTGGTTTTCCTCTATCAGATCAATAGAATATTTTGTGGTTAAGCTTTGTTACTTTCCAGTGATAAGCATCTGAAAAAGATCATTTTTGAATTTTATTTTAAAGACCAAGTTAGAATTTGATTGGGTGCCAATAACATCCTCTTATCCAGTGAGCTGTTGCCTAAACTTGTCATATTTCTTCACATAGGAAACACTTCTTATGTCTTAGATTATTAAAGTCTTAGAGAGAAAGGTTGAGACACATTATGAAGGAAGGCCTGGTGGAAGAAATGATTAGACAGATGGATGTTGGCCACAGTACCTAGAGTACAGGGCAGAATATGTAAAGACTGGTGAGAAGGAGTTCCCTGGTGGTCTAGTGATTAGGATTCGGCACTTTCATCACTGTAGTCGAGGTTCAATCCCTGGTCTGTTCAGTCCCACGTCAAGCCCCTGCATGCTGCGCAGCCAAAAAAAAGAGATTCGTGACAGAACTATTTCCCCCTCCGAGTGTATGTGTGCAGGTTCCCCGTACAGGAGAGATCTGTTTTACTGCGGGGATCACAAAAGCTTCAGGCAGTGTCTAGCCTTGAGGGGGAGCTTCAGAAACTAATTCATATGTTAGAGTAATTTTCCTGCCATGATACTGATTAAAAGGGAAAATTTCTATGTTCCTTTTAACTTTGGACAAGGAAGATTGGCTGCATCCTTCACACTTCTGGCTTTGCCTCCTTTTCCCACAGTGATTCGTTTCTCCAAAACAAGGTCTTCCCTTCATTTTAACAACAGCCGTTTCCACAAAACACAGTTTCTCTTGTAATGTCTGAACCACTGGCTTTCAAACTCAGAGCTCTTGTTTATTAAAAGAAAACTTACCTGGAAGCCCGGTGTGTAAAATGCACGGAACCTGAAAAGATTTCTGGTTGGGACAGGGTGGTGCATTTGTCAGAAGCCCCCTCCTTCCTCCTTGCCTGCCCCCCCAGCCCTTCTCTCCCCTCCCTGTCCTTCTCGCTCCCCGGGCTCTGCAGAACAGAGTTTGGTTTGCACTCCTATTCCTAATTTTCCTTATTACAGAGTTCATTTTAAAGCAGCCCCCTCTCAGCCATTTAAAACAAGCCCTCCCTGGCGTGTTCCAGTGTTTGTTAACAGACTCCGTAGCTGCCCACTCAGAGCCCAGGTCCCCGCAGCCTGGCGCAACCATGGCAACCTGCAGTTGCATCCAGGGATGGCAGAGAGCCCAACACCCCTTTCTGAAATAACGAGCTTCCTTGCCTGAGAAATGTGATCACATTTTTAAAAGACCCCGAAAAGCCACACCAGGGGCATTAGGGATCGGCTTTGTATTACAGCACTTTTTCATGACCGAATTAAGGAGCGTGACTTTTAAAGGTGTATCACCTTTCATGTTTTGCATCAAATAAGCCTCATGTGAACACAGATCGCTCTTACATGATGTAAACAGTACTCTGTTTGGATTATATTTGAGGGGTCTCTCTCTCTCTCTGGGTTTGTCGGTTTGACTCTCAGACTGGGATGAGGGGGAAGGGGAAATCTAAGCATGCGCTCCAGGGGGTAAAATGTCTTCGAGGCAGAAGGCACCTAAGCAGTATTGCAGAGAATGAAGCAGGTGGAATCCCTTCCTGTTGTCTCTCCACCCCCACAACCTCGGAAGAAAGGGCTTCCAAGTGGATCCCACTCTTCTGTTACCCTAAGTTGTAACTGACCCTTGGAATAGGCTTCTCCCCAACAGCTCCGAATTGTGAGATGGGGTGCCAGTGAACTCAAAGTTGAAGGACCCTGAGGAAGAAGAAACAGAGGGAGACCTTTTAGGAAGGGTTCATACAGCAAATAATTATCAAGACATCTTCTCCTAAGAGGCAGTCCATTTCATCAGCATCGTGGAGTCTAGTTATCTGAATCAGCGCCGTGTGTGTTGGTCACCGTGGCCCTGAGGCATCCCCTCCAACTCCTTTCTTGAGAAGGGAAGAGCGGTGTAAAGAAAACAGAGAGTGTCTTGGGGACCTTTAGTTACCCCCCCCAAAAAAAAAAATCTGACTGAGCTTAGACCCAAATAAGAGGACCGTTTCTGAAGTACCTTTGTGTGTGAAGAGACCCCAGCAGGATGGGTGGGCAGGCCACGCAGGGGCCAGGGCTGGCCCGTCGGGGAGGACCAAGGGGCAGGTCATATCAATGGGCCGGTGTCTGTCCCTGTAGCTCTGTTCCCCTCTGTCCTTCTCACCGTGGATGCTCATCCACCTCTCCACGTCCATCTGTGATTCTTCATCCTCCGCGGTGTGGCTTTTGCTGTTTCTCCAGTGCACACGTGCAGTATGGTTGCTTGGCCACCTGTCGTGTATGCGTCTCACCCCGTCCCAGCTAGAGACTCTACCTGGCCTGGCCCCGGTCACATGTGGGCCCTTTAGATCGGATACTGTCAAAGGGCGAGTGGAGGGCCGGGGCCCATGCGAAGGGCTTTGTCGTGCAGACGGGGCTGCTGCCAGAACCTAGCTCTGCGCAGGTTTAAGCAGATGCTTTCCTGCGTGGACGCTTGTCTGAGCAGCCGCTGGGAAGGCTGTCAACTCCAGGCTAGAAAGCACCTGTCTCTTTTATTTTTTAATTCAAGTATAGTTGATTTACAATGTTGTATTAGCTTCAGGTGTGCACAAATGATTCAGTTATACATTGTGTGTGTGTGTGTGTGTGTGTGTGTGTGTGTGTTCTACTTGAGAATCTTTTCCACTAAGGGTTATTATAAGATAATGAATGTAATTCCATGGGCTATTCAGTAGGTGCTTGTTTTTATCTCTTTTATACACAGGAGTGTGTCTACGTTAATCCCAACCTCCTAATTTATTCCCTGTCCTCCCCCCACCCCCACTATCCCCTTTGTAGCCATAAATTCATTTTCCACGTCTGCGAGTCTGTTTCTGTTTGGTAAATAAGTCCATCTGCTTCATTTTTTAAGATTCCACATAGAAGTAGTATCTCTGGTAGGCCTTCTCCCAGTGATCTCCAGTGCTGGACGTGGCACCTCTGCTCTGGTTCCCGGGGGGCCCAGTCCACCACCACTCCCTCAGCCTCTCCTTGTCTGTGGCTTCTTCTCTGATAGTCTCTTAAGCTCTCTTCTTCACTTAGAAAGTGCTAGAGACTGTATGCCTAGAACCAGCCTCATCGGCCAAAATGAGACTTCTGGCCATTGGCATTGCCAGGAAGGTTTTCTGGATTGTGCCTGCTTCCTCTGTCCTTGTCACCACTGCTCCCTCTCCCCACAGCCAAGGCAACAGGACCTACCCTGAGAAGGGCCAGGGAAACCACCCTGCAGAACCAGATGCCAGGTGGGCCAGTTGTGCATTGACTGCTGTGTGAGCATATGGGATTTAGAGCTTGAACAGAAGTAGCTTGTTTGCGCTTATGTCAGTGTGCCCATGTGTGTCTGTGGGCACACATATGTGCACACGGGCGCACACACACACACAATCCAGATCTAAACCCCCAAAGAACCATTGGTTAAGGGGTCAAACCTTGGTTCTGGCTTGAAGAATAAAGGAGGGAGAGGAAAACCTCCCTTTTTAATTTTTTTTTTTAATTGACGTATAGTTGATTTACTGTGTTGTGTTGGTTTCAGGTGTGCTGCAAAGTGATTCAGTTACATATATATATATCTTTTTTTTTTCAGATTCCTTTCCATTATAGGCTATTACGAGATAGTGAATAGAATTCCCTATGCTATACAATAGCACCTTGTTTGTCTATTTTATATCCAGAAGTGTGTATCTGTTAATCCCAAATGCCTAATTTATCCCTCCCCCCTTCCCCTTTGGTAACCAGAAGTTTGATCTCTGCCTCTGGGTCTCTGTTCTGTAAATAAGATCATTTGTATCATTTTTTTTTTAGATTCCGTGTGTAAGAGATATCACATGGTATTTAGAGGATGACCTCTCTTTGGCCTTCCCAGCATTCTAGTGAATTCGTCACTGCCTCGGTCAAGCTGGCAGCAACGAGACTCCTCCATCCCTCCAGCTCAGGGAAAAACTCATCCCAAATCCATCAGGAAAGGCCTAGAAATTAATTCCTACTTGAGAAGGGCCGGGTTACAGCTTTGCTCCCCTCATGCGCTCCAGCCGTTTGTTGGAGCACAGCATTGAGAACCAGCAGCATAGGGTACGGGGCCCTGACACCCCCACTGATAGACCCCCCCCCACACACACACACATTCCAGCATCACTGTTTCTTGACAGCGGCTGCTAGGGTCCACCATCCCGAGGTTCAATAACAGTTAAGCCCAGTGCTCAGATGGTAATTGCAGAAACACCTTCATCGGACTGTCTGCATTGAACCTTGCCCACAACTGGCAAAGGAGAAGGGTAGGAGGGAAGGAGGGCATCTTTGGATGACTGGGCCCAGTTCTAGTTTTCATCCACTTCTGTTCGTTTTCAAGCAGAGACTAACCTGTGGGTAGAGGCACAAATGCAATGACCATTGGCCCTGTTGCAAATATTATAGTTCATTTGGCTTCAGATTATTCGGTTGTCAAGTGGAGTTGATAGGACGAGTCATGAAATGAGTGTCTGTTGTAAAGCTGAGGGCACAGTGTCCGGGACAGGGTAAAGCCCCAGTGTAATGCGTCTTGGCTCCTGTTGCTAAGTATCTGTATGTGCCAAGCCCCACGATAGGTCTTTTATACCTACCTTTTAATCCTCACAACAGTCCTGCGAAATAGGTCTTGTTAGTTGCATCTGATGAGAGGGGAGGTCACGTGTCCAAGGTGAACCGGTATGTGAAGGTGCCAGGATCACACCAGGTCGGCCTGGCTACGAAGCCACAGCCATCGCTGTGGTTTCCAGAGCAAACAGTGTGTGAGCAGACATCCTCTGTGTAGATGGGAACGGAGCCACCAGGCTCAACAAAACCCTGCTCCACACAGTTTAGGGTAATTCATATCCACTGAGTAAACACAGCATTCTGGGCAAGAGTTCCCTTGTGTCAACTTGCCTGTTCTAGGAATTCTCAGTATATACATTGGAGCCCAACCAAAAGTTCAGTGTGAAGCTGGTCTTTCTTGCGATCCATCCCAAGGGGCTTGCTTAGCTCCTAAATGAGCTGAAAGGACCTTCCTGTGAGGTGGTTTTGCTCAGGGGACCCGCCCTGGGCATCTCCCAAGAGACGGCTTTTTCGAACGGCTCTGACACACCTAGACCCTGTGTCTCCGGGGAATTAAGAGGCACAGTTACCCCACCATGCAGGCTGACTGCCTTGACACCAGTCCTCCTGGCACCCTAGCCTGAGGTAGGGAACCTCCCTGTGTTGTCATAGTAACTGCTCAAGCAATCGTTAGCGACCACGCACACTGCCTTTGCCTGAGTCCCTGCCTCTTTTCCCGCCCGATGGAGGCAGAGTGCTCCATCCTGCTCCCCTTGTAGCCCAAGAATTTATCACACTTTTTGGACAACCTCCGTAACCACAGCCTTATCATAGTTGACATTTACTGGGTGTTTCTATTTGCATTTTGAAGTCGGTACTATTGTGATCCTCACATTAAAGGCAAGGAAACTGAAGCACAAAGATGTGCCAAGGGGTGGAGCCGGACATGAATGGGGCAGATCGACTGGAAGATTGATTCTAGAGCCACGCTTTTAACCACGACTCTGGGTTGCCTTCACACAGCAGCAGCTTAATTAATATTTGCCAAGAGATACACATGCTGTAATTGCTGTATTATGAGATGTATGATATGGCCCGTGACGTCCTTAAATTTGGGCCACAATGAGCTGTGTTACAGTGGTGCCCTCCTATGCCTGCTGCTCCTGTCACCGTGCGGGTCTGCATCTCTGTGCAGATGCACAGGGGAGGCAGCGCCGTGCCTGGGAACACGTGCTAAGAGACGTGCTGATGCTGGTTTTGGCTCTCCCGTGAGAGCTTCCCTTCCATGGGCACGTTACTGACCCTCCCCTGGAAAATGGGCACGGGAATAGTGCCTACCTCCCAGAGTAAACTTAAAGGAAATGCTATCAATGGAGTAATTCAAGGGCGTAACACAGGTCATTCCTGGAAGCCAGTGCCCGTTCAACAAACATGAGCGGTTTTGTTACTGTTATCCCAGTTGTCATGAACATTGTTTTTGAAATTTGGTCATTAAGGGCATAACTTCCTGTCAATGGGCAAGGAGTTCTGAGCCAGAGTGAGTGACACTAACTGATATTGCTGCGCCCTGAAGTCTCAGGTCACCAAGCTCAGGAAGGACGTGTTTGGACCCATGAATTCCAGAGGCCTGAAACGCATCCCAGAATTAATGGAGTCTTTGTGCAGAACCCACATCTTCGTCCCGTGGTGTGCACTGTGGGGTTCAGGGAGCCTGGGCAGGGAAGGAAACCAGTCTCATTCATGGGCAGTACCAGCCGTCTGATGAGTGGTGGCTTCAGAGGTGGAGCGGACGGCTTATAACAAAGGCGGTCAGGAGATCATGAGGATACCAAATGCCAGCAGCTAACAGGAGCTACCATTTACTATACTGTTGGCAGTGAGCTTGGCATCCAGTAGAAGATTCATTCATTCACCAGTATTTATTGATCCAGACAGTGTTCTAGGCTCAGGGAATCAATAATGACCTAAACTAAGTCCTGGATATTTAGGTCCTTTTATACTTTATAGGCATCAGCAGAGTCATCACAGAACCACGATGATGTGGCTGTTCACTTTCCCAGTTGATGAGAGAGCTGAGATTCAAAGAGCTTATAGCGCACCCAAGACCTCAGAGCTGGAAAGTGGTGAACCTAGGATTTGAATCCAGTTCTTCCTGTTACTGCAGTCCATTCTCTATCCACAATATGATACTGCTTAGCATGGGAATAGCACAATGCTGGTAGTGTGTGTGTGTGTGTGTGTGGTGTGTCAGAGGTGAGGGGTATTCATTAAATCAGAAACCCAAGTAGCTGTCATTGTGACACAGCAATAATTATGATCAGCAATTTGCAAACTCAGTTTGGAAGCTCTGGTTGTGGTTTCTCGACTTTGCCTCTGATCAAAACTGATTTGTCCTTGGCTGCCCTCAACAAACGCGAGAACGGTTAAGCTTAGGTTGATAACCAGGCAGAAGCTCTGAAATCCCGTGGTTCTTTCCCAAGACTGCCTGCTGAGTAACTAACTCCTGGGTGCCCTCCAGAGCCTGGACAAGGCCAGCGGGCACCACGCCTCTTCAGATGTTGTCCAAGCCCAGGGAGCTAGTGCTCAAATGTCAGTAATTTTGTACAGAAAGCAAGAAAGGGTCATGTCCGCCCAGGGCTGTGGATGGGGGGCGCCCAGAGCCAGTGGTTGCTCCCAGCCCATTTATTTAGGCCTCTTGCTTACCCAGTCTCCACACACTGGGAAGGAAGTTTCAGAGGCAGCATTTGAAAAGCCACTGAAAGGGAGGAGGGACCAGGGCATTACAGGGGGGCATAAAGAGCCCCAAAGTCATACTCTCTTCTGGGTCAGGATCTTGGTGGCCTCGTTTTGTTTCTGAGAGGCGCCGCTGTTTCTCGGCATCATGGCCAATGCTGGCTTTATAAGAATACTCATTCATTCTGTCCATTCCAAAGCTCTTCCACTGCACCTGATCCCGTCCACATAAGCTCACAAAGCAAGGGCACTTCAGTCAAGCGGGAAGGTCAGCATAGTGGCCATCAGGAGACCCGGACTCTGGCCCTGGCTCTGTCCCAGCTGGCCAGGCACCTTGGACAAGTGCCTTTGCTCCTGGGCTTTCCTTTCCTCACCCATAAACAAGGGGGGTGGAGCTGGATGGCGTGGTTTCCTGTGATCCCCTCCGGCTTTAAGATTGTGAGTTGTTTATGGTGCATTTGCAGCCTTAAAGTCTTCTTTATTCTTACACTCTGTATTCAAAACCACATTTTTCCTGCTCCATCCTTTCTTTTGCTTCCATGCCTGTAGGGCTGGTCCTTAATATCTGACAACTCTTTGCTCAATGAATGAATGACTGTAGCAGGAAATCATGAGTGAATGAAACCACTGTCACGTGCTTGTCCAGTAGCTTCCAGACTTTGGGTCTCTGTGTCTCGGTGTGGTTTGCTCTGAGGACTAGGTGACTAGGATGAGGCATTTCAGGGCTGTGAGCACAAAGAAATCAATTTCTAACTATTGTCACTGCTGCTGTTGTAATGACACGCCCTGTTTTGTACTGATCTGGAAGAGCGTGTGTATGCATAGGATTTTGTAACCCTTTTCTCAACAGTGAAAATGTTTTTCCACATCATCGATATTCTCTTAACTTAATTTTAAGGGTTGCATCCTGTTCTATAGTAGGGTTTACAGTAGTGTTTTTAAACAGTCCCTTAATCTTACACAGTAAGTTCGTTCACGTTTTTCCATATTCTAATCAACATATCTAAGTATTCTAGCTATTTGAAAAATAAAATATACAGGCGTCCTACATTCTGTTGCACTTTGTTTTCTTGCAATTTTTACAAATTGAAGATTTGCGGCCACCCTGCATTGAGCAAGTCTGTCGGCGCCCTTTTTCCAGCAGCATCAGTTCCATGCCTCTGTGTTACATTTTGGTAATTCTCAGAGTATCTCAGACCTTTCCATTATGATTGCACTTGTCAAGAGGATCTGTGATCGGTGATCTCTGAGGTGACTACCGCCATTGTTTTGGCATTTTTTTAGCCATCAGGTATTTTTAATTAAAGTATGTATTGTTTTTTAGACAGTGCTATTATTGCATGCTTACTGGACCACGGTATAGTATAAACATAACTTTGATATGCACTGGAAAACCAAAATATGTGACTTGCCTTATTGCAGTGGTCTGGAACCGAACCTGCAGCATCTCTGAGGTATGCCTGTGTTGCTTTTGTAGCAGGAGAAATGTTTTCAGTTAGGTTATATTGATCTCATTAGGGAGTGTACCTAAGCCCACATGGACATTAATCCCTAACCCCCTGTGACTCAGTCTACGGAAAGAGAAGGGCAAAGAAACCATGGAACTTATGGGACACTTCCACCCCTAAGACCCCTATTGGACAAGGACTGACATAGATAACTGGTCAAGGCCAATGGGAGAAAACCACATCTTTCTGGACCCATGTTGGTCCCCCCCCCCCATCTTTAAGGGATAAAAACCCTTATAGGACAATAGAGGCTCTTCTCCCCCCTCCCAGCATCCCTGTGCATAGTATTTGCTTTCCTTTAATAAAGACTTTGCTTACTTAAAAAAAAAAAAAAAAATCCTACTGATCTCATAACACTATTGGTCCTGCCTGCCTAAGTAAAATGGTCCATGAGCCTACAGGAGGGCTACATGGATGCGACTTAGAGGCAGCCTTTGCGCTCCCATGAGCAGAAAGACAGTGATCGCCAGCAGTTACTGGGTCACTGAATGAGAGGCAAGCTGTTTTCCCAAATCCAGAGCACCGGGCCTTTCCTGAACAGAATTAAGAGAACAGGGGAGGCCAGGTCATGCAGAAGAGGAGGCGGCCAGAGGTGGGAGGCCGGGGCTGAAGCTCCCCTCTGCTGCCTGGCCTCCGGCCAAGCGCTTAGCCTTCTGGACCGTGGTTTATGTTTCCCTGAGTGAGAATGTCAGGGTTGTCATGACCATGGCCTGCCTTGCCATCAGTGGTTTGGGAGGTAGGCGCAGGAGGGGTTGTGAGCTTAAAACGAAATCATAGCTTCAAGGTTAATCTGAAGCATTGAAGTCAGTGTTGCCCAGAAGTGAGTCCCCGAGAAGGTGGAGTCACTAGTTCTTTCTGTGCCATTCATCTCAAGAACCTGAAACGCATCTGGAGTGAAGAGCGGTTTTTGAGAAACTCCTTGTTTCACACAACACCCCTGTGAAAAGGGGGCAGAAGCAGTCATCCGACCCTCTGCTCTTTGCATGCTTTTTGATTTTTAATCCTTGCCAGATGTGGACTGGCAGTGAGCCCAGAGGGTGCGTGCTTTCTGACAGAGGTGGTTTTGTGCCCGTCTCCCTTCTAGACAAGGAATTCTTGAAGGAAAAGGAGAAGCTGGAGATGGAGCTAGCGGCAGTGCGGACGGCCAGTGAGGACCACCGGAGACACATCGAGATCCTGGACCAGGCTCTGAGCAACGCCCAGGCCAGGGTCATCAAGCTGGAAGAGGAGGTGAGGCTGCGGGGGGCAGGGTGGGGATGCGCTCAGCCCTCGCGGCCCCCGTTTCCATTTCCTCACCCAGTACCTTTAACCAGAGCTGACTCGTTGAGCCAGAGGAGCGATGCAGGTGACCTCCCAAATAACAGTGAACACACACGAGTTTATCCACTCAGAGCCGGGCAGAGTATGAGAGGCGGATGCGGATGCCACCAGCGAAGAGCTCACCCTCAGCCAGAAACCCAGCCTGCCTCCCACTGGCCAAAAGGTGTCCAGGGCTGGAAATACATGGAAGAACTGGGAACCACTGGTGCCTGTGGAGAAGAGAGTCAATTAAAAGAACAGTCCAAGGGCTGTGTCTTGGGGGCTCTCGATCAAAAAGGCCAAGTCGTCTGACGGGGTCGGGGGGGGTGGTGTTCAGCAAACCTGTCTCCGGTTTCCAAAAGGTGGTTTCACCAGGCAACAACCCCCAAGGCCACAACATGGTGAGGCCACTCAAGCATTAGGGATCCAGTGATTTCTGATGAAATCAAGGCTTTCAATACTCCTCACTAGACCTAAGTAGATACGAGGGTGAAAGAGAGAGAGCTATGCCTTCAAAGAAGCTGGCAGTTGGTTAGGGATAATCCTAACTCATTCATTTGACAAATATTTATTGAGAGCCAACTGCATGCCAGGTACTGTTCCAGGCCTTGGGGACATATTGTGAGCTCTGCCCCAAACAGACAAATCTCACGGCACTTATATTCTAGTGACTGCACACTCAGAAAACTGTACAGAGTCTAGGACTGTGGTGATGGGGTATGAATGGTACTCATTACATTTTTTTATCAGATGAGGCTTTTCTAGCACAGGAACCTGTAGTTAGTTAGTCGGGCCTCAGGCAATCAAAGGCCCAGGAAATGAAAGGCCCAGAAGAAAACTGATCCCAGGAACAGGTGTAGAAAAGGCTCTTAGTTGCTTCTGCACCCCTACCCTGCAAAAGGTCAGAAGCACCTCCGTTTTTAGGGCAGTGGCTTTGGCCAGGACACAGGCAGAGCTCATGGCAGAGCTGCTGGCTAAGTCAAGAGCCACCCTTCTCAGCGAGGGCTTAAATTGCTAGCATGTTCCAGCCTGCCATGGGTTGAACTCAGGATCTGAATCACCTGCAAGGCCTCTGCACACCCAGGTGCAGAGTGACAGGAAGTGGCATGTGGCATCTTCTCACCCAGGACCAGTTCAAGTAAATGCTTCCGTCTGGCTGTGGGCACCAGCCACCTCCCAGGAAGTTAGAAATGTGCCTGGAATTTATGAACAGGGGCCAGACTCCTAATTGGAAGAAAACAGAGTCTGAGGTAAGAGTAGGAAGTTGTTGCTCATGATGCTAAATCCATATCTGATGTGACATTTACATAAATCACTTTCACCTTAATCTGCCTCTCCTTTCCTGTGGTTTGAGCATTCATTACACCCTTCCTGTCCATCCAGGCCTGTCAGTGGCTTTTCCATAGAGTGCTCTGAAATCTTTAGGGGAAAGTTACTTCCACAAATATCTGTAATAAGAAATTTATTGGAGTTCCCGTCGTGGCGCAGCAGTTAACGAATCCGACTAGGAACCCTAGTCCCTGGCCCTGCTCAGTGGGTTAAGGATCCCTGGCCCTGCTCAGTGGGTTAAGGATCCGGCGTTGCCGTGAGCTGTGGTATAGGTCATAGACGCAGTTCGGATCTGGCATTGCTGTGGCTCTGGCATAGGCTGGCGGCTATAGCTCCGATGAGACCCCTGGCCTGGGAACCTCCATATGCCATGGGAGCGGCCCTGGAAAAGGCAAAAAGACAAAAAAAAAAGAAATTTATTCACACATACACAAATGGGTACACATGCATTTATACAAACAGATGTAATTTCTTTACTAGTAATGGATAGTTATAGAAAATTTGAAAAATACGGAAGTAAAGAAGATGAGAGATTCTTATTCTTCTCTACAGGTAAACATGGTTAGTGCTTTTATTTCCTTTCAGTCTTTTTTCATACGTAGGTAATAGACAAATAGACATAGTTATGATAATGTATGTAATTTTTGATTCTAGAGCTTTCATTTAACATTATAGAGTAAGCATTTCCTCATAACATTTAACAATTCTTTAATTGATCTCATTTCCAGTGCCTGCAGATGCTGTAATTACTAAGCAATAACCAAGGATTGAGCTTGAAAGCAAGTGTCCTGTTAGAATCTTCAATTCCTAGCATCCCAGCCGTTTTAGGTGTAACTGGTGGCCTTCGTCTGAATTCCTTGTGCCCCAGCACAGCGGAGGGATAGGAGTAGGGAAGGTTCATGCCCTTGTTTAAATAGGATCTCTGGGGATTGTGACCCCGCCCCCTTGTGCCCACCTCCACCCCAGCTTTGAAGATCACTGTCAAATATCCGTGCTCCTTTGTACCCTCCTCTGCTCAGCTCCGAGAGAAGCAGGCATATGTGGAGAAAGTTGAGAAGCTGCAGCAGGCGCTGACCCAGCTGCAGTCTGCGTGTGAGAAGCGGGAGCAGATGGAGCGGCGACTGCGCACCTGGCTGGAGAGGGAGCTGGACGCGCTGAGGACCCAGCAGGTGAGGACCCAGCAGGTGAGGGGCGGGGCGAGGCCGACGCCTGCGTTCAGCGAACACTGACCCTCCGAGCAGAGCACCTGCTGCAGGCTGGGTTCTGCGCTGTGCCCTGAGCCGCAGGGGCACTTGACAATTTTGTCCTGCCTGATCCAGCACAGCAGCCAGTGGAGGAGCCGGACAGGTCACCCACTGGAGGGACAGACGTCCCTACAGGGAGAGAGTGGTGACCCCTGGGGGCTGGGCATGGGGGCATGTGCTGTAGATGGCTTCACGGAGGAGGCCGTTTGAGTTGGACTTGGAAAGATGCGTTTGTCGGGCATTCTGGGGGAAGGGCATCAGGGGAGGAGGTGGGGTATGTGAGGAGGAAGGAGGTGAGAGGAGCCGGGTGAGTCCTGGACAGGGACAGCCGGGGGCAGCCACCTGGGGGAGCAAGCCCAAGGAGGCAGTGGCCAGTGTGTGGAGAGTGTTTAGTCAGGTTGAGAGCCTGGCCTTTTTTTCCCTGTAGGATTAGGGGAAGAGCCCTCTTGTGGTGTCAGAGGAGGGCTGGAGGGACACATGTCAGGGAGATCAGCCTGAAGACTGTTGGTGTCAACTAGAGTGTAGTGACAGTGGGAATCCATGGGGGGACCTAAGAAGGGGGCGAAACTGTAGGACACAGTCATCAGTGAGTTTTCAGGGTAAAGGAAGGGAAGGAATCAGGACCATCCCTAGAAAATAAAACTGGCCACAAGCCCCGCCTCCTTCTGCCTGTCCCTGTTTCTCCTGGTCACAGCTGTTCCTGTAACTTAGCCACCAAGAAGCTTGGGGTGAAACATTCCAGCCCAGGGTCCATGTGGGCCTCGGCAAGGGGAGAAGAAGTCCTTCAGCTGAGCCAGGCTCCGTTACAGGATGGTCAAGGGATCCTGGCTCCAGAGACCCAGGCTTGCATGTCATCAGCCAGCGTGGTGGGCAGAGCCTGCTATGCAGCTGGTGAAGGGTGTACTCTAAGTTTGGAACCAGGGAAATGCAAGTCCCTGGAATTATCTAGCGGACAGGGCATAGTGGCTGTGGTTGAAACACTTGAAAACACTTGAGAGTGTTCGTTCAGCCCAGCTCAGCCATTTATCATGGCAGCACACACAGCTCCCTCTGGGCGTGTGTACTTGGTTGGAGATGGAGATGCTGGTGAGATTGCCTGAAGATTAAGGAGCCCAACCAGCCCCCTACCATGTTGGCTTAGTCGATAGCTCACAGGGAAAAGCGAGTCTGTCTCTGGACTTCTTTTTTTTTTTTTTGTCTTTTTGCTATTTCTTTGGGCCGCTCCCACGGCATATGGAGGTTCCCAGGCCAGGGGTCCAATCGGAGCTATAGCCACCGGCCTACGCCAGAGCCACAGCAACGCGGGATCCGAGCCGCGTCTGCAACCTACACCACAGCTCACGGCAACACCGGATCGTTAACCCACTGAGCAAGGGCAGGGACCGAACCCGCAACCTCATGGTTCCTAGTCGGATTCGTTAACCACTGCGCCACGACGGGAACTCCTGTCTCTGGACTTCTGATCCTTGTAACCTGTGCCGCATTTCCTGGCACTTCGGGGCCACCCTTCCACTGTTCTCTGTTGCTCACTTATTCAGATCTTAAGCTTCCCAGCTGGAGGGCAGGCTCTCAGATACCTGGTACTGTCCTGGTACCTGGTGGGTATTTATGAGTCTTTGGTTGACAGAATGGGCACATCTCAGTACTTAGAGCAGAAAAGAATGTTCTTTTCCAGTTAATGTGGCACCCACGCCCTATAGTTAAATTCCTTATCCTCGGATCTTCTATTTTGAGTGCTATGAAGCCAGACTCTCATTCATTTCAGCTACTATATGTATTCTAAGCTATATCTCCCCCACTGATTGCTCTTGGGATTTTTGCCTGTGCTATTGCTGTTGGAGACAATACTCTAATGAGCTGCCTTTTTAACGTGTCTCCCTGCTAAAGAATGTGAGTTTCTCAGGAGGATATACCTAAAAATGGGATTGCTGGATAATGAATGCATATGCTGAGCATTACTAGATATTGCCAAATCACTCTACTGAGTAGATGTACCAATTTACTTTCTTATCCAAAATGTATGAGAATTTCTTCCTGTACATTATCACATCATTTAGTCTTGTGAGATACCTTTTCCTTAAAAAAGGGGGGGGGGGGGAGAAACCAGACTCAGCTCCATTATCCTTGCTGTGTATTAGGAAGAAATGTGAAGTTGGCATTGTTTGAAAAATATCTCTATTGCCACAGAGGACCAGTCCCATATGCACTGTCGGATCCTTACACACTCGCACCAATTTTTTCCTCAGACCAGCAGACACAGTGTTCCTGCTGTGTATAAAGGATGCTATCAGATTTAGGCTGTCTGTGGAGGACAGAAGTTTCAGAATTGCAGCTCTCCTGGGAAATGACATGGCTTGCATTTTGGACTTGTCTGCAGGAGCTGATAGCAGAGCCTCAGCTGTGTATGGCTGACACGTGACTCAAGAGAGGGGGGTCAATCTTTAAACAGAAGTTGGCTGCCCAGCATCTCATTAAATTAACATTACAGCTTTTTTTTTTTTTTTTTAAATGAGAGTGTTGCTCTGTCTCCTCTGCTATGAAAGGCAGTTTCTCTAGGGATTTCTCTGCTTTTCCTTGCTTATTAAAAAGAAGAGTATTATTTCTTATTTTTTCCTTTATTACTTCATTTTCTCCTTCTACCAGTGAATGTATGTTATTCTATAACCAGAAAAGGCAAAAATGTTGTTAGAAATCCACCAAGACACTGAGTTTTTAGTAGTTCCACATGGCAGGTACTACAGGTTGATCCAGCTCCTGCGTGGAGTTTCTGGACAAGTGGGGCAGTCACAGCTATGCCAGCCCCCAGTAGGAATGATCAGCGTCTAGGAAACTCGGCCTCTTTGATCCACTTCCTCCTTGGAGCAGAGCACCTGCTCCGAGCAGTTCACGCATGTGATACCAGATGTGGGGGACCTGGGACCCACCCTGTTCCTTCACCACTGTGTCACCAAGGCATTTAGCTGACCCCTAATTTAGAAGGCGCACTGAAGTCACACTAAATAAATAAAGCTCCCCCCTCAACAAAGCGGTAAGACCACACTGCCCACCTCCTCCCATAGAGAATCATTCTGAGGGGACCGTTGAGATAGCAGCTGGGAGCATTTTTCAGTCAACACCCCTCACAAGGGCTCTGTGCTTAGACCTGCGTCAAGACACAGCTGAGCCTCGCCACCTGGCCCCCTCATAGCAACACTGAGCCCCAGTTACTCCTGCAAGATACCCTGGAACCTTCCAGAAGGATGGGTCCAGCAAAGTACATGAACTCATGCTAATGGAAAGCATGAGCTCTGGGGTTAGGCTGACCAGGGTGGAATCCTGTCTTCTCCTGCTAGAAAATTAATCTCTCTAAGCCTTCACTTCCTTGTTTCTAAAATGGGGCACATCAATTGTACTTACTCTATACTTGTAACTACACAAAAGAAAATCTGCACCAAGTATTTACACAGGACCTGCCACTTAGCAATTGCTGAAGAAAGAATAACTGTCACTGCTATTCTTGTCATTACCTTCAGAGTCATTTGAAGGTTTGGGGCATCTTTGGTACCTGAATTCATACCTTACTCCAATTTTTCCAATCCCACTGAAGAAAAGGTAACAAATATAGCTGATTGAGATGCGGGAGGCGAGGGGAGGGAAAAATAAGTCAGGACACTGGGACCAGCAGGAAAGAGCGGCTCTCAATGAACAGGTTCCATTATTAGAGGTAATTTCCCTGCCAGGTCGGAGGTGACTGCTTAAGCATCATTCGAAGCTGGGGGGAAGTGAAAGAGAAATAACATACAAGAGGAAGGGAAAATAACATTTTTAAGAACTCACAATCTTCTCTTTCTTGAAAAGAACTGAAAGTAATATTCACATCTTACTTCCCCAGTGGTCTTAGGAGGTAGAAAAGGGAAGAAGGGAATATTCTTGCAGAGAAAATTAAGCCCAGAGCAGGTCAGAGACCAGCCCAGGGTCATGCAGTTAATCAGGGCATTCCTCCCATGTGAACACTTGAAGGCCAAGATTTTTACTTGCATTTTTCACTGCAGAATCCCCAGCCCATGTACATAGTTGTGGGCGAGCTGAACAGGCAGCAGAAGCTGTCCTACCTGACCGTAATCTCTGTTTCTGGCCAACACAACACACTAACCCGTTAGACTGTGCTGTCTCTGTACCCTTGAGTGTTGAAAGTGATGCTCTGAGGACCTGAGTTAGGTTGCCAGCCCAGATGGCAACATAAGGGACTTGGACAGAAACCGACAGGCATAGAGGGCAGTCAAGTGAGGCCAGAGGATCTTTTTTTTTTTTTGGAAAATTTCTAAAACCAGAGGAGTTTCTCATCTCAGTGGACGGGTTTGTTTCTCCTCCCGCCCTGAGGCCGGATGCCTGGCTAGATGGGGTCAGTGACCTCCTGTGCAGGCTGATGAGGACAGATATGGGCTGTCCACCCTCTTCTGGCTTAAATGCTGGTCACTGGCAAGCTACCGCTGGGCCCTAGAATAATTTGTATTGGTAGCTTTCAAGAATCACATAGAAGCTTATGGTTTGCAAAAACCCCATAAGTTCATTTGTTCTCTTCTCTCTCAGATGTGTCTCTGGGTAGTTTCTGTGGTTCATAACAAGAGGTACCCCTCACCTTGCAAACAGCTCTGCCTTTGAAGCATGTGATCCCTGGGAAGCAGGAGGGGAATGTGTTTTCCCGGACACAGAAGAGGTGGGATGGAATCATTCTTCCCTTGAGTAGCTCAGGCCCGACTGGACTCCTAACCCTGACTCCCTGGGATGACCTGTCTCCACCGCTGACCTGAAATCAAACCTCAAAACCCCCTCATCCTCTACGTCATTTGCTCAGAGGAAGTAGTATCCCTGAATTAGAAAGGAGAAAGTCCGAAAAGCGTGTGAGCGTCCTCGGCCCGTGTCCAGATAACGCGACCGCTGTCTTCCTCCCTTATGGACACGGATGAAGAGAAAGGGCTGGAAAATGAGCTTGGCTTGTGTTAGAGGTTTTCTGCGAGGAATTTACTTAGGTTAGCCCTTTGAAGTGCATTAGGTGCTTTCATGTTTATTGTCCTCTTTGGCTCCCACGTGGGGCAGGTGTTAATTTCTGTTTCCCGGATGGGAGGGAGGAGGCCGGGGGAAGCGGCCAGGCACCTTAAGGCATCTCACTCCCACTTCCTGTTCCTTCGCACTCTGTCTCCTAGCCTCAGGGGAAGCAAGCTGCTGAATCTCTTTCCTGACCTCTGGAGAGAGTGCCCTGGACCAGGAGGCCAAGACTGCATTCTTGTTCTTGCTGTTGGTATAAATTAAGTGCAACTCCTTGGGCAAGCCACTTCCTGTCATGCAAAGCTGGATAGCCAGATGGACCTGGGTTTGAATCCTGACCCTGCTACTGATTAGCAAAGAGCCAAGACACGGTTGCCAGCGTTTTCTCAGCAGCCTAGCTTTCTCGTTAAACCTGGGATAATACTGATTATAGAGTCCCAGAAGAATTAAATGAGGTAAAGGAACTGAGGATAGAGGTTGCTGGTGTTTAGGATCCACCCCGCCTGGGTGATCGGAGCTGCAGGGGGAGCGAGGGCGTGATGACACTTGTCACCATGCTGGGGATCCAGGTGAACCATGCGTGCTCCACCTGGGTAGCTCTGCAGACCCAGGGTCTACATTACAGCCCTGATTCAGCATCAAGGTGTTATGTCTTCCACTTCTCCAGAAACACGGAAATGGCCAGCCAGCCAGCCTGCCAGAATACAATGCCCCGGCCCTCATGGAACTCGTGAGGGAGAAGGAGGAGCGGATCCTGGCCCTGGAGGCCGACATGACCAAGTGGGAGCAGAAGTATGTGGAGGAGAGCGCCATCCGGCACTTTGCCATGAATGCCGCAGCCACCGCCGCTGCCGAGAGGTGAGTCCGGCTCAGGAAAGCACAGCTGGGAAAAAAAAAAAAGCCAGGGTATCCAGAGGGGTTCAGGGATGCATCCCAGGGAGAGAGATCGGCTCAAAATAATTTTGAAAAGGTTGTAGTGCTCATTGAAGAGCAAGATGGTTTAGCATTTCTGGAGGATGATTTTGGCAATACTGCCTCTGCTTTGGTTCCAGAATTCTAGTTCTTGACGTGTATCTTAAGGAAATCATTACAGAAGTGCCTGAAGATTTATAGCCAAGGACATTCATCCCAGTGTGGTTGAAAACATCAGTGCATCCAACAAGAAGGATGCATTCAACAATTTAAAGTACATCCACACACCAGAAACAAACTCACAGGCTCAGAGGACAGACTGTGCTTGCCAGGGGTTGGGGGGGGTATGGATTGGGAGTTTGGGGTTGGCAGATAGAAACTATTACATTTAGATTAGATAAACAACAAGATCCTACAGCATAGCACAGGGAGCTATTTTCAGTATCCTGAGATAAATCATCGTGGAAAAGACTATATTAAAAATGTATATATGTGTATATATAGCTGAATCACTTTGCCGAACAGCAGAAATGAACACAACATTGCAAATCAACTATATGTCAATTAAAAAAATAAAAGATTAAATAAATGAAATAGATCCACATGGTGGAGTACTATATGGTCTTAAAGAATGATGCTGGGGAAGTGCACGGTATGCTCTTTTTAGCAGTGGGTTTATGTCATGGGCCAGACAAGAAGAATCTGTAATTCTCATCACAGCCCTGTGAGTGAGAACTGTATTCCCCTCATTTCGCAGGAGAGGAAATGAGGCTTGGAGAGATGCAGTGGTTCATTCCAGATCACACTGACAGTCAGTGGCAGGGCCACCTGTCAAATGAAATTGGTCTGACCGAAAGCCTGCTTTCACTTGGTTTGAAATGATTTTCTGCTGTTGTCAGTTATTACCTCTGTTCCTTTATTCCCTGGGTTGTCAGTCCACAGCCTTATTCTTTCCTTAAAAATTAGCTCAAAACACTCCATAATGCACGAAATAATGCTAGTAAGCTCCTTGGCTGAAGGAGTGGATAGGTTCCCTCGAGCACGGGGCCCGGCCTGCGTGCTCTCTTGCTGCACTGACGGCGCTCTTGCGCCTTCTCCTCTTCAGGGCTCTCATTGCCCTGCTTTTTGCACGTAAGTTATATCAGGCATTGAATTCAGAGTTGTTTGGAATTTACCAAAATTTTGAGTTAGTATATTTGAAGGAGATCCTCAAATTGTAAGGAGCCTCCAAAAAACTTGCCAAGGGGTACCATTTGGGGTGGGAGGACGTGTACCAGGCAGGAGGAGAGAGCGCCAGGGGCGAGCCGGTCAGCCGGCAGCCCCCGCTTCCTTGGGCTCTGCGATCCCTCCCTGAGTGAGGCAGAGAAGGCCTGTTGGGGTGCAGGGGCCATGCTTTCTAAGCTGTGTGTGGACCCTCGTGGTCATTACCCAAGTCGAGAGGAATGGCTAGCTGCATGTCCAGCTGTCACCTCCAGGAGCCTGGAGAGACCAGGGCCACCCTCTTGGGCACAGGATCCCACCCATCCCTTCCGCTGGGCGCACAGCACACTTGCACCTAGAGACCTGCAGACGTAATTGGAAAGCGACCACGCGGGGGAAAATCAATTCAGAGGAGGTCATGTTTTTAGCTCCTTTATTAAGGTTCTTTTCAGTGAAAACCTCAATTTCAGCATTGCTTTTCTGTTGATAAAAAGGGAGAAAGGGAAAATAAAGAATTTTTGAGAAAGGTCAAAATTCTGAGCTCTTATTGCCTAGATGCTAAATGGCCACATAAAAGTTGGTGAAAGTGATGACTTCTAGCCATTAGTTTTGTGACTTTTCAGCCACTGCTGCATACTTGATGTTTCTAGGCAATGCGATTTTTGTATACCAGCTGATGCTGTCATGTTGGTATATGTCGCAGCACCACTAATCACCCAAATTTGTATGGGTGGGGAAGGTTGGGAAACTTTTTACACTTTTCTTTTATTTTTTGTTTTTTTGCTGTTTTAGGGCTGCACCTGAAGCATATAGAAGTTCCCGGTCTAGGGGTCAAATCAGAGCTACAGCTGCCAGCCTATGCCACAGCCATAGCAATGTGGGGTCCAAGTTGCATCTGCGACCTGCATACACCACAGCTCACAGCAATGCCGGATCCCCAACCCACTGAGCGAGGCCAGGGATCAAACCCACATCCTCATGCATACTAGTTGGATGCGTTTCTGCTGTGCCACAACAGGATCTCCTGAATCTTTCACACATTTTAAAGCCATGTAATATTTTTTCAAGAGTTGTGTGTATTTACCTCCTAAATTGTTTTCATCTAATTGTACCTGCTGTCCTTGGCAGTTATAAACATGAATTTTTAAATTTGGCTCCAGCTCTACATAAATTCTCTAAAAGTAAATCGGTTGAAAATGTTTCTGGCTGCTGATTGCTATAGTGAAGAGTCTTGTGCACCATGAAATGAATTTATAATTGTGTCAGTATGTTTAAAGCAACTGCTGGCTTGCCGTGTTATCAGGCTTTCTGATGTGTTTGCAGTCACCATTCGTATTTGGCCTCATTCTCACGTGTGCCGCCTTCGTTGGTTCATTTTCTCTTCACGAGCCTTGGCTGAGGCCTTCTTCATAAAGACACAGGAAACTTTGGGAGTCTTGAGTGATCGTTAAGGGTATGGACTGTGGATTCAGCAGTTTCTGGATCTGAATCCATTTCCACCTTCACTAACTGGGTGTTCTTGCAAAGCTACCCATCTATTCATCTGTAGAAAGAGAATAATAGGACCTCCTGGTCAAGTTCCTGAGAGAACTAAATGAGACACCCTGGGTAACGAGCTTCACCCAGGCCTGGGCATGAAGGACACACGCCTTCATGGATAACTGAGAGATGAAAGGAGGACTCCTTTTTTGCTCCTTGGGAATGTTCTGGAAAAGAGCTATAAGATTTTAAATACGATTATAACATTGGGATATGAAGTTAAAGAGATGTGACATATTTTCTTACTAGTTTGATTCTCTCATCAGAGACATCATTGTGCCTTTCAGCTGAAGATATGCCTATATCACTTAGATGGCGCACGTATCTTATTTTCACCAGCCGTCATTAATTAGGAGGAATTCATTGACAAAACCAGCAGCAGGAAGAACAGTTAACCTCTGACCAGTCAGGTCTCTGTCCCCGGCGACTGCTGTGGTGTCGCCTCCCTCTGTCCTTCCCTCCCCCGACTCCACCCCCTTGACTGGACTTGCCAGGGTCAGGGTGTGTGTCTTCATCTCTCTGACCTGCTGCCCAGCACGGCTGCCACCCTGAACAGACCTGAATCCTAGGCAGGGGCTCATTAAAGAAGTGAGCTTGAGAGCAAACGTGAAGGGCACTTCAGCCAGAGTCCCGCCGTCCAGGAGGAAAAGAGGGATTCACTGAGTCCCCATTATCCTGCACCATACTTAAGTAGTTTCCCTATGGGTGAGAAATAGAAATAAACCTTTAACTCTGAGAAAGTGAGAAAGGAGAAGGAAGGATGAACGAGACCAAACATAGAAATTCTAACCAATATAATAATATCAGCATCTCTAGGTCAGTAGATGAAACCTATAGGTGTGCAGGGTCCGTATGCAGAGGCCGCCACCCAGCTTACTATTTCGTATCATTAGTGAGAAGGGTGGGGAATGTGGGTTTGGGGATTTTATTTTGTTTTCCTTAATTCTATCAACTGGGGGCGAGAATCGGCCAGAATTAAGCGGGGGGGGGAAAGGGGTGAGGATGAAGGGATTTGTGGAGAGAGATGTTTAGTCCGGCGCCCTCGGACCCCGCCCCAGGAGGGCTCTCCTCATCCTCCCTGTGCGTCCTGTGTTGCCAGGGACACCACGATCATCAACCACTCGAGGAACGGCAGCTATGGCGAGAGCTCGCTGGAGGCGCACATCTGGCAGGAGGAGGAGGAGGTGGTGCAGGCCACCAGGAGATGTCAGGACATGGAGTACACGTAAGGAACCGGGCTCTCGTCCGGCCGCTCACCTCAAAGAGACCCTGGTGGGGCCGCCAGCCTGATGTTTGCAAGCACACCCCAGCCCTCTCCTGCCTCCTCCGCTTCAAGCTCAAGTTCTCCAGCAGTTCCCCTCCCCCACACCCTGCCACAGAGAAGAGGGCAAGAGTCCCCTTAAAAATGGGCCTGAGCCTGAGGTCTCTGGTGGCTAATTTCCTATCAGATGCAGGTTTTCAGATAGAGGCTAATGATACGAATTCAGAGGCCCGTATTTTTTCTGGGTGTGTGTCTCTACAGCCTTCTAGACATTACCAGCTGGAGAGGGAAACGTCATGTTCCAGTGTCTCAGAGTCCTTTTCTGCCAGGATTTGTATATTCCAGCCAGAAAGAAAAGGATGTCTGTAGCTAATGCACTCTTCGCACAGACTAAACAAGACGCCAGCAGGTTGTGTGACACAGTAGAACTAGCCTGCTGCCCACCCCCGGCCCTCCCCTTGGAGCCTTGGGACCTGAGGGCTTGGTTTGCAGAAGTGCAAATAGGGCTGAGTGGCTGAATCACTCTGAGGCTCAGGAAGTTACTCTTTGGGTTGTAAAAAGAACTCGCACTGGTTTTTGACTCTCATCTTTGGCCTTCGGGGAGAACACATCATCTTCTCCCGGAAAACCTGGCCATCTTTTTTTTTTTTTTTTCTTTCTTAGAAAAATAAGGAAAGTGAGGGGTTCCTGTTGTAACACAGCAGGTTAAGAACTTAGCTGGTGTCCATGAGGATGCAGGTTCTATTCCTGGCCTCGCTCGGTGGGTTAAGGATCCATTGTTGCCGTGAGCAGTGGTGTAGGTAGCAGATAGGGCTCAGATTCCATGTTGCTGTGGCTGTGGGGTAGACTGGTAGCTACAGCTCCGATTTGATCCCTAGCCCGGGAACCTCCATATGCCGTGGGTGCAGCCCTGAAGAGAAAAAAAACGAAATAGAGAAAGTGGCTCTTGTGGGCAGCCCATCCTCTGTGAGGCTTGCCTTTGTGTGCTTTCCTATGTTCCTTCCGCCCCCTCCACCAGGGCCCTAGATGCTTCAGTCCAGGAGGTCCCTGCTGGGTGGCCATTGTCATTCAGACTGTATGTCCTTGGGGTTCCAGGACTGCCTAGAGTCTCCTGAGGGGCCAGAGAAGGTGCACCCTTTTGAGCCACAAGAAAAAAAATCCATCTTAACCCAAGTTGGAGATTGTACCTCTTTGAGGACTTATACTGCTCTGAACTCTCCGTTCCTCAATTATAATTAAAATTCTTGGGCATCCTGAGAGAAGTGTTCAAATTATTCTATCCAGGTGGATTTTGACCATGACTGTTTTGTTTCATTACACAGTATTAAAAATCTTCATGCCAAAATCATAGAAAAGGATGCCATGATTAAGGTCCTCCAGCAGCGATCCCGTAAAGACGCTGGGAAGACGGACTCCTCCAGCCTGCGACCGGCCCGCTCTGTCCCGTCCATCGCTGCAGCCACGGGGACGCACTCCCGCCAGACCTCCCTCACCAGCAGCCAGTTAGCTGAGGAGAGGAAGGAGGAGAAGACCTGGAAGGGAAGCATAGGTGAGCCCCACCCGTCCCCAGACAAGCCCCACCCATCTTAGGCAAGCCCCGCCCACCCCAGGTGAGCCCCGCCCCTCCTCGGGCAAGCCCCACCCACCCCCAGTGAACCCCGCCCCTCCTCAGGCCAAGCTCTGAAGACCCGCAGCCACGCAAACCTTGAGAAGCACTTCATCTGGCCACAGGTGTTCAGGTACCCTTGTGGAAGTGGAAATACCACGGAGTACCTCGAGTCTCAGTTTACTCACCTGTGAAATGGGAAAGGAGAAGCAATCACATGTTGGTGGTAGAAGAAAAGGCAAATCCCCCACCTAGAGTCGTCCCCAGCCGTGGGTTGATTCACATCATAATTATGATCATTCATGTTGAAGTTGAGATGACCCTGAAATATAAAATGTTCGGATGGGAAAAACCCCACAACCTCAGGCCTCTGAACTTGGCTCTGCCCCAGACCAGGGATAAGACAGCTCCATCTCTGCTTCTGTGTCTAGAAAAGCAAGTTGGTGTCTGCAGGTGTCCGCCCTGCTGTACCCCATGGGGTCACAGCAAGGGCTAAATGAGACCAGAGAGAAATGCTTTGGAGGCAGTGCTCGCGAGCCTAAGGGGCTTTTGTTGGATTGCTGCTGCACAGGCAGTGCGCTGAGGAGAGTTCTGCAGACATGGTCTTAGCCACAAATGGGTTTCCTGGGGTCAAGAGGCCAGTGGCCAGGTGAGTCTGGAGAGGAAGAGGCAGAGCCACCCAGCACGCAGCCCACCCTCCCAGACACACGTCGTCTGCTCTTGTCCAGCATTCTGCCACCCCAGGGGCCTGGCCCTTCTTTGATGCATTTCCACAGGTCAGAGTGTGTTGTTTCTCTGTGGAGCTGAGAGCCTGTTTTCCTCAGCACAGAACCCCGGAGGAGCTTGGCTGCTTCATGCCAGAGGGATAAGAGCTTGCAGTATGAATCTGACAGAGTTGGGGAGATCAAAGTCACCCAGCCAGAATCTCTGTTTGAGGTCCCCCCATGGGTCACTTCTGCAGCCCCTGCCCTCCAAGGAAATGCACTTCAAAGAGGACGTGTGTGGACGGCAGCTGAGATCTTCAAAGACCCTCGTGGACACTTAACTCCCCACCCCAGCTAGAACACCTGGGGAGCGGTGCTCAGATGCACCTGATAGGGGATGCCCAGCGCCGACAGAAAGCTCCCTGGCAGAGGCCAGTCTGTGACCTCCAGCCAGGCAGGCATCTAGGGTCTGTACCCCTAGCCTTTGTCGTGTCCCAGCCAGGCCCTGGAGCCAGAGGAACTGGCTGCAGAAAGAGTTGCTATATTCTCCGCATTAGCATTCCTCCTCCTCGTTGGTGTCCATGTGTCACAAGAACAGAGCGGGACCCTCTGAGGTTCCAGGCAGAGGCACACATGCAGGTCCCAGGGCACAGTCCGTAAAGTGTTTCCGCTGTCTCTTGCCTGCGGGCCTCTGGAAGGAGGTAGAGGTGACAATATACTCCTTTCTGGTGGCGCTTTGACAGGCAGGGTGATGAGGCAGAAAGAACACAGGGTGGACTTAAAGGCAGGCACAGCCGAGTTCAAATCCCACTTCCACTACTTCTTAGCATCCAGACAGTACTTTCTCTGAGCGTCCACTTCCTTTTCTGCAAGACAAAGGTGAACAACAGGACCTAGGAGTGTCGTGCAGTATGCAGTGGGATGATGTGTGTGAAACACCCAGCCAAAGCCCCTTGGTACTCAAGGTCTGGTCCGTGGACCAGCAGCACCAGCATCCCCTGGGAGCTTGTTAGAGAAGCAGAATCTCAGGCCCCACCCACTGCCTTGAATCTTCATTTGAACAATATCCAAGTGATAGACATGCACGTGACATGTTGAGAAGCATTGCTCTACACAGACTGAACTGAGTCATGTCATGTAATGAATGGGCATCTTGAAATAGCCCTGGTGAGGAGACTTAATGAATTGCTGGCTCATTAAAATAAGCGAGCAGACACTTGATTGTGCTTCCTGAATTTTCTACAGGCTGGTGGCCCGGAGGGCTGGCACTTTTCTCAACACGGGCCATGTTTCACTCTTTTAACTCTTGCTCTCCCGTCAGCTTGGCAGGAAGGCATTGAGCAAAGGGACAGCCGTGCTCATCACGCCTCCCTTTGCCTCTTCTCCTGCCACCTCTCTGCTCTTAGGATGTGCAGGGAAGGAGAAGAGGGCTGAGCAGCCCTTCCCAGGAGCCCAGCAGGCTTCTTCTTGGAGGACAGGGCTTTCCACGGCAAAGATCTCTTTGGGGGGAGTATTTGATGATATTGTCTCTGTTGCCCTGACCAGAAAGCATGTTTGTTTTGACCCCAGCCTGCGGGTGACCATTCCCAAGTCCATTCCCAAGACTGGGGTGACGTTGGGGGCATTTCAGCAGAGCAGCAGGCCGAGGGGACATGTCTGGAGCAGGGAGGCCCTCAGGTTTTCTTAAGCACGTGGCCGCCACCCATGATAGCCCCCTGGCCACCAACCCCTGGACCCTCTGCGTCAAAGGCACCTCTTCTCTGTTCTTCCCCAGCACCCTGAGAATAATTGTGTCCTATCCGTTGTCACGCCATGTCGTGCCCAGTTTGCCTGACGTCTCCTTCCCCGCCCCAGACTAGGTTTCTCTTGGTTTGGGTTTTGTTTGTCGGGAAGGGCATTGAAAAAGCTGGTCTTCACCCTCAGGCTTGCTGCTGGGGAAGGAGCACCACGAGCATGCTTCTGCCCCCACGCTGCCCACCCCGCCGGCTGCAGCGCTGTCCCCCGCAGCCCCTGCCACCTCGGCTGGCAGTGCCCACTCAAAGACGGGCAGCAAGGACAGCAGCACACAGACGGACAAGAGCGCCGAGCTCTTCTGGCCCAGCGTGGCCTCCCTGCCTGCACGCGGCCGGCTGAGCGGGACGCCCTCCAACAGCCCAGTCCTGAAGCACCCAGCGGCCAAGGGGACGGCAGAGAAACCAGGTACGAGGTCCCCGCCTCCTCTCACACTCCCAGGGTCCATTGAGCTGCCTGGTCTTGGGCGGTGGAAGGCGTTTCTTGAGCTGGGGAGGGAGCAGGGGCACCCTTGAACTCTCACTTGATGGGTTTTCTTCTGCTTACGGCTATCCTGACGCACCGGGGCCAGGGGCTCTTCATTATTCCAGAAATAAAATGTGTATAGAGACTTCTAATTTAGTTCCGTTTAAAGGAGCACACAACTTGCACCTGCTCTCTTAGGGCGTGCTTTGTCACTAGTCTGCCCCTGGGAGGTGGGAAAATGGACCCTCGAGGGATGTTAGGGAATTGCCCCCTCCTCCCCGGGGTGGGAGCTGGTATCAGGCGTCCGGTCCATCAGGAGGAGGAGGTACAAAGACTTTGCCTTTGAGGAGTTTACTCTCAAGGCTTTGGGGTCAGAGGTCCCTCCTGGTTGAAGGAGAAGGGAGATTTAACTGCAAAGTAGGTGGCCTGGCCCAGCACTCAGGCCAGGACTAAGCAGTTGCTTTCAAATATTTAAGAGAAGCTATATGATAGTTTTGTGATGAGTCCAGTTGTGTCCGTGGGAAGAGTAGACTCGGCTTCGGACCGTTCCTAGTCGTGGGGTGAGGCGCACCCTCTTCAGGAATCCTCCGAAGGATGTGGGGCTCTTGAGGACCTACAGGAATTGTTTCCTCCTGGGGGTTCCTCATTTGCATCCTCCAAAAGACAAGTAAACACCGTGTTGTCAATTTTGGGAGATTTAATTCTTGGGGTGCCCTTTGCTGAGGAAGGACCTGGCTCGAGGCGAGCATGCACTTGATTATTTTTAGAGGAAGGGGAGAGCAGGCGGGAGGGCCCTGCACAAAGTCCCGATGCCACCGCCACCCACTCGGACGTCTCCCACCATGTCCTGCTCCTGTGCTTTGTGTCCGAAGCCCAGGGCCAGTCATGTCACTTTGGTCCCCCTTGGGCGGGGCGCTATGGCCTTCCCTGTGTGCGCTGGCAGTGAGGGTGCTGCTTAAAATGGTTCCATTGTAGAGAGAGCTGGGAAGCAGGCTGGTGATGTGTCCCTCTCTTTGGCAGAGAGTTCTCCTGGCCACTCGAAGTCACCTGACCACAAAGGCCGCATCAGCAGCTTGCTCCACAAGCCCGAGTTCCCCGACGGAGAGATGATGGAAGTTCTCATCTAACACCGGCATCCCTGTTGAATTTCGCAACAGAACATTGACAAACAAGGAACATGGCAAAGAGAGAGGAGAAAGATCAAGAGATTGTGGATGGGAAATCAGGAACGATTTGAGCTGACATGGATTTCAGACTAGTGAGAACACTTTTTATAAACGTTTTAAACAAAAACACAGGAGACCTACATGACAGAAGGTGAAGAGACTGCCATGGATTTTGACTGCATGTGGTGGAAGAGAGAAGATGCGTGTAGGTTTGGAAACAAAGAAGACATAGGAAATGGAATTGTTCATTGTACAGAACATGTATCTCTTGGGGAGGGTCGGTGTACCCCCATTTTCTAGTTATAAACAGATAAACCTGAGCATGGATCTCCCTTGGAATAGGCCCCTTCTCCTTGCATCTTAGCTTGTTTTAAGAAGAACTTCCTAGACATCTCCAAGTCCATCTTGACATAATGTACCATCCATCACCCGTGTGCTCCATAGGGTGTCTGTGAATGCGTGTGGGTGCAGCAGGAGGAGGAATGTGCGGGGTGATGGGGCATTTAAAGGGCCGCCTTGATTTGGACTTTCAGGAGTTTTTGAGGCTTCTCAGCCTTTCTGGATTGAGCAGTATTTTCTAAGCAGTTGGGGAGCTTTCTGGTCGTGGTGCTTACCCTTCTCTGAGTTCATTTTTGTCTCTGCTTCATTCTCTTTCATTTTAACCTTTTTTTCCTTCATTTTGTTTTCTTTTATACTAAGCCATGGCAGAATTCCTTAGCTCTGGGGTTTATCAGAGCAGTCTCTGAACGGCCATCGTTCCTGCTGTGTTTCATAGTGGCCAGAGGGACAAAGCCGTAGGCCAGCTTCCTGGCTGCCCCTCCACCTTGGAGGAGTTGGGCTACCGCAATGAACCTCTTTCTGACTGTGAACTAGTTAAGGTCTGACGAGGCGGAAGATGCTCGACCGCTGAGATGTCTTGCAATAAGCTCACGGCCCCGACTATGTTCGCTCTCACATCAGCTCTTGCGTGGAGTTTGCTATCCCCAGCTCATTGCCCTGCTGAGGTAGGCCCTTCAGGACTGTACTCCAGGAAGCAGGTGACGCTTGCCTTGGTGGCATCCAGAAACCCTCCAGGCACCTCGTGGGCTTTCTGCTGCTCCCGGCTCGTGCTCGTATCCACGGCTCTGCCCGCCGCCAGCATCCCTCCGGGCGCCGTTGGGGTGAGTGCAGACTGCGCATGCGTGGCAGCGCTGGGCTCCGGCCCCGCCGGGAACTTGCTTTGTAACCGCCCAAGCCGCTATCTCTAGGGCGATCAGGTTTCTCAAGGTTTCAGATTAGGACGACTCGGTCCAAAATCATAGAGCCAAGAGCAGGCGAGGTGGTGGGCCTCTTAGCCGTGTGCGATGGGCTTTTCCATCTCACTCCTCAGTCGTCTGCTTGCTTTATGAATCTAGGAGGTGCTGGAGCAGAAGACAAGCTAGTCAGGCCATCAGTTGCTCCTGAAGGGTCCTGAGAGTTTCTCCCCCCTCCAGGTCCCTTTCCTCATGCTTAAGGGAGGGGGAAAAGAGGGAAAAAAAAAAAAAACACCCTAGGTCTGAGGCTTTTTCAAGTCCAACTTCAATGGAGCCCTGAAGACAACATCGCTTAGGAGATTTTGCTTGGGTAGCTCATTCTAGGGTTGGTCTTTGTAACCTGGGTGAAGTGATAGCCTCATCAAATCAAGGTGGTAGAAGGAAGACAGAGGGTGGGGCTGGAGAGGGGAGGGAGGAAAGGAAACGAATGGCTTTGCCCAGGGGGTCTCTGAGCTACCCAGTGGTCAGAGTAAGCAGAATGGATGCTTCTCAAGCCCTGCCCTGCTGTGAAAGGAGGAAGGGCGGAGGCCTCATGGCTGGTGTGGGGGCAGGGTTCGTATGGACACATGGGGGTGGGAGGGGGCAGAGGGTTCCCCATCCCAATCTGTTTCCCCTCACTTTCTCTAGGTGATGACGGTCAGTCGATGGCACCTCACTCTTAAGGACATTTTGACCCCTGATCATGTTGGGGGCGGCCCAGGAAGGAAAGAAAGCATTTAGAAATAGGACGACATAGCACCTCTGCCAGTCCCCACCATCCGTGTCTGGGCCACCCCAGACGTGGGCTGTGTCCCCTAGAAATGGGTGAGGTGAGAGCCCAGTTTCAGGCAAAGCCTATCTTTATGCCCCACCCAGCATGCTCATTGGCGGCTCAGGCACGAGGGCACTTGCTCTCCTTGGTACCTCCCCTCCCCCACCAGGTGCCAGGTGTGTTAGTTGTCAGAAGGCAAACACAGATGTCACCATTTTTCAGTTGTGCGGTCGTCTCTGTGAATCTTTCTTTTTTTTTCCCCTCTAACCTGCCGAGATTCCTCTGTACAAAAAGGGATCTACGGCTTTGAAATGTCTTCTTTTAGGCAGACTTCCTGCCCAGCTGGGGCCCTGACACTCTCCATTTTCAGAGCTTTCTGGAAGCCCTGCATGCCTGTAGGAGAAATGCAGATACTGAACTTCCTCTGTGCCTTCCGGCAGCTGACCATACATTATTTCACTGGATTTTAGAAAATAATCCCAGCTCCCTTTTTTAGTGCCAACTGTATGCAAGCGCTGCTGTAACTACCCTGTAGTGAGTCCTCAAACCACGTGCAAGCAGGGCTGAGTTTATCTTCTTCATGTCACAGAGAAGGAAGCTGGGGCTCAGGGAGGTCAAGTTCTTTCCTAGAAGCAGCTGGGGTCTGAACCAAGAGTTTGGGAGAGGAGCTGTGCCTTCATCACAGGCTGGACTGCCTCTGACTTGGGGTTGCTAACCATCTTTCCATGCTACATCTTGATCTGTTCTGTCCCCTGCATGCCATGTGCTCGAACACACACACACACACACACACACACACACACACACACGCACCTGCCCCCACTCCCTCGGGAGCTAAGAAATAGGACTAAAGCCCAGAGCTCCTAGATTTGCCCATGAACACAGACATAGATGGCTATCTTCCTGTTCCGATGTAAGCAGGGCCTCAACATCAATTTTAAAAGCACCTGCTCATAGTCCAGAGGCCAGACCTTCTCTAGAACTTTCCACTGGTGTCAGAATGGGAACTCATGGGCCCTGTCTCAGGGCAATAGGTAACCTAGGCCTTGGGTGACCGTGTGCCAGATTGACTGCTTCCTCCTTGAATGTGTCCTCTGACGGTTTCCACGTGCTGCCCTGGATTCCATATGAAGCAGGAGATGTTGCTAGATTCCAGCACTAATTTCAGAGCATGTACAGAGTCTTTCCGTAGCATTTTCTTCTCAGCCTTTCTCCTGCTTCCTGGAGGTTGGAAGCCAACCCTGGTGTCATGCTCCACGTGCTTGGAGCAGGTGAGCAGGACAGCATTGCCACGTCCTCCCCGGGGCAGAGAGTGGAGGCCTTTCTCTCTCTCTTCAATCCTGTAGGGCTCAATCTTTAGAACACGCATGTGCATTTGACTGCAGAGAGCTGGGGTTGTCTGTCTAGTTGCTCCCATTGGGTTGTGAACATGGAACATTGAACTCGGTGGCTCTGCACAGAATGGCCTGTGCAGAGAAGCTGGCCGTCACTCCTGTTTGTTCTCCCCCGGGGTTGCCCTCAGCCTCCTGTGTCCTCATGATGCTGAGGCTGAGGGCGTGAGAGGTTCTCCCTACGGCAGCCTGACTCCTAGAGATGGATGTGAACGTGCATGTCAGGTGAGGCAGGGTTCCAGGAGGCGGTGGAGGACGGATGGGGCTTTGAAAGGTCTCGAGGCAGGGAGCTCAAGCACAAACGGCCAGATGTTGTGCAAAGAGGTGTGTTTTCCAGAACCAAATCCTGCTGCGGGTCTGCACTGCAGAGGGCGCCGGTGACTGTTCTTAAACACTGAATGTCCAGCCCCCAGTTGCCTTCTTCCCATCCTGACGCCTGAGGCATCCGGCATGTGCTTCACAAATCTGGGTTTTCTCTTCCTTTTTTCTAGCTAATGAATTCGTGTGTTTAAAATGTCTTCCTTCCACATGAGGATTGTCTGATGGGTTTGCTTCCGATGTGTGGCTCCGGGGGGAGACCAGCAGAGTAGTGACGAAGTTACCAGAAGCTGATGAGCTGGGAGCGGGGAAAGGTCGGCATTTCAGTAAACGCATTTCTTCTGGAACTCACGGGCAATGCTTTGGTCTCTTCCTTTGAAGTAGTATTGCCTCTTCTCGTCTGGGAATTAAATGGTATAGAGAGACGTGTGGGTCAGTGCAGACCCATGAGGTGCGACCGTAAGGGCACATGTTGAGCTTCTTGTCTTCATACCTAGAAGATCCAGGTGTCCCGTCTCACCCACCTTCCCTAAAAGGTGACCCTTTGTGAGACAATGCTGATGACTGCTGTGCTGCCCGAGTAGAAGCACTTGGCACACGCCTCTACTAGAATGATGTAGGAGGGCCTACAACATTCCTTTTGTGAATCTTTAGAGATGAGAAACCGTCATCCTCTAAGGATGGCTTTAACCTTTGGAAATAATCCCCAATCAGTCACTCATTTGGATAAAGAAAGATGGGAGATTAAGGTAAGTCACATCCATTTAGCTTTAAAAAAAAGCCCCTAAAATATTCCCGGAGCTGAGTCTTTGGACTCCTAGCGCCTCTCAAGTGACGCTTTAGAGGAGGCCAGTCATCATTCATACCTGTAACTTCCAGTGGACTCGTTTTTAAAAATCTGCTCTCTTGCTATGCCTTGTATATGTCCCCATCTCTGCATTCATGCAGATGTCAGCACATCTTCACGAGGCTAAGCCTCTGGTAGGAGTTGTGTAAAAACCGTGTTAGACTTCAGTGCATGTTATTGTCATATTAAGGCTAAGATCGAGGTGTTTCTTTGTCATGAAACTGTGCTGCTTCACAGAGTTACAATATTGTGTTCAATATAATGAAGTACATATACGGCGTTCTCTTGTATCAGCTCCCCGAGTTGTGTTTACATGCTACTCGCCTAGGGTTCTGTTCACTTAGAGACACCTGCAAGTATTTATTACGAACGGAATGTAAGCAGATTGATCCACAGTGGTTTTCTTTGACTTCAGGTGTTTTCCTCTTTTGTGGAGGGAGAGGGGGGCCACCCCGCTTCCCACCTGTGTGTGTGAGGTCACCGTGCTTGGTGGCCGGGTGCTGTGTTCTCTCCAGCGGACTCTGATGTCACGTCTTGGCATCTTCGTGTTGCTGGTCTGTGTCAAAAGTGGGGTACAGAACTGCACAGCCGGGTGGGCTGTGCACAGAGTGGGGAAGCCCAAGAACACGTCCACGTCCCCCAGAGCAAACACTGAGACTGTTGGTCAGCCAAAGATTTGCCTATTCTTTGCTGCTTAAACGTGTGCCTTAATATTGTATATAATAAATGGATAAAACGGCTCTTTCCCTCACGCTTGCTCTTTTCTTTGCCGAAGGACTTATATACTGGGTGCTCAAGAAATGTCTGTTGAATTTTATTTCGTTTTACTGCCAGAGGTGGCCTCACCTGCTCTTTGGCTTCCAGAGGCATCTGTGCACCCCCGCTGGCCCCATGCTCGCACCAACACGTGCTCTTGATTCCGAGGAGAAAGTGAGTCGTGCAGATCACTGGAGCTTGCCGTGCACCTGCCCTGCCCCTCTGGATAAATAAGGAAAGAGGAAACTCAGGGACGTGGGCCTGGGAGGCAGTGGCCGCTTGGATCACATCTAAGTGTCCTCTTCAGGCGTTCCTGAGTTCAGGCCTCCCGGTGACCACTGTCACTCAGGAATTAACCCACATAGCCTCGGCCCCGAGTCTGGGCTGGAGTCAGACGCATCTCTGTGCCCTACGATGGACGTGGCAGATGTTGCTGCCTTGCTCGTGACTTGGGGTCATAGGAAAAGTGGGGGCTGTGGCAGGAATCACATGGTACACTGGTGACATTCAGGTGGGAACCTCCAGGGCTGAAGCAGAAGGACGGAATAAATGCCGGAGTCCCTGAGCAAAGGGCTCTCCCAAGGGGACAGTGACCTGGGAACACCATTGGGGAGAGTGTTCTCTAGTCAGGCCCGTGAGTGGAAGCCTCTCTGCCCTTGGCCCTGGCATGGGAAGAGCTTCCTAAATGTAAGAGAGGGGAGAGCGAGGGGCACCCCTCTAGGCCCCTGGTGACAGCTGGTGTGGTTTGCACACATTCCTGCCTTCAGTTCTCACAACAACCTGGTCATCCGCATTTTAAAGACAAGGAAACTGAGGCTCAAACAGCCTTTGGACAAATAACATGGGAAAGATGGTAGAGCGGGGTTTGAACGTGGGTCTGTTGGACAAGGAGTCTGTGCGCTTGCAGTGAAAAGTGCAGAGGGGTTGGGAGCTTGGCTTCTCACCTGTCCTGCCTTCTACCCAAAGGGATTCCTCTCTTTGGGGGCCTCAGATCTCTGCCTGCATGCAGCGTAAAGGCAGCTCCCCGGGCTCTTTCCCCGGCGGGTCCGCTCTGGGAAGGCAGCTGGAGGACCCACATGCCTTCGGGCTCAGACCCTGTGCTGGCCGCTGGCATGAGGTGCCCCCCAGCTCTGGCCTCTGCCCTGGATCCCGGGCCGGGCCCTCTGCCCCACAGGGGGTTGGTTGTCTTTTAGATTGTCTGGCATCTTCGTAATCAGGAGTCAGGTCCCGAATGAGAAATAAATCAGGCGCTCTGAAATCCCTTTCTTAAAATATACAAAGTTCAATGATGACGAGATAAAAGGGGCTTTTTGCCTTTAAAGACTGTTGCTACTTTCCTGTTTCTGTAGCCTTTTATCAAGTGTGGGCTTGGCTCCGACACCCTTCCTGTACCTGCCTGGTTCCTGGCAGGCAGGCATCCTCTCTGGACTAATCTGGCTCCCTCAAAATGCTCCCTGGACAGAGCCCAGGAGGAGACCCTCCCCCTCTGGTGTGGGTGTCTATCAAAGAGGGACTCGGCTGTGAATATAGAGCATAGAGGACTCACAGTCGCTGGGTAATTTGGAGTGAAATAATGTGACCTTCGTCCTGGTGTTGGAAAGGTAACACTTAACTTGACATTGGATTGGTTTCAGCCATCTGGCTGTTTGTGGGAGAGAAGACCTACCCGCTACTGAGCTGGCTCTGGAACATGACTTCACCTTAACAGCCTCCGAGGTGGGTGACACGCCATCACCCCTACAAGCCCAGTAGAAGGGCTGTGGCTCAGGTCCTCATCCTTCTCTTCTGAACTGTATTGTCACCTCTGATTAGTTGGGTCTGGTTGTTTTTTGTTCTGTTGTTATTGTTGTCTTTATGCCACTGGTTTATGGAAGTTCTCAGCGATTGAACCCACACCACAGCAGGGACCCAAGCCACAGCAGTGATCATGCCGGATCCTTAACCACTAGGCCACCAGGGAACTCCTGGATCTTTTTTGTTTGTTTGTTTTTTAACAGTTCTAGAGAGAATTGGTAGGCAAATGGCTAATTGAAAAAAAAACATTTTTGAGGCTCTTTTCAGAAAGTGGTTTCTAGTGGAAGGCCAGACAGGCTGGATCCATGCCTCTGTCTCTTTGTAAAATAAGGACTTCATTTAGAGCCTCAGCCTCAGGCTGCCTTCTGTCACAGTGAGCCACATACGGGAGCGTCTGTCCCCAGCTCATTCATCTGGGAGAGCACCCTGTCCTGTATCCACAGTAGATGCTCGTTAAAATTTGAACTGAACGTGAATTCTTCCAAGCTGTTGCTTACATGTGTTCAGTGACTGTTTTCAGGGAGACTAGAGGAGAAAACTAGAATAAAATCATAGTTAAAAATGATGCAAGTAGAAGTTCCCACTGTGGTCACAGCTCCAGTTCAGATTTTTTTTCGTCTTTTGTCTTTTCTAGGGCCGCACCCGCAGCATATGGAGGTTCCCAGGCTAGGGGTCTAATCGAAGCTGTAGCCACTGGCCTACGCCAGAGCCACAGCAACGTCAGATCCGAGCTGCGTCTGCAACCTACACCACGGCTCACGGCAACGCCGGATCCTCAACCCACTGAGCGAGGCCAGGGATCGAACCCACAACCTCATGGTTCCTAGTCAGATTCGTTAACCACTGAGCCACGAGGGGAACTCCTCCAGCTCAGATTTGATCCCTGGCCTGGGAACTTTCATATGCTTCAGATCTGACCAAGAGAGGAAAAAAAAATGATGCAAGTATACAGTATGTCATAAAAACAATCCCATGCTCTGAAGTGGACAGGATAGAAGCCACTCCTTCCTCTAAATGGGAAGGTGGCGTGAACAGCCGAAGTGACGGGAGGCAGGAGCCAAGACGATGCTTCCCAGCAGAGGTGACTGAGCCGATGGGCCAGCGAGCAGAGTTCTCCACCAACATATGTATCTCTGTCTTATTATCTTTGTTGGCTGCGTAGTGCTCCTTCGTGTGGAAGAGGGGAGTTGATTGGAATCCATGCTCCGTTGCTGCCCCTGCCCAGCTTTTCCCCAGCCTTTCTCCAGCAGTTAAAGGAGAGCTAAGAGCTAAGAAAGGGGCCCAAACTTGCAATATGTGTCAGGCTTGGCCCTACGCTGTCCCCCAGTTCCTCCAGGGCATCATCACATTTCCATTTGCCTGTCCAAGCCCCAGTTGGTGATTCATGTCACGATGACATTGGGATCCCAAAAACTTGACAGTGCTATGGCCCCAGCTGATGGCTCGGGCCCAACCTGGCCCGGCCTGCCCTGTTTCGATCCAGAAAACCTGCCAGCTCCCCCCGACAGGCTCGTTTTCCATCCCATATCGCAGCCTTTGGCCCAGCGAAGCACACATGTTCCTGGCGTAATCAGCACCAGGCCAGCCCAGTCTTTGTCCAGTGGTGATGGTGACATGGATCCTTTCCCCATCCCTGGCACTGGCTTTGTGCAGAGTGTCTATCAGATTTTGACAAACAGTTTGCTTTCGGAGTGGCCTGTCAACAGAAGCCCAGCTCACGATTCACTTAGCAGGTTTCTACTGAAAATGAATCATGGGCCCTGCACACTTCAGATCCTGGGGGCGCGCAGGGAGCTTGCTCTGGCGAATCCTGCCCTGAGGGAGGTGGAGGGGAGACTGAGGCGAGCTGACCAACTCCCTCCCGTGTGCCAGCCGTTTTCCACCAGTCACTGCACTGGGTCCTCAGGACAGCAAGTACGGGGGGATTCTTCAGCAAATGACCCAAAGTCCACCCTATCCAAGTAAGTGGTGGGGTGGCACCTGAGCCCAAGCCAGACCTTCCCCCCGTATCATGCAGCCTCCGCATTGAAGTCTGAGGTCTCAGGTACAGGAATGAATGTGCTCTTTGCTCATCTTTGTTGGGGAAGGTACACCAGGTCCCTGGACCCATCTCTTAAGACTCCACCACCCACGGCAAGCAGAAAACATGTGGCTGATTGCACCCTACCCCAAGCTGCTGTCCCCAGTGGGGGAGGGGGAAGGAGGGACGGGGACACAGATGTTCTGCCAACATGGTAGTCTCACAGTCGGGACACAGGAACAGAGACCAGACTGAATCTTTCCCCCCTTCTGCCTTCTCTAGTAAGAGTCCACAGCCATCTGCAGGGCGCTTCAGCTGTCCTGTCCCAGCCTTTCCAGAAAAGCCACTGAGAGGGGCTCCCCAAAGGAGCCAGGGGAGATCCCTGCCCTTCTCTCTCTCGACGGTCTATGTACTTTCTCGATCTCATTTCTCCTGGGAGGCAGGCAATATCCATTCCCCTTTATTTATTTATCTAGTCTTTTTAGGGCCACACCCACAGCATATGGAGGTTCCTGGGCTAGGGGTCGAATCAGAGCTGCAGATGCCGGCCTACACCACAGCCACAGTAACTCAGGATCTGAGCAGCATCTGTGACCTACACCACAGCTCATGACAACACCAGATCCTTAAGCCACTGAGTGGGGCCAGGGATCAAACCCACATCCTCATGAATACTAATGGGGTTTGTTAATCACTGAGCCACAATGGGAACTCCCTATTTATTTTTTTAATTTGTTAAATTAGGGGTTTCCCACGTTGGTGCAAAAGAATCTGTGGCATCTCTGGAGCTCTGGGACGCAGGTTCAATCCCCAGCCTGGCACAGTGCATTAAGGATCCGGTGTTGCTGCAGCTGTGGCATAGGTTGCAGCTGCAGCTCAGATCTGATCCCTGGCTAGGGAGCTCCATATGCCTAGGGGCAGCCATAAAAACAAGAAAAAAAAAATCATTGAATTAGCTGTCACTAGTTTCTGTCTTGCAAAATAAAAAATCTCTTTCCCGCTTCTTCCCTCTGTCACATCATCGCTCCCCCTTCCCAGGGAATTCACAAATTCAGTCTCGGGCACATGCCACAGAGGTGCAGACATGCACAACTGATGCCATACTTCAGTAATACACAGATGTCATAAAGGGAAAACGCAGAGCCAGTCACTTCCCCAGTCGCCTGTGCCTCTCAGTTGAGCCCATCCTCGTATCTGAAGGGGAGCCCATGGCTTTCGGGCTCTGGTGACAAACACCACTGCCCACATGTGTTCCCTGGACAGTAACACTGGGCATTCATGGCTGATAAGTGCGAAATCTTCACCTAGTAACATCCCCACCTTATGCAAAATGCGTTTCTTTAAGAACCTAATTATATCTTTCATCGCTATTTGGTTATATGCTATGAATGCTGCTTAGGTCCGGCTATAGGATTCCTTGTTACCAGCTGGGAAAACGAGAACTGAGAACTGGGGCTTCTTCCCAAGGTCGTGGTGAAATGCCAGCGGAGCCAGATGCAAGCTGGGCACCCCCTCCCCTGCAGCCCTTTGAGTGTTTTTTGGGCAGAGCGAGCCATCTGTGCTGGTGCCGGGTGGGCACTGGGTCTTTTCAGAGCCCAGTGCCCTCTCCTGCCTGGGGATCAGTAAATGGAGAAGGGAGGGGTGGTGTGCCCCTGTCAGGCAGTCACCTGAGGAGAGCTTCATGTCCAACTCGAATGCTAAAGAGCCAAGAGATTTCACAAGGCCCCATTCCAGATGGAGAGGTTGGGATTTCTCCCAGGGTCAGAGCCAGGAGGGTGGGGCTTAGGAGAGCGAGGTCACAGCAGGCAACGCTTGAGGACGCCTCCTTTGTCAGCCTCTAAACCTATGACCTAAAACCTCTGAGCACGGCTGAGAGAATGACCACGCAGCAGGATGGCAGATGAAAACAGAGTGGGGGGGGGGGCTCTCTTTGCACTTGAGATACAGAATTGGGGAGATAAAGCCCATCACAGTCTGGTGGGGACCACATACAGCGGGTGGTTCTTCAGGATTCTCAGCACGTGGAGAATGTACAGAGCCTCACTAATAATTCAGAAACATGCTTAAAGGAACACATGCGTGTTAGCTCAACATACCCTTTCTGTGTTAGATGAAAGATGCGGAGACAAAGAAGAGGCTGCACCTGCCCTCTGTGCCCCGCCCCCCAAGCTCAGAGTCTGGGTGCAAAGACCAGAAGGGACCACAATAGCACAAAAGTAAATGTCAAACTCATGGGTGGGACAGGTCGCTCTGTTGGTCTAAAGGAGCAGGGAAATAGAAAGGCAGGCGACAGGTGAGTTGCATGTGGATGAGTGAGAAAAGGAGACAGGGCTGGGGTCCGAGGGCAGAAGAGATGGTGGCACAGAGCCAGGGCGGGCACAGGACACCTGGGCTCTGGTCTGCAGGGCAGGTGGAAATAAGGCTGGGTGGCCGTGCCCTGAGCTGCTGTGCCAAAGACTCCAGCCTTCGTCCTGTGGCCATCGATGTTGGGAGCTGGCAAAGGAATATTTAATCAGGACTGGAAGTGGATGGAAGATATTTTATAGGAAGATAACTAAGGGCTGCACTGAGTCCACACTGTGAGGAAGGGACAATAATGACACTGGGTGTTTCTGTTTTCTGCGGCCAGGTCTCAATTACTCCCACACACAGGGCAGACACCAACCATTTATTTTGTGCAAAACTTTGCAATTTGGGCAGGGCTTGGAGGGGGGAGTGGGGGTAGTTCATCTCTGCTTGGCTCAGCTGGGGGTGCTCAAAAGCATGGGGGCTACAGGAGTGGGGAGTCCTGGCACATTTCCCTCTGTGGTGGCTCCCAGGGGCTCTCCAGTGGTGGTAGCCCGGGGTGTCAAAGGCACATGGAGACAGAGAAGGAGAGCAAGTGAGCCATGTGTTGTTTTGTGCAGAAGACCAGGAAGCAAGTTGCTTCACTTGCCTTGTTGGGGTAGAAGTGTCGGGGGGTGTCAATCTGTCTGGCCAGAGGCAAAGGATAAACCAACCAATGAGGTGGGGGTGGGAGGGAGGCGTTTGCAGACCCCGTGCAGCTTCACAGACATTGGAAAGTGCAGAGAGCTGGCCTCAAACCCAGGGGTGTGGCCAGTGCACTTAGTCAGGGCTCACAGCTGTGTCCCAGGAGGGCAGGGGGGCCTGGATTTAGGATAAATGGGTCAAGAATGCATAACAAAGGAGCTGCAGACAAGGAGGCAGGAGCCGCCTGGAATTGTCAGCATCTGATCACCTAAGACCTCCTTTCTTAGCCGAGCCCACTTTTGCTCTAAGGAGAAAGCCGAGCGCTCTTTGGTTGTATATGGGAAGGCACACGGTCCTCCCTGGCACTCTGCGTGCCCTGCATACTGACTTCTTCAGCTCGAGCCAGCCTGCAGTCCTGCTCTGGCATAGAGCCGGGCTTTGGCAGACCGATGCCCAGCATTTTGGGAGCAGGTCTGAGAGAGAACTTAGCAGAGAGGAGAGACCCGGAGCCTCTCGACTGCGTTCCTGCTCCTGGTTCCCATCGTCCCGGCCCCTGCGCCCTCCCGTCCTGCTGGTGATATGGCTAGATGCCAAAACACCTCTCCTCTGGCCCAAGCTGGTGAGTCGGGTCCCTCTGGGTACCATTCCCTAGCGTCCCAAGCGAGGCAAGCACAGGAGGGATCAGGGCAAGCAGCTTGCCTCCTACACCCACAGTGAGGCTTAGTCAGAGAATCCAGGGCACCGCCTCTTTCCAGACGCTGCCAAGCCAGACCTTGGCGTGTGGATACTGCGGACCCCATGGTCAGACGGTGGATGGTTCCAAATGTCAGAACGCCCCCCCACACCCCTTCTCTAGGATCAACTCCACTGGCTTCCTTGTCAGCTCCACCTGCTTTTTGTTCCTTTCCTTTTGGAAAAACAGGAACGAACATTAAAGACGATAGATACGCCTTAAATTTCCACCCTCCTGACAGCAGCCACGGGCCTCCCGAGAGTCCCGAGCTAGGACTCGCGTTTCAAGTGCAAGTTTTACAAAACTTCTGTTTACACACAGCTTTCAAAGAGCTCGTCAGCTTCACGTTCTGAAAATCTCCATCCCTCCCTTTTCTCACCTCCTTTGAACTTGGCCAACATCTCCCGCAGGAGATCTGAGTGTGAGCCTTCTGCCTTTCTGAAATTTGTTTGCTTGCCTGTTTTTCGCTTTCATCTCTCCCACAAGGATTCTAGGCGGCTAACAGCAAAGTACACACACACACAGAATGGCTAATAAAATAAAAGCAGGAGACCCTTGATGTCTGTGATTTCAAATTCCCAGTTTCAGCTCTTCTTTAATAATGATGCTGCCGACGAGTGATGTAAGAGAATTTTGAAATCCCTTGAAATTCGAGCCACTTGGCCCCAGCCCTTTCTTGGGAAGCAGGACAGTCTGCATACTCCAGAGTGAGTAAAGCATCATAGGCTCACCCCACTCTCTCCCCGAGGCCAGTGGCACCATTTAGGGTACAGCTGGGGTGGCAGGCATCCAGTGCAACTCGCTGCCTGCCTGGCTCCGGAAGCCTCATCCAAGGCTGTACTGATGCCAAAGGGGATGTGGGTGGGGAGGGGTAGGTGTGCTGATACGTTTCTGTGGGTCCTTCTGCTTCTAGTGTGTTTGATAATCAGATGCAACTTTAAGAATTTCTATAAATGGAGAGGGTATGGAGAAAAGGGAACCCTCCTACGCTGTTGGTAGGAATGTAAACTGATGCAGCCACTGGGGTGAATAGTGTGGAGTTTCCTCCAAAATCTAAAAATGGAGCTGCCATATGCTCCATCGACAGATAAATGGATCAAGAAGATGTGGTATATACTTATACAGTGGAATATTACTCAGTCATAAAAAAGAATGAAATAATGCCATTTGCAGCAACACGGATGGACTTAGAGATGATCCTATTGAGTGAAGTCAGACAGAGAAAGACAAATACCGTATGATATCACTTATATGTGGAAACGAAAAGATCACACCAATGAACTTGTTTATGACACAGAGACAGACTCACAAAGAAAACAAACTTATGGTTACCAAGGGGGAAATAAAAAACAAAAGAATTTCTAAATGGCAAATCTCTGCAGGCCTCCCTCCCAAACAGAAGGCTCCCAAAGCCCACCCCGCTATCTGGGTCAGGGATTTCACGCCACTTCCCAGGTGATAAGCTAGCCTGTTATTGATCCATGGAGGTTGGCAAAAGACATGACACTCCTGGGTCAGAGACCAAGGACTCTGCTACTTATGGCACAGACAGCAGTGTGAGCAGCACATTGGCATCTGTGTCCCAAGCTCCGGAGTCACACGGGGCCATGCCAAGGAACCCAGTGGAAGCTGTCCACTCGGCGGGTTTGTATCAAAGCTGGGGATCGCTGGGCTTGAGGCGGTCACCGCTCTAGACAGCGTGTGAGCAGCCTGCTCTTTGTCCAGAGGGAGACAGCATCTCACCTCTCAAGAGCACCTGCTGCAAACATAACCCTGAAAAACGTTCTGCATAAAAAGCATCGGGGCCTTGCGTTCAGCCACCCACGACAGATTGTCCCTCTCAACAACTTTCCTGTTAAGCATCTGGGGTGGGAGTTCCTGGGAGTCTCTCCCCAGGACAGCAGAGGGGGTCTAGGCATTGGGTCTGTGACTTTCACATCCCCAGCCCAGCCCTCCGACTGGGCTAAGAGCAATGATGGTGGCTGAACTTGGTGGAGCCCTGACTGTGCCTGGCACGGCGCCAAGGCCTCTGCCTGCATTATTTCATGAATCCCACAACGACTTTGAAAAAGTGTGGTTCCTCTCTACCCACCATCGACAGATGAGGAAACTGAGGCGCAGATAAGCTTAGAAACTTACTGCCAGTCAGCCAGTAAGTGGCAGAGGCTAGTTTGGGCCCAGTGTCTGGCTGGCTCCGCAATCCATGCTCGTTATTTTCCTCTGGTGCTCCTTTTATGGTCAATAGGGAACGGGTTTTTCTCCCTGTCTGTCTGCCTTTTTTTCTTTCTCCCTTTCTTTTTTTCTTCCTTCCTTCTTTCATTCTTTCTTTCTATCCTTTCTTTCTTTTTCTCCTCCTCCTTCTCCTCCTCCTGCTCTTCCTCCTTCTTCTTCACAAATTCCTCTTCACCGAAGGGCATCTTCCTCTGACCTCTGACCTCCGGCCTCTCTCCCTCCCCAAAAGCCTGACTGGGATTCAGCAGGTTCTCAGAGACTTTGGAGTTAGGCTGAGCAAAGATGCCTGAAGGGACCAGCTGAGCAGAAGCAACCTTCAGGGCTGAACTGCTGCATTTCTGGAACTGCCCATCGTGGCCCCACTTCCTCCTGAAGGAGTGACCTTGGCCATGCTAAGGCTGCTGAGACCCCAAATGGCACTTTTAGCAAATTAGAAAAAGGCACCCTCCCTCAAGATACCTGATTACCATTTGCTGGAACACTATGGTTATAAACATGCATATTTAGGAAGATGCTTAGGTTTAAGTCACCTCCTGCAATTAGCTAGTGCCCAGCGGGTACAACCATACTGGTCAGGCCCCGTCTCACAGATCCAGTTTTACACTGGTTCTGCCATTTACTAGCTGGGTGATCTGGGGCAGATCACCTGAAGCTCAGTTTCTGACAGAATGGAGGCAGGTGTGTCCCCCAGTCCAGCTTGTTCATGGGTTTGGACAGGGAAACAGGAAAGAGCAGTTGCTTAAGACCCACGTTGAAAGCTTTTCTTGAGCTAAGACGGAAGTATTAACAGAGATGGGGGCCTTGTCCCAGGAAGACCTGCAACCCTCCCTGGCTCCCTGCCCAGCCACGGGGGCGGGGCGGGGGGGGGAGGGGATAATGTGTTTTCTCAGGGGGAGAGGAGTTGGGCTGGTAACTGAAGTTTGTCTTCAGTTTCCTCTGCTCCTACCTTTTCAGTGACCTATTCCCTTCATAAATCCTACCCTCTCCCAGCCTGCTCTCTTCTCATTACTCTCCTATTCTTTCTTCCTCCTACACAAGCCTACTTTCAGAAAATGATTGATAAGGCTTAATGATTTTTTGAAAATTTGCCTCTAAGTAATCTTAGGCCAAAAAAAGCCCCTGAATATAATCAGTGCATTTGGACCTCAGGAAAGATATTAGGGAGCCAGTTCCTGCGTATGACATGGAAATATTACCAAGAAGTTGACTGTCTAGTCCACCTTTGAAAAGCCTAGAAAAGCCTGGTGTCAGAGCTTGTGGCTCTGACAGCAGCCCCCTCTAGTGGCCGGCTATGGGAATGGTCACCGTTCTTGCTCTGGGATTGGACTTGGAAGTTCTACTAGTCCAATGCTGGCTCCCAGCACCTGTCTAACCCTTTAAACAGTCATAGTCATGAAGTGAGACATTATTTTGCCCTCGTGGTCATCATCTGATGTCTGGATGGGGAGAAGCTCACTCTCTCAGATTGTTCAGGAGCCCACATCTCTCGACTAAGCTCCATCATTAGCTGGGGCACCTCTGAGCCTCAGTTTCCTTACCTGTAAAATGGGATTAATGATGCCTGGTGTCTATCTCCCATAAGACTGTTGTGAGGACCAAAAGAGACCATAAGGGACAAGGGAGGTGAAAGCTCTTTGAAAACTGCATCCGTAAATAAATGTAGTGATGGGTCTGGAATCTTGTCTCATATAGGAGCCACGAGCCACCTGTGACTATTCAAAGTTATAAATCAATTAAAATGAAATAGAGATGAAAATTCAGTGCTTCAATCACACTATCTGCATTTCAAGTGCTCCGTAGTCATGTGTGGCTAGTGGCTACTGTATCACGGAGCACAGATTCAGAACATTTCTCTCATGGTGGAGCATTCTGCTGGACAGCCCTGCCGCCTGGAGAACTGATTTGAAAAACAAGCTTTACGTTCCCTAATTCCGCTCTGCCCTTGAAGAAGAAAGCACTCATGTATCACTTGGGGGATACAATTGAGCTTGGCATGGATTCATTTGTTTTGTGTGTGTTTGTGTCCCTTACAAACACATGCATGTGCGCGCGCACGCACACACACATCCCATGAGAGAAGAGGGAGAGAGAACCTGCTGTGTCTGCCAAGCACTGTGCTAAGCTCATTGTCCTACCAGGAAGAGGGCATGGGTTGTTGAAATTATTTCTGCATCAGGGTCTCTGGATAAAGGACTGGGAGCAGTGCAAGGAAATTCATTCGCATCTCCACCTCCTACCTCACAAACACACAACTGAAGTAGCTCCTGTAGCCTCAAGGAAGACTGTCCTGCTCTCACCACACTAGGCTGTGAGCCTCCTATTCCCTCCCATATTCCTCTGTTCTCCCTTTTCATTGCACTTATCGTACTGCATTGCAACTTGCCTGTTTGATTGTTTTCTGTTAAAATGTAAGCTTTCTGGGCAGGGACCAGGTCTGTCGTAGACACTTTTGCAGTTCCAGTCTCCTCTACGGGGCCTGGCCCATAGGTAGTAGATGCTTACAAACAGTTAGTTAATGTGTGGTATATATGGATGGGAGGATTTCTTTGTTCCTTCATTTGGGATCCTATATTCCCTCTGCTTAAAGCCCTCAGTTATGGAAATGCTGGAGGTTTTTTTTATGCTGGGTCACCAAATCCTTTGGCCATAGCCTTTGCCGTAAAAAGGCAGAACAAGTTGAATGGGAAAGGCACAACTTGATTTTTGTTTCTGGAGATTCAGTTGGTGAAGACCATGAAAATGCTGGATGAAATTTAAAAAGTCATGTTTTTAAAAACATTGCTGATTCACACAAATTCTCATTTGATGATGAATAGAGTTTGGTACATCAATGCAATAGAATGTTATTTAGCAATTAAAAGAAATGAAGGATTCATATAAGGATGGTGAACCTTGAAAGCAATCTCCTAAGTGAAGGAAACCAGTCATCAAATGCCACATATTACATGATTTCATTTATATAAAATACCCAGAAAAGGCAAATCTAAAAAAGTAGAGCAGTGGTTGCCTGAGGCTGTGGGAAGGGAGGTGTTAACTGCTAATGGGCACAGGATTTCTCTTTGGGGCAATAGAAATGCTCTAAAATTAGACTGCAGTGGTGGCTGCACATCTTTGTGAATATACTGAAAACCTGGCTTCTCTGATGAATTCCATCAAAGCTTAAAAAAGTAATTAATACCAAGCCTTTACAAACTCTTCAAAAAAAAAAAAGGAGAGGACACTTTCCAGCTCATTCCATTTGGCCCATATTACCCTGATACCGAAACCAGCAAAGTAATTACAGAAAAAGAAAACTCTAGGCTAATATCCTTTGTGACTACAGAGCCAAAATCCTCCACAAAATATTAAAAATACTAAAGCCAGCAACATATAAAAAGGATTATGTACCATAATTAATTTGTCCCAGGATGCAAGGTTGGTTCAACTTCCAAAAGCAATTAATGTAATGAACCTTATAATAAAAGACAAAAATAGCATGATCATCTTAATAGATGCAGAAAAAGCATTTGACAAACTCCAACACCCTTGCATGACAAAAACACCCAATAAAATAGGAATAGAAGGGGAACTTCCTCAACCTGATAAGGGCAGTTGTCAAAAACCCACAGCTAATATCATACTTAGTGGTAAAAGACTAAATGCTTTCCCCCCAAGTTTGGGGACAAAGAAAAGGATGTCTACCCTCATGACTTCTTTTATTTTATTTTTTTTTGTCTTTTTTTTTTTTTTTTTGCCATTTCTAGGGCCGCTCCCGCAGCATATGGAGTTCCCAGGCTAGGGGTCGAATCAGAGCTGTAGCCACCAGCCTACACCACAGTCACAGCAACGGGGGATCTGAGCCGCACCTGCAACCCCCATCACAGCTCACGGCAACGCCGGATCGTTAACCCACTGAGCAAGGCCAGGGATCAAACCCGCAACCCCATGGTTCCTAGTCGGATTCGTTAACCACTGTGCCACGACGGGGACGCCGACCCTCATCACTTCTATTCAATATGGTATTGAAAATTCTAGCCGGGGCAATCATACAAGAAAGAGAAGTAAAAGGCATCCAAATTGGAAGGGAAAAAGGAAGATTATTTTTTATCCACGGATGACATGATCATGTATATCGAATATCCTAAAGAATCCACAGCAATAAGAAAACAACAACAACAAAATAGAACTCATACATAGGTTTAGCAAGGTACAGGCTATAAGATAATTATACAAAAATCGTCTGTATTTCTATACACTAGCAATGAATAATCCCAAAATTAAATTAATAATACAATTCCATTTATAAGAGCATCAAAAAGATAAAAATATTTAGAAATCAATAGAACAAAATTATTATAAGATTTGTCCACTGAAAACTATAAAACATTGCTGAAAGAAATTAAAGTTAGCCTAAATGAATAGAAAAACATGTGTCCACGGAGCACAAGACTTAATATTGTTAAGATGGCAAACTTTCCCCCAATTATTTACAGATTCGGTGTAATCCTTATCAAAATTCTAGTGGCCTTTTTGCAGAAATTGGCAGGCCCATCATAAAATTCATACAGACATGCAAGAGACCTAGAATAGCACAAACAATCCTGAAAAAGAACAAAGACGGAGGACTCGCATGCCTCAATTTCAAAACTTACTACAAAGCTACAGTTATCCAGACAGTGTGGTGCTGACATCAAAATAGACATATGGGTCCATGAAATGGAACTGAGAATCTAGTAATAAATCCTCACACCTATGGTTTTGTGTCCTAAGTTCCTGAAATCAGAGCCGAAAGGGTGAAATGGGTATCTCCTTCTTTCTAACGAGCCCCATTCCACCACAACTGGGTTTATGTGAATGAGATGAAAGCACCTAAGGATGGAGGCTGGTTGCCGGGGGGAATCAACCTTCAGTTCTACCCTGCCTTCCAGGGAGGGGCGGGGGGCTAGAGGTTACAGGGACCACCAGTGTTCCATGACTTAGTCCATCACGCCTATGCAATGAAGCCTTCATCAAAACCCCAAAGGAGGGGGTTTGAGAGCTTCCAGACTGGGGAACCAAAATGCTTCTCTTTGCTACCTGACCCCACCCTCCATGAGCACAGAAGTTCCTTTGTTCCAGATCCCATGTACCTCTTTATCTGGCTGTTGATTCGTATCATTTATTTTTTATTAGTTTCTTTTTAGTGAGGGCTGCACCTGCGGCACATGGAAGTTCCCAGGCCAGGAGGTTGAATTGGAGCTGCCCCTGTGGTCTACCTCGCAGCTTGTGGCAACACTGGATCCTTAACCCACTGAGAGAGACCAGGGATCAAACCCACATTCTCATGGACATTCTGTTGGGTTCTTCACCTGCTGAGCCACAGAGGAATTCCAGGAGGGCAGCCTTGTAGGACTGAGCCCTCAGACTGGAATCCGAAAGAGTCAGAATTGGGTTAAATTGTAGGACACCCAGGTGGTGTTTGGAGAATTGCTTGGCGGTGTGTAGAAACTGAAACCACTGCCCCCCCCAATCCCACCGCCCCTGCACTCCCCACATTGGAAGTGGGCCCAGAACTTTTAAAGCATTTAACATATTTCAAAAAGTGGAACACAGCAGCCTCAGACCTAATAAGCTGGGTCTTTGCTGACACAGCAGAGCAGAGGCTGTGAGCAGCTGCCTCCCTGCACCCTGTCTCCCTCTCTCCCTGAGAGCGGCCCGGTCAGTCCAAATGACAGGCACCTTCTCTCTGAGGTGATGGCACTTGTGGCTCAGAGGGTGAGCCATCGGGTCAGAAAGACCAGGATTCAAACCCTGATTTTGATGTTCCTATAAACTCCAGGCAACTTAATCTCTCCGTTTCAGCTTCTGCACCTGTTTGGGGATAATGCTGATCTCCTAGGGTTGCTGCCGGCACCGTGCAACCTGTTTACTCAGATAACCCACATCGGGTTTCCAGCCCAGGCCTGGCACATATGGAGGACTCGGCATATGTCAGGTATTCTTCCTACTCATTTGGCAAATCTGCTTGTAGAGGGATGTGTGCCATAGAAAAGAGAGGGGAGGGCGTCAAGAGATGGAAGGGGAGCTCTTGCCTCTCTCTGCTCGATTATCCTGCAGCTACTCAGGAAGAGAGTCTAAGCAGCCTCTTTCTGGCTGCAGGACCTAAAATGGCCCCAGAGAGTCCCATGGCTGTTAAAGGAAGCAAACGCTGGAAAGCTTACTATATATACACTGCTCCTCAGGCCCTCCATACCCCAGGGAATGCCAGTCCCCATTCAATGCTCAGCTTTTAAGAGTATTTTTAAAACTCTCTTTTGAACATATCTGCAGGATGGTGTCTTATCCAGGTGACAAGCTTCTCTATGAATAGATGCAGAAATGGCTACAGCCATGGCATACCTCATCTTAGCATGGTTCTCTTCATGATCCATCTATTTCTTTGCAACTCAATGACATTTGCTATCAATTAAAGTGCAGTCAATTTATAGTGTGGTGCCAATGTCTGCTGTACAGCCTAATGACCCAGTCATACATATATTCATATGCATTATTTTTCTCATACTCTCTTCCATCATGTTCTATCCCAAGAGACTGGATATAATTCCCTGTGCTGTACAATAGGTCCACCTTTTTTTTTTTTTCCTCTTTTTAGGGCCACACCTGCAGCATATGGAAGTTCCCAGGCTGGGGTCGAATCAGAGCTGCAGCTGCCAGACGACACCACAGTCACAGCGACGCTGGATCCGAGCTGCATCTGTGACCTACACCACAGCTCACAGCAACGCGGGATCCTTAACCCCCTGAGCGAGGCCAGGGATCGAACCTGCGTCCTCATGGATACTAGTCGGATTCATTTCCGCTAAGCCATGACAGGAACTCCAGTCCACCTATTTTAAAAAATGGTGCTTCCTCTCTCAAGTTTCTTATGGCTCAGAAATGTTGATGCTTTCATTTCATAAGCAATGGCTTCCCAGGCCATCAGAAAATCTCCACGAAAAGGGGGACCTCATCTATTCATTTCTGAACATACAAACAGTGGATTTCTAATACCGATTTCCAATTCCCTGCTTTCTGGGATTTCTGATAGTTGACTGAATGTCACTTAGGTACTGGGAATTGTGCTAGGTCTGGGTACACCAAGATGAGCTTGCCAGATGGAGCTTCTGATCCAGTTGGGGCTACAGACCCTTACATAGGCAATTATGAGGCAGGGGGTAGAGGCGGGGTGGGGGTGACATGAAAGAATGGGACAAGAGTGGGTGTTGTCTGGTTAACTAGAAAAGGTCTTCGCCCAGAGTCAGGGCAGAAGGAGGTATAGGATAGGGTGGGATTGGGAAGAAGCTGCTGGCTTCTTGGGAAGAAGATGCTGAGATGGAGTTTGGGATGTGAGATGGTCTGTAGGGTCGATTCCTGGGAAGGGAAGATGAAGGAGGCAGGACTGGGCCAAGGAAGAAATCCACCTGCCAGGTAGTCTCAGTCAGCCTTGTCAACCAGGTGTGGGGCTCTGGAGAGAAGACAGCCTGTCACAGGGTCCCTAGAGGGGCTGACACTGCTGGGCCTGCCCCTCCCCCACCTTACTCAGTAATTGGACCTGGAGGCTGTGTGGACGGTAGCAGTGCTGCCTTTGCATGGACTGCTCACAACAGGGCAGCGAGAGCTTTCCTGGAGAGGGATCTGGGCCTCTCAGGGTCCTGACCACCTCAGAGGATCTGGGTGTCCCAGTGTCGTGTCCCCTAGAGTGGATATTCTAGGGGAGTGAGAACAGGAAGAGCAACTAGCCTGTACAAAAGCTTGGAGTTTCAGAGTCGGGTTTCAGAGTGACTGAAACGGGCCATGCTCCGGTGAGGTGTGGGGGTGCAGCGTGCAGGCATCAGACTGGAAAAGTGGGAGGGGGCCTTGTGGCCACATCTGTGGGCTCCAGATTTCATCCTAATTTGTGAAGATGCACTTACAGGTGAGAGATAGGACACCCCCAGTGGCTCCTACTCCTAATGGTAGGCTGGGCCTTCAGTGGAGACAAAGAAGAGAAAAACAACACAGTAGGAGGAAAACCAGAAGAGAATGGTGTTCCAGCAGCCAAAATTAAATGTGTGGAGTTCCTGTTGTGGCTCAGCGGTTTAAGAACCCGACATAGTGTCTGTGAGGATGCCGGGTCGATCCCTGGCCTCGATCAGTGGGTTAAGGATCTGGTGTTGCCATGGCTGTGGTGTAGGCTGGCTGCTGCAGCTCTGATTCCCACCCAGCCCTGGGAATTTCCATATGCCACGGGGTGCGGCCATAAAAAAGAAATTCAAAGAAAAAGATTGGATGTGTTTTAGAAGGATCCCTGCGGCCATTATTTACAGATGATTAGAGTCAAGGTCAGGTGTGCTTTTAAAAATTCTAAATACAAAAAGGATATATATGGACAACTGATTTACGTATTTATGTTGCTGTACTCCTGAAATTAACGCAACTTTGTAAGTCACATATATGCCAGTTTAAGAAAGAAACAAAGCATCATGCCCAGAAAAAAAGATGAAAATTCATTGAACTAATAGTTGAATTAAAGTATTATTTGCTATAAAAAATAAAATAAACAAAATTCTAAATTCTGACATCCCTCAGCAAGAGCAAAAAAGTAGCCTGAAGTGGGAGCATTTCTGTCTGCCTCACTGTTTCCCTGACGTCACTGAGGAATAGGTTATGCCTGCAGGAATAAGAGACCCCTAGCAATTAAACTACTCTTCCATGACTCTTTCAAAAGAATCCTTGATCTTATATTTCTCTTTGTTTCTTTCAAATATAATTTTGCTACAGTGGACCCATTTAGAGATGGTTATAACTATGGAAAACAAGGACTAGAGAGTGGCTCAGGCTTCTTTGGCTTTAAACCTCCAATAATTTGTTAATTCACATGAAACAGTAGCAATGATGCTTTTATGGGTCTTTCCAATTTTCAAACTATGTTCAAAAATCCCCATGCAGTGAAGATGGAAACTGTTAAGGTGAAATATGGGGACAAAGTTACATTTTATTGAAAGGAAAAAAGTGGGTTTTGTTTGTTTGTTTGTTTTTTAGCTCCAGCTGCTGCATTAAAGAATATTTGATGCCCAGGAAAGAAAAAGGCTCCTGGAAAATGGGGCAGTGGAAACTTCTGCTGCAGCAGGCACTTTGGGTGAGCATACTTGTAGGCATTTTGTGGGAGGCAGTTTTCAAAAGCATTATTCATTCATTCCATAAATATTTATGGAGCACTTGGAGCTCCCTTAGGGGCTCAGTGGATAATGAACCCAGCTAGGATCCATGAGGATTCAGGTTCAATCCCTGGCACGGCTCAGTGGGTTAAGGATCTGGCGTTGGCGTGAACTGTGGTATGGGTCACAGATGAGGCTCAGATCCCGCATTGCTGTGGCTGTGGTGTAGGCCAGCAGCTGTAGCTCAGATTTGACCTGGCAACTTCCATATGCTGCAGGTGCGACCCTAAAAAGGCAATATATATATATTTTTATATATATTATGGAGCACTTATTATTATTTTTTTTGTCTTTTTGCCTTTTCTGGGGCCTCTTCCACGGCATGTGAGGTTCCCAGGCTAGGGGTCTAATCGGAGCTGTAGCCACTGGCCTACACCAGAGCCTCAGCAATGTGGGATCCGAGCCACGTCTGCAACCTACACCACAGCTCATGGCAACGCCAGATCCTTAACCCACTGAACAAGGCCAGGGATTGAACCCGCAGCGTCATGGTTTCTAGTCAGATTCGTTAACCACTGTGCCACGATGGGAACTCTTATATATTATGGAGCACCTATTTTGATCCAACCACTGGGCAAGGCACTAGGATGGTTAAAGGCACTAGCATCTCTGACATTCCTTTTTAATGCATGACTCTGAGCAGGTGCAAAGGGGAACAGAAAGAGCCAAAGCAGTTCAAGTCTGTGCCCATGAAAGCACTGGCATAGCTAAGACAGTGAATCTTGGAGCACCCTGAGATGAAAACCATCTCCAGCAGCAGTGCCACCATGACTCAAGGAAGTCATCTCTGCGGTGTCCTGATATGTTCCAGGATGGAATCCGGACTGGTGAAGGTGACCCATAAACAGGGCAGTGGAGGGAGAGAGTGCAGACCTGGACAGGCCACCCTCGCCACTTGCCTCGCCCATCACAGGGATTCTCCTAAGACCCAGTGTCCGGCCAGCTGCTGGTGCTCTGTGGGTGATGCTGGTATATCCTAATAATAATGGGTAATGGCTGGAATTCCCTGGTGGCCTAGCGGTTAAGGATACAGTGTCGTCACTGTTGTGGCACAGGTTTAATCCCTGGCCTGGGAACTTCTTTATGCTGTGGGTGTGGCCAAAAAAAAAAAAAAAAAGATGGGTAATAGATGACCCTGCTAAGAACTACACAACCACTGTCATGCTTTTCTTCACAGCAACCCTACACAGGGCTCACCCTCACTATTCCCATTTTGGGGAGCAGGAAACCGTGACCTGGGCAGGGAGTCACTTGCCTAAGGAGATGCGATGGCAGAGCAGATCCTCAGCTCAGGCCTCCCTGATCCCCAAGCTGAGCTCTGAGCCTCCAAGCCTTTTCCGACCCAGACTTAAAACCCAGCCATGCTCACTCAGTAATCTGTGTTTGTTTCTGCTCCATTCATCTTTTTGCAGCTCTTATGATATCCTGAATTAAAAGAGCCTTTCAGGAGTCGTGGTGCAGTGAAAATTAATCTAACTAGTATCCATGAGGATCCATGAGAATAGACCCCAGGCCTCGCTCAGTGGGTCGGGGATCCGGTGTTGCCATGAGCTGTGGTGTAGATCGCAGACATGGCTTGGATCCTGAGTTGCTGCGGCTGTGGCACAGGCCAGCAGCTGTAGCTCCGATTTGACCCCTAGCCTGGGAACTTCCATGTGCTGCAGGTGCGGCCCTAAAAAGCAGACAAAAAAGGAAAAAAGAGCTTTTCAGGCACAAGTCAGGAAAAGTTTCTGGCAGGATGGACCAATAGCTGGAGACACAGACCAAACAGCTTGGGTCACCAACCAGTAACTGGAGCCACCATTCCAGAGCTAAGAGAGAAGCCTTGGACAAGGTGAACAGTGCCCCTTTCAGAACAATCTGGAACAAAGCCTGTTTTGTCACTTCCACATACAGTTTAGTCTTCCCAAGACTTTAGGAGGAGTGAGAGCCGCATATGCTGAAGCCTAGAAAATAAATTCCACTGCCAGCAAATGTTGGAGCTGGGATGCAAGGCCCTGTCTTGCTTCTAGCACTGCTCCTTCTGCACTTAGCGAATAGCAGGTGCCTGCCTTTTACACGTGTTCCATCCGGAGAGAAAGTCCCTAGCTGTGCACATGTGTAGCCGGCCAGGCGGGCTTTCTCTCTCATTCTTTGTCTCCTTTAAATCTTGGAGATGAAGAACTGGTAGTTTCTCCTGAATGGGAGCATGAAGGAAGCTTAGAATGTCAACGTAAATAAGATAGTCACAGACCCTGTGTTCACAGAACAGAGATCCTCAACATGGGGCAGTTTTGTGCCTCTTCATCCCAAGGGACATCTGGAATGTCTGCAGACATTTGTGATTATCATGATTTGGGAAGGGGTTGCTACAGGGATGCTGTCAATATCCTATAATGCGTAGGAGAGCCCCCCAAGCGAAGAATCATCTGGCCCAAAATGTAGACAGTGTTGAGGTTAAGAAGACTTGTCATTGAGCATAAAGTCTATGAGAATTAAATATAGCTAAAGAATAATTAGCATTATGGTAGAGGAAGCTCAAAATACTGTAGGAACCTATACTATGAGGACTTCTCAGAGATAAAGGCAGGTCTCTGAGAAGAGGGGATGTTTACACTGAATCCCCGAGGATGAGTGGGGATGGGAGACCCAGAAAACCGGGCAGAGGAAGACCTGGGGGAGAAACAGATCGCTCTTGGGGAATTGAGAGATACTTAGCGTGGCTGGAGTGGTCTGAAAGTGGAAGCCACAGAAAATGAGTCACGAAGGTTCTGGTAAGAAACCCCATTGATATACCGTTGGTGTCTACCAGGCGCCGTGCCCTGCTCCCATGCTGACAAGTCCTGCCTGAACAACTCGCAACACTACCTTTGAGGAGCTCCTAGGTATGGAAGAGGTTAGAAAACAAAACAGAACAAAACCTACAACACAAAATGAACAGAAAGCCTTCTGACTTAAAATGATCAGTTATACTTCTCTCAAGGTACCACGGTTACCATGGTGACCAGAGGCCAGTGAAAGAGATCCCTCCACTGCTTTCCCATTTCCCACCCTCTGAATTCCCTCAGCACATCTCCATGGAATTCACCTATGGATGTCTCAGGGGCACTCTCCTGCCTAAACACAATCCTCTTTCTGCTTTCTGCGAGTAGGCGTCTCTGTGGCCCATATCTAGCCCCAAGGATTGATAGGGCAGAAGTTGGTACCTCTTGACCTGCCTCCTCCAGGCAAATGAAGGAGGAACTCACTGATGTGCTCTCAATGAATACATAATAAGCATCCTGCTGCCAAGTCTCTGCGTGTTGTGAGGGTCAATGCCTGCAACGGGGAGAGACTGAGGGAGGAGAGACTGGGTCCAGGGCCCGGAGAAAAGAGGAACCACTGATTCCTCTTGTTCAACCCTCTCTTTTGCACTCCTTTCCACAACAACACATCAAGGCCCATGATAACATACCCCACATCCCCACCACCATGATCTGAGGCCCACTGAGGCCCAGGAGGCTGAACTGGAGGCAGAGAGGTACAAGATCTAGGATGGAAAGATGTGATTTTGCTTCCAGGCAGGGCAATCTCCCGAAGACACCATCCCCCTCTGAAACCTGATATCAAGACCTCTGCCCCACCTGCCTTGTGGGATCCTTGTGCAGATCAGATCAGATCAGATCAGGCCAACTGGTATGGAGGTGCTTTCTGCACTCAGTATGGGACCAAAAACATGAAAGTGATGATGAGGATGGTAACAATGCCATAAAATTGGAACCGCACAATATATACCTTTTCTCCATGGATGTTCATGGCTTGATAACTCATTTCTTTTTATGGCTGAGTTACCATAAAAAGCCCATTGTATGGATATGCCACCCTTGGTTTATCTATTCACCTACTGAAGGACTTCTTGGCTGCCTCCAAGTTTAGAACGTCTATTAATATTCATGTGCAGGTCTTCTGTGGACCTAAGTTTTCAACTCATTTGGGTAAATCTCCAGGAGCCTGATGACTGCTGGATCACATGGCAAGCTTATGTTTCGTTTTGTAAGAAACTGCCGAATTGTCTTCTAAAAGGCCTGTACCATTTTGCATTCCCACCAGCAATGAATGAGAGTTTCTGTTGTGCCACATTCTTGCAAACATCTGCGGTTGCCATTGTTTTGGATTTAAGCCATTAACTAATAGGTCTGCAGTAGTCTCTTGTTTTAATTTGCAATTCTCTAACAGCTTTTTTTTTCTTATGTTTATATGCCATCTGTGTGTCTTTGTTGGTGAGCTGTATGTTTAGAATTTCGGACCATTTTAAAATTAGATTGTTTTCTTATTGATGAGTTTTCAGAGTTCTTTGAGTATGTTGATAACAGTCTTTTATCAGTTATGCATTTTGAAGAGATTGTCTCCCATTCTGTGCCTGTCTTCGTTTTCCGAATCGTGTCTATCAGAAAGCAGTTTTTAAAATTTTAATGAAGTCTAGTGTGTCTGTATTTTCTTTCATGGGTCATACTTTTGATGTTGTATCAAAAAAGCACCTGCCCAATGCACGAGTGCTTAGATTTTCTCCCATGTTATCTTCGAGAAGTTTTATAGTTTCATATTTTACAAATGTAAAGCCTGTGGTCATTTAGAGTTACTTTTTGTGAACGATGTCGAGTCTGTGTCTAGATTCACGGTGCTGCAGGTGGATGTCCATTTGTTCAAAAGACCCTGAAGACCATTTCCCCATTGAATTGTCTTTGCTATTTTGTCAGACATCTGTTGACCGTATGTGTGTGGGTCTCTAGCTGAACTCTCTATTCTGTTCCATTGATCTAGTTGTCTACTCTTTCACAAATACCACGCTCTCCTGTAAGTCTTAAAGTCAGGTAGAGTCAGTCCTCCAACCTTGTTCTTCAGTGCTTGTTCTTCTTCAGTGTTGGTTATTCTGTCTTTTCCCTTTTGATAATTAACTTTGGCATCGGTTTGTTGACAGCCACAGGTAACTTGCTGGGATTTTGATGGTAACTGCATTGAACTTATAGATCAGTTGGGAAGAACCAATATTTTAACATATTTGAGTCTTCCTAGCCACAAACATGGAATGTCTCTCCATTCATTTCTTTCTTTGATTTCTATTGGCCTTGCTCCTAGTTATCCTAATATAGACCTTCTAGAAAAATTTTTTCAGCCACGCCCATGGCATGTGGAAGTTTCTGGGCCAGGGATCAAACCCGAGCCACAGCAGCGACCCAAGCCACTGCAGTGACAACACCTGATCCTTAACCTACTGCACTGCAAGAGAACTCCCTAGATCGTCTAAAAATTGTGTTAGATTTATCATTAAATATTTCTGTCTGGGGGTGTTAATGTAAATGGTGTTTGGCTTTTAGGTTCCAATTGTTCACTGGCTGGTATGTAGGAAAGCAATTAACTTCATACCCTGAAAGCTTGCTATAATCGTTTACTAGTTTCAGGAGATTTGTGGTGGATTCTTTGGGATTTTCTACACAGACAATCATATTATCTGCAAACAAAAATGGTTTTATTTCTTCCTTTTCTTCCCTCTTAATTTGTATACATGTTATGCCTTTTTTTTTTTCTTCTTTATTACATTAGCTAGGACTTCCAGTACAATGCTGAAAGGCAGAGCGAGAGGGTACATCCTTGCCCTGTTTCTGGTCCTTGGGAGAAGGCATTTAGGTTCTCACTGTTAAATAGGATGTTAGCACTAGGGTTTTGGTAGATATTCTACGTTTTTTTTTTTGTTTTTTTTTTTAGGGCCACATCCTCAGCATATGGAAGTTCCCAGGCTATGGGTCTAATCAGAGCTGCAGCTGCCAGCCACAGCCACAGCCACAGCCACGTGAGATCGAGCCTCATCTGCGACTTACACCACAGCTCACAGCAACGCCAGATCCCCAGCCCACTGAGGGAGGCCAGGGATTGGACCTATCATCCAATGATACTAGTCAGATTCATTTCTGCTGTGTGGAAATCTACTCCCGTAGAGCTTCTTTTTTTATTGAATTTTAAAGACTGAAGTATAGTTGATATACAATACAGCAGATAGTCCGTATCAATTCGAGGAGGCTACCCTCTATGCCTAGTTTGCTGAGACTTTTTATCATGAATAGCTGTGTAATTTTGCCAAATGCTTTTTTGATATGATCATAGGATTTTTCTTCATTAGTTTGCTGATGTGATGTGATGTTATATTAGTTGCTTTTAGCATGTTTAACCAGCTTTTTATACATTGTTTGAATTGACTAGCTAATATTTCGTTAAGGATTTTTGCATCTACGTTCATTTTTTAAAAGCTCCACAGGTGAGCCCAATATTGTTTGGTTGGAAGCCACTGACACAGAAATACTCAGCCATATATTCTGAGAGATATGTCTGGGGATCTTCGTTGAAGTATTGTTTATAAGAGCTAAATATTGGAAAACACATAAATGACCATTAGTAGACAACAAGCTAATTCAACTATGGTAGATTCAAACCGGGAAACACTGGCAGTTAGAATGGGTGAGGGTTCCCACTGTGGCTCAGCGGTAATGAACCCAACTAATATCCATGAGGATGCAGGTTCAATCCCTGGCCTTGCTCAGTGGGTCAAGGATTCAGCACTATTGTGAGCTCTGGTCTAAGATGCAGACAAGGCTCGGATCGGATGTTGCTGTGGCTGTGGCTGTGGCTGTGGCTGTGGCTGGCAGCTATAGCTCGGATTCCACCTCTGGCCTGGGAACTTCCATGTGCTGTGGGTGCAGCCATAAAAAATTAAAAAAAAAAAAGTAGAAAGGGGAGATTTATACATACCAATTTGTTAAGGTGTCTGGAAGACTTTTTTTTTTTTGGTCTTTTTGCCATTTCTTGGGCTGCTCCCGCAGCATATGGAGGTTCCCAGGCTAGGGGTCTCATCGGAGCTGTAGCTGCCAGCCTACGCCAGAGCCACAGCAACACGGGATCCGAGCCGCGTCTGCAACCTACACCACAGCCCACGGCAACGCCGGATCGTTAACCCATTGAGCAAGGGGCAGGGATCAAACCCGCAACCTCATGGTTCCTAGTTGGATTCGTTAACCACTGCGCCATGACGGGAACTCCCTGGAAGATATTTTTAAAAGAAAAAAAAAAAAGATATGTTGTAAAATAATTACTAGTATAATCCTATTATATTTACCTCTTTAAAACTATATACTTATCCATGTTTGTAGGTATGTAAGGGCATAGACAAAGGCCTGGAAGGATGCATTATTAAGTGGATTACTCTGGGAAGGAAGTGACATTGAACTGGGGTCAAGGAGGACTTTCTCATTATCTTTATTGCTTAGAATGTTTACAGTGACAGTGTATTATAATAGTATTTGCACACTAAGATGTATTTTCAAAATTAAAATGACACTAAGTCACAAGCTCTGTGAAAAGTTGTGAAGACTCTAAAATGAAGAACATATGGTCTCTTTTCTAAAGGGCTCATAATCTGATGGGAGAGATAGACCTACGAGAACAAAAATAAAATATTATTAATATTACGGTAGAAATCTGTACAGGTCACAGTGGGAGCTTAAAAGAGGAAGAATCAATCCTACCTTTGGGTGGATGGTTGGGGTAAGGAAAGGCACCATGGAGGTAGCAACCCACTGAGCCGCATCTTAAAAGATGAGCTGGGTTAAATTAATTAACCCAGGGGCCGTTAGACAGAGGTGGCTAATGCTGGGAATGCTAAAGTAAGCAAACCAAAACCTAAGCCTGAAAAGCCCTCAAGGTTATGAAACTGAAACTCAAGGACAACCCATCACAAACACCAACTGGGCTTTAAGCTATAGCCAATCAATAATGACCTTTTCTCTATAAAAGTCTCTCTCTGGCTTCTGTTGTTGGAGCACTACTCACCACCCTGGTTTGGCGCTGCCGGATTCAAATCAATCAGTGTTCAATTTTTTTTTTTTTGTCTTTTTGCCTTTTCTAGGGCTGCACCCATGCTAGGGGTCGGAGGAGGTTCCCAGGCTAAGGGTCCAATTGGAGCTGTAGCTGCTGGCCTACGCCAGAGCCACAGCAAACACAGGATCTGAGCCGTGTCTGCAACCTACATCACAGCTCATGGCAACACCAGATCCTTAACCCACTGAGCCAGGCCAGGGATCGAACCCGCAACCTCCTGATTCCTAATCGGATTCATTAACCACTGAGCCACAATGGGAACTCCAAAATAAATTGTTTTTAATATGCCTCATTTTATCTTAACAGTAGAGAGTTGCCTGGCCCTTGAGATGTGGTTACAGGGCAGAGTGGTGAACCCTGGGAAGGAGAGATGGGAGTTCCAGGCAGAAGAAACTTGTGCACAAAGGTGAAGAGGCACGTTTGAGGATTGTGGTTATGCCAAATGTTTAAAATAGGTAGGACAGAAGAGGAGATGGAAGAGGTAATCCCAGAGCTTGGGGCACAGAGGAGGAGGAGGAGGAAGAAAGGGAGCGGGAGGGGAACGAAGAGGAGGAAGAAGAGGAAGAAAAGGAGGGGGAGGGGACTATGGAAGAGGAGGAGAGGCGGGGAGGGGAAGAAGGAGGAGGAGGGGAAGAAGGAGGAGGGGAGGAGGTGGAAGGAGGAGAAAGGGGAGGGGGAGAAGGAGGAAGAGGGGGAGCATAGAAGAGTTGGCAGAAAAAATGAGAGGCCAAAAGAACCTGAGTAGTGCGGAACTGCTGAATGTTAGGAATGAAACACTTCACATGGAAGCCACGCAGCCTGAGGACAGAGAATGCCTGTGTGTGCCTCTGACAGGGAGGAGGCAGAGCAGAGCAGTGCCACTCATGTGGTGGACAGAGCTCATCTGCCTGGAGACTACTGGCCCAGGATGAGGTGATAAAAATCAGCGACGGCAGGTCTAGATTCCTCATTTGAGAAATGTCATGATGGAGAGAACAAGTGAAGAGGGACGGCAGTGAGATGCTTGAAACTTATATAAGAGAGACAAGAGCAGATCTGAAGACCAGGCAAAGCCAGTGGACCTGGAGAGACTAAAGATCCTGGAAGACAGAGGCCAATAAGGGGTGCACGCTGACGGGTTTGTTGTCAGCAATCAATGTCACATGGGTGTTAACTGGGATGACCCTTCTATTCACTTCTTATGGCTCAAACACTTAGTGGCAAAAGGAGTAGCCGTGGTGATTGTGAATTCACAGTTATGAAGGCTGCTGTGTGGCCCACCAGCACCATAGCAGGTGCTTAGCTAGGTCTCCCTTGATTTTGATTTAATCCACCCCCCCCCCCCCCCGCACCCGTATAACCTTCTGAGGTACGGACACCCTCATCCTACCAATTTGAAAACTAAGTTTGGAAAACTTTCCTACCTTGCCAAGGTAACCAAGAAAAAGGCGACGGCCTGAGATGAAACCCAGCTCCTTAGGAGCTCAAAGCCTGTGCTCTTCTCACGGCATCTGCTGTCACTCATCATAGCTTTGAGGCCCATAACAGGTTGAGCATCCCTCACTGGAGACATGATGGCTGATGGCTACCTTAAGGAACTGCTTTTTGACTCCATCCTTGATTAACTAGCCAACCTTCCTTCTGCCCCAGGCTATGTGGTCAGAGGCTTCGCTGTCAAAAAAAAAAAAAAAGCCGAATATCTCCCTGTTAATTGATTTGCAGCTTCAGCTGCTTCCTCCCCTCTCCTTGTTTTGTTTGGTTTTGTTTTTTGTTTTTTATCTCCCTCAGGCTCCCGTTTCTCGCTTCTGGAAACCTATCTGGACCCCTACCTCTCTTTCCTTTGTCCTTAGCTAATCCCTCTATCTGGGGCTGCTGATTCCAGCTCCTCTCCTCCCTCTTTAACTCCTCCCCCAGTTTCTCGTCCTCATAGGTCTTCCTAGGGATCTACATTAAAGCACCTTCACATTCAGAGAGCTACCTGAGGGTCACGTGCCACATGCAGGGCTGGGTTTGCGCAGCCTTCTAATGAACGTGCAGAGGAAGTCTCGTGAGAAGTCAGGTGCTAATGAGAACGTGCAGAGGAAGTCTCGCGAGAAGTCAGGTGCCGATGACTTTTGTCGTCAACTGGACTAGCTCCCCCACTTCAGAGCAGTGGCGTCATTCTTGCATTATCCCCGGCCCTGGGTCTCCTCATTTCTGAAACAGAAATAGGCGTATCTCCCTAATGGGGCCCTGTGTACAGCATATGATATAAAATCATAGCAGCACCCGGCCTGATGCTGCAGAAGAACTTCAGCCACGGAGAGCCCCTCGCTTCCCGCTCCCTCGCCACCTCCCATCTTCCCCGTAGGCAGAGCACCCCTGACACAGCCCTCCATCCACCTCCCTGGCGCCAGTTGAAGATCGAGGGGCCAAAGGAAAGATGCTACCCTTGAAGGAGGAAGCAGAGAGGCAGTGTGGGAAAGGACCTCCGGAATGGTAAGGATTTCCTGAATCTGGGGCTGAAAAGCTGGTGGAAGAGGAGAACTGGGCCAGCGTCTGATCCCCGACCCCAAACGGCAGGGGAGCTCCGGTTTCTCTTTCTGGGAACTATGCCTAGAAGTATTTCTCTCTGGATCCATCTGGTCTTTCAAAACCTCGGAATTAAAATGTTCTAAGTACTGTGAACTAAGAACCCAGCTGGCTCCTTGTTAAAGGTCACCTTAAAATCCTTATAAGCAAAGGAATTCGGCTTTTTCCTCAGAACGCAGTGTCCCCAATAATAACACTCCTGGGTACTTGTCTCCATGTTGTACTTTTCAAAATACTTTCTCTCATCTCATCGGATTCTCTCAAAACTCCACATAGTAATCACGAGGGGCACGTATTATCAGCCTCGATTTACAGATGAGGAAACCGACATTCAGAGCGTTTGTGTCTTACAGAGGGTGTTGGTAGTGGAAATGAGATCATCTCAGGCTCTTTTCTCAGTATATATCAGCACCTGAGCCCACACAGCCATGTGGCCAGAGGGGACAAACATTCTCTGGGTCACCGCAGTGCAAAGGGAGCCCAAATTTGGGAGGCAGGCAGTGCAGGGAGGTCCATATCTGACTCTATAATCTGTGTGATCCCAGACAAGATGCTGTCTAAGGCTCAGTTTTCTCTTTGCAAAAAGGGAAAAAGTACCGGTGCCTTTTTGTAAAAGCCAAAAAAGATGATGCCAAGGAGAGTGCTTTCTAAATATGGCACACCAGCTGCATCAAGGGATGAGGATGGTTTGGGCTGCTGTCAGTGCCACTGCTATTAGGAACGGCTGCTTTACTGGCTAGCTGGAGGCCTGAATATATGCAGAGAGTCTGGCTCAGTGCCTGGCACATAGCAATTGCTCAGTAAGTGGTGGTTAATTTCGTCATGTGCTGCCACTCTGTAACTTCCCATTTGGCCTCCAGTTTTTTGTCTCTCACAATGATCGATGATCGGGGTCCTTATGGTCAGCTGGAGACAGCCTGGTCTGGATGTCACAGCAGAGGTCCGCAGAAAAAATGGCAGTGTAATAGGCCAATGGGACTGCGATACACAGCCCTGACCCTGCAGAGACCAGCTGACCTGAGACCAGGTCACTTGGGCTCAGAGGGAGTTCTAGTCTCAAAATGCATGCAATGAAATAAGAATACCAACCAGTTCCTGGGGGTTTGTGGAAAATCTCTGCCCTCACTGCTTCATCTACTTCCCCGCCTGTGGGTCTTAGTGTGGCTCCTTGGCCTTTGTGACTTGGTGAACGGGGGGTGACGGAAGTGTCTGCAACACACATCCATATTTCTGGTATGAATGGCTTTCACTGTTTTTGGAGCCTTTGAAATTCTGAGCTTAAATGAGGCTTTGGGAACTCTCTGGAATTTTTCCCGTTCATGCCCCAGTTAGCAGGGACAATAAAGAGTTGTTTCTGTTTGTTCCTCCTCAGGGCCAAGCTGGAGGCACCTATAAACAAGCGCCCAGGGAAGTGATTTTGCTGGTGGTAATGCATCCGTTCTCCTGACACCGGTGTTAAAGGGCTGGAGAACATTCATTCAACACATATTTATCGGGGCCTACTTTGAGCCTGAAACTAAGCTGGGTTCTGGGTGCTGGTAATACATCAATAAAAATAGGGTTCCTGACCTTGAGGAATTCACAGCTTATTAGAGAACGCCAGTGATTATCCAGGCAGGTGCAACTCAGTAGGAGAGGAGCCCTAGAAACATGGGGAAGAGATGCTTTGGGGTGTGTGTCGGGAAAGACTTGAGGGATGAGCGAGAAAGAGGAACTAAAGATAGGATCCAATGGCACCATTATTACATGTATGACCCTGGACAAAGCTCGCCATCTCCGTGGCCTCTAATTTATTTATGTAAGAGTGAAAGGAAACAGCTGCATTTTCCATCTCCAAAGGAACTTAGAACTCCAAACTTCTGTGGAATTTTTAAATTTAAATTTCCCAAAGTATTAGTTGCATTGCCCAAATAAAATGATAGCTATTGAAACAAACAAACAAAAAATTCCTCCACTGTTTAAAAAAAAAAAAAAGAGGAGTTCCCATTATGGCACAGTGGAAATGAATCTGACTAGGAACCATGAGGTTGTGGGTTTGATCCCTGGCCTCACTCAATGGGTTAAGGATCTGGTGTTGCCGTGAGCTGTGGTATAGGTTACAGATATGGCTCAGATCTGGCGTTGCGGTGGCTCTGGCGTAGGCCGGCAGCAACAGCTCAGATTAGGCCCCTAGCCTGGGAACCTCCATATGCAGCAAGTGGGGCCCTAAAAAAAAAAAAAAAAAAAAAAGATGGAGGGATGAATTAGGAGGATGAGATTAACAGATATACAGAACTATATATATATAATAGATAAACGTCAAGGCCTATTGTATAGCACAGGGAACTACATTCAATATCTTATAATAACGTATAAGGGAAAATACTCTGAAAAAAGAATATATATATGTGAGTGTGTATATGTGTGTATATATATATACTTATAGATATATCTGAATCACTTTGCCAAACACCTGAAACTAACATGACATTGTAAATGAACTTTACTAAAACAAATCATTTTTGTTGAAATCAATAAATAAATAAAATCAAGAAAAAACCAAACCCCAAAAAAGAAAGACTCCAATGGCATATTTAAGGGACAAGCAGAGCTAAGAGGAGCCACAGAAGCTACTGAGCCATAGCAGTAACACTAGGACAAAGTAACACTATCAGCAAAGAAAGAGAAAAAGCCCCAAAGGACAGAGTGGTCAATAGAAAGCAATAAACTGAAAAGTATTTGCTAGGTTTGGCCATCAGGTCAATGGAAATACTTAAGAGAGTGATTTCACTGGGGGTGATCAGGGAGAAATCCAGACCTCGGAGCTTATAGATGGAGGGGGTTGTACGTATCAATCACTCTTTCAAGAAACCTGGCTGGAAATATGGCAAAATCTTGAATCTGGGTAAATATGGTGCACAGGTGAACACTGGACTATTCTATTCTTGTCTGAAAAGATTTCTAGTACTAATTTTATTGTATTGCCTGAAGGAAAGAATTGCAATAGAGCAGTGGGTAGGTTGAATATAAGACTGGGCAGAGGGCTTGTTCTGATGAGAGAGGCTTGAACATATTTAAATCCTGGTGAAAAGGTGGGGCTAGAAAGAGAAAGGGGTAGAAGGATGAGTAAGGAGAAAGGAGATGGAATCAAACTCAAGGGGAAGGATTTGTCTTTTTTTTTGGCCACATGCATGGCATATGGAAGTTCCCCAGGCCAGGGATTGAATCCAAGCCCCAGTTTCAACCTACACCACAGCTGTGGCAATGCCGGATCCTTAACCCACTGCACCAGGCTAGAGATTGAACCTGAGCCTTCTCAGTGACCTAAGCCACTGCAGTCAGATCCTTAACCGACTCTGCTGCAGTGGGAACTCTGGGGAGGGGTTTGTCTTAAGGAGCCAGAGAAACACTTTTTTTGAGAAGGATGAGGACAAGAAAAATGGTGATCCCCCTAATTGTTTTCACTTTTTTTTTTTTTGTCTTTCCTGGGGCTGCACCCACAGCATATGGAGGTTCCCAGGCTAGGGGTCGAGTCAGAGCTGTAACCACCAGCCTGCGCCAGAGCCACAGCAACATGGGATCTGAGCTGCATCTGCAACCTACACCACAGCTCACGGCAACACCGGATCCCTAACCCACTGAGCGAGGGCAGGGATTCAACTCTCAACCTCATGGTTCCTAGTCGGATTCGTTAACCACTGCGCCATGACGGGAACTCCTTCACTTTTTTTTTTTATTAAGTAAAGTTGTTTTTTTATTAAGTAAAGTAAAGTGGAAATCATGGCCAGAGGAAAGTTCTAGAGCAGCTGTTGGAGGGAAGAAGAGAGGCAGAGGAAGTGCAAGTGTGTAGTTTTGCATTCCGCAGATATTCCTCCCTATCAATCCCAGCCCTGTGCTCAGCCCTAAATTCTGCCTGGCCTAGAAGAAGGGCTGACCTCGTCATTGGTACCGATGGTTTGTGTGTGTTAGCTGTGGCTCAAGATTGAGCTCCTGCCTAGGGACCTGCCAAAGGATTGCCAGATAACCTTCAGGCCCTTCTGACTTTGGAGACCTTGGATTCATTTGCAATGACTTCAGTCTGCTCACAAGTATAACAGTTTCTTTCTTTCTTTCTTTCTTTTTTGTCTTTTTGCCATTTCTTGGGCCGATCCCACAGCATGTGGAGGTCCCCAGGCTAGGGGTCGAGTCGGAGCTGTAGCCACTGGCCTACGCCAGAGCCACATCAACGTGTACAACCTACACCACAGCTCACGGCAACACTGAATCCTTAACCCACTGAGCAAGGCCAGGGATCGAACCTGCAACCTCATGGTTCCCAGTCGGATTCGTTAACCACTGAGCCACGATGGGAACTCCCCTATTTTTTTTTTTTTTTCACGTTATGTACTTTGAATGATCATCTTTAAATCTATGGCTTCAGCTATGAGGTTCCCAGCTCTTCTATAGCCTGAGGCTGTCAGATGAGGCTTCTTGGATGACACTTGATCTGTCAATTCAATTCTGCCCCAAATCCAGCTCATCCAATTCTGTTCATAGAATGGGGAGCTGTCAGCCTGAGCTGCCCCAATAAATTAATTCCCATGAAGGGACTGCTACGTGTTCCCTGCAGATCTGCAAGCCAGCATTGTGACTGCAGAAGTGAGGACCAGCGTGGGCAGAAGAGCGGCCGGACTCTGTTCTGGGCCATCTAACTGCTGCCTACTCGGGGAGCGGCCTTTGCTTCCTGCTACCAGACTTACTAGAGTCTGTTTTTCACATGTTTTCTTTGATTGATTCTGAAACGGGAGGAAAGGGGGCAGGGCACAACCCTTAAAGAACCACATAGGCCCTGGGGATACAATAAAAACTGGTTAGAACAAACTAGGTCCAAGATGCCAGAGGATTCAACTTCCAGTGGACCTTGAATCTCGTTATACGCTCAGCTAAATGACACAGCCACAGGCAGGTGACAGCTCAAAGGAGAACCATAAAAGTCCCCACAGTGGGCAGTGGCCTAATTCCTGGAAACCCCGTCTCTTCCGCCACATAGTTGGAAGAATCCTCCACTCATTAGCCTGTGCAATAACCCAGCCCATAAAACTCCCCCCTCCCTCCCCTGCCGTCGTATTTCAGGGCCTCTGTCCTTCTGAGACGGCCCACACTGTCTCTCTCAAGAAATCCACTTCTTACCTATCACTTTGCCTCTTGCTGAATTCCTTCTGCTCTGAGACCTGAAGGACCTGAACTTGTGTCAGTCCTGAGACCGGGTGTGTGATTTTAATTAAAAAACAGTGAGTTCAAGTCCCAGTCTGGGTTCTGGCTGGATTAGAGGCCCAGCACATGGGTTCAAGCTCTAATCGGAGTTGTGCGGTTTCAATGCAAAATGCTTGAAAAATCTGCTTTGTTCATAACTCACATGAAGAATGTTCCCACACGCATTTGTCTCTTGCTTGATATCCTGACTGCTGTGTGAAACGGGCAGAACAGGACACGTGTCTCCATTTCACAGATGGGGAAACTGCATCCTTGGGTGTGAAGTGACGTGTCTAATCTAAGGTCGCACACTGGGTATAATTCCAGAACAATAGCCCATTTTCCCGTCCTGGTCTAGTGCTCCTTCAAATAGACCCCAGGTCTTCCTAAAATGCACACAGAGGCTCCTTCAAACCAGGTGACCTGAGCTCCAGAAAGGTCACTTTTTTTGTCTGAAATTCCCTTTTCTCTCTTGCAAATCATCTTTCTTGCTGCCTTTTGACCTAATTTCCTCTAGCCCAGCTCTCAGTGGGGAAGAGGAAGCCCTTGGGACAAGAAAACAAGAAATTCCTTCCCTGCACCTCCAGTCTGGGTCACCATCTGCTCCCTTGACCCCAGGACCCCTGACTCCCTGGAGAACTTAGGATGGGTCAGGCCAGCCCTGGGGGATGTGGTATAGATGAGGAACTTTTGCTAGTTTTGCAAGAAGCATCTGGGACAAGGGACTAGCACTGCCCTTTTTTTTTTTTTTATTGCATAAACTTGATGTCTATTATAAGATTTTTTTTTTTCTTTTTAGGGCCACTCCTGCGGCATATGGAAGTTCCCCGGCCAAGGGTCGAATCAGAGCTGTAGCTACCAGCCTATGCCGCAGCCACAGCCTATGCTGCAGCTTGTGGCAATGCTGGACCCTTAACCCACTGAGCAAGGCCAGGGATTAAACCTGCATCCTCATGGACACTATGTCAGCTTCTTAACTCACTGAACCACAACAGGAACCCCACAAAAAAACAAACAAACGAACAAACAAAACTGTGCTTACATAATCCTTTTCTCTTTAAATATGGTAACAGCCTTTCTGATGTCCTCATCCCTGCTTTGAGGTGGGGATCTGGCCAGGTGGCAGGGCTGAGGAGCAGGGCTTGACCTTGTGGGGACAGAGAAGGACATTGTCTTTTCCTTGGAACAGATGTTGGCGTCCAGCAACATACCAAAGCCACCTTCATGGTTAGAACCTGCAGGCCAGCTCGACTGTGGGGAGAAAAGGCAGGAGCTGAAAGCTAATGATTTTGTGTGCAAATTCTTCAACCTCCTACTTCTCCCAAACGCACACAGACTATTTGCTTCTTTGCTCAAAAAGCCCAAGAGAACCTGGTTCTGGATTGTTTTCCAGTGAGGATCTGGTGCAGGTCGATGGTGAGGGGTGGCCTAGAAGAACATCCGAGGTTGGGGGTAGGCCTAAAAGCCACAGTCTGCCTGGCACCTGACGATCCTGGTTAGCGGGTGGTCCTGTGGCAAGGATGGAGGAATCTGCTCCTGGACCTCACCTGAGCTCCAGTATCGTTGCCATAGTGACCAATCCCTACAGTTGCTAAGAGAACCTGGTTTCACACAGGCTCTGGGGGAAGGGAGCTGGGCCCTGGCTGCTGCTCGCTCTGTTTTTCTCTTATCTTTGTCCTTTTCTCTGTCAGCTCAGGCCGCTATGACAAGTTACCATGGTCTGGATGCCTTAAACAGAAAGGTATTTCCTTGTGGTTCCAGAGGCTGGGAAAACCAAGATCAAGGTGCCAGCCAATGTAGTTCCTGGTGAGAACCCCCTTCCTGCAGAAGCCTTCACACTGTGTCCTTACATGTCCTTTCCTTGGCGTGTGCACTTGGAAAGAGAAATGCCACATATGAATTTTGAGGGATATAAACAGTCCATAATAGTCCTTGACTGTCCTGGGCCTTCCTGGCTCAGGAGGGCAACGTGGGTGAGGAGACTTGTCTTCTATCATCCAAACTTTACGGTGACTTGGACTTTATTGAGAACATATTAGTTAATGTGAAAAATGCCAGCTTTGTGTTCCTGCTGGGGTACCGCAGGATTGGTGGCATCTCTGGAGCACAGGGACACAGGTTCAATTTCCGGCCTGACAAAGTGGGTTAAGGATGCTGCGTTGCATAGGTTGCAACTGATTCCTTACTTGGGAACTCCATGTGCCATGGGATGGGCAAAAAAAAAAAAAGAAAAGAAAAGAAAAGAAAAGAAAGCCAGCTTTAAAAAGAAAACCCAATTTTAGACATGTATTCATTTTGAAATGTAGAGCAAAGTGCCCTTAATATATATCTGAATAAAAGAGAAAGTGTTTCATCTTAGGTCCGACAAGCATCCATCCTACGGAAGGAAACTCCAACACAGGTAGAAAGGAAAAAAAAAAAGGAAAGTGCCCACCTGGTCAGATAAATTGAAGGCATCTGATTTTCACCTCCCTTCTTTTAAGAGCCCCGGCAGTGAGAGGGAGCTTCCTTGCTTTTGCCCAAGGAAAAGCAACTGGGCAGAAACCTCCAGTGTCAGCAGCAAATTTGTAGCCAAAGAGATGTGCTCTTCTGAGTCTGGGGGCCAGTGCACATTCTTTAGTCCTGCTTCTGCATGCGACCTTAGCAGTGAGGTTCACCAGCCACTGGATGCTCTGCCTTCCCAGTCTCACCAGCTGCTCTCTCAGAACAGGAGGAGGGAAACCAGGGGCTCGTTGTGGAGGTGAAGGGTGCCCCCCACCATAGGTGTGAAGTCCACCTGCCCTGCTACCCTGAGCCCAGGCATCTTCGAAGACCTCCACTGTTAGCTGGGCTTGCCCAGGCCAGCTGCCCCCTCCCCCCATGATGACTCTGGGAGTTGTTCCACGGGCATGTCTCGCGCATCTGTTACCCAGTAGCTCGGGGCTGGCATTAACTGCGTGCATGGAGCCTTTCCGCAAGCCTGGCCAAAGTCTAAGGCAATTAAGTCCGCAAGCAGTCTGGCACAGGGCAGAAATACATGAAACAGAAACGGAAAAAGAAGTGGCAACCAGGGAGTTCCTGCTGTGGTGCAGCCGGTTGGGACTCAGACTGCAGCAGCGAGGCGCGGTTTTGATCCTCGCCCTGGGAGTGTCCATGTGCTGCAGGTGCAGCCATAATTGTTTTAAAAAAGAAAAGAAGCGGCGACTGGCCTGAGAGAGGACTTCCAGGAGGAGGTGACCATCTTCAGGGAGGGCAAGGCTTTCAGCAAAAAGCAAAGGCGGAGGGGTAGGGAACAGCTTGGTGTGAAACTGTGGTGCATCTTATAAATGCAAGAAAATGCCTTGTTGAGAGTGACTGAACTCTCTGAAGATCGAGAACCATGGGTAGTTTTCATACGGTTTGTGTGTGTGTGTGTGTGTGTGTACATAAGTCCACATTATAAGATGTTCCCCCTAATGCCCTCCCTGGGGAAGGCTGTCCAGGAGAAATTGTCTAAGCTAACCCAGCACACGTGGTTATTTTGAAGTCTTGCATCCTTCTCAGCTCCCGCCTGCTGGGGGTGACCTACCCCCGGTCCCTCCCCGCCTCCCCTTGCTGGCCTGGGCCTGCCAGCCAGGCAGGCTTGGCCTGGTGTTTGATTCTGGCCTGGATTCTACACTGGACCAGGCCACCTGTGCCCTGTGGGAGGCCGCCCCCTGCAGGCCCACAGGGGTGGCAGCCGCCACCACTCCTGTCCACACTCTCCCGCGTGTTATTGACAAGTTTCCCCCTTGCTGGGGGCGAAGGCACCGGTGTGTCTGTTCACAGCTTTACAGAATCACAGCTACAAGAAGCCGAGTGTGTGGTTTCTCCAAGTAGCTCAAGGGCTACCACAGGGACCGAGCCAGAGGCCAGGGGAGCCCGGCCCCTCAGCCAGAACTGCTTTGCCTTCCCTGTAGTGCATAGCTGCACATAACGTTTCATCCAAAAACCCCAGTTCTGCCGTGGACTCGGAAGGACTTTACCGGCCTCTTTAACACGAGCCAGGAGGATGACCATGTTGGAACTGCGGGCTGCTTGGAAGCTCTCCTCTCATCTCCACCCTTGTCCCACCAGCTGCCCAGGCTGCTGCCCAGGCTGCCTCCACCCCTGCCAACTCCTATTGTCCATCCACTCTTTTTTTTTTTTAGGGCCACACACAAGGCATATGGAAATTCCCAGGCTAGGGGTCGAACCAGAGCTGCAACTGCTGGCCCACGCCACAGCCACAGCAATGCAGGATCGAGCCACATCAACGACCCACCCCACAGCTCACGGCATCGCCAGATCCTTAACCCACTGAGCCACCAGGGAGCTCCAATTATCCCTGTTTTATACATATTAGAACCCAACTTGTTCACAGTCATAAAGTTCCAAATTAAATGGCAGAACAAGACTCACGGCAGGTCAGGCTGGCTGCAAGGGCCCAGCCCGTCACCATCCTGACTCTGCCACGCCAGCATGTGTGGCACCAGATGTTTGCTCTGTGCAGAGGACCACAGCTTTTGCCTGGGGGAAAAGATGGGGTTAGGTCATGTCTCCCAGGAGATGTACTGCTTGAGCTATGACCTTGATGGACAAGGTGGAGGAAGGCTCTCCAAAAAAATGCAGTATTTAGAGTTTGAGACTTCAGCCTATTTAATGAAAACTGCTATTTTTAGAGAGTTAAAAGGTTAAAGGATGCAAACATAGCTTGTCCACCCAGGACGGACGTATTTCCAGAGACAGCTGGGAGCCTGCTTCAGTGCATAATGAGTGAGGTTCCTGGGAAAGTGGAGAGGAGCTGGTTGGCCAAAGACCAGCTGTGCTCACGTGGGGATCAACCAGAGCACCCATCAAAACGAATGCTACAGTCTCGGAAAAGTTCAGAAATCAGAGTCATAGACGTGTTGATAAGGGCATCAGCCAAAGAAAATCATAATTTAAGAAGACTTCAGAAAGCACAGATATTTTTAAAAGGTGTGTTCCACAATGGATTTGCTAAAGCCCTTCCATATTTATAAAGGAGAACCCAGTTACCACGGCTGCCTAAAAAGTCATTCCAACTTAGTGACATAAAGCTACTATCTGTTATGCTCACAGAATCTGTGGGTCAGGAATTTGGACAAGGCACAGAGGCAACAGCTTGTCATTGCTCCCTGATGGCCTCAGCTGGATGACTCAGAGGTTCAGGGCTTAAATCATTTGAAGACTCCTTCTTTTAAAAAAAATTTAATTTTATCAGAGTGTAGTTGACTTACAATGTTGTATTAGTTTCAGATGTACAGCAAAGTGAATCAGTCATACATATAAATATATTCATTCTTTTTTTCCTATATAGGTTATTACAAACTATGGAATAGATTTTCCTGTGCTATGCAGTAGATTCTCATTAATCATCATTTTATTTTATTTTTTTTTATTTTGTCTTTTTAAGGCCACACGCATGACATATGAGCGTTCCCAGGTTAGGGGTCAAATAGAAGTTACAGTTGCTGGCCTACACCACAGCCAAGCTCATGGCAACACCAGATTCTTAACCCACTGAGTGAGGCCAAGGATTGAACCCATGTCCTCATGGACACTAGTCAGGTTCATTTCCACTAAGACACAATGAGAACTCCCCATATTTTATTTAGACTGCATAAGAATCAGGTTTGCAGATTGTCTTGAAAAGCAAAAATATTTTCAACTTTTGGGAAAACATTTCGGCAATGTGAGCTGAAATTCTCTCATGTCAACATTTGCCAGAGTAGAGTATCAGCTGCTCTTTTTTTTTTTAATTATTTATTATTATTTTTTTTCCCACTGTACAGCAAGGGGGTCAGGTCATCCTTACATGTATACATTACAATTACATTTTTCCCCCAGCCTTTCTTCTGTTGCAACATGAGTATCTAGACAAAGTTCTCAATGCTATTCAGCAGGATCTCCTTGTAAATCTATTCTAAGTTGTGTCTGATAAACCCAAGCTCCCGATCCCTCCCACTCCCTCCCCCTCCCATCAGGCAGCCACAAGTCTCTTCTCCAAGTCCATGATTTTCTTTTCTAAGGAGATGTTCATTTGTGCTGGATATTAGATTCCAGTTATAAGTGATATCATATGGTATTTGTCTTTGTCTTTCTGGCTCATTTCACTCAGTATGAGGTTCTCTAGCTCCATCCATGTTGCTGCAAATGGCATGATGTCATTCTTTTTTATGGCTGAGTAGTATTCCATTGTGTATATATACCACCTCTTCCGAATCCAATCATCTGTCGATGGACATTTGGGTTGTTTCCATGTCTTGGCTATTGTGACTAGTTCAGCTGCTCTTTTTAAACCAAGTATGTGGTCTCCACTCTCCCTGGTCACTACAGACCCAGTCGCTTGGGTTGCACATGGGTTGATCCATAGGTTTTTCCATGCATTTCCACTTATGTCATTACGTGCCCAGTCCCCACAGATGCTGAGTTTATGATCCTTGTGTAGAGGATGTGGATGCCCTTAGTCTAATGACCTATGGAAACTGCCAGAAGTCAGATCTAAAGGAGAGTTAAGATGTATCAAAAGAGGCGAAATGATTCTATTTAACATGCACTTGATTTGGTTACCATGTCTGCTTGCATTGTCCTAAATTTGCCTCCCTGAGAACTTGTAATAAGAACATGATTTTTCTTAGCTCTTGTTGTCTTTGATTTGAAAAAAGACCTAAGGAGGGTTTGGGGTCTGGGATGGACAAGCTGGGGTTTCAAGACCTCTGTGTTGCCAGAGCTGAAGGAAACTTCGGGAACCTACCTGAAGTCGTTCTTACCCTGGGATCAGGGATTCGGGAGTCTGTGAACCCCGAGAGGATAATACATAGTTGTATGTGGATGAGGAGGAAGAGCATGTGTTTATGTAGGTTTCGCAAAGAGTTTTTGACCCCAAAAGGTTAGGAATCTCTGCAACACCTGGAGATAGAGGATCAGGGCAGGGTCAAATGGTTTCATGGGCAGTTGCTGTGGGGAGAAGCTGAGAGGGAGGCTCAGGAAGAGAAAGAAGAGGTCAGGGTGGGTGAGGGGCTGGCACCGGGGGGACACGGGCCTGGAAGCCAGAGCGAACTTCCCCGAAACTGCCTTTGTCAAGGTCACGGATAACTTCCGTGTTGTTAAATCTCAGAGTCATGTTTTGGTCTCTGCCCGCTTGACCTAGCAGCCAGCGGGCCGGATGGATCATCCCTCCCCCTCGAAATCCTCCCTTTCGTGGCTTCCAGGACTCCAAAATTTCCTAGATTTTTTTCCTGCCTCACTTGGCTGCTTCTTCTTAAGTCTCCTTTGCTGGGTCTTCATCTTCTTCCTGACTTCTAACCTTTGGAAGTTTCTAGAGCTCTTCTTCTAGTCACTATATACATTCACTTTCTCGGTGATATGGATGTAAATAACACCAGTCCCATGGATTTAAATAACACCTATATCCTTAAGGCTTTCTTTATATATATGTTATACCTGTAACCTTAACAGTTTCTCAGGACTCCACATGCAGATGCCTAACTGCCTATTATTTTACGTCTCCACTTAGAGAACTTAAAAGGGATCTCAAAACGGAACACTCTTACACTGTTGCTGGGAATGTAGATTGGTGCAGCCATTAAGGAAAACACTATGTAGGTTCCTCAAAAAACTGAAAATAGGACTACCATGTGATCCAGCAATTCCAATCCTGGGCATTTATCTGGAGAAAACCATAATTTGAAAAGATACATGCACCCTAATGTTCATTGCAGCACTATTTGCAATAGCCAGGACATGGACTCCACCTAAATGTCCATCAATGGAGGGATGGATAAAGAAGATACAGTACCTATGTATGATGGAATACTACTCAGACATCAAAAAGAATGAACTAATGTTATCTGCAACAATATGGATGGATCTAGAGATTACCATACTAAGTGAAGTAAGTCAGACAAAGACAAATACCACACAATTATCACTTATATGTGGAAGCTAAAACATAACACAAATAATCATATCTACCAAAAAAACAAAACAAAACAAAACAGACTCACTGATATAGAGAACAGTGGGGAGGGGAGGGAAGGATTGGGGTTTGGGATAAGCAAACTATTACATACAGGGTGGATAAACAACAAGGTCCTACTGTACAGTATAGGAAATTATTCAATGTCCTGTGACAATCATAATGGAAAAGAATAGAGTAAGAATATATATAACTGAAGCATTTCACTGTACAGAAGGAATTAACACAACTATACTCAAATAACATTTAATAAATAAATAAATAAATAAATGAGACCTCAGACTTTCCAAAACTGAACTCTTGTTTCCCCTGCCCTCCCTTTTCCCCAACCAATTCCTCCCCCCAGGCTTTCCCATCTCAGGGAAAGGGACCTCCAGGCAAGAGTGCCAAGAATCCGGAGCATTCTCTTGCCTCACATGACATCACACGCTTCCCTGCCTTTCTCCTACTTTGGAATCAGGACAGCCAACATCAATGTGGGGGGCTTAAGTGGGACCACTTGGCCAGTCCCATGTCTCCCATGGTTATTAAAGATGTGGGGGATCCAACCTGGAGTTTCCTGCTGTTGCCCAAAATGGAGCCCAAAGAGGGGCAATTGAAAGGGCCAAGGACCGGCCCATCCAACTGGAAACCTCAGCCTTGGCCATTTGCCAGAGGAGGCTTTGAGGAACAGAATCACAAGTGATATGAGCCCTTGGGTTGCATTTATTTTAGGAGAAGCCTAGTGGGGGATGTGTGTGGGCGCAGATCGTGAAGGTAGAATCTGAACAGATCAAAAGAGTAACACAGGTTGAAGTCAATTCAGGCTGAACAGGAGGCAGGTGGCAATTCCCTGCAGGAGGGTGTCCCTGTCCTCTACGGGTGCTGGCGCCTCATGCAGTTATGCTGTTAATGACCTGCAACAAAAGAAAGGAAGGGCCCTGATGTGTCCTCTGCGAATCCCTCAAAAGCATTCAGAGGTGAGCTTCCTTTATAGAATGCTTAAAAGGAACAGAGGACAGGTTTGAAGCTATCATTGCTGTTATTTCTATTCTTTTCTTTTTTGGCCACCCCACTGCATATGGAGTTCCCAGGCCAGGGATAGATCCCAGCAGCAGTTGTAACCTTTGCAACACCAGATCTTTAACCTACTGTGCCAGGCTGGGGCTCGAACCTGCGTCCCAGTGCTCCAGAGATGCCGCTGAAACCATTGCACCACAAAGGAAACTCCACATTGCTATTATTTCTGATTCGATGTGTAGTTCTGCTGTTTATATTTATAATATGATTTGAGAGGCAGCTGGTCCCTGTAAAGCAGCACCTCCCTGAAAACACACATGGCATCCGCTAGACCAGGCTACAGCAGATAATTATGATGCCCAGTGTGTCCCCCTTTCCAGGCCCAGTGAGTCTAGATCTTGGCATTTACAAACCAGGCAAAGGTTGGATTTTTCCAGAATGTTTTCCTTGATGCCTAGCGGAAAGTAAATTCTCCCTCTTCTTTGCTCTTTATACAGCCCTCGGCTAAAATTCCCCTGCTTTTCTCTGCTTTATTCTAGTTACTTTTGGGGCCTGTACCTTCTCTCCTCTTAGAGTTTGGTTTCGTGGAGGGCAAGTACTATGTCTGGCTGCTCTTTGACTCTCTGGCATTTACCAGAGTGCCTGACACACATAGATGCTCAATAATTGCTGGGCAAATGAAAGAATGAAAAGAAAGATTAAGGCAGAGACTATCTTTAATGATGCTCATGGTAGAAACAGCTACCCTTCTGAGTGTTTACTATGTGTTGGGTTTTAAGCTAACAACTTTTTGTCTAATTCCAAAGCCAGACAGATAGAAAGCAGCCTATATGGAATGATAAGGAGGGCTCCTGAAAGCCTTCTGCCGGTCTGTTTGAAGTGCATGCCGGAAGTTTGTAAGCGGGACAAATTGAAAGCCAAAATTTTAAAGGCAAAATTGTTAATGAGAGACACATAATATGAATATATTAATTTTGAGAACTGCTACTTTTAAATTAATTATTAATTGCCTTAGTCTGTTCAGGCTGCTATAACAAAACACCACACAGTCTGGATGGCTTATAAACAACAGAAATTTGTTTCTCACGGTTCTGGAGGCTAAAAGGTCTAACATCAAGTTGCCAGCAAGGTCAGGTGAGGCCCTTGTTGGGGGTGTAGATTCCCCTTTTTGTCCTCACAAGACCCTGAGGGGAGCAAAAGCACACCTTAGCCTCTCTTGTAAGGGCACTAATCCTATTCCTGAGGGCTCCACCCTCATGACCTTATCGCCTCCCAGAGGCCCCGTTTCCTAACCCCATCACCTTGGGGGTTAGATTCTGCTTCTCCCTCTACTCCTACAGGTGTCAGGAGTGGAGACCCTCCCCCCCGGTCGCCACTTACTCCTGCTCTCTTTCCCCTTTATCCTTCACAGGTGCTCCCCCCACCCCAATAAATCTCTCGTGTGTCTAATTCTGTCCTGGCATTTACTTCCGAGAGGACCCAAAAAAGTGGGGGAAAAATTACTCCCTCAGTCTTTTTCAGCTGCTATAACAAAATACCATAACATAGGTGTCTTAAACAACAAGCATTTCTTTCTCACTGTCCTGGAAGAAGGGAAGTTGAAGGTCAAGGTGTTAGCAGATGTAGAGAACCCTCTTCCTGGTTCGCAACAACTACCTTCTTGCTATAGCCTCACATGGCCCAGAGATCATCTGCTCCGCTCTCTTCTTATAAAGGCACTAATCCCATCTATGGGGGCTCCACCCTCATGACCTAATTACTTCCCAAAGGTTCCACCCCTAGTACCCTCACATGGGGCATTAAGACCTCAACATGTGACTTTTAGAGGTATGCATAGTGCAGTCCATACAACTCCCCCTTGTTCTGACTATAATCTAAAGCTTAAATGTATATACAAGAATATATTAGGAACTGATTCAAGACATCTGTGATTTCTGAAATGTCTTTATACATTTCATCTTTTTTCTTGAAAGGGTGTGGTGCTTCCAAAAATACACATGACCCAAAAGGAAAAAAAAATAAAGAATGGAGGGACTCCAGGCAAAGGAAAAATAGGGTTGGCAAGTGACCCGCAAAGGAAACGTGGAAACAGGTGGTATGCACAGGATCTCTTCCGATTTGCCTCCGAACTTCCTAGGGATCCAGAAAAGAGGGGCTCCTGGTCTAGACAGGACTTGACAGGACTCACCAAATCTGCCAGGTAAAACCAATGCAGTTCTGATTTCAATGTGACAGCAGTGAGGAATGGCTTATTGCTGTGGTATCTCAATCCCCTGCTCAGGAATTGAACCTGGGCAGCCTGGATGAAAACCAGGAACCCTAGCCACTAGATCAGCTAGAGGCTAAAAGCAGAATTGCCCTGATTCTTGCCCCGTTGATGGGAAGAATGTTTCAAGGAGGCAAAGACGGTGAAAAGAGGCCCAAAGTTTATTGTTAGAGACACAGTATAACATGTGGAGAGCGCACAGAGAAGTAGTCCATGTATCTGAGGCAGAGGCAAAGCAGCAGTACACACCCAAAGGAGGGCTGCAGGTGCAGGCGTCCCCCCAGTGAGGAGCGTGTCAGAGAGGTGATTTAAACCCCTTATATGGGGCTGTTCTTCTGGGCCTTTGTTTTCTAGCTGTGCTCTTGGGCCAATGAGTTTGCCCCTCACAGGATGAGCGCCCCTGAACAGTGGCTCAGAGGGGGCCGTTCTTTCCACCACGGAGCCTCAGGAGAAGTCATCCCAGACAATATCTGATTGTAGCTTTTATGGGGAATTTTTTAAGGCTGTCCCCCACTCCTCACCACAGTGGGTGTCCCCAAGAGGAAGCTTGGGTTGATTCCTCCTGACAGCTGACCCGGGGTAAAACTCATACCATGTGGACAAAGGAAGGAACTAGATGTCCTTCATGCGTCCCTCCATTAGCAGGATTTCTCATAAACCAGGCTTTTATAATGACTGGAAGGCAAAGGAGTCCATGCTTTGGTGAAATGACTTGAGAGGGCGGGGTTAAATTCCTCCCCAGCCAAGATAATTGCCTGGAACACTGAGGTATATGGAAGGATTGGCCATCGGCCAACGGGGACTTGCTGTATAGCACAGAGAACTCTACCCAGTATTCTGGGATAAGCTATGTGGGAAAAGGATCTGAAAGAGAATGGAGATGAGTATGTGTATGACCGGATCCCTTAGTTGTACAGCAGACATGACCACTTCCTTGTAAATCAACTATAGTTCAATAAAGCTTGAAAAAAATAAGATAATTGCCTGAAAGAGGCATGGGGAGATAATCTCCAAGTAAGCCCTAAATGTGCATTAGAGGGAGTGTGAAGAAAAGACAGAGGGAAAGGAGGAAAGCGTAGCCACCCCCTGTTACACACTGGCAGGGACGAGACACAAAGCCCTCATCATTTCCCCATTGTTCTCGATGATGAAGAGCTCACAGAGCATCATTGCCTGGGCTCGCCCAGCCAGGAAGGAGCAGAGACAGTATCTAAGCCATTCATTTGAATAAGATCAAGTGCGTGCCACTTTACCTAAGGATATGGTTGTGCTTTGGATTCCAATTTCAGAACTAGCTTCCGTTATCACTAAAAACTCCGCCTAACTTGAGAAAAGCACATCCAGTTTAATGGAGAATGCAGGAGAGGAACGTGATGGGATTCTGGGGCAATGGAGTTATTTCTGTATCTGTCCCAGTATATGACTCATAATGATATCAATTTACTGCCTCTCAGGCTCCATCTCTCTGAACTGAGAGAATTAGAACGGAAGGGTATTTTTCATGGAGTATTATCTCTGCATGAACTGGTACTGTTATTAATCTCCCTTCATGCTTTCGCAATGGGAAACTGACGGCTCCTTCTTTTCTCTAAGGACTAAAGTAGGCAGAAGAGGGAGCTTAAATGATGCTCCAGCTTTGCAAGACACCATGCTTTTCTCGCTTTTTCAGAGCAAGAAACCCCAAGAGAGGAAATGTGCTTTGAAGAAATAGCGGGCATGGGGGTGCAGGGTGGGGGTGGGGAGTAGCAACCCCAGTGTTTCTTTCTGAGTTCCCATTGAGGTGTCAAGGGCAGTGGGCTGGGTGGACTTCTGCCTGGACTCCTGCCATTTTCCAAGCACAGGCTTGGCTTTATGTGCTTGACAAGGAAGAGGTTATTGCAGCACATACCAATGGTATTCGCTACTAACACTTGGGAACTACTTGGCATTTTATTGGATTCCCTTATTCTGAGAGCAAGGTGTCATCCCCCCATGTTACAGTTGAGGCACAGTCTCCAAGATCACCTTGTTAGTATGTGCTAGGGCCAGCACTTGAACCCAAATACACAAAATCATGCTCCTCATGACTGGAGATTTGTCAGGGTTATAGGGAACAAATGAGGAAAAGCGATATTTGGGGACCCAAGACGAGGAAGTACGCATTGACCCACAGTCAATCTAATGTAATAACTAGTTGCAGAGAGTGGACAGGGAATGCCATCGGCCATTTCAATAAACAAAAGATGGTGGGCCATCAAGCCATCAGCCATTGTGGTGACACCGCCCACCTCCCCACCCCCCGGCCCCTGCAACCGTGCACCCTGAGGGTAATTCAGGATGGAGAAAAACAGGATACTGGTTCTAGATGGGTAAGGTGCATATCAAAGGCATGGTTTCAATAAGCCCAGACTCTTGCATCTTCCCATCCACAGAAAAGCACTACATTTATTAACTTGAGATATTTGTCTTTTGTGTGTATATGTGTGATTAGCAGTAATCTTTTCATGTTTGACTACTTGTTTTTTTTGTTTGTTTCCAAAAACTCCTATATATCCCCTGGCTCCTCCCTTAACTCTTTGGAACAGTCCCTCAGAGTCATCTGAGAGGCTGCCATCCCAGGGCCGTAGTTCTCAGTAAGGCCACTAAATAAAACATAACCCTCACATTTTAAGTTGTGCATTTTTTTCAGTTTCATGGACCCAGAATATATAGAGGCCACCACAGCGAAACAGAAATTCAGGCAAGTTGGATTTTGGTTTTGCTTTCTTGTTTTCTTTTGTTCTAGATTTTAGAGGAGGATAATGTCTAGTTTGGAAAGGAGGATAATGCCATGCAATTAAAAGCCAAATACTGAGCACCTCTTATTTTTTTTGAGGGGGGGAGGGATGAGAATAAATAATATTAAGCTTCTGTGAGAGGCCCAGAGCTATTAATCTAGTGTGGGAGACAGCTATCCATGTGAGATCTCCACACACCAAAAAAGAAAATGCTACGGGCAGAGGGAAGGGAACGTGTCAATTGCACCTGCAGGGATCTGGGAAGGTTCCTGCCGGACTTAAGCTGGACCACAAGGAATGGGCATAACTTGTGAAGACAATTTGGGAGGCAGGAGGTGGCCATCTTGGAAGAAGGAACAGTGTGAGGTTCTTCTAGAAGTAAGGAGAATTCTGGGATATTCGAGAAACTACAAGCAGACCAGCAGACGGGCTACGTTTAGTGGTGTTTATTATTATCTTTAACAACAAAGTTTGCACCATTATTTAGGAAGTGGGAAATTCCACGAGAGGTTTGGAATGGTCACATGCGACAACCACTGAACTCCTTAGATATTGTTTCTAACAGAGAAGAATTCTCAGAATCAGAACCTTCAGGGTTGAAAGGGGTAAATATCTCTCCCCCTCCCGAGCTGCCGCGCCTGAGCCCCCTCCCCCAATGCCACATGCCACCTTTAAGCCTCTAGCTCACCCGCTATGACCACCAGAGGGCGCCTCTCTCCACCTTGATGGCTCTGCCCGCAAAAGATGCTTCCTGCCCCTGCGCAGAAATCTGCGCGGTGGTCCTCGCTGCTTGAGGTTCCCTCCGTATCCATACAATAGGCTTCTTCACGGATGAATACAGGCTTCCAACCTTCCTAACCAAACCCTGAATCGCCTCTGCTCCGGCCTAAATGTGGGCAGCTCTTTGGGCAGTTCTTCTTCACCATTTTCGTTTTTCCTTTTTTCTCCTCCGAACATGTTCATTTATTTCTTCTAAAACGCGGCTTTACGCTTTGACATCACATCTGCCGCGCCCTCCCCGAGTGCTAGTGTGCCCTCATCTGGGCTTGGGAGCCCAGCAGGGAATAAATAGACAGCGGGTGATGGGAGTAGTGGCAGAAGGTGGGGTGGGGCAGGAGAGAACTGAGCTCCGTTTATTTACCAAGTACCAGGCCGTATGCAAAGAGCTGTACACATGTCATGTCTTATTCTGACAAAATGGGATCATTACTCCCATTCTGCAGATCTGCAGACTGAGGCTCAGGAAGATGAAATGACAAAGTCAAGGAGGTAGTGGAGCTGTGTTTCGAACCACCTCTGTCTGACCCCAGACAGGCAGACAGCTGAGTCAGTGGACTAGCACTGTGTCTTAAACATTTTTGACTCTCCATATTTAGAACAGCATCTTGCACAGAACATGTGCTCAGTTTTAAAGCACTTTTTTTTTTTTTTCTTTTCTGGCCACACTGGTGGCATACGGAAGGCGAAGGATCAAATCTGAGCCGCATCTGCAACCTACACCACAGCTTATAGCAACACCGGATCCTTAACCCACTGAGCAAGGCCAGGGATCGAACCTGCAACCTCATGGTTCCTAGTCGGATTCGTTAACCACTGAGCCACGATGGAAACTCCCTTAAAGCCCTTTTTAAGATGCATCCTCTAAAAGCACTGACTTGCCTTTATAAGCAAAACATATTCTACCTGGTCCTCCATATTTTTTCTTTTTTTCTGCTTCAAAACCACACACTTCTCCACATGAACAACTGTCCACTTTTCCTGCTATGCTGCTGGGTCCTGGTCCTCCCTGGTGTCTGGCAGCCTATTAAATAATTACGTCTGTCTTTACATGTTTTATGAGCGTTTTCCGATGACCGGGCTCAGAAGGTAATGGGAGGATGAATGTGGTTGTGTTTGTATTTCAGGGGCTGATAGAGATGCCTGCAGCCTTCAGTGATTTTCAAGTAGAAGAAAACCTATTTTTGTCGCAAGAGAAACATTTTTTTCTGTGATTTAGATGGCCTCAGTCAAACAGCTCCCTCTGCCCCAGCCTGGCCAGCGTCCTAAGGTTTGTAATCAGCTCCAACAGACTCTGACTGGAGCCCCTTTGTAGATGGTGATGGGACAGCCAGGACAAGCCCAGTCGCTCCTTTGTCACACTCACCTCAACTCGCCTCTCCCTTGAGTCTCGGCCAATGAAAGAGCAGGAAAATGTGTCAGCTCTGAGTGTCACTTCCTTCTTGAGACTCTCGGTTGGCCTTTCTGTCTACTTTTAAGGGCAAACACATTCTCTTTGGCAACTTTATGAAACCCCCCCGCCCCAGTGAGAATTCTTTTCCTCCAGAAAAGAGAGAAGAAAGAAGTAAAAGGAAGGGGAGGAGGAGAAGGAGCTAACGCTTGCTGAAGGACGAAGGTTTTTACCTGCATGTCATTTTTAAAAATTCTTATTTTTTTTATTCTTCTTTCAAATTATTACTCAATGAATTTTATTACATTTATAGTTGTACAGCAATCATCACATGTCATTTAAATCCCACTGAAATTCTTGTTCGTGGCAGACTCGCATGTGAAGAAATGGCAGCCCTGTCCGGAGTCTTGGTGTTGATAAAAGGCAGAGAGGGAGAGAGGAGGGGTGTGTGCTGGAGACGTGTGCTGAGGGTGAGATGCTGGTGGGCCATGAGTGGACTCGCTCAGCAGACAGCTGGGAACAAAGAGCAGGAATTTGGGAAAGAGATGTGGGCCAGCAGTGGGGTTGTGGGCATCAGTGACATAAAGCTGTACCGTGGCTTTCTGAAAGAGTGTAACCCAGTAGAGCAACTCCTTCTCATTTCCACCTAACTCCACACCACAATCTACAAGCTGCAGGACTTTCAAAACCCAGGAGACTGGGGACTTCCTGCTGTGGCTCTGCGGAAACAAATCTGACTAGTATCCATGAGGATGCAGGTTCGATCCCTGGCCTCGCTCAGTGGGTTAAGGATCCAGCGTTGCCATGAGCTGTGGTGTGAGTGGCGGATGCAGCTCAGATCCTGTGTTGCTGGGGCTGTGGCGTAGGCCGGCAGCTGGAGCTCCTATTCAACCCCTAGCCTGGGAACCTCCATAGGCCACGAGTGTGGCCCTAAAAAGACAGAAATATGAGAAAAAATAATAGAGGGTTGGTCTACCAAGAATTTGGAGTTCTGAGCAGAGAGACGGAAGAGGTGGTGGAGAGATGTTTTCAGAAGGATGAGAAATTTTACTAGAACTGGAGCCCATGAATCACCAAAGGACTCACTGAGAATCAAACCTAATAAAGATAATAGACTCACAGTGGGCACATCGCTGAGAAACTTTGGAACAGCAAAGAAAAAGAGAACAGCCCAAGAGATTGCAGAGATTGAAAGCACAACAATACTAGGACGTGTACAAAGAAACATAGAAATAATTAGCATCAGAATTTTTAAGAACAATACTGAAATTTATTTATTTATTTATTTGTGTGCTTTTTCAGGCCCACACTCGCAGCACATGGAAGCTCCCAGGCTAGGGGTCCAATCGGAGCTACAGCTGCTGGCCTGCGCTGCAGTCACAGGCAGTCAGGATCCAAGTCTAGTCTGTGACCTACACCACAGCTCACGGCAACACAGGAACCTTAACCCACTGAGCGAGGCCAGGGATCGAACCCGAAACCTCATGGTTCCTAGTCAGATTTGTTTCTGCTGTGCCAGGATGGGAACTCCAAGAGCAGTACTGAAATTTAGAAGAAAATGGAGCAAAGCATTTAAATTCTAAGAGAAGTTTAAACTACACTCAGGAAAACAGTGGTGAGGGGGTGGGCAAGGGGAGAGGATGGGGTTAGTAGAATAAAGCTAGATGTGGACATAAAGAACTCAGATATGTTACCCCTCATCCATCCTTTTCTAGGAAGTTATTTCAAGACGTACTCCATAAAAAAAGGGAACAAGTCAAGGAGAAAGACATGGGACACGGAAAATAAAGGATTCTATATGGGAGAGCACCAAAAGCAGTCCTATAATGACACTCATCCTGAGACTACTACTCCATCTGGAAGGTTCTAGAAAAGAGAGAACTCGACTGCTTGTCTCATATAATGAAAAAAAATTTTTTTGTCTTTTTTTTTAGGGCCGTACCCTTGGCATATGGAGGTTCACAGGTTAGGGGTCAAATCAGAGCTGCAGCTGCCGGCCTACACCACAGCCACAGCAACGCAGGATCCTTAACCACTGAATGAGGCCAGGGATCCAACCTGAGTTCTCATGGATGCTAGTCAGATTAGTTTCCACTGAGCCATAACAGGAATTCCCCACTTTTTTTGGGGGGGGGGGCGCACTCATGGCATATGGAGGTTCCCAGGCTAGGGGTCCAATCCAAGCTGTAGCCACCAGCCTACACTGGGGCCACAGCAACTCCGAGCTGTGTCTGTGACCTACACCGCAGCTCACGGCAATGTGGGATCCTTAACCCACTGAGCGAGGACAGGGATTGAACCAGAGTCCTCATGGATCGTAGTCGGGTTTGTTAACTGTTGAGCCACAATGGGAACTCCCCCCAAAAAATTTTTTTAATGAAGACACTAGAGAAGAAAAGAGGAGTTACCGTCGTGGCGCAGTGGTTAACGAAATCCGACTAGGAACCATGAGGTTGTGGGTTCGATCCCTGCCCTTGCTCAGTGGGTTAAGGATCCGGCGTTGCCGTGAGCTGTGGTGTAGGTTGCAGACGCGGCTCGGATCCTGCGTTGCTGTGGCTCTGGCGTAGGCCGGTGGCTACAGCTCCCATTCAACCCCTAGCCTGGGAACCTCCATATGCCGCGGGAGTGGCCCAAGAAATAGCAAAAAGACAAAAAAAAAAAAAAAAAAGGAGAGAAGAAAAGAAAGACATTATGAAACTCTAAGAAATTTTAAGTTACGTAAGAAAATTTAATCATTGTCATTTTAAGTTCTTTGATCTATGAAATCTTTTTATGTAATTATTCTTTTAAAAAATGTTTTCTGCTTTCAATAACCTGCTTAGAAAGGCCAGCCCAGCTCGACGTTAAACACATGTTTTACCTATATTTTTCTCCAGTGCATTTATTTATCTTTTTTCCTTTAAGTCTTCAAACCCCATGAAACTTATCCTGGAGGACTTGTGGGGTAGCTGTGGGGAACAGCTGTGTCCTGGCACCCAGGTCAGCACATCATCTCCGCAGGCCACTTGGGCAGGACAGGAACGCAGCTGATCTGAGACCTGGCAGAGCCTTTTGGGAGCCTCCTGGAACGTGGGAACATGGGAGGCCTGCAAGGAGCTGCTGCAAGGTTATTCCTCACCAGCTTCTCTCTGTGTCCCGCAGGGGCTGTCAGAGACAGCTTCCTGGGGCCAGTTCTGATGAGGTTTGAGGCTTTCTGTCTCACCTCCCTTAGGGCACAGCTGGAAGCTGTGAAACAGAGCTGCAGCTGACCCTGGCTTCTCTACCAGGGTGTCCCATCTTAGCGTTGCTGTCACCTGGTCCCTTTTGTTTCAGGGTCCTTGCCACAGGGAGCTGGCACTTTTGGTTACTTTTTTCTGCTGACAAAGAAAGGACTGAATGAGCCGAATCTAAAAGGGGCCTCTTTCTCTACTGGCTGAATTTACCAGTCTTCCTCTGGCCTTGTGCTTGACATTAGCAATTTATTTTCTACCTGATGGTTGGTAAGCTTCCCTGACACCATTTACTGAACAGTTCATGCTTCCCCCCTTGATTTCTTAAAACTGAAGTATAGCTGATTTACAATGTTGTGTTAAAGCAAAACGATTCAGTTATACATATATGTATATACCTATATTCTTTCTTCTATTCCTTTTTTTTTTTTTGTCTTTTTAGGACCGCACTTGCGGCATGTGGAGGTTCCCAGGCTAGGGGTCTAATCGGAGCTGTAGCCACCGGCCTACGCCAGAGTCACAGCAACTCGGGATCCGAGCCGCGTCTGCAACCTACACTGCAGCTCATGGCCATGCCCGATCCTTAACCCACTGAGCAAGGCCAGGGATCGAACCCGCAACCTTGTGGTTCCTCGTCGGATTCGTTAACCACTGCGCCATGACGGGAACTCCTCTTTTTGCACTCTTTTCCATTATAGTTTATTACAAGATACTGAATATAGATCCCTGTGTAATACAATAGGTGCTAGTTTTTTTTTTTAATCTATTTTACATCTGTTTTATCTGTTAAGCCTAATTTATCCCTCCCCTCCCCTTTCCCCTTTGGTAACTGTATGATTTTCTATGTCTGTGAGTCTGTTTCTGTTTTGTGAATAAATCCATTTGTATCATTTTTTTAGATTCCACATGTAAGTGATAGCATGTATCTGTCTTTCTCCGTCTGACTTACCTCACTTAGTATGATAATCTCTAGGTCCATCCTTATAACTGCAAATGGCCCCCCTGGTTTTCTTGTTTCTTTTTTTTTGCAAATTTTCTTATCTACAAAATTATTTTACAGACTTGAATTTGTGTCTAGACTCTTTATTATGTTCCATCCCCCCCCACCCCCCATCTCTCTATTCTATTGCCAGCACCATGCTCATTTTTACATATTTCTAATCCATTTTTTAATTGATGGGGAAAATCCCTCTCATTATTGCTCCTTACCAGATTTTCTTTTCTTTTCTTTTCTGTTCTTACAAATTCATTTTAACAGAAAATTGTAAAGTGATTTGGTCAAAACATCCATTTTTAAACATCCCAACCTCCTAAAATTTCATAATTTCTTGGACGGAGGTCTGGTGTCTTTACACTATTAAGTCTTCCCATCCCAGGAATACCCAGGAATAGGTATTTCCCTGCATTTGTTGTCCTTTTTAAGGCCCTGCAGTGGAATATTAGCGTTTTCTCCACAGGGACCTTGCCCATTTCTCCTTAAGTTTATGACTATGTGTTTGACATTTTCTATGGCTGTCTTGAATAGGATCATTTTCCATCTTATTTCCTAATTGTTGAAGGACAGGGAAGTGGCAAGGGGGAAGTTCTTCCTGGAATGACGGGGGTGGGAGTGGGGGGCGGGGTGGCCTGGCAGGAGGCAGGGGGCAGAAACAGAGGGTCCATGGGGCCTCTGCCCCCAGGGATGTGCCCTGATGCTCTGTGAGCTTTGCCGCTTCTGTTACCCGTTTTCTCCTCATCCGCAGCTTTTCCTTCCCTCGTGGCTTTCAGGTAAACACTTCAAGAGGGCGACTCAAGGCCCCACGTTCATCTAACCCCGACTCGGGAAATAGGCCTCTGAGGCCAAGAGTTGGTCTTTCAAGGAGGTGAGAGTATTGAGTAAACTTCAGGACAGCATCAGAACCTTCCCTCTGAAAGAGTCGGAAGGTTTTCGAAGCCCTCACTCCGCTTTCCTCCTTTCTCAGACTCTGGCACAGAGATGGCTGCTTCCAGGAAGCGGCTTCCACTTAGTGTGAGGCCCTTGGGAGGCATTTCTTGGCCTGTTTCTCCAAAGAGAGGTGGTTTGAAAATACAGTTAGATTGAAAAGATCACCCTGCAGAGGGACTCTGGCAGACGCCTCTCCTGGGAGTGTGAACTTGACTGGTTTTTTCCTTTTCTTCTTTCCTTCCTGAAATACCTCTGAGAACTAGGCCAGGCGAGAACAGGATGTGTTAAAAAAGGAAATACGCCTAAAAGAGCTTCCATCCGGAAAAGACGTGGGGAGGGGGCTCTGTGGGCGTGTGGTTTAGAGAAGGTATGAAAGCCGCATTCCAGCCACTCCAGCACAGGCAACGAGGCACCGCACACTTACTGGAACGCGACTCTCAGGCCAGTCCTGTTTCTTCTGTGCTCCTCAGACCTTGAGAGGTCAGGGGGGCCAATGTCCCAGGCCTCAGAAGCTCCAGCTGAATTCCTCTCCCTTCCACTGGCTCCCCCCTGCTCCCCCAACCCCTGGCACTGGTTCAAACAAATTCGTCCCATTTCTAAGACGGTATCTCAAAGGACAAGCCCCACCCTGCTCTCCCCAGTGGACACACCAGTTTCCACAACTCAGCAGGAAACTGGGCCGGCAGGGCATGCTCCAGGCAGGACTCCCAGGCCTCTGGTGTCTAGGTCCCTGCTTTTCCCAGACCTGCACTGGGGGGCAGAGGGCAGTCCTTGTGATGTGCCCATCGTGGTGCTAGATCCTGGGGCAAGAGGCAGGCACTACCCCTGAGATGGGAGTTACAGCTGTAAAGTCTCAGTGTTTGGGTTTTGTCTGGGCTTCACATCTGGGCCCCTCTGGCTTCAGAGCCTTGGCTCTTGGCCCTCAGCATGGGCCTGAGAAGGGATTAGACAGTTTCCTCAGTCACACCTATGCAAGGTGTTTTGCAAGGAGGATGTTGGGCCTTTTTGCTAGGAAACTTGTTACTGGCTTTATAAATCTGAAAGCTGAACTGTAGCATTTATTTGTGTCCTGGATCTATGACCAGTTATATACAATGTTACTTCACACTGGAAAATATTAGGAAAGGGGATAAAGAAATCATTGAAATTAACTTTACTCTGATTCTTCCTGACCCTATCAGGCTCAAATATGGAATCTGAAGTTAAGTGGATCTTGGAGTAAGGGCATGCCCAAATATGATCCCTTTTTTATATGCCTTTCAGATGCTAAAAAGTTTATATGATTAAGTGCTGCTATTTCTTTTCCTCAAGATTTTTACCCATCATCTCAATGACTAGTTTTGGAAATAGAAATAGTGCTCTCACTTTGGTAAGCAAACCTTCATATATATTATTATTGTATTTTTGCCTTTTCTAGGGCTGCTCCCATGGCTTATGGAGGTTCCCAGGCTAGGGGTCTAATCGGAGCTGTAGCCACTGGCCTACGCCGGAGCCCCAGCAACACGGGATCTGAGCCACATCTGCAACCTACACCACAGCTCACAGCAACGCCGGATCCTTAACCCACTGAGCAAGGCCAGGGATCAAACCCGCAACCTCATGATTCCTAGTCGGATTCGTTAACTACTGCGTCACGAAGGGAAGTCCAACTTTTTTGTTTGTTTGTTTGGACTGCAACTGCAACATATGGAAGATCCTGGGCTAGGGGTTGAATCAGAGCTGCAGCCGCCAGTTTACACCACAGCCAAAGCCAACACCTGATCTCAGCCACATCTTCAACCTACGCTGAAGCTTGTGGCCATGCCAGATCCTTAACCCACAGAATGAGGCCAGAGATTGAACCTGAATCCTCATGGATTCAAGTCTGGTTCTTATCCTGCTGAGCCACAATGGGAACTCCAAATTTTCCTATAGTTTTAAGGCACTCACACATGTCCCACTTTTATTAATGCTGCTTGAATTTCATTTCCTCAACTTTGAATAACCCAGTATTTCCTTCCTACGTTAAGTGTTGCTATGAAGAAAATTGGAAACAAATGTAGGAGTTCCCTTTGTGGCTCAGTGGGTTATGAAGAAAATTGGAAACAAATGTAGGAGTTCCCTTTGTGGCTCAGTGGGTTAAGAACCCAACTAGGATCCATGAGGATGCGGGTTCAATCCCTGGCCTTGCTCAGTGGGTTAAGGATCCAGTGTTGCTGTGAGCCGTGGCGTAGGTCACAGACATGGCTCAGATCCCTCATTGCTGTGGCTGTGGCTGGCAGCTGTAGCTTCGATTTGATCCCTTGGGAACCTCCATATGCTGAGGATATGGCCCTAAAAAATGAAAAACAAACAGAAATGTAAAGGTACTTTATACACTGTAAAGTTCGAGATTAAAATGTTTCAATAGTATTAAAGGCTTTAAGAAAACAGTAGCGAAGGTATTCAAAACTATGTGTAACCAGTTGAGTTGGAAAAAAAAAAAATGCAGGGTGTGAACTTGGTCAAGACGTGGGCAACATTTCAAGCCCAACTCCTGACCCAGGTTACATACCTGTGCCCAAGCTTCTACTAGGGATTCTAGAGAAAGGGGTTGATATAAATAGCCAGTGAAACATGTTCTTTTCGCCTTAAAACTTTTGTCTTTAACCTTACTAAGCTCGACATCCTTCACAGCTGAGGAATTCCATGAACAGGTCTCTATCTGCAGAAGGCTCCAATGCTGGCCTCAAATTTTCTATCAAAGTGACATCCTTGAAATCACAGCCCCAGTTTACAAAAACGTCATTTCCTAGCTGTTTAGAGACACCCACTTCCTGCATATATATCCTCCAAGATAACAAACAAACAAACAAAATCCTATTTCCAAAGGTTTTATTTCATGTATTGTTTCAAGTTAAACTCTCTTAGGCTTTGCAGCGAATGAGTGCCAGTATGCAACTCTATGTCATTTAAGAGAAACATGCCAGGTGAGTATCTAGAACACAGGTGATCGGCACAAGCTTTCTTGGCATGCTTAAGGAGCTCCTGGGCTGAGAGACAAGAAAGGAGCATCTGCAGAAGTGAGAGGTACCCACGCTCCCTCAGACACACACACTCGGGGTACTTCCTGCTTGACCACACTCTTCCATAGCAACATGTTGGTCCAACTTGGAATCCCTTTAATCTTTCACCACACTCTTCAAGACACAGAAAAGAAACCATGAATTAACTGACTTTAAATCAAAGTTAGAAAAATGAGGAGGAAAGGTTAATTCGCAAAAAATGCAATACACAAAAGAAAATACGCAACGTTTTATAAGCTGCATACATTTCAACAAAAAGTTGGGACACAGATTTGGCTATTTAGATTATTAAAAATATTTATTACAAGCAGATTCCCTTTCCCATATTCAAAAGAAATGACATGACTGGAAATATTCAGAGATGAAAACTGGGTGAAACCAATTCCCAAGTCTTCACTGAATAAGGAATCGGTAAAGGAAAAGACATTTTGGAACTTAAAATTAGGGAAGTTAGATTTACACAATTTAGATTGGGAGGCAGGGGGCGAAAAACAAACCTACCGAAATAAAGTCAGATGGTTTACATTTTACAGCCTTTAATTAAGCACATAAAACTGTACTATTTAATATATTTCTCCATGAACTTTTTGTGAAATTCAGATCGCAGCGTATCATTTACAAATCTCTTGTCTTTCTTCTGATCATCTACACCTTTTGCACAGTTCTTGAAAACAACGTCATCATCCCACCTGAAGGAGAAAAAAAATAGAACGATCTTATAATGCTCGTATCAGAGATAAGAAGAACATCGTGTGAACCGCAGAGCTCACTCGTCCCACAGAAAGACACCCGATGTGCACATCACTTGATGCAGCAGCTACACCCAAGAGTAAAGAAATCTACACTAAGATCTTAGCTGGCTTTTTTCTAACAGGAGGAGTAATTCCTAGTCAGAAAACACACAACATTCTTCTTATTTCTCTAGTATAAGAAATTTTGAGTTAAAAAGCAGCAGTTATATAAATATTTAATGTTTTCAGGTCTAAAAGAGGCAGCGCCAGATATTACCCTGACTAGTATGGCTCTAGATGATAACTGGCCAATTTACTGTCGTCTCACCTTATGTGGTTTTAAGGATTTTATAAATACTCTTTTATCAGTTAACGTTGAGTAACCACCACTCACTGTAGCATTTACAACTTAGGACAACACAAGAACTACTGGGGTGTAACAATTAAAGCTCATATTATTGACCCACATCTAAATTAACCACAAAGAAAGAGCAGCTGAAGAGCTTATGATAGGACTCCGGTTAGAATCTCCTGGTTGGATTTCATAATGCGTACGTTTAAAAAAACCCACCCATGGACAGACTATAAAATACATGCTTTATAGAAAATAAAGACTATGATTTTAAAACATAATCTAGTATATGAAACACAAACCTATATAAGTAATATATAAACTCTCACAAACACATATCAAATGAAAGCCTATATAATGTGTATGTCTGCATGTGGGTGTGTGCATGCCAGAAGAAACCACACGTGGAAAACAAGCAAAGAATGTGGGCATCTTCAAAAACTGTGTTTGAAGTCATCACTGGTGCAGTGGAGAGAAATGTGAAAAGCTGGGCAGAGCTAGGTCAAACGTGATCTGCATAGTAAGACATTTCAATCTCCCAACAGCTCTATCCGCAACCAAACAAGGCATAACAACCATATTGTGTAATATGAGTATCATCAATGTAGTTTTTTGCTCTATCCACTCTCCCCTCAGCTCACTCCCAAAAGGCTTTCCCCCCCTTCTCAACACCAAATCGCTCTTCCTTGGCGCTAACTCCCACGGCCACCCCGAAGTACTCACTTTGCTTGCCCTCATCACTAGCTGACCTAGATAATCACTCCCCTCTTCTGGAAACACTTAGTGAGACTCCAAGACACTTACCAATGTCTTTTGGTTCATTTCTTCCTCACTGGCTGCTCCTTCTCAACCTAGTTTTTTTCATTCATAAGTCACTGAATCAATTATTTATTGAGCACCTGGTACACACCAGGTACTGTTCCAGGTCCTGACAGCTAATCACCTGCCCAACCTTGAAACATCACCCCAGGCTCAGTCCTCTGGCCTCCTCTTAGGCTATACTCATTCCCCAAGTGAGCCCATCTAGTCCTTGTGGCTTCAGGAAACGTCTATAAGTCAACCGCTCCCAAATGCATGACCTGTAGGCCAGGCTAATTTCAGAACTGTGTATCAAGCTACCTACTCAACATTCCCACTCCGACGTGTACACCATCGCAAAGATACCATGTCTTACGCCTGTCCCTCTCCTTCGCCCCTCAGTTTACATTCTCCCCCAAATCTACCCTTTCAACAGCTCAGGTCAAACACCCTGGAGTCTAGTCTCTGATAAAATGTCACCTTCCCAGCAGCAAATCCTCCCTTGACTACGCAGTTGCCACTGTAAGAAGGACTTCTTTTTTTTAACCATGTATGAGTCCGGAAGCCACTGGATGGCTTAGAAAAGGAGAAAGTTATCTTTTATTTTAAAAGGACCATGATGCTATGTTAAAAAAAACTTGGGGGTAGGGATGGAGAGGGTGGTGAGTATGCATACAGACCAGTTAGGGGGACTGCATCACTACGATGGAGACGGCAGCAGTGGAGGTGGTGAAAATTAATAGACATGGTTTAAATGTTAAGCTGACAGGGTTCCTCCATCATCTTATATCAAACAACCACCAGCTTCCACCGAGCACTTCCTGTACATTTGTTTTACTTCCCTGCACGTGAAGCTCTATACACAGCACTGACTGCCTGTATTTACCCCCCTTCAGCCTTCTACTCTACGCACGCGCGCACGCGCGCGCGCACACACACACACACACACACGTGTGCACATACAGGGAAGAGCTCACCCGCAGGCCTGAGACTGACAGCCTTGGAAGGTTGCCTGCAAGCCTGGCCCTTGGCTGGCATTTGGAAAACTGGATTTCAGGAATCTTCTCACTGTCACGGTGTCTAGACTGTCTGCACAAATAATGTGGTCTATGAACACCTGCTTTCTTCTAGGAGTCTCAATTTTTGTATGTGCTAGGCAGAGGCTGCCTATGTGAGTAGCCACTAAAAACCGTAGGTATTGGGTCTCTAATGGGTTTTCCTGGGCAGAAACACCGCATACAGGTTGCTGCCTGTTCACTACCAGGGAAAGGGATGTGGTCTGGGCGACCCTTCGTGGGAGGGACAGTACGCGCCTTATCCCGTTACAATCTGGTTCACATGCTGAGTCCTCTGACTTCTTCCAGAGAGTCTTTGAATGTAAACAGTGGTCCTGGGGACCCCTGACACACACAACTACAATGGAAGCACTGCAGGGTCAAGGGCCCAGTGCACTGCTCTGTCTCTAGTACTTAGAACAATCGCTGGTACACAGCTGGTTATTGTAACCATATATGGAAAATAAATTAATTTTCTTTTATTCTCCTTCCATTATTCCACAATGTGATGGAGAAAATTATCAGCGGAGAGTGGAAATGACAAGCTTTACATAATATAGTTTTCTATAAAATTCATAATTTGTGTGTGTGTATATATATATCCAACCCAGTACTATCTAGTACCTTCTTTTAACTTTGAAGTTGGACTGAGGCTGGGATGGGCCAGTGAGGTTAAGGAGAGGGTTTCCACTCAGAATGTTTTCCATACGAATCCTTTCTTCTTCAGCCTTCTGTTCTTGTTCCTGTCAACAACAGGGGAAAATTCGTATTTATTTATATTAACTCTCGGGTCAATCCTATTATACAGCTCACATTGTAGGATTTTATGAGGGAGATAAGATAAACATCAAGGTAGCATTACTTTTTGTTTTTAAGACATACCAGAAAAGTCCCACTTACCAAAATAAAATAATTCAGCATTTTCATTACAAATATTTCATGCTTGCCGTCGTATATTCATTAGTCTCTCTCTGACTTTGAAATTTTTAAGTTGCATATTTAAACCTACTGTCTTTCTTGAAGTACATAGAAAACTACAAAATTGTTTATTCTAAGAGAATACATCAATAAACATTCTAATAATTTAAGAACATAGAAGACATTAAAAAACTCATTTAGTAAAGCAATTATCTTAATTTTAAGGAAAGGTTATACATAACTGTGATTAAAAATAATTCTATTTTGAATTACTGACAATGTAAACCTGTATCTCTAGGGCTGGCAACAAGTTATTATTAACCAAGATTTATCTCCTAAAGTAAAACAAACCATTATGTAAAAAATTATATTCAGTTAACATGCATTTATACTAATTTTTCTGAGGTTTATCCATTTTATTCTTGATTTATTATTGCTGACTATTTTTATATCTCTCAAGCATCATCAGTTACATGGTTGTCTTTCTTCACTTTTATTTTAGCATTAACCTCTTTAAACTCAAATTATCCTCAGTTTCTTTCTTAGAATTAGAAAATAAAATGGTTAAAGATACTTCATTTTAATGATCAAGTGTGAACAACAGATTTCATTTTTATAAGGCTCAACTACTGGGAAGTGAGAAGATGCAATTTTCAGAGAAATAAATAGGAAAATCCCTTTTGGTCGTTTTCAGATCTTAATCAGACAAAAGCAAGGGGCATCTATGATAGATTAAGAACAGATAACTTTCCAAAAACTATATACTTAATTATATTGATGCTAAAAGTAAAAGACATACCTCCGAGAAGCTAGAAATATCAGTGCTCAAGCATACAACATATCCAAATTCATAATATAATAACATATGTGAGGGAATAAGGTCCTGCCGATTTTACATTATTTCCTTTAGAGTTACTGGTTGATTGCCACACACAGCAGTGGGGGGAAAAAAGGTGCCAACTCTTTCCATATTCAAGTACCAGGTACACTGTTTCCTGACCACAGCCATAAAGGATGGACAGTCTGCCATTTGGTCAAACGCGAACCATCTTGTTTTGTTAATGAAATTTTATTGGAACACAGTCACATTCATTTATTTAGGTACTGCCTACGATTGCTCATACCATAATTAGCAGATGGAAGCTACATGACCTGCAACAAGCCTGAAATACTTACTATCTGGCCTTTTACAGAAAGTTTCCCAGCCCCTGACACAGGATGACAAGTTTGAGAACATTTTGAAACACCTCAAAAACCAGCCACTAGAAAGCCAGACGGGGAAACAGAGACAAGAAAATTAAAACTGTCATTCAATTCCAAAAAACACCAACTCATCTTTGTACAAAGAAATCAGATGAACCTTGCAAAATTGCCAAGATCCCCTGTCTGAAATGTTTACACTCCTTAAAGGTCAACCAAACACATTTAAATGACTCTTTGTATATCCACAGCTGTGAAGAAGGCCAGCAGGATTTGGAATAGAGCAACTGCCCTCTTGTGGTGTGCAAGTGATATTAGGAATGGCCTTACAATTCTACAGGAGTTATGCTATCCAAATTTTGATGAGAACTGTATTTTTAAATATATTTTTAAAATTTACATTTTATTTTTTGTAATTTTTTAAATAGAACCATTCTTGGTTCAAACGAAATCTTCTACAAAAGTCCGTAAAAAAAGCTGCTCTGTTCCAGTTGAAAGTGGAAGCAGATATATCTACTTGAGTGCCTCACAATTCTGTTAAATTCAGTGTGTTCCAAACAAACTCATCATATTTCTCTCCTCGGAAACATGCCCATACTTCTGCATTCCTGAATTAGGGTATGGCACCAACACTGACCCAGAAACTGCCACCTCTAATCAGTTACCTTCTCTGGCCAATTCTTCCTCCTTGACAGCTCTATCAGCATCTGTTTACTTCTCTCAAATCCAACTCGTGTCATGCAAGATTCTCCTAACTGCACCTGAGGATTATTGGAACGGCTTCCTAATCAGTTCTTTCTTCCACTCTCCCCACTGGCAAAGTAATCTTTCTAAAATGCAACCCAACCTTACTGTCTCCTGCTGAAATGGACTAGTTCTGCAAATCATTCCGAAGAGAGCTCAAACTCCTTTAGCGCTGCCCTACAAACCTCTGGTGCTCTGACTTGCTCTTGCCATCCAAGTTTTCTCTCTTATTGTTACTGTGATGGTTTATTCATCCAAAGTTTAAAGGTACATACCACAGATCTCATTTAATCCTTCTAACTGTCTTTGAGTCAGACATTCTTTCCTTCCATTATGTAAACGCAGAGGCTGTGGGGACTCAGAAAAGCTGGGTTAAATAAAATCCACTGATAGGCGGCCTCAGCAAGGTGCCTGGAAAGAGGCCTGGGGCAGACGAGAAGCAGAGAGATAAAGATGGCCTCTTTATACCTGTGGGCTCTCTGTAGGCCACGACTGCATCTTCACGATCTTTGATTCTTCTGACACTTAACAGACACTGACCAAATGTCTGTTGAACAAATAAGTGAACGAAGAGCAATGTGATGAGTTTTATTATTAACGGGTCTAAACTATTTAGAATTTCCAATATAAGCAGGAGACTGAGGATGTCACAGAAATTACCAGATTTACAGACCTCCAGGTGCTATAATATCTAGACATAGCAAGGATGAGTTCCAGTATAAGGTGATACCACTTACATTTAAAAACATTCTACTTTAGCTAATGTGAGAAGATAGAAATATTTAACACGTTGGTTTTACCTTCCTGGCCTGCTCTTCAGCTCGCTCTTTCTTGATTTTTTCCAGCTCTGCAAGAAGAGCTGCGGTATCATCATCATCACTCTCCTCTTCAAAATCTTCATCTTCATCCTCCTCCTAAAAAAGAATGGTGATGGCCCAGGAGATTAGAGACAAAAGAGACGTTATTCTTTTTTTTCCATAAAAATGACACTGATCAAATCTTTGGAGCAGAATTTTCCTAGTTGGAAAAATAAATGTATGTAAATATGATTAGAAGCAGTAACCAACCAAAAAATAAAATAAAACACCACAAAAAGCTTATGATTGCTTACTAAAACGTCAATACTCTATTTTAGACATTATAACAGTAAATAGTATAATGAAGTACTCTTCAAATTTACATGGTCAAACAAATATTTACATATGAAAACTTTTTTTTTCTTTTCTTTTTTTGCTTTTTTAGGGCTGCACCCATGGCACATGGAACTTACTAGGCTAGGGGTTGAATCAGAGAGCCATGTCTTCAACCTACACTCCAGCTCATGGCAACTCCGGATCCCCAACCCACCGAGCAAGGCCAGCGATCTAACCAGCATCTTCATGGATGCTGGTCAGATTCATTTCTGCTATGCCACAATGGGAACTCCCTGAAAATATTTCTAAAACCTGAAAAGGAACACTGTATACTGAGGTACACCATATATTGTGATCCTGGGAATCAAAATTTTATATAGCTCAGAATAACTAGGAAGTAAGGATAATCAAAAGTACCAAAAGAGGGTACTAAATTCTCAGAGAAAAAAATTTCAGACGAACAATCATTAAATCTCACTTAAAACTGAGTTCTTTATATTTAATTACTGAATTAATTTTTAATTCAGTCTGTCTGCTCTAGAATTACTTATATATGCTTAATTAGATGCTACCCTAGAAAAGGCACTCAGATTTTTCCTCTGCATGTAGAAAACTGCAAATTAATTATATGCCCTGAGGACCCACTAAATTTTAATGTTAAAGTACCAAAACTTAGAAACCTTCCAGTTAGATCACATCCCTCCCTAGGCAGAGAGCGAGCCATTGAGTGCATGAACATCCGGAAAGGGCATCACTGGTGGCAAGTGTGGAAAGGCCCCCACGTTCACTGTAGGGGATGTTACTGATGAAGAGCCCAGTCTGAGGAGTGCCCTCTGGAGGGGTATAACTAGTCCAATTTCCCCAGTTTAATACAGGGAGCTATTTTTTAGGGAAGCGTATCTTTTAATAGATCTCCTCCTTCACTGGTTCTCCAGGGATCGAATTTAAAGTCTGATTAACCGTAAGAGAAGGCTTTTTGTTTTAAAATAAATGCTAAAATTTAGCACTGAAGTCAGGGCTGTAATTGAGAAACAGGAAGTCAAAATAAATACAAATCACTTCTTAAAGCCAGAAGACTAAATACAACAGTATTTAAAAAAAAAAAAAAAAGATAAGTAAATCACTACACAGAGATGAGAGGAGGGAGTAAAACGTACATCTGTTAGAGGGTCATCTGCGTCGAGGTTGGCGGCAGGAATCTGGTCTAACCGAGGCTTCTTTGACACCGAGGAGGAGGTTGTATGTTCTACGGGAAAACAAACATCATTTAGCTTACTGAATCAAATCCTGCATTTCTTATAATATTTTAGGGGCCTGTGGGCACAAAGAGCTTAAGTCTTAGGCATGAAAGTAAGGATTATAACCACAGTGCCTGGCAAATAAGCCCTTGGCAAATATGTGTTGAATAAATTAATAGAAGTATTGATTTTAATATGGGAACTGTAGCCTTGCTCAGGAAATTGAGAAAATAGTTTGCATTTGCTAGAAATAAAAATGGGAGAATTTTTCTTTTCTTTTCCTTTTTTAGGGCCATGCCTCTGGCATATGCAAGTTCCAGGGCCAGCGATCGAATTGGAACTACAGCTGCTGGCCTACACCACAGCCACAGCAATGGGAATCTGAGCCACACAGGGGGATCTGAGCCACATCTGCGACCTACACAGGATCCTTAACCTACTCAGCAAGGCTAAGGATGAACCAGCATCCTCATGACACTGGGTTTTGAACCAGCCGAGCCACAATAGTAACTCCATGGAGAATTTCATAGACAGAAACAATGGGGCCTCAAAAAGTCTGGCTGTGAAAATACCTTAATCCGAACTGAAACAATGGTTGCTAAATATTCCCAGATCACCTAGTTCTTCCCATATAGAAACATAAAAAGATGGAACTGGAATCAAATTCATTACCATCTCTAATCTAACCTAATTTAATCCAATCTAATCTATCCTAACCTAATCTGATCCAGTCTTTTAAGAAACTTAAAGTTCACACCAATATTTAAAAGCAAGCAAACAAAAACAGTAATCCATTCCAATTACCACATGAAAGAAAAATTACTGTCAACACAATGTCATGAAAGACGTGTCTAGGGTGTAGGGTAGTCTAGGGGTCTAGGGAGTGTTGGTACCTCGGGTCGGCCGATCTCTATTTTTTTCTCTTGCAGCAGCTCTCTCTCTCTCTTCCAACTCTCTCCTGAAGTCGCGGTTCCGAACCTCTTCGGGGGCATCCTGAGTAGTCTGTCTAAAGCAGAAACAAACCAGGGCAAAAATACTTCTTAAAAACACACGGCTGTAGTCATAGAAGACAGCTTGTGAAAAGCAACTTTGTCCTGAGTTCCTGAAACATCAAGTCCCATTAGGGAAACTGGACAAGATCACTATCCTAATCTGAGGGTTACTAATAGGCTCCTGTGATGTCTCTGATATTTCAAGAACCTCAAGCTAAATCACATACTTTCCCATAATAAGGGTGCAGGTTGATTAAAATGTCCTTACTTTTTGTAAGTATGTCAACTCAGGGCTCTGTTACAATAATACTCTTAATCTCATATTGATTAGTGCTGATAGTGCACATCCCTCTGAGATAATGTATCAGCTATTGCTCTATCTACTTATGGAAATTCCCAGTTAATTGCAATTTCTGCTTAAGGAATATCTTGTAGCATTTTACAATCATAGCGCGTGATTTTAGTGTTATAAACACTAATGCATTCTACTCCTATGAAAATAGATTACTAAGTGATAATAACCTAAACACTATTATCTTATGACCATACCATTTAACAGATTTGGTCTTCCTTTGTGAAACAACAAAAAAAAAAAATAAAAGGCTTCATTACCTATATTTTATCTTCGTATGAGAGGGTAGGTCTCTACTTGAATATTGCTTGGAGAGTTGGCTCAAATCACCTTCTCCTTTTCCTCTCCCACCTCTTGCAGGTTCAAAAGTTGGCCTAGCTGCCGTCGTCATTTTTTATGCTTTGAAGAAAAACAGTGCCAAGTTACTTTCAACATAACAAACTATCATTTTATAAAGTATTAATCAATATTCATCCTTGGGAAAAAATTTCCCTAACTTATTCCCCAAAACTTATTTAAAATGATCTCAAAAGTTCTTCTGAAAACGAACAGTGAAGCTCGGGAATATGCAGATACTTAGTACAAAAAGTTCTGTCATGAAGATCGGAGACTGTGTTCCTGTTCTCCTTCTGGCTCTGTGGCCTTGGACAAGCCAACTAGCTTAAGTTTCTGTCATCTGTAAAATGGGGACTATTCCTCATGGGATTATCATGAAATTAAGAGACTTGACATGTCAAAGCCCTTGCAAAAATACAGTACTGCCGTGTCTCAGTTTTTAAAAAAATCTCAACTCAACCTTACTCCACCAGACTCCTTAAGGTTCCCATTTTATCTTAAACCTCACACTGCAGAAAAGAGGCTAGCAGCTACAAAAACAGAGAAGATATCTAAAAAAACAAATCACTGACAGATACTGAAGGTCCTGAAGAAGTGTGCTCAACTTCGACGACAGTTACATTGGCAAAGCTCCCCAACAATCTTTTGTTGTTTCAATTTTCTCCTACAGCAGCCAATATAATGTAAATCATAACTTTTGCAAGTTACAATTTAAGGGATGCTCAAAACACAGGAACCCACCCCCACGGGACTCTGGTAACTACAAATCAGGGACTTCTTCCTTATGTTACTTTTGCTTTTAAGCAACTAAAAAACACTGCACAGCCGATGTGGCTACTAAAACCTCCCTCAAGCGTCGGAAAAGCAAGAGTCTGGGGCAGCTGGCATACTTCTCTAGATTTTCAAAAAAGGGAGAGGAATACATCCAGTGGGGGTGAAACTGGGTTCCGGGCCGCTGGGGGCGCCGCCGCCTCCCACACACCATCGTTATTTACACTCTGGGTTCTGGGGAGTTCACCTTCGGGTTGTCATCGGAAAGCCCGGCGATTCTTCACCCGTGCCGGATTTGGCGAGGGGCTGGGGGCGCCCAAACCCGCTTAACGCAGCCTGTAGAGCTACCTTCACGCTACGCTCTCCGCGGCCGGCCCGGGACTGGCCGTCCCCAGTCCAACAGGCGCTGGGCTCCGCAACCCGCTGCCGCTCCGGGAAACTCCTCTGCCTGCAGTCGGTTCTCCGCGTCCGCCCCCAACTGTCCTCCCCCACCACCACCCCCCAGTCTGCTTTCCCCCAGCAGCTCACGTTGGCCGAGGTCCGAACGCACCAGCCTCCGGAGATCATTCAGAAACCACTTAGATTCTCGGCTCCCAGAAACCCCTGCGCCCAGGGCCAAAGCCCAAGACCCGGAAGCAAACCCTAACCTCTTCAGGGGCGGAGGCAGGGACCAATCGGCAGAGGCCAAGGGAGAAGTCGGCTTGACGACAGCAAGAGGCGGGGCTCAAACAGCCCAGGGGGCGGGCGTTTGAAATCGGTGCTTTGGAGGAGACCCTAAACATCATTTTATACCTTCGAGAACCAATTACTTAATGTCTCTCCCGTCTTTTCCTTTCCCGACCCCCTCCCAGACGCCTTCATTCCGGTACTGCGAGGACGGAAAGCCCCGGGTAGCCGACACCACGTCCCCGGCTAGCGAGAGAGAGAGAGAGCGCGTAGAAAAGGATTATACCAAACGGTTTAAATCCAACGGCTCCTGCTTGCTTTCTCTTTGAGCTAGACCCAGCAAGCCTAGAGAGTTGGGCTACGGAAAGACTAGTATTTTCTTTTAACTGGATATGAAGATCTTTATAAAGGTACCATTCCTGCAAAAATGTTAGTCTTCAAAGCAAAGGTTGTATTCGCATTGACTGTTAAAATTGTAATTTTTTTAAAAGCCTAAGTTCTAGCGGGAGGGGAGATGTCACTATTAGAGATTCATTCATTAACCGACACTGAACGTTTAGAACGGTGGGCCCAACTGCCAGGAGCCCTAGATGCAATTATAAGATGACTACTCATGCGTTAGGTGAAGTTTTAATAAGGCAGCGAACAGGAAAGGGAAAAAAATCACCAATTGTCCTTCTTACACCTCCAAAAGCACTGTGGGAGCAGGGGTCTTGTTTGGTCAGGTTAACGTGGTTATCATGGTATCTAATCACGTAGTCTTTGGCTCAATAGATACTTAAACAAATGAAAATCCAAATCCCCTAGCTTAGTTTCCAATGTAAAGAGCTCATTAAAATTGAACATAAAAAAGCTTTTTCCCCCCTCAGAATTCTTTCTTTGAACTTTAAAATGAACAAAACAAAAGGGTAGGAAAACTCCCTTCCCTGTAAATTTCAAGATGCAAATCTTGATTTTTCTAGGAAGGTATTACTCCCCCAGTCTTAGACATCTCAGTAAAGGACACTACCTACCATCATACTAGTTACTTGAACCCAAATCCCAGGGTTTCCTCTTAGATTCCTTTTTCTTCACTTGTCTCATCCAGCTTATTTGCAAGTCTTACCAATTCTACTTTCAAAATATACCCTAAATTTCATTCCCACTGCCACTACCCTAGTCCACGCCACCATCATTTTCCGCCTGGAGTGTAACTGTCTCCTTTGTCTTATAGTCAGTTTTGCATCTAGCAGTGAGAGTGATCTTTTAAAATAGTGAGTCAGGTAGTGTCACTCTCTCGCATAAAAATCCGCATTAAAAACCAATTTTTTTCCTTCTTTTTTTTTGGCCGGCTCTTAATGCAAGTGGAAGTTCTTGGGCCAGGGATTGAATTCCCACCACAGCAGCGACCTGCTACAGTGACTACACCAGATCCTTAATCTGCTGCTCCAAGTTTCAGATGTCTGTCTGTCTGTCTGTCTTTCTTTCTTTCTTTCTTTCTTTCTTTCTTTCTTTCTTTCTTTCTTTCTTTCTCTCTCTCTCTCTCTCTCTCTCTCTCTCTCTTTTCTTTCTTCTTCTTTCTTTCTTTCTTTTTTACCTTTTGTCTTTTTAGGGCCACACCCTTGGCATATGGAGGTTCCCAGGCTAGGGGTCCAATCGGAGCTACTGCTGCCGCCGGACAACGCCGGAGCCCTGTCTTCAACCTACACCACAGCTCATAGCAACGCCGGATCCTTAACCCACTGAGCAAGGCCAGGGACCAAACCCACAACTTCATGGTTCCTAGTTGGATTTCTTTCCGCTGTGCCACGATGGGAACTCCTCAAATTTCTTAATGTGCCTTGAGGCTTGTTAGGGTCTGGCTCCTATCTGTCTCCCTGGCTTCACTTCTAATCGGTCATTCTCTTATACACTAAACTCTAACTGTAGCCAACCAGGCATTTCTGTTTTACAATCAAGATTCCTTTGCACTAGCTTTTCTCTGCTGTCTGTGCCCCAAGGTAGCTGTATTATAATTCAGGTCTCAAATCAGATATCTCCTCCTCAGGTTTCCCCTGACATTCTCATCATTTGCACCCCCATCCCTCCAACACACAAATACCATCACATCATCCTGTTTTATTTTTTCACAGAACTAAGCACCACTGATTTTATTTTGTTATTGCTTTGTTTCTTGTCTGAGAGGCAGCAGAGCAAAGTCATTAAGAGAAAGGGCTCTATAGCCTGACAATTTTGATTCTGAATTCTAGGTCTGCCCTTTCTTAGCTTTATAACCTCAGGCAAGTTATTTTCCCTTTCTCTGCCCTCAGTTTCCTCTGATATTAAATGGCGATAATTCTAGTTTCTACCTCATAATGTTATTATAAGGATTAAATGAATTAATACTTGTGCTTAAAACTGTCTCAGCAAACAGTACTTGTTAAACAAATATTATTATTTATTAATATTATTTTTATTATTATTGTCTATCTTCCTGTATTAGAATGTAAGTTCCAAGGAGAGCAGGAGCCTTGTCTCTCTTGTTCACTGGTGTATCCGCTGCATATAGAACAGTGCCTGGCACATAATAGGTGCTGAGTAAGTATTTGTTGAATGAATGAATGATTGATGCACCATGAAGTGGAGGAATGACCTAACAATGGCAAGGTGGTGGCATAATTGTACAAAATACCCCTGTTTTTTATGTTACAGCTGCCCTTATCAGCCCTAAGTCAATCACCTTGATTCATTTCTCTCCCATTCAACCACTTAATCTTCTGAACACCAGCCATGATTAAATAACCACCCCTGTAATCTCATTAACACCAATATACAATATAATCAGTCAACAGAATTAAAATTAAATGATCTGAAAGTGTTAATAAGAAAAAGAAACTGAAAAGTTTACTTACTGGTAAAAAAAAACCCCAAAGCCATAAAGTTTTCTACTTAAATGGCTTGACAGTTCTAGAAAAAGAAAAGTAAGTTAAAAACTTAAGGAATTTCCGTAGTGGCTCGGTGGAAAGGAATATGACTAGCATCCCTGAGGACGCAGATCTGGCATTGCCTGTGAGCTGTGGTGTAAGTCTCAGATGTGGCTCAGATCTGGGTGGCTGTGGCGGCTGTGACATAGGCCTGTGGCTAAGCCACGATTCCACCCTAGCCTGGGAACCTCCATATGCTGTGGGTGCAGCCCTAAAAAGACCAAACAAAAGAAAGAAAGAAAGAAAGACCTACTTAATTCACCCAATCAGCTATTTTTGCTGGCATAAAACATATATAACCTCCCAAGAATTCTCATTTTAAGCTCATTACCCCAAATATCTAGTCCAGCCCTTAATTCCGCCTGCCAGTCCTCTTATACTCTTAAAATTGTTTATTTTCCCACTCTGCAATACTATGATTTCCCATTTTCCCCTCTTTCCTTAAATCTGCACATGTCTTCCACCCTCCCTTCCCTCATTCAATTTCCCAGGAATGGATGATCTTCTGACTTCTCTGAGGAAATAGGGCCCTTGCACTAGCTATCCTTTGGTATGGAACACTCTTACCTGTCTTCAAGTCTTTGGGCAAATGAGGTCAACTAACCATGACATCCCTAATTAAAGTTGCAACCATGCTCCCATTTTGTCCCTCCAAATCCTGCACTCCTTATCTCCTTTATCCTGCTCAACATTTTTATATAGTACTTATCACCCATGACCCTATGTAATTTAGTTCTTTTTATTTCTTTACTTATCCCATAGGAAATATAAATTCTCCAAAAGCAGGAATCCATTTTGCCTCGTGAGGCAGGCCAAGCATCTAAACAGTACTTGACCCCAAGAGGTGCCCATAAATGGTTTCCAAATGAGTGAATAAATGAATGAATGAATGAATGAGTGAGTTTTCATAGGAAAAAAGTCACATTTTGATGTAAAAAGTTATTGCCTTAATTTCTTTTATATTTTAAAGGAGAAAAAAAGTAATTTTCCTTCTTCTAGTATGAAATCCAGATTTGAAATGATCTTCAAATGATGATGCCAAGACTCAGAAAGATGCTTTCTTTTCAGGGAAGAATCTCTAAATGAAAAATCATGTGATTCTCAGGCTCTAGGTGTACTGGCAAAATTCTAACTTAGCCCACCCTTAATCCAAGCATAACTCTGACTTAATCCAGCCTCCCTCCTTTTCCAATTAAATAACTTCCCCAATTCTAGTAACCCTCTCATTTACAAAGTCACTAGTCCACAAAGTGCTTGAAAATGGAGGAAAAAACCCAGTGGTCACAAGTGAGAAATCACATTTAAAAAATAAAATTATATATATGATAACATCTTTTAAATTTTTAACCTGAAAATGACCAGTTTTCTAAGATGAAAAATTGGTGCTTTAATCTGTTTTGAAAAATAAAAAGCTTCCAAAACCAGAGATACCACCAAAAAAGAAAACTATCGCCCAATATCATTGATGAATATAGATGCAAAAATCCTCAACAAAATCTTAGCCAACCGAATCCAACAACATATCAAAAAAATTATACACAATGACCAGGTTGGGTTCTTCCAGGTTCACAAGGATGGTTCAACATATGCAAATCAATCAGCATCATACACCACATTAACAAAAAAAAAAGTCAAAAATCATATGATCATCTCAATAGACGCAGAAAAAGCATTTGACAAAGTCCAACATCCATTCATGATCAAGACCCTCGCCAAAGTGGGTATAGAGGGAACATTCCTGAATATAATCAAAGCCATGATAAACCCACAGCAAATATAATACTCAATGGGGAAAAACTGAAAGCCTTCTCACTCAAATCTGGAACAAGACAGGGATGCCCACTCTCACCACTGCTCTTCAACATAGTTTTGGAAGTCCTAGCCACAGCAACTAGACAAACAAAAGAAATAAAAGGCATCCATATAGGAAGAGAAGAGATAAAACTGTCACTGTATGCAGATGACATGATACTATACATAGAAAACCCTAAGGACTCAACCCCAAAACTACTTGAACTGATTAATAAATTCAGCAAAGTAGCAGGATATAAGATTAACATTCAGAAGTCAGTTGCATTTCTGTATACCAGCAATGAAATATTAGAAAAGGAATACAAAAATACGATACCTTTTAAAATTGCACCTCACAAAATCAAATACCTCGGAATACACCTGACCAAGGAGGTAAAGGACCTATATGCTGAGAACTATAGAACTTTAATCAAAGAAATCAAAGAAGATGTAAAGAAATGGAAAGATATTCCATGTTCCTGGATTGGGAAAATCAATATTGTAAGAATGGCCATCCTACCCAAAGCAATCTACAGATTCAATGCAATCCCTATCAAATTACCCATGACATTTTTCACAGAAGTAGAACAAACAATCCAAACATTTATATGGAACCACCAAAGACCCAGAATCGCCAAAGCAATCCTGAGAAACAAAAACCAAGCAGGAAGCATAACTCTCCCAGACTTCAAGAAATACTACAAAGCCACAGTCATCAAAACAGTGTGGTACTGGTATCAAAACAGACAGACAGACCAATGGAACAGAATAGAGAACCCGGAAATAAACCCTGACACCTATGGTCAATTAATCTTTGACAAGGGAGGCAAGAACATCAAATGGGAAAAAGAAAGTCTATTCAGCAAGTATAGCTTTCAGCAAGGGAAACCTGGACAGCTGCATGCAAAGCAATGAAACTAGAACACACCCTCACACCATGCACAAAAATAAACTCCAAATGGCTGAAAGACTTAAATATACGACAGGACACCATCAAACTCCTAGAAGAAAACATAGGCAAAACACTCTCTGACATCAACATCATGAATATTTTCTCAGGTCAGTCTCCCAAAGCAGTCGAAATTAGAGCAAAAATAAACCCATGGGACCTCATCAAACTGAAAAGCTTTTGCACAGCAAAGGAAACCCAAAAGAAAACAAAAAGACAACTTACAGAATGGGAGAAAATAGTTTCAAATGATGCAACCGACAAGGGCTTAATCTCTAGAATATATAAACAACTTATACAACCCAACAGCAAAAAAGCCAACAACGCAATGGAAAAATGGGCAAAAGACCTGAACAGACATTTCTCCAAAGAAGATATACAGATGGCCAACAAACACATGAAAAAATGCTCAGCATCGCTGGTTATAAGAGAAATGCAAATCAAAACTACCAGGAGATATCACCTCACACCAGTCAGAATGGCCATCATTAATAAATCCACAAATAACAAGTGCTGGAGGGGCTGTGGAGAAAAGGGAACCCTCCTACACTGTTGGTGGGAATGTCAACTGGTACAGCCACTATGGAGAACAGTTTGGAGATACCTCAGAAATCTATCCATAGAACTTCCATATGACCCCACAATCCCACTCTTGGGCATCTATCCGGACAAAACTCTACTTAAAAGAGACACGTGCACCCGCATGTTCATTGCAGCACTATTCACAATAGCCAGGACATGGAAACAACCCAAATGTCCGTCGACAGAGGATTGGATTCGGAAGAGGTGGTATATATACACAATGGAATACTACTCAGCCATAAGAAAGAATGACATAATGCCATTTGCAGCAACATGGATGGAGCTAGAGAATCTCCTACTGAGTGAAATGAGCCAAAAAGACAAAGACAAATATCATATGATATCACTTATAACTGGAATCTAATATCCAGCACAAATGAACATCTCCTTAGAAAAGAAAATCATGGACTTGGAGAAGAGACTTGTGGCTGCCTGATGAGAAGGGTAGGGGGAGGGAGTGGGAGGGATTGGGAGCTTGGGCTTATCAGACACAATTTAGAATAGATTTACAAGGAGATCCTGCTGAATAGCATTGAGAACTTTGTCTAGATACTCATGTTGCAACAGAAGAAAGGCTGGGGGAAAAATGTAATTGTAATGTATACATGTAAGGATAACCTGACCCCCTTGCTGTACAGTGGGAAAAAAAAAAAAAAAAAAATAAAAAGCATAGAGAAATAAAGTAGCTTGCTTTCTACCGACAAAATCCTTATCTTTAGATGAAGATCCTCTGGATCCCAGAGAGATGATTTCCTGGCAATAACCTCAAGATGAAATTTGCTGATTGCCCAGGTTAGATTACTGAACAATAGTATAATTTAACCAACTCTTACTTAATCTGAGTACATGTCTCCCTCACTAGCTGGCCAGTCTGTTATTACTAAGACAATTAAAAACAAACATATTGAAAAATGGTTAAAACTAATTAACTAAAATATAGAAAATAAAAGGATAGAAAAAGACATACCAGGCAAATTCTAAACAACAACAAAGAGCTTTATGTAGCAATATTAATTATCAAATGTGTTCTTTAAATAGTGTAGCATTAACAAGGACATTAATATAGGCAATATATTGCATCACAAAAATCCAGTAGGAAATTATTACAATCATGAACACTTATGCAACTGATTACATCTTGATCATGGGAATTAGTTTACTTAGATTCTATTCTGGACTTTTGCATCTATGTTCATAAGTAAGACTGGCCTATTATATTCCTTCTCATGATGTCTTTTTTGGAGACTTGTATATACAATTTATATCATAAAATATGTTGGGAGATATTCTTTCTTTTTCTGTTCTCCAGGAAAATTTGTCTAATATTAGATTTACTTCTTCCTTGAATATTTGATAAAAATTTGTTGGTGTAGCCATTTGGGGTCTAGAGTTTTCTTTGTGAAAAGAGTTTTGATTCCTGCTTCGGTTTCCTTGATGGTTATAGACATACTCATTATTCTGTTTCTTCTTGTGTCAGTTTTGCTGTTTATATTTTTCTAAGAGTTTATTTCATCTGAACTTTAAAATGCATTGGGTTAAAGTTGTTTATACTATCTTCATTTTCTTTTTTATGTCCGCTGCATCTATAGCGGTGACCTCTTTGTCTTTCCTAATGTTGGTTATTTGTGCCTTCTATTTTTGGTCTTTAGACTTCTCCAAAAAAAAAAAACAAAAACAAAAACAAAAAACTGGAGTTCCCGTTGTGGCGCAGTGGTTAACGAATCTGACTAAGAACCATGAGGTCGCGGGTTCGGTCCCTGGCCTTGCTCAGTGGGTTAAGGATCTGGCGTTGCCGTGAGCTGTGGTGTAGGTTGCAGACTCAGCTTGGATCCCACACTGCTGTGGCTCTGGTGTAGGCTTGGCAGCTACAGCTCCGATTCGACCCCTAGCCTGGGAACCTCCCTATGCCGTGGGAGCGGCCCAAAGAAATAGCAAAAAGACAAAAAAAAAAAAAAAAAAAAAAAAACAAAAAAACAAACTATTGGTTTTGTTCATCCTCATTATTTTATATTGGTTTTCTGTTTCATCAATTTTTGGTCTTATTTTTATTATTTCATTTGATCTACTTTCTTTGCTATACTTTTCTTCTTTCTGCATTGGATGCTTAGCTCATTTAATTTTCAGCCTTATTTCTTTTCTTAGATATTTATTTAAACCTATAAATCTCCCTTTTAGTACTGTTTACCACATCCCACTAGACTTGAAATGTATGGTAGTCACTCTCATTTAGTTTAAAGTATTTTCTAATCTTATTTTAATTTTTTGATTGAAATGTATAGAAATTGTTTTTAATTTTATAAAATTGGGAATTTTCTAGTTATCTTTTAAATATTTCTAGCTTTATTATTTGGTGGTCAGAGGACATGTTTTGCCTGCTTTCAACTTTTTGACATTTGTTAAAACTTGTTTTATGGCCACAGTTTTATGGTCAATTTTGTAAAATTTTGTATAATTTTGTAAAAAAAAATTATACTCTGTAGTTTGAGAGTACAAAGTTCAATATATGTCCTTTAGGTCATTTAGAAAAAATTGCTTCATTCACACATTCTATTTTGCTTTTCAACTACTTGGTCAGTTAATGAGGTCCTATTTTATCCCTTCTTCCTGGGGCCTCTGTCATTCTCAAAAGCATCTCAGATTAGATGATAAGTGACAGGATGTAACATAAAGTTTATAACCACTCATTAAAATAAGAAATGAGTATAGAATTTCTACTAACTCAGTCAACATTCAACTTTACTGGAGTTCATATCTAATTATATAAGAGTTTCATTCCTAACCAGCTTGAGAGAGAGAGAGAGAGAGAGAGTGCTCTGTGACTACTGTGTAAGAAGAGGTATAATTTTTGTATATATTTTCAGAAAATATTATCTACATGAAAAATTCCAGAATCAATGGTCAACCTAATAGGACTAGTAGGAAATAAGAGGTAATGGTTTTAAAAAGAGATATAAGATCAATATAAAATAAAAAAATTAATGGGAAGATGTCTATTCACCATGCACTAAAAAATTGCAAAGTTCCTTGGAAAATATCTGAGGAAACAGAAATACATCTTTGTTGATAAAATTCTGAAACGCTATTAAAATACACACAAGATCTGAATAAATGAAGGAACATGCCAGTTAATGGGTAGGAATGCTATGTCTACACCAAATTTTTATTTAATGTCGTGCAATTTTAATTCAAGTAAAGTTTTTGTAGAACTTGATAAAGTTATTCTAAAATGTATACTGAGGTTTAACTTTATTAATCTAGTCAAATTAATTCTGAAAAAGATGAATAAGGACATTGGGACTAGCTTTAACCAATTATCAATACTAAGTATAAAGCTTTAATAATTTAGACAGTATAGTTTTGGAACACAAATGGAAAAATAAATCAATGGACTTGAATAGAAAGTTTAAAAAGAGAACCCCTGCTTATCTTGGAAGTTGGCATTTTAGAGTGCAGGATTCCAGCTCAGTCGGAAAATGATGGTAGGCAATTGGACTTTTACCAAAAAACCCAACAATGATATAGATCCTTACCTCCCAGCAACAATGGTGTAAATGGGTGAAACAAATAAAGATGAAAAGCAAGGAAAGGTAAAGTAAAATCTTTGTGACTTCAAAGATGAATGGATTTCTTAAAAAAGACATAAACAAAACTTAATGGAAAAGATTAAGAAATTTAGTTATTTTTATTTTTTCAAAATATCTGAAAAAGTCACCATAAACAGATTTAAATAGAGGTGGTGGGCTAGGATAAGATATTTGAAATAATACAGCAGACATAGACTTAGTGTCTGAAACAGTTAAAGCACTTTTACAAATCAACAGGGAAAGAAAAACAATCCAACTGAAAAAGTGATCAAAGGATAGATATAGCTAGAGATTATCAAAATCCACAAAAGGCCAATAACTCAATGAAAAAGCATGCCACCCAGAAACAGGTGACACAACATTAGTATTAATAACAATATAAAGGAGATAAATTATTTTGCCAATCAAATCACCAACAACTAAAAATTTGACCTCATGTACATCTGGGCATGTGGAGAAAGAAACTCTCCTACTCTGTTAGTGAGTGTATTAATTAGGAAAATCAATAGATAAAGCAACTTGACATTATGTAATAAAATACAAAATGTAGTTACTCTATCATTTATAAAAAACACCAAAATATCTAACCTAAAAAATTCCCACATGTAATTACCAAGACACATATAAAAGATTTTTAATGCAGCATTGTTTACAATAAAAAACAGTAGCCTAAATACCCAGCAATGAAAAATGCATTAAAAATATTCTTAGGACAAACTATATGTATTTATATATGTATATATATACATATATGAAAATATCTTGAAGCTGTTAATACTGAATTTTAAAATTATAAATATATTTGCATATTTGGTATAAAATCATTTATAGAAAATAAAAAGAGCAGATATATAAAACAATATTATATATGTGGATGTACAACATGCACACAAATTAAAAGACATCAACAGAAAGTAAATGCACCGAATTCGTGATAGTTGTTTCTGGGGTTGGGGAGGAGAAGGAGAATAGGTTTTGGGGATTAGATCCAAAAGAGACTTCCACTTCATCTGAAATATTTGTTTCTTCTATTTAAAATTACTTGAAGAAGGAAGAAGACCCTTCAAGATGTCTGTTCAACATTGCATTGGAGATTCTAGTCAGGGCAGTTAGGCAGAAAAAGAAAAGGTATCCAAACTGGAAAGGAAAAAATAAAACTATCTTTATCAACACATCATGATTTTACATAGAGAACAAATTCAAAAAGATCACTGGATGTACAAGATCAGTATACAAAAATCAGTTGATTTCTATACATTAGCAATGAAGACTCCGAAAATGAAATTAACAAAAGAAAGTAATATAGTCAAAGGCTACACACACACACAAATTAAGAAAACATTCTACTCACAATGTCATTAAAAAGAATTAAGTGCTTAAGAATAAATTTAACAAAAGAAGTGAAAGACTGCCACATTGGAAACTACAAAACATCATTAAAGAAGAGCTAAGTAAATGGACAGACATTCAATATTCATGCATCAGAAGACAACATTTTTAAGATGGCAGTACTTCCAATTCATCTAAGGATTCTTTGCAGTCCCTATTATAATTCCTGCTGGCTCCCCACCTGCCAGAAATTAAAAATTGATCCTAAAATTGGTAAACAGTCTTGAAAAAAAGAACAAAAAAATTGAAGGACTCACACTTCCCCATTTCAAAACTTAACTGCACACCTACAATAATCAAGATATTGCTCTACACAGGGCTATATAGTTTAATGAATAGCTATATACTCAAATGGAATAGAAGCAATATAAATTTCAACATTTCAATTGTGAAGGAATACTCTTTTCAATGAATGTTGCTGGAATAATGAATATCCACAAACAAAAGTCTGAATCTGTATCCTTCCCTCACCCCATACACAAAACCAAGTCAAAACTGATCACAGATCTAATGTAAACTAAAACTATAAAACTCTTAGAAGAAAACATAGGAATATATCTCCATGATTTGAGCTAGGCAGTAATTTCTTAGATGACACCAAAAGTACAAGCAATAAAAGTGATAACTTGGATTCATCAAAATCCAAAACTTGTGTGCTTCAAAAAATATAATTATGAAAGTGAAAAGATAACCCACAGATTAGGAGAAAATATTTGCAAATCATATATTCAAAAGGGGACTTGTCATCAGGGCATATAAAAATCTCCTGCAATTCAGTTATAAGATGAATAACAAAAATGAGTAAGGAATTTGAATAGAAATTTCTTTGAAAAAGAGATATGAATGGCCAATAAGCATAGTAAAAAATACTCAGCATCATTAGTCATTAAGGAAGTGCAAATCAAAAAACATGAGATATGAATTCACATTGACTAGAAGTGCTAGAAAAAAAGACAATAATAGGTGTTGGTGAGGATGCTGAGAACTTAGAACCCTCATATATGGCTGATGGAGATTTAAAATGTTGCAGGCACTTTGGAAAAACAGTGTTAACAGTCTCCCAGAATGTTAAACAGAATTACTATGTGACCTAGTAATTCCACTCTAGGTATTTATTCAAGAAAAATAAAAACATATGTCCACTCATAGACTTGTACGTGAATGTCCATAACAGCAGTATTCGTAAAAGCTAAAAGGTTAAAACAACGCAAATGTTATCTACTGATGAATGGATAAAATGTGGTATATTCATAACAATGGAATATTATTCAACCATAAAAGGAAACAAAATAGTGATACATATTAGAACATGAACGAACCTCAAAAAACATGCTGTGAAACATGTCAAACACAAAAGACCACATATTATATGACTCAATTTATATGAAATATCCAGAATAGGCAAACCTATAAAGACAGATTAGTGGTTGCCAGGTGCTGAAGGTGGAAATGGGCTGTGACTGCAAATGGGCATGAGATTTCTTTTTTGAGTTGTGGAAATGTTGTAAAATTAGATTGTGATTGTGGTTGAACAGATCTGTAAATATACCAAAATATGTCATTCAACTGTGCACTTGAAATGTTTTGGAAATTATGTCTCAATAAAGATATTTAAAAAACCCACAAATATGACAAAATGTTAAGAGGTCAATTCTGGCTGGTTGGAATGCAGAGTTTTGTTATGCATTCTATTTTTTCTATTTTTAATGTTTCTGAAAAACAAAAAATCAAGACACTATAAATTCCTGGGCCCTGGTTCCAAATGAGATAGATGCATAAATTCATAGTCTTTTCATTATACTCTTACTTTTAGACACTGTCCATTGCCTCCATTCTCAAAAGAAATGACATAGAATATTCTCAGCAAAGCCTACCAGTTATACACAGCAAACCCAATATTTAGTGGCTAAATATAAGCCAGGAATAAGTAGATGTATGAGGAAAGCATTTAATATAAACACAGAAACCAGAATTTCCAGGAAGGGTAAATCAAGAGGAAAGAGACACGATGTAGGGAGCAAATGAAACTTAAAAAAAAAAAAAAAATCCCTATTAATTCTTCAAGAGGAAGAAGAGAAAATTTCCAGCCATGAAAAATATCAGAAATCTATAATCAAAGGAATATTCAGAGAACAAAATTTATGAAAATTAGAAAATAATTGCTATAAGGTTTGGAAAATGAAAGAACAAAGAAGGAAAATGAGAACAAAGATAAGAAAATTAGACAATCACCCAAAGAAGTTCAATATCTAACTAATTGTGTTTCCAGAGATAGAGAACTGAAAATATAGTGGGAAGGAATATATTTTTAAAACGGAATAGGAAAATTTCTCATCAACAAAGAACATGAATTTATATCAGGAGATCTAGCACAATAGTTGATTAAAAAGACTTGCCAGTTATATCTTAATGAAATCTCAGAAAACGAGGAGAAAAGGAATAATCCTAAAAGCGTCCAGGGAGTGGAAATAGGTTGCCCCCAAAGCACCAGGAAACAGATTGGTTTTGGATTTCTAGAAGCCAAAATTCAATGGAACAATGTCTTCAGAATCCTGAAGGAAAGCATAAAGGTAGGACAAAGACATTTTCAGGCAGTAAATTATGGTAGACAGTTATATTTGTGACCAATAACTTTAGAATTCCTTTTTTATATTTGAGGAAATTCCCACATTATGACCCCTGCCTTGCCAAGGTTGAAGCCATAACTCAGTTATCCATCATCTATTGCAGCAAAGACATAGGCATATGACCCCAGCTCTTCCAATCAGACATTTCCATGGATGAGCTCAATTTGAAGAAAGGTGTGGAAGTCGATTTCGCCCAGGATCTGTTCCTGGAGCAGGGTCATGAGAGACTGAGCTTTCAGAGGTAATAGTGGCATAGGTTCTAGTTGGTAATGTCTCTTGCTCATGTTCTTTGATACCTTTGACCAGAGGAGGTAGAGGAATACCTTAATATAAATGGATAGATAATTTGGGTATTTTTCCTGGATGCACAGTCACCAAACCCTATTCTCTGGTTGTCCTGGAGATTCTGTAAGCTACTTCATAATCTCTAGTGAAGCTTCCAAGGATGCTCCTCGTGGATATGCTCCACCAACACAAGGGAGTAACCAGGAAAGACGACTGAGATGGGAGAGCAGGTAGTTTAGGGAATCTAACATAATAGAGAAGGAAAAGAATGCCCAGGATCACAGTAACTAGAAACCCCAGGAGGTAGGCTGTGCACCAGCCTAAATACTAACCAGTCTAGATTCAGTCAAGCATATGAAGGGATCCAGCAAGAATATTTCTGAAAAGAGAAATTGGATTTAGTGCCTGATATATTTTATGAATTTAGAAGAGATTTACCCTACTGGAAGTAAATTTGGGAATGAATTAGTATATGTGTGTGTGTATATATATATATATATATATATATATATATATATATATATATATATACTAGCATATACAAGCAAATGGAGTAAGATTATTACTAACCAGAGGGTAAGTAAAATTTTGTACGTGAAAGGCAGTGCAATCATGGTACACCACATGACTCCTTTGTATCTATTGTTACGTGCTAAAAATTCAGACTCGATTTCACCGAAACTTTGATATAACTACATGAGGGGATGGGGTGGGGGAAGTCTGTGTGTGCTGGGGCAGAGCATACAGAGCAGAACTAGATCCATAATTTTAGAGTATGTGTCCACAATTTCTAAAACCGGAAAGTCTGGGAATACTGGAAAAATAAAACACAGGAAGAAGTTAAAACATGGAAGAGTGATTGTCTTTGAGGAGCGGAAGTGAGGGAGATGAAGTATATGTGTCAGGGTTCTTTATTTACATACTTCAGAATTCACTCTAAAGCAAAGCTTTGTTTTGTTTTTAGTTTGTTCTTAAGTATTAAGCCCTTTATGGGATCTCTGAGAGCATTCCAAGAACCAGTATTATATGGTACTCAAGAAACATATTTAACATTTATTTTATTATTTTTTTTTTGTCTTTTTGCTATTTCTTTGGGCCGCTCCTGCGGCATATGGAGGTTCCCAGGCTAGGGGTCTAATTGGAGCTGTAGCCACCGGCCTACACCAGAGCCACAGCAACGCGGGATCCGAGCCGCATCTGCAATCTACACCACAGCTCACGGCAACGCCGGATCGTTAACCCACTGAGCAAGGGCAGGGACCGAACCCGCAACCTCATGGTTCCTAGTCGGATTCGTTAACCACTGCGCCACGACGGGAACTCCCTATTTAACATTTATTGACAATTCAAAATTTATTGACATCAGTCAAGAAGAAATGAGGAATGGAATTGCATTTTATTAAGGCAAAAGAAAGATAGTCTGACTTTAGTTAGTTGCTCTGGATGGAAAAATAAGGGACAGACTACTATAGATACAGAAAGTGATGCAAGGTGTGTGAGAAGCGGACACTGAGGAAAAAATTTTGTACATTTGTGGGGACTAAGTTTAGAATAAATTTAATTAAGTTAAAAAATTTATTGGCAATACAATTCATGTATGTTAGAAGTTGCCTTAAAATCTGAGTGACAATTATTTCATGTCACAATGGAATCATAAGTTGACACTTAATTTGCTGATTTAAAGGCCAAGCCCTCATCTTTGTCATGATTTAATCTGTGCTGTGCAAATGTGTTGAGATTTAACATGTCTTTCTTCTCTATATCTAAACTTTTAGATGTTCCCAAGGAGGGACTCCATGCCAAATATTGGCATTTAAGATAAAAAGCATCCAGGAATAGGTAACTTTTAATCTTTTCTTTTCCATGCAGCTTCTCAAGAAGGGAATTTTGAAGCTTGTGGAGCAGAAACATGCAGGCATCTTAGAGAAAGAAGCAAGCATATTTCATAGAAGGGATTTAGTACATTTGGCAAGTGCTCTTTAGAGGTGAAAGCCAGCCATCAAGTGAAACATTTTGGAGAACTCCCACATCAACAGTTTGTTTTAAGTACCAAATAAATGGCCCAGGCAAACAGAGAACAGAATCCTCATGAAGGCCTAGGGTTGGTAAGGAACAATCCCTCGACTAGGAGATTTTTCTAGAAGGCAGGGGTTATAATTTAGATAAGAGAAGGGAGAAGAGAAATGATGAAGTGCCTGGAGTCAAGGGACTTCCTGGAGTCAAGACTAGACGTTTTTGACTGGAGCCGGGAGTTTGTGTGAGGAACAATTGAGATAGATATTTGGGAAAACGAGAGAGAGATGGTGATTTAGGAGTTCCCTGGTGCCCTAGGGATTAAGGATTCAGCAGTGTCACTGCTGCTGTGGCTCAGGTTCAATCCCTGGTCTGGGAACTTCTGCATGCTGTGGGCATGCCCCCACCCACCCCCAAAGATGGTCATTTAAATACAATTGCTTCCTTTGTTCCATTCAAAACTCTGATGGAGTGATGGTACCAGGATTTTTGTTTTAAGTAGTAATATACAAAAAGAGAAAATGGTAAAGGAGAGAAGATAGTAGCAAAATTTGAAAACAGATGGACAAGTCAAAACTAATTTACCAAACCCTGGATAGTTGAATCCTAAATTGGCAATGAGGAAAGCCAAGAAGCAACACAATTTTCTCTAAGAACCTAAAAAACTTAGGATTTCATGGCACCAGGTACTTCTGGATGTGGCAGTTAAATGAGGCTAAGGAGGATTTTTTGAAAGTCTAAGAAGCAGTTGGAACCTCAGATCCCCTCATTATGGGCAGCAGGGTAACCTGCTATCTCACTCTGACAGAAGACTAAGCCTTACTGTCCACAGTAGGTAAAAGGATGGTCTCTGAACTGGGCATTTCCAGGAACCATTGAGAGTGTGGTTGTCAGGGAAAACCAGTGGATTTAGCGAACTTCCCAAGTTTGATATTGGAAATTTCAGAACCTGTTCCCATGTGGTGGGGAAGGCAGGCCTATCCCCCCAGGAGGAAGATGGGAACATCACCCATTACTGAGTATGACCAGCCCTAGCGGGTACCAGCATCAGAGGTTCAGCCAGGAAGCAGCCCAGCCAGATCATCTTATGGGGAAGCATAGTCACCAGACCCATGTGTGCACCCTGTTTCTAATCATTTTTTTTTGTCTTTTTGCCATTTTCTTGGGCCGCTCTCGCAGTATATGGAGGTTCCCAGGCTAGGGGTTGAATCAGAGCTGTAGCCACAAGCCTACACCAGAGCCACAGCAACGCAGGATCTGAGCCATATCTTCGACCTACACCACAGCTCACAGCAATGCTGGATCCTTAACCCACTGAGCAAGGCCAGGGATCAAACCCACAACCTCATGGTTCCTAGTTGGATTTGTTAACCACTGAGCCATGACGGGAACTCTGAGAAGCAACTTTCTAAACATAAAAGCCATGAAAGATATTACAAAGGAAAAGATAGACTCATTGTTTTAATAAAACACTGGAATGTATGTTGAAAGCATTTTAAAATAAATACAAATTAGGAATTCCCGTCGTGGCTCAGTGGAAATGAATCTGACTAGCATCCATGAGGACGTGGGTTCTATCCCTGGCCTCAGTCAGTGGGTTAAGGATCCGGCATTGCCATGAGCTGTGGTGCAGGGTCACAGATGCAGCTCGGATTCTGCGTTGCTGTGGCTGTGGCATAGGCCAGTGGCTATAGCTCTGATTGGACCCCTAGCCTGGGAACCTCCATAGGCCAAAGGAGTGGCCCTAAAAAGACAAAAAAAAAAAAAAAAAAAAAGACAAAGCAAATTAAATAAATGGCAAACTGGGGAAAAACTAGAGGCAGATCTAACGAAGGGTTTAACATGTAAAATATTCATATGAGCAATATGTAAAATGTTCATATGTAAAGTATGTAAAATAGTCACATAATATGTAAAATGTTCATATAAATAGATGAGAAAAAAATACAAGAACCCTATAAGAGAAAAATGGACAAAGGGTGTGAATCAATACATATGATGAAATCCAAATGGCTAACATTCATTGAGGAAAAAATCAATCTTAGTAGTAAACCAAGAAATGTAAATTAAAACTTGATCTACGCCTCTTCAATTACCAAATTGTTAAAGATTTTTTTTCAAAGTAAAGTTACTCAATGGTGAGAGTGTAAAGTGATATCTTCTGGAAAGTTCTGGGAATATATATTAAGGATCTTAAAATGTTTGAATCCTGCAATCTGGTAATTCCATTTCTAGATATCTAATCCAAGGAATTTATTTAACCAATATTTTACTGTATATAGTTTTCTGGGTACTGAAATGTAGGATACTTATAAGTGATTAGTAATAATTGTGGAAAAGTAAAAAACAAAATAACTGTCTAATAATAGGGGGAAAGTTGAGTCACTTATCTCCATCAAACAGATTTTATTTAGTCACCAAATATTATAATTATTTTCAATAAATGATAAGTAGATTTTCTAACTTGAGAAGAAATTTATTAAATATAGCATTTAGATCCTGACTGTCAACCCAAACGATGGCTAACATTTGAGGTATTTTGTCAACAATCTCCATTTGAAATAATAGATTTTATGAAATATGCATGCAGCTTGAAAGACAAAAAGGCTTTCCTGATGTCATGAAATTGTTGTGTAATCTGGACAGTGAGCAATCTGGATGCTGGCCTCAGGGAGAGGAGCTATTAAACTTATTTCACTTCTCACCTTCCCCAGCTTAAAACACACACACACACACACACACACACCCCAGGAAAGTTTGGAGGAATTATTTTTTGAAAACACAGAGGACACAGTTCCCTGGTGGCTCAGTGGGTTAAATATCCAGTATTGTCACTGCTGTGAGAGTGGCAACTGTGGCTGGGTTTGATCCCTAGCCCAGGAACTTCCACATACCGTGAGTGTGGGCCCCAAACCCAAACAACACAAAACGTGGAGGAAAGACTTCCTAATTTCCAGAAATCCATCGAGTCTAACCATTCTGATAAAAAGAAATACACTTCCTTAATTGTCAGAATTGTCAGGTTTTCCTTAGATGAAGAATTTCTGTGTTACTAGGGATGCTATGACTAAGAATAAAATGGAAGAGTGTCTGAAATGAAAGGGAATTTATTCTCAACTGGAACCTGTGGTTCCAATTGGAAGAACCATAGAGGCAGTCTCACAGTCAAAGCAATCATCTTCTACCCATAGAGAAGTAACACATTTTTGTCTGGAGCATTGGAGGGACCCTGACAATGTAGCTGACAAACTCTGAGGGGTTTTGATTTGAGCACAGAGTTGTACTTACAAAATCAGAGTGTTTCCTTTGGATGCTCAATATCTGAAGACTAATATATAGATTAAATATTAATATTATTTATTTTATATAGATGGTAGCCTGGTTTCATTCTTCCTATGATCCTTAGAAATATAGAAAGGAAATAATTTAGTTTATAAAACATAGTGCTCAACTCAAAGCTTAATTGTCTATTTATAATTCAATAAGAAATGAGTGCTTGTGTAGTAGTCATAGACAGCATTTTATTGTTTCCTAGGGGAAAGGCCTTTAGTATGGTATTTTAATTTTTGATATTAATTCTCCATCTAAATTGTTCCAGTTTTATCTCTTAATTTCCTTCTTTCTTTTTTTTTGTTTTTTTTTTTTTTTGTTTTTTTTTTTTTTGGCCTTTTCTAGGGCCGCTCCAGCAGCATATGGAAGTTCCCAGGCTAGGGGTCAAATCGGAGCTGTAGCTGGCAGCCTATGCCAGGGCCACAGCAACTCAGGATCCGAGCCACGTCTGTGACCTACACCACAGCTCATGGCAATGCCAGATCCTTAACCCACTGAGCAGGGCCAGGGATCGAACCTGTAACCTCATGGTTCCTAGTCGGATTCGTTAACCACTGAGCCACCTCAGGAACTCCTCTCTCTTCATTTCTTTAGAGCAAGTTTTCAGATAGAAAGTATGAAGTATTTGATTATGTATTCAAAAAGCATATAAAGAATTAAAAAAAAATCTTGTAGAAGAATTTTTAAGATTAAAAAATTAGGGCGAGGAGTTCACATCGTGGCTCAGCAAGTTAAGAACTCAACATGGTCTCCGTGAGGAAGCGAGTTTGATCACTGGCCTTGGTCAGTGGATTAAGGATCTGGTATTGCTGTGGCTGTGGTGTAGGCCTACCGCTGAAGCTCAGATCCAACACCTGGCCTCGGAACTTCCATGTGCCGCAGGTGTAGCTATAAAGAGAAAAATCCTTTATAAAAAATTGGGGTGAAATGATCACAAGATACAGGTAATCTTGGCACTTGCAGATCTTCGAGGTTTAGCTTGAGTGGTGACTGCTGTAAGTAGGAGAGGAAGGCAAGGTGGATCCTTGGGCTCTTAGACAAAGAAGGGAAGGAGACACAGGAAGACTCCCTGGGGTGCATGGGTGGCCATGACATCTCACAGGAGATTATCACGGAGTTTCCTGATATCACTGATCATGTGTCTGCGGAGAGGGAGATGTAATTGCCAGTGGTGACTAAGATAACTGTATTATCATCTGTAGAAAAGAAGAGGACACCTAACGGAGGAAGTTAGTTTCAGGAGAAAAAGATCAATTTGTACTAAACACATTAGTTTTCAGGGGCTCCATGGGCCAACCAAGATGGAGAAGCAAGCCAGAAGCTTTGGAGACAGTCAGTGCTATTAGAAAAAGCTACATAAATAATCTTTAAAGAGAGAGAGTGTGACACTAAAGAAAGCCAAGAACATAAATAGGAAATCTAAAGGAAGAAATAAAAAGATTTAAAAGAGAAACGAGAATTGAGATTTGAAGTAAGTCTGCATTTGTGTCATGGAAGAGGAAATGGAACCAAGAACAAAGAAAAGGACCAGAGAATCATGGGGACCATCAGGGCTCCAGAGGTCAGAGACATTTTAGGAGGAAGCAGGTGGGGTTCCGTGCATCAACGATGTAGAGACATGATGATAGATGGTGGTATTTAATTGACATTCATCATTCTGGAAGGAATGGGAGGTGTTGACTTAAGGCTTTTAAATGGCAAGATTAGCACTGGAGAGAGGGAGTATCTTTTCTTCCCCTGAGATCGAGTAGGAAGAAAGATGCAGTGTAACCAAGGGGAGAGAGGCTGAAGTGTGTGCCAAATGGTTTTACTTAATGATTTTTTAAACTAAGTTTTTAAAAGTATGCACTTCATAAAGGACCAAGATCCCTTGAAAAATACAATGATGAACAAGGCATAGACTGTTTTCAAACTACTTTTATATTGAAGATAAATACATAAATAACTCTAGTGATTGAGAATACAAGCTATTAAGTGAAATATAATTTTTTTTTCACATCTGTTTCTTCCTCCATAAAATGGGGATAGATTAGTTGTGAGGTTTGAATGGGATACTATATAGAAAGGGCTTCCCAAAGAGCACGGCAAAATGAAAATAATGCTTGCTGTTGTAGAAATGATAAGTGCTGAAAGAGAACTATAGGAAATGAAAGAGGACATGGTGTTTTGTTGGAGCAGGAATGAAAAATAAGGGGGCAAGTTTGTCCACTTAGTAAAAGGTGGAATTTAAGAACTGAGAAGGAAAGAAATTTTGAAAGAGAGAATGTGGGAAGAAGGAGACAGTTTGCCATTTAATAGCATAAAGTAAGAAGATTTCAAGACATCAATAAAATGGACAGTTTTAAAAAGCCCCAAGTTTTAAAAATAATGTCTCAAGCATCTCATTTTCTTCCTAGCTTGCATTTCCTAGGGTTCTAACAGAATCACTTGACCTAATGGGGACATTCAGCCCATGAAACAAATGCTATTTCATTCTTCATCACTTCCCCCATGTTCTTGTTTTCTTTTTTCCCCAAGATGGATTTACTGGCCCATCAATATGATAACTGTCTTGTCCCTCCATCCAATCATCAAGACACTTGTTCCTCCCTCCTTGAGATATACTTGCCTGGAAATGCCTAATCCTGATGGAACCTTACTATTTGCTTTCTTCTCATCTATTAAGTCCCCTTATCTATAGAGAAGAATCCCACAAAGCCATACAATATGAGTTAAGGAAACACATGAAGACCGAGGCACACACAGGCTCTGCATTTCTTCAACATTATCATGGAAAGGCATCTCATGTTAAGAAGGGTTTTGTTCGAGGTCCTCCCCCCATTGCTTTTCCTTCATATAGGGCTGGGATGGCAGCAAATTTATTAGGAAAGGGATGTTCAGATGCTTGGGGACTTAAACTGCCTAGATGTCATGCCAGCCATTTATAGCAGTTGTCTGGGAAAGCCAGCAGCCCTGTACTTTAGAAGGCAGCTGAGGACCTTGGGCCCTTTGGGATGGTATAGCCCTCCAGCCATGGGAAGGAGTCTAGGCTGGCCTCTTGTTCACGCCTTCTGGGATGAACACTTAGGGGCATTTTTGGACAATGCTGCTCCTCCTCAACAATCTGTCCCCAAACTCTGACTCATCAGGTATGTCTGGAATAGGATGAGAGATTATTTGACTCCCACCCCATCTTTAGAGGCTAAGTTAGTTGCATCTGTTACACTCAAGAATTAGCTAGATTGTCAACCACTTCCCCTCTCTACCATTTATTAGGAATAAATTCTATAGAAACCTTGAGCGTTGTTTCTTTCATCCTTGGGCATCGAAGTTGGAAAAGGAGGAGTGTGTTGATCCTCCACAACCCAGCTTCTGCACATTCCATGGTGTATGAGGCTCCCGCTCGGACAGAGATGCCAAGAGCTACTGCTCCCTTGAAGGGCCCCACCCGTTAGCATTCGGGTCTGCAAATGAAGGTTTGCTGCATTCTTACAAAAGCTACCAGCAGGGGTCACAGAGAGCAAGCCCTTCCTTGGCCGTTTTTGCCCCAGATCTAAGAGCCAATGGAAAAGGTTTTTATGAAAACGGTCCATAAAGCCCAATTGTGGTGACCTCTCTGGGGACAGGTGGAGGATTGGGCCCCAGCCCCAGCGTCCCCATCAGAATGGACCCTAGATGAGACATAGGGACCTCTGGCACCTCTTGCAGGACACAGGAGATATGGAGAGTTTCTATTACTTTGAACAGTGGCATGCGAACTGATTTTTTGTATTGTGTAGTCTTACTGGGGACACCAGGGTGAGGGCGATTAAATGCCTTGATCTCTAAAGGCATTTGAGCATCTCCTTGCTCCATTTCTTTGGCATGGTTTTCTTCTCCCCCTGGTTCTTGAGTAGACCCAATACTAATAGTGTTTTGTGCCCCGACAACTATACTAGCTCTGTTATACTGCTTCTGCTCCCATTCTGGCTTTCCCAGGGAAATCCTTCTGTTCCTAAAAGGACCCTGAAGTTTATACAACCTTCAGATCCCATTAAACCTGGATCTGCTCTTGGTTTCTGGAAACCTCCAGGGAATTTGTGCAGAACCAGTAAGTCACAAATATCCAATAATTTTATATGGTCACTCTAAGGAGATTCAGAATCTCTAGGAAGTCTTCTGAGATTTTATGCACCACTTAAGATAGAAGTAGGCATGTTTGTCCCTCCTGACAGGGGCATCTATGAAATTGATCTTACAGGAAAGAGCCTGGCATGAGCTCCTCTGTATCATTTGCCAGCTATTCCTCTCTACTAGGAACACATTGTCGTCTCAGCAATTCCTTCAAACACAGTAGCTCTGACAGTGGAGGATGCTGATTGTTTGAGCTTACAAAATTGTTTTTATTTTTAGGATGTGATTTCAGAGTTGTTGAGGGTCAGCAGTTCTGAGGTTTTTTTTTGTTTTTTGTTTTTTGTTTTGGTAAGAAATCTCAAAGGAAAAATTTCAAGCAAATACTTGTGTTTTACAGGCTGATAACATTAAAAATGAGGCCTTTTACTAGACATTTGTAAGAGATGATTGGATAGTTGATTGGATTCTATTGTGATGGGATGAGGAATGATGGAATTAGGTGGGGGCTGATTTGAGTAGAATCTTAAAGAGATGCACAGGTCCTGATTAGTAATTCATGTTTCATTTGGAAATGTTTTCTTGAGAGGAAAATTATCTCTAATTTTATCCAAAGCAAGACAATCAGAGGAAACGTCACTGGAAGGTGATGTCTGTGCTGACTGTTGAATTGCCTGGGTGCAAAGACTACCAGGCAGGAGTGTCCTGGGCCTTTTTTGAGACACAGCCAGGAATGTGGTTTGAACCGAAAGAGCAAGGGGTAGAGTAGAAAGGGGTGAGGTCAAGGAGCTTGATGGTGGCATAGATCATGTAGGGACTTTTAGGACATTTGAAGGATTCTAAGAGAGGTGGAGTAGGTGTGCCTGAAGTTTGAGGAGAGGGGAAGGTGAAACAGAATATTTACAGGGTGGAAATTCTCGGAGAGTGTAAGAGGATTAGGACAGTATTAAGGGAGCTCTTGAAATTGCTATTAATGAAATAGTTTACTGACGTCTTTTTGTTTGTTTCTTCCTTCTTCTTTTTTTTTTTTTTTGGTCTTTTTAGGGCCAAATCCTCCCCTCAGCATATGGGGGTTCCCAGGCAAGGGGTCTAATCAGAGCTACATTGCTGGCCTACACCACAGCCACAGCAATATGGAATCCGAGCTGTGTCTGTGACCTACACTGAAGCTCCTGGCTACGCCAGATCCATAACACACTAAGTGAGGCCAGGGATTGAATCTGAGGTCTCATGGATATTAGTCGGGTTCATTACTGCTGAACCACAGTGGGAGCTCCTTTTTTTTCTTTCTAACTTTAATGAGAATGTTACATTTGTTAAGAATGCTCCCTCCTATTTTTACAATGAAATTCTTTATCTTACAAAAGAAGTTTCTTTTGATGCTTTGCAAGTAAGATTTTTAAACTCAAGAATGGATGTTGCATTTCATCAAAAGCCTTTGTGGCACCTACAAGATGAACTTTTTCAATACCTTTGTTAATATTTTGACATGTCATTAGACTTTCCAATGTTGAATCATCCTTGCATTCCTGGGGTATATTCTATTTGGTCATTATGTAGTAATTATTTTACCATATTGCTGCATTGCCTTGGATAACATTCCATTTTATGCTTTTTTATACTTATAAATAGATGATCACGGAGTTCCTGTCGTGGCACAGCGGAAACAAATCCAACTACGAACCATGAGGTTGCAGGTTCGATCCCGGGCCTCAGTCAGTGGGTTAAGGATCCAGCGCTGCTGTGAGCTGTGGTGCAGGTCACGGACATGGCTCGGATCTGGTGTTGCTGTGGCTGTGGCGTAGGCTGGCAGCAACAGCTCTGATTAGACCCCTAGCCTGGGAACCTCAATGTGATGTAGGTGCGGCCCTAGAAAGATAAAAGACAAAAAAATAAATAAACAAATAGATGATCATAGCTTTATTTTCTGTGGCCCTTTTTTGGGGGGGGGGTTGGTTTTGGTATCAGAGATCAGAATAGCTTCATTTGAGTAGCTTTCCAACCTTTCTATACTCTGAAACAATTTGCATTATAAGAGTTAACTGTGTCTTAAAAATTTGCTAGATTCACATATAAAATGATGTGTCTTCTGGATTTTTAGGGGTCATACTTTGAACCAGATTCTTATATTGGGTATTGAAGCTTTCTAGTTTTTCTTAGATCCATTTTGGATATGTTTCCTCCCTAGAAAAGTGTTCTCTTTTGAAAATTTTGATGTCAAGTTGCTCCCAAGAGTCTCTTCTGAGATTTTAAAAAATTCTCTACTGTCTTACTAGCTTTGTGTATTTCTACTAGTTTATTTTTACCTTCTTTCTTTTCTTATGATTAGTTTGGCCCAAAGTTTGTTGCTATTATTAATTTCTTCAAAGAACACTTTTGGTCATCATCCCTCTGTTTTGTATGTGTTCTCTTTCATTAATTTCATCTTTATTGCTTATTATTTCTTTACTCGTCCTTCTTCTTTCTCTTATATTTTCTAACCTCATCAATTGAATGTTAAGTTCATTTATTTTCAATCACTCTTCCTTTTCCTTTTAATACAATGAAATAGATCACTCAGTCTTCTTTAATGCTTTTCACCCTGAATTATATTTTAAAATAAATGTACTTTATTGAAATTAAACACATTTTTTAAAACTTAAAATTGATTTCGCAGAAATTTGTGAAAATCATCCTAACTTCACGAATTACTACAGTGAGTCATTCTGATGCCTGTGTCACCAGCACCTGGGTTCAGAACAGAATATTCACATTATTCTAGAAACCTCTTCCTGCCCCCACTCACATCACAACCTCTCTTTCGCAAAGGTAACCATTACTATGAATTTGAACACAGATTTTACTTTGCCTCTTTTTTCGCTCCATATAAATGGAAACATAAGGTAGGTATTCTTTTGAGTCTGGATCATTTTGCTCAGTATTTATAAAATTATTCTGATATTTTCATGTGTTTTTTCTTTATCTTCATTGCTATATTGTGGTCCTTTGAATGAATATACTCCAGTTTATTTATCCATTCTACTGTTTCGTTTTTCCACCACAACTGTGGCATATAGAAGTTGCTAGGCCGGGGGTCAAATTGGAGCTGCAGCTTCTGGCTACGCCACAGCTCACTGCAATGTCAGATCCTTAACCCACTGATCAAGGTCAGGGATTAAACCTGCTTTCTCATAGAGACAGGTCAGGTCCTTAACCTGCTGAGCCAAAATGGGAACTCCTATCCATTCCACATTTGATGGACATGTGGGTTTTTTCCAGTGTCTGGCTACCAGAAATAATGTTGCTGTCAACATTCTTAGACTTGACTTTCAGGGCACAGCTGTGCATATATCCTAGGCATATAGTTACAGTTGAATCATAGCACTTTTTTAGTAAGTACTATCCAGAAAGTTTTACAAAGTGCATGTAATTATTTTCATTCTCCTTACTAGGGTACAAGAACGTCCATTGTTCCACATCAAAACCACTTCCTGTATTGTCAATCTTATAAATTTTTAGCCTTTATTTGCATATGTAATTATAGCGGTGGTGTTTTATTTGCACTTCCCTAATAACTTTCCCCCAAATATTAGTTTTCTTTTTTTCTTTTTTCTTTTTCTTTTGCCATTTCTTGGGCCGCTCCTGTGGCATATGGAGGTTCCCAGGCTAGGGGTCCAATCGGAGCCACAGCCACCAGCCTACACCAAAGCCACAGCAACACGGAATCCGAGCTGTGTCTGCAGCCTACACCACAGCTCACAGCAACACTGGATCCTTAACCCACTGAGCAAGGCCAGGAATTGAACCCACCACCTCATGGTTCCTAGTGGGATTCGTTAACCACTGAGCCACGATAGGAACTCCTCTTTTTTTCTTTTTAAAGTTTTACTGAAGAATTGTTGATTTACAATGTTGTGATAATGTCTGCTGTCAACAAAGTGATTCAGTTATACATATATACACATATCCATTCCTTTTCAGATTCTTTTCTCATTAGGTTATCATAGAATATTGAGTCGAGGTCCCTGTGCTATATACAGCAAGTCCCCCATTGGCCAGTCATTCCAGATACCACAGTGTGTATATGCTAGTTTTCAACCTTTCTGTATTTTTTTCTTTTTAGGTTTTATTTTCAATACTGCCCTGAAGACACTACATTTGGGATACTCACCCAGGGCTGGGTGATTCACTAGAGCTCAAGAGGACAGAGTCAAGTGTCAACTGAGAAACATTACTGACTTGCAAGATCAGCCACCATCAGTCCTGGACAAAGCTTCTTCACTGAGTGGAGTCCCCTAGAAAATCAGCAAGGCTAAGAAATATTGTCAACTTCTTGCATAAAAGTCCACTGGGGGTTCTTCGTGACTCATACTCAAAACCAAAAAAAGGAGCATTTTCCAGCATCCTCACCTATCCAGAACATATCTAAAAACTTGAGATTATTACTAATTAATGGAGGCTATGAAGTCTAAGGCCAATTATGCCCAGAACCCAAGTTGTAGCATAATGATATTTCATCCAACCAAAGAAGAGTTTAATGATTTTGATAAATACATCGCTTACATAGAATCCCAAGGTGCATACAGAGCAGGCCTGGCCAAGGTAATTCCCCCCAAAGGATGGAAAGCCAGACAGACTTATGAGGGTATCAGTGACATCTTAATAGCTGCCCCTCTCCAGCAGGTAGCCTTTGGGGAGGCAGGTGTGTTTACTCAGTACCACAGAAAGAAAAGAGCCATGACCGTGAGCCAGTATCACCACCTAGCACATACTGTAAAATATCAAGCTCCACCACACTTGGATTTTGAGGACCTGGAGCAAAAATACTGGAAAACGCGCCTGCGCGGTTCCCCCATCTACGGCGCCGATGTCAGTGGCTCCTTGTTCGATGAGAACACGAAGCAGTGGAACCTGGGCCACCTGGGCACCATCCAGGACCTGCTGGAGCAGGAGTGCGGAGTGGCCATCGACGGCGTCAACAGCCCGTACCTGTACTTCGGCATGTGGAAGACCGCCTTCGCCTGGCACACGGAGGACATGGACCTTTACAGCCTCAACTTCCTGCACTTCGGGGAGCCCAAGACGTGGTACGCGGTGCCCCCTGCGCACGGCCGGCGCCTGGAACGCCTGGCCAGGGAGCTGTTCCCTGGCCCCGCGCGGGGCTGCGAGGCCTTCCTGAGACACAAGGTGGCGCTCATCTCGCCCACGGTCCTCAAGGCCCAGGGCATCCCCTTTGGCCGCGCCACTCAGGAGGCGGGCGAGTTCATGGTGACGTTTCCCTATGGCTACCACTCGGGCTTCAACCACGGCTTCAACTGCGCCGAAGCCATCAACTTCGCCACCCCGCGCTGGGTCGATTATGGCAAAGTGGCGTCGCAGTGCAGCTGCGGGGCGGCGCGGGTGGTGTTCTCCATGGACGCGTTCGTGCGCATCCTGCAACCCGAGCGCTACGAGCTGTGGAAACGGGGACAGGATCGGGTGGCGCTGGAACACACGGAGCACCTGTCCTCGCCTGGCAGCCTGGAGTTGAGTGCCTGGAGGGAGGTCCGCGAGCCTGGGGGGGCTGCTTTCAGCCCAAGGTACTGCCCGCCTCGTGTGGCCTCACGCCACCGTCGTGCAGGGTCTGCGGGTGGTGGGACCTGCCGCCGAGTCCCCGTGCGTTCTGTGTCCTCAAGCCCTGCACGAGTCCGGCGTTCTTCCTCCGCTGCCCAGCTCGAGGCTTCTGCTGCTTGCAGCTCCGGGAAGCCCAGATCCACCCGGTGGCCAACCCCATGCCCAGCCACCCCTGATCTCCGTCTAAGTGGCAGGCATGTTTCAAATCGTCGTCCTCGGGATCAGGGCACTCAGGAGTAAACAGTCCAGGGCCAGGCTAAGAGGTGCCTCTCCCAAGACACAGCTGGGGCCTCAAGCCTCAACCCTTGCCTGCTGTTGGACCCTTGATGGACAGCCCAGTCCCTCTGAGCCCTGGGCTCCAGCATCCTGCTGAGGCTTCTGGGCACTGCTGTGCCCCTGTCCCCTAAGCCTAACGATGCCTCTGGGCTCCACTGCTCTTGTGTGTGGAGGATCTTTGAGACTGGCCACAAGTCCACGTCAGAGCTTTGGGTATTTGCAGGTCCCTGGTCTCGCATGAAAGGCCCTCCTGTGTGTGGCCGCTGGTGGTACTGGCTCCATGGTCTTTACCAGATTCTCCAAAGTTTATTCTTCCTCCCAGACTTTTTTGGGAATCTGCTAACACCTGCGCGTCACCCCCTGACAGATTTCATCCACTGGACACGCTAGTGTCTCCGCAATCTAGGTCCTGCTGAGGCTCCCAGAGCCCTGTCTACCTCAGACTCCCATCCTGTGGGCCACCTCTGGATGCTGCTGAGCTTCTGAAGCATCCTGGGCCTTGGCTGCCCTCCAGTCTCTCTCCTTTTCCTCTTCCCCCTCCCCTTGCCCCTCTTCTTGCCAAACTAGCCCTTCTGGCCCATTAGGTTTGTGGTGGCTCAGACACGAGCATCACCTTTCTGAGTCCTTGAGGTGCTGACAATGTGTTCTCTGCCAGGATTTGTTCACAAGGATATTAAACGTAGCTCGAATGTTCAAAGCCGATGTTTCCTCTCCTGTTGTTCATTCAATCCTTTGAGAGACGGTGCTTCTTTTCTGCAGTGTTTTTTGTGTGTGTGGGTGGGAGGGGGCCCTGGGCCAGTGCCCTATGGAAGTTCCCAGGTCAGGGATTAAACTGGTGCCATAGCAGGAACCAGAGCCACTGCAGTGACATCGCCAGATCCTTAACCCCCTGAACTAGCAAACTTTTTTTCTGCACTTTTCTCAATACTTATATCCAAACATTTCAATCAAAGCTTATTTTTATAAGCTGGTTACATTCTGCAGTGTTGGCGAGTGAGTTTGGGGGATGGTTGTTGGGTTCTGGGTGGCTAGCTTGGTTGGGGGATGTGGTTCGGAGCCATATCAGAAGGCTGACTTGGACATCGCCTGGTCCTTGAGTGACCCATGCTGCTGGGAGAGATGAGCAAACATAGGTCAAAGAGAGCCACCATCTGAAAATCTCCTGTCCATGTGTCTATGGCCTTTTCAAAGCTGTGAGTTTATTTCACGTGGTTAAGCCATGGAGTCATCCCAGGGAACAAGCCCGCATGTACATGAACAAGATGATGTCTGTTGGTAACATGAGCTGTGAAGAAAGTAAAGGGGATGGGGTGATGGAGCAGAATGGGCACGAAACGTAGCCGAAACCCAGCCTCTGTACACCGGCACTAATTCAGTCTTCGGCACAGCTTTATTGCCTTTCCAGGCAAAGGAAGGCACAGCCGGCTAGTGCGTGTCCTCCCTTGAAGGGGATCGTCAGGGGTCTTACAGGTTGAGCTTGAAAAAACAGGGTCTTGATAAGGATTAGGGTGCCTCCCACCATCGATAATTTCAGCATCATCAAGGCCGGAGTCAGGTGGTCTGGGGACAGTTTCCGGTGGTCTCTGTGGTTATCTCCCTTGACCTTCTCTTTGCAGCGAAGTTTGCTCACGCAGAAAAGTGGGCACTAGGGAGAGCTGCAAAGGAAACGGAAGCACTAGGCAGGCAATGCAACCCTAACCAGAAGGTGATCCTTAGTCAAAGGAAGCAATTAAGCAAGGAAGACATCACTTCTGAACAGAAGGTTAGTCAGTGGCTGAGGTGGGGTGTAACATTATGGAGATGTTTTAACCAGTTTTTAGCTGTATCAAGATTTCTCATTCTTTAACTCTTGAGTCAGCCTCTTGAGACTGAGGGGAGGCCTGGGAGGCGGAAGGAAAGGCCTTTTCGAAGCCTAAGGACACATGGGCCTGTAGCCGGTTTCAAAGCCTGCCTGGTCCAGCGGCCAGGGAAAGGTTCACCGAGCAGGAGCCCTTTCCCAGTCCCAAATGACAAAGAGGAAGGTCCAGAGCTGATTTCCCCTTGGAGGAGACAGCAAGTGTCACAGACCTAATGTGCGGATTGTGTTTTTCCAGGCACAGAATGAAACTCCTTTGGGTCTGGGGCATAGAGAGCAAGAAGGAGGGAGAGGTGGGGACCAGGGGATGTAGGACCTTGAGCTCACGTTAAGTATCTGAGTTCTTTTCAAGATGCGAATAGAAAGCAATACATTTGACGTTTCAAACAGCACTTGACATGCTATGATTTGCATATGTAAATAATGACCGTAATTGTTCCGTCGACCACGTGGGGGCAGAAGTAGAACAGTCCGAAGTAATAGAGGTGAGAGTGGGTGGTTCCTTAGATTTAGGCTTTAGTGTTGGGAATGCACAGAAGCGGCCAAACTCAGAATACATTTTGGAAATTGAAAAGAGTAGTTTGGATGCAGAAGGAAATGTTTCAGAGAGCAAGCCACGATTCTCCTCCTTCCAGCTCTCCTCCTCAGAATTGGAATAGACTCTGGAATTTGAACCACCATTTGAAACTGAAGGCAGTGATGAAAAAGCAATGCTTGTTTGAAGCTCTGACTGGGGAGCAGCAAAAGCCCACATCCCATCCATAACACCGTGAGGGCAGGCGACTTGGTGGTTGTGTATTCTGTGGAAAACTGAAGCTGAGGGCCTGAGCTCAGGGACTCTGGGCACAGTGGAGGATGGGAGGGAGATGCTTGGCTGAACGGGGAATTAAGCCCTGTATTGAGATGGTGGAGCCACAAGGTGGAAGCAGCCTGGAATCCCCTGGAAGGCAGCAGCCCTCGGGAGCATCTGGACCCAAAGTCGAATTTGGATGAGCAAGGATCCAACTGTAATGTGATAGCTGAGACCTTGGGGGCGGGGGGTGGTCCATTAATTTAGGCCAGTTGTGGAAATGGCAATGCAGAGAAATAAGGAAACTATGAAAAGGCTCTAGGAAGAGAGCCTGGCTCCTATTTCCATTCCCTTCCTCCCTCCCTCTCTTCCTTCCTTCCTTCCCCTCTTTCTTTCTTTTCTTCTTTTCACTGGGGGCACACCCATGGCATGTGGAAGTTCTCCAGGCCAAAGATCAAACTCGCGCAGTAGCTGTAACCAGAGCCACAGCAGTGACAATACCAGATCCTTAAGCTGCTGACACGAGGTGACTCCTCATACTTCTATTTTCAATTTTAGAAAGGGAAATTCCCCTTGCTCTATTTCAGCAATATCACAATGTCGTCTCTGGCAGTAGATGTCCCCCAGGGTCTAGGATGAGAAAAAATTGCAGGTTTTGAAGGAATTTTTTTTTTCAGAAAATATTGCCCCCTTGTACTCCTTATGCTTTCACTTATTTAATCTCATACTTAAAAAAAATTTCCCCTGATCAATAAGGACAAACAATATCAGGAATGCAGTTCAGGAGGAGCTCTGTGTATGGCTTTGTGAGGGGGTTGACGACTAGACCTTGTCTCTGTGAGGATGGGAGTTCAATCCCTGGCCTGGCTGAGTGTGTTAAGGAGCCATCATTGCCCCAAGCTGCGTTGTAGCTTTCAGATGTGGCTAAGATTTGGCCCCTGGAGGAGGAACTTCCATATGCTGCAGGTACAGCCTTAAAAAAAAAAAAAAAGAAAAAAAAGAAAAAAAAAAGAATATAGAGTTCCCATAGTCCCCATGTGACTCAGGAGGTTAAGGATCAAGCCTGTCACTGGTATGGCTTTGGTTCCAGGTATGGTGCAAATTAGATCCCTGGCCCAGGGAACTTCTCCATGCCAGGGGTGTGAACAAAAAAAAAAAAAAAAAGGAGAGAGAGAGTAAAAGACAAGTCAAAAAGTGAAAACAGATATTGTATTCCTCATATCCAATAAAGAACTAATAAGCAGAACATAGAACTACGACCAAGACAGAAAGTCAACCAGACAGAAAAATGGACAAAACACTTGATGAGACACTTCAGGAAGGAGCAGATCCAATCAGCCAACAAACATCAGAAAAATTTCTTCACCCTCATTAATAACCAAGTAAATGCAAAGTCATTATGAGGGCCCCCCCGCCCTCACCTGATTGGCTAAAACTTAAAAAGGCCAAAGATTGTTGAAAAACAGTCTGGCACTGTAAGGTTGGAGCTTACACATCTATGGTCAAGAGATCCCTTTTTTGGACACGTGTGCTCCAATACACACCTCAGAGAAGTCTCAGGGCAACGCTGTCTGTAAGAGGCCCGAAGTGGAAACGACCCAAAGCCCCATCAATGGGAGAAAGTTTCTGTGGTGGAATACTTTATACCCTGCACCAAAAGTCCAGCTACGTGCAGCAGCATAAATGATGAAGAAAAAACCACACGCAAAATACATTAAAGTACATATGCACATTTGTATTCATATGAAACTATGCACAGTTTTCAAGAGTGGGCACAGTTTTAATTTTACAATGTTCGCCAAAATTGCTGTGTGAATAGTTAGAGTCAGGTCAGTTGAGGAGGCTGAAATCTGGGAGGAAGGGCACAAGGCAGGCTGCCCGGCACTGGAGCAAGCTTGCCGTTCTTGACTCGGTGGTGGTTCCGCTTCTGTTCCCTCTATAGTATTTGTTAATCTGCACACACAATTTATAGATTTTTGTAAGCATATTTGATCTTTTATAATTTCAAAATATTTTTTAAAGACGCTAGGAAGTTCTCTTGTGGCAAAGCAGTTTAAGTACTGGCTTTGCCACAGCGGTGGTGCAGGTCACTGCCATGGTGCAGGTTCAGTCCCTGGACCTGAAACTTGCACATGCTGTGAGTGTGGCCAAAGATATATGTAATATTATAACATATATAAAATACATATCATATTATAAGATATATAAAATACATATTATATTATAACATATAATATAATACATATAAATATGTAAGAGATCTAAAATATATATAATATTTTTTAAAACGCCCCGGAACTTAAGTCATATGTTGGTTCATAGAGTCATCTCGTCTATATTGCAGACTGTTTGGATTATGTTTGACAGTTTTTTCAGTCTAATATTTTCTATTGATGCCGTCTCTGGTTTATATTTTATCATGTAGGGGCCAATATAATAAAAGTAGGAAGAATAGGTACTTCTCAAGGACTTTTTTTTAGATTTTTACATTTACTTTTTTTAGATCTACCGAAAACTGAGCACATGACATAGGAGCTGCCACCCCTCCTCCCCTCTACTGGAATTTGCCTGATGCTCTTCTTCTGATCGGCTTGGGTTTGTGCATTTTTTGGAGGAAGATTGCAGAGGTAATTTTATGACATTTTCATCGCATCATATCCAGGACCTGTACTACCCACATCATTTGACTCTTGATGTTGACCTGGCTGAAAGAGAAGTTTGGCAGGGTCCTCTTCCAGACCCTTCCTCCCCCTCCCCCCGCCCCCCGCCCCACTTGCCACTCTCACCAGGGAGCAGGGTGTCACACTCTCTTCCTTTAGGGAGGAGAACAATGTCATTATTTGGAATCTTCTGCAGAAGAGATGATCTCTTGTCAATTGCCCGTGATTTGATTATGTCAGTATGAGTTCTTAGATATCGCTTGTATACTTTGGGTTCTAATGCAACACTCTTTTCATTGTTTGGTTGTTGAAATTGTTTCGGCTTTGGCCATTGGGAGCGGTCTCCTCTGGTTCCCTTGCCCCTTTGATGTGCCCCTGTCACATCAAATGAGTCCCTAAGTTCATGTTCTCCAGGATGCTCCAGGATCATGCTGTGTATTTCCTGCTCAGGTCCTAGAAACTTTATTTCCTTGATCAGTACAGCTGGTTTTTTCTTTCGTTTTGTAAGTATCAGGTTTTCTTTTCTTTTCTTTCTTTCTTCTTCTTTTTGGCTTTTAGGGCCACACCCACGGCATATGGAGGTTCCCAGGCCAGGGGTCCAATCGGAGCTGTAGCCGCCAGCTTAGGCCACAGCCCCAGCAACCTGGAATCTGAACCGTGTCTGCAACCTTCACCACAGCTCACGGCAACGCCAGATCGTCAACCCACTGAGCCAGGCCAGGGATCGAACCTGAAACCTCACGGTTCCCAGTCAGATTCGTTAACCACTGCGCCACGATGGGAACTCCTGGTTGTTTTTGTTTGTTTGTTTTTTAAAGACTTTCCACTATGATTATAAATATGCCAGCTTTTCCTTATCATTCTCGGTCTTGGTGTTCTATGTCTCAGGGCTACGTGACCAGGGGTCTACAGTGCGTGATATTTCCAGGTGAGTTTTGCTTTATGACAACCAAAGGTGTCCTTGTTGTCTCGTATAAATACATTGGATATTAATTGCTGCTAGACCAGAATTCTTTTGTTTAATATCTTCATGGCTGGGTTTTCCCACTCCTTTTTTTTTTTTCTCAACCTCTTACTTGGCTTGAAGATTGGTTTAAAGAGGAGTTCCCATCCTGACTCAGCAGTAATGAACCCGATTAGAATCCATGGGGACCTGTGTTCTATCCCTGGTCTCCATGATCATCGGATCAAGGATCTGGCATTGCCATGACCAGAGGCGGTAGGTCACAGATTCAGCTCAATCCTGCATGGCTATGGCTGTGGCATAGGCCAGCAGCCACACCTCCTAGTCGACCCCTGGCCTGGGAACTTTCATATGCCACGGGTGTGGACCTAAAAACACAAAAATCAATCAACCAACCAATCAATCAATCAGCTAATAATCCATTAAAGATTGGTTTAAACACACAAAGGGCAGCGCTGACCAATCAGAACGCTGGTCCCGTGATTCCTCTTGATTAGTGCTGATGAAATCAAATCACTGCCCAGGTATAAAGGCAGAGCCATCAGGACATGGTCTGCATTCAGAGGCCTGCTGCCAAGAGGACTTTGTCTCTCTGGGTTCTCGAATACCTCCAACTCGCATCAGGATTCTCCACTCGCATCAGGAGCATCAGGATTCGGCTGCAAGGAGGTAGGTGACTTTCTTTCTGTTATTTGTGCTTGTGAGCAAAAGAGTTGTTTTTTTTTTTTTTTTCCTCACAGGTTTTCAAAAGGGACTGGAGTTCTGTGTATATATACACACACTCGCCCTAACAATTACCTTGCTATGGAAATGCATACATTGTGCCCTTAACTTCGCATATGAAAATTGACATTGCTGTACTAATTTTCTTTCACTTGATGTGAAGTCAGTGTTTCTTTTGTCATCCGCTTATTCTCAAACAGTTTGTATTCTTTTCTCGAGGTTTGGCTGGGACCCCTCCACGAAGAGACCTTCTGTTCCAGTGAGGCCTGACAATCAAGAGAGGCCTCCGAGGTACTCACAGCCCTTCCACCTGCCAGGAAGGAACCTCTCAGAGCTGCAGGCTGAGGCAGATCCCAGCCCAGAGAGCCGTCTCCACCGGGGAAACACTCGATTTTCTTGGGGCACAAAGTGCTGACCAGAGAGGAGTCCCGGTAAAGTGACAGGCTGGAAAAGAGACCAGCTCCTGCCTGCACAAGTTCAAGTCCCAGCGACTGCTTCACAGACACAGCAAAGCTTTGCTGAAGTAAAGGAAGCGTAGGGCAGACGTCACTCCTCAGCATCCGGGGCTCTGACGCCTACCTGAGGCCTTAGAGTCTGGTGCTTGTGGGATTACAGCCATGACGTCCAAGCTCTGTGGGGTCCAGAACCCAGGCTGTGCCATTATGACCTTCTACCCAACCCTGGAAGAATTTGAAGACTTCAACCAATATATCGCTTACATGGAATCGCAAGGGGCACACCGCGCTGGCCTGGCCAAGGTAATTCCCCCCAAAGGATGGAAAGCCAGACAGACTTATGAGGGTATCAGTGACATCTTAATAGCTGCCCCTCTCCAGCAGGTAGCCTTTGGGGAGGCAGGTGTGTTTACTCAGTACCACAGAAAGAAAAGAGCCATGACCGTGAGCCAGTATCACCACCTAGCACATACTGTAAAATATCAAGCTCCACCACACTTGGATTTTGAGGACCTGGAGCAAAAATACTGGAAAACGCGCCTGCGCGGTTCCCCCATCTACGGCGCCGATGTCAGTGGCTCCTTGTTCGATGAGAACACGAGGCAGTGGAACCTGGGCCACCTGGGCACCATCCAGGACCTGCTGGAGCAGGAGTGCGGAGTGGCCATCGACGGCGTCAACAGCCCGTACCTGTACTTCGGCATGTGGAAGACCGCCTTCGCCTGGCACACGGAGGACATGGACCTTTACAGCCTCAACTTCCTGCACTTCGGGGAGCCCAAGACGTGGTACGCGGTGCCCCCTGCGCACGGCCGGCGCCTGGAACGCCTGGCCAGGGAGCTGTTCCCTGGCCCCGCGCGGGGCTGCGAGGCCTTCCTGAGACACAAGGTGGCGCTCATCTCGCCCACGGTCCTCAAGGCCCAGGGCATCCCCTTTGGCCGCGCCACTCAGGAGGCGGGCGAGTTCATGGTGACGTTTCCCTATGGCTACCACTCGGGCTTCAACCACGGCTTCAACTGCGCCGAAGCCATCAACTTCGCCACCCCGCGCTGGGTCGATTATGGCAAAGTGGCGTCGCAGTGCAGCTGCGGGGAGGCGCGGGTGGTGTTCTCCATGGACGCGTTCGTGCGCATCCTGCAACCCGAGCGCTATGAGCTGTGGAAACGGGGACAGGATCGGGTGGCGCTGGAACACACGGAGCACCTGTCCTCGCCTGGCAGCCTGGAGTTGAGTGCCTGGAGGGAGGTCCGCGGGGCTGCGGGGGCTGAACTTGGCCTGGGGCACAGCCCACCCCACACTGCCCGGGGTCGGCTCCGGGTGGCAGGCCGTGGGGTCCGCCGCCGAAACTCTGTGTGTTCGGTGTCTCGGTGCCCCTCGCCTACCTGGGGTTCTTCCTCCGCTGCCCAGTTCCAGGTTGCAGCTCTCTGCAGCTCCCATGGGCCAGGACCCACCCCGCCGCTGTCACCAGGCTCCTCTGCTCTGGGTCTCCAATCAACTGGCAGACGTGGTCCTGTTCGACGTCGTCGGTCTCGACCCCATCGTCGTCCTCGGGTACAGGAGACTTTGGAGCCAACAGTCCAGGCTCCAGCTAAGAGGCTCCTCTCAGTAGGTACAGTGGGCACAGCTGCAGACTTGGAAGCTCAGCTCCTTTTGGCCAAGGAATCCTTGATAGACAGCCCTGCCCCTCAGAGCCCTGGGCTCCAGCATCCTAAGGCTCCGGGATGCTGCTGTGCTTCTGACCTTCAACCACTGGGGCCTCCATTGGACCCTCAAAATTCGATGCACCCTGGTCCGTGCCTGCTGTCTCTGGACAATAGTGTGGCCAGTTTCCCTGAAAGCCTCCCACTGATTCCTTCCAATGTTTTTGAGACTTTGAGAATGTTCCCCAGGGATGCTGCTGGGGACCATCGGGCCCCTATGAGCAGTCTTGAGGTTATAGCGCTGGACCACTCTTATGCCTCTAAGATCCTGGTCCCAGGTGCAAAGGCCAGAAGCTGGAGCACCCTTGACTGTGATCTCCTGAGACTAAAGCCAGAGGCAGCAGCATTTCTTGAGTCCTGGGAGGAGTTCCTCATTCAAAGGATAGTCTGTGATCTTTGAGCTCATGACTGTTGAACCATTTGCCCATGTGACCTTATCTGACCCTCAACCCCAGAAACCACAGAAGCTCCCCACTAGGTGATAATCTGGGCTGGGCCTGTCCCCACTGTAGAAGCTTTACCTTCTAGCAATGACACATTGCCCAAGCCGCCAGTGTTTTCTCCTACTATGACAGCCAGCGCCCCATCTGCAGGGGACCTTCCCATCAGGACAGCTGCCAGAGAATGTTGGAATTCTCAGGGATCTCAACCTGCTCCTGAGCACTGATGGGCCTTTGGCCTCTGCCTTGGCTCAGATGCAATGGGCACTGCTTGCTTCTGCTGGCACCCTCAGGATACCGCCCACTGGTGGTGTGCCTCTAGTCCTTAAAATAATTGGGGGCAATTTTTGGATGATGCTGAGAATCTGCCTGAGCCCCTTTCACCCCCCAGTCTCATCTGGGCCTCTGAGTCATTGACCCTGGTGTCCAGGGACCTTGCTGCAACCTCAGGAGTTTCTCACGCTCCTGCGAGTCTGACACAGCCTACCTCCCAGGCCACTGGTCATGCCCAAACTAGATCTTTGCCCATTTGGGTCTCTTTGTGAGTTCTGTCACATGGACATTTTTCATCTCATTGCTATCTATTAAAATCATTATCCTTAGATGTATCTGCAAAACAAAGAAGGGTGAAATCCTTCAAATATATTTTTAGGATCAGAATCATCCCCTAAAGGAAAGTCCCCTTGCAATAACCAACCCTCTTTCGCATCGTGTATCTTCCTTGTTCCCACTCCCTCTTAGCTATGTCTTTTATTTTCTACAGCTTCTCAATGCTCCTTTCTGCTAGACTGAACACTGCTGAAATTGAATTCTGCACAAATAAACTTTAAAAAAATTTTTTAATACGCCTCCGTTTATCTTTTAGCAATCTAAAACAGAGTGATTCAAAAAGTTTAGTAAAAGACCAGGTAAAACTATATCAAGCAAAATACAGACAGAAAGCAGAAGTCATGGATTTTAACATTAGACAAAGTAGGATTGAGGCTCAAAGGTACAGGAAAGAGCCCTGAAAGCCAAATTTCACCAAGAAAGTGTAATGGCCAGAAATGGCTGTGATAAGTACTTGATTATACTTGATAAAAAATACCCGAAAAGGGGAGTTCCCATTGTGGCTCAGTGGTTAATGAACCTGACTGTTAACCGTGAGGTTTTGGGTTCGATCCCTGGCCCTGCTCAGTGGATTAAGGATCCGGCATTGCTGTGGCTGTGGTGCAGGCCAGCAGCTGTAGCTCCTAATAGACCCCTAGCCTGAGAACCTCCACATGCCACAACTGCGGCCCTAAAAAGACAAAAGACAAAAGACAGACAAACAAACAAACAAATAAGCCAAAAACCTCGATTAAGTATACATTAGATAAAATAAAACAAGTTCAAAGAAAGACACTAAAAATAGGAAAATCTAAGTCCCCTTTGTGATATTGTGACTTAGAATACAAAATGTATATTTGGTCTTCATCCCTGTTTCTGGTAGGTAGCTCCTAAAATCCTTGGAATTTCCTAGGAAAGGAGAGTCATGTTGCTATGTTAATGAGGTGGCTGTCGGAATGCCCTTGGGTTACTTAAGGATGGGGGAAGGTTGCCAGGGGAACCGATCCTGTGATCAGGAGATTGGCAATTTTGGTCCCATCCTAGACCTCTAAGAAGGGGTGGGGGGCTGCTGGTTAAATCTATCGCCAATGGCCAGTGATTTAATCAATTGTGTGTGTGTGTATGTGTGTGTGTGTGTGTGTGTAATGAGGCCTTCATCAAACCCCCAAAAGGACGAGGGTTGGGGAGCTTCTGGGTTGGTGAACATGTGGAGATGTGGGGACAGTGTGGCCCCTGGCAAAGCCTCAGAAGCCCTGCATCCTTTCCCCATACTTTTCCCTGTGTGTTCTTCCATCAGGCTGTCCCTGAATTATATCCTTTTATGATAAAGGAGTGATTTAGTAAGAAAATGTTTTCTGAGTTTTGTGAGCCTTTTTAGCAAATTAATCCAACCCCTCTGATTTACAGCTGATTTACAGAAGTACAGGCAATGACCTGGACTTGTGATGGACTCTGAAGTCTGAGTGAGGCAGGAAAGAGATGGGCTCCAGGCTAGACATTTACAACTAGCCTCTTGTTTATACTTCTTCAGGCAGGACATAGGGAGGCTCCGGGATAGACATTTCCTGCCAGCCACCAGTTTTACGCTTCTAGATAGAAATAACAACAAGAGCAAGGTAAGTAACTGAACTTTGCCTTCTGCGGATGCTTTAAACACTGGAAATGGCAGGGCAGAGAGGGGCTAAGCCCTGCTGGGGCAAAAGATCAAGCGCTCACATACTTTCCATTCTCAGGGTCAGGGAGACCCCCCAACTCTGCCTGTACAGAAAAACCCCTCAGGGTCAGAAAGGGAAGGGGAACCAGGCCGTAAGAAGTCCAGCTAAACTTCCCAGAGGCCCTTGCTCTGGGATCTTTCTTGGCTAAAAGATGAATACGCATATCAGGGAGGGCCCTAGGTCTGGTCAGGTGAGGAAGGAAACCAGATCATTGGCCAAAGGGACTTCTCGCTGTGGCTCAGCGGGTTAAGGATGTGACATCGTGTCCATGAAGATTTGGATTTGATCCCTGGCCTCGCTCAGCGGGTTAAGGATTCTGCATTGCCACAAACAGAGGCAGAGGCTGCAGATGCAGCGCCCATTCGACCCAGGAACTTCCATATGCCACAGGTGTGGCCATTAAAAAAAAAAAAAAATTGGTCAGAGGAAAACAAAGACCTAGGAAAACTGCCCCTCTAAAAGCAATTTAAATCACCCACTTGGTATGTTTCCCAGCAGGAGGGGCGCCCACGCTCCTTTCCGAGGGTGCTGTTTTGCTTCTATGCCATGTCCCTGTGTGATCTCCCACATGTGCTGTGCTTTCAATGACAAACTTTGTATCTGTTTTCACCATCTTTGCCTCCTTGAAACATTCTTGTATTCAACGGGGGCAAGAATCAGGGCAAATCTGCTTTCAGCCTCTAGCTGCTCTAGTGACTAGAATTCCTGCTAGTCACCCAGGCTTCCCAGGTTCAATTCCCGAGCAGGGGATGAAGAGCTCTCTTCAAGCCATCACTTGCTGCTGTCTGTCCAAGATCACACTGAGAGGGTCCTGGGAACTTGCAATCTGTAGCTGCTGGACTGACCAGAGGCAGAGATGACCACCTGAAGCTTGCCACTGGCATCTGCAAGTGTGCGGGGAGGGCAGTCTGATGGGACCGTGGGAGCCAATGCTTTCTCCACATAGATAAAGTCAGAATTGAGTCGAATTGTGAGACTTGGCTGGTGTCCTGAGCTTCGCTGGTGGTGGCTGGGGAAATTGGAACACACCCTGGAGTTGGCTTTTCAGACCAATTTTCCCTTTGACCTTATTTAGTGCAAAACCAAAAAAAACCTGCCAAATGTAAGGATGTTGAAAACTTTGACAGTATTAAACAACAAGGTAGAATTTATGTACCTGGTAAGAGTGAGTACTTCCTTTTGTCGTTGCCAATGGATCAGTCACAAAATTGGCAATACATTAAGCTGACTAGAAAACATCAAAAATTTCAAAGTAAATAAAAAAATCATTCATTCTTTCTTTTTTTTCTCTTTTCTCTCTCTCTTTTTTTTTTTTTCTTTTTTTTAACAGCCATACCTGCGACACAGGGAAGTTCCTAGTCCAGGGGTTGAATCAGAGCTGCAGCTGCCAACCTAGGCCACAGCCATAGCAACACCAGATCCGAACTGCATCTGCAACCTACACCACAGCTTGCAGCCACATTGGATATTTAACCCACTGAGCAAGCCCAGGGATTGAACTTGCATCTTCACAGAGACGATGTTGTATTCGTAACCCGCTGAGCCACCATGGGAACTCTGAAATCATTCTTAATTATTATGCAATAAAACTAGAAATCAATTCTAAAAACGTCAGGAAATATAGAGGCCCTTCTTCCTGAAAAGTTAATTCTCAATTGAATAGCTTGTAGGTTAGAGGAAATAAGCCACAAAAGTCAAATTCCCTGGAGACAAGGACACAGAACAAGTATTTGTTAATAGTATAGGACATCAATTTCTAAGTAAGAAATATAGAAGGATGTCAAACATATACCTCTTAGAGTTCCCTGGATCTTTTGCATCATGCAGGCACAACCTCGAAAAATACGTCTCTTCAAAAATCATTAGTATCAGGTAGTTTCCTGTGGGAACTGCATGAAAGCTTTAAGCCACAGATCTTCTCAAATATACTTAGGTATTCAAAAAGAAGTAAAAATTCAAAGTTTTAGGAATTCCTGTCGTGGCTCAGTGGTTAACGAATCCGACTAGGAACCATGAGGTTGCGGGTTCGGTCCCTGGCCTTGCTCAGTGGGTTAAGGATCCGGTGTTGCCATAAGCTGTGGTGTAGGTTGCAGACGCAGCTCGGATCCCGCCTTGTTGCTCTGGCTCTGGTGTAGGCCGGTGGCTACAGCTCCAATTAGACCCCTAGCCTGGGAACTTCCATACGCCGTGGGAGCGGCCCAAGAAATGGCAAAAAGACAAAAAAAAAAAAAAGATTCAAAGTTTTAAAGTAAGCAAGTTGGTAGAAAAACATAAGTTGCGTAATGAGAGTAATAGACATAAGTTATTTATGAATATCAATGCAAAAGTTTTAAATGAAAATTAGCTAAGATAGTCTAACTACATTAAACGTAACAATGACTAAATGAGGTTCATTGCAGGAAGGTTATGATGATTTAAAATAAGGAAACTTAGGAGTTCCTATTGCGGCTCGGCAGGTTAGAAGCCAACATGGTGTCTGTTAGGATGCGGATTCGATCCCTGGCCTCGCTCAGTGGGCTAAGGATCTGGCATTGCTGCAAGCTGTAGCATATTTCACAGATGTGGCTCAGATCCTGTGGTACTATGTCTGTGGGGTCCACTGGCAGCTTCGGCTCTGATTCGACCCCTAGCCTTGGACCTTCTATATGCCCTAGGTGTGGCCTTAAAAGGAAAAAATAAAATAAAGAAACCTCGTAATATGACTTATCCTAGTAAGATATCCGAGAGGGAAAGTTATATGATGATTTTTATAGATGCCGTTAGGCATGTAACAGAATGCAACGCTGTTATGTTTTCAATATGCCTCCACAGAGGAATCAATGAATACTTCCTTAAAATGAAAACATTTTCTCTCTCTTTCATTTTCTCTAGTTAAAATATTTTATCTCCAAAAGCCAGCATTTTACTTAAGAGAGGAATATTTGAGACATTATGCCAGTAATTAAAATAAAATTAGAGGCATTAAGCAATGAAAAATATTAGAGCTATAAGTAATGGAAAGGAAAGGACAAAATTTACCTTTTTTGGGGGGGGGTGATATGAAAACATTGGTTCCTGGAAAACCCAAAGAAGAGGATATTTATACGTATCTTTTTTTTTTAAATTTATTTTTTATGTTTGTTTGTTTTTGGCTTTTTGCTATTTCTTTGGGCCGCTACCGAGGCATATGGAGATTCCCAGGCTAGGGGTCGAATCGGAGCTGTAGCCACCGGCCTACGCCAGAGCCACAGCAACGCAGGATCCGAGCCGCGTCTGCAACCTACACCACAGCTCACGGCAACGCCGGATCGTTAACCCACTGAGCAAGGGCAGGGACCGAACCCGCAACCTCATGGTTCCTAGTCGGATTCCTTAACCACTGCGCCACGACGGGAACTCCGAATTTATTTTTTAAATTGAAGTATAGTTGGTTTACAATGTGTTAATTTCTACTGTACAGCAAAGTGATTCAGTCATACATATATACACATTATTTTTCTTATTCTGTTCCTTTTGGTTTATCCCAGAATATGGACTATAGTTTCCTGTTTCTTTTTTTTTTTTTGTCTTTTCTAGGGCTGTACCCATGGCATATGGAGGTTCCCAGGCTAGGGGTCTAATTGGAGGTGTAGCCGCCGGCCTACGCCAGAGCCATAGCAACGCTGGGTCCAAGCTGTATGTGAGACCCACACCACAGCTCACGGCAACGCCGGATCGTTAACCCACTGAGCAAGGCCAGGGATCAAACATTCGACCTCGTGGTTCCTAGTCGGATTCATCAACCACTGAGCCATGACGGGAACTCCTAGTTAGCTGTTCTATACAGTAGGATCTTGATGTTTATTCATCCTATACGTAATAATTTGCACTTCCAACCCCAAACTCCCAATCCTTCCCTCTAATCTCCCCTCCCCCTTGGCAACAAATAGTCTGTTCCTTATGTGAGTTTGTTTCTGTTTTGTAGATAAGATCTTTGGTGCCATATTTTAGATTCCACATATAAGCGACATCATATGGTATTCGTCTTTCTCTTTCTGGCTTACTTCACTCAGCATGACAATCTCCAGTTGCTTCCATGTTGCACAGGGCATTCTTTCTTTCTTTTTTATGGCTGAATAGTATTCCATTGTATATCTATATTACATCTTCTTTATCCATTCATTTGTCAATGGACATTTAGGGTGTTCCCATGTCTTGGCTATTTATACCAATCCTTTTTTTTTTTTTTTTTTTTAAATCTTACTATTCACACTAGTATGGCTTAAGGTGGACCAAATTTTACTTCCAGGGACACTTTACTAACAGTGAAGAGTGTTTCTACATCAAGGAAGCAGACATTAATCTCCCTAAGTCAAGAAGGCGAGGGGATTTAAGTAGAACTCAATCAGAACTTCTTTGTCCATCTAAAATGAGTAAAAATAAATAAATAAAAAAAAGAAAGGACCAAACATTACTCTGAATTCCTAGTATCAATTAGGTAAAAAAAAAAAAAATTGGGGGGTACTATTTGTGCAAAAGGGTAGTCAGCATTGGTTCAAGAGCAAGATTTCTAAAATCAAGATTTTAGGGAGTTCCCATCATGGTGCAGCGGAAACGAATCCGACTAGGAACCATGAGGCTGTGGGTTCGATCCCTGGCTTTGCTTAGAGGGTTAAGGATCTGGCGATGCTGTGGCTGTGGCATAGGCTGACATCTGTAACTCTGATTAGACCCCTGGCCTGGAAACCTCCATATGCTCCGGGTGCGGCCCTAAAAAGACAAAAGACGAAAAATAAAAAAACCAAAAATAAAAAGCTTTTAGAAAAGATGAGATGACAAGTGTGACTAAGTTTGGGCAGGGGAGGAAAATCATTGCATCCTTCAAGAACGCGGAAGAGGTGAAGGACCTGAAATGTCAGCTTGCTAAACAATGTGAGAAAACTCCCCACACTAGTCACTCTTTCAAACTTTCTACCTTTCCTGGAACTTCTGTTTTATCACTGCTCCCATTTTTTTAGGCGGAAGACCATGACTGCTACTTCCTGATGAAAATTCCCTCATGGTTCGAAGCCTCTCTGATCTTCTATGACACACTATCTATAGCACAGACAATATGCCAGGCACCGTACCAAGCCTCAAGATAGCATAATACACAAAATCACCCTATGACGTAGAAACTGTAACTAACCTCATTAAATAGAGGAAAAAACAGAACTATAGAAAAGTTGAATAAGGGAGTTCCCGCTGTGGCTTAGTGGTGATGAGCCTGACTAGTATCCATGAGGACTTGGGTTTGATCCCTGACCTCGCTCAGTGGGTTAAGGATGTGGTGTTGCCGTGAGCTGTGGTGTAGATTATAGACGAGGCTCAGATCCTGCGTTGCTGTGGCTGTGGTGTAGGTTGGCAGCTGCAGCTCTGATTCAACCCCTAGACTAGGAACTTCCATGTGCCAAGGGTGCAACCCTAAAAAAAAAAGAAAAAGAAAGAAAAGAAAGCTTGAATAAAATACTTAAGGTCACCACTTCACAAATATTGGGGGAAGTATTCAGATCCAGCTTATTGCTTAATGCTAATTCTCTGTTTTATCTTCCCAGAAATAAACATCATTTCAGGAAGGTCTAAGTCTTGATTCATTTTTTTTTTTTATTCTCCATTGAATCTATTTTGCTACCTTAGACATCATAGTCATATTTCTTTGCATAAATGATTAAGTGAAATCAACTAGTTAGAGTTTCTCTTCTTTTTCTCCCCTGGCTAAAAATTTCTGAGTGCTCACCTTCAACCTTTCTGGGTCTTTTAATTTTCAGTTTAATTCTAGTTTGGATTATGGTGAAAAGCCATGGGATTGGATTACGATATGGTAGATCGAATTCAAATATTTTTAGGCCTATCAGCCCATTGCTTTTTATTTTGCGGATGGCTCCAGTGAGAAAACATTTTATGGGAGCTAGAAGTGGCTCATATGAAAATTAAGATTTCAGATTAGTGGAGGATAGCTGTATATTCATTTCCTTTTTTCTTGTTAAATGTGTGAAACTGATAGAAAGGGAGAACTTTGTATGTTAAAAGTTCAAAGCAATTACGTTTTAGTTGGGGGAACATCTTTTACATTTTTTACATTGGAAACTATGCTGGGTGGAGTTCTTACTCCTCCTAGATTAAAAAAGAATACATATGGGAGAGTTCCAGTTGTGGCTCAGTGGGTTAAGAATCCAACGTTGTGAGAATGCTGGTTTGATTCCTGGCCTCACTAAGTGTGTTGCTTACGTGGAATCCAGAGACATCCACAGAACAAGCCTGGCTAAGAGAGAAAACTAGCTACCTGATACCTTTGTAATAGCCACTCCGTCCGGCAGGGGGCAAGGGAGAGGCAGGTGTGTTTAACGAATAGAGGAAAAGCCTTGGCAGTGAGGGAGCATCTCCAGTTTTAGGGAAAAGCTAAAGTATCAGACTCAGCGATAGGTGGATTTTCAAGATTTGGAGGAAAATATTCAAAGAATAAACAAAAAGTATAAACACATCACGACAAAAATCCTGAATGTTAAGTTTTCAATTCATCTGAGTAAATACCAAAGAGTCCAATTTCTGGATCATATGATGAAAATATATTTAGTTTTGAAAGAAATGCTAAACTGTTTTCCACTCATTATTTTTACTCTAGAAAACTGTTCTGTTTTCCCACGGCCTACCACATATTTGCACAAAAGGTCACACATACTCATTTGTAAATTCCACTCCTTGTTGAGATTGTCCTTGTTGCAAGTACACCAAGGCCAGGTCAAGAGTTCACAGTCAGAACCAGGCTTTATTCAGACTCCTACACTGACTTGCTGAGTCATCTGTCAGCAAATGAGGTCTTTTCACTGTTTAGGCACAGCGAACTCTGAGCCACATCGTACCTGTGCTAGACTTTGCACATAGCAAGTTTAGACCAGGGCAAACATAATTTGTGCTAAATAAATATTAGCTCTTATCATTACTACTTAGGAGAAAAAACTTGTAAGATGGACATTTGAACCTACACTTGAATGTAACCTGGCCACAGTGAATTATCCATAAAGATTATCCATTACATCAATTCAGTTTCTGTGTGTGTAGGGAGACCTTCACAGATATTTAAAAATAACTTCACCAGGATATTTATTTCATTAGATTGTGGCATATATATATATGCCAATTATATATATATTATGTAATACATATAATATATATATTATATTATATATATTATATATTTAATATATTAATTTAATATATTAATATATTATATATTAATATAATATATAATATAATATAGTATATATTAATATATAATATATAATATAATA